>NC_071611.1:71020817-72376650 GCF_024509145.1 Vidua macroura | reverse complement strand
ATTCCAGCACTCAGCATCCTCAGCCAGCAACAGCAAGTGCTGGCTGCTCAGAAACTTGCAGCTCTGCCTTGCACTAAAGACAGCACCACCCACAACTGGCACTTACTCTCTTGGAAGCATCAGGCTCTGCTGTGACCACAGCTGCAGGCTTGTGGTCGTCTTGCTCCTTTTGCTCCTCTTTGGCTTCTTCTCCAGGAGCAGAGGGAACCGGGGCAGAGACTGCTGCTGCTTCTGTCATCTGTGGCAAGAGAGAAACATGAGGGACAGGCCGTTACCTATCGTTTAGAACCTCCTTTCTCCTGGCATCTACAACCACCTCTTTGAAGGAGAAATCATCAGCATTCTTAGCAATGGCATTCTAAGTCACTCTGGCCAGATTAAAATGGGCTAATTCAAGAGAACTCTGTTTGCCTAGGAATTTGATAGTCCTCCCTGGCTGCTATCTGCAAGGCACAGTGCCTCTGCACAAGGGAGCTTTTAGCTCTTGAAAGCTGTGAAATGGAAAAGTAGGAAATAGCCAGCAAGGCCTTTGCTATTGCTGCGGCAGACATGGAAAAGTAAAAGTGGATCAGAATCCCATTTGGTGCAGGAAAAGGGCAGGAAAGCTTGTGCAGAAGCATCTTTGCGTGCTGGGAAGAGAGAAAATGAGCAGGGCTTCTCCTCCAAGCAAGCCAAGAAACCACAAATTGGAAGTGTCACCTCCTCAGGTGGCTAAAGCCCTTGCATGCAGAGCGGGGATGTTTGGCAGGGAAGCAGGCCTTGGGGTGAGCGCTGTCCTCTATGGATCTATGGAAGTGTGCCTGAAGGGCCCTGACGAGCCTCCCGTTGTCCAGGCTAAAGCTCCCTCAGCACCTCCTCCTTGGCCTTGCACTCCACAGCCTTCCCCAGCTCCCGTGTCCTCCTCTGCACACGCTCCAGCCCCTCAAGGACTTTCTGCTTCACAGGGGCCCACAACTGGGCACAGCACTCCCAGCTGTGGCCGCAGCGCTGCCCAGCCCAGGGGGACGCTCACTGCCCTGCTCCTGCTGCCCCACTCTTGCTGACACAGGCCAGGACACCCTTGGCCTTCCTGGCTCCCTGGCCACGCGCTGGCCCACCTTCAGCTGCTCTTGACCGGCACCCCTGGGTCCTTTGGGCCCACGCAGCTCCCCCACCACAAACTTGCCCCTTTGACTTCAAAGACAGCAGCCACAATTCCAAGATGTCCTTCCTCTGCTCAGCAACACAAGACAGCAGTCAAGGACTTGCAGCTTCACCCCCACGCGAGGCACTAATGCCATTTCCAAAGCTGCAGGCTTCATCCCAAAACGCATCCACAGAAACTTGCCCCTTCTGCTTTTTGCCTAGCAAGAAGCCTTCCCTACGAGTCACTTGCTTCCTTTGGCCTCACCCCACAAGAATGGCCTACCCCAGCTTCATGGACAACGCAATCATCTCCTTGCAGCTTATCAAAAGCCAAAAGAGAGTGTACAAGTGAAGAACTGCTGCAGAAAACTGCAGAACACTTCCACAAGCCAAACACACCTTTGCAGAAAGGGAAAACAACTAAAGAAAGCCCTGTGACCTCCAGCACGAGCACCTGTGCCCTTGGCCACGGCCCTGCAGAAGCCCAGAGACAGAGCTTCACTGAGCCAAGCAGGCAGAAGCTGAGCCGCAGCCCCCAGCTCTTGGGTGCCTCAAGGTGACAGGCCAAAGGCCAATTTCTAGCTCTCCCTGCCTGCAGGAAATGGCCGCGTCCTGCAGGAGTCCAGCACTCAGCATCCTCAGCCAGCAACAGCAAGTGCTGGCTGCTCAGAAACTTGCAGCTCTGCCTTGCACTAAAGACAGCACCACCCACAACTGGCACTTACTCCCTTGGAACCATCAGGCTCTGCTGTGACCACAGCTGCAGGCTTGTGGTTGTCTTGCTCCTTTTGCTCCTCTTTGGCTTCTTCTCCAGGAGCAGAGGGAACCGGGGCAGAGACTGCTGCTGCTTCTGTCATCTGTGGCAAGAGAGAAACATGAGGGACAGGCCGTTACCTATCGTTTAGAACCTCCTTTCTCCTGGCATCTACAACCACCTCTTTGAAGGAGAAATCATCAGCATTCTTAGCAATGGCATTCTAAGTCACTCTGGCCAGATTAAAATGGGCTAATTCAAGAGAACTCTGTTTGCCTAGGAATTTGATAGTCCTCCCTGGCTGCTATCTGCAAGGCACAGTGCCTCTGCACAAGGGAGCTTTTAGCTCTTGAAAGCTGTGAAATGGAAAAGTAGGAAATAGCCAGCAAGGCCTTTGCTATTGCTGCGGCAGACATGGAAAACTAAAAGTGGATCAGAATCCCATTTGGTGCAGGAAAAGGGCAGGAAAGCTTGTGCAGAAGCATCTTTGCTTGCTGGGAAGAGAGAAAATCAGCAGGGCTTCTCCTCCAAGCAAGACAAGAAACCACAAATTGGAAGTGTCACCTCCTCAGGTGGCTAAAGCACATGGATGCAGAGCGGGGATGTTTGGCAGGGAAGCAGACCTTGGGGTGAGCGCTGTCCTCTATGGATCTATGGAAGTGTGCCTGAAGGGCCCTGACGAGCCTCCCGTTGTCCAGGCTAAAGCTCCCTCAGCACCTCCTCCTTGGCCTTGCGCTCCACAGCCTTCCCCAGCTCCCGTGTCCTCCTCTGCACACGCTCCAGCCCCTCAAGGACTTTCTGCTTCACAGGGGCCCACAACTGGGCACAGCACTCCCAGCTGTGGCCGCAGCGCTGCCCAGCCCAGGGGGAGGCTCCCTGCCCTGCTCCTGCTGCCCCACTCTTGCTGACACAGGCCAGGATACCCTTGGCCTTCCTGGCTCCCTGGCCACGCGCTGGCCCACCTTCAGCTGCTCTTGACCGGCACCCCTGGGTCCTTTGGGCCCACGCAGCTCCCCCACCACAAACTTGCCCCTTTGACTTCAAAGACAGCAGCCACAATTCCAAGATGTCCTTCCTCTGCTCAGCAACACAAGACAGCAGTCAAGGACTTGCAGCTTCACCCCCACGCGAGGCACTAATGCCATTTCCAAAGCTGCAGGCTTCATCCCAAAACGCATCCACAGAAACTTGCCCCTTCTGCTTTTTGCCTAGCAAGAAGCCTTCCCTACGAGGCACTTGCTTCCTTTGGCCTCACCCCACAAGAATGGCCTACCCCAGCTTCATGGACAACGCAATCATCTCCTTGCAGCTTATCAAAAGCCAAAAGAGAGTGTACAAGTGAAGAACTGCTGCAGAAAACTGCAGAACACTTCCACAAGCCAAACACACCTTTGCAGAAAGGGAAAACAACTAAAGAAAGCCCTGTGACCTCCAGCACGAGCACCTGTGCCCTTGGCCACGGCCCTGCAGAAGCCCAGAGACAGAGCTTCACTGAGCCAAGCAGGCAGAAGCTGAGCCGCAGCCCCCAGCTCTTGGGTGCCTCAAGGTGACAGGCCAAAGGCCAATTTCTAGCTGTCCCTGCCTGCAGGAAATGGCCGCGTCCTGCGGGATTCCAGCACTCAGCATCCTCAGCCAGCAACAGCAAGTGCTGGCTGCTCAGAAACTTGCAGCTCTGCCTTGCACTAAAGACAGCACCACCCACAACTGGCACTTACTCTCTTGGAACCATCAGGCTCTGCTGTGACCACAGCTGCAGGCTTGTGGTTGTCTTGCTCCTTTTGCTCCTCTTTGGCTTCTTCTCCAGGAGCAGAGGGAACCGGGGCAGAGACTGCTGCTGCTTCTGTCATCTGTGGCAAGAGAGAAACATGAGGGACAGGCCGTTACCTATCGTTTAGAACCTCCTTTCTCCTGGCATCTACAACCACCTCTTTGAAGGAGAAATCATCAGCATTCTTAGCAATGGCATTCTAAGTCACTCTGGCCAGATTAAAATGGGCTAATTCAAGAGAACTCTGTTTGCCTAGGAATTTGATAGTCCTCCCTGGCTGCTATCTGCAAGGCACAGTGCCTCTGCACAAGGGAGCTTTTAGCTCTTGAAAGCTGTGAAATGGAAAAGTAGGAAATAGCCAGCAAGGCCTTTGCTATTGCTGCGGCAGACATGGAAAAGTAAAAGTGGATCAGAATCCCATCCGGTGCAGGAAAAGGGCAGGAAAGCTTGTGCAGAAGCATCTTTGCGTGCTGGGAAGAGAGAAAATGAGCAGGGCTTCTCCTCCAAGCAAGCCAAGAAACCACAAATTGGAAGTGTCACCTCCTCAGGTGGCTAAAGCCCTTGCATGCAGAGCGGGGATGTTTGGCAGGGAAGCAGACCTTGGGGTGAGCGCTGTCCTCTATGGATCTATGGAAGTGTGCCTGAAGGGCCCTGACGAGCCTCCCGTTGTCCAGGCTAAAGCTCCCTCAGCACCTCCTCCTTGGCCTTGCACTCCACAGCCTTCCCCAGCTCCCGTGTCCTCCTCTGCACACGCTCCAGCCCCTCAAGGACTTTCTGCTTCACAGGGGCCCACAACTGGGCACAGCACTCCCAGCTGTGGCCGCAGCGCTGCCCAGCCCAGGGGGACGCTCACTGCCCTGCTCCTGCTGCCCCACTCTTGCTGACACAGGCCAGGATACCCTTGGCCTTCCTGGCTCCCTGGCCACGCGCTGGCCCACCTTCAGCTGCTCTTGACCGGCACCCCTGGGTCCTTTGGGCCCACGCAGCTCCCCCACCACAAACTTGCCCCTTTGACTTCAAAGACAGCAGCCACAATTCCAAGATGTCCTTCCTCTGCTCAGCAACACAAGACAGCAGTCAAGGACTTGCAGCTTCACCCCCACGCGAGGCACTAATGCCATTTCCAAAGCTGCAGGCTTCATCCCAAAACGCATCCACAGAAACTTGCCCCTTCTGCTTTTTGCCTGGCAAGAAGCCTTCCCTACGAGGCACTTGCTTCCTTTGGCCTCACCCCACAAGAATGGCCTACCCCAGCTTCATGGACAACGCAATCATCTCCTTGCAGCTTATCAAAAGCCAAAAGAGAGTGTACAAGTGAAGAACTGCTGCAGAAAACTGCAGAACACTTCCACAAGCCAAACACACCTTTGCAGAAAGGGAAAACAACTAAAGAAAGCCCTGTGACCTCCAGCACGAGCACCTGTGCCCTTGGCCACGGCCCTGCAGAAGCCCAGAGACAGAGCTTCACTGAGCCAAGCAGGCAGAAGCTGAGCCGCAGCCCCCAGCTCTTGGGTGCCTCAAGGTGACAGGCCAAAGGCCAATTTCTAGCTCTCCCTGCCTGCAGGAAATGGCCGCGTCCTGCAGGAGTCCAGCACTCAGCATCCTCAGCCAGCAACAGCAAGTGCTGGCTGCTCAGAAACTTGCAGCTCTGCCTTGCACTAAAGACAGCACCACCCACAACTGGCACTTACTCTCTTGGAAGCATCATGCTCTGCTGTGACCACAGCTGCAGGCTTGTGGTTGTCTTGCTCCTTTTGCTCCTCTTTGGCTTCTTCTCCAGGAGCAGAGGGAACCGGGGCAGAGACTGCTGCTGCTTCTGTCATCTGTGGCAAGAGAGAAACATGAGGGACAGGCCGTTACCTATCGTTTAGAACCTCCTTTCTCCTGGCATCTACAACCACCTCTTTGAAGGAGAAATCATCAGCATTCTTAGCAATGGCATTCTAAGTCACTCTGGCCAGATTAAAATGGGCTAATTCAAGAGAACTCTGTTTGCCTAGGAATTTGATAGTCCTCCCTGGCTGCTATCTGCAAGGCACAGTGCCTCTGCACAAGGGAGCTTTTAGCTCTTGAAAGCTGTGAAATGGAAAAGTAGGAAATAGCCAGCAAGGCCTTTGCTATTGCTGCGGCAGACATGGAAAACTAAAAGTGGATCAGAATCCCATTTGGTGCAGGAAAAGGGCAGGAAAGCTTGTGCAGAAGCATCTTTGCTTGCTGGGAAGAGAGAAAATCAGCAGGGCTTCTCCTCCAAGCAAGCCAAGAAACCACAAATTGGAAGTGTCACCTCCTCAGGTGGCTAAAGCACATGGATGCAGAGCGGGGATGTTTGGCAGGGAAGCAGACCTTGGGGTGAGCGCTGTCCTCTATGGATCTATGGAAGTGTGCCTGAAGGGCCCTGACGAGCCTCCCGTTGTCCAGGCTAAAGCTCCCTCAGCACCTCCTCCTTGGCCTTGCGCTCCACAGCCTTCCCCAGCTCCCGTGTCCTCCTCTGCACACGCTCCAGCCCCTCAAGGACTTTCTGCTTCACAGGGGCCCACAACTGGGCACAGCACTCCCAGCTGTGGCCGCAGCGCTGCCCAGCCCAGGGGGACGCTCCCTGCCCTGCTCCTGCTGCCCCACTCTTGCTGACACAGGCCAGGACACCCTTGGCCTTCCTGGCTCCCTGGCCACGCGCTGGCCCACCTTCAGCTGCTCTTGACCGGCACCCCTGGGTCCTTTGGGCCCACGCAGCTCCCCCACCACAAACTTGCCCCTTTGACTTCAAAGACAGCAGCCACAATTCCAAGATGTCCTTCCTCTGCTCAGCAACACAAGACAGCAGTCAAGGACTTGCAGCTTCACCCCCACGCGAGGCACTAATGCCATTTCCAAAGCTGCAGGCTTCATCCCAAAACGCATCCACAGAAACTTGCCCCTTCTGCTTTTTGCCTGGCAAGAAGCCTTCCCTACGAGGCACTTGCTTCCTTTGGCCTCACCCCACAAGAATGGCCTACCCCAGCTTCATGGACAACGCAATCATCTCCTTGCAGCTTATCAAAAGCCAAAAGAGAGTGTACAAGTGAAGAACTGCTGCAGAAAACTGCAGAACACTTCCACAAGCCAAACACACCTTTGCAGAAAGGGAAAACAACTAAAGAAAGCCCTGTGACCTCCAGCACGAGCACCTGTGCCCTTGGCCACGGCCCTGCAGAAGCCCAGAGACAGAGCTTCACTGAGCCAAGCAGGCAGAAGCTGAGCCGCAGCCCCCAGCTCTTGGGTGCCTCAAGGTGACAGGCCAAAGGCCAATTTCTAGCTCTCCCTGCCTGCAGGAAATGGCCGCGTCCTGCAGGAGTCCAGCACTCAGCATCCTCAGCCAGCAACAGCAAGTGCTGGCTGCTCAGAAACTTGCAGCTCTGCCTTGCACTAAAGACAGCACCACCCACAACTGGCACTTACTCTCTTGGAACCATCAGGCTCTGCTGTGACCACAGCTGCAGGCTTGTGGTTGTCTTGCTCCTTTTGCTCCTCTTTGGCTTCTTCTCCAGGAGCAGAGGGAACCGGGGCAGAGACTGCTGCTGCTTCTGTCATCTGTGGCAAGAGAGAAACATGAGGGACAGGCCGTTACCTATCGTTTAGAACCTCCTTTCTCCTGGCATCTACAACCACCTCTTTGAAGGAGAAATCATCAGCATTCTTAGCAATGGCATTCTAAGTCACTCCGGCCAGATTAAAATGGGCTAATTCAAGAGAACTCTGTTTGCCTAGGAATTTGATAGTCCTCCCTGGCTGCTATCTGCAAGGCACAGTGCCTCTGCACAAGGGAGCTTTTAGCTCTTGAAAGCTGTGAAATGGAAAAGTAGGAAATAGCCAGCAAGGCCTTTGCTATTGCTGCGGCAGACATGGAAAAGTAAAAGTGGATCAGAATCCCATCCGGTGCAGGAAAAGGGCAGGAAAGCTTGTGCAGAAGCATCTTTGCTTGCTGGGAAGAGAGAAAATCAGCAGGGCTTCTCCTCCAAGCAAGCCAAGAAACCACAAATTGGAAGTGTCACCTCCTCAGGTGGCTAAAGCACATGGATGCAGAGCGGGGATGTTTGGCAGGGAAGCAGACCTTGGGGTGAGCGCTGTCCTCTATGGATCTATGGAAGTGTGCCTGAAGGGCCCTGACGAGCCTCCCGTTGTCCAGGCTAAAGCTCCCTCAGCACCTCCTCCTTGGCCTTGCACTCCACAGCCTTCCCCAGCTCCCGTGTCCTCCTCTGCACACGCTCCAGCCCCTCAAGGACTTTCTGCTTCACAGGGGCCCACAACTGGGCACAGCACTCCCAGCTGTGGCCGCAGCGCTGCCCAGCCCAGGGGGACGCTCACTGCCCTGCTCCTGCTGCCCCACTCTTGCTGACACAGGCCAGGACACCCTTGGCCTTCCTGGCTCCCTGGCCACGCGCTGGCCCACCTTCAGCTGCTCTTGACCGGCACCCCTGGGTCCTTTGGGCCCACGCAGCTCCCCCACCACAAACTTGCCCCTTTGACTTCAAAGACAGCAGCCACAATTCCAAGATGTCCTTCCTCTGCTCAGCAACACAAGACAGCAGTCAAGGACTTGCAGCTTCACCCCCACGCGAGGCACTAATGCCATTTCCAAAGCTGCAGGCTTCATCCCAAAACGCATCCACAGAAACTTGCCCCTTCTGCTTTTTGCCTGGCAAGAAGCCTTCCCTACGAGGCACTTGCTTCCTTTGGCCTCACCCCACAAGAATGGCCTACCCCAGCTTCATGGACAACGCAATCATCTCCTTGCAGCTTATCAAAAGCCAAAAGAGAGTGTACAAGTGAAGAACTGCTGCAGAAAACTGCAGAACACTTCCACAAGCCAAACACACCTTTGCAGAAAGGGAAAACAACTAAAGAAAGCCCTGTGACCTCCAGCACGAGCACCTGTGCCCTTGGCCACGGCCCTGCAGAAGCCCAGAGACAGAGCTTCACTGAGCCAAGCAGGCAGAAGCTGAGCCGCAGCCCCCAGCTCTTGGGTGCCTCAAGGTGACAGGCCAAAGGCCAATTTCTAGCTCTCCCTGCCTGCAGGAAATGGCCGCGTCCTGCAGGAGTCCAGCACTCAGCATCCTCAGCCAGCAACAGCAAGTGCTGGCTGCTCAGAAACTTGCAGCTCTGCCTTGCACTAAAGACAGCACCACCCACAACTGGCACTTACTCTCTTGGAAGCATCATGCTCTGCTGTGACCACAGCTGCAGGCTTGTGGTTGTCTTGCTCCTTTTGCTCCTCTTTGGCTTCTTCTCCAGGAGCAGAGGGAACCGGGGCAGAGACTGCTGCTGCTTCTGTCATCTGTGGCAAGAGAGAAACATGAGGGACAGGCCGTTACCTATCGTTTAGAACCTCCTTTCTCCTGGCATCTACAACCACCTCTTTGAAGGAGAAATCATCAGCATTCTTAGCAATGGCATTCTAAGTCACTCTGGCCAGATTAAAATGGGCTAATTCAAGAGAACTCTGTTTGCCTAGGAATTTGATAGTCCTCCCTGGCTGCTATCTGCAAGGCACAGTGCCTCTGCACAAGGGAGCTTTTAGCTCTTGAAAGCTGTGAAATGGAAAAGTAGGAAATAGCCAGCAAGGCCTTTGCTATTGCTGCGGCAGACATGGAAAACTAAAAGTGGATCAGAATCCCATTTGGTGCAGGAAAAGGGCAGGAAAGCTTGTGCAGAAGCATCTTTGCTTGCTGGGAAGAGAGAAAATCAGCAGGGCTTCTCCTCCAAGCAAGCCAAGAAACCACAAATTGGAAGTGTCACCTCCTCAGGTGGCTAAAGCACATGGATGCAGAGCGGGGATGTTTGGCAGGGAAGCAGACCTTGGGGTGAGCGCTGTCCTCTATGGATCTATGGAAGTGTGCCTGAAGGGCCCTGACGAGCCTCCCGTTGTCCAGGCTAAAGCTCCCTCAGCACCTCCTCCTTGGCCTTGCGCTCCACAGCCTTCCCCAGCTCCCGTGTCCTCCTCTGCACACGCTCCAGCCCCTCAAGGACTTTCTGCTTCACAGGGGCCCACAACTGGGCACAGCACTCCCAGCTGTGGCCGCAGCGCTGCCCAGCCCAGGGGGACGCTCACTGCCCTGCTCCTGCTGCCCCACTCTTGCTGACACAGGCCAGGACACCCTTGGTCTTCCTGGCTCCCTGGCCACGCGCTGGCCCACCTTCAGCTGCTCTTGACCGGCACCCCTGGGTCCTTTGGGCCCACGCATCTCCCCCACCACAAACTTGCCCCTTTGACTTCAAAGACAGCAGCCACAATTCCAAGATGTCCTTCCTCTGCTCAGCAACACAAGACAGCAGTCAAGGACTTGCAGCTTCACCCCCACGCGAGGCACTAATGCCATTTCCAAAGCTGCAGGCTTCATCCCAAAACGCATCCACAGAAACTTGCCCCTTCTGCTTTTTGCCTGGCAAGAAGCCTTCCCTACGAGGCACTTGCTTGCTTTGGCCTCACCCCACAAGAATGGCCTACCCCAGCTTCATGGACAACGCAATCATCTCCTTGCAGCTTATCAAAAGCCAAAAGAGAGTGTACAAGTGAAGAACTGCTGCAGAAAACTGCAGAACACTTCCACAAGCCAAACACACCTTTGCAGAAAGGGAAAACAACTAAAGAAAGCCCTGTGACCTCCAGCACGAGCACCTGTGCCCTTGGCCACGGCCCTGCAGAAGCCCAGAGACAGAGCTTCACTGAGCCAAGCAGGCAGAAGCTGAGCCGCAGCCCCCAGCTCTTGGGTGCCTCAAGGTGACAGGCCAAAGGCCAATTTCTAGCTCTCCCTGCCTGCAGGAAATGGCCGCGTCCTGCAGGAGTCCAGCACTCAGCATCCTCAGCCAGCAACAGCAAGTGCTGGCTGCTCAGAAACTTGCAGCTCTGCCTTGCACTAAAGACAGCACCACCCACAACTGGCACTTACTCCCTTGGAAGCATCAGGCTCTGCTGTGACCACAGCTGCAGGCTTGTGGTTGTCTTGCTCCTTTTGCTCCTCTTTGGCTTCTTCTCCAGGAGCAGAGGGAACCGGGGCAGAGACTGCTGCTGCTTCTGTCATCTGTGGCAAGAGAGAAACATGAGGGACAGGCCGTTACCTATCGTTTAGAACCTCCTTTCTCCTGGCATCTACAACCACCTCTTTGAAGGAGAAATCATCAGCATTCTTAGCAATGGCATTCTAAGTCACTCCGGCCAGATTAAAATGGGCTAATTCAAGAGAACTCTGTTTGCCTAGGAATTTGATAGTCCTCCCTGGCTGCTATCTGCAAGGCACAGTGCCTCTGCACAAGGGAGCTTTTAGCTCTTGAAAGCTGTGAAATGGAAAAGTAGGAAATAGCCAGCAAGGCCTTTGCTATTGCTGCGGCAGACATGGAAAAGTAAAAGTGGATCAGAATCCCATCCGGTGCAGGAAAAGGGCAGGAAAGCTTGTGCAGAAGCATCTTTGCTTGCTGGGAAGAGAGAAAATCAGCAGGGCTTCTCCTCCAAGCAAGCCAAGAAACCACAAATTGGAAGTGTCACCTCCTCAGGTGGCTAAAGCACATGGATGCAGAGCGGGGATGTTTGGCAGGGAAGCAGACCTTGGGGTGAGCGCTGTCCTCTATGGATCTATGGAAGTGTGCCTGAAGGGCCCTGACGAGCCTCCCGTTGTCCAGGCTAAAGCTCCCTCAGCACCTCCTCCTTGGCCTTGCGCTCCACAGCCTTCCCCAGCTCCCGTGTCCTCCTCTGCACACGCTCCAGCCCCTCAAGGACTTTCTGCTTCACAGGGGCCCACAACTGGGCACAGCACTCCCAGCTGTGGCCGCAGCGCTGCCCAGCCCAGGGGGACGCTCCCTGCCCTGCTCCTGCTGCCCCACTCTTGCTGACACAGGCCAGGACACCCTTGGCCTTCCTGGCTCCCTGGCCACGCGCTGGCCCACCTTCAGCTGCTCTTGACCGGCACCCCTGGGTCCTTTGGGCCCACGCAGCTCCCCCACCACAAACTTGCCCCTTTGACTTCAAAGACAGCAGCCACAATTCCAAGATGTCCTTCCTCTGCTCAGCAACACAAGACAGCAGTCAAGGACTTGCAGCTTCACCCCCACGCGAGGCACTAATGCCATTTCCAAAGCTGCAGGCTTCATCCCAAAACGCATCCACAGAAACTTGCCCCTTCTGCTTTTTGCCTGGCAAGAAGCCTTCCCTACGAGGCACTTGCTTGCTTTGGCCTCACCCCACAAGAATGGCCTACCCCAGCTTCATGGACAACGCAATCATCTCCTTGCAGCTTATCAAAAGCCAAAAGAGAGTGTACAAGTGAAGAACTGCTGCAGAAAACTGCAGAACACTTCCACAAGCCAAACACACCTTTGCAGAAAGGGAAAACAACTAAAGAAAGCCCTGTGACCTCCAGCACGAGCACCTGTGCCCTTGGCCACGGCCCTGCAGAAGCCCAGAGACAGAGCTTCACTGAGCCAAGCAGGCAGAAGCTGAGCCGCAGCCCCCAGCTCTTGGGTGCCTCAAGGTGACAGGCCAAAGGCCAATTTCTAGCTCTCCCTGCCTGCAGGAAATGGCCGCGTCCTGCAGGAGTCCAGCACTCAGCATCCTCAGCCAGCAACAGCAAGTGCTGGCTGCTCAGAAACTTGCAGCTCTGCCTTGCACTAAAGACAGCACCACCCACAACTGGCACTTACTCTCTTGGAAGCATCAGGCTCTGCTGTGACCACAGCTGCAGGCTCGTGGTCGTCTTGCTCCTTTTGCTCCTCTTTGGCTTCTTCTCCAGGAGCAGAGGGAACCGGGGCAGAGACTGCTGCTGCTTCTGTCATCTGTGGCAAGAGAGAAACATGAGGGACAGGCCGTTACCTATCGTTTAGAACCTCCTTTCTCCTGGCATCTACAACCACCTCTTTGAAGGAGAAATCATCAGCATTCTTAGCAATGGCATTTTAAGTCACTCCGGCCAAATTAAAATGGGCTAATTCAAGAGAACTCTGTTTGCCTAGGAATTTGATAGTCCTCCCTGGCTGCTATCTGCAAGGCACAGTGCCTCTGCACAAGGGAGCTTTTAGCTCTTGAAAGCTGTGAAATGGAAAAGTAGGAAATAGCCAGCAACGCCTTTGCTATTGCTGCGGCAGACATGGAAAACTAAAAGTGGATCAGAATCCCATTTGGTGCAGGAAAAGGGCAGGAAAGCTTGTGCAGAAGCATCTTTGCTTGCTGGGAAGAGAGAAAATGAGCAGGGCTTCTCCTCCAAGCAAGCCAAGAAACCACAAATTGGAAGTGTCACCTCCTCAGGTGGCTAAAGCACATGGATGCAGAGCGGGGATGTTTGGCAGGGAAGCAGACCTTGGGGTGAGCGCTGTCCTCTATGGATCTATGGAAGTGTGCCTGAAGGGCCCTGACGAGCCTCCCGTTGTCCAGGCTAAAGCTCCCTCAGCACCTCCTCCTTGGCCTTGCGCTCCACAGCCTTCCCCAGCTCCCGTGTCCTCCTCTGCACACGTTCCAGCCCCTCAAGGACTTTCTGCTTCACAGGGGCCCACAACTGGGCACAGCACTCCCAGCTGTGGCCGCAGCGCTGCCCAGCCCAGGGGGACGCTCCCTGCCCTGCTCCTGCTGCCCCACTCTTGCTGACACAGGCCAGGACACCCTTGGCCTTCCTGGCTCCCTGGCATGTGCTGGCCCACCTTCAGCTGCTCTTGACCGGCACCCCTGGGTCCTTTGGGCCCACGCAGCTCCCCCACCACAAACTTGCCCCTTTGACTTCAAAGACAGCAGCCACAATTCCAAGATGTCCTTCCTCTGCTCAGCAACACAAGACAGCAGTCAAGGACTTGCAGCTTCACCCCCACCCGAGGCACTAATGCCATTTCCAAAGCTGCAGGCTTCATCCCAAAACGCATCCACAGAAACTTGCCCCTTCTGCTTTTTGCCTGGCAAGAAGCCTTCCCTACGAGGCACTTGCTTGCTTTGGCCTCACCCCACAAGAATGGCCTACCCCAGCTTCATGGACAACGCAATCATCTCCTTGCAGCTTATCAAAAGCCAAAAGAGAGTGTACAAGTGAAGAACTGCTGCAGAAAACTGCAGAACACTTCCACAAGCCAAACACACCTTTGCAGAAAGGGAAAACAACTAAAGAAAGCCCTGTGACCTCCAGCACGAGCACCTGTGCCCTTGGCCACGGCCCTGCAGAAGCCCAGAGACAGAGCTTCACTGAGCCAAGCAGGCAGAAGCTGAGCCGCAGCCCCCAGCTCTTGGGTGCCTCAAGGTGACAGGCCAAAGGCCAATTTCTAGCTCTCCCTGCCTGCAGGAAATGGCCGCGTCCTGCAGGAGTCCAGCACTCAGCATCCTCAGCCAGCAACAGCAAGTGCTGGCTGCTCAGAAACTTGCAGCTCTGCCTTGCACTAAAGACAGCACCACCCACAACTGGCACTTACTCTCTTGGAAGCATCAGGCTCTGCTGTGACCACAGCTGCAGGCTCGTGGTCGTCTTGCTCCTTTTGCTCCTCTTTGGCTTCTTCTCCAGGAGCAGAGGGAACCGGGGCAGAGACTGCTGCTGCTTCTGTCATCTGTGGCAAGAGAGAAACATGAGGGACAGGCCGTTACCTATCGTTTAGAACCTCCTTTCTCCTGGCATCTACAACCACCTCTTTGAAGGAGAAATCATCAGCATTCTTAGCAATGGCATTTTAAGTCACTCCGGCCAAATTAAAATGGGCTAATTCAAGAGAACTCTGTTTGCCTAGGAATTTGATAGTCCTCCCTGGCTGCTATCTGCAAGGCACAGTGCCTCTGCACAAGGGAGCTTTTAGCTCTTGAAAGCTGTGAAATGGAAAAGTAGGAAATAGCCAGCAACGCCTTTGCTATTGCTGCGGCAGACATGGAAAACTAAAAGTGGATCAGAATCCCATTTGGTGCAGGAAAAGGGCAGGAAAGCTTGTGCAGAAGCATCTTTGCTTGCTGGGAAGAGAGAAAATGAGCAGGGCTTCTCCTCCAAGCAAGCCAAGAAACCACAAATTGGAAGTGTCACCTCCTCAGGTGGCTAAAGCACATGGATGCAGAGCGGGGATGTTTGGCAGGGAAGCAGACCTTGGGGTGAGCGCTGTCCTCTATGGATCTATGGAAGTGTGCCTGAAGGGCCCTGACGAGCCTCCCGTTGTCCAGGCTAAAGCTCCCTCAGCACCTCCTCCTTGGCCTTGCGCTCCACAGCCTTCCCCAGCTCCCGTGTCCTCCTCTGCACACGTTCCAGCCCCTCAAGGACTTTCTGCTTCACAGGGGCCCACAACTGGGCACAGCACTCCCAGCTGTGGCCGCAGCGCTGCCCAGCCCAGGGGGACGCTCCCTGCCCTGCTCCTGCTGCCCCACTCTTGCTGACACAGGCCAGGACACCCTTGGCCTTCCTGGCTCCCTGGCATGTGCTGGCCCACCTTCAGCTGCTCTTGACCGGCACCCCTGGGTCCTTTGGGCCCACGCAGCTCCCCCACCACAAACTTGCCCCTTTGACTTCAAAGACAGCAGCCACAATTCCAAGATGTCCTTCCTCTGCTCAGCAACACAAGACAGCAGTCAAGGACTTGCAGCTTCACCCCCACCCGAGGCACTAATGCCATTTCCAAAGCTGCAGGCTTCATCCCAAAAGGCAACCAAAGAAACTTGCCCCTTCTGCTTTTTGCCTAGCAAGAAGCCTTCCCTACGAGGCACTTGCTTTCTTTGGCCTCACCCCACAAGAATGGCCTACCCCAGCTTCATGGACAATGCAATCATCTCCTTGCAGCTTATCAAAAGCCAAAAGAGAGTGTACAAGTGAAGAACTGCTGCAGAAAACTGCAGAACACTTCCACAAGCCAAACACACCTTTGCAGAAAGGGAAAACAACTAAAGAAAGCCCTGTGACCTCCAGCACGAGCACCTGTGCCCTTGGCCACGGCCCTGCAGAAGCCCAGAGACAGAGCTTCACTGAGCCAAGCAGGCAGAAGCTGAGCCGCAGCCCCCAGCTCTTGGGTGCCTCAAGGTGACAGGCCAAAGGCCAATTTCTAGCTGTCCCTGCCTGCAGGAAATGGCCGCGTCCTGCGGGATTCCAGCACTCAGCATCCTCAGCCAGCAACAGCAAGTGCTGGCTGCTCAGAAACTTGCAGCTCTGCCTTGCACTAAAGACAGCACCACCCACAACTGGCACTTACTCCCTTGGAAGCATCAGGCTCTGCTGTGACCACAGCTGCAGGCTTGTGGTCGTCTTGCTCCTTTTGCTCCTCTTTGGCTTCTTCTCCAGGAGCAGAGGGAGCCAGGGCAGAGACTGCTGCTTCTTCGGTTATCTGTGACAAGAGAGAAGCATGAGAGACAGGCCGTTACCTATCGTTTAGAACCTCCTTTCTCCTGGCATCTACAACCACCTCTTTGAAGGAGAAATCATCAGCATTCTTAGCAATGGCATTCTAAGTCACTCCGGCCAGATTGAAATGGGCTAATTCAAGAGAACTCTGTTTGCCTAGGAATTTGATAGTCCTCCCTGGCTGCTATCTGCAAGGCACAGTGCCTCTGCACAAGGGAGCTTTTAGCTCTTGAAAGCTGTGAAATGGAAAAGTAGGAAATAGCCAGCAAGGCCTTTGCTATTGCTGCGGCAGACATGGAAAACTAAAAGTGGATCAGAATCCCATCCCGTGCACGGAAAGGGCAGGAAATCCTGAGCAGAAACATCTTTGCTTGCTGGGAAGAGAGAAAATGAGCAGGGCTTCTCCTCCTAGCAAGCCAAGAAACCACAAATTGGAAGTGTCACCTCCTCAGGTGGCTAAAGCCCTTGCATGCAGAGCGGGGATGTTTGGCAGGGAAGCAGGCCTTGGGGTGAGCGCTGTCCTCTATGGATCTATGGAAGTGTGCCTGAAGGGCCCTGACGAGCCTCCCGTTGTCCAGGCTAAAGCTCCCTCAGCACCTCCTCCTTGGCCTTGCGCTCCACAGCCTTCCCCAGCTCCCGTGTCCTCCTCTGCACACGCTCCAGCCCCTCAAGGACTTTCTGCTTCACAGGGGCCCACAACTGGGCACAGCACTCCCAGCTGTGGCCGCAGCGCTGCCCAGCCCAGGGGGACGCTCACTGCCCTGCTCCTGCTGCCCCACTCTTGCTGACACAGGCCAGGACACCCTTGGCCTTCTTGGCTCCCTGGCATGTGCTGGCCCACCTTCAGCTGCTCTTGACCGGCACCCCTGGGTCCTTTGGGCCCACACAGCTCCCCCACCACAAAGTTGCCCCTTTGACTTTAAATACAGTATCCACAATTTTAAATTGTCCTTCTTGTTGTACAACCGCATCTTTTTAGGAAGTTTCCTGATGTGTGATACGAATAAAATCTAAGTCATTGTGGCTTTATGAAAATGGGCTAATTGAACTCTATAGGAAATTGCTGTTTATTAGGTGTTCATCCGTGTTTGGTGTTAGCAAACAATATTCTCTCTGCAAATCTTAGTTTGTAAGACTTCAAGGCTCTGAGATGGAAATTAGGAAATATCCAGATTTGCCTTGGTGTTTGTTGTTGAGGGAATGAAAATGGATTTTCTTTTGGCCTGCATGGCTGGCCCTGAACAGTCTACTTGTTCTGGCTAAGCTCACAGCTTTCTCTACAATACCTAAACACCACCAACATGAAATGTTCCTTGCTCACTCACCTTAGCATCAGCACCGCTGAATACATGCTTCAGGTGACCTGTAGTGGGCAAGGAAAAATGAAGCAGATGCTGTCAGAAAACTGCCTGGGCTGGTGAATCCCACAGAACAAGAATTGCAAAGAGAGAGTATTTTCCACTTCACAACATCCCTCCAGGAGACACAGTTCATTCACACAACCAGCAAGAGATCAGGACCGTATTCTTGGTCGTGCCTACACTTTGGCCTGTTTAGCCAGTAAATTAATATAAACATGATCAAGAATATGCAAATTGTTCTTTCACACTCAATGCTCCTGTTCTACCAAACACATTACACATCTTTTAAAATCCTCTCCTTCCAGTACGTTGTTGTTTTTTTTTTTTTAATCAGTTGTATGCACTAATTCTCATTAACTTGCTGGAAACAGTTGCCCAGAAAAGCTTCCCCAAAATTCCACTGAGCTGTGGCAGCTCTATTGTGACGCAGCACAGCAGCAGCTCCAGGGTTCAGGAGCAGATACTCACTGCTTTGGAGTTAGCATTTCATTGCAAAGGGAATCACTATTTTAGCACTCAGTCAAGGGTCAAGTTAGGCAGTCAAATCCTTTCATGACAAAATGTAGAAAGAAAGAAGCTTTCCCTGAATTCTGGGAACAACTGCAGAGTTTTTAGAAGGCCTTCCAAGGAGTTCTCCAGTTTATATTTTCAAAGCTGTCTTGCTTGTCCCAGCAATCTGAGGAAATGACAGACTCTGCTGCCTCAGATTCTCCCGTGGAAGGACTAGAACCCCTGCAGGTTCCCTTGCAAATGCTGCCCCTGTGCCTACAGACACCCCCTTTTTAGCTGAACCTCTTGACAGGAGCTTTCCCAAACCAGTGGCACCCTAATGCTCCTTCTGTTTCAAAATAACTCAGTCACTAAGAGCAGGAAGACATACAAAAGCTAGGTTCGGTTACACCCAGGGAAAACCTCTACTTACGTGCCAGGTTAGTCAGGTAATAGGCGGAATAAGAAACGCCGTAAACAGTGACAAATGCAGCAGCAAATTGCTCAATCATTGTAGCACTGCTGCGCAGATTCACTCCAACACGAGAAAAAACAAGGCTCTTGTCAGTGTGCAGCTGCCCACTGACATGTGCCTCAACCAGGAGGATGCACTGAGCATCCTGCACTGAGCAAGGCCTAGGGCTGCTCTGACGCTGAGGCCTTTTGTGCACCACAGCAACCTTCTGATGTCACCATGACTGCATGGCAACCATGCCCTGACATCACAATGCAAACCCTCTATATTGGCCTGTGAATTGATGCAAAGCAATAACCAACCATCTGTACAGCAAACGCTAAATAGCCTGGGAAGTTCTCCTCTGTCATAAAGTAGCACAAATTCCCTTTGTGGGCCAAACCCTGCTGTTCAAGGGATCCAAGAGTATCTCCAAGAGCGCACCAAGCACCTACAGCCTGTACCCCAACGAAGCGCTGAGATGGGACCCAAGCAAAGGAAAGCTGACCAAGAGAATAGCCCAAAGCACTGCACATCTGAGAAATGACCCTCACTTTTAAAATGTTAAAGGTTTAATAAACCTTAACAAAGGACTGAATAAGGAAAAATTGCAGCACTGGGAGTCTCTATGACCATTACGAGCAGCTCATCTACAAAACAGATGCTCTGCCTTTTATACCCTTAGCCCCTCCAAAGTTTTATCAGTCAACTCTTTCTCTGCTGTCCACTGGTGGAGATTACTTTCTTACATCTTGATTGGAGGTCAGGTGTTGTTACACCGCGCCTCCTGGTCACAAGCCGGCCCTCCCCAAAAGCCCTGACTACCAAGGCTGTTACAAGGGGGAGGGCAAATAAGGCTATGGGAGGATATATTACAATAACATCACTATACATTGTAACATCCACATACTATCTACCTCTTAATTGGGAGAGCCAACTGTTACATTACTCATCTAGAACACACAGAACCAGGAGAGAAGGCACTGTTGGCATAACAGCTGAAATAATTCCTCACAAATCTCCTACATATTTACACCTTTACTGGATATGCCCAGGGCTCCTGAGCATGTACATCGCTGCCTTTATTCCCCTTTGGAAGCAGTCAAACTGGCAGCATCTGCCTGCCCGCAGGAGCTGCTCCAAGCTGGAATGCGACTGGCGATGCTGATTTCCAGAGGCTTCTGTGTCCCTGGAGAAGCCAAGGCAGGAGTGGGTTGAAAGGCGCTGGAGCTGCTGCTGCTGCTCTGTGCCAGAGAGCCCTGGCTGGGCAGGGCACGGTGCCCACTGCGCTGCGGGCTCTTTCTGCTGGCAGAGCTGGGCACACCTGGGAACAAGGCATGGCAGCTTGTGGGGAAATCAAGGGGTTTGTGGGGGCTGCATTGCTCTGCACACAGCCAAGCCACCTGTGGCACAGAGTTCTGGTGCCTAAAAAGATGAAGCAGAGGGGAATAGCTGGAAAAGGTTTCATTTTGACCTTTCTGACCTGTTCACAGAAGTTGCCAAAATGAAAGTTACCAAGCAGGGCCTGATCCCTGCTGCCAGCTCAGGCTTAGAAAGGAGGCATTTGTTTATTTCAGTACTCGGTGCATAGGGAATCACTTCCCTAGCACCTGCACACCCAGCAATCTCACTTACTAGTTTGTATGCATGCAACTAAGACAGAGTCAATACTTTGCTGAAACTCACAGGCTAAACATTACTCCCAATTCTTTGACATATTTAAATCATTTCTCAGAATTGATTGACAGGAGGGTAGGAGTATCCTGTAGGTCCCTGGTGGTCATTGCCACAGGTTCAGGAGGAGACTCATGCACAAAATAATCTAAGACACAACTGGGCTTGCAAAGCAAATTTATTCCATTAGTTCCAGTGTCAAATAATACATACCAACCCCTGGATTCCCAAAAATCCGCTGAGCAGGAGAGGGAGATGGAGCGTGGTGCTTGGTGTGGGGGGGGCAGGTAGGCAGTGCACTTCCAGGACCTCCCCTGGATCAAAAGGGTGTGCATCTCGTCCTTCTCACCCCTCCAGCCCAGAACCAGGCCTTATATCTCCTGCGCAGGAGCGGAATTTTCCCAGTTACAGCATCAGCTCACACATGGCCGGCGCGTGAGATGAAGCCGCGGTGGCTCACGATACCGACCCCATGCCAACAACAGCTCCCTTATGCATTGTTCCCCTTTCAAACCTTAACTGCCCACCCATTGACCAATACATTGTTTCTCTTTCAAGGATCATGTTCCCACCTGTAATAAATAAAAAGGTCTTCCTTCATCAAAACGAGCATTGAAGGAAATAAGAATTTGAACTGAGTAGGGAATTTCAAGATGTGGGAGGAGAAGGAGGGGGGGGGTGGGCTGAGGGAACAGCAAGTATCCTGCTTAAGAATTGTGCAGATGCAAGTAGCATAGAAGACTGTGTAACTAATTATATACAAGTTAACTTTTAGGCCAAGGACAATCTGCAAGGAAGATGAGGAGCCTTCATCCCTACGACCACCAAGGGCAGAAAAAAAAGACCCCCTAGCAACCAATTGCACAGGCACAGAGTGCATTGAGAGAAAATACGTCAACTGGAAAGAAGAAAAAAAAAATGGACTATAAAAACAAAAACAGCAAGGGGGGAGGGCACGCCGTGGTAGAGCAGAGACTCTCGGTCCACCCAGCGCTGTGTTTTGCTCATTACCACTTGCTTAATAAATTCTTCTTAATTGATTTATCTATAACTGGCCTCCCCAGTTGAATTTGTCCATAACACCATCCATTAAACAATACACTTTTCTTCATTGTCTTGTCAACCTGCTCAAAGATGGATCAAATATGGCAGGGCCTTGGACACGACTCCAGTTCCTGACTCAGGCGTTTGGGAAATATTCCATTCCTCAAATTCTCCATTGCTGGTCAAGAGCCTCCTAAAAACACTTCCTTCCCTTTGAATGCATTCCAGCTACCTTCTTAGCAGGACCGCTCTCTTTATTCTCAAGGCTAAAACAGCCACTTGCACACATTAAGCACGGCAATGGGGCAATACAGGGTTCAGTGCTGCCTGTTAAAGCTAAAGGAATTCACAAGACTAAGCCCTATTTGTTACACTTAGCGCCTCTCCTTCCCATTCTGGGAATCAAACACAAGCCTTTCATCAATACACCCTGCAACTGCTCTTGCTGAGTGAAACCACATTGCTGTGTCAATAAAGTAGACGGGATTCAGTTTCTTCGTGCAGGGAAAGCCAACTCTTTATTCACATAACTCATTTATATACCATTCTCACAGACCTCATGTTCAACTCCAATTGCCTGCTTGTTTTCTTGCCACACAATTCATTGCTGAGAAGGTGTTTTTGTGTGGAAGTGCTAAGACTCTCTCTTTTACTCAGGTGTTTACATTTTTCCTTTGTGGACTCTCATGGGACAGATTTCTTGTTTATTCCAGATGCAAACTGTAATAACTGCAGTCATTTTTATGATTTTTCACATGGGAAGTTAGCTAGCTGTATGTAGAAGACATAACAGGCCAGCTGGTCATTTTTAGCAGAGCAAAGCCTGATTTTTTTTATAAGGCTTTTCTTTGACAATACCCACAACACATTGTGACTTTCTTTCAGAAATTAATGAAGAAAACACAGATTGCCAACTGCAATTATTCTGCTCTCTTCCCAATCAGTTGACTACTCAAGCAAAACCCTCAGGCACGTCCCCAGTTCCCTCTCTCCCAGCAGCTCAGAGCTGCGTTGCACAGCGCTTGCTGTGCGCCAGACAGCACAAAGCAGGCTGGCCTGCTGGCCCTGAGTATTTCTGCAAAACACTCTGCATTTCCCACCTTTGCTCTGGCTCAGTGCAGAACTGCAGGACTGCAGGCGCTTCCTCCCAGAGCTGTGTGAGGCACCGGCTCCTGCAGACGGGAGCTGACAAGCTGTCACTGCCTCCCGCTGGCCTCGGCTCCCCTGGCAGAAGTGCCGTGCCTGAAGGACGCTGCCCTGGGCTCCAGCCTGCCCAGCAGCCCGGCTCCCTCCCCCGGTGCCCAGAGTGCTGCACATATTGCTAACCTTTCCCAGGAGTCACAGGGCAGCCGGCAGAAGAGTAGGAATGCTCAGCCAGGCCACCGGCCCTCGGCTGCCCTTCCCCTTTCTCTCGCCCGGGGCAGACTCCAGACGGCCAATGCCTCCAGGCTGGGCTGTGCCCAGCAGGGCTCCGCTTCCCCTCGGCAGCAGCCAGCTGCCGCTTGGCCTCTGAGAGCGGAGGATGCACCCGGGGCCAGGAAGAGGCACGCAGGGCCGGGCTGCTGCCTCCTGCAGCTACAAGGGCCTCCTGGCAGCCTGCCTCTGCCGAGGCTCAGGCTGCTCCGGGCTCTGCCGGGGCTCTGCTGCGGCTCCAGCCCGGGCAAGGCCGGGCCCGCTCTCACCTCACAGTCGCTGACAGCTCTGCACCGCTGGAGACCTTTCAGAGCACCCCCTCTGATCTTTCTGCTTTCTCAGCTGAGCAAGGCTCTCCTCCAGCCAAAGACATTGCACTTAGGGATACAAATCCAAGTGGCAAGCGCCCAAGTGCTCTGGAGTCACAGCTGAAGGCCTGCATCAGCACAGGATGGTTTGGCTTCCCCACTCCCCCTTTGGTTTTTCCTGCAAATGTCATTGCCCTTTCTGCCTCAGATAGAAGTACCACAGCTGGGCAAAAACAGACCAGTGGGCCGTATTCCAAAGGCAGTGTGGTCTGGAGAAGATGAATGAAGAGCCTTCCCCACTTTCACACTGTGCCAAAGACTCCATAAGTGTCACTGTTATGAATAAATCTAAGATTTAACAGTTGGTTTGTGTGTTAACCTCTTGTCTGTTTATTTCGTAGTTCGAAAGTTCGCTTGAATGTATTCACTGGTTCCACCCCTGTTTGTATTCTCCTTACCCGATGCATCTGTCCTTATCCCCGGTCCTTGCTCCAGTTGTATTCTTCTAGTTTTGGTACCCCTTTTCCTGGTAAACTGAACCCTCCTTGTCCCCTCCACGGCGTCGGGCAAGTTAGCCGCTGCTCCCTGAGACGACTTCCGGATTCCCAGGAGGCCTTGCGCGGGCTGCATATTGAGTACCGGACCCCAGCAGAGGACTAAACATGGATCTAAATCACAAACCAAAGTGGGACCTGTTCGACAATCCACATCCCCAGGACAGGAAAGTCTCAAAGGAGGAGAAAAGGCTTTCAACATCCCTAAAGCTGGTCGTCGTAACCTGAGAGAGGTCCGAACCGAGTCACCACCTTAGACCAACGAGCCATAATCGAGTCTCTGGACGTATTCTCCGAGGGTGGAGACTCTGACCCTGCCATAATTGACAGGATCGTCTACCCCTCCTCTGGGACGTCGACTCACCAGGGAGTAGCGGCGGCGGCGCAAACCCCGTACCCCGGCCCCCTTAGGCTGCTTCTTTAAATAAAGGCCTAAATCAAGAAAGGAGCACAAGGTCTCCTGGCCCTGTTATTTACCACAATTGGGGGCTTTGTCCGGGATTGGCCACGCCCACGAGGACCTAGGAGGACTGGCCATCCGCCTCGGACCTTCGGTGGTCAGCTGGCCACATCCGGACGGCAAGGACCAGCCTACGGGGAGAGTCGATGGCTGAAGAGCGCCGGATTGGTAAGACCCCCGGCGGCGGGATACGGGAGGCGAGTGAGTGTGTGTGTGAGTGAGACGGGGGCCGGCAGCTCGGACCCCCGAGGCGAGTGAGGAACCCTAGTACCGCGGTTCCGGACTCCCGCAAGGGGGCCGGCTGGGAACGGGGGGAAGCGAGAGAGGCCTAATACAGGCCCGGTGAAGCGAGTGAGACGTCTCCCTCAGGGGTTAGCACATTAGCTTCCCCTGATTACGTTGTGAGGTTGAGGGAGGGACGACCCGGGCCCCGCTAGGACCTAGCCTCACGGGAGGTACGGGGAGGGAGTAGGGGCCAGGGAGGGCCCCCGAGATCTCTGCTAGAACCCGGCCTCTAGGTCAGGACCCAGGAGTGCTGGAAGGGGATAGCGCTACCCCGTTGGGACCAGGCTCTGGGTTTCTGGGAAAGGGGGAGTCAAGGACTGAGGGAGGGATTAGCCTGCTAGGACCTCACTCCAAAAACTTCCCCGCCCTAGGGGTTGGCCGTTGGAACCCAATCGGAAGAAGAAAGTGTGGGGAGGGACCCCTAGGTTTTATTTTAGTTGGTGTGGTTCTCCTATTCTCTTAGGTGTGCGTTTGGTTTAGTTTGTCCGACCCTCTGGGCAGGTAGAAGGGTTCTAAGTGGCGGTGAGTTGACCTGCAGACCCCAGGCTAACCCGGGCGCTCGGGACCCTGGGGGAGTGTGAGTCGAGCGCAGTCCAACCCTCTGGGCAGGTAGAAGGGTTTTACAGTCGTGGGGTGTTGACCTGCAGACCCTAGGTGTGCGCGTGGTGTGAAGGGTGTTCCTTCGGGCAGGTGGAGGATAGCTTGTTAGTGTGTTGACCTGCAGGCCTCAGGCTAACCCGGGCGCTCGGGACCCTGGGGAAGTGTGAGTCGAGCGCAGTAAGGATTAAGGGAGACTACAGTTTTTGTTTTATTTGGATAGATTAGGTAATAGTTTGTGCGGGTGAATTAGTCTGGTCTAACTGGTGTGGTCCGTTAATTGGTTTGTGGTTGGGCAAGGCCTGTTAAGAGTCTTTCCGGTAAAACCCTCAGAATGGGTCAATGTACTAGCAAGGGAAGCTCCCGTGGTAGAAAGGCCAAGAGAGTTAAGAACATTCCCCCGAACAGCCCCCTCGGGAGAATGTTAGATGACTGGGCAATAAACAAGGCAACCCGGGATTTGGATAAACTTAAAATGATCTATCTTTGTATGGAAATCTGGCCAAAGTTAGATATTGAGTGGCCGTGGTTCGGATCAGAGGATGCCTGGATGTGTGCCCAGTTAATGCAGCATTTGCGCAGTCGACCCGAGCCAGATGAGGAACAACTGGTATATGCTGCCTGTTGGGGACAAGAAAAGACTGGGAGGAAGTCTGTTAGGATCTGTAAGTTAAAAGAATGCAAGGAGGAGTCAGACAGGGAACAGGAAGGAAAGAGTAGACCATGGGATCCCCTAGACCACTTGCCGCCTCCTCTTCACCCTATAGGTCCCCCAGAACCCATACCACCACCACTTACTCCAATCCCATTACCCCCTCCACCAAACTTTACTTCTATACTGCTCCCTCCTCCTCCAACCCTTCCTCCCTTACCTACTTCTTCTCCTGACTCTATCTCCGTGTCGCAAGCCTCCCTGTCTCAAACTATCAGCTCCTCGTCTGACCTATCGCCCTCAATTACTTCTCCAACTCCTCAGACTCCCCTTCCACAACCTCTTGTCTCAGTACATTCTCCTCCATCTCAGGTGTTGTCTCCTCTGCCTCCCCCACTTGCTACCCCATCAGCGGCTGTAATCCCCTTAACCCCTATCCAGTCGCCCCTACAGACCCCCGTCCTTAATGCCTCCAGTGCCTTGCAAGCCCCTCAGCCCCAGATTTCCATCTCTGCCCCATCCCAACTCCCTGACTCCCTCGCTATCCCTACTTCTTCCCCAAGCACCCTGAGTTCTCTAGTATATCCTGAACACCCGTTAGCAAAAATTGCTACCCCTATGTTTGTATCTCCGTCACCAAAGGTGGTCCCTAAGCCTCCTCATCAGTGGGGGGAATCTCACTCTTTGGTGGATAATTCCATTGGAGCCGAGGATTGGCAAACCTCTACACCTCATAATAAGACCCCACAAGAGAGGCTAGATGAGGGCCCGTATTGTAACACAAGATCTCGAACTATGCGGGCAGATAGGTTATTTCCCTTGAGAGAGGTACCGATGGGGGGAGTTTTTGGGGGGGTAGGATATGTAAATGCACCTCTCACTTCCTCGGAGGTAAGAGGCTTTAAAAGAGAAATGGGCAATCTAGTAGAGGACCCAGTAGGGGTATCGCAACAACTTGACCAGTTTCTCGGCCCTAATATTTATACTTGGGGGGAGCTCACCTCCATCTTAAAGATATTATTTAGTCCCGAGGAAGTGAAGTTGGTCCAGGCCGCTGCCATGAGAATTTGGGAAAGGGAGAATCAAACTGGGGTTCCTGCAGACCGTAAATTACCTGTAGAAGATCCAGGCTGGAACCCCAACCAGGCGCAAGGAAGGAGAAATATGGAAGAGTATCGGACTCTGATAATCAGAGGAATAAAAGAGGCGGTCCCCAAGGGAACCAACTCTAAGCTGGCGTTTGATTGTTGTCAAGAGAGGGATGAGACCCCTGCTGCTTGGCTAGGTCGGTTGAAAAAGAACTTTCAGCAATATTCAAACATAGATCCCGAGAGCCAGGAGGGCCAGGTTTTGCTAAAAGTTCAGTTTGTATCCAAGGCATGGCCAGACATTAGGAGAAAGCTAGAGAGACT
The DNA here is from genome assembly GCF_024509145.1 of Vidua macroura. Classification (NCBI taxonomy): domain Eukaryota; kingdom Metazoa; phylum Chordata; class Aves; order Passeriformes; family Viduidae; genus Vidua; species Vidua macroura. Next base: position 72,349,998 of record NC_071611.1, on the reverse strand, counting down.
GGAAGACTGGCAGGAAAAAGGAATCAATGACTTGTTAAGAGAGGCTTTAAGAGTGTACTTGCGTAGAGAAGAAGAGAAAGCCAAGAGCAAAGCACGGATGATGATTGCAGTGGCAAGAGAAAGCGTGGGGGTAGGGAAAGAAATGGCTGAAGGAAAGGAAAACCCTAATCCACCTGGTGGGAAAATGTCCCTTAACAAAGGTCAGGCGGCAGCTTGGCGAGTGAGGCCCAGGCGGTCCAAGGATTTAAGATGTTATTATTGTGGAGAGGTGGGGCATTTTAAGAGGGATTGCAAAAAAGCCTCTCGAGATGAAGCCATCATGAGAGAGCAGGAGGCCCTGGAAAAAATATTAAGAGGACAGGACTAGGGGTGTCGGGGGCTCTATGTGTTAGGGGACCTCATGCACCATTCTATGGAGCCCTTGATAACTTTAGAAGTAGGTCCCTATTTCCAAGAGTTTGAGTTTTTAGTTGATACTGGTGCAGATCGTTCTAGTATTAACCAAGTTCCATTGGGAGTAACCATGGGAATTGAGACTTGTGAAGTTGTGGGGGCAGAGGGTAGGCCCTTTTCGGCACCAGTTTTGAAAAAAATACTAATAAAAGGGAATTCCCGGGTGGGTCGGGTGGACTTGGTCTATCTCCCTGAGTTAGATACTAATCTGCTAGGTAGAGACCTCCAGGTCCAGTTAGGTATAGGAATAATTCCTCAAGGGGGAAGGATGGTGGTTAAAATGCTGAGGTTGACTGAAATAGATTTGGGGGAAATAAGTCAAGAGGTTTGGGCTGAAAAGGGAAAATATGGACAGTTGGATATTCCCCCTTTAAAGGTACAGATGACAGAAGGACCTCCTATACAGGTCAAACAATATCGCTTGTCGTTAGAGAACAAAAGGGGTTTAGAGCCCATTGTCCAATCTTTGCTAGACGAAGGTATTTTAGAACCGTGTATGTCACCACATAATACCCCTATTTTGGCAATCCGGAAGGCTGAAGGGAAATATCGTTTAGTACAAGATCTCCGGGAGGTCAACAAAAGAACTATAGCAAGACACCCTACGGTACCAGATCCTTATACCCTTCTAAGTAAGATCTCTCACCACCACGCATGGTTCACAACCATAGATCTGAAGGATGCATTTTGGGCCTGTCCATTAGGAATGTAGGGACTGGTTTGCTTTTCAGTGGGAAAACCTGGAGGGAAACAGGAGGATGCAACTAAGGTGGACTCGGTTGCCACAGGGCTTTTGTGAATCTCCTAACCTGTTTGGGCAGGCTCTGGAAAAGGTTCTAGAGAACTTCACCCCCGAGGAGGGAGTACAGATACTCCAATATGTGGATGATCTCTTAATCTCGGGGAAGGACCGGGAGCAAGTTCGGAGAACCAGTATTGAATTACTAAACTATTTAGGGAGAATTGGACTGAAAGTATCAAAAGACAAATTACAGTTTGTGGAACCTCAGGTGATATACCTGGGACACATGATCGGACACGGGTACAAAAAGCTGAACCCTGAAAGGATCTCAGGGATTGTATCAATTCCGCCCCCAAAAACAAAAAGAGACATCAGGAAATTATTAGGCTTATTTGGCTATTGCAAATTATGGTTGGAAAATTACACCCGGAATGTCAAATTTCTATATGAAAAGCTGGTTCTCTCGGACCCCATAGAATGGACAAGAGAAGATGATGAAAGGTTGGAAAGACTCAAGGGAGCCCTTATCACGGCACCAGTCCTTGGGTTGCCCGATTTAAAGAAGGAATTCCATTTATTCGTTAATGCAGAAGAAGGAATAGCACATGGAGCTTTAACTCAAGAATGGGCCAGTCACAAGAAGCCTATTGCTTATTTATCAAAACTCCTAGATCCTGTGGCCAGAGGATGGCCCACATGCCTCCAGGCTATAGCTGCAACAGCTCTTATAGTTGAGGAGGCCCAGAAATTGACATTTCAAGGAAGAATAAGAGTATATACTCCGCATGATATTAAGGGCATCCTTAGCCAGGGGGCACACAGGTGGCTCTCCGATGCCCGAGTATTAAAGTATGAAATTATGTTGATGAGCTCAGAACATCTAGAATTAGTTACCACCAAATTAATAAATCCAGCCCAATTTCTGAACGGAGAACCAGCCCCAGGTTTGGAACATTGTTGTGTGGAAGCTATTAGTTTACAGACAAAAGTCAGAGCAGATTTAGGTGACACACCCCTCAGACAAGGAGAAATATATTTTTGCGATGGTTCATCAAGAGTAGTGAATGGGAAGCGAATGTCAGGATATGCGGTGATAAAAGTATCGGATGAGAAAGATCTAGAGGTCCAAGAGAAAGGAAAACTACCAGCACATTGGTCTGCCCAATTATGTGAAGTGTATGCTCTGAGGAGAGGATTAGAGCTTCTAGACGGGAAGTGTGGAACAATTTACACCGATTCTCGGTATGCCTTTGGTATTGTCCATACCTTTGGAAAAATCTGGGAGGAAAGGGGCTACCTGAACTCAAAAGGCAAAGATTTAGCTCATCAGGAAATGGTCAAATCCATCTTAGAGGCATTATTAAAACCTGAAGAAATTGCAGTAGTCCATGTGAGGGGGCATCAAAGAGGTAACACCCTAGAAGTGAGGGGGAACCGAGTGGCCGACCTAGTTGCGAAAAAAGTGGCCCAAGACCCAAAGGAACCCGTTAGAGTTCTAAAATTAACGGCTACTACTAGTATTGATGGGGGAGGGGATGCCTTAGGGGAACCCATGATATTCTCAGAGCGAGATACAAGAACTAAACCTGCAACAAGGGCCCCAAGGGGAGTGGGTTCTTCCAGATGGGAGGAAATTTATATGTAAAGCTCTAGCACGGAGAGTTCTAGCTGAGATACACCAACTTACTCACTGGGGGACTCAGGGACTGTGTGATCAATTTTTGAGAGAGTATGTATGTGTAGGAATATACGACATAGCCCGGGCAATAACACAAGGTTGTATAACATGTCAGAAAGTAAACCAAAAAGTGATGAGAAAACCAATACCGGGAGGAAGAAAATTGGCTGAACGACCATTCCAAAATGTGCAGATTGACTTCACAGAAATGCCCCCAGCAAGAGGATATAAACACCTCCTGGTGATTGTAGACCATCTAACTCATTGGCCGGAAGCTTTTCCCACCCAAAATGAGACCTCGGGGACGGCAGTAAAAATTTTATTAGAAAATATCGTCCCCCGGTATGGGCTAATTAATAATATTGATTCCGATCAGGGCCCCCATTTCACAGCTCGTATTCTTCAGGACACTACTGAAGCTCTGGGAATTAAATGGAGGTTACATACTCCATGGCATCCCCAAAGCTCTGGCAGGGTAGAAAGGATGAACAAGACTATCAAGATGGCACTCACCAAATTGGTTTTAGAAACCGGTTTAGACTGGGTAAAGTGTCTCCCTCTTGCATTACTCCGGATTTGAACTCAACCCAGAGCAGACCTGGGAGTGTCTCCTTATGAGATGTTGTCTGGTCTTCCATTTCTAATCTCCCCTTACAGTACTGCACAACATGTAGAGGGAGAGGAAGCATCCCGGAGATACTTAGAAACAATCCTAAAAACACTAGAGGAACTCAGGAAAAAGGGATATCTCCCCCAGACTCCTCCGTTAGAAGTAAGCACTCATAGCATCAGTCCCGGAAATTGGGTTCTAATTAGATCTTGGACTACTACTCCTCTTACCCCACGATTTGAAGGACCATTTCAAGTCCTACTTACCACACACACAGCTGTCAGGACCAAGGAAAAAGGGTGGACGCACATTTCCAGAGTAAAAGGACCTGTGGAACCTCCAAGGGAAGAGGCTGAATCAACAGACAGTGCCCCAGCCTGGACTGCCATACCCACTGGAGCCCTAAAGGTGAAATTAAAGAAAACTCCCAAGAACTGATACAGTTGCTAAACTGTACCGGTAACAGTTTTGTTGTTTGCATGGTATGGGTACGGTGTAACCATTACAGGTGAATAAGTTGTAAGTCTTCTGGATGTGTTGAAACTGTTACCTTAGACCCCCTTAGAGGATAGCTCTATTTCTGTACGAGACCTATCTTTCCTGGGACAATTACCCCTTAGGAATAACAAATTCCAAAACGGGGAAGAGGGGAGGGAGACAGGAAGGACAAGGTTTAAAGACCTTAAGACTCAGTGCCCCCGTGCAGTGAAGACGCGAAAGGGAATCCCAGGAGGCAAGACCGGGGGAGGTCAAAGGAGAATGACTCCTACCGGACTCCTGAGGAAAGTGGGACGGCCCTTTATGAAAGTGATGCTAATTATGGTTTTGGGCCTCTCTAGTACAGGAGGAATAGACTCCTGTATTAAGTGCTACCATCCCTTGTATGATGGGGAAAACTTGGAGTCTTTAGTAAGAGTACATACCAATTTGAGTCCTTCCTGTTATAATCAGTCCCAATTGGAAACCTGTAACGAGGGAGGGAAGGTCTACTGGATTACGAGGAATACGGCCTCTTTTAGGCAAAGACTCCTAGGAAATTGTCCCATGAAAGATGGGACAAAACTGGTTATGCTTTGAGAAAAAAGATATAAGTGAAGGGGAAGTAGACATGATTAAAGAAAAGAAGGTGAATATGGAAACTAGTAATAAGGAATGGGAAGATCTAGGCGGGAAGAACTTATTCATTGATTTGGTAGAAAAGATCAGCAAGGAGTTGAATATAACTCGATGCTGGGTTTGTGGGAGCACACAGATGTCAGATGTGTGGCCTTGGGAAGGCATAAGTCTCAAACCAAGAGATATTTTGGAGATCAAACAGATAGAGGAGGAACAATTGACCCCAGAGTACAGGAGAAAGGAGAGGTGGGAATTAAAGAACAGCGTGATTGGAGAAGAGTGCATTTTACGAACGGGAAACAAGTTCCGCACCCCAGTGGGACGGATGGCCTGTAAGCGGTATTTAATAACAAAAGGAACGCCATTCATCATGCGTTGGGTTCCTCAGGAACCAAACCGGTATTGGAGTATAAGTAAAAGGGAAAGGGGGTGTGTATATAATGAGGGTTACAACTTGTTTGAATGTGCAGATAAAGGAATGAACCCTTTTTGGGGAACGAGATCTATATCGAAGTTTTGGGAATTCCCACATGAAATTGGGGAAGGGTTCTGGAAGGCTCCGGGAGATCTTTTTTGGATTTGTGGGAAAGCCGCTTACACTCATCTACCAGGGGATTGGACAGGCAGTTGCACCATAGGGATCATAAAGCCATCTTTTTTCCTACTCCCCAAAGAAGCAGGTCCCGGGTTAGGAGTTCCGTTGTATGATAATCTGAAAACATCTTCGAAAAGGGGAAAAAGAAGCCTAATAGAATTGGGAGGAACTCAGAAATGGAAGGGAAAAACATGGACTCCTGAGGAGATCATTAAGACTTATGGACCTGCTACTTGGGCACAGGATGGCTCGTGGGGGGTATCGGACCCCTATATACATGTTAAACCGTATAATCAGACTCCAAGCGGTAATAGAAACCATTTCAAATAGAACTGCTCTAGCCTTAGACCATGTTAGTGACCAACTTTCCCAAACTCGCACAGTCGTCTATCAGATAAGACTGGCTGTGGACTATCTGCTAGCGGATGAGGGAGGAATATGTGGAAAGTTTAACACCACAGAGTGTTGCCTTGAAATAGATGATAGAAGTGAAGTAATTCGTAACATATCTAAAGAGATAAGGAAAATTGCCTATGTTGGAACACAGGAGTGGACTCCGCTTGTTAACACAGACTGGTGGGATAATTTTTGGTCATGGAAGAGTAGTTGGTGGAAGAAGGTGGCATTTATTGCAGTAGCGGGGTTAGCCGGGCTGCTATTCCTTCCCTGTCTTATACCATGTCTGATGAAAATAGTTGCATCTGCAATTCAATCAGGCAGTATAATTCCCACTTCTCTAGACATCTCCTCAGGAAAAAGGAACAAGAAGGCTAAAATGATGAGGTTAGAGGGCACCGAAAGAATGACAGCCAGGGAAGTGTACGACAAATACCAAAGACTGAGGGAGTTTTACTATCAGGAGCCAGAAACAGCTAATTGACGCGGGCTCATGCCCGGTCAAAGTAAAAGAGGGGGGATTGTTATGAATAAATCTAAGATTTAACAGTTGGTTTGTGTGTTAACCTCTTGTCTGTTTATTTCGTAGTTCGAAAGTTCGCTTGAATGTATTCACTGGTTCCACCCCTGTTTGTATTCTCCTTACCCGATGCATCTGTCCTTATCCCCGGTCCTTGCTCCAGTTGTATTCTTCTAGTTTTGGTACCCCTGTTCCTGGTAAACTGAACCCTCCTTGTCCCCTCCACGGCGTCGGGCAAGTTAGCCGCTGCTCCCTGAGACGACTTCCGGATTCCCAGGAGGCCTTGCGCGGGCTGCATATTGAGTACCGGACCCCAGCAGAGGACTAAACATGGATCTAAATCACAAACCAAAGTGGGACCTGTTCGACAATCCACATCCCCAGGACAGGAAAGTCTCAAAGGAGGAGAAAAGGCTTTCAACATCCCTAAAGCTGGTCGTCGTAACCTGAGAGAGGTCCGAACCGAGTCACCACCTTAGACCAACGAGCCATAATCGAGTCTCTGGACGTATCCTCCGAGGGTGGAGACTCTGACCCTGCCATAATTGACAGGATCGTCTACCCCTCCTCTGGGACGTCGACTCACCAGGGAGTAGCGGCGGCGGCGCGAACCCCGTACCCCGGCCCCCTTAGGCTGCTTCTTTAAATAAAGGCCTAAATCAAGAAAGGAGCACAAGGTCTCCTGGCCCTGTTATTTACCACATCACTTTCCACCTTTTGGAAACAACAGACAATTCATAAGAAAATCTCGAGAGTATTCACAGAGTGAGAAAGAAGGGAATCTTCAAGGTGAGGTGTGGTTTCAGAAACTTTATTCATTTCCAATCCTACTGTTCCAAGTCCGATTAGACAATCCTACCCTAACTTTACCCTAACCCTAACCCTAACCCTAACTCTAATCCTAAACCTAAACCTAACCCTAATCATAACCCTAACCCTAACCCTAACCCTAATCATAACCCTAACCCTAACCCTAACCTACAATCCTACTCTAAGTCAATGGTAATGGTCCTGATGTGATTATCACATTCTTGTCTCCTTCCTCTTCTTCACTGAAACAATCAGTGGCACCAGGCTGGACGCAGGCTCAGCAAGTGTTACAAATGGATGCTGCCCAAAGAAAAAAAAAAACAAGAAAAACCAATGAACCGTGACTTTCCAAGCTCAGTATTTCAGAAGATTCCTCTGGCTCCTAGAAAGATGCAGAAAGAGGACCAATGGGACCATCTGCACCTCCATCTTTTATGTGCAGGACCTTGCCATCACAGGCAAACCTGGCCCAGAATCCCATTCATCTCTTTATTGTGTTGTCTTCATCTAGCTGGGATTTTTGCCCTGCCAGTGCTCTAGAAATGGTGCTTTCTGTCCCTGGGGTTTCTTCCTTTCAGGAAACTCCAATGACCCACATAGGTCCCTGTCTTTGAGAGACAGGCACCGTGCTAATTTCCACAGGGAGACAGAGCAGTGTCTACCTTTCCATGCCCTGCCTCTCCTGTGCTGGATGGCACCTTCCTTCCCAGCAGGGCCAGCCGAGTGGCGCTGGCTGCTGCAGTTCCCTCTCTGCCACACAGCCTGGCAGTAAGCCTGGGCCAGTTCCCCTCTGCCTGAGCGTGCCAGGCAGCAGATGGGGCTGGGACAAGTCCCTCTCAGCTGCCCCTGTCTGCGTGCCAGAAACCTCTAAGGGTGGGGTGGGGGGCACAAACCAGGGCCCCTCAGAGGCTCACAGTGAGCCCCCCACAGCCCTCCTGCCCACAGCCAAATCTCTCCAGACTGCTCTGCCAGGACTGGCTTCCTTGGGTTCCTCCACCACCATTTCATGGCTCTGTACCCTGCATTGCTCTACTTCAGTTCCTTTGCCATTCGATAAAAAGAAGCACCCCACCAAATTACAAAACAGGGTGACAGAAACAGAGGACAGAGCACCTCTCTTCTGAGGACAGGCTGAGAGACCTGGAGCTATTCAGCCTGGAGGAGAACTGGCCCCAGGGAGACTTCATTGCTGAGTTCCAGTACTTCAAAGGGGATTCTCAGGAAGTAAGAAATACCTTTTTTAACAGGCTCCGTTGCAATAGGACGTGGGATAATATTTATAATATAAAATGGGGATTGAGTCAGATTAGGTCTAAGGAAGAACTTGTTTACTTGGAGCATGGTGCCACACTGGCACAGGTTGTCCTTAGAGCTGGTAGGTGCCCCATCCTGGGTAGGGATAGGGCAAACATTCCAGGTCAAGTGGGAAGGGGCTCTGAACAACCTGATCTCTCCCTGCTCTTTGCAGGACACTTGGACCAGATGACCTTCACAGGGCCCTGCCAGCCCAGCCCAGCCCAGACTAGAATTCCTCACCGTTTTCATTTGAACAGCACCAAGAGTGGAGGTGAGGAGGAACGGGGGCTCATCTGATGCCTTGGACCTCAGTGGAGGAGGAGCCCATCCCTCAGACACTCTTTCACCTGCAGCCCCTTTGCATTTTACCTGCAGGAGCTCCTTGGCAGACCAGCGCCGTGCCTCGTTTCTCAGCAGGCAGCAGCTCAGGAAGTCACGCAGGCAAGGTGAGAATCAGTTGGGCTGCTGCAGCTTTGGTGTCCCTCGTATGTCTATCAGGAGTTGAGGCTGGGGAGAAAGGAAACATAAGGCTCCAGCTGCTTCTTTCCCATCTTTAGCTGCTCTCCCAGATCCCATTGTTTAAGCTCCACTCTGCAGAAACTGCCCTGGCAGAGACCCAGAGATGACTTTCCTTTACCAACCAAAAACCCAAACCCCGATGCAGCCACAGCTTTTCCAGCATTCAGCAGATCTTGCCTTGGCAGCTGATTTCATTGACTGACCTAGTTAGTGGGAACTACATCAGCAAAAGCACGTTTTGCTTCTCTGAGGATTTGCACCAGCCTGACAGGCTATTTGGAAGGGGGAGTTTGTTCTATCCATACTATTTCCAAGGATTATTACATGAAAGGAATCTTTGCTGTGCTTGTTGGTCCCTTTAGCACAGCTTCCATGAAACAAAAATCATCAAGGTTTTTTTTTTTTGTTTTTTGTTTTTTTCTCCTCTTGAAAAAAATGCAGATGCAGAATCCATCTAAAATAGACTGAAATAACAATGGAAGGAGGCCTGGGAGTCTCCATCAAAATGCCCACCACAATAGTCACAGCTCTGTGCTGGTGGCACTGAAAAAGATGGTGACCAAAGAGACTTTGTTACTTTCTTCTTCAACCCAGAGGAAAAATTCCTTCGCTTTTCCCACGCCCCCAGAGGTCACAAAGAGGGTTTTATCCTGTCTCTCTGCAGCTGAGCTCAGCCACTGGACATGGTGGGGAGCTGGAGTCCTCACTGTCCTTAGAACTGTGCAAGCCAGGGGTGGCCCTGCTCCTGTGGTAAAGGAACACAGCACCGGCGTCAACCGCCCACGTTGGATCCCAGCCCCGGGCACCCGGCTGCAAGCTCATCAACTTGTTAAAGTACCCAGAAACAGCCAGGAGTTTAGTGTACAATTCTAACTGCAGTCGGAGAAAAACACATCCTAAACTTATCCAGGCCACCCACACGCAAGACTGAACAATGTACAGATGATTTGAAAGCCTGAAAGTTTTGAAGACCCACAGGATTGGGAAAAGATGCTACAGTTTGGAGGAAAATTGATGTGCTGTGGTAAATGAAGGGAAAAGCAAGCAGAACTTGCTTGGGCATTGCTTTGGTGGTTTTTCCTCCTTTTTCTTTTTATTCTTTTTCTTTTTTTCTTTCTTTTTTTCCTTTTTCCTTTTCCTTTTTTTTCTTTTTATTTTCTCTTCCTTTTCCTCTTCCTTTCCCTTTTTCTCTCACTTTTTCTTTTTTTCTTTTCCCTTTTCTCTTCCTCTTCCTTTTCCATTCTCTTTTTTTTCTTTTTTCTTTTTTCTATAAAATTGAAACTAGGAAGATTCAATCTCCATTTTGAAGGATATTTATCACACATCCAGCCATTCCACTGAAAAATTCCTTTTCTTCAGAGACAGAGCTCCAACATTGTTCAAAAATCAAGTGAAAAATGTCAGGCACGGCTGGAGGCCAAAATGGCAGGTTTCTGAACTGGTTAGGTTTCTGAACTGGTTACTTTCCTCTTCCCTTCTGATGCAACCAAATCGACAGCAGATGCTGATGTGCTGCAGGGACATTTTCAGAAGGGGACCTTGGTGGAAGTGGTGCCAGCAGATGGCAATGGGATTTTGTCCAATGGCACACTGACCATGGGACAGGTGAGAAAGACAAGCGGGATCAGTGAGTATTTGCACCTTACCGAAACAGGAGTTTCATACTGGTAAGGAACTTCTCGTTCCACCATTTCGATGCCCACGATTCCAAGAGACCATATGTCCACTTTGGGGCCACATGGTTGACCTGTCACCACTTCAGGCGCCATCCACCCAGAAGTGCTGGCCACTGAGCTCCGTCGACTCTGCTCAGGGGTGAGCTGAACAAACAGGCCAGAGTCAGCTGTGGAGAAAAAAACATACCATGAAAGCCAGCTCAAGTTAGGAAATCAAGCCAAAGAATTCCCCACTCTCAGTCTAAGAATGTGCTGTTGAGTCTCCTGGAGAACTGTCCACACTTGGTTTCCTTGGGGCTTTAGCCAAGGAAGTATGGTATTGACCACTTCCAAAAAAACCCAGGTGTTTTAAGGCTGCTCACAGCAGTGGCCTTCATTCCCCTGAAGCTTTACATTGTAGCTCCCTCCCTCTGGAAGAGACACACACAGACCAATGCCACTCTTGACTTCTCGTGGTTCCTTATACCTCTGTGCACGTTGCAACTGTGTCATCAGCTCACATTGGGGGGCCCTGCACTGCCACCAGCACCATTTTTGGGGAGCTGGCAGTCACTCAAAGCAGCCCCACAGCCCACATCCCTGGAATGCTGCACCTGACCAAGAATACACTGACCCAGCTTGACAGAGCCGTCGGTTCTGAGAAGGATGTTGCTGCTCTTCACATCTCTGTGGATCACGTGGTTTGAGTGAAGAAAATCCAGGCCTTGAGAGAGAAAACAGAAACAGGAGGGCAAAAATTAGTGATGTGATTTCACCACACAAGAAAGGAAAGAGCTCTAAAAGATTGCCTCTGCAGAGGAATGGCGAGTAATGGCAGAACAGAGTGCCATTGCGAGGAAGAGCTTGCTGCTCCACCACTTGCAGAGCAGGACCTTTCTAAGGAAAAGGCATGTCAGCTTTTGAAAAAGCAACAGCACCTGCTGTTGTTGTAGACTGTCCCATGCAAACCAGCCAGCATGGCTGCTGCTGCTGTGGATGTGCTCTCTCCATGCAGAGGACAAGTGAGGGGTTTTGCCAAGGAAGAAAAAGTCCCTCCCTTTGGTGTGAAGTGGATCACTATGGGGTGGGAGGCTGCATGACACAAGTTTTATTGCTGGCCTCAGCACAGGCTTGGAAATATCATATCAGTCAGCTTCCTGAAGCAAGCACTGTGTTGTGTGACTACTGTCCTTTTCAGCTAAGGACTGTGTGAAATGAGTCTCTTTTTCTTTGCCATTAGTTTCAAATGCTGCCACCAGCACCTTTACTTTTACAGGCAAGGAATGCAGTGCAGACAGGCTCGAGGCAAATGTTTAGGGAGGCAAGGTGGAGAGCAGCAAATACAAATACACAAGAGAGAATGACAATACAACAGCAGAATGTAAGAGTACAGGAACAGAGTACAATGAGTGCAGGGCCACTGGCAAGCATTTCACTTGAGATGCTTTTGATTGCCCATAGCATACCAGCAACACAGAAACAAAGCTTGGCACATGAAATCACTCCAGGTCGGAGCCCTGTTTCCCAGACAATCCTGCCCAAGCCCTGGGCAGCACAGGTGGGATTGCTGACCTCCCGACTGATGGCTGCCATCTCTCTTTCAGACATGTGAGTCTCGCTGATGACATTGCTCAGAGTGCCTCCATCCATGTACTCCATGACCAGCCAGAGCTGCTCATCCACAAGTGTCGTGGGGACAGGACATTTTCATGCTTATTATCCCAATCGTGATTTCTGTTCCCTGTTCTCAGTTTGTTTTGTCTTCCTTCCCCCACCCCCGGCTCGCTGCTGGCTTGCTGCTTGCCTTGTGCTTGCTGCTTTTGCTCGCTGCTGGCTGCCTGCTTTGCTAGCTCTGTTTTCCTTTCTTTTTTTCCTTTGCTTTTCGCTTGCTTGCTTTTTTGTGCCATTTTTTTCCCTTTTTCCCCGGTTTCTGTTGTTCCCTTCCCTCCCCCCCCCACAAAGATATCGGACCTACTCCAGGCAGGAGCTCCCCTGGGGTCTGCGAAAGAAGCTTCATACCCTCTGCGGCGAAGAGAGATACAGCTCAACCCCCTCGGACTGGTGAAAACATCTGTGGTCATCTTGGGCTATTTCTCTTGTGCTGGGGAGTGTTTTTTGTTGTTCCTTAATAAACAAGTTTTTTCCACTTCCCCTCTGAAGAAATTCCTCCCGAACCCGGTGGTGGAGGGAAGTTGCGGAGGGTTTGGTTTCCTATAAGGGGCTCCTTTGGAGATGTTTTCCCCTAATTTGTCCTAAACCAGGACAACAAGGTAGTTGAAAGAAGGAAACAAGGGGTGGAGATGAACGTGCTTGTTTGAAAACAACAACATTGCTGTTAGAAAACAACAAGGGTTGTTTCCGGGTGCCTTTGTGACAAGGACAGAATAAAAGGAATAGACATTCCCTCTCAGCTGTGCCTTGTTTGCAATCTGTGCAGTCTCAAGGAGAAAGGTACAGCTGTGAAAAAGGAGATGTCTTAGATGGCCAGCAAGTGAAAAGTGCGGTTTAGTAACAGCCTAGATAAAAAACCTGTCACACGTGCTATTTCTGGAAATAAACACCTTATCTTCCTGGCATGCACAGCAATGGAAAAGGGACAAGAATCCAAGGGAAATCCTCTCTAGGATGGTTTATCAGAACTTAAAAGGTGCTGAGAAAAATTTGAAAAACTCAAGCCTCAAAACAATGTGGAGGCAGTGAACTTGCAGAGTATTGAATTAGTAAGATAGGGCTGATCCAGGTTTTTGAAAAATTTTCAAACTGCATTTGCCAGGGTTGTTTAATGCAGACAAAATGCACTCTCTTCCCATCCACTGGAGATGAGCAGAGCAATAATAATTAACCAATAATTACAGCTCTATTTGCTGCCAGTGACCAAAGTGGGTTTTTAACTTTGCATGCTTGCAGTATGTAAACAAACATCACTGGGATAAAACAACAACCACTCACCTCTTTAAATAATTCACAATCTTTGGGTGCTTATTCATTTTCATGACCATGAGTTCATGAAAGGTTACTTCCTTCCTGATCAGTCCTTGAAGATTTATTTTCTTTATGGCCACCTAAAATGATGTTGAAAATCAATAACATTAAAAGCTGGTGGCGTGAGAACAACTTCTCACATGGAGTGAGTGCTTTTGGAATAACACTGCCAAACTGTGCCAAACTGCCTTGTGATTAGACATCGGAATGGGAACAGAGTTCCAACAGCCCATTTCTCTGCTCCTTGGGGCCAGTTACAGGACACGTGGCCACTGAGGTTTTGCCTTGACCATTTGGTAACAGTGATCTCTCAACTATCACCCACAAAGCTCTGAGCACACTCCCTGCTGCTTTGTATGGGATTCAGAAGAAGTAATCCCTGCCTTAATACTCTGTGGATACATCTTGGGCTATGGGCAGGGCTTAGGGCTTTTAGGGATGCCGTGCAGATCTCTCCCTACGTGCAGTTCTCCAGTGCAGCACTGCAGGTGGCTAAGGAACTACCAGTAACTTTCAGATGCATTTGCTGGCAGCCAGAAGTGAGAATTCTGAAGCCGTAGCCCCAAAGAGCAGTGAGATGCTCAAAGGCACCACTTTTGTTTTAGCAATGGAGAGTGAGTGAGCGCGTCCTTCTCTGAAAGGAACCACTGCCCTCTGTGCCTTCCTTCTGGCAGCTGAGAAGGACAAAGACTGTCCCAGCTGCAATTTGCACACTGGCACCAGTCTGTGCTTCTTGTGCCTTTTCAGCACAGCTCTATGCAAAGCTCCAGCCCCAGCTTACCAAAACACAGGGGAGAGCCTTTGAGTGCAGCAGAGTCTGTGGCAGCTGTTGACATTTACCTCTCCTCCTGTGGCAGTGTCGAGTGCTCTACAAACATCTCCAAAAGTCCTAGAAACAAAATAGTAGCAATGAAAGGAGAAGCCATTTAGATCTTGCAGTGAAAGCCAGCCCACAGAGATCTCTGCTGTAAATGCCTAAGACCTGCAGGACACTGGAAGCATGGACATGTCTTTGGCAATGCCTTCTGACCACACTTACAAATTCTGATCAGCACTGACAATGTAACCCCAGCGTCTGAATATGTTTGCAGCTTGTCTGACTTCACACTTGATGGATATTCCACCAGCAGGACACCTGCTGCATAGTTTTGTAAAAATAACATTGGTTGGACTCATGCACTGCCAATATTTTCCAGTTCAATGTATTTTATAATGGGATTTTCCATCTTCACCATTCTCCCTGAGGGAAACAAAATGCAAGATGCTCACTTTAAAGCAGAGATCCCAGCTTCCAGGAGATACAAAAGGCAGCCCCACTGTCTGGAGCTCTGAGCCCTTTGTGGTCAGCTGGCTGACAACAAGAACAATAATAGGAACATGAACAACAACAAGAAGACAGGCAGCTCCGCAGCACAAGTGGCTGGCACAGAGACTCATTTTCTAGAGTCCTTTGAAGAGAGAGAGCTCTTGAGAGCAGATACACAGGGAAGTACAGGGAGATACATTCAGAGAAGACAGAGACTAGAAGAGAACAGCTACCAAGGCAAGTAAGTTTGTCATCTAAAAACATTAAGGAGAGCTTGAAATAAGGGAGCCTTTCTTTTCTTGGCAACAAACACTGTGAGATTCAACAAAAGGTTTCCTACTTGCTAAGATTAAATGCACCTTGATATCTAGAATCAATTCCTCTGAACAGATGCCAAGTTCAGAACAGGAGGAATATTGCCAAGTGTTCCCATCTTCTCCACCTTGCAGCAGTTTGCCAGAAGAATGCCTCTGTGTTTGTAAACCAGAGCAGCTCATGCTCTAACCAATCCCAATGGGGCTTTCAGGACCAGGACCCTCACTCTTTATGAGCAGGGTGAGTTCAAAGATGCCCTTGCCTGTGCCCCACATGAAGAACCACACTGCTTCTCTTCACCCTGACAGCAGGCATCAGTCACTCCCATTGGACTCGCCCTCTCGGCACCACACACGTCCCCATCTTCCCAACTCGGCACGGCAGGCAAGGGCAGAGAGGACAGCAGTGCTCCTCAGGTGCCAGTGTGACACAGACAGCTGCCCAGAGGAGATGCTGACCCTCTCGTGGGCCCAGGCCATGCGACGCAGAAGCCGGCCCAGACAAGGGGCTGCTGGCTCAGGCAGCTCCGCGCTGCAGCGGCTGGGCGGCGTCGGGACTCTCCCGGCTAAGGAAGGCTCCAGCCTCTGCAGTCCCACCAGCCCTCAGGGCCAGGGCAGCTACCACAACAAGGCTGGCAAAGCCCAAACATGAGCACTGACAGGCACTGATGGGAAGAAGCCAGAGCGAGCCTTTTTGTCCCAAGACGTGATGGCAGACACAGCATCAACTAGGCTCTGTTCTCAACCCTACCAGGTCTTATCTGAGAGCACAGCACTGGCAGCTGTTACGGGCAAGAAGCAGAATAAATGCCATGTGCTGCAGAATCACAAAGGGCTTGATGTCTTCTCCTAGAGACTGATCTGAGCAGGGGTTGTGACAACGGCTAGGACTCAAGCAGTCGCAGCCTTCTGCTGATCCAGGAGCAATCCCTGCTTCTGCCTTTGGCACAGAGAGAAGCCCAGGCAAGCTCCAGCCAGTCCAAGCTGCCCTCAGAGGTAGCAGGAACACCCAGAGCGCTCTCTCGCTGCCTAAGAGCACTGCCAGCACTTCCTGCAGGGAGTACTAAATGTCCCTGTGACACCAAACTGAGGAGGACCATCTGGTACAGCTGTGCTGACACGTGCACACGACACTGTCCCTCAGGTAAGAAAGGCACCAGACGTACTCTGTTGCTCCAGGGAGGCATCGTTGATCTCCTGTTGCTGAGCAGCAGCTGGGTCAGCGCGGGAGGTGAACCAAGTGCCCCGGCTCCACTTCTCCGGCTGGGGAGCAAAGGCTCCTTGGGACGGCGCCGCTGCTGCTGCAGCAGGTTCAGTGACAGAACCTGTGTAAATCTGAGACAAGAAACGAGTTTGTGTCAGGAAGGTGGCTGGCAGAGAGTGCCCAGAGATCCCTTTTCAAATGCAAGCCCTTAGGAAGCTGCTGTCAGCCACATGCAGAGCTCTTCAACTGGACTGGTTTGGATGTCCACTTGTGAAACCACACGGTCAAAACCAAAGGCTGGTTTTACTCGAGTTCATAGCCAGTTTCATGTTCTGAAGGATGACTGCAGCAACGACCACTCCACTTCCTCCCAAGGACTCCTTCCCCCCTTCTAGGCCTGCAGATGCCTTGCACTCCTCGTTCTAACATTCTTCCTCCTTCCGAGGAATTCTCTTTTCCTGCACCAGCCTCGGGATGTGCTTATCTGCGGAAATACCCCTGTTCCTAAGAGACTTAGAATTTTATTCCTATCAAATATCAGGACATTTCCTAAGAAGATGTGGCTGTACAACTAGAATGATAATTTAAAATTGTGGGTGCTGTCTTTGAAGTCAAAGGGGCAACTTTGTGGTGGGGGAGCTGCGTGGGCCCAAAGGACCCAGGGGTGCCGGTCAAGAGCAGCTGAAGGTGGGCCAGCGCGTGGCCAGGGAGCCAAGAAGGCCAAGGGTGTCCTGGCCTGTGTCAGCAAGAGTGGGGCAGCAGGAGCAGGGCAGTGAGCGTCCCCCTGGGCTGGGCAGCGCTGCGGCCACAGCTGGGAGTGCTGTGCCCAGTTGTGGGCCCCTGTGAAGCAGAAAGTCCTTGAGGGGCTGGAGCGTGTGCAGAGGAGGACACGGGAGCTGGGGAAGGCTGTGGAGCGCAAGGCCAAGGAGGAGGTGCTGAGGGAGCTTTAGCCTGGACAACGGGAGGCTGGTCATGGACATTCAGGCAGATTTCCATAAATCCCTGCAAGATAGTGCTTACTACAAATGCTATTTTTTCTACAAATATCATCTCACTGCATCCAAGTGTTTTTGACACTTGATTTGGTGACTCTTTCATGTTGTGGTTTCTTCCTTTGTTAGGAGGAGAATTCCTGTTCAGTTTCTCATTTCTCAGCAAGGCAAGGCTATTATCCTCAAACTTTCCTGCCCTTTTCCAGCTCTTGTCGAGATTCTGCTCACATTTTCTTTTGTAAGGTGACGTTTTTGGAGGATGCAGTATTTTTGCATGAGAACACATAGTTTGGGGCAGTGAGATTGGTGCAGAAGGAGCTGTTCTGCTGCCAGGCCAGTCAACAGGGCCTTGCACTTCGCATTCATATTGACAGTACCTCTGCCTTTTTGCAGCCCAGGGACTCAGTAAATGTGGTGTTTTGGAACTGAGCAGGAAATCAATGCTCTTGCATTCCAGCTGGTCCTCAGAGATCAGAGGAGCTGGGAGGGGCTGGGCTTTATTTCTGATTACAGCCCCTTTAGCACTCTCAGTGTTGTCAAGTCCAAGAGAAGCACTTGGCCGAGCACAGATGCTGCAAGAGTGCCATTCCCAGTGCAATGCTCTGCATCTGATTGCATTCCATGAGGACCTAAATGCTCCAGATTCCCTGGGAGTGTGGTTTATTGAAGCAACAGGAGAGCAATCTCAGGATTGCTGCTGATCAGGGCAATGGCTACCAAGTGTGTGTAGCAACAGAAACTATAGGAAAGAGAGATTATAAGAGTGAGTTCTATCTTTCTCTCTATCTATCTATCTATCTATCTATCTATCTATCTATCTATCTATCTATCATTTGCATAATTGAATCTTCTTGGCTCTGGTCCAAAGCAGTTGGAGGTGCAAAGTTCACCTAAAGCATCCCTTTCAGGAGAGGATTAGAGACATGTTCTGTTGACCGATTCTGAGCAGGCAGAGCTGTTTCCCCCTCCAGATATGGTGGGTTTTTTTTCTCCTCAGAGCTGTTTTCCTCCTCCAGCCTCTTCGTCCTGAGGCCCCCAGTTAATTCTTTAATTTTCTGCCTGTCCCAGAGAGGTGGAAGAATTCCATGTTTTAGGTGGTGAAGAGAACATGAACTCCAGAAGTGTCTCTCACAAAGGCTGAGCTCACCCAGGAAGCCACCTGCAGAGCAAGGATGGAGCTGTGGGACTGGGCTGGGTGTCAGTCACTACTGAAAGACAAACAGGACACGGCAGGAGCAGAGGGAGGCCCTCACCAGACCCCTGAGAAATGCCACACCTTCCCTGTCAGCTGCCTGAGAGGCTGTTGGAGCTTCAGCCCCAGATGACCCCTGATTGTAGTGCCAGGGTCACTTTGGAATCTGTGCCTCCCCACAGGCAGAGAATGACCCAGGAGAGCAGCAGCACAGTGCTCTGGGAACGTGTGAGCCCATCAGTCCTTGAGTCTTGGCCGACAAATGTCCTATGGAAAGTTGAAACCCATCTTCTCTTGCTTTCTGTGCAGATCCTTCCAGAGAAAGAGCAGGAGCAGATTGTGTTATCAGAGATGCCATGCCAGACTCAGGGAGAGCTGAGAGCCCGAGAGCAGCTCAGGCAGCAGGTGGAAGAGCCACAGGAGAATGGCCAGGTAAGCCTGACTCGCCAGGTGTCAGAGGGAAAGGGCAGGAAGAGGGGCATAAAACAGAGCTCTTGGGAGTGAGGAGGCCAGGAGTCCCAGAGGCACTGAAAGCACAGAGCCTTGGAATCTGCAGAGATCAGCACTGGGACAAGAGGGTTCCATTGGAATCAGGTGTGGGTAGGGAAGCAGAAAGAAGTGGCTGAATAAATGTGATTTTGAGGCTGCAAGAGGAAAAAGCTGAGCCTTATGGCAGCTCCCAGTCACTTGCTCTGCATTTGTGTGTACAGAGCATCAAGGCAGAGCCACAAGCAGAGCAGCCCGAAGCTCAGAGTGCCATCATGGAAGTGAAGAAGAGGAACCAGGAAGACACGAGAAGAATTCAAGAGGAGATGAATCTTCATCAGCAGAGGGGCGATCAACAAAACCAGGTGAGTGAAAGAGTGGCAGCACTCCACTCATGAAAGATCCTCTCTCTCGTATTTTACAGAACTTGAAGGAACAGCTGGACACAGACTTTCAGAAAGCTCACGCTAAGATCAAGGCAAGGGAGAAGAGGCAGGAGGAAGAAATTAAAATCATCAGAGAAAAACTTAATCCCCTCCCTCAGGCTCTACAAAAGCAAGTGAGTGAAAGAGGGATAGCCACGGCAGTCACCAAACTGGTGGTTTCTGCCCTTCTGGCCTTCCCAGTGCAGAGCAGCAGGGAGCGGGGTGATGCCTCTGAGTGCCATCCTGCTCTAGTGTGTATCACAGTCACTCAGAAGGACATTTCCTGGTGTGCTGAATCTCAACTGCTGCCCTGGACAGTGGGACTTGTCCTTTGGCCTTTTGGCCAGCAGTCATCCAAATTGATTCCTGCTGGCCTGTTCCTGCTCTCCTTGTTTCTTGAGGTGTTTTTACAGGGGAATATGGTGACCCAGATGGAGGATTGAAACAAGCTGTCTGTATCCCTTGTAAATCTGTTCTTTCCTCACAGTCAGTGACTCTTGACTGACAGGGACAAGCTGTAGTCTCTGACTGCTTTGTTCTGTTTGACTCGAGGTGCAAGTGTTGACATCTCACCGGGCAGCCGGCAAAGACTTCCGGCAAATGAGTGGCAATGAAGAGCCCCGAGGCGGGCGTGAGGCACAGGAAGTGTCCCCACCAAAGGTGCTACAGGCTGGGCATGACCTGAAGATGGTGCAGGAAAAGAGGACACATTGGGGGGAGGCCGAACACTTGAACAAGGAGCTGCAAGTGTATCTGAAGCCCTTGGAGGGGGAAAGGAATCCTTGAGAGGAAGTAGAATGGTCATTGTGGCAGTGATCCTTCAGAAAATCCATGAAAACGGACCATGAATCTGGCCATCCACTCGAGTAGAACTAGCCTTTGGTTTTGACCCATCCAGTCTGAGAAGTGGACATCAGAAAAAACCCACTTAAGAGCCCTGCATGTTGCTGACAGCACCTTCCTAAGGGCTTGCATTTGAAATGGAATCTCAGGCTAATCTCTGCCAGCCACCTTTCTGACATAAACTCGTTTCTTGTCTCAGATCTACAAGGGCTTTGTCACCAAACCTGCTGCAGCAGCATGGTCTAAAGGAGCCTTTGCTCCCCAACCTGAGAAGCGGAGCCGGGGCGGTTTGTTCATCTCCAGTGCTGACTCAGCTGCTGCTCAGCAACAGGAGATCAAGGATGACTCCCTGGAGCTACTGAGTACGTCTGCTGTATTTCTTGTCTGAGGGACAGTCTATTGTGTGCAGGTGCCAGCATAGCTGTACCAAATGTTTTTCCTGAGTTTGGTGTCCCAGGGACATTTAGAGATATTTCCCCACAGGAACTGCTGTAGAAAAGCAGTCTCTGTGCTGGCCACCTGTGCTGCAGAGCTGTCTGCCTGGTTGTTGTTGTTACCCAGCCGAACACAAAGGGTTCAAAACTCCAGGCTCTGGGTCTGCCTTTTGAATCTCCTGGAAGCTGGGATCTCTGCTTTAAAGTGAGCATCTTGCATTTTGTTTCCCTCAGGGAAAATAGTGAACATGGAAAATCCTGTGATGAAATATACTGAGCTGGAATATATTGGCAGAGGGTGAGTCCAACCACAGTTACTTCTACATAACCATGGGCCAGGTGTTTTTCTGGTGGAATATCTATGCAGTGTGAAGTCAGAGCAGCTGCAAACAGACATCTATCCCCATGTTCAGACACTGGGGATAGATTGTCCCATCTCTCAGTGCTGCTCCGAATTCGTGAGTGTGCCCAGAAGGCATTGGCAGAGACACCTCCATGCTGCCAAGTTCTTGCCTGCAGCAAGGAACAGGACCTGGAAGATGTCTTTGTCTCTCAAGTGTGGGACAGTTCTGTGTTAATTTCCTGAGCATTTTTGTATATCTCCAAATCATACAGCCACACTAATAAAAGGGGAAGAAACGTGCTTGCCTGAAACAGCAACCTACTCCCTGATAGCTGTCAGATAACAGTTCTCAGGAACATTTCTTTCCAAAAGATTGCTGAAGGAAATACCCCATGGTCAGGATAAAAACTGCACAGTTTAGAACCTGAAACCCAAGGTGAAAGAAGGAGCTCTCCTTAGGAGCTGAGGCAGTAAACAGCAACGCTTCAGGGACAGGCCCAGTGCCCATGCACTTGAGAGGTAAATGCATCATCTGCCTTCGGGCAGAGCCCGCCTGCATCCGGCAGGTTTTAGGCATTTGCAGCAGAGATCTCCTCTGTGGGCTGGCTTTCACTGCAAGATCTGAATGTCTTCTCCTTTCTTTGCTGCTTTTTTGTTTCTAGGACTTTTGGAGATGTTTGCAGAGCACTTGACAATGCCACAGGAGGACAGGTAAATGTCAACATCTCCCGCAGGTCCTCTGGTGTGAGCAGCTGTGGCTGGAGCTTTGAGTAGAGCTGTGCTGAAAAGGCACAAGAAGCACAGACTGCTACCAGCCTGCAAAATACATTTGGGACAGTCTTTGTCCTTCTCAGCTGCCAGAAGGAAGGCAAGGAGGGCAGCAGTTCCTTTCAGAGAAGGATGTGCTCATTCGCTCTCCATTGCTAAAACAAAGGTGGTGCCTTTGAGCATCTCACTGCTCTTTGGGGCTACGGCTTCAGAGTCCTGAATTGTCATTTCTGCTTGCCAGCAAATGCATCTGAAAGTTACTGGTAGTTCCTTAGCCACCTGCAGTGCTGCACTGGAGAACTGCACGTAGGGAGAGACCTGCACGGTGTCCCTAAAAGCCCTAAGCCCTGCCCATAGCCCAAAATATATCCACAGAGTATTAAGGCATGGATAACTTCTTCTGAATCCCATACAAAGCAGCAGGGAGTGTGCTCGGAGCTTTGTGGGTGATAGTTGAGACACCACAGTTACCAAGTGGACAAGGCAAAACCTCAGTGGCCACGTGTCCTGTAAGTGGCCTCCAAGGGAGCAGAGAAATGGGCTGTTGCAATGTCAGTTCCTAATTACTGCAATGCCCAATCACAAGGCAGTTTGGCACAGCTCGGCTGTGGCATTGCAAAATCACTCGCTCCATGTGCCTTGCGGTCTTGTGCCGCCAACTTCTCAAGTTACTCATTTTCAATGTCATTTTAGGTGGCCATAAAGAAAATAAATCTCCAAGGACCGAGGAAGAAGGAACTAAAAGTCAATGAATTCATGCTCATGAAGACAAATAAGAATCCCAACTTGGTCAACTATTTAGACAGGTGAGTTGTTGTGAATGTTTGTTTACATATTGCAAACATGCATGGTAAAATTCCACTTTGTTCACTGGCAGAAAATAGAGCTGTAATTATTGGTTAATTATTATTGCTCTGCTCATCTCCAGTGGATGGGAAGAGAGTGCATCTTGTCTGCATGAGTCTTCCCTGGTACACAGAGTTTGAAAATTATTCAAAAACCTGCATCACTCATATCTTACTAAATCAATAGCCTGTAAGTTCACAGCCACCACATTGTTTTGGGGCTTGATTTTTTTCAAGAGTCCTCTTACATCCAGATAAATTAACATGGATTTCCCTTGGATTGTGTCCCCTCTTTTCCATTGCTTTGCATGCCTGGAAGACTAGGTGCTTATTTCCAGAAACACACAGTTTGACAGGTTTTTGATCTGTTCCTAACCTGCAGTTTTTACTTGCTGGCAATTGAAGACATCTCCTTTTTTCACAGCTGTGCCTTACTTCTTGAGACAGATTGCAAACAATGCACAGCCTAGAGGGAATGTCTATTCCTTTCATTCTGTCCTTGTCACAAAGGGACTTGGAAACAAGAATCAATCAAGAAAACAACCTAGCCATGCATGTTTATCTCCATGCTCTTGTTTCCTTCTTTCAGCTACCGTGTGGATGGGCAGCTCTGGCTGGTCATGGAGTACATGGACGGAGGCACTCTGAGCGATGTCATCAGCGAGACCTACCTGTCTGAAGATGAGATGGCAGCCATCAGTAGGGAGGTCAGCAATCCCACCTGTGCTGCCCAGGGCTTGGGCAGGATTGTCTGGGAAACAGGGCTCTGACCTGGAGTGATTTCATGTGCCAAGCTTTGTTTCTGTGTTGCTGGTATGCTATGGGCAAGTAAAAGCCTCTCAAGTGAAATGCCTGCCAGTGCCCCTGCACTCACAGCAGTTAGTTCTTGTACTCATATCTCCTACTGTTGTATTCTCACTCTGTCTCTTGTATTTGTATTTGCTGTTCTCCACCTTGCTTCCCTAAACTTTCATCTCCAGCCTGTCTGCACTGCATTCCTTGCCTGTAAGAGCAATGGTGCTGGTGGGAGCATTTGAAATGATCAGCAAAGAAAAAAGACTCATTTCTCTCAGTCCTCAACTGAAAAGGACAGTAGTGCAGCCAAAATGCTCTTTGCTTCAGGAAGGTGACTGTTGTGATACTTCAAGTCTCTGCTGAGGCCAGCAACAAAACCTGTGTCATGCAGCCTCCCACCCCA
Source organism: Vidua macroura (assembly GCF_024509145.1). Lineage (NCBI taxonomy): Eukaryota > Metazoa > Chordata > Aves > Passeriformes > Viduidae > Vidua > Vidua macroura. Next base: position 72,326,276 of record NC_071611.1, on the reverse strand, counting down.
GAGTGATCCACTTCACACCAAAGGGAGGGACTTTTTCTTCCTTGGCAAAACCCCTCACTTGTCCTCTGCATGGAGAGAGCACATCCACAGCAGCAGCAGCCATCCTGGCTGGTTTGCATGGGACAGTCTACAACAACAGCAGCTGCTGTTGCTCTTTCAAAAGCTGACATGCCTTTTCCTTAGAAAGGTCCTGCTCTGCAAGTGGTGGAGCAGCAAGCTCTTCCTCACAATGGCACTGTGTTCTGCCATTACTCGCCATTCCCCTGCAGAGGGAATCTTTTAGAGCTCTTTCCTTTCTTGTGTAATGAAATCACATCACTAATTTTTGTCCTCCTGTTTTTGTTTTCTCTCTCAGTGCCTGCAAGGCCTGGATTTTCTTCACTCGAACCACGTGATCCACGGAGATGTGAAGAGTAGCAACATCCTTCTCAGAACCGACGGCTCTGTCAAGCTGGGTCAGTGTATTCTTGGTCAGGTGCAGCATTCCAGGGATGTGGGCTGTGGGGCTGCTTTGAGTGACTGCCAGCTCCCCAGAAATGGTGCTGGTGGCAGTGCAGGGAACCCTGCCACAAACTGTGGGCACAGTTGCAACCTGCACAGAAGTATGACAAGGAACAAGGAGTCAAGAGTGGCGTTGCTCTGTGTGTGTCTCTTCCAGAGGGAGGGAGCTACAAATCTAAAGCTTCAGAAAAATAAAAGGCTGGAGGTTGTCTAAAAAATGAGGGGTTTTTTTTTGAAGTGGCCAATTCCATATTTCCTTGTCTAAAGCCTTGAGGAAACAGAGCGTGGACAGTTCTCCAGGAGACTCAACAGCACATTCTTAGACTGAGAGTGGGGAATTCTTTTGCTTGATTTCCTAACTTGAGCTGGCTTTCATGGTATGTTTTTTTCTCCACAGCTGACTCTGGCCTCTTTGCTCAGCTCATCCCTGAGCAGAGTCGACGGAGCTCAGTGGCCGGCACTTCTGGGTGGATGGCGCCTGAAGTGGCGACAGGTCAACCATGTGGCCCCAAAGTGGACATATGGTCTCTTGGAATCGTGGGCATCGAAATGGTGGAACGAGAAGTTCCTTACCAGTATGAAACTCCTGTTTCGGTAAGGTGCAAATACTCACTGATCCCGCTTGTCTTTCTCACCTGTCCCATGGTCAGTGTGCCATTGGACAAAATCCCATTGCCATCTGCTGGCACCACTTCCACCAAGGTCCCCTTCTGAAAATGTCCCTGCAGCACATCAGCATCTGCTGTCGATTTGGTTGCATCAGAAGGGAAGAGGAAGGTAACCAGTTCAGAAACCTAACCAGTTCAGAAACCTGCCATTTTGGCCTCCAGCCGTGCCTGACATTTTTCACTTGATTTTTGAACAATGTTGGAGCTCTGTCTCTGAAGAAAAGGAATTTTTCAGTGGAATGGCTGGATGTGTGATAAATATCCTTCAAAATGGAGATTGAATCTTCCTAGTTTCAATTTTATAGAAAAAGAAAAAAGAAAAAAAAGAGAATGGAAAAGGAAGAGGAAGAGAAAAGGGAAAAGAAAAAAAGAAAAAGTGAGAGAAAAAGGGAAAGGAAGAGGAAAAGGAAGAGAAAATAAAAAGAAAAAAAAGGAAAAGGAAAAAGGAAAAAAAGAAAGAAAAAAAGAAAAAGAATAAAAAGAAAAAGGAGGAAAAACCACCAAAGCAATGCCCAAGCAAGTTCTGCTTGCTTTTCCCTTCATTTACCACAGCACATCAATTTTCCTCCAAACTGTAGCATCTTTTCCCAATCCTGTGGGTCTTCAAAACTTTCAGGCTTTCAAATCATCTGTACATTGTTCAGTCATGCGTGTGGGTGGCCTGGATAAGTTTAGGATGTGTTTTTCTCCGACTGCAGTTAGAATTGTACACTAAACTCTTGGCTGTTTCTGGGTACTTTAACAAGTTGATGAGCTTGCAGCCAGGTGCCCGGGGCTGGGATCCAACGTGGGCGGTTGACGCCGGTGCTGTGTTCCTTCACCACAGGAGCAAGGCCACCCCTGGCCTGCACAGTTCTAAGGACAGTGAGGACTCCAGCTCCCCACCATGTCCAGTGGCTGAGCACAGCTGCAGAGAGACAGGATAAAACCCTCTTTGTGACCTCTGGGGGTGTGGGAAAAGCGAAGGAATTTTTCCTCTGGGTTGAAGAAGAAAGTAACAAAGTCTCTTTGGTCACCATCTTTTTCAGTGCCACCAGCACAGAGCTGTGACTATTGTGGTGGGCATTTTGATGGAGACTCCCAGGCCTCCTTCCATTGTTATTTCAGTCTATTTTAGATGGATTCTGCATCTGCATTTTTTTCAAGAGGAGAAAAAAACAAAAAACAAAAAAAAAAAACCTTGATGATTTTTGTTTCATGGAAGCTGTGCTAAAGGGACCAACAAGCACAGCAAAGATTCCTTTCATGTAATAATCCTTGGAAATAGTATGGATAGAACAAACTCCCCCTTCCAAATAGCCTGTCAGGCTGGTGCAAATCCTCAGAGAAGCAAAACGTGCTTTTGCTGATGTAGTTCCCACTAACTAGGTCAGTCAATGAAATCAGCTGCCAAGGCAAGATCTGCTGAATGCTGGAAAAGCTGTGGCTGCATCGGGGTTTGGGTTTTTGGTTGGTAAAGGAAAGTCATCTCTGGGTCTTTGCCAGGGCAGTTTCTGCAGAGTGGAGCTTAAACCATGGGATCTGAGAGAGCAGCTACAGATGGGAAAGAAGCAGCTGGAGCCTGGTGTTTCCTTTTACTGCAGGCTCAACTCCTGATAGCCACAGGAGGGAGACCAAAGCTGCGGCAGCCCAACCTATTTTCACCTTGCCTGCGTGACTTCCTGAGCTGCTGCCTGCAGACAGATGAGGCACGGCGCTGGTCTGCCAAGGAGCTCCTGCAGGTAAAATGCAAAGGGGCTGCAGGTGAAAGAGTGTCTGAGGGATGGGCTCCTCCTCCACTGAGGTCCAAGGCATCAGATGAGCCCCCGTTCCTCCTCACCTCCACTCTTGGTGCTGTTCAAATGAAAACGGTGAGGAATTCTAGTCTGGGCTGGGCTGGGCTGGCAGGGCCCTGTGAAGGTCATCTGGTCCAAGTGTCCTGCAAAGAGCAGGGAGAGATCAGGTTGTTCAGAGCCCCTTCCCACTTGACCTGGAATGTTTGCCCTATCCCTACCCAGGATGGGGCACCTACCAGCTCTAAGGACAACCTGTGCCAGTGTGGCACCATGCTCCAAGTAAACAAGTTCTTCCTTAGATCTAATCTGACTCAATCCCCATTTTATATTATAAATATTATCCCACGTCCTATTGCAACGGAGCCTGTTAAAAAAGGTATTTCTTACTTCCTGAGAATCCCCTTTGAAGTACTGGAACTCAGCAATGAAGTCTCCCTGGGGCCAGTTCTCCTCCAGGCTGAATAGCTCCAGGTCTCTCAGCCTGTCCTCAGAAGAGAGGTGCTCTGTCCTCTGTTTCTGTCACCCTGTTTTGTAATTTGGTGGGGTGTTCCGTTTCATCTAATGGCAAAGGAACTGAAGTAGAGCAATGCAGGGTACAGAGCCATGAAATGGTGGTGGAGGAACCCAAGGAAGCCAGTCCTGGCAGAGCAGTCTGGAGAGATTTGGCTGTGGGCAGGAGGGGCTGTGGGGGGCTCACTGTGAGCCTCTGAGGGGCCCTGGTTTGTGCCCCCCACCCCACCCTTAGAGGTTTCTGGCACGCAGACAGGGGCAGCTGAGAGGGACTTGTCCCAGCCCCATCTGCTGCCTGGCACGCTCAGGCAGAGGGGAACTGGCCCAGGCTTACTGCCAGGCTGTGTGGCAGAGAGGGAACTGCAGCAGCCAGCGCCACTCGGCTGGCCCTGCTGGGAAGGAAGGTGCCATCCAGCACAGGAGAGGCAGGGCATGGAAAGGTAGACACTGCTCTGTCTCCTTGTGGAAATTAGCACGGTGCCTGTCTCTCAAAGACAGGGACCTATGTGGGTCATTGGAGTTTCCTGAAAGGAAGAAACCCCAGGGACAGAAAGCACCATTTCTAGAGCACTGGCAGGGCAAAAATCCCAGCTAGATGAAGACAACACAATAAAGAGATGAATAGGATTCTGGGCCAGGTTTGCCTGTGATGGCAAGGTCCTGCACATAAAAGATGGAGGTGCAGATGGTCCCATTGGTCCTCTTTCTGCATCTTTCTAGGAGCCAGAGGAATCCTCTGAAATACTGAGCTTGGAAAGTCGCGGTTCATTGGTTTTTCTTGTTTTTTTTTTTTCTTTGGGCAGCATCCATTTGTAACACTTGCTGAGCCTGCGTCCAGCCTGGTGCCACTGATTGTTTCAGTGAAGAAGAGGAAGGAGACAAGAATGTGATAATCACATCAGGACCATTACCATTGACTTAGAGTAGGATTGTAGGTTAGGGTTAGGGTTAGGGTTATGATTAGGGTTAGGGTTAGGGTTAGGGTTATGATTAGGGTTAGGTTTAGGTTTAGGATTAGAGTTAGGGTTAGGGTTAGGGTTAGGGTAAAGTTAGGGTAGGATTGTCTAATCGGACTTGGAACAGTAGGATTGGAAATGAATAAAGTTTCTGAAACCACACCTCACCTTGAAGATTCCCTTCTTTCTCACTCTGTGAATACTCTCGAGATTTTCTTATGAATTGTGCAGTTGTTTCCAAAAGGTGGAAAGTGATGTGGTAAATAACAGGGCCAGGAGACCTTGTGCTCCTTTCTTGATTTAGGCCTTTATTTAAAGAAGCAGCCTAAGGGGGCCGGGGTACGGGGTTCGCGCCGCCGCCGCTACTCCCTGGTGAGTCGACGTCCCAGAGGAGGGGTAGACGATCCTGTCAATTATGGCAGGGTCAGAGTCTCCACCCTCGGAGGATACGTCCAGAGACTCGATTATGGCTCGTTGGTCTAAGGTGGTGACTCGGTTCGGACCTCTCTCAGGTTACGACGACCAGCTTTAGGCATGTTGAAAGCCTTTTCTCCTCCTTTGAGACTTTCCTGTCCTGGGGATGTGGATTGTCGAACAGGTCCCACTTTGGTTTGTGATTTAGATCCATGTTTAGTCCTCTGCTGGGGTCCGGTACTCAATATGCAGCCCGCGCAAGGCCTCCTGGGAATCCGGAAGTCGTCTCAGGGAGCAGCGGCTAACTTGCCCGACGCCGTGGAGGGGACAAGGAGGGTTCAGTTTACCAGGAACAGGGGTACCAAAACTAGAAGAATACAACTGGAGCAAGGACCGGGGATAAGGACAGATGCATCGGGTAAGGAGAATACAAACAGGGGTGGAACCAGTGAATACATTCAAGCGAACTTTCGAACTACGAAATAAACAGACAAGAGGTTAACACACAAACCAACTGTTAAATCTTAGATTTATTCATAACAATCCCCCCTCTTTTACTTTGACCGGGCATGAGCCCGCGTCAATTAGCTGTTTCTGGCTCCTGATAGTAAAACTCCCTCAGTCTTTGGTATTTGTCGTACACTTCCCTGGCTGTCATTCTTTCGGTGCCCTCTAACCTCATCATTTTAGCCTTCTTGTTCCTTTTTCCTGAGGAGATGTCTAGAGAAGTGGGAATTATACTGCCTGATTGAATTGCAGATGCAACTATTTTCATCAGACATGGTATAAGACAGGGAAGGAATAGCAGCCCGGCTAACCCCGCTACTGCAATAAATGCCACCTTCTTCCACCAACTACTCTTCCATGACCAAAAATTATCCCACCAGTCTGTGTTAACAAGCGGAGTCCACTCCTGTGTTCCAACATAGGCAATTTTCCTTATCTCTTTAGATATGTTACGAATTACTTCACTTCTATCATCTATTTCAAGGCAACACTCTGTGGTGTTAAACTTTCCACATATTCCTCCCTCATCCGCTAGCAGATAGTCCACAGCCAGTCTTATCTGATAGACGACTGTGCGAGTTTGGGAAAGTTGGTCACTAACATGGTCTAAGGCTAGAGCAGTTCTATTTGAAATGGTTTCTATTACCGCTTGGAGTCTGATTATACGGTTTAACATGTATATAGGGGTCCGATACCCCCCACGAGCCATCCTGTGCCCAAGTAGCAGGTCCATAAGTCTTAATGATCTCCTCAGGAGTCCATGTTTTTCCCTTCCATTTCTGAGTTCCTCCCAATTCTATTAGGCTTCTTTTTCCCCTTTTCGAAGATGTTTTCAGATTATCATACAACGGAACTCCTAACCCGGGACCTGCTTCTTTGGGGAGTAGGAAAAAAGATGGCTTTATGATCCCTATGGTGCAACTGCCTGTCCAATCCCCTGGTAGATGAGTGTAAGCGGCTTTCCCACAAATCCAAAAAAGATCTCCCGGAGCCTTCCAGAACCCTTCCCCAATTTCATGTGGGAATTCCCAAAACTTCGATATAGATCTCGTTCCCCAAAAAGGGTTCATTCCTTTATCTGCACATTCAAACAAGTTGTAACCCTCATTATATACACACCCCCTTTCCCTTTTACTTATACTCCAATACCGGTTTGGTTCCTGAGGAACCCAACGCATGATGAATGGCGTTCCTTTTGTTATTAAATACCGCTTACAGGCCATCCGTCCCACTGGGGTGCGGAACTTGTTTCCCGTTCGTAAAATGCACTCTTCTCCAATCACGCTGTTCTTTAATTCCCACCTCTCCTTTCTCCTGTACTCTGGGGTCAATTGTTCCTCCTCTATCTGTTTGATCTCCAAAATATCTCTTGGTTTGAGACTTATGCCTTCCCAAGGCCACACATCTGACATCTGTGTGCTCCCACAAACCCAGCATCGAGTTATATTCAACTCCTTGCTGATCTTTTCTACCAAATCAATGAATAAGTTCTTCCCGCCTAGATCTTCCCATTCCTTATTACTAGTTTCCATATTCACCTTCTTTTCTTTAATCATGTCTACTTCCCCTTCACTTATATCTTTTTTCTCAAAGCATAACCAGTTTTGTCCCATCTTTCATGGGACAATTTCCTAGGAGTCTTTGCCTAAAAGAGGCCGTATTCCTCGTAATCCAGTAGACCTTCCCTCCCTCGTTACAGGTTTCCAATTGGGACTGATTATAACAGGAAGGACTCAAATTGGTATGTACTCTTACTAAAGACTCCAAGTTTTCCCCATCATACAAGGGATGGTAGCACTTAATACAGGAGTCTATTCCTCCTGTACTAGAGAGGCCCAAAACCATAATTAGCATCACTTTCATAAAGGGCCGTCCCACTTTCCTCAGGAGTCCGGTAGGAGTCATTCTCCTTTGACCTCCCCCGGTCTTGCCTCCTGGGATTCCCTTTCGCGTCTTCACTGCACGGGGGCACTGAGTCTTAAGGTCTTTAAACCTTGTCCTTCCTGTCTCCCTCCCCTCTTCCCCGTTTTGGAATTTGTTATTCCTAAGGGGTAATTGTCCCAGGAAAGATAGGTCTCGTACAGAAATAGAGCTATCCTCTAAGGGGGTCTAAGGTAACAGTTTCAACACATCCAGAAGACTTACAACTTATTCACCTGTAATGGTTACACCGTACCCATACCATGCAAACAACAAAACTGTTACCGGTACAGTTTAGCAACTGTATCAGTTCTTGGGAGTTTTCTTTAATTTCACCTTTAGGGCTCCAGTGGGTATGGCAGTCCAGGCTGGGGCACTGTCTGTTGATTCAGCCTCTTCCCTTGGAGGTTCCACAGGTCCTTTTACTCTGGAAATGTGCGTCCACCCTTTTTCCTTGGTCCTGACAGCTGTGTGTGTGGTAAGTAGGACTTGAAATGGTCCTTCAAATCGTGGGGTAAGAGGAGTAGTAGTCCAAGATCTAATTAGAACCCAATTTCCGGGACTGATGCTATGAGTGCTTACTTCTAACGGAGGAGTCTGGGGGAGATATCCCTTTTTCCTGAGTTCCTCTAGTGTTTTTAGGATTGTTTCTAAGTATCTCCGGGATGCTTCCTCTCCCTCTACATGTTGTGCAGTACTGTAAGGGGAGATTAGAAATGGAAGACCAGACAACATCTCATAAGGAGACACTCCCAGGTCTGCTCTGGGTTGAGTTCAAATCCGGAGTAATGCAAGAGGGAGACACTTTACCCAGTCTAAACCGGTTTCTAAAACCAATTTGGTGAGTGCCATCTTGATAGTCTTGTTCATCCTTTCTACCCTGCCAGAGCTTTGGGGATGCCATGGAGTATGTAACCTCCATTTAATTCCCAGAGCTTCAGTAGTGTCCTGAAGAATACGAGCTGTGAAATGGGGGCCCTGATCGGAATCAATATTATTAATTAGCCCATACCGGGGGACGATATTTTCTAATAAAATTTTTACTGCCGTCCCCGAGGTCTCATTTTGGGTGGGAAAAGCTTCCGGCCAATGAGTTAGATGGTCTACAATCACCAGGAGGTGTTTATATCCTCTTGCTGGGGGCATTTCTGTGAAGTCAATCTGCACATTTTGGAATGGTCGTTCAGCCAATTTTCTTCCTCCCGGTATTGGTTTTCTCATCACTTTTTGGTTTACTTTCTGACATGTTATACAACCTTGTGTTATTGCCCGGGCTATGTCGTATATTCCTACACATACATACTCTCTCAAAAATTGATCACACAGTCCCTGAGTCCCCCAGTGAGTAAGTTGGTGTATCTCAGCTAGAACTCTCCGTGCTAGAGCTTTACATATAAATTTCCTCCCATCTGGAAGAACCCACTCCCCTTGGGGCCCTTGTTGCAGGTTTAGTTCTTGTATCTCGCTCTGAGAATATCATGGGTTCCCCTAAGGCATCCCCTCCCCCATCAATACTAGTAGTAGCCGTTAATTTTAGAACTCTAACGGGTTCCTTTGGGTCTTGGGCCACTTTTTTCGCAACTAGGTCGGCCACTCGGTTCCCCCTCACTTCTAGGGTGTTACCTCTTTGATGCCCCCTCACATGGACTACTGCAATTTCTTCAGGTTTTAATAATGCCTCTAAGATGGATTTGACCATTTCCTGATGAGCTAAATCTTTGCCTTTTGAGTTCAGGTAGCCCCTTTCCTCCCAGATTTTTCCAAAGGTATGGACAATACCAAAGGCATACCGAGAATCGGTGTAAATTGTTCCACACTTCCCGTCTAGAAGCTCTAATCCTCTCCTCAGAGCATACACTTCACATAATTGGGCAGACCAATGTGCTGGTAGTTTTCCTTTCTCTTGGACCTCTAGATCTTTCTCATCCGATACTTTTATCACCGCATATCCTGACATTCGCTTCCCATTCACTACTCTTGATGAACCATCGCAAAAATATATTTCTCCTTGTCTGAGGGGTGTGTCACCTAAATCTGCTCTGACTTTTGTCTGTAAACTAATAGCTTCCACACAACAATGTTCCAAACCTGGGGCTGGTTCTCCGTTCAGAAATTGGGCTGGATTTATTAATTTGGTGGTAACTAATTCTAGATGTTCTGAGCTCATCAACATAATTTCATACTTTAATACTCGGGCATCGGAGAGCCACCTGTGTGCCCCCTGGCTAAGGATGCCCTTAATATCATGCGGAGTATATACTCTTATTCTTCCTTGAAATGTCAATTTCTGGGCCTCCTCAACTATAAGAGCTGTTGCAGCTATAGCCTGGAGGCATGTGGGCCATCCTCTGGCCACAGGATCTAGGAGTTTTGATAAATAAGCAATAGGCTTCTTGTGACTGGCCCATTCTTGAGTTAAAGCTCCATGTGCTATTCCTTCTTCTGCATTAACGAATAAATGGAATTCCTTCTTTAAATCGGGCAACCCAAGGACTGGTGCCGTGATAAGGGCTCCCTTGAGTCTTTCCAACCTTTCATCATCTTCTCTTGTCCATTCTATGGGGTCCGAGAGAACCAGCTTTTCATATAGAAATTTGACATTCCGGGTGTAATTTTCCAACCATAATTTGCAATAGCCAAATAAGCCTAATAATTTCCTGATGTCTCTTTTTGTTTTTGGGGGCGGAATTGATACAATCCCTGAGATCCTTTCAGGGTTCAGCTTTTTGTACCCGTGTCCGATCATGTGTCCCAGGTATATCACCTGAGGTTCCACAAACTGTAATTTGTCTTTTGATACTTTCAGTCCAATTCTCCCTAAATAGTTTAGTAATTCAATACTGGTTCTCCGAACTTGCTCCCGGTCCTTCCCCGAGATTAAGAGATCATCCACATATTGGAGTATCTGTACTCCCTCCTCGGGGGTGAAGTTCTCTAGAACCTTTTCCAGAGCCTGCCCAAACAGGTTAGGAGATTCACAAAAGCCCTGTGGCAACCGAGTCCACCTTAGTTGCATCCTCCTGTTTCCCTCCAGGTTTTCCCACTGAAAAGCAAACCAGTCCCTACATTCCTAATGGACAGGCCCAAAATGCATCCTTCAGATCTATGGTTGTGAACCATGCGTGGTGGTGAGAGATCTTACTTAGAAGGGTATAAGGATCTGGTACCGTAGGGTGTCTTGCTATAGTTCTTTTGTTGACCTCCCGGAGATCTTGTACTAAACGATATTTCCCTTCAGCCTTCCGGATTGCCAAAATAGGGGTATTATGTGGTGACATACACGGTTCTAAAATACCTTCGTCTAGCAAAGATTGGACAATGGGCTCTAAACCCCTTTTGTTCTCTAACGACAAGCGATATTGTTTGACCTGTATAGGAGGTCCTTCTGTCATCTGTACCTTTAAAGGGGGAATATCCAACTGTCCATATTTTCCCTTTTCAGCCCAAACCTCTTGACTTATTTCCCCCAAATCTATTTCAGTCAACCTCAGCATTTTAACCACCATCCTTCCCCCTTGAGGAATTATTCCTATACCTAACTGGACCTGGAGGTCTCTACCTAGCAGATTAGTATCTAACTCAGGGAGATAGACCAAGTCCACCCGACCCACCCGGGAATTCCCTTTTATTAGTATTTTTTTCAAAACTGGTGCCGAAAAGGGCCTACCCTCTGCCCCCACAACTTCACAAGTCTCAATTCCCATGGTTACTCCCAATGGAACTTGGTTAATACTAGAACGATCTGCACCAGTATCAACTAAAAACTCAAACTCTTGGAAATAGGGACCTACTTCTAAAGTTATCAAGGGCTCCATAGAATGGTGCATGAGGTCCCCTAACACATAGAGCCCCCGACACCCCTAGTCCTGTCCTCTTAATATTTTTTCCAGGGCCTCCTGCTCTCTCATGATGGCTTCATCTCGAGAGGCTTTTTTGCAATCCCTCTTAAAATGCCCCACCTCTCCACAATAATAACATCTTAAATCCTTGGACCGCCTGGGCCTCACTCGCCAAGCTGCCGCCTGACCTTTGTTAAGGGACATTTTCCCACCAGGTGGATTAGGGTTTTCCTTTCCTTCAGCCATTTCTTTCCCTACCCCCACGCTTTCTCTTGCCACTGCAATCATCATCCGTGCTTTGCTCTTGGCTTTCTCTTCTTCTCTACGCAAGTACACTCTTAAAGCCTCTCTTAACAAGTCATTGATTCCTTTTTCCTGCCAGTCTTCCAGTCTCTCTAGCTTTCTCCTAATGTCTGGCCATGCCTTGGATACAAACTGAACTTTTAGCAAAACCTGGCCCTCCTGGCTCTCGGGATCTATGTTTGAATATTGCTGAAAGTTCTTTTTCAACCGACCTAGCCAAGCAGCAGGGGTCTCATCCCTCTCTTGACAACAATCAAACGCCAGCTTAGAGTTGGTTCCCTTGGGGACCGCCTCTTTTATTCCTCTGATTATCAGAGTCCGATACTCTTCCATATTTCTCCTTCCTTGCGCCTGGTTGGGGTTCCAGCCTGGATCTTCTACAGGTAATTTACGGTCTGCAGGAACCCCAGTTTGATTCTCCCTTTCCCAAATTCTCATGGCAGCGGCCTGGACCAACTTCACTTCCTCGGGACTAAATAATATCTTTAAGATGGAGGTGAGCTCCCCCCAAGTATAAATATTAGGGCCGAGAAACTGGTCAAGTTGTTGCGATACCCCTACTGGGTCCTCTACTAGATTGCCCATTTCTCTTTTAAAGCCTCTTACCTCCGAGGAAGTGAGAGGTGCATTTACATATCCTACCCCCCCAAAAACTCCCCCCATCGGTACCTCTCTCAAGGGAAATAACCTATCTGCCCGCATAGTTCGAGATCTTGTGTTACAATACGGGCCCTCATCTAGCCTCTCTTGTGGGGTCTTATTATGAGGTGTAGAGGTTTGCCAATCCTCGGCTCCAATGGAATTATCCACCAAAGAGTGAGATTCCCCCCACTGATGAGGAGGCTTAGGGACCACCTTTGGTGACGGAGATACAAACATAGGGGTAGCAATTTTTGCTAACGGGTGTTCAGGATATACTAGAGAACTCAGGGTGCTTGGGGAAGAAGTAGGGATAGCGAGGGAGTCAGGGAGTTGGGATGGGGCAGAGATGGAAATCTGGGGCTGAGGGGCTTGCAAGGCACTGGAGGCATTAAGGACGGGGGTCTGTAGGGGCGACTGGATAGGGGTTAAGGGGATTACAGCCGCTGATGGGGTAGCAAGTGGGGGAGGCAGAGGAGACAACACCTGAGATGGAGGAGAATGTACTGAGACAAGAGGTTGTGGAAGGGGAGTCTGAGGAGTTGGAGAAGTAATTGAGGGCGATAGGTCAGACGAGGAGCTGATAGTTTGAGACAGGGAGGCTTGCGACACGGAGATAGAGTCAGGAGAAGAAGTAGGTAAGGGAGGAAGGGTTGGAGGAGGAGGGAGCAGTATAGAAGTAAAGTTTGGTGGAGGGGGTAATGGGATTGGAGTAAGTGGTGGTGGTATGGGTTCTGGGGGACCTATAGGGTGAAGAGGAGGCGGCAAGTGGTCTAGGGGATCCCATGGTCTACTCTTTCCTTCCTGTTCCCTGTCTGACTCCTCCTTGCATTCTTTTAACTTACAGATCCTAACAGACTTCCTCCCAGTCTTTTCTTGTCCCCAACAGGCAGCATATACCAGTTGTTCCTCATCTGGCTCGGGTCGACTGCGCAAATGCTGCATTAACTGGGCACACATCCAGGCATCCTCTGATCCGAACCACGGCCACTCAATATCTAACTTTGGCCAGATTTCCATACAAAGATAGATCATTTTAAGTTTATCCAAATCCCGGGTTGCCTTGTTTATTGCCCAGTCATCTAACATTCTCCCGAGGGGGCTGTTCGGGGGAATGTTCTTAACTCTCTTGGCCTTTCTACCACGGGAGCTTCCCTTGCTAGTACATTGACCCATTCTGAGGGTTTTACCGGAAAGACTCTTAACAGGCCTTGCCCAACCACAAACCAATTAACGGACCACACCAGTTAGACCAGACTAATTCACCCGCACAAACTATTACCTAATCTATCCAAATAAAACAAAAACTGTAGTCTCCCTTAATCCTTACTGCGCTCGACTCACACTTCCCCAGGGTCCCGAGCGCCCGGGTTAGCCTGAGGCCTGCAGGTCAACACACTAACAAGCTATCCTCCACCTGCCCGAAGGAACACCCTTCACACCACGCGCACACCTAGGGTCTGCAGGTCAACACCCCACGACTGTAAAACCCTTCTACCTGCCCAGAGGGTTGGACTGCGCTCGACTCACACTCCCCCAGGGTCCCGAGCGCCCGGGTTAGCCTGGGGTCTGCAGGTCAACTCACCGCCACTTAGAACCCTTCTACCTGCCCAGAGGGTCGGACAAACTAAACCAAACGCACACCTAAGAGAATAGGAGAACCACACCAACTAAAATAAAACCTAGGGGTCCCTCCCCACACTTTCTTCTTCCGATTGGGTTCCAACGGCCAACCCCTAGGGCGGGGAAGTTTTTGGAGTGAGGTCCTAGCAGGCTAATCCCTCCCTCAGTCCTTGACTCCCCCTTTCCCAGAAACCCAGAGCCTGGTCCCAACGGGGTAGCGCTATCCCCTTCCAGCACTCCTGGGTCCTGACCTAGAGGCCGGGTTCTAGCAGAGATCTCGGGGGCCCTCCCTGGCCCCTACTCCCTCCCCGTACCTCCCGTGAGGCTAGGTCCTAGCGGGGCCCGGGTCGTCCCTCCCTCAACCTCACAACGTAATCAGGGGAAGCTAATGTGCTAACCCCTGAGGGAGACGTCTCACTCGCTTCACCGGGCCTGTATTAGGCCTCTCTCGCTTCCCCCCGTTCCCAGCCGGCCCCCTTGCGGGAGTCCGGAACCGCGGTACTAGGGTTCCTCACTCGCCTCGGGGGTCCGAGCTGCCGGCCCCCGTCTCACTCACACACACACTCACTCGCCTCCCGTATCCCGCCGCCGGGGGTCTTACCAATCCGGCGCTCTTCAGCCATCGACTCTCCCCGTAGGCTGGTCCTTGCCGTCCGGATGTGGCCAGCTGACCACCGAAGGTCCGAGGCGGATGGCCAGTCCTCCTAGGTCCTCGTGGGCGTGGCCAATCCCGGACAAAGCCCCCAATTGTGGTAAATAACAGGGCCAGGAGACCTTGTGCTCCTTTCTTGATTTAGGCCTTTATTTAAAGAAGCAGCCTAAGGGGGCCGGGGTACGGGGTTTGCGCCGCCGCCGCTACTCCCTGGTGAGTCGACGTCCCAGAGGAGGGGTAGACGATCCTGTCAATTATGGCAGGGTCAGAGTCTCCACCCTCGGAGAATACGTCCAGAGACTCGATTATGGCTCGTTGGTCTAAGGTGGTGACTCGGTTCGGACCTCTCTCAGGTTACGACGACCAGCTTTAGGGATGTTGAAAGCCTTTTCTCCTCCTTTGAGACTTTCCTGTCCTGGGGATGTGGATTGTCGAACAGGTCCCACTTTGGTTTGTGATTTAGATCCATGTTTAGTCCTCTGCTGGGGTCCGGTACTCAATATGCAGCCCGCGCAAGGCCTCCTGGGAATCCGGAAGTCGTCTCAGGGAGCAGCGGCTAACTTGCCCGACGCCGTGGAGGGGACAAGGAGGGTTCAGTTTACCAGGAAAAGGGGTACCAAAACTAGAAGAATACAACTGGAGCAAGGACCGGGGATAAGGACAGATGCATCGGGTAAGGAGAATACAAACAGGGGTGGAACCAGTGAATACATTCAAGCGAACTTTCGAACTACGAAATAAACAGACAAGAGGTTAACACACAAACCAACTGTTAAATCTTAGATTTATTCATAACAGTGACACTTATGGAGTCTTTGGCACAGTGTGAAAGTGGGGAAGGCTCTTCATTCATCTTCTCCAGACCACACTGCCTTTGGAATACGGCCCACTGGTCTGTTTTTGCCCAGCTGTGGTACTTCTATCTGAGGCAGAAAGGGCAATGACATTTGCAGGAAAAACCAAAGGGGGAGTGGGGAAGCCAAACCATCCTGTGCTGATGCAGGCCTTCAGCTGTGACTCCAGAGCACTTGGGCGCTTGCCACTTGGATTTGTATCCCTAAGTGCAATGTCTTTGGCTGGAGGAGAGCCTTGCTCAGCTGAGAAAGCAGAAAGATCAGAGGGGGTGCTCTGAAAGGTCTCCAGCGGTGCAGAGCTGTCAGCGACTGTGAGGTGAGAGCGGGCCCGGCCTTGCCCGGGCTGGAGCCGCAGCAGAGCCCCGGCAGAGCCCGGAGCAGCCTGAGCCTCGGCAGAGGCAGGCTGCCAGGAGGCCCTTGTAGCTGCAGGAGGCAGCAGCCCGGCCCTGCGTGCCTCTTCCTGGCCCCGGGTGCATCCTCCGCTCTCAGAGGCCAAGCGGCAGCTGGCTGCTGCCGAGGGGAAGCGGAGCCCTGCTGGGCACAGCCCAGCCTGGAGGCATTGGCCGTCTGGAGTCTGCCCCGGGCGAGAGAAAGGGGAAGGGCAGCCGAGGGCCGGTGGCCTGGCTGAGCATTCCTACTCTTCTGCCGGCTGCCCTGTGACTCCTGGGAAAGGTTAGCAATATGTGCAGCACTCTGGGCACCGGGGGAGGGAGCCGGGCTGCTGGGCAGGCTGGAGCCCAGGGCAGCGTCCTTCAGGCACGGCACTTCTGCCAGGGGAGCTGAGGCCAGCGGGAGGCAGTGACAGCTTGTCAGCTCCCGTCTGCAGGAGCCGGTGCCTCACACAGCTCTGGGAGGAAGCGCCTGCAGTCCTGCAGTTCTGCACTGAGCCAGAGCAAAGGTGGGAAATGCAGAGTGTTTTGCAGAAATACTCAGGGCCAGCAGGCCAGCCTGCTTTGTGCTGTCTGGCGCACAGCAAGCGCTGTGCAACGCAGCTCTGAGCTGCTGGGAGAGAGGGAACTGGGGACGTGCCTGAGGGTTTTGCTTGAGTAGTCAACTGATTGGGAAGAGAGCAGAATAATTGCAGTTGGCAATCTGTGTTTTCTTCATTAATTTCTGAAAGAAAGTCACAATGTGTTGTGGGTATTGTCAAAGAAAAGCCTTATAAAAAAAATCAGGCTTTGCTCTGCTAAAAATGACCAGCTGGCCTGTTATGTCTTCTACATACAGCTAGCTAACTTCCCATGTGAAAAATCATAAAAATGACTGCAGTTATTACAGTTTGCATCTGGAATAAACAAGAAATCTGTCCCATGAGAGTCCACAAAGGAAAAATGTAAACACCTGAGTAAAAGAGAGAGTCTTAGCACTTCCACACAAAAACACCTTCTCAGCAATGAATTGTGTGGCAAGAAAACAAGCAGGCAATTGGAGTTGAACATGAGGTCTGTGAGAATGGT
The DNA here is from genome assembly GCF_024509145.1 of Vidua macroura. Taxonomy (NCBI): domain Eukaryota; kingdom Metazoa; phylum Chordata; class Aves; order Passeriformes; family Viduidae; genus Vidua; species Vidua macroura. The sequence goes on along the minus strand of NC_071611.1, from coordinate 72,309,658 downwards.
ATATAAATGAGTTATGTGAATAAAGAGTTGGCTTTCCCTGCACGAAGAAACTGAATCCCGTCTACTTTATTGACACAGCAATGTGGTTTCACTCAGCAAGAGCAGTTGCAGGGTGTATTGATGAAAGGCTTGTGTTTGATTCCCAGAATGGGAAGGAGAGGCGCTAAGTGTAACAAATAGGGCTTAGTCTTGTGAATTCCTTTAGCTTTAACAGGCAGCACTGAACCCTGTATTGCCCCATTGCCGTGCTTAATGTGTGCAAGTGGCTGTTTTAGCCTTGAGAATAAAGAGAGCGGTCCTGCTAAGAAGGTAGCTGGAATGCATTCAAAGGGAAGGAAGTGTTTTTAGGAGGCTCTTGACCAGCAATGGAGAATTTGAGGAATGGAATATTTCCCAAACGCCTGAGTCAGGAACTGGAGTCGTGTCCAAGGCCCTGCCATATTTGATCCATCTTTGAGCAGGTTGACAAGACAATGAAGAAAAGTGTATTGTTTAATGGATGGTGTTATGGACAAATTCAACTGGGGAGGCCAGTTATAGATAAATCAATTAAGAAGAATTTATTAAGCAAGTGGTAATGAGCAAAACACAGCGCTGGGTGGACCGAGAGTCTCTGCTCTACCACGGCGTGCCCTCCCCCCTTGCCGTTTTTGTTTTTATAGTCCATTTTTTTTTTCTTCTTTCCAGTTGACGTATTTTCTCTCAATGCACTCTGTGCCTGTGCAATTGGTTGCTAGGGGGTCTTTTTTTTCTGCCCTTGGTGGTCGTAGGGATGAAGGCTCCTCATCTTCCTTGCAGATTGTCCTTGGCCTAAAAGTTAACTTGTATATAATTAGTTACACAGTCTTCTATGCTACTTGCATCTGCACAATTCTTAAGCAGGATACTTGCTGTTCCCTCAGCCCACCCCCCCCCTCCTTCTCCTCCCACATCTTGAAATTCCCTACTCAGTTCAAATTCTTATTTCCTTCAATGCTCGTTTTGATGAAGGAAGACCTTTTTATTTATTACAGGTGGGAACATGATCCTTGAAAGAGAAACAATGTATTGGTCAATGGGTGGGCAGTTAAGGTTTGAAAGGGGAACAATGCATAAGGGAGCTGTTGTTGGCATGGGGTCGGTATCGTGAGCCACCGCGGCTTCATCTCACGCGCCGGCCATGTGTGAGCTGATGCTGTAACTGGGAAAATTCCGCTCCTGCGCAGGAGATATAAGGCCTGGTTCTGGGCTGGAGGGGTGAGAAGGACGAGATGCACACCCTTTTGATCCAGGGGAGGTCCTGGAAGTGCACTGCCTACCTGCCCCCCCCACACCAAGCACCACGCTCCATCTCCCTCTCCTGCTCAGCGGATTTTTGGGAATCCAGGGGTTGGTATGTATTATTTGACACTGGAACTAATGGAATAAATTTGCTTTGCAAGCCCAGTTGTGTCTTAGATTATTTTGTGCATGAGTCTCCTCCTGAACCTGTGGCAATGACCACCAGGGACCTACAGGATACTCCTACCCTCCTGTCAATCAATTCTGAGAAATGATTTAAATATGTCAAAGAATTGGGAGTAATGTTTAGCCTGTGAGTTTCAGCAAAGTATTGACTCTGTCTTAGTTGCATGCATACAAACTAGTAAGTGAGATTGCTGGGTGTGCAGGTGCTAGGGAAGTGATTCCCTATGCACCGAGTACTGAAATAAACAAATGCCTCCTTTCTAAGCCTGAGCTGGCAGCAGGGATCAGGCCCTGCTTGGTAACTTTCATTTTGGCAACTTCTGTGAACAGGTCAGAAAGGTCAAAATGAAACCTTTTCCAGCTATTCCCCTCTGCTTCATCTTTTTAGGCACCAGAACTCTGTGCCACAGGTGGCTTGGCTGTGTGCAGAGCAATGCAGCCCCCACAAACCCCTTGATTTCCCCACAAGCTGCCATGCCTTGTTCCCAGGTGTGCCCAGCTCTGCCAGCAGAAAGAGCCCGCAGCGCAGTGGGCACCGTGCCCTGCCCAGCCAGGGCTCTCTGGCACAGAGCAGCAGCAGCAGCTCCAGCGCCTTTCAACCCACTCCTGCCTTGGCTTCTCCAGGGACACAGAAGCCTCTGGAAATCAGCATCGCCAGTCGCATTCCAGCTTGGAGCAGCTCCTGCGGGCAGGCAGATGCTGCCAGTTTGACTGCTTCCAAAGGGGAATAAAGGCAGCGATGTACATGCTCAGGAGCCCTGGGCATATCCAGTAAAGGTGTAAATATGTAGGAGATTTGTGAGGAATTATTTCAGCTGTTATGCCAACAGTGCCTTCTCTCCTGGTTCTGTGTGTTCTAGATGAGTAATGTAACAGTTGGCTCTCCCAATTAAGAGGTAGATAGTATGTGGATGTTACAATGTATAGTGATGTTATTGTAATATATCCTCCCATAGCCTTATTTGCCCTCCCCCTTGTAACAGCCTTGGTAGTCAGGGCTTTTGGGGAGGGCCGGCTTGTGACCAGGAGGCGCGGTGTAACACCTGACCTCCAATCAAGATGTAAGAAAGTAATCTCCACCAGTGGACAGCAGAGAAAGAGTTGACTGATAAAACTTTGGAGGGGCTAAGGGTATAAAAGGCAGAGCATCTGTTTTGTAGATGAGCTGCTCGTAATGGTCATAGAGACTCCCAGTGCTGCAATTTTTCCTTATTCAGTCCTTTGTTAAGGTTTATTAAACCTTTAACATTTTAAAAGTGAGGGTCATTTCTCAGATGTGCAGTGCTTTGGGCTATTCTCTTGGTCAGCTTTCCTTTGCTTGGGTCCCATCTCAGCGCTTCGTTGGGGTACAGGCTGTAGGTGCTTGGTGCGCTCTTGGAGTTACTCTTGGATCCCTTGAACAGCAGGGTTTGGCCCACAAAGGGAATTTGTGCTACTTTATGACAGAGGAGAACTTCCCAGGCTATTTAGCGTTTGCTGTACAGATGGTTGGTTATTGCTTTGCATCAATTCACAGGCCAATATAGAGGGTTTGCATTGTGATGTCAGGGCATGGTTGCCATGCAGTCATGGTGACATCAGAAGGTTGCTGTGGTGCACAAAAGGCCTCAGTGTCAGAGCAGCCCTAGGCCTTGCTCAGTGCAGGATGCTCAGTGCATCCTCCTGGTTGAGGCACGTGTCAGTGGGCAGCTGCACACTGACAAGAGCCTTGTTTTTTCTCGTGTTGGAGTGAATCTGCGCAGCAGTGCTACAATGATTGAGCAATTTGCTGCTGCATTTGTCACTGTTTACGGCGTTTCTTATTCCGCCTATTACCTGACTAACCTGGCACGTAAGTAGAGGTTTTCCCTGGGTGTAACCGAACCTAGCTTTTGTATGTCTTCCTGCTCTTAGTGACTGAGTTATTTTGAAACAGAAGGAGCATTAGGGTGCCACTGGTTTGGGAAAGCTCCTGTCAAGAGGTTCAGCTAAAAAGGGGGTGTCTGTAGGCACAGGGGCAGCATTTGCAAGGGAACCTGCAGGGGTTCTAGTCCTTCCACGGGAGAATCTGAGGCAGCAGAGTCTGTCATTTCCTCAGATTGCTGGGACAAGCAAGACAGCTTTGAAAATATAAACTGGAGAACTCCTTGGAAGGCCTTCTAAAAACTCTGCAGTTGTTCCCAGAATTCAGGGAAAGCTTCTTTCTTTCTACATTTTGTCATGAAAGGATTTGACTGCCTAACTTGACCCTTGACTGAGTGCTAAAATAGTGATTCCCTTTGCAATGAAATGCTAACTCCAAAGCAGTGAGTATCTGCTCCTGAACCCTGGAGCTGCTGCTGTGCTGCGTCACAATAGAGCTGCCACAGCTCAGTGGAATTTTGGGGAAGCTTTTCTGGGCAACTGTTTCCAGCAAGTTAATGAGAATTAGTGCATACACTGATTAAAAAAAAAAAACAACAACGTACTGGAAGGAGAGGATTTTAAAAGATGTGTAATGTGTTTGGTAGAACAGGAGCATTGAGTGTGAAAGAACAATTTGCATATTCTTGATCATGTTTATATTAATTTACTGGCTAAACAGGCCAAAGTGTAGGCACGACCAAGAATACGGTCCTGATCTCTTGCTGGTTGTGTGAATGAACTGTGTCTCCTGGAGGGATGTTGTGAAGTGGAAAATACTCTCTCTTTGCAATTCTTGTTCTGTGGGATTCACCAGCCCAGGCAGTTTTCTGACAGCATCTGCTTCATTTTTCCTTGCCCACTACAGGTCACCTGAAGCATGTATTCAGCGGTGCTGATGCTAAGGTGAGTGAGCAAGGAACATTTCATGTTGGTGGTGTTTAGGTATTGTAGAGAAAGCTGTGAGCTTAGCCAGAACAAGTAGACTGTTCAGGGCCAGCCATGCAGGCCAAAAGAAAATCCATTTTCATTCCCTCAACAACAAACACCAAGGCAACTCTGGATATTTCCTAATTTCCATCTCAGAGCCTTGAAGTCTTACAAACTAAGATTTGCAGAGAGAATATTGTTTGCTAACACCAAACACGGATGAACACCTAATAAACAGCAATTTCCTATAGAGTTCAATTAGCCCATTTTCATAAAGCCACAATGACTTAGACTTTTATTCGTATCACACATCAGGAAACTTCCTAAAAAGATGCGGTTGTACAACAAGAAGGACAATTTAAAATTGTGGATACTGTATTTAAAGTCAAAGGGGCAACTTTGTGGTGGGGGAGCTGTGTGGGCCCAAAGGACCCAGGGGTGCCGGTCAAGAGCAGCTGAAGGTGGGCCAGCGCGTGGCCAGGGAGCCAGGAAGGCCAAGGGTGTCCTGGCCTGTGTCAGCAAGAGTGGGGCAGCAGGAGCAGGGCAGTGAGCGTCCCCCTGGGCTGGGCAGCGCTGCGGCCACAGCTGGGAGTGCTGTGCCCAGTTGTGGGCCCCTGTGAAGCAGAAAGTCCTTGAGGGGCTGGAGCGTGTGCAGAGGAGGACACGGGAGCTGGGGAAGGCTGTGGAGCGCAAGGCCAAAGAGGAGGTGCTGAGGGAGCTTTAGCCTGGACAATGGGAGGCTCGTCAGGGCCCTTCAGGCACACTTCCATAGATCCATAGAGGACAGCGCTCACCCCAAGGTCTGCTTCCCTGCCAAACATCCCCGCTCTGCATGCAAGGGCTTTAGCCACCTGAGGAGGTGACACTTCCAATTTGTGGTTTCTTGGCTTGCTAGGAGGAGAAGCCCTGCTCATTTTCTCTCTTCCCAGCAAGCAAAGATGTTTCTGCTCAGGATTTCCTGCCCTTTCCGTGCACGGGATGGGATTCTGATCCACTTTTAGTTTTCCATGTCTGCCGCAGCAATAGCAAAGGCCTTGCTGGCTATTTCCTACTTTTCCATTTCACAGCTTTCAAGAGCTAAAAGCTCCCTTGTGCAGAGGCACTGTGCCTTGCAGATAGCAGCCAGGGAGGACTATCAAATTCCTAGGCAAACAGAGTTCTCTTGAATTAGCCCATTTCAATCTGGTCGGAGTGACTTAGAATGCCATTGCTAAGAATGCTGATGATTTCTCCTTCAAAGAGGTGGTTGTAGATGCCAGGAGAAAGGAGGTTCTAAACGATAGGTAACGGCCTGTCTCTCATGCTTCTCTCTTGTCACAGATAACCGAAGAAGCAGCAGTCTCTGCCCTGGCTCCCTCTGCTCCTGGAGAAGAAGCCAAAGAGGAGCAAAAGGAGCAAGACGACCACAAGCCTGCAGCTGTGGTCACAGCAGAGCCTGATGGTTCCAAGGGAGTAAGTGCCAGTTGTGGGTGGTGCTGTCTTTAGTGCAAGGCAGAGCTGCAAGTTTCTGAGCAGCCAGCACTTGCTGTTGCTGGCTGAGGATGCTGAGTGCTGGAATCCCGCAGGACGCGGCCATTTCCTGCAGGCAGGGACAGCTAGAAATTGGCCTTTGGCCTGTCACCTTGAGGCACCCAAGAGCTGGGGGCTGCGGCTCAGCTTCTGCCTGCTTGGCTCAGTGAAGCTCTGTCTCTGGGCTTCTGCAGGGCCGTGGCCAAGGGCACAGGTGCTCGTGCTGGAGGTCACAGGGCTTTCTTTAGTTGTTTTCCCTTTCTGCAAAGGTGTGTTTGGCTTGTGGAAGTGTTCTGCAGTTTTCTGCAGCAGTTCTTCACTTGTACACTCTCTTTTGGCTTTTGATAAGCTGCAAGGAGATGATTGCGTTGTCCATGAAGCTGGGGTAGGCCATTCTTGTGGGGTGAGGCCAAAGAAAGCAAGTGCCTCGTAGGGAAGGCTTCTTGCTAGGCAAAAAGCAGAAGGGGCAAGTTTCTTTGGTTGCGTTTTGGGATGAAGCCTGCAGCTTTGGAAATGGCATTAGTGCCTCGGGTGGGGGTGAAGCTGCAAGTCCTTGACTGCTGTCTTGTGTTGCTGAGCAGAGGAATGACATCTTGGAATTGTGGCTGCTGTCTTTGAAGTCAAAGGGGCAAGTTTGTGGTGGGGGAGCTGCGTGGGCCCAAAGGACCCAGGGGTGCCGGTCAAGAGCAGCTGAAGGTGGGCCAGTGCGTGGCCAGGGAGCCAGGAAGGCCAAGGGTGTCCTGGCCTGTGTCAGCAAGAGTGGGGCAGCAGGAGCAGGGCAGGGAGCGTCCCCCTGGGCTGGGCAGCACTGCAGCCACAGCTGGGAGTGCTGTGCCCAGTTGTGGGCCCCTGTGAAGCAGAAAGTCCTTGAGGGGCTGGAACGTGTGCAGAGGAGGACACGGGAGCTGGGGAAGGCTGTGGAGCGCAAGGCCAAGGAGGAGGTGTTGAGGGAGCTTTAGCCTGGACAACGGGAGGCTCGTCAGGGCCCTTCAGGCACACTTCCATAGATCCATAGAGGACAGCGCTCACCCCAAGGTCTGCTTCCCTGCCAAACATCCCCGCTCTGCATCCATGTGCTTTAGCCACCTGAGGAGATGACACTTCCAATTTGTGGTTTCTTGGCTTGCTTGGAGGAGAAGCCCTGCTCATTTTCTCTCTTCCCAGCAAGCAAAGATGCTTCTGCACAAGCTTTCCTGCCCTTTTCCTGCACCGGATGGGATTCTGATCCACTTTTACTTTTCCATGTCTGCCGCAGCAATAGCAAAGGCCTTGCTGGCTATTTCCTACTTTTCCATTTCACAGCTTTCAAGAGCTAAAAGCTCCCTTGTGCAGAGGCACTGTGCCTTGCAGATAGCAGCCAGGGAGGACTATCAAATTCCTAGGCAAACAGAGTTCTGTTGAATTAGCCCATTTTAATTTGGCCGGAGTGACTTAAAATGCCATTGCTAAGAATGCTGATGATTTCTCCTTCAAAGAGGTGGTTGTAGATGCCAGGAGAAAGGAGGTTCTAAACGATAGGTAACGGCCTGTCCCTCATGTTTCTCTCTTGCCACAGATGACAGAAGCAGCAGCAGTCTCTGCCCCGGTTCCCTCTGCTCCTGGAGAAGAAGCCAAAGAGGAGCAAAAGGAGCAAGACGACCACAAGCCTGCAGCTGTGGTCACAGCAGAGCCTGATGCTTCCAAGAGAGTAAGTGCCAGTTGTGGGTGGTGCTGTCTTTAGTGCAAGGCAGAGCTGCAAGTTTCTGAGCAGCCAGCACTTGCTGTTGCTGGCTGAGGATGCTGAGTGCTGGAATCCCGCAGGACGCGGCCATTTCCTGCAGGCAGGGACAGCTAGAAATTGGCCTTTGGCCTGTCACCTTCAGGCACCCAAGAGCTGGGGGCTGCGGCTCAGCTTCTGCCTGCTTGGCTCAGTGAAGCTCTGTCTCTGGGCTTCTGCAGGGCCGTGGCCAAGGGCACAGGTGCTCGTGCTGGAGGTCACAGGGCTTTCTTTAGTTGTTTTCCCTTTCTGCAAAGGTGTGTTTGGCTTGTGGAAGTGTTCTGCAGTTTTCTGCAGCAGTTCTTCACTTGTACACTCTCTTTTGGCTTTTGATAAGCTGCAAGGAGATGATTGCGTTGTCCATGAAGCTGGGGTAGGCCATTCTTGTGGGGTGAGGCCAAAGAAAGCAAGTGCCTTGTAGGGAAGGCTTCTTGCCTGACAAAAAGCAGAAGGGGCGAGTTTCTGTGGTTGCGTTTTGGGATGAAGCCTGCAGCTTTGGAAATGGCATTAGTGCCTCGGGTGGGGGTGAAGCTGCAAGTCCTTGACTGCTGTCTTGTGTTGCTGAGCAGAGGAAGGACATCTTGGAATTGTGGCTGCTGTCTTTGAAGTCAAAGGGGCAAGTTTGTGGTGGGGGAGCTGCGTGGGCCCAAAGGACCCAGGGGTGCCGGTCAAGAGCAGCTGAAGGTGGGCCAGCGCGTGGCCAGGGAGCCAGGAAGGCCAAGGGTGTCCTGGCCTGTGTCAGCAAGAGTGGGGCAGCAGGAGCAGGGCAGGGAGCGTCCCCCTGGGCTGGGCAGCACTGCAGCCACAGATGGGAGTGCTGTGCCCAGTTGTGGGCCCTTGTGAAGCAGAAAGTCCTTGAGGGGCTGGAGCGTGTGCAGAGGAGGACACGGGAGCTGGGGAAGGCTGTGGAGCGCAAGGCCAAGGAGGAGGTGCTGAGGGAGCTTTAGCCTGGACAACGGGAGGCTCGTCAGGGCCCTTCAGGCACACTTCCATAGATCCATAGAGGACAGCGCTCACCCCAAGGTCTGCTTCCCTGCCAAACATCCCCGCTCTGCATCCATGTGCTTTAGCCACCTGAGGAGGTGACACTTCCAATTTGTGGTTTCTTGGCTTGCTTGGAGGAGAAGCCCTGCTCATTTTCTCTCTTCCCAGCAAGCAAAGATGCTTCTGCACAAGCTTTCCTGCCCTTTTCCTGCACCGGATGGGATTCTGATCCACTTTTACTTTTCCATGTCTGCCGCAGCAATAGCAAAGGCCTTGCTGGCTATTTCCTACTTTTCCATTTCACAGCTTTCAAGAGCTAAAAGCTCCCTTGTGCAGAGGCACTGTGCCTTGCAGATAGCAGCCAGGGAGGACTATCAAATTCCTAGGCAAACAGAGTTCTCTTGAATTAGCCCATTTTAATCTGGCCGGAGTGACTTAGAATGCCATTGCTAAGAATGCTGATGATTTCTCCTTCAAAGAGGTGGTTGTAGATGCCAGGAGAAAGGAGGTTCTAAACGATAGGTAACGGCCTGTCTCTCATGCTTCTCTCTTGTCACAGATAACCGAAGAAGCAGCAGTCTCTGCCCTGGCTCCCTCTGCTCCTGGAGAAGAAGCCAAAGAGGAGCAAAAGGAGCAAGACGACCACAAGCCTGCAGCTGTGGTCACAGCAGAGCCTGATGGTTCCAAGGGAGTAAGTGCCAGTTGTGGGTGGTGCTGTCTTTAGTGCAAGGCAGAGCTGCAAGTTTCTGAGCAGCCAGCACTTGCTGTTGCTGGCTGAGGATGCTGAGTGCTGGAATCCCGCAGGACGCGGCCATTTCCTGCAGGCAGGGACAGCTAGAAATTGGCCTTTGGCCTGTCACCTTGAGGCACCCAAGAGCTGGGGGCTGCGGCTCAGCTTCTGCCTGCTTGGCTCAGTGAAGCTCTGTCTCTGGGCTTCTGCAGGGCCGTGGCCAAGGGCACAGGTGCTCGTGCTGGAGGTCACAGGGCTTTCTTTAGTTGTTTTCCCTTTCTGCAAAGGTGTGTTTGGCTTGTGGAAGTGTTCTGCAGTTTTCTGCAGCAGTTCTTCACTTGTACACTCTCTTTTGGCTTTTGATAAGCTGCAAGGAGATGATTGCGTTGTCCATGAAGCTGGGGTAGGCCATTCTTGTGGGGTGAGGCCAAAGGAAGCAAGTGCCTCGTAGGGAAGGCTTCTTGCTAGGCAAAAAGCAGAAGGGGCGAGTTTCTGTGGTTGCGTTTTGGGATGAAGCCTGCAGCTTTGGAAATGGCATTAGTGCCTCGGGTGGGGGTGAAGCTGCAAGTCCTTGACTGCTGTCTTGTGTTGCTGAGCAGAGGAATGACATCTTGGAATTGTGGCTGCTGTCTTTGAAGTCAAAGGGGCAAGTTTGTGGTGGGGGAGCTGCGTGGGCCCAAAGGACCCAGGGGTGCCGGTCAAGAGCAGCTGAAGGTGGGCCAGCACATGCCAGGGAGCCAGGAAGGCCAAGGGTGTCCTGGCCTGTGTCAGCAAGAGTGGGGCAGCAGGAGCAGGGCAGGGAGCGTCCCCCTGGGCTGGGCAGCACTGCAGCCACAGCTGGGAGTGCTGTGCCCAGTTGTGGGCCCCTGTGAAGCAGAAAGTCCTTGAGGGGCTGGAACGTGTGCAGAGGAGGACACGGGAGCTGGGGAAGGCTGTGGAGCGCAAGGCCAAGGAGGAGGTGTTGAGGGAGCTTTAGCCTGGACAACGGGAGGCTCGTCAGGGCCCTTCAGGCACACTTCCATAGATCCATAGAGGACAGCGCTCACCCCAAGGTCTGCTTCCCTGCCAAACATCCCCGCTCTGCATCCATGTGCTTTAGCCACCTGAGGAGATGACACTTCCAATTTGTGGTTTCTTGGCTTGCTTGGAGGAGAAGCCCTGCTCATTTTCTCTCTTCCCAGCAAGCAAAGATGCTTCTGCACAAGCTTTCCTGCCCTTTTCCTGCACCGGATGGGATTCTGATCCACTTTTACTTTTCCATGTCTGCCGCAGCAATAGCAAAGGCCTTGCTGGCTATTTCCTACTTTTCCATTTCACAGCTTTCAAGAGCTAAAAGCTCCCTTGTGCAGAGGCACTGTGCCTTGCAGATAGCAGCCAGGGAGGACTATCAAATTCCTAGGCAAACAGAGTTCTGTTGAATTAGCCCATTTTAATTTGGCCGGAGTGACTTAAAATGCCATTGCTAAGAATGCTGATGATTTCTCCTTCAAAGAGGTGGTTGTAGATGCCAGGAGAAAGGAGGTTCTAAACGATAGGTAACGGCCTGTCCCTCATGTTTCTCTCTTGCCACAGATGACAGAAGCAGCAGCAGTCTCTGCCCCGGTTCCCTCTGCTCCTGGAGAAGAAGCCAAAGAGGAGCAAAAGGAGCAAGACGACCACAAGCCTGCAGCTGTGGTCACAGCAGAGCCTGATGCTTCCAAGAGAGTAAGTGCCAGTTGTGGGTGGTGCTGTCTTTAGTGCAAGGCAGAGCTGCAAGTTTCTGAGCAGCCAGCACTTGCTGTTGCTGGCTGAGGATGCTGAGTGCTGGAATCCCGCAGGACGCGGCCATTTCCTGCAGGCAGGGACAGCTAGAAATTGGCCTTTGGCCTGTCACCTTGAGGCACCCAAGAGCTGGGGGCTGCGGCTCAGCTTCTGCCTGCTTGGCTCAGTGAAGCTCTGTCTCTGGGCTTCTGCAGGGCCGTGGCCAAGGGCACAGGTGCTCGTGCTGGAGGTCACAGGGCTTTCTTTAGTTGTTTTCCCTTTCTGCAAAGGTGTGTTTGGCTTGTGGAAGTGTTCTGCAGTTTTCTGCAGCAGTTCTTCACTTGTACACTCTCTTTTGGCTTTTGATAAGCTGCAAGGAGATGATTGCGTTGTCCATGAAGCTGGGGTAGGCCATTCTTGTGGGGTGAGGCCAAAGGAAGCAAGTGCCTCGTAGGGAAGGCTTCTTGCTAGGCAAAAAGCAGAAGGGGCGAGTTTCTGTGGTTGCGTTTTGGGATGAAGCCTGCAGCTTTGGAAATGGCATTAGTGCCTCGGGTGGGGGTGAAGCTGCAAGTCCTTGACTGCTGTCTTGTGTTGCTGAGCAGAGGAATGACATCTTGGAATTGTGGCTGCTGTCTTTGAAGTCAAAGGGGCAAGTTTGTGGTGGGGGAGCTGCGTGGGCCCAAAGGACCCAGGGGTGCCGGTCAAGAGCAGCTGAAGGTGGGCCAGCACATGCCAGGGAGCCAGGAAGGCCAAGGGTGTCCTGGCCTGTGTCAGCAAGAGTGGGGCAGCAGGAGCAGGGCAGGGAGCGTCCCCCTGGGCTGGGCAGCGCTGCGGCCACAGCTGGGAGTGCTGTGCCCAGTTGTGGGCCCCTGTGAAGCAGAAAGTCCTTGAGGGGCTGGAACGTGTGCAGAGGAGGACACGGGAGCTGGGGAAGGCTGTGGAGCGCAAGGCCAAGGAGGAGGTGTTGAGGGAGCTTTAGCCTGGACAACGGGAGGCTCGTCAGGGCCCTTCAGGCACACTTCCATAGATCCATAGAGGACAGCGCTCACCCCAAGGTCTGCTTCCCTGCCAAACATCCCCGCTCTGCATCCATGTGCTTTAGCCACCTGAGGAGATGACACTTCCAATTTGTGGTTTCTTGGCTTGCTTGGAGGAGAAGCCCTGCTCATTTTCTCTCTTCCCAGCAAGCAAAGATGCATCTGCACAAGCTTTCCTGCCCTTTTCCTGCACCGGATGGGATTCTGATCCACTTTTACTTTTCCATGTCTGCCGCAGCAATAGCAAAGGCCTTGCTGGCTATTTCCTACTTTTCCATTTCACAGCTTTCAAGAGCTAAAAGCTCCCTTGTGCAGAGGCACTGTGCCTTGCAGATAGCAGCCAGGGAGGACTATCAAATTCCTAGGCAAACAGAGTTCTGTTGAATTAGCCCATTTTAATTTGGCCGGAGTGACTTAAAATGCCATTGCTAAGAATGCTGATGATTTCTCCTTCAAAGAGGTGGTTGTAGATGCCAGGAGAAAGGAGGTGCTAAACGATAGGTAACGGCCTGTCCCTCATGTTTCTCTCTTGCCACAGATGACAGAAGCAGCAGCAGTCTCTGCCCCGGTTCCCTCTGCTCCTGGAGAAGAAGCCAAAGAGGAGCAAAAGGAGCAAGACGACCACAAGCCTGCAGCTGTGGTCACAGCAGAGCCTGATGCTTCCAAGAGAGTAAGTGCCAGTTGTGGGTGGTGCTGTCTTTAGTGCAAGGCAGAGCTGCAAGTTTCTGAGCAGCCAGCACTTGCTGTTGCTGGCTGAGGATGCTGAGTGCTGGAATCCCGCAGGACGCGGCCATTTCCTGCAGGCAGGGACAGCTAGAAATTGGCCTTTGGCCTGTCACCTTCAGGCACCCAAGAGCTGGGGGCTGCGGCTCAGCTTCTGCCTGCTTGGCTCAGTGAAGCTCTGTCTCTGGGCTTCTGCAGGGCCGTGGCCAAGGGCACAGGTGCTCGTGCTGGAGGTCACAGGGCTTTCTTTAGTTGTTTTCCCTTTCTGCAAAGGTGTGTTTGGCTTGTGGAAGTGTTCTGCAGTTTTCTGCAGCAGTTCTTCACTTGTACACTCTCTTTTGGCTTTTGATAAGCTGCAAGGAGATGATTGCGTTGTCCATGAAGCTGGGGTAGGCCATTCTTGTGGGGTGAGGCCAAAGAAAGCAAGTGCCTTGTAGGGAAGGCTTCTTGCCTGACAAAAAGCAGAAGGGGCGAGTTTCTGTGGTTGCGTTTTGGGATGAAGCCTGCAGCTTTGGAAATGGCATTAGTGCCTCGGGTGGGGGTGAAGCTGCAAGTCCTTGACTGCTGTCTTGTGTTGCTGAGCAGAGGAAGGACATCTTGGAATTGTGGCTGCTGTCTTTGAAGTCAAAGGGGCAAGTTTGTGGTGGGGGAGCTGCGTGGGCCCAAAGGACCCAGGGGTGCCGGTCAAGAGCAGCTGAAGGTGGGCCAGCGCGTGGCCAGGGAGCCAGGAAGGCCAAGGGTGTCCTGGCCTGTGTCAGCAAGAGTGGGGCAGCAGGAGCAGGGCAGGGAGCGTCCCCCTGGGCTGGGCAGCACTGCAGCCACAGATGGGAGTGCTGTGCCCAGTTGTGGGCCCTTGTGAAGCAGAAAGTCCTTGAGGGGCTGGAGCGTGTGCAGAGGAGGACACGGGAGCTGGGGAAGGCTGTGGAGCGCAAGGCCAAGGAGGAGGTGTTGAGGGAGCTTTAGCCTGGACAACGGGAGGCTCGTCAGGGCCCTTCAGGCACACTTCCATAGATCCATAGAGGACAGCGCTCACCCCAAGGTCTGCTTCCCTGCCAAACATCCCCGCTCTGCATCCATGTGCTTTAGCCACCTGAGGAGGTGACACTTCCAATTTGTGGTTTCTTGGCTTGCTTGGAGGAGAAGCCCTGCTCATTTTCTCTCTTCCCAGCAAGCAAAGATGCTTCTGCACAAGCTTTCCTGCCCTTTTCCTGCACCGGATGGGATTCTGATCCACTTTTACTTTTCCATGTCTGCCGCAGCAATAGCAAAGGCCTTGCTGGCTATTTCCTACTTTTCCATTTCACAGCTTTCAAGAGCTAAAAGCTCCCTTGTGCAGAGGCACTGTGCCTTGCAGATAGCAGCCAGGGAGGACTATCAAATTCCTAGGCAAACAGAGTTCTCTTGAATTAGCCCATTTTAATCTGGCCGGAGTGACTTAGAATGCCATTGCTAAGAATGCTGATGATTTCTCCTTCAAAGAGGTGGTTGTAGATGCCAGGAGAAAGGAGGTTCTAAACGATAGGTAACGGCCTGTCTCTCATGCTTCTCTCTTGTCACAGATAACCGAAGAAGCAGCAGTCTCTGCCCTGGCTCCCTCTGCTCCTGGAGAAGAAGCCAAAGAGGAGCAAAAGGAGCAAGACGACCACAAGCCTGCAGCTGTGGTCACAGCAGAGCCTGATGGTTCCAAGGGAGTAAGTGCCAGTTGTGGGTGGTGCTGTCTTTAGTGCAAGGCAGAGCTGCAAGTTTCTGAGCAGCCAGCACTTGCTGTTGCTGGCTGAGGATGCTGAGTGCTGGAATCCCGCAGGACGCGGCCATTTCCTGCAGGCAGGGACAGCTAGAAATTGGCCTTTGGCCTGTCACCTTGAGGCACCCAAGAGCTGGGGGCTGCGGCTCAGCTTCTGCCTGCTTGGCTCAGTGAAGCTCTGTCTCTGGGCTTCTGCAGGGCCGTGGCCAAGGGCACAGGTGCTCGTGCTGGAGGTCACAGGGCTTTCTTTAGTTGTTTTCCCTTTCTGCAAAGGTGTGTTTGGCTTGTGGAAGTGTTCTGCAGTTTTCTGCAGCAGTTCTTCACTTGTACACTCTCTTTTGGCTTTTGATAAGCTGCAAGGAGATGATTGCGTTGTCCATGAAGCTGGGGTAGGCCATTCTTGTGGGGTGAGGCCAAAGAAAGCAAGTGCCTTGTAGGGAAGGCTTCTTGCCTGACAAAAAGCAGAAGGGGCGAGTTTCTGTGGTTGCGTTTTGGGATGAAGCCTGCAGCTTTGGAAATGGCATTAGTGCCTCGGGTGGGGGTGAAGCTGCAAGTCCTTGACTGCTGTCTTGTGTTGCTGAGCAGAGGAAGGACATCTTGGAATTGTGGCTGCTGTCTTTGAAGTCAAAGGGGCAAGTTTGTGGTGGGGGAGCTGCGTGGGCCCAAAGGACCCAGGGGTGCCGGTCAAGAGCAGCTGAAGGTGGGCCAGCGCGTGGCCAGGGAGCCAGGAAGGCCAAGGGTGTCCTGGCCTGTGTCAGCAAGAGTGGGGCAGCAGGAGCAGGGCAGGGAGCGTCCCCCTGGGCTGGGCAGCACTGCAGCCACAGATGGGAGTGCTGTGCCCAGTTGTGGGCCCTTGTGAAGCAGAAAGTCCTTGAGGGGCTGGAGCGTGTGCAGAGGAGGACACGGGAGCTGGGGAAGGCTGTGGAGCGCAAGGCCAAGGAGGAGGTGTTGAGGGAGCTTTAGCCTGGACAACGGGAGGCTCGTCAGGGCCCTTCAGGCACACTTCCATAGATCCATAGAGGACAGCGCTCACCCCAAGGTCTGCTTCCCTGCCAAACATCCCCGCTCTGCATCCATGTGCTTTAGCCACCTGAGGAGGTGACACTTCCAATTTGTGGTTTCTTGGCTTGCTTGGAGGAGAAGCCCTGCTCATTTTCTCTCTTCCCAGCAAGCAAAGATGCTTCTGCACAAGCTTTCCTGCCCTTTTCCTGCACCGGATGGGATTCTGATCCACTTTTACTTTTCCATGTCTGCCGCAGCAATAGCAAAGGCCTTGCTGGCTATTTCCTACTTTTCCATTTCACAGCTTTCAA
The DNA here is from genome assembly GCF_024509145.1 of Vidua macroura. Lineage (NCBI taxonomy): Eukaryota > Metazoa > Chordata > Aves > Passeriformes > Viduidae > Vidua > Vidua macroura. Next base: position 72,293,865 of record NC_071611.1, on the reverse strand, counting down.
GAGCTAAAAGCTCCCTTGTGCAGAGGCACTGTGCCTTGCAGATAGCAGCCAGGGAGGACTATCAAATTCCTAGGCAAACAGAGTTCTCTTGAATTAGCCCATTTTAATCTGGCCGGAGTGACTTAGAATGCCATTGCTAAGAATGCTGATGATTTCTCCTTCAAAGAGGTGGTTGTAGATGCCAGGAGAAAGGAGGTTCTAAACGATAGGTAACGGCCTGTCTCTCATGCTTCTCTCTTGTCACAGATAACCGAAGAAGCAGCAGTCTCTGCCCTGGCTCCCTCTGCTCCTGGAGAAGAAGCCAAAGAGGAGCAAAAGGAGCAAGACGACCACAAGCCTGCAGCTGTGGTCACAGCAGAGCCTGATGGTTCCAAGGGAGTAAGTGCCAGTTGTGGGTGGTGCTGTCTTTAGTGCAAGGCAGAGCTGCAAGTTTCTGAGCAGCCAGCACTTGCTGTTGCTGGCTGAGGATGCTGAGTGCTGGAATCCCGCAGGACGCGGCCATTTCCTGCAGGCAGGGACAGCTAGAAATTGGCCTTTGGCCTGTCACCTTGAGGCACCCAAGAGCTGGGGGCTGCGGCTCAGCTTCTGCCTGCTTGGCTCAGTGAAGCTCTGTCTCTGGGCTTCTGCAGGGCCGTGGCCAAGGGCACAGGTGCTCGTGCTGGAGGTCACAGGGCTTTCTTTAGTTGTTTTCCCTTTCTGCAAAGGTGTGTTTGGCTTGTGGAAGTGTTCTGCAGTTTTCTGCAGCAGTTCTTCACTTGTACACTCTCTTTTGGCTTTTGATAAGCTGCAAGGAGATGATTGCGTTGTCCATGAAGCTGGGGTAGGCCATTCTTGTGGGGTGAGGCCAAAGGAAGCAAGTGCCTCGTAGGGAAGGCTTCTTGCTAGGCAAAAAGCAGAAGGGGCGAGTTTCTGTGGTTGCGTTTTGGGATGAAGCCTGCAGCTTTGGAAATGGCATTAGTGCCTCGGGTGGGGGTGAAGCTGCAAGTCCTTGACTGCTGTCTTGTGTTGCTGAGCAGAGGAATGACATCTTGGAATTGTGGCTGCTGTCTTTGAAGTCAAAGGGGCAAGTTTGTGGTGGGGGAGCTGCGTGGGCCCAAAGGACCCAGGGGTGCCGGTCAAGAGCAGCTGAAGGTGGGCCAGCGCGTGGCCAGGGAGCCAGGAAGGCCAAGGGTGTCCTGGCCTGTGTCAGCAAGAGTGGGGCAGCAGGAGCAGGGCAGGGAGCGTCCCCCTGGGCTGGGCAGCACTGCAGCCACAGCTGGGAGTGCTGTGCCCAGTTGTGGGCCCCTGTGAAGCAGAAAGTCCTTGAGGGGCTGGAACGTGTGCAGAGGAGGACACGGGAGCTGGGGAAGGCTGTGGAGCGCAAGGCCAAGGAGGAGGTGTTGAGGGAGCTTTAGCCTGGACAACGGGAGGCTCGTCAGGGCCCTTCAGGCACACTTCCATAGATCCATAGAGGACAGCGCTCACCCCAAGGTCTGCTTCCCTGCCAAACATCCCCGCTCTGCATCCATGTGCTTTAGCCACCTGAGGAGATGACACTTCCAATTTGTGGTTTCTTGGCTTGCTTGGAGGAGAAGCCCTGCTCATTTTCTCTCTTCCCAGCAAGCAAAGATGCTTCTGCACAAGCTTTCCTGCCCTTTTCCTGCACCGGATGGGATTCTGATCCACTTTTACTTTTCCATGTCTGCCGCAGCAATAGCAAAGGCCTTGCTGGCTATTTCCTACTTTTCCATTTCACAGCTTTCAAGAGCTAAAAGCTCCCTTGTGCAGAGGCACTGTGCCTTGCAGATAGCAGCCAGGGAGGACTATCAAATTCCTAGGCAAACAGAGTTCTGTTGAATTAGCCCATTTTAATTTGGCCGGAGTGACTTAAAATGCCATTGCTAAGAATGCTGATGATTTCTCCTTCAAAGAGGTGGTTGTAGATGCCAGGAGAAAGGAGGTTCTAAACGATAGGTAACGGCCTGTCCCTCATGTTTCTCTCTTGCCACAGATGACAGAAGCAGCAGCAGTCTCTGCCCCGGTTCCCTCTGCTCCTGGAGAAGAAGCCAAAGAGGAGCAAAAGGAGCAAGACGACCACAAGCCTGCAGCTGTGGTCACAGCAGAGCCTGATGCTTCCAAGAGAGTAAGTGCCAGTTGTGGGTGGTGCTGTCTTTAGTGCAAGGCAGAGCTGCAAGTTTCTGAGCAGCCAGCACTTGCTGTTGCTGGCTGAGGATGCTGAGTGCTGGAATCCCGCAGGACGCGGCCATTTCGTGCAGGCAGGGAGAGCTAGAAATTGGCCTTTGGCCTGTCACCTTCAGGCACCCAAGAGCTGGGGGCTGCGGCTCAGCTTCTGCCTGCTTGGCTCAGTGAAGCTCTGTCTCTGGGCTTCTGCAGGGCCGTGGCCAAGGGCACAGGTGCTCGTGCTGGAGGTCACAGGGCTTTCTTTAGTTGTTTTCCCTTTCTGCAAAGGTGTGTTTGGCTTGTGGAAGTGTTCTGCAGTTTTCTGCAGCAGTTCTTCACTTGTACACTCTCTTTTGGCTTTTGATAAGCTGCAAGGAGATGATTGCGTTGTCCATGAAGCTGGGGTAGGCCATTCTTGTGGGGTGAGGCCAAAGGAAGCAAGTGCCTCGTAGGGAAGGCTTCTTGCTAGGCAAAAAGCAGAAGGGGCGAGTTTCTGTGGTTGCGTTTTGGGATGAAGCCTGCAGCTTTGGAAATGGCATTAGTGCCTCGGGTGGGGGTGAAGCTGCAAGTCCTTGACTGCTGTCTTGTGTTGCTGAGCAGAGGAATGACATCTTGGAATTGTGGCTGCTGTCTTTGAAGTCAAAGGGGCAAGTTTGTGGTGGGGGAGCTGCGTGGGCCCAAAGGACCCAGGGGTGCCGGTCAAGAGCAGCTGAAGGTGGGCCAGCACATGCCAGGGAGCCAGGAAGGCCAAGGGTGTCCTGGCCTGTGTCAGCAAGAGTGGGGCAGCAGGAGCAGGGCAGGGAGCGTCCCCCTGGGCTGGGCAGCACTGCAGCCACAGCTGGGAGTGCTGTGCCCAGTTGTGGGCCCCTGTGAAGCAGAAAGTCCTTGAGGGGCTGGAACGTGTGCAGAGGAGGACACGGGAGCTGGGGAAGGCTGTGGAGCGCAAGGCCAAGGAGGAGGTGTTGAGGGAGCTTTAGCCTGGACAACGGGAGGCTCGTCAGGGCCCTTCAGGCACACTTCCATAGATCCATAGAGGACAGCGCTCACCCCAAGGTCTGCTTCCCTGCCAAACATCCCCGCTCTGCATCCATGTGCTTTAGCCACCTGAGGAGATGACACTTCCAATTTGTGGTTTCTTGGCTTGCTTGGAGGAGAAGCCCTGCTCATTTTCTCTCTTCCCAGCAAGCAAAGATGCTTCTGCACAAGCTTTCCTGCCCTTTTCCTGCACCGGATGGGATTCTGATCCACTTTTACTTTTCCATGTCTGCCGCAGCAATAGCAAAGGCCTTGCTGGCTATTTCCTACTTTTCCATTTCACAGCTTTCAAGAGCTAAAAGCTCCCTTGTGCAGAGGCACTGTGCCTTGCAGATAGCAGCCAGGGAGGACTATCAAATTCCTAGGCAAACAGAGTTCTGTTGAATTAGCCCATTTTAATTTGGCCGGAGTGACTTAAAATGCCATTGCTAAGAATGCTGATGATTTCTCCTTCAAAGAGGTGGTTGTAGATGCCAGGAGAAAGGAGGTTCTAAACGATAGGTAACGGCCTGTCCCTCATGTTTCTCTCTTGCCACAGATGACAGAAGCAGCAGCAGTCTCTGCCCCGGTTCCCTCTGCTCCTGGAGAAGAAGCCAAAGAGGAGCAAAAGGAGCAAGACGACCACAAGCCTGCAGCTGTGGTCACAGCAGAGCCTGATGCTTCCAAGAGAGTAAGTGCCAGTTGTGGGTGGTGCTGTCTTTAGTGCAAGGCAGAGCTGCAAGTTTCTGAGCAGCCAGCACTTGCTGTTGCTGGCTGAGGATGCTGAGTGCTGGAATCCCGCAGGACGCGGCCATTTCCTGCAGGCAGGGACAGCTAGAAATTGGCCTTTGGCCTGTCACCTTGAGGCACCCAAGAGCTGGGGGCTGCGGCTCAGCTTCTGCCTGCTTGGCTCAGTGAAGCTCTGTCTCTGGGCTTCTGCAGGGCCGTGGCCAAGGGCACAGGTGCTCGTGCTGGAGGTCACAGGGCTTTCTTTAGTTGTTTTCCCTTTCTGCAAAGGTGTGTTTGGCTTGTGGAAGTGTTCTGCAGTTTTCTGCAGCAGTTCTTCACTTGTACACTCTCTTTTGGCTTTTGATAAGCTGCAAGGAGATGATTGCGTTGTCCATGAAGCTGGGGTAGGCCATTCTTGTGGGGTGAGGCCAAAGAAAGCAAGTGCCTTGTAGGGAAGGCTTCTTGCCTGACAAAAAGCAGAAGGGGCGAGTTTCTGTGGTTGCGTTTTGGGATGAAGCCTGCAGCTTTGGAAATGGCATTAGTGCCTCGGGTGGGGGTGAAGCTGCAAGTCCTTGACTGCTGTCTTGTGTTGCTGAGCAGAGGAAGGACATCTTGGAATTGTGGCTGCTGTCTTTGAAGTCAAAGGGGCAAGTTTGTGGTGGGGGAGCTGCGTGGGCCCAAAGGACCCAGGGGTGCCGGTCAAGAGCAGCTGAAGGTGGGCCAGCGCGTGGCCAGGGAGCCAGGAAGGCCAAGGGTGTCCTGGCCTGTGTCAGCAAGAGTGGGGCAGCAGGAGCAGGGCAGGGAGCGTCCCCCTGGGCTGGGCAGCACTGCAGCCACAGATGGGAGTGCTGTGCCCAGTTGTGGGCCCTTGTGAAGCAGAAAGTCCTTGAGGGGCTGGAGCGTGTGCAGAGGAGGACACGGGAGCTGGGGAAGGCTGTGGAGCGCAAGGCCAAGGAGGAGGTGTTGAGGGAGCTTTAGCCTGGACAACGGGAGGCTCGTCAGGGCCCTTCAGGCACACTTCCATAGATCCATAGAGGACAGCGCTCACCCCAAGGTCTGCTTCCCTGCCAAACATCCCCGCTCTGCATCCATGTGCTTTAGCCACCTGAGGAGGTGACACTTCCAATTTGTGGTTTCTTGGCTTGCTTGGAGGAGAAGCCCTGCTGATTTTCTCTCTTCCCAGCAAGCAAAGATGCTTCTGCACAAGCTTTCCTGCCCTTTTCCTGCACCGGATGGGATTCTGATCCACTTTTACTTTTCCATGTCTGCCGCAGCAATAGCAAAGGCCTTGCTGGCTATTTCCTACTTTTCCATTTCACAGCTTTCAAGAGCTAAAAGCTCCCTTGTGCAGAGGCACTGTGCCTTGCAGATAGCAGCCAGGGAGGACTATCAAATTCCTAGGCAAACAGAGTTCTCTTGAATTAGCCCATTTTAATCTGGCCGGAGTGACTTAGAATGCCATTGCTAAGAATGCTGATGATTTCTCCTTCAAAGAGGTGGTTGTAGATGCCAGGAGAAAGGAGGTTCTAAACGATAGGTAACGGCCTGTCCCTCATGTTTCTCTCTTGCCACAGATGACAGAAGCAGCAGCAGTCTCTGCCCCGGTTCCCTCTGCTCCTGGAGAAGAAGCCAAAGAGGAGCAAAAGGAGCAAGACGACCACAAGCCTGCAGCTGTGGTCACAGCAGAGCCTGATGGTTCCAAGGGAGTAAGTGCCAGTTGTGGGTGGTGCTGTCTTTAGTGCAAGGCAGAGCTGCAAGTTTCTGAGCAGCCAGCACTTGCTGTTGCTGGCTGAGGATGCTGAGTGCTGGAATCCCGCAGGACGCGGCCATTTCCTGCAGGCAGGGACAGCTAGAAATTGGCCTTTGGCCTGTCACCTTGAGGCACCCAAGAGCTGGGGGCTGCGGCTCAGCTTCTGCCTGCTTGGCTCAGTGAAGCTCTGTCTCTGGGCTTCTGCAGGGCCGTGGCCAAGGGCACAGGTGCTCGTGCTGGAGGTCACAGGGCTTTCTTTAGTTGTTTTCCCTTTCTGCAAAGGTGTGTTTGGCTTGTGGAAGTGTTCTGCAGTTTTCTGCAGCAGTTCTTCACTTGTACACTCTCTTTTGGCTTTTGATAAGCTGCAAGGAGATGATTGCGTTGTCCATGAAGCTGGGGTAGGCCATTCTTGTGGGGTGAGGCCAAAGGAAGCAAGTGCCTCGTAGGGAAGGCTTCTTGCTAGGCAAAAAGCAGAAGGGGCGAGTTTCTGTGGTTGCGTTTTGGGATGAAGCCTGCAGCTTTGGAAATGGCATTAGTGCCTCGGGTGGGGGTGAAGCTGCAAGTCCTTGACTGCTGTCTTGTGTTGCTGAGCAGAGGAATGACATCTTGGAATTGTGGCTGCTGTCTTTGAAGTCAAAGGGGCAAGTTTGTGGTGGGGGAGCTGCGTGGGCCCAAAGGACCCAGGGGTGCCGGTCAAGAGCAGCTGAAGGTGGGCCAGCACATGCCAGGGAGCCAGGAAGGCCAAGGGTGTCCTGGCCTGTGTCAGCAAGAGTGGGGCAGCAGGAGCAGGGCAGGGAGCGTCCCCCTGGGCTGGGCAGCACTGCAGCCACAGCTGGGAGTGCTGTGCCCAGTTGTGGGCCCCTGTGAAGCAGAAAGTCCTTGAGGGGCTGGAACGTGTGCAGAGGAGGACACGGGAGCTGGGGAAGGCTGTGGAGCGCAAGGCCAAGGAGGAGGTGTTGAGGGAGCTTTAGCCTGGACAACGGGAGGCTCGTCAGGGCCCTTCAGGCACACTTCCATAGATCCATAGAGGACAGCGCTCACCCCAAGGTCTGCTTCCCTGCCAAACATCCCCGCTCTGCATCCATGTGCTTTAGCCACCTGAGGAGATGACACTTCCAATTTGTGGTTTCTTGGCTTGCTTGGAGGAGAAGCCCTGCTCATTTTCTCTCTTCCCAGCAAGCAAAGATGCTTCTGCACAAGCTTTCCTGCCCTTTTCCTGCACCGGATGGGATTCTGATCCACTTTTACTTTTCCATGTCTGCCGCAGCAATAGCAAAGGCCTTGCTGGCTATTTCCTACTTTTCCATTTCACAGCTTTCAAGAGCTAAAAGCTCCCTTGTGCAGAGGCACTGTGCCTTGCAGATAGCAGCCAGGGAGGACTATCAAATTCCTAGGCAAACAGAGTTCTGTTGAATTAGCCCATTTTAATTTGGCCGGAGTGACTTAAAATGCCATTGCTAAGAATGCTGATGATTTCTCCTTCAAAGAGGTGGTTGTAGATGCCAGGAGAAAGGAGGTTCTAAACGATAGGTAACGGCCTGTCCCTCATGTTTCTCTCTTGCCACAGATGACAGAAGCAGCAGCAGTCTCTGCCCCGGTTCCCTCTGCTCCTGGAGAAGAAGCCAAAGAGGAGCAAAAGGAGCAAGACGACCACAAGCCTGCAGCTGTGGTCACAGCAGAGCCTGATGCTTCCAAGAGAGTAAGTGCCAGTTGTGGGTGGTGCTGTCTTTAGTGCAAGGCAGAGCTGCAAGTTTCTGAGCAGCCAGCACTTGCTGTTGCTGGCTGAGGATGCTGAGTGCTGGAATCCCGCAGGACGCGGCCATTTCCTGCAGGCAGGGAGAGCTAGAAATTGGCCTTTGGCCTGTCACCTTCAGGCACCCAAGAGCTGGGGGCTGCGGCTCAGCTTCTGCCTGCTTGGCTCAGTGAAGCTCTGTCTCTGGGCTTCTGCAGGGCCGTGGCCAAGGGCACAGGTGCTCGTGCTGGAGGTCACAGGGCTTTCTTTAGTTGTTTTCCCTTTCTGCAAAGGTGTGTTTGGCTTGTGGAAGTGTTCTGCAGTTTTCTGCAGCAGTTCTTCACTTGTACACTCTCTTTTGGCTTTTGATAAGCTGCAAGGAGATGATTGCGTTGTCCATGAAGCTGGGGTAGGCCATTCTTGTGGGGTGAGGCCAAAGGAAGCAAGTGCCTCGTAGGGAAGGCTTCTTGCTAGGCAAAAAGCAGAAGGGGCGAGTTTCTGTGGTTGCGTTTTGGGATGAAGCCTGCAGCTTTGGAAATGGCATTAGTGCCTCGGGTGGGGGTGAAGCTGCAAGTCCTTGACTGCTGTCTTGTGTTGCTGAGCAGAGGAATGACATCTTGGAATTGTGGCTGCTGTCTTTGAAGTCAAAGGGGCAAGTTTGTGGTGGGGGAGCTGCGTGGGCCCAAAGGACCCAGGGGTGCCGGTCAAGAGCAGCTGAAGGTGGGCCAGCGCGTGGCCAGGGAGCCAGGAAGGCCAAGGGTGTCCTGGCCTGTGTCAGCAAGAGTGGGGCAGCAGGAGCAGGGCAGGGAGCGTCCCCCTGGGCTGGGCAGCACTGCAGCCACAGCTGGGAGTGCTGTGCCCAGTTGTGGGCCCCTGTGAAGCAGAAAGTCCTTGAGGGGCTGGAACGTGTGCAGAGGAGGACACGGGAGCTGGGGAAGGCTGTGGAGCGCAAGGCCAAGGAGGAGGTGTTGAGGGAGCTTTAGCCTGGACAACGGGAGGCTCGTCAGGGCCCTTCAGGCACACTTCCATAGATCCATAGAGGACAGCGCTCACCCCAAGGTCTGCTTCCCTGCCAAACATCCCCGCTCTGCATCCATGTGCTTTAGCCACCTGAGGAGGTGACACTTCCAATTTGTGGTTTCTTGGCTTGCTTGGAGGAGAAGCCCTGCTGATTTTCTCTCTTCCCAGCAAGCAAAGATGCTTCTGCACAAGCTTTCCTGCCCTTTTCCTGCACCGGATGGGATTCTGATCCACTTTTACTTTTCCATGTCTGCCGCAGCAATAGCAAAGGCCTTGCTGGCTATTTCCTACTTTTCCATTTCACAGCTTTCAAGAGCTAAAAGCTCCCTTGTGCAGAGGCACTGTGCCTTGCAGATAGCAGCCAGGGAGGACTATCAAATTCCTAGGCAAACAGAGTTCTCTTGAATTAGCCCATTTTAATCTGGCCGGAGTGACTTAGAATGCCATTGCTAAGAATGCTGATGATTTCTCCTTCAAAGAGGTGGTTGTAGATGCCAGGAGAAAGGAGGTTCTAAACGATAGGTAACGGCCTGTCCCTCATGTTTCTCTCTTGCCACAGATGACAGAAGCAGCAGCAGTCTCTGCCCCGGTTCCCTCTGCTCCTGGAGAAGAAGCCAAAGAGGAGCAAAAGGAGCAAGACGACCACAAGCCTGCAGCTGTGGTCACAGCAGAGCCTGATGCTTCCAAGAGAGTAAGTGCCAGTTGTGGGTGGTGCTGTCTTTAGTGCAAGGCAGAGCTGCAAGTTTCTGAGCAGCCAGCACTTGCTGTTGCTGGCTGAGGATGCTGAGTGCTGGAATCCCGCAGGACGCGGCCATTTCCTGCAGGCAGGGACAGCTAGAAATTGGCCTTTGGCCTGTCACCTTGAGGCACCCAAGAGCTGGGGGCTGCGGCTCAGCTTCTGCCTGCTTGGCTCAGTGAAGCTCTGTCTCTGGGCTTCTGCAGGGCCGTGGCCAAGGGCACAGGTGCTCGTGCTGGAGGTCACAGGGCTTTCTTTAGTTGTTTTCCCTTTCTGCAAAGGTGTGTTTGGCTTGTGGAAGTGTTCTGCAGTTTTCTGCAGCAGTTCTTCACTTGTACACTCTCTTTTGGCTTTTGATAAGCTGCAAGGAGATGATTGCGTTGTCCATGAAGCTGGGGTAGGCCATTCTTGTGGGGTGAGGCCAAAGAAAGCAAGTGCCTCGTAGGGAAGGCTTCTTGCTAGGCAAAAAGCAGAAGGGGCAAGTTTCTTTGGTTGCGTTTTGGGATGAAGCCTGCAGCTTTGGAAATGGCATTAGTGCCTCGGGTGGGGGTGAAGCTGCAAGTCCTTGACTGCTGTCTTGTGTTGCTGAGCAGAGGAAGGACATCTTGGAATTGTGGCTGCTGTCTTTGAAGTCAAAGGGGCAAGTTTGTGGTGGGGGAGCTGCGTGGGCCCAAAGGACCCAGGGGTGCCGGTCAAGAGCAGCTGAAGGTGGGCCAGCACATGCCAGGGAGCCAGGAAGGCCAAGGGTGTCCTGGCCTGTGTCAGCAAGAGTGGGGCAGCAGGAGCAGGGCAGGGAGCGTCCCCCTGGGCTGGGCAGCACTGCAGCCACAGATGGGAGTGCTGTGCCCAGTTGTGGGCCCCTGTGAAGCAGAAAGTCCTTGAGGGGCTGGAGCGTGTGCAGAGGAGGACACGGGAGCTGGGGAAGGCTGTGGAGCGCAAGGCCAAGGAGGAGGTGTTGAGGGAGCTTTAGCCTGGACAATGGGAGGCTCGTCAGGGCCCTTCAGGCACACTTCCATAGATCCATAGAGGACAGCGCTCACCCCAAGGTCTGCTTCCCTGCCAAACATCCCCGCTCTGCATCCATGTGCTTTAGCCACCTGAGGAGGTGACACTTCCAATTTGTGGTTTCTTGGCTTGCTTGGAGGAGAAGCCCTGCTGATTTTCTCTCTTCCCAGCAAGCAAAGATGCTTCTGCACAAGCTTTCCTGCCCTTTTCCTGCACCGGATGGGATTCTGATCCACTTTTAGTTTTCCATGTCTGCCGCAGCAATAGCAAAGGCCTTGCTGGCTATTTCCTACTTTTCCATTTCACAGCTTTCAAGAGCTAAAAGCTCCCTTGTGCAGAGGCACTGTGCCTTGCAGATAGCAGCCAGGGAGGACTATCAAATTCCTAGGCAAACAGAGTTCTCTTGAATTAGCCCATTTTAATCTGGCCGGAGTGACTTAGAATGCCATTGCTAAGAATGCTGATGATTTCTCCTTCAAAGAGGTGGTTGTAGATGCCAGGAGAAAGGAGGTTCTAAACGATAGGTAACGGCCTGTCCCTCATGTTTCTCTCTTGCCACAGATGACAGAAGCAGCAGCAGTCTCTGCCCCGGTTCCCTCTGCTCCTGGAGAAGAAGCCAAAGAGGAGCAAAAGGAGCAAGACGACCACAAGCCTGCAGCTGTGGTCACAGCAGAGCCTGATGCTTCCAAGAGAGTAAGTGCCAGTTGTGGGTGGTGCTGTCTTTAGTGCAAGGCAGAGCTGCAAGTTTCTGAGCAGCCAGCACTTGCAGTTGCTGGCTGAGGATGCTGAGTGCTGGAATCCCACAGGACGCGGCCATTTCCTGCAGGCAGGGACAGCTAGAAATTGGCCTTTGGCCTGTCACCTTGAGGCACCCAAGAGCTGGGGGCTGCGGCTCAGCTTCTGCCTGCTTGGCTCAGTGAAGCTCTGTCTCTGGGCTTCTGCAGGGCCGTGGCCAAGGGCACAGGTGCTCGTGCTGGAGGTCACAGGGCTTTCTTTAGTTGTTTTCCCTTTCTGCAAAGGTGTGTTTGGCTTGTGGAAGTGTTCTGCAGTTTTCTGCAGCAGTTCTTCACTTGTACACTCTCTTTTGGCTTTTGATAAGCTGCAAGGAGATGATTGCGTTGTCCATGAAGCTGGGGTAGGCCATTCTTGTGGGGTGAGGCCAAAGAAAGCAAGTGCCTCGTAGGGAAGGCTTCTTGCCTGACAAAAAGCAGAAGGGGCGAGTTTCTGTGGTTGCGTTTTGGGATGAAGCCTGCAGCTTTGGAAATGGCATTAGTGCCTCGGGTGGGGGTGAAGCTGCAAGTCCTTGACTGCTGTCTTGTGTTGCTGAGCAGAGGAAGGACATCTTGGAATTGTGGCTGCTGTCTTTGAAGTCAAAGGGGCAAGTTTGTGGTGGGGGAGCTGCGTGGGCCCAAAGGACCCAGGGGTGCCGGTCAAGAGCAGCTGAAGGTGGGCCAGCGCGTGGCCAGGGAGCCAGGAAGGCCAAGGGTGTCCTGGCCTGTGTCAGCAAGAGTGGGGCAGCAGGAGCAGGGCAGGGAGCGTCCCCCTGGGCTGGGCAGCGCTGCGGCCACAGCTGGGAGTGCTGTGCCCAGTTGTGGGCCCCTGTGAAGCAGAAAGTCCTTGAGGGGCTGGAGCGTGTGCAGAGGAGGACACGGGAGCTGGGGAAGGCTGTGGAGCGCAAGGCCAAGGAGGAGGTGCTGAGGGAGCTTTAGCCTGGACAACGGGAGGCTCGTCAGGGCCCTTCAGGCACACTTCCATAGATCCATAGAGGACAGCGCTCACCCCAAGGCCTGCTTCCCTGCCAAACCTCCCCGCTCTGCATCCATGTGCTTTAGCCACCTGAGGAGGTGACACTTCCAATTTGTGGTTTCTTGGCTTGCTTGGAGGAGAAGCCCTTATGAATTGATCTCTTCCCAGCAAGCAAAGATGCATCTGCACAAGCTTTCCTGCCCTTTTCCTGCACCGGATGGGATTCTGATCCACTTTTACTTTTCCATGTCTGCCGCAGCAATAGCAAAGGCCTTGCTGGCTATTTCCTACTTTTCCATTTCACAGCTTTCAAGAGCTAAAAGCTCCCTTGTGCAGAGGCACTGTGCCTTGCAGATAGCAGCCAGGGAGGACTATCAAATTCCTAGGCAAACAGAGTTCTCTTGAATTAGCCCATTTTAATCTGGCCGGAGTGACTTAGAATGCCATTGCTAAGAATGCTGATGATTTCTCCTTCAAAGAGGTGGTTGTAGATGCCAGGAGAAAGGAGGTTCTAAACGATAGGTAACGGCCTGTCCCTCATGTTTCTCTCTTGCCACAGATGACAGAAGCAGCAGCAGTCTCTGCCCCGGTTCCCTCTGCTCCTGGAGAAGAAGCCAAAGAGGAGCAAAAGGAGCAAGACGACCACAAGCCTGCAGCTGTGGTCACAGCAGAGCCTGATGCTTCCAAGAGAGTAAGTGCCAGTTGTGGGTGGTGCTGTCTTTAGTGCAAGGCAGAGCTGCAAGTTTCTGAGCAGCCAGCACTTGCAGTTGCTGGCTGAGGATGCTGAGTGCTGGAATCCCGCAGGACGCGGCCATTTCCTGCAGGCAGGGACAGCTAGAAATTGGCCTTTGGCCTGTCACCTTGAGGCACCCAAGAGCTGGGGGCTGCGGCTCAGCTTCTGCCTGCTTGGCTCAGTGAAGCTCTGTCTCTGGGCTTCTGCAGGGCCGTGGCCAAGGGCACAGGTGCTCGTGCTGGAGGTCACAGGGCTTTCTTTAGTTGTTTTCCCTTTCTGCAAAGGTGTGTTTGGCTTGTGGAAGTGTTCTGCAGTTTTCTGCAGCAGTTCTTCACTTGTACACTCTCTTTTGGCTTTTGATAAGCTGCAAGGAGATGATTGCGTTGTCCATGAAGCTGGGGTAGGCCATTCTTGTGGGGTGAGGCCAAAGAAAGCAAGTGCCTCGTAGGGAAGGCTTCTTGCCTGACAAAAAGCAGAAGGGGCGAGTTTCTGTGGTTGCGTTTTGGGATGAAGCCTGCAGCTTTGGAAATGGCATTAGTGCCTCGGGTGGGGGTGAAGCTGCAAGTCCTTGACTGCTGTCTTGTGTTGCTGAGCAGAGGAAGGACATCTTGGAATTGTGGCTGCTGTCTTTGAAGTCAAAGGGGCAAGTTTGTGGTGGGGGAGCTGCGTGGGCCCAAAGGACCCAGGGGTGCCGGTCAAGAGCAGCTGAAGGTGGGCCAGCGCGTGGCCAGGGAGCCAAGAAGGCCAAGGGTGTCCTGGCCTGTGTCAGCAAGAGTGGGGCAGCAGGAGCAGGGCAGTGAGCGTCCCCCTGGGCTGGGCAGCGCTGCGGCCACAGCTGGGAGTGCTGTGCCCAGTTGTGGGCCCTTGTGAAGCAGAAAGTCCTTGAGGGGCTGGAGCGTGTGCAGAGGAGGACACGGGAGCTGGGGAAGGCTGTGGAGCGCAAGGCCAAGGAGGAGGTGCTGAGGGAGCTTTAGCCTGGACAACGGGAGGCTCGTCAGGGCCCTTCAGGCACACTTCCATAGATCCATAGAGGACAGCGCTCACCCCAAGGTCTGCTTCCCTGCCAAACATCCCCGCTCTGCATCCATGTGCTTTAGCCACCTGAGGAGGTGACACTTCCAATTTGTGGTTTCTTGGCTTGCTTGGAGGAGAAGCCCTGATGAATTGATCTCTTCCCAGCAAGCAAAGATGCATCTGCACAAGCTTTCCTGCCCTTTTCCTGCACCGGATGGGATTCTGATCCACTTTTACTTTTCCATGTCTGCCGCAGCAATAGCAAAGGCTTTGCTGGCTATTTCCTACTTTTCCATTTCACAGCTTTCAAGAGCTAAAAGCTCCCTTGTGCAGAGGCACTGTGCCTTGCAGATAGCAGCCAGGGAGGACTATCAAATTCCTAGGCAAACAGAGTTCTCTTGAATTAGCCCATTTTAATCTGGCCGGAGTGACTTAGAATGCCATTGCTAAGAATGCTGATGATTTCTCCTTCAAAGAGGTGGTTGTAGATGCCAGGAGAAAGGAGGTTCTAAACGATAGGTAACGGCCTGTCCCTCATGTTTCTCTCTTGCCACAGATGACAGAAGCAGCAGCAGTCTCTGCCCCGGTTCCCTCTGCTCCTGGAGAAGAAGCCAAAGAGGAGCAAAAGGAGCAAGACGACCACAAGCCTGCAGCTGTGGTCACAGCAGAGCCTGATGCTTCCAAGAGAGTAAGTGCCAGTTGTGGGTGGTGCTGTCTTTAGTGCAAGGCAGAGCTGCAAGTTTCTGAGCAGCCAGCACTTGCAGTTGCTGGCTGAGGATGCTGAGTGCTGGAATCCCGCAGGACGCGGCCATTTCCTGCAGGCAGGGACAGCTAGAAATTGGCCTTTGGCCTGTCACCTTGAGGCACCCAAGAGCTGGGGGCTGCGGCTCAGCTTCTGCCTGCTTGGCTCAGTGAAGCTCTGTCTCTGGGCTTCTGCAGGGCCGTGGCCAAGGGCACAGGTGCTCGTGCTGGAGGTCACAGGGCTTTCTTTAGTTGTTTTCCCTTTCTGCAAAGGTGTGTTTGGCTTGTGGAAGTGTTCTGCAGTTTTCTGCAGCAGTTCTTCACTTGTACACTCTCTTTTGGCTTTTGATAAGCTGCAAGGAGATGATTGCGTTGTCCATGAAGCTGGGGTAGGCCATTCTTGTGGGGTGAGGCCAAAGAAAGCAAGTGCCTCGTAGGGAAGGCTTCTTGCCTGACAAAAAGCAGAAGGGGCGAGTTTCTGTGGTTGCGTTTTGGGATGAAGCCTGCAGCTTTGGAAATGGCATTAGTGCCTCGGGTGGGGGTGAAGCTGCAAGTCCTTGACTGCTGTCTTGTGTTGCTGAGCAGAGGAAGGACATCTTGGAATTGTGGCTGCTGTCTTTGAAGTCAAAGGGGCAAGTTTGTGGTGGGGGAGCTGCGTGGGCCCAAAGGACCCAGGGGTGCCGGTCAAGAGCAGCTGAAGGTGGGCCAGCGCGTGGCCAGGGAGCCAGGAAGGCCAAGGGTGTCCTGGCCTGTGTCAGCAAGAGTGGGGCAGCAGGAGCAGGGCAGGGAGCGTCCCCCTGGGCTGGGCAGCGCTGCGGCCACAGCTGGGAGTGCTGTGCCCAGTTGTGGGCCCCTGTGAAGCAGAAAGTCCTTGAGGGGCTGGAGCGTGTGCAGAGGAGGACACGGGAGCTGGGGAAGGCTGTGGAGCGCAAGGCCAAGGAGGAGGTGCTGAGGGAGCTTTAGCCTGGACAACGGGAGGCTCGTCAGGGCCCTTCAGGCACACTTCCATAGATCCATAGAGGACAGCGCTCACCCCAAGGCCTGCTTCCCTGCCAAACCTCCCCGCTCTGCATCCATGTGCTTTAGCCACCTGAGGAGGTGACACTTCCAATTTGTGGTTTCTTGGCTTGCTTGGAGGAGAAGCCCTGATGAATTGATCTCTTCCCAGCAAGCAAAGATGCATCTGCACAAGCTTTCCTGCCCTTTTCCTGCACCGGATGGGATTCTGATCCACTTTTACTTTTCCATGTCTGCCGCAGCAATAGCAAAGGCCTTGCTGGCTATTTCCTACTTTTCCATTTCACAGCTTTCAAGAGCTAAAAGCTCCCTTGTGCAGAGGCACTGTGCCTTGCAGATAGCAGCCAGGGAGGACTATCAAATTCCTAGGCAAACAGAGTTCTCTTGAATTAGCCCATTTTAATCTGGCCGGAGTGACTTAGAATGCCATTGCTAAGAATGCTGATGATTTCTCCTTCAAAGAGGTGGTTGTAGATGCCAGGAGAAAGGAGGTTCTAAACGATAGGTAACGGCCTGTCCCTCATGTTTCTCTCTTGCCACAGATGACAGAAGCAGCAGCAGTCTCTGCCCCGGTTCCCTCTGCTCCTGGAGAAGAAGCCAAAGAGGAGCAAAAGGAGCAAGACGACCACAAGCCTGCAGCTGTGGTCACAGCAGAGCCTGATGGTTCCAAGAGAGTAAGTGCCAGTTGTGGGTGGTGCTGTCTTTAGTGCAAGGCAGAGCTGCAAGTTTCTGAGCAGCCAGCACTTGCAGTTGCTGGCTGAGGATGCTGAGTGCTGGAATCCCGCAGGACGCGGCCATTTCCTGCAGGCAGGGACAGCTAGAAATTGGCCTTTGGCCTGTCACCTTGAGGCACCCAAGAGCTGGGGGCTGCGGCTCAGCTTCTGCCTGCTTGGCTCAGTGAAGCTCTGTCTCTGGGCTTCTGCAGGGCCGTGGCCAAGGGCACAGGTGCTCGTGCTGGAGGTCACAGGGCTTTCTTTAGTTGTTTTCCCTTTCTGCAAAGGTGTGTTTGGCTTGTGGAAGTGTTCTGCAGTTTTCTGCAGCAGTTCTTCACTTGTACACTCTCTTTTGGCTTTTGATAAGCTGCAAGGAGATGATTGCGTTGTCCATGAAGCTGGGGTAGGCCATTCTTGTGGGGTGAGGCCAAAGCAAGCAAGTGCCTCGTAGGGAAGGTTTCTTGCTAGGCAAAAAGCAGAAGGGGCAAGTTTCTTTGGTTGCGTTTTGGGATGAAGCCTGCAGCTTTGGAAATGGCATTAGTGGCTCGGGTGGGGGTGAAGCTGCAAGTCCTTGACTGCTGTCTTGTGTTGCTGAGCAGAGGAAGGACATCTTGGAATTGTGGCTGCTGTCTTTGAAGTCAAAGGGGCAAGTTTGTGGTGGGGGAGCTGCGTGGGCCCAAAGGACCCAGGGGTGCCGGTCAAGAGCAGCTGAAGGTGGGCCAGCGCGTGGCCAGGGAGCCAGGAAGGCCAAGGGCGTCCTGGCCTGTGTCAGCAAGAGTGGGGCAGCAGGAGCAGGGCAGGGAGCGTCCCCCTGGGCTGGGCAGCGCTGCGGCCACAGCTGGGAGTGCTGTGCCCAGTTGTGGGCCCTTGTGAAGCAAAAAGTCCTTGAGGGGCTGGAGCGTGTGCAGAGGAGGACACGGGAGCTGGGGAAAGCTGTGGAGTGCAAGGCCAAGGAGGAGGTGCTGAGGGAGCTTTAGCCTGGACAACGGGAGGCTCGTCAGGGCCCTTCAGGCAGAGTTCCATAAATCCCTGCAAGATAGTGCTCACTACAAATGCTATTTCTTCTACAAATACCATCTCACTGCATCCAAGTGTTTTTGACACTTCATTTGGTGACTCTTTGATATTGTGGTTTCGTCCTTTGTTAGGAGGAGAATTCCTGTTCAGTTTCTCATTTCTCAGCAAGGCGAGGCTATTTTCCTCAAACTTTTCTGCCCTTTTCCAGCACTTGTTTAGATTCTGCTTGCATTTTCTTTTGTAAGGTGATGTTTTTGGAGGATGCAGTATTTTTGCATGGGAACACATTTTTTGGGGCAGCGAGCTTGGTGCAGAAGGAGCTGTACTGGTGCCAGGCCAGTCAACAGGGCCTTGCACTTCGCATTCATATTGACAGTACCTCTGCCTTTTTGCAGCCCAGGGAATCAGTATATGTGGTGTTTGGGAATTGAGCAGGAAATCAGTGGTCTTGCATTCCAGCTTGTCCTCAGAGATCAGAGGAGCTGGAAGGGGCTGGGCTTTATTTCTGATTACAGCCCCTTTAGCACTCTCAGTGTAGTCAAGTCCAAGAGAAGCACTTGGCCAAGCACTGGTGCTGCAAGAGTGCCATTCCCAGTGCAATGATCTGCATCTGATTGCATTCCATAAGGACCTAAGTGCTCCAGATTCCCTGGGAGTGTGGTTTATTGAAGCAACAGGAGAGCAATCTCAGGATTGCTGCTGATCAGGGCAATGGCTACCAAGTGTGTGTAGCAACAGAAACGATAGGAAAGAGAGATTATAAGAGTGAGTACTATATTTCTATCTATCTATCTATCTATCTATCTATCTATCTATCTATCTGTCATTTGCATAATTGAATCTTCTTGGCTCTGGTCCAAAGCAGTTGGAGGTGCAAAGTTCACCTAAAGCATCCCTTTCAGGAGAAGATTAGAGACACGTTCTGTTGACCAATTCTGAGCAGGCAGATCTGTTTCCCCCTCCAGATATGGTGTTTTTTTTCCCCTCAGAGCTGTTTTCCTCCTCCAGCCTCTTCGTCCTGAGGCCCCCAGTTAATTCTTTAATTTTCTGCCTGTCCTAGATAGGTGGAAGAATTCCATGTTTTAGGTGGTGAAGAGAACATGAACTCCAGAAGTGTCTCTCATAAAGGGAGAGCTCACCCAGGAAGCCACCTGCAGAGGCAGGATGGAGCTGTGGGACTGGGCTGGGTGTCAGTCACTACTGAAAGACAAACAGGACATAGCAGGAGCAGAGGGAGGCCCTCACCAGACCCCTGAGAAATGCCACACCTTCCCTGTCAGCTGCCTGAGAGGCTGTTGGAGCTTCAGCCCCAGATGGCCCCTGATTGTAGTGCCAGGGTCACTTTGGAATCTGTGCCTCCCCACGGGCAGAGAATGACCCAGGAGAGCAGCAGCACAGTGCTCGGGGAACGTGTGAGCCCATCAGTCCTTGAGTCTTGGCCCACAAATGTCCTATGGAAAGTTGAAACCCATCTTCTCTTGCTTTCTGTGCAGATCCTTCCAGAGAAAGAGCAGGAGCAGATTGCCTTATCAGAGATGCCATGCCAGACTCAGGGAGAGCTGAGAGCCCGAGAGCAGGAAGAGCAGCTCAGGCAGCAGGTGGAAGAGCCACAGGAGAATGGCCAGGTAAGCCTGACTTGCCAGGTGTCAGAGGGAAAGGGCAGGAAGAGGGGCATAAAACAGAGCTCTTGGGAGTGAGGAGGCCAGGAGTCCCAGAGGCACTGAAAGCACAGAGCCTTGGAATCTGCAGAGATCAGCACTGGGACAAGAGGGTTCCATTGGAAGCAGGTGTGGGTAGGGAAGCAGAAAGAAGTGGCTGAATAAATGTGATTTTGAGGCTGCAAGAGGAAAAAGCTGAGCCTTATGGCAGCTCCCAGTCACTTGCTCTGCATTTGTGTGTACAGAATATCAAGGCAGAGCCACAAGCAGAGCAGCCCGAAGCTCAGAGTGCCATCATGGAAGTAAAGAAGAGGAACCAGGAAGAGACAAGAAGAATTCAAGAGGAGATGAATCTTCATCAGCAGAGGGGCGATCAACAAAACCAGGTGAGTGAAAGAGTGGCAGCCACTCCACTCATGAAAGATCCTCTCTCTTGTATTTTACAGAACTTGAAGGAACAGCTGGACACAGACTTTCAGAAAGCTCACGCTAAGATCAAGGCAAGGGAGAAGAGGCAGGAGGAAGAAATTAAAATCATCAGAGAAAAACTTAATCCCCTCCCTCAGGCTCTACAAAAGCAAGTGAGTGAAAGAGGGATAGCCACGGCAGTCACCAAACTGGTGGTTTCTGCCCTTCTGGCCTTCCCAGTGCAGAGCAGCAGGGAGCGGGGTGATGCCTCTGAGTGCCATCCTGCTCTAGTGTGTATCACAGTCACTCAGAAGGACATTTCCTGGTGTGCTGAATCTCAGCTGCTGCCCTGGACAGTGGGACTTGTCCTTTGGCCTTTTGGCCAGCAGTCATCCAAATTGATTCCTGCTGGCCTGTTCCTGCTCTCCTTGTTTCTTGAGGTGTTTTTACAGGGGAATATGGTGACCCAGATGGAGGATTGAAACAAGCTGTCTGTATCCCTTGTAAATCTGTTCTTTCCTCACAGTCAGTGACTCCTGACTGACAGGGACAAGCTGTAGTCTCTGACTGCTTTGTTCTGTTTGACTTGAGGTGCAAGTGTTGACATCTCACCGGGCAGCCGGCAAAGACTTCCGGCAAATGAGTGGCAATGAAGAGCCCCGAGGCTGGCGTGAGGCACAGGAACTGTCCCCACCAAAGGTGCTACAGGTTGGGCATGACCTGAAGATGGTGCAGGAAAAGAGGACACAGTGGGGGGAGGCCGAACACTTGAACAAGGAGCTGCAAGTGTGTCTGAAGCCCTTGGAGGGGGAAAGGAATCCTTGAGAGGAAGTAGAATGGTCATTGTGGCAGTGATCCTTCAGAAAATCCATGAAAATGGACCATGAATCTGGCCATCCACTCGAGTAGAACTAGCCTTTGGTTTTGACCCATCCAGTCTGAGAAGTGGACATCAGAAAAAACCCACTTAAGAGCCCTGCATGTTGCTGACAGCACCTTCCTAAGGGCTTGCATTTGAAATGGAATCTCAGGCTAATCTCTGCCAGCCACCTTTCTGACATAAACTCATTTCTTGTCCCAGATCTACAAGGGCTTTGTCACCAAACCTGCTGCAGCAGCAGCATGGTCTAAAGGAGCCTTTGCTCTCCAACCTGAGAAGTGGAGCCGGGGCGGTTTGTTCATCTCCAGTGCTGACTCAGCTGCTGCTCAGCAACAGGAGATCAAGGATGACTCCCTGGAGCTACTGAGTACGTCTGCTGTATTTCTTGTCTGAGGGACAGTCTATTGTGTGCAGGTGCCAACATAGCTGTACCAAATGTTTTTCCTGAGTTTGGTGTCCCAGGGACATTTAGAGACATTTCCCCACAGGAACTGCTGTAGAAAAGCAGTCTCTGTGCTGGCCACCTGTGCCGCAGAGCTGTCTGCCTGGTTGTTGTTGTTACCCAGCCAACCACAAAGGGTTCAAAGCTTCAGGCTCTGGGTCTGTCTTTTGAATCTCCTGGAAGCTGGGATCTCTGCTTTAAAGTGAGCATCTTGCATTTTGTTTCCCTCAGGGAAAATAGTGAACATGGAAAATCCTGTGATGAAATATACTGAGCTGGAATATATTGGCAGAGGGTGAGTCCAACCACAGTTACTTCTACATAACCATGGGCCAGGTGTTTTTCTGGTGGAATATCTATGCAGTGTGAAGTCAGAGCAGCTGCAAACAGACATCTCTCCCCATGTTCAGACACTGGGGATAGATTGTCCCATCTCTCAGTGCTGCTCCGAATTCGTGAGTGTGCCCAGAAGGCATTGGCAGAGACACCTCCATGCTGCCAAGTTCTTGCCTGCAGCAAGGAACAGGACCTGGAAGATCTCCTTGTCTCTCAAGTGTGGGACAGTTCTGTGTTAATTTCCTGAGCATTTTTGTATATCTCCAAATCATACAGCCACACTAATAAAAGGGGAAGAAACGTGCTTGCCTGAAACAGCAACCTACTCCCTGATAGCTGTCAGATAACAGTTCTCAGGAACATTTCTTTCCAAAAGATTGCTGAAGGAAATACCCCATGGTCAGGATAAAAACTGCACAGTTTAGAACCTGAAACCCAAAATGAAAGAAGGAGCTCTCCTTAGGAGCTGAGGCAGTAAACAGCAACGCTTCAGGGACAGGCCCAGTGCCCATGCACTTGAGAGGAAAATGCATCGTCTGCCTTTGGGCAGAGCCCGCCTGCATCCGGCAGGTTTTAGGCATTTGCAGCAGAGATCTCCTCTGTGGGCTGGCTTTCACTGCAAGATCTGAATGTCTTCTCCTTTCTTTGCTGCTTTTTTGTTTCTAGGACTTTTGGAGATGTTTGCAGAGCACTTGACAATGCCACAGGAGGGCAGGTAAATGTCAACATCTCCCGCAGGTCCTCTGGTGTGAGCAGCTGTGGCTGGAGCTTTGAGTAGAGCTGTGCTGAAAAGGCACAAGAAGCACAGACTGCTACCAGCCTGCAAAATACATTTGGGACAGTCTTTGTCCTTCTCAGCTGCCAGAAGGAAGGCAAGGAGGGCAGCAGTTCCTTTCAGAGAAGGATGTGCTCATTCGCTCTCCATTGCTAAAACAAAGGTGGTGCCTTTGAGCATCTCACTGCTCTTTGGGGCTACGGCTTCAGAGTCCTGAATTCTCACTTCTGGCTGCCAGCAAATGTATCTGAAAGTTACTGGTAGTTCCTTAGCCACCTGCAGTGCTGCACTGGGGAACTGCACGTAGGGAGAGACCTGCACGGTGTCCCTAAAAGCCCTAAGTCCTGCCCATAGCCCAAAATATATCCACAGAGTATTAAGGCATGGATTACTTCTTCTGAATCCCAGACAAAGCAGCAGGGAGTGTGCTCAGAGCTTTGTGGGTGATAGTTGAGACACCACAGTTACCAAGTGGACAAGGCAAAACCTCAGTGGCCACATGTCCTGTAAGTGGCCTCCAAGGGAGCAGAGAAATGGGCTGTTGCAATGTCAGTTCCTAATTACTGCAATGCCCAATCACAAGGCAGTTTGGCACAGCTCGGCTGTGGCATTGCAAAATCACTCGCTCCATGTGCCTTGTGGTCTTGTGCCGCCAACTTCTCAAGTTACTCATTTTCAATGTCATTTTAGGTGGCCATAAAGAAAATAAATCTCCAAGGACCGAGGAAGAAGGAACTAAAAGTCAATGAATTCATGCTCATGAAGACAAATAAGAATCCCAACTTGGTCAACTATTTAGACAGGTGAGTTGTTGTGAATGTTTGTTTACATATTGCAAACATGCAAGGTAAAATTCCACTTTGTTCACTGGCAGAAAATAGAGCTGTAATTATTGGTTAATTATTATTGCTCTGCTCATCTCCAGTGGATGGGAAGAGAGTGCATCTTGTCCGCATGAGTCTTCCCTGGTACACACAGTTTGAAGATTATTCAAAAACCTGCATCACTCATATCTTACTGAATCAATAGCCTGTAAGTTCACAGCCACCACATTGTTTTGGGGATTGATTTTTTTTCAAGGGTCCTCTTACATCCAGGTAAACTGACATGGATTTCCCTTGGATTGTGTCCCCTCTTTTCCATTACTTTGCATGCCAGGAAGACTAGGTGCTTATTTCCAGAAACACGCAGTTTGACAGGTTTTTGATCTGTTCCTAACCTGCAGTTTTTACTTGCTGGCAATTGAAGACATCTCCTTTTTTCACAGCTGTGCCTTTCTTCTTGAGACAGATTGTAAACAATGCACAGCCTAGAGGGAATGTCTATTCCTTTCATTCTGTCCTTGTCACAAAGGGACTTGGAAACAAGAATCAATCAAGAAAACAACCTAGCCATGCATGTTTATCTCCATGCTCTTGTTTCCTTCTTTCAGCTACCTTGTGGATGGGCAGCTCTGGCTGGTCATGGAGTACATGGACGGAGGCACTCTGAGCAATGTCATCAGCGAGACCCACCTGTCTGAAGACGAGATGGCAGCCATCAGTAGGGAGGTCAGCAATCCCACCTGTGCTGCCCAGGGCTTGGGCAGGATTGTCTGGGAAACAGGGCTCCGACCTGGAGTGATTTCATGTGCTTTGTTTCTGTGTTGCTGGTATGCTATGGGCAAGCAAAAGCATCTCAAGTGAAATGCCTGCCAGTGCCCCTGCACTCACAGTACTCAGTTCTTGTACTCATATCTCCTACTGTTGTATTCTCACTGTCCCTTGTATCTGTATTTGCTGCTCTCCACCTTGCCTCCCTAAACTTTTATCTCCAGCCTGTCTGCACTGCATTCTTTGCCTGTAAAAGCAATGGTGCTGGTGGCAGCATTTGAAATGATCAGCAAAGAAAAAAGACTCATTTCTCATAGTCCTCAACTGAAAAGGACAGTAGTGCAGCCAAAATGCTCTTTGCTTCAGGAAGGTGACTGTTGTGATACTTCAAGCCTGTGCTGAGGCCAGCAACAAAACCTGTGTCATGCAGCCTCCCACCCAAAGTGATCCACTTCACACCAAAGGGAGGGACTTTTTCTTTCTTGGCAAAACCCCTCACTTGTCCTCTGCATGGAGAAAGCACATCCACAGTAGCAGCAGTCATCCTGGCTGATTTGCAGGGGACAGTCTACAACAACAGCAGGTGCTGTTGCTCTTTCAAAAGCTGACATGCCTTTCCTCAGAAAGATCCTGCTCTGCAAGTGGTGGAGCAGCAAGCTCTTCCTCGCAATGGCACTCTGTTCTGCCATTACTCACCATTCCCCTGCAGAGGGAATCTTTTAGAGCTCTTTCCTTTCTTGTGTAATGAAATGACATCACTAATTTTTGCCCTCCTGTTTCTGTTTTCTCTCTCAGTGCCTGCAAGGCCTGGATTTTCTTCACTCGAACCATGTGATCCACCGATATGTGAAGAGCAGCAACATCCTTCTCAGAACCGACGGCTCTGTCAAGCTGGGTCAGTGTATTCTTGGTCAGGTGCAGCATTCCAGGGATGTGGGCTGTGGGGCTGCTTTGAGTGACTGCCAGCTCCCCAGCAATGGTGCTGGTGGCAGTGCAGGGCCCCCCAGTGTGAGCTGATGACACAGTTGCAACGTGCACAGAGGTATAAGGAACCACGAGAAGTCAAGAGTGGCATTGCTCTGTGTGTGTCTCTTCCAGAGGGAGGGAGCTACAATGTAAAGCTTCAGGGGAATGAAGGCCACTGCTGTGAGCAGCCTTAAAACACCTGGGTTTTTTTGGAAGTGGTCAATACCATACTTCCTTGGCTAAAGCCCCAAGGAAACCAAGTGTGGACAGTTCTCCAGGAGACTCAACAGCACATTCTTAGACTGAGAGTGGGGAATTCTTTGGCTTGATTTCCTAACTTGAGCTGGCTTTCATGGTATGTTTTTTTCTCCACAGCTGACTCTGGCCTGTTTGTTCAGCTCACCCCTGAGCAGAGTCGACGGAGCTCAGTGGCCGGCACTTCTGGGTGGATGGCGCCTGAAGTGGCGACAGGTCAACCATGTGGCCCCAAAGTGGACATATGGTCTCTTGGAATCGTGGGCATCGAAATGGTGGAACGAGAAGTTCCTTACCAGTATGAAACTCCTGTTTCGGTAAGGTGCAAATACTCACTGATCCTGCTTGTCTTTCTCACCTGTCCCATGGTCAGTGTGCCATTGGACAAAATCCCATTGCCATCTGCTGGCACCACTTCCACCAAGGTCCCCTTCTGAAAATGTCCCTGCAGCACATCAGCATCTGCTGTCGATTTGGTTGCATCAGAAGGGAAGAGGAAGGTAACCAGTTCAGAAACCTAACCAGTTCAGAAACCTGCCATTTTGGCCTCCAGCCATGCCTGAAATTTCTCATTTGCTTTTTGAACCCTGCTGGAGCTCTGTCTCTGAAGGACAAGAATTTTTCAGTGGAGAGATTAGACATGTGGTAAATAGCCTGAGAAATGGAGGTTAGACCTTCCCAGTTTCAATTTTATAGAAAAACAAAAAGCAAAAAAGAAATAGAAAAAGAAAAAGAAAAAGAAAAAAAGAAAAAGAAAAAGAAAAAGAAAAAGAAAAAGAAAAAGAAAAAGAAAAAGAAAAAGAAAAAGAAAAAGAAAAAGAAAAAGAAAAAACGAAACAACCACCAAAGCTATGCCCAAGTAATTTTGTGTAGGAGCGATGGTGGGTAGGACAGTCAGGGTGGACAGAGACGAGAGCACTTTGAAGCCAGGTCTTGGAACTTTCGGTTTATTGCAAAGGGTGTGGCTGCAGGGGCCCTGTTTGGAGCTGCCAGCCACAGCTCGGAGCAGGCCCAAAAGAGGAGCCCAAAAGAGAGACCTGAAAGAGCGAGGAAGTTCTGGTTACAGCCCACTAAATCTTCTTCTGTGCTGAATATTCTAATTGTCACTAACCAATCTAGTACAAGATACAGATCCTATAGCATTTACCTACAGCCTATAGGAATCATTACATTACCATACTGTGTTACATTTTAAACCCTAAAAACTACTCTTTGCACCCCTTCTGCCAAGCTAGTAGGGTCTGCTCTGACCCTTGGACCTGTCTGCAACCAGAGGGTATTGTTTAATCAAAAGGGGATTACCTTCAGCCAGCCATACCATTGTTTTCCAGTTGCTCAGTAACTAAGGCTAGTAACTATCTCAAAGCTTACTTTCATTTCAATCTCGCTTATAGTTTCCATATTCTAAAAATCTTTTGACAGGCAATCATATTTAGAAGGTTTTCCTGTTTCATCTTCCCCAACAGTTTTGCTTTCTTGTTCTTTTTTTAACCACAGCACATCAATTTTCCTCCAAACTGTAGCATCTTTTCCCAACCCTGTTGGCCTTCAAAACTTTCAGGCTTTCAAATCATCTGTACATTGTTCAGTCTTGCGTGTGGGTGGCCTGGATAAGTTTAGGATGTGTTTTTCTCCGACTGCAGTTAGAATTGTACACTAAACTCTTGGCTGTTTCTGGGTACTTTAACAAGTTGATGAGCTTGCAGCCGGGTGCCCGGGGCTGGGATCCAACGTGGGCGGTTGACGCCGGTGCTGTGTTCCTGTACCACAGGAGCAGGGCCACCCCTGGCTTGCACAGTTCTAAGGACAGTGAGGACTCCAGCTCCCTACCATGTCCAGTGGCTGAGCACAGCTGCAGAGAGACAGGATAAAACCCTCTTTGTGACCTTTGGGGCTGTGGGAAAAGGAAAGAAAGCTGCCATAGTTATTTATACTCAAGGGGAGTGTGTTTGCTGTTTTAGGCTTGGAAATTTTCCTCTGGCTTGAAGAGGATAATAACAAAGTCTTTTTGGTCACCATCTATTTCAGGGCCACCAGCACAGAGCTGTTAGTATTGTGATGGGCATTTTTATGGAGACCAGGCCACAGCCTGGTGCCATGGAGATCCAGACAAAACCTCCCATTTCTTACCCAACATTTTCTGCGATAGGGACACCATTAATGCATTGATTGAGTATCCAAATGAGCAGAGGGTGACCATAGGGATGGCACTTCTTCTGATTTGACCTTGAAAAGTTTTCCTTTTGCCACTTAAAGAAGCTGAAACTTGCAGCTGAGAGACAGAGCTGCAGGTGGCTCCTGTGTGCCCAAGCAGGCATTTTCATCCCAATACATTTGTGCAGGCATCTTAAACTGTCTGTGTTGAATATGAGATTCCAAATGTTTGTTTCCTTACCTGGCGGATTTCCTTTTTTGCCTTCCACGTACCGCTGTTTTCTAGAAGAGGACAAGAAGCTCGATGAGTTTTGGTTTATGACCACTGTGCTTAAGGGACCAACAAGCACTGCAGAGATGCCTTTCATGTACTAATCCTTGGAAATAGTAGAGTTAGTTAGTGTAGCAGAGTCTGTCTTCTCAAAAGCCTGTCAAGCTGGTGCAAATCCTCCAAGAAGGAAACATGCTTTGCTGATGTAGTTCCCACTAACTAGGTCAGTCAATGAAATCAGCTGCCAAGGCAAGATCTGCTGAATGCTGGAAAAGCTGTGGCTGCATTGGGGTTTGGGTATTTGGTTGGTAAAGAAAAGTCATCTCTGGGTCTCTGCCAGGGCAGAAACTGCCCTGCAGAGTGGAGCTTAAACAATGGGATCTGAGAGAGCAGTTACAGATGGGAAAGAAGCTGGAGCCTGGTGTTTCCTTTTCCTGCAGGCTCAACTCCTGATAGCCAGAGGAGGGAGACCAAAGCTGCGGCAGCCCAACCGATGCTCGTCTTGCCTGCGTGACTTCCTGAGCTGCTGCCTGCAGACAGACGAGGCACGGCGGTGGTCTGCCAAGAAGCTCCTGCAGGTAAAATGCAAAGGGGCTGCAGGTGAAAGAGTGTCTGAGGGATGGGCTCCTCCTCCACTGAGGTCCAAGGCATCAGATGAGCCCCCGTTCCTCCTCACCTCCACTCTTGGTGCTGTTCAAATGAAAACAGTGAAGAATCCTAGACTGGGCTGGGCTGGCAGGGCCCTGTGAAGGTCATCTGGTCCAAGTGTCCTGCAATGAGCAGGGACATCTTCAAAGAGATCAGGTTGCTCAGAGCCCTTTCCCACCTGACCTGGAATACCTGCAGGAATGGGGCACCTACAAGCTCTTGGGACAACCTGTGCCGGTGTTGCACCATGCTCCGAGTAAACAAGTTCTTCCTCAGACTTACTCTAACTTGATCCCCATTTTGTTATTAAAAATATTTGCCTGCATTCAATTGTTAACTGGCCCTGATAAAAAAGATGTCCCCCATTTTCTTCAAAGCCACTCTGAAGTCTTGGAAAGTGGCAATAAAGTCTGCCTGGGGCCTGTTCTTCACGAAGCTGAATAACTCCACCTCTCTCCGCATTTCCTGAGAGGACAGGTGCACTGTTTTCTGGCTGTTTCTGTCACTCTGTTTTGTAATTTGGTGGTGTGTTCCATTTTATCTAATGGCAAAAGAACTGAAGTAGAGCAATGCAGGGTACAGTGCCATGGAACTGCAGCAGCCAGCGCCACTCGGCTGGCCCTGCTGGGAAGGAAGGTGTCATCCAGCACAGGAGGGGCAGGGCATGGAAAGGTAGACACTGATCTGTCTCCCTGTGGAAATTAGCACGGTGCCTGTCTCTCAAAGACAGGGACCTATGTGGGTCATTGGAGTTTCCTGAAAGGAAGAAACCCCAGGGACAGAAAGCACCATTTCTAGAGCACTGGCAGGGCAAAAATCCCAGCTAGATGAAGACAACACAATACAGAGATGAATGGGATTCTGGGCCAGGTTTGCCTGTGATGGCAAGGTCCAGCAAAGGATGACAGGGGAGCAGATGTCCCTGTCACTCCTCTTTCTGGGTCTTTCTAAGTACCAAAGGAATCCTGAAGCACTGATCTTGGAAAGTCATGGTTCACTGCTCTTTGTTTTTTTTTTTTTTATCCTGTGGACAGCATCCATTTGTAACATCAGCCAAGCCAGCGTCCACCCTGGTACCACTCATCAACTCAGTGAAGAAGGAGAAGAAGAAGACAAGAAGAGTCAAGATATTATCTCCATAACCAAGTTAGAGTAGGATTGTAGAGTAGGACTCTAGAGTAGGATTGTTGAGTAGTTTTGTAGTATAGGTTTATAGAGTAGGATTGGAATTAAATAAAGTTTCTGAAGCATCAACTCATTTGGAAGATTCCCCTCCTTCTGACCCCTTCAGAAAACTCAACATTTCCTTCTGAATTGCCAGGTGTTTTTTCTTGGTGCTAAGACACGCTTATGGCTTCTTTGGTATGGTTTGTAAGTGGAGAAGGCTCTTCTTCATTCATTCTCTCCAGACCACACTGCCTTTGGAATACAGCCCACTGGTCCCTTTTGGCACATCTGGGGCACTTCTAGTTGA
The DNA here is from genome assembly GCF_024509145.1 of Vidua macroura. Classification (NCBI taxonomy): domain Eukaryota; kingdom Metazoa; phylum Chordata; class Aves; order Passeriformes; family Viduidae; genus Vidua; species Vidua macroura. Next base: position 72,264,879 of record NC_071611.1, on the reverse strand, counting down.
GGCAGAAACGGCAATGGCATTAGCAGGAAAAACCAAAGGGGAAGAGGGGAAGCCAAACCATCCTGTGCAGATGCAGGCCTTCAGCTGTGACTCCAGAGCACTTGGGCGCTTGCCACTTGGATTTGTATCCCTAAGTGCAATGTCTTTGGCTGGAGGAGAGCCTTGCTCAGCTGAGAAAGCAGCAAGATCAGAGAGGGTGCTCTGAAAGGTCTCCTGCGGTGCAGAGCTGTCAGCGACTGTGAGGTGAGAGCGGGCCCGGCCTTGCCCGGGCTGGAGCCGCAGCAGAGCCCCGGCAGAGCCCGGAGCAGCCTGAGCCTCGGCAGAGGCAGGCTGCCAGGAGGCCCTTGTAGCTGCAGGAGGCAGCAGCCCGGCCCTGCGTGCCTCTTCCTGGTGTCATGAATGAGGTGCCATATGTCAAGTTCAATAAACTGCAAGATTTAAACTTTAGCAGCAATTTTAATTGAGGTATAAAAACATATAAAATAATAATAAAATCAAATATAATGAAGTAGTTACAAAGAGAAATTTGGCAGTGGTTCTGATAAAGCATAAGCAAAACCAACCGGGGGACAGGGAGGACCTCTCACCCTGCCGCACGTACAAAAGGCAAAAGAATCCAGGCACAACTTTTATACTGTATGCTAATACATATTCATCAATAGTTCCTGTAAATCTCCTCCCAGTTTTGATTCTTGAAGTCTACGTCACCATATTACACAGTGCATGTTCCCGTTGTTGCTGGGGGTCTTCTGCACTCTTCAGGAGTCTTCTTGGATGAAGGCCGATGGTCTTCCTGGCTGTCCTCTGAATAACCTGGCAGGTTGCGCATGCACATGGAGCTTGGTGTTACATAAGTAAGCATTATGTTCCTGTTTTGGGTCCTCTATCTGGAATTATATCCACTGCTTTGTCTTCAAGGCTGTTCTTGCCTCAGAAGAAGTTGCCTGGACTTTTATTTGTCTCAATGTCGATTCCACTCTTGGAGGTTTTCCCAACTTTGTCCTTCCCAAGGCTGTTTGTGCTAAAATATCTCAATACTCCATCCTGGATCTTATGAACATCTGCAAACATCTGTTTTGTGATGCTAATGACATATCGCTTTCCCCTATTACTTTTTAACAAATATTTTCTAAAATATCAATATAGTTACAATTATTAGCACAAATCATCTTCATTTATCACATCTCCATCTGGCTGTGTTTGAAGGTAGAGGGTCAAAGCAAACTCCCTTGGTTCCTCCCTGAGCCCTGCCCAAGAGGAGGATGAAACCAGATGTGCCCGCACTAGAAGTTAGGGTAGCTTGTTTATTCAACAGTATAAAATCTGGGCCCTCTCACAGCAAAGTTGGCAGCCTGGCCTGAGGGTGGGCGAACCACATAGGAATTCCCCGTTACTGGGAGTGCTTCTCCAATCCTTTGGTGTGACAGGGCATCCCCAGCTGACGTGTGTGTCAGGACAATGGTCAAGTATTAGGGTAACTGGTGATGTGTCTTTCTTCATCCCTACAGGCAATCTTTTGTAGCAATAATCGGGTGCATTGCTTAGCTTATCCTTCTGTACTTCTTTGCTGCTTTGCCCTACAGGAAATGACACTTCTTCCTTAAGTTGGTGTGGGTGTCTTTGGTGCTGACCCTGCCAGCAAGCCATTCCCTTCAGAATTGGACTCGGTGGATCCCTTCCAACACAGAACACTCTGTGATTCTGTGATCACTTCTACAAAGTTTGCTCAGAATGACTTTCAGCTAAAACACTTGAAATTATTTGCTGAAATTAGAGTTGGTAGATAGTTCTTGTTGGTAAACAATGGAGGGAGAGAACAGCTTCATGTGGTTTTTTGGGGCATTGCTCCAGTTTTGTGGGTTCCTCCCTCCATTTTGGGATATCGCACCTCCGTTTTGGGGGTCTCCACCCAGCGATTTTGGCTTCCAGTCCTTCCACTTTGAGGCCCCCTCTTGAATTTTGTGCACCCCATCCCCATGTTCCACCCATGCCCAGCGTCCCCAGTGTGCACTGAATGGCCAGCAAGGGACTGGGGAATGCTGGGACCCACAGTGATGTCAGTCATCCCTCCTGGTTACACACAGGACTCCTCGGCCCTTTTTGGGCTGCCCTGGAGTGCCAAGGCCACGGTGAGGACATGTCTTTGCTGCCATGCTGTGCAGGATCTTGCTTGGCTCATTATGGCCTCATGTCCCCTGTGAAAAGAAGTGATACAGCACCAGCACCAACCTGTGTTATCTCTAACTGGAAACAGCTATTCTGAAACAGTCTACAACAGCATTTCAGTTTACATAACACATTATGTTTCTTACTCCATCATGTCACATGATTAATTTGGGTGAACTAAGTTTTTTCCTAACCTATTTCTGTGTTTGAAAAAAAAAGACCTTGATATTAAGGACATATGAGTTTCCCTCATAGCATCAGGTATTATTCCTTTCCTATTAATGAAGTCTTTGAAGATATCCAGTTCATGCCACAAAACATCTTGATCTTCGTTGTTGCTGTCAGGGATTAATGAATATATAAATCCAGCAAAGTTATCACACTTGTTGCACAGTGCCTTTAAAGTACATTAACTGATGGCAACAGTTCTAATTGTTAATATTTATTGTACCTTGATTACGTAAGTCATTACAAGGTAAAGAGTTCCTCTGGCATTTTATTAACTAAAACTGCTTGCAAGTTAAGCATGCATACACTCACTGGTCTCATATGGTCTCAGTCTCTGCAGATTTCCAAATTACATCGTTCACATTAGTTCTTGCTGGATGACCAGGGCACTGTAGTATGGAGCCAACACACTTCCATACTCTTCCAAGGCATTTAAAGCAGAAAATATTGCACCTATCCTTTCAGATGCTGTCTGCTAAGCCTCACAGTTGGCCAGTTCTCACAATTTTTAAACTAAGCCTCACAGTTGGCCAGTTCTCACAATTTTTAAACTAAGCCTCACAGATGGCCAGTTCTCACAATTTTTAAACTAAGCCTCACAGTTGGCCAGTTCTCACAATTTTTAAATTAATCTCCCACTTCTAGTCTAATCTAGATAACACTTTATCTTTTGTTCTCATCTTAGATGCATGCTGCACACACTAGCTTTCTTTCTGGATCAGAAATTCACCCATTCCTTATCTTCTCCCTGCTCATTGTGAACAATTTTTGGTTTGGTTGAATTGAATTTTTCCTGCTATCTTTTCCTTCTGGGCATCAGCTGTAGTTAACTTTTTTTGTATTTGTACCAGTCCCAAGAAAACCTGGTGCAGTGGTTTCTGACTTTCCCTGATAACAAAGCAAAGAATGTGAATTGCAGATGGCAAAACCCCCACATTTAAAAGACAAACTATGCTGTGCAGCAGAAAGTACAATTCCGCCTGAAGCATCCCTCGTGGGAGGGGTATGTGGTGCCTAGAGAGTTGTGAGGAGGGCAAGGAGTGAGAGTTCTGTACTGCTGTGAGTAGCAAAATAGATTTGATATTTCTCAAAAGAAATACTAAAAAAGTTTGTATGGTTTCTGTTTAAGACTGGGGGTTTTAACTGTCAAGCCGTTGGGTATTTCTCTTCTTATGTAAGTTAAATAAATCTTTCGTTTTTCAATGTAATTTATAATGCACAATATAAAATTTCCATAATGCCCTGATTTCTAAATTCAAATAAGCATATACAAGACAGTCAATGCCAATGTTAATAACAATGCTATAGCACTACTAGCTGCACTTAATCTCCAACATTGATATACCCAAAATCAGACATCTCTGAAAGATGAGCAGGAGACACCTGATATCCAGAGATGCTGGACTTTTCAGAGTTTTCACCAAATCAACAGGACACCTAAGTTCTTGTGATCTCTGAAAGCCAAGTCTACCTCAAATCAGATGTTGAACAATAGAAAAAGAAAAGCACTGTAAACCTCTCCAAATTTACCTAGAAGTGGTTTTGCAGTAGAAAACTGCTTAAGTCACTGCATAAAAAGATGCCAAATGACCAAAATCAACTGACCAAAAAAATGGAAGAACTTCCTTCTAGATAACATTCAGCCCTAGCATTTTCAATTAATCTCTTTCAAAACCCACTAACAAAACAGTAAGTTAATTTGCAAGCAGAAGTTTTAATTTAGTAATATCCCTTGGAGCAAGGTAGCCAGGGTGTGCAATGCAGAACTTTCTCAGCATCCAGAGCCCAACTGTCCAGAATACCATCTCTTTCAATTTCCTAAATACTACATCCAGCCCTTTTCACACACTTGCTAAAAGGTTCCCTGTTGCTCCATGAGGTTCTCGGTTAATAGACATGTCAGGGTTATCCGAGTGACACTGTCACCCAGCACAGATGGGTTCTCTTGGGGATATTGGCAGAGTGAGGATAGCACTAAACCATAGGTACAATTCAAACTTTGTTTTCTTCACAGGATGTTATGATTGATATAGAAGAGAATTTATTATTAGAATGGCACAGGATTTCTACAAGCAGAGTCAACATAGTACAATCTGTAACTAGGATGGTAGGGAATTTATAATACAATTTAACTTATAATTTCTCATCACCTGAATCTCTGCAGCTCAGGTCAGATCCCAATCCATGGTTTGCTGTATCAGTATTACAATGACAATCTCAAGGGGCTGGGGAGCCAGAAGTTGCAGGGGCTGCCTGGGAAGTCAGAGCAGGGCCTGGCAGCCAGGACCACCCAGCCATGGCAGCCAGATCAGCCCAGGGTATCAGACACTTCCCTGGGACAACAAAGGGCAGGCTGGGACATGGGACCAGGGTGGAGCTGGCTTGGCCACCAGGCACTCACATAACGTGACTCTGCACACGTATACCAAGCTACTAAGATGCAGGTATGCTCAGATCTGAATCTGTGCCTAGCCTATATAAAGCATGCCCAGGTAATATAAGGGCTAAATAGAAGTAACTTCCTATGTAAACATATTTTTTTTTTATTTTTTTTTTATTAGAGAAATGAAATTAAAAACATAATTTATTTTCTATAATGCAACTTACAAACCACATATTTTGTGATGTTGCTGTAAGATAGATGGGAGAGTTAGGTATTCTAATTGCTGCCACTGCTTAGGTATTCAGACTGAAGATCTTTATGTACACTATGATTAAAAGCAATGCCTGATGGTCTCAAAGGAGAGATTATACCGTGTTTCAGTTGGCTTCAGATAAAGACCATCTTTGTTTACTGACCTTCATTGTAAAAAGATTTTTAAGATTTTCAAGATTTTCAGTAACAGACATATAATGTGAGTTCAAATTAATGTTATAGAAAACATCACTGTGTACAGCAAACTGCATCTGCTGCCAACAGAGTAATGGTTTAGCTAGGAAATTGCTAAGTTAAATTCTCATCAAAATCTTGTGTCTGAAGTCAGTGTATTACCCTCTTCACATTAGTTTGTTTAGATCCACTTCTCATCACAGATCTATGATTTAAAGCTCCATCTAGAAATATAAGTCTTGTGCAGCCTTTGCTGTGGAATTCTTAGCAAGTAGAGCTGTTTGAAAACTCTTACAACAGTATATTCAAAAGAATTTTTTTTTTTCAGTCTAGGATTAAAACACTTTAGAGAGAATATTAATTTTTAGATAGAATATTAATGCCTCTTTTGAGAAGCTTCCTAATAATTTTTCACCTTTATAAATGCTCAACCACCTTGTAAAACTGTTCTGAAAAGTGTACTTTTTTGTGATGATGATGATTAATAGAAATGAGAACAGATTTGCCCCTTTTTCCAAAAATATCCTAAACTGCTCTCCTAATCAGACAGGTTCCTATTCCTGGATCTTACATAAGGATCCACATTTTGGATACAGAAAGTTAGAAGTTCATTTCCTCATTTCTTGTATATACATGTAAACAAAGATATTGAATAGTCCCACTATTTTTTTCCCAAAGTATGTTATTTGAAGCTGTATTTCTGTTAACAAAATACCACTATGGTCAAAAAAAGTGGGGGCACATGTCAAGATAAATGGTCTTTTTGTAGACTGTGACTAGGAAGTAACCTCAAAACCTTTTGCTGCAAGCTACTGATGACTGCGATAGGTACATGTGTTCTGTGCTCCAGAAAATTTCTGCAACATAGGTTTTGTTTTCATCAAAATATTTCAATGAAACAGTATTCTAGTAGGAAATTGCATTCTGGATAAATTAATCTCCCTAGGGAGCACATCAGTTCCCGTTTCAGCAAAGACACAAGCACATGAATGACGGGGATGAAATCCTTCTGCCTTCAGTCGACTCCTAAGCTCACAAGACATGGGATCCCTGCAGTTTTCATGCTGCCTTGATAACATGTTGTAGACACAGAAAGATCTGTTAGCACAGGATCATTCAACTCTCCCTCCTGTCCTCTGTCATTTGCTCACCCTGGAAACTAGAGTTTCTCAATTTAGGAGTGAGGAGTAGTGGAGAAAGCTGTGGGAAGACCTGGGGCATATCTGACCCTGTTGGGAATCACGCTCTTCCCAGCCTTCCTTCTGGAGTCGTTGCTGAACTCTCTGGATGCCTTGAGGGCACTGAAGGGTGCGGCTCAGTTCAGTTCAGCAGTGATGTGGGAAATGGATTTGTAGAGACAAAGACCAAGTTCTGCACTGTGGCAAGTGAGCACCTGAGAGAGGTTGTTTTACAAGGACAGAACTGATCAAAAGGCTTTTTCCTTGATGTCTCAAAAATCAATAAGAACTGAAGTAAGGGAAGTGGAAAAGACAGAGAAGTAAGGAATGATGTGTCAGTAGATGATAGGAGAGGTTCCAGAAATGGGGCAGAGGCAATCACCCGCATCAGCAGCCAAAGGTCTGGGGAACTATCAATGGATCAGTGTATCCAGGAGTGTGCCGTAGAGCAAGAAATGCCCATTTTCACTGCAGTTAATTTATTAAACAAATATCTCTCAATAGAATTTGACATCAGTCTTACTTCCCTAAATGTGTATAAATACATAACTTACTTCATGGCAACATTAATGATCACAGCAGCCAACAGCTGATTGCTTGCAAATTTACTATAATGCTTAAACCCCTACATACTGGAATTCCTTTTTTTTTTTTCTTTTTTAATAATCAAGGAACTGAAAAGAGAACTAAATCTTGTGCTCTTTCATTAACTTGGTCTTGAAGAATTGGCTCACCAGTGATCCTTGCATCATATTTCAACAGCTAGTAAGTCTTACAGCACTTAAAATCTTTAAAAAATCCCAAACAAACAAAAACCAGAAAGACTAATTATTTTGCAGCCAAACCTGACACAATCTAACACGGTACAGAATTGATAATACTGTTTCACTAACTTCCTTTGCAGTTCTTTTTCTGGTAGAACTGGCATCTTTTGTGGAACATAAGAGTGTTTACAAGAGAGAAAATGTTCTGCAAACTGAAAAGTCCCTTGCTGGCCATTCAGTGCACACTGGGGACGCTGGGCATGTGTGGAACATGGGGATAGGGTGCACACAATTAAAGGGGGGCCCGGCGGGGCTGCGGGGGACTGGGCTGCCGGCGCCGCGGGGCGCGCCCGGGCCGAGGCCCTCAGGGAGGTCGGCGTGGACGAGGTGGTGGAAATGGCGGTGCAGCTCGCCCTGGAGCGGTTCCGGAGCGGGGACGAGGCGGGTGCGCGGCACAGCCCGGCCCGGGGGCAGCCTGCGGCTGTTGGGAGGGCGCTGGCAGCGGGTCAGGGAGGGGATCCTGCCCCTCTGCCCGGCCCTAGTGAGGCACGGCTGGGGTGCTGTGTCCAGCTCTGGGCTCCCCAGCACAGAGACAGGGAGCCACTGCAGGGGTCCGGCAGAGACCACCGAGATGAGAGGTCTGGAGCATCTCTTATCAGGAGAGGTGTGGGAGTTGGTCCTGTTAAGCCTAGAGGAGACCGAGAGGGGATCTCACTAATGCATATGAAGATCTTCAAGATGAGTCCCAGGAAGGCGGTGCAGACTTTTTGGTGACAGGACAAGGAGCAGTGGCCATAACTTAAAACACAAGAAGTTCCACCTGAACATGAGGGAGAACTTCTTTCCTTTGAGAGTGGCAGAGCACTGAAACTGCTGCCCAGGGAAAGTGCTGAGTTTGCCCCTCTGGAGACATCCCAAACCCTAGATGTGTTCCTCTGTCAGCTGCTCCAGGTGACCCTGCAGGGGGTTGCACTGGCTGGTCTCCCTTCCAATCCTAGCAATTCTGTGGTTCTGTAACACTGAGTTGTCAAGATTAGTGCCTGTTGCATTGTTACGGTTTTCTCGTTATTATTTATCATTCTAGAGATGGAATTTCCTTCTAGTTTCACTAGTACTGAAAGAGCATTTGTTCACCATCTCTGTCAGTCTCTTGGACTGGTATCTAAAAGCAAAGGGTGAGTCAGGGTACAATTTTCAGTTTTTTGGTGCAGACCAATAGAATTTCAAGACTAATGATAACCTGACTGATGTTTTCAACATACTCAACTGTGTTGCAAGGAATAGTATTAGAGAAAAAAGTGTAAAAGAGAAATGAGCATCTGTGTTCGTTGCTGTATGCATGCTTGGAAAAGCTTGTGACTTGCCTTTTGGGACAGCTTGCTTTTATACTTTGTGGATTTAATGGCTCCATTAAAAAAGCTTCTCACTGTGATTTCTGTTTTTTTTCCCAAAGATTTTGCATAGCATCTCCTACCTTGACAGATCAAAGTCAACCTAGAGTAGGTTCCTTTTTCCTAAAATATGTTTTCTTCTCCCGCCGACAGAAAAGGAGCCAATCGCTACCTGACTGTAAGGAAGAAGGATGTATCAGAGGCACACGCAGGCATGACTTGTGGCTTGGCTCTCCGTACGAAACACGCTGTTCGGAGTCTGATTCAGCGCTTTCCCGTCACAAATAAGGAAGGCACGGAACTCCTGCCAAGGACAGAGCGAGGAAATGCCTGTGCTGTTGAATCTGGTACGTTGGGCGTGTGTTCTGCTTTGGACTTGTCCATCGCCACCACTTGGAAAAACCACCTGCAGCCCAAAGACAAAAGAAACCTCTTTGTGTTCTGTCCCCTCTCGTGTCCTAACAGACACCTTCTTGCAAACACATTAATTTTCCTTACTTTTAAGGTCTTTTGGAACTGGTGCTGTGAGGAACTTGGGAAGTCATATCATGCACATGGTGATGTCCACCTTGTGTTGTGTTACTTTAGAATCTTTGAGCCAGTTCCAGCCAAACCTTTTTGGAAGCACATTTTGAAATGTGGCTCCATAAAAGTTCTAGGAGGTGGGATTGAAGAGTCAGTGTTCCCCTGCTGCTGTAAGAACACCCATATGAGAAAATGAAGTTGTCTGTTCTGCTTGTAGAAATTAATGTCCTTGATAAATGAAGAATTTCAATTTTTATTTCTTCATCTCTACAAAATAGATTTGGTCCTTAAGAGACTACTGTCCAGACTTCTTGATTTCTTGAATATGGAAGAGTTCACTGAAAGACAAACTTCTGATAAAATGTTGGGGTTTTTTTTTAAAAAAAGCAAGGTTTTAATCTAGATTATTGCTTTAGCAGCTACAAGTGGAAGAGTTACAGTGTGTTTCTGTGTGCAGAGATGGGTGTAGTGAATAGAAAACACTTGTACCAATATGCCTTGTTTAATGGCATGGTTCTGATACGTGGTGTTTGTTCTTGAAGTGCTTCCTTTGCTATTATTTCCAATAGTTTCAGTTGTTTAATAGGATTGTTTAATGAACAGAGGGAAGCTATAATGCAAGGACTGAAATGCAATGTCTTAGGAATGTAAGGGATAAGTTAATGAGCAGTGTAATATTTGCCTTTCTCCGCATCTCAAGAATGTATTTTTAGTTCTCCCGATCTCTTAGTCTGTGTTTGTCTTGGTACAACAGAGCTTGAAATTTAGGATATGAATCTGTGAATGACATTAAATATGTATAATTGAGTTTACAGCAAGCTTTTCATTCTTCTGGAAAATAATTCTCAAGGAATTAGAGAGTAGCACTTGCACTGATGGATGTGAAGTAGCTGCCTCAGAAGATGTGCCCGTTTGTTGGCTACTTATGCACTGCTTTGTAACACATCACACTGCTGTGTGGGGGCCAGGACTCTTGATACAGCATGCTTGCATTAGTATGATTTCAGGCAAAGGCGTGGAACAGCTTCAAGGCTTACCCCTGGAAGTGTGTATTTCTAGGGAGAACTGCAGGTGTGAAATGTGGGCGCAGATACAAGGGCCACCAAAATCCACCGGGCTGTGTTCTCTGGTTTAGTTTCTGTTTCTCCTTTTGCTCTTTGTGGGCTTTTTTGACTTGGAGCAATGCTCTGGAAGAGTCTGGTTTTGTTCAAAATAGCTATGAAAGTAATAACTGTTTTGAAAGATATTTATTTCAAGCACTGCAGGAGGACATGTTGCTATAAATATGACTTCTAAATGTGTGATGGGTTTGTCACTTTACCCACAGGGATGCATCAAAAGTCAGCAATGTTAATTTTTCAGTACAGTTTTTGAGCAGTGTTTTTCTGTGACCTTCCTCTGTATCTGCATAAATAAACTTTTACCTTGTCTTCACAGAAAACAAAGAAGTAAACAAGATAACTTTTCGACTTAATGATGGTATCCCCCAGGTCCCAGGGAAAAGAGGGGAATCAGAGTTTGATTCCTTCAGGCAGTCACTACCAGTTCTTGAAAAACAGGAAGAAATTGTCCAAATAATAAAGGACAATAAAATTGTTCTGATCATAGGAGAGACTGGATCAGGAAAAACTACGCAAGTATGTTTCTTCAATTAAATAAAAACTAGAACAGTATTTATGACAATTGTGTAATATTTGTGATACGGGATATTTTGATGCTATTTTAAGGCTTTCCTTTTCCTGTATGATTGAAGGTCTTGTTCCAATTCACTTTCTTTTGAAACACTAAGCCAGTAGATAGGTACTAAAAGCATAAATGATTCCTCACAATTTTCTGGTAGATACAAGTTTTTCATTAAAATAATACAAAATATTGAAGAGAAAGTAGCTGTGATGTTTGTATAGCCCTTTTTCTTCTAAGGTAGTTCTGTTCTTAGTACCCAGAGTATTTTTTGTGTTAAAATGAGAGATTATCTACAGGAGATTTTTTTTTTTAGATTTCTCTGAAGCAGGAGGGAGACACTGCAAGTTTTTTCTTAAAAAAAACCTAAAGAGGTTATACTTAGAAATTTATTTTCCACTGCTTCAGGAATGCTTGCCATGATAATCCTAATGAAAAGTCTTTTGCAATGTGTAATACTGAGATGCAGTTAAATTGTTTCCCTGTGCTAACAAAGCTGTGGCTGTCTCAAAAAGTAAATTTGAACCACTTCTTTACAGATTCCTCAATTTATCCTTGATGACTGCTACAAGAATGGAACTGCCTGTCGTGTGTTCTGTACTCAGCCCAGACGTTTAGCAGCTGTTGCTGTGGCTGAAAGAGTGGCAGCAGAAAGAAGAGAGAAGATTGGCCAGACAATTGGTTACCAGATCCGGTTAGAAAGCAGGTACTAATGGTATTTCTGAGTGCCAGTTGATCTTGTGTTGGTCTTGTGCATCTTGTGTACAGGTAAACTGCAGTGTGTTTGGGTTGCAGCCTCCCAGGTGGGATATGTTACTGCAGGTAAGGAATACGTAAGAGGGAAAAGGATGGCTTTCTTGCTGTGTTTTGCAGTTTCATGTAGTAGGTTGTCTTGTAGAACTGAATCTCAGGTATTTTCTGTTGACTTCTTCTGCGGAGTGTATGCATGGAAATCCTTGTCTGATTTTCAGATCAAGTCTACACTTTTTCTATTTTTTTTTCTTCCCCCTCTCTACTTGTAACAAGTGTGGATCCAAAAGTTCCGCAAGCTTTGAAGGTAGGTGTGAAGACCAGCATGCTGTAAGAAATGTTATGTAGTGTGAGTTGATAGGAGTCATAAAAGGGAAAACAACAAAATTGGAAAGTGACTGATGGAGATGAGCATTATTTATTAGTCTAGTTTGGGCTAAATTTACTCTTCTTCAGCTTCTGTGTTTAAAACATGAAGTGAAGTAAAAGTAGAGATTTCAGTATCACTTGATGAATTTGTCTGTAAAGCAGAGCATGAATGGATTGTGTGGGGTTTTTACATCTTTGCACCGTGTAGCCAAATGACATTTCAGGGAATGGCCAGCAGTTGGGATATGAGTGACCAGAAGATGGCAAAAGGTTGTGTTGCTTGAGTGAACAAAGATAACACACAGCTGATGAAAATGAATGCGCTTGAACAACAAAGCCGCAGTAAGAATTCAAATGTGTGTACGAAAGCTCACAAGGATATAAAGAGATTAGAAGAGCTGGTGAAGATGTATCACAAATAAGCTGGGTGATTAATATATGAAAGTACTGTGCTGGCAGAAGAAGAGCAAAGTCAGGTGAAAATGGAAGAATTGCTGGAAGCAGTGCAGGAAATCCAGCTTGAGAGGAATCAATACAATTGCTGCAGAGAAACACTAAAAGGGAGAAATAACAGTATTTTGAGCTGTGGACAAAAAAAAAATCTGGAATGGAGATGTTTAGAGGTGTTTATAGTAACAGAGAAGTATAATTTTTAAGGTTTTCTGAACTGTCTTCCAGAGAAGAGCTGTAGAGTACAGTAGAAAGGAACTTTTCAGCTCCTTGAGGATGGCAGTACCAGAGGGGGTAGTGACAATTGCTGTTTTTATTGGGACAGCTTCCCCAGGTATAGAATTGTAACATTTCAGTAGTTTGACCTTCTGAAGGAGCAGAGGATGAAGCAGATGACTTTGTGATTTAGTCAGCTGTACTGTATTGTGTCCTCAAGGCAAGGCTTTGGGAGCTGTGGGGAGGCTTCTGTGAGGAGGTGCCAGAAGCCTCTCCCGTGTGTGACAGAGCCGGTGCCAGCCAAGACAGACCTGCCTGTGGCCGAGGCTGAGCCCATCTGTGATGGTGGCAGTGCCTCTGGGACAGTGGGGAACAGGGGAGGAAAACCTGCACAACAGAGGCAGCAGTTCAAGAAGAGCAGTGAGAGCATGCAGAATTTCTTCATGCTTCTCTTTTACTTCCTTATTTATTAAAATCTGAATCTTATTTTTTCAATTAATCCGTTGTCCAAAGTTTTGGGGCGCAAGCACTACAAATTGTTAGGAAATGTGTGGGAAAAGGCACCGGTTAAAAACAAGTGGTGTGCAGGAGTCTTTTGGGGAGAGAACTGTAATTCCTCTTGTGGTCAGCAGCTGCTTTAATTTTTGATCCCTGGAAAGCTAGCTGCCTTTAAATGGTGCAAAGCCCCTGAGCTGTCTGTGTGATGTGTTCCATAGGGTTTCTCCAAAGACACTGGTAACATTCTGCACTAATGACATGCTCCTTGGCACGCTGATGGCAGGAGACAGCACCCTCTCCACCGTGACCCATGTTATTGTGGTGAGCATCCTGTGGTCTTTCATGTGGGGTGGGGCAATATGTATTGCCTTGGAAAATGAGGTCCTCATTTGTTTTATTTAGATTTGCTGAGCACTTCAGGTGTTTTTGTTTGGTAGAAGATGAATCAGCTTCAGAGACTTTCTGAGTCCTTAGAGTAGCATGCATGTTTTGTGGATTTTGGTGTTTTTCTGCGTGTTTGTGTTTTTTCCTGTAAAAATAGTTTATTTTCATGCCAATGATTAATTGCGGAATCAGGAGGAGTGGAGAAAGACAGAAGTGTAAATTTTTCTGAACTTCCCCTGTCAGCAGCAAATCCTTAGGGAGGCTTACATGGATGTGGTTCAATGTGCTTGTCTCAGAATTTCTGTTATCATTTCTTTTAGCATTACCAGGTTTTCAGTCCATTTGTTTGCCCAGAGTTTTCTAGATAATGTGGAGTCTAATGGCTAACAAATTATTCAGATGTATTCATTTATGAGTATGCTAATATTCCTATTGTGGAATTTAATAAGGAAGGGGAACTAGAATGCTTATGGCAAGATTGAAGTCCTGAAGATTAAAAGGTAAGTTTAGGTGCCTGCCTGTTTATCAAAGTTAAAAAGGCATGAGAATGATCTATACATTCTTGATGTCAGCCTACAAACCTTGTATTTTGAGTCCTTGTTTCCTTCATTCATAATAGAAATCAAAACAGAAGAATGACAAAGATGATGAATCAGTTAGGTGCCTTAATTTATAGGCTTTGTGTGGCTTTGACTTGTCTAAGCAATCTGTCTGTTTTTCTGATTATGTGGTGTCATCCATTTCTTTAAATGCTCATCAGTGGTGAAGTGAGAATTTATGAAAATAAGATTTGTAGGATTTGTGGTTTGGGGCGTTTTCTTGAAATTTGGCTTCAAATACAAAATCAGAGAGGTCTCAGATATTCACTTTAGCCTCTAAAGTTAAGGTGTGTACAGCTTCAGCATGGCAAGGCACTCAGCGCTGATAAAAACTTTTTGAAGTGGTTTTTTTTGCTTATGGATAGTTTTAAAATAAAACCCTATTACTTAAACTAGACTTACACATTTTAAGGCCTCTGTAATGTGCCACCAAATCATGTATTTTATTTTTCTAGAAAAGTTTGTTTTTGTCAGAAGTTGTGATCCTGAATCTATGATGGTTTTTTATCTCCTTTTTTTTTCCTTTTGTTACAGGATGAAGTACATGAGAGGGATAGGTTCAGCGACTTCTTGCTAATAAAACTGAGAGATGTGCTGCAAAACCAGCATCATTTAAAACTAATTCTTTCTGGTGCTGCTCTAGATACAAATCTCTTTATTAGGTATTTTGGAAGCTGCCCAGTAATACATAGTAAGTCTTGATCTTAACTCTTAAATCTGAGTATACCTGCCCTGAGACTCAGAGATCTTAGTAAACTGTAGCAAACTATTCTGAGTAAAGGCAGGTGCTGAATACACTGAGAGTTCCAGGAATCCTTGTTCTTTGTGTATTCAGGTTTCTTGTTTCTTGACTATTTGCACCTCGTTCAGAGTGAAGTGTTTTAGTCACTGGGAGTTCTGTACATGCAGGTACATCCTGCCCCCCTCCACTATTAACTGAAGAACTAGGAAGAGGTTATTGAAGTGCTGTCTTCATGCTGATACAGGACTTAGGAGCTACATGAGTGTGATACATATTAATACATTCCAGTAGAATCTCACTCTTCAGGCTTGGTGAAGGTTGTTACTGGTTACTGGATGAAACACAGCTAACTGTAGCTGTTCAGCTCAGAAATACAGGCTCAGGCAGATCGGGTTTCACATGAAAAAAGAAACACATGATTCTTTGATTTAAAGAAGATTAGTAGCCCTTCATCTAGGTGAATATTCAGAAAAGGCATCCAGTTTCTCTTAGTTTGTGTTCAGACTCAGTTACCTGCAGTTAGATTACATTCAAATGCAAAGAAAAGTTACCATTATTGCTGTTTTAATTTTATGTGACTGATCTTTAGTAGAGGCAAAATATAAATGTGTGGGAGATGGGGGGGTTTTGTGGGTTTGCATTTTTTTCCCCACTCTCCTGGCTTGAAGGTTTCCCCCCTTTTTTTTTTTTTTTTCTTTTTTTGAGAATTTAAGAATTAAAAGAAGCATCTTTGTCTGTTCATGTAATGTAAAAGGTTTGATTCGCCTTCAGCATTATGGCTGACAAAATCCTGACCACAGAAACCAACATTTTGTAACTGTGGATTGCTGTAGTACACAGAGCTTGTGCTCAGTGTTGGAAGGCTTCCTCTGTGACAGCTTCTAAAAGTATGTGAATTGTGGATTGTTCTTTCTGAAGGAAAATCCGGAGTGATCCTGAGTCAGTTTAAGGGACAAGAAATCAAAATGCAGAGATTTGAATTCTTCATGCAAAAAGCATCCTTTAATGTCCACAGATAAGGTCTAGAAAACAGTCTTGTTGAAAAAGAAATCAGGATAAATTATGAGAAGGGAGAGGCCACTGGGATGTCTCATGTGTCAAGAAGTATTCAGTAAAGAAAGCTCAGCTTTGCTGAATAAGTTGAGGACATGGAGATAAGAATCTCTTCTCACATACTTCTGATGAAAAGAAAGTAGTTCAGTACAAAGATGTACTGTCTCCGTGTGGAACCTTGCAAAAAGCTGTATTAATTGCTTATTAATTAATGAAATTTTAAATCCAGGTGGCAGACTTACATGGCGAGTTCTTGTTTGTAACCCTAAACAAAAACGGCTGTTCTCTTTTTCTCATTAAAAACAAATTAATAACTGTCAGTCTTATGAACATCTCTTGCTGTAACACTTGATAAAATTGAAGAGGTTGAAGAGAAACAAGGTGGCATTTTACTTTGGAAATGTTTTGTTTTGTATAATTCTGAGAAAAATAAACTCCAGTGAAGATAGTTTTTGAAAAAATGAATGCTGTAAGTGAAGCTAGTGAATATATAACCTTTTATGGATTTTTTTCTGTTTTAGTCCAAGGGAGGCCTTTTGAAGTTAAAGAGTTGTTTCTGGAGGACATTTTACGAAGCACTGGGTATACAAACAAAGAGATGGTGAAGTACAAAGAAGAGAAGCAGCAAGGTCGGTGGACTTGTTAATTGTAAGGGTTGACAATGAGAATCATTGATTGATTGAACAAACAATTAACAGGATACTTTTCTGTTAAAATTCCAAAGTCAGGAGATTAAATGAGATGTGATTAGATGACAGCAAGTATTTTTAAGCTCTCAGTATTTACATTACTGAAATAGTTTATGCAATTAATTTAAAAAATCACTTTGATTTAGTGGTTGCATTCTTTTTTCTTTCAGTTGACAAATGTCATCTTTTTTCTAATTATTACGCTGTAGAGTTATAGAGAACTGGGGGCTGTGCCCACATGAATACTAAAGAAGCATAGGATGCTCTGTACCTTTGGGTGCAAATTAAAGTGCAGCTATTAATGCAGGCAGGATTTTGTACAATCTTGCACTAAATGGACAAGTTGTTGCCTTCAGTAACATTTTTCACTGCTTTCTTCAGGCATGGATGTATTTTTTGTGTTAACACTCTTGAGCTAAACATCATTTGTTTTCAGTTGATTAAGTAGATACTGCTTCAGAAGTTTTCCTGGCACCTGAAAGTAATGATCCCAGTGATTATTTAAAGAAAAAAAAAAAAAATGCCAACCCATAGCTATAACATACAGTCCTAACTGGATATTTATCACAGTGCTCATCTCTAATCACTGGGGACAGAAAAGTTCAGTTAAGACACTGGTGTTTTCTAATGTTTCTTCCACTTGTGTAGAAAAATAAGTTGTTACGTGCAGGGACTGTCTCGCTTGTCTTCAGCATTCCATTTCTGGAAAAAGATCTGGGCTGAGATTGTGTGGAAGGTGATTACTTAAGGAAGACCCTTTGAATGCAGTAGTTTGAAATAATGGAGGCTTGGGGGGTTCAACACCAAAGTGGTGGGTTTTACCTCGTTCTTATAGCCCTTGTTTGCAGTGTGCACTTTGGGTACCCTTAAACATGTCATTTACGTTGGACTGGTAGTAGCATTCTAGATTAAATAAAAGAGGTTGAATAGGTAAAACTTGGACCTGCTGGAACTGTCTTTTTTAGTAGAAAACAATGGATAATAAAGATGACTCAAACTTTCTTGGGGAATATTTTGCATTCTAGAAGAGAAACAGAAGTACACTCTTGCTGAGTGGTGTTCAGCTCAAGGCAACAGTAACAAAAGGACATCTCGGAGACAAAAATCAGTTCCAAGGGCAAATGAGGAGTACAAATGGTTGGATGATGGTGGTGACACAGTGTTTAATCAACTGGTAAGTTTTTTCTTTAGTTGGAAGAGACATTTATATTTGTGTTGTATTACTAGCCATTTAAAATCTGTTTTCTACAGGTAGTTCTGTAGAGTCTTTGGGGATATTAACCTATTTTAAAGATTACTTGATTGGGGTGAACTGCTGTAGCTGAAGTGTGCTCTTCAGTTAGGGTGGTTGTACACAGCTTTTCCTCAGATCAAATGGCTCGACTGCCATTGTGTTAGTACTTGCATCTGACAAAATCAATGCATTGATACCTGAGTGCTGGATTTCTGGTTGCTGCTGGGAAAAATTACCATTCAAATTCTTTGTGGGTAATGTATGAGAATGAAGACAACTCTTGGAAGAGATTAATCTTTCAGTATTGTTTTTTATCTTCAGACTGAAAAAGATGTGAATTGCCTTGAACCGTGGATAGTAAAAGAAATGGATTCCTGTCTTTCTGACATCTGGTTGCATAAAGATACTGATTCATTTGCTCAGGTGTTAAATCTTATTTTAACTGAAAATGTCAGTGGTAAGTTTCACGTGCTATTACATAAGAAAAAAGCAACCTCAACTTTACTTTGATTTTTATGGCTACTTTTATCTCCAGTTTCAAATGTTGTTACCTTTACATTCTGATGCCTACTGAAAAATTGGATAGGGCTAGCAGAATTAATGAGTTGTTTAGTTAGTTGATGATGTTGTTTTCAAGTATTGACAGAAGTGTGTTTCTAAAAGAGTGTGGAATTGACATGAAGTGACTGCAGAGATAAAGTGAGGAAACAAATTCTCTTTGGGCTGGAATTTGAAAG
Source organism: Vidua macroura (assembly GCF_024509145.1). Lineage (NCBI taxonomy): Eukaryota > Metazoa > Chordata > Aves > Passeriformes > Viduidae > Vidua > Vidua macroura. The sequence continues at coordinate 72,246,396 of NC_071611.1, read as the reverse complement.
CAATATTTGTACTATATTTAGATGAAGAAATAACATTTCTATGGGGTTTGCTGGATTTTTTTGTTTTACTTCTCAGTTGATTATAGGCACAGTGAAACTGGTGCGACTGCTCTGATGATTTCTTCAGGGAGAGGCTTTTTGAGTCAAGTAGAACAGTTGATCAGCATGGGAGCAAGTATCCACTGCAAATCATCTAATGGCTGGTAAAAACAGAGAAACCAAAAGATAGATTTATTTGTCAATACAGGAGAAAGAAAGAAAATTCTTTAACATCTAAATTAATTTGCTAACTTATCACACTACTGTAAGAACTGTAGATTTTGACAGCCTAAACAGTTTCTAACTCCTGTTAATCACATTGTTTTCTGTAAATTCTAAATTGAATTCTTAATTACATGGTCTTGATTATGAGCTATAAACTTTGTTTCAGTAGGTCTTATTTAAGACACTGCTTAGCAGAACAACTGTAATCTACTGAACTGGACCAAAATGTTTGGCAGTTTGTATTTTCATGGAGTTACCTATATCAGAAGATCTTTCTGTTACGTTTCTAAATATGTTGTAGCATGTAAAAATATTTGTGAATCTGTAGAAACTCAAGTTCTGTGGTCATGGAGTATGTCTTCATCTAAGCAGGGAAGTACAGTTTGTAACTGTAGTATGGAATGATAAGAATTAGGATTCCAGGGGTCTGATATCTGGTACTAACATTTGAAAAACTTGGGAAGAAATGCAGTTTAACGGTGTAAAACAGTGAAGTGCATTGTGAGGAGGACAGCTTCTGAAAGACCTGAAATAGCCAAATGTTAAGCCTGGGGTGTGACTTTTGGAGATGACTTCAAGGGTACTGCAAACAGGCAGGTCTGATCTCTGCACGTTGTTGTGGGCTTTTTAAAGGAATGGCACCTCCTTCCTCCTCATTTCCTTGTGCATGTTTGCCGGTGCTCCTGTGTACAAGGACATTCTTCTGTGGTAAAGAACTGTAGTTACCTAAAAGTCAGATAGCTGTTAACACCTATTTCAAATGGGAAGTTGGAGATCCAGCAATAACTGAGAGATAACTGAGAGAAATGGGTACAAAAGTCTGGTGTCAATTGCCTCACCTGATGTGCTCTTCATCTTCATCTTTTGAAGTGAAAAATCGAATAAAACTACTTGTGCAACTCTTTCAGGATGGCTGTGGACTGGGCTAGGCACTTTGGACAGACAGAGGTTGTTGATCTGTTGGAATCCTACAGGTAAGCTGTAGCTGTTTTGCAGAAGGAGTTGTATATGATAGTGGTGGGGAATTTGAGGTTTGTGTTCTTTTAATCAGAACAGGTTTTAGCTTTTCATGCTGTAAAATCTGGACTGAATAGCAATACCTATTTTTTTAAGAATAAGAATTTCAAAACCAAACAAGTTTGTACTCAGTATCGTATTGTTTATGTTTGCACAACTTGCTAATTGTATGCTATGTGCCATTTTCTTTTCACATGCTTACTTTGCAAACAAATCTGTCATGTGTTTTTATCTGTATATTTTTTATACGCAATAGGCATGTTAAAGAAAATTGACAGAAGTAATGTGTACACTAGGCCATTCAAGAATGCTTTTCTGATTAACTTACAGTTATCATAGTTGAGGTAGTGTTTTGTAAAGATTATATTTATTATAATTTCTCTTAGTGCAGTTTCTGCTAGTGGGAAATTTTTGGAGAATACATATCTCTTAAATATTTTTCCTTGAACAGATAAACGAGAAGTATCTTTACACTTTCATTTGCTTATGGTTGTGTTTCAATGAAGTTGAAGAAACCTAAAGTTAGCACTAATAAATGAAGGGGCATCCTTTGTTGGGTTAACATTGAAATCAGTGAACAGCAATAGTATGGTGATTCCCTTCTGCTACACTTCAGCATTAGAATTCAAGACCAATAGTCGTGTTGGTCTTGATCTAAGTTTGAGTTGTTGCCTCAATGCAAACCCAAAGGGGCAGCCTTGACTCTGGTGTATTTTTCTGTTACAGCGCTTCATTTGCATTTGGAAATCTGGATGAAAGTTCCCTGGTCCAAAATAGTGGTAGTGACCTTAGTGCAGAGGACAGAGAACTACTGGCAGCTTATCATCACAGTTTTGATGATGAAAAAGTGGATCTGGATCTGATAATGCACTTACTTCACAGCATCTGTCATAGTTGTGATGCAGGTAGGTAAATACCCAACCAGCTGTTGTGGCTTTGGCTTCTGATGAATCGTGCTCTTTTTTCAGCAATCCCCAAACGTTAAAACCTTCTGAGTGCTAGTCGACATGTATTTGAATTTTCTGCTTAACTTTGCAAACCCACTTCCTTTTTTAGGAGCAATTTTAATATTTCTTCCTGGGTATGATGAGATAGTGAGCCTCAGGGACCGCATTCTTTTGGATGACAAGAGATTTGCTGCTAATGCTCACAGGTAAAACCTTTAGTTGCTGTGCCTTTTCATTGCTTCTTTTCAAGATCCTTACAATGTTCCTTTTGTCTTTCATTGGATACCAAGTTTTCATGCTTCATTCAAGTGTGCAGACTTTGGATCAGAAGAAAGTGCTTGAAACTCCACCTTTTGCCATCCGCAAAATTGCAAGTATTAGAGGACTTTGTCCGATGCTACAATGATCTGTTTTGCCTTTGCTTTTACAGTGACTCTAGTTTTGGTAGTTTTGGTTTTTTTTCTTTGCAGATTCTTTCCACTAATATTGCAGAAACCAGCATAACAGTCAATGATGTGGTGTTTGTCATTGACTCAGGCAAGGTGAAAGAGGTAGGATTGCCTTAAATTTTCCTAGTGCAATTCTAAAACACACAGTGCATAAACTTTGGGGAACTTGGTTTTTTTTTCTTTTTACTTTACATGAAAATGAAAAAAAGCTTTTACTAGCTGAGAGCTACTGCCTGTCAGGCAACAGTCCCCGCTGAAAAGTTTCAACATCCATTTGTTTGAAGACAAATACTGTAAATAGCTAGCTGTCTAAAAAACCTTGTAAAAGCTAATCTAGGTTGATGTATTAATGGATCTTTCTCTTTCACAATTTAGTATTTCTGTTGGATTTTTAAAACAAGTCCTCAGTTTAGACCACCACCTTCCTGAGACTTAGAGAGCACTGGGAGTTCCTTTTGTCCTACTATTGTATCAAGTCCAAAAATAATCCATGAAGTTTTTAAGCATTTTTTTTTGCTGTGTTCAGTGCCCATTCCTCATTACTTGTTCAAGAAAAGTGAGAACACACAATGAGGCAATTTAAGACCTAGTGTACAGCTTTGAAAATGAAATTGGATTTCATAGGTGATATGCACACCAAATTTCTGAGGTTCTCATAAAGTGTTTTTTTTTGTAATTGTACATCAGTCTTAAGAAAATAAGTAGGTAATTTCCAAGTGAGATAAAAAGGAAAACTTTATTTGGTATAATAATGTAGTTTTACCTGCTTTGTGATATCTCAGAACACAGATTTGACATAGCTTTTACTGACTTGCAATTACCTATTGACTAGAAAATGTTGACTTTCACAAACTGTGGAGCATTAAGGTACTACAAAGGAGATACCATCATAAATTCACTTGAAACTGAGAAGGTACCTTTGTTGCAGAAGCTACTGTATATCTATTAGTGTTTCATACTTTTTAGAAAACTTCTGTTGGTAATCTAAATAACTAGTAACTTTTATTTCATGTACCCTATTGAGTTTTCAGTTTATATTCCTTTCTTTGTTTTTCTAGAAGTCTTTTGATGTGCTGAGTCGTGTTCCAGTGCTAAAAATGGGGTGGATTTCAAAAGCCAGTGCTGTCCAGAGAAAAGGCAGGTAATAAATGCCTCATACTGGTTTCCATTTTGCAGATATCCACAATCTGTGTTTCGAATAAAGCACACAATGTAGTAACTGTTTCTAGCCTAGTCCAGTGTGTAGGGTCAGTATGTATTTCCTTGGAATAATTTCCCAAGTTGTAGAAGAGTGATGCTCAGGCATTTCCCAAAGGTCTGGGTTGTTTTCCCCCCATTAATTTGTTCTCCTTCCTCTTTCTCCCATGTAGCACCAGCAGTCACAGTGTCCAGTGGGGTGTTTTCACATCTTGTCTGTGGGCAGAGGACTGCCTGTTTCACTTTCTCCAAGCTATCCATGACTTAACAGGCCATGATTATATTCTTCCCAACACTGTGGGTGAGGGCTCAGAAGTTTATGTAGCAACAAATGCCTGTTTAATCAGTCATACTGGCATTAAGCTGCACATTTGCACATAGATGTATATCAATGAGAGAACTGGCTGTCTCTCATTCACTCACAAGTTATTTAATCTTTATTCTGCCTTTTACTCCAAGCATCACTTCTGTTTGGGGGATGTGAGAGGAAGAAATAAAGTTTGCAACTGATTCCTTACAACAAAGGATGATTGAGATTTGGACTGGTCTTAAGTTAGCAAAAAACCCCACAGCACTTTACATTAGATAAGCCTTGTTTTTCTTTCTCCAGATTTCTCAGTGTTGGGTTAAAATTACCATAAAAAATTGCCACACTCTCAAAGATAACTCACGATTGGAAAACTCTCACTTTGCGTGTGACTGACAACACTGTCTTCATAGAACTGCTTCTTCTTTTCCATTCTGAGTTTCTGTGTCTCTTTGTTGGCTTTAGGTTTTGTTTTTAGAAAGAAATCCTCATTTTCACCACTTCCCATATTTTATTTTCAAGGGCTGGGCGCTGTCAGCCTGGAGTCTGCTTTCGTCTCTTCAGCAGGCTGCGATTTCAGTATATGTTGGAATTTCAGTCTCCAGAACATCTAAGAATGCCGCTTCAGGTGCATGTTCAGTTAGAAACTGTAACTTTAAAAAATACAATGTCCTCAAACCATACTATTAATTGCAACAAATCATGGGTTTGGGGTTGTTTCCAAATCTTGGTAATCTTTTTTGTTCTGCCTTTTACCTTGCAGGAGATTTGTTTGTACACAAAACTTCTGACTCCAATTAATTGTCCAGTTGTAGACTTCCTTATGAAAGCTCCTGATCCTCCGCCTGCTGTAACTGTGAGAAATGCTGTGCATATGCTTAAGGTCAGAGAAGGAATAGGTTTAGATGGTAATTGTGTTTGATCCCAAATTTGTGGTGTAGCAGTCTGTCTTACTGACTTCAGTTTGTACTGAAGCCGTTTTTAATTACCTAAGGATGTTCTGAGTTTTTGTTTATTGTCTGTTTTCATTTTGTGTGTGGGGATGTGGTTTTCCATGTCAAGGGAAGAGAGTGCTTTGAAGTCTTGTCTCTGTTAATAGTTTCACTTGCTTTTTTAGTGTTTGGAAACAAGTCTAGTTAATGTCCAGTATTCACATCCTTTCTGCTTTCTCTGTAAAGTGATTTTGTCCACCGTACCCGTCCCCCTCTCCTTTGTTTGTTCATTTGTTTATAAACAGACCATAGATGCCATGGACCCTTGGGAAGATCTCACTGAGCTTGGTTATCACCTCACTGAATTGCCTGTAGAGCCACACCTCGGTAAAATGGTGTTGTATGCTGTAGTTCTGAAGTGCCTGGACCCCGTTCTGACCATTGCCTGTGCTCTTGCCTGCCAAGACCCTTTTGTGCTGCCCACGCTGGCCTCCCAAAAGCGAGCAGCCGTGCTGTGCAGGAAGCGTTTTGCTGCCGGGACGTTCAGTGACCACATGGCCCTGCTCAGGGCTTTCCAGGTAGTATTTCATTTCAGAGAGTTCTGATCACAGCACACCAGCCAAGCAATGCAAATGTACCAAGCCACTTGGATGTAGAGTGGTGGACTGTGCTTAAGTCCTCGGAGAAGACTTTCTTTTTGCCTAGTGGCTTTCCTGGGTATTGGACTCATAAATTTGTGAGGGAACCCTTTTTGTAGTATGTTTTGTTGATATTTTCAAACCTTATAAAATTCTAAATGTTCTAACCATGTGCCTCTTTATATCCTACTACACTGAACTTCAAATCATGATCTTAATGTAATGATCTTTATTTCTTGCTTTAACTTGACATAATCATCATTCTAGTAAACACGTAAAGAGAATCTAATTCTTGAACAGAAAAAAGTATCTGGTTTGATACATTAACTTTTGGAGTGGGTTTTGCATTTTATTGACATAAATGTAATCTTTTTTAAAAAATGCAGTTTTAGTTTAAGCCCTTCAAATTAATAGGCAAATGTAAAAACGTTGTCAGGCATGGCAGAAGGCCCGCAGTGACGGCTGGGAGAGAGCCTTCTGTGAAAAGAACTTCGTATCCCAAGCCACAATGGAAATCATTGCAGGAATGAGAACACAGTTGCTTGGCCAGCTTAGAGCCTCAGGTAAAGAAGTTGGAAACAATTTTAACCTTGTTTTAAAGTCAGGCATTTAGAAATTGTAACAAAAGTCACGTTCACTGGTGTAATTTTCCTTACTTAATTTGAAATACACCTTCATGTACACATTCATGCAGGGTATGGTGTAGATGAGGAAGTGTGGCTGATCTAACTGAAAGCACCCTCATCTCCACATGCCACTGCATTTCATGTTTTAATAAATTATTCCCATCGGAAATGTCTTTAAATTGTAGAAAATAGTGATATTCTGTGTTAGTATGAAACCCCTTATCAGGAAGGATTTCAGTGTAATGGTTTCTTCTTGCTGCTGTTAAGGTTGGCAGTGGTGAAAAATGAAACAAATAAGTCGTTTATTTCACCTTTAGTTTCTAACTCCTTTTGAGAACCAAAGAGAAGCTAACGTGGCGCTGTTTTGTCTTTTTCATTTGTCAGGTTTTGTGAGAGCCAGAGGAGGAGCTGATATTAGAGATGTTAATGCTAACTCTGAGAACTGGGCTGTGATTAAAGCCGCCTTAGTGGCCGGGATGTATCCCAATCTGGTGCATGTAGACAGAGAAAGCCTGCTGTTGACTGAACCAAAGGAGAAGAAAGTGCGATTTCATCCTACCTCTGTTCTTGGCCAGTCTCAGTATAAAAAGGTAAAATCACTTGGAATTCATAGTTCAAAAAACACAGCACTAAAATCTCTCCCATGTTTTAGAAATGTCTTTTCCTAGTTGTCAGTACGTTAAAAGCACTATGGGCATTTAACACTACAGCTTTAGAAAATACTGTTCTACTCAGCTGAGAGAATTGGAGTTGTTTCATTTTTCCATTGTTTCAATTAGTCCTTTCTCTAGATGGAACAAGGCAAAATGGTAAAAAAACCGCCCCAGTTATAAAATTGTTTTAAAGATATAATGATCCCTACTCTTAAAAGCAAGGTTTTCTCTGAAACTTTTTTTTTAACATTTCTTTTTAAAGCAAAATATTTTGTTTTTTCATGGTAGGATAATGTGTGAATCTGGTTGAATTCTCTCACGCTTTTTTATTTGCATGTATATTTTTATATATATTTAATTATACATGTATTTATTTCTCAAAATACAGAATCATAGAATGGTTTGGGTTGGAAGGGGCCGTAAAGCTCATCTCATTCCAACCCCTGCCACGGGCAGGGACACCTTCCACTAGTCCAGGTTGCTCAGAGCCCCCCCAGCCTGGCCGTGAACACTGCCAGGTTGAGGCATGCACAATGTCTGTGGATAAAATGAGAGATACGTTCAAATTTACATTCATTACAGGTAGAGGGTATAATAGCCTGGTCTTACCTGCTCTTGCACAGATTGCCCCAGCAAATGGACAAGCTGCAGCCATCCAGGCCCTCCCTACAGACTGGCTTATATACGATGAAATGACGGCAGCTCACAGGACAGCAAACATCAGGTGCTGCTCTGTTGTGACACCTGTCACCGTGTCCCTCTTCTGTGGACCAGCCAGACTGCCAAGTAATGCCTTGCAGGCATCTTCATCCTTTCGAGGTACACCGGAGTCTGGATTTGGAATGTTTCCGTTGGTGTCCATCAGTGTGTGACATGGAAAGCTTACTTTTCAGTAATATTTAATACATATATTGGCTGATTCTGGAAACAGCGCTGTTATAATTCCTGTAGTTATTCAGGAAGAGTTTGTCGGTCCTGTAAGAAATCTCTCCGTTTTGGGATTCCTTACATATTCAAGTGCATAAATGACACAGTTCCAGGGTATCAGAAACTGCTGTATAGTTCATAAGGAAAGAATGCAGCCACAATGTCTAATGATCATACTGGTACTGAGAAGTGTAGTATGTGTGTTCTTTTTCTACAGACCACTTTATTTGATACATTGAACCAGATTATTGAAACTGCAAGAATAATTTAGAAACAATGAATATGGCAAACAAGTCATGTTGCTTCTAGCTGACACATACATTTTCAAGATAGGTTCTATTGATAATTTTTAATGTCAGGTAACTGCACTATTAACTGTAAGTAATGGAGAAGATATAGAAATTTCCCTTTTTTTTCCTCATTTCAATTGAGTCCTGCTGGAATGGAAGCAAAAATAACTGCTGCTAGTTGTCATAGTTTGAATCAAACTAAAAGTCCAACTTATTTCTGAAGCTTTCCTGTCTTGCTTTTAAACTGTGAACCTTAGAGTGGTGTTTATGCTGATTGAATTGCATTTTAGAAAAATCAGGAATCCTAATTAATAGCCATATCTGTATATATATATTTCCTTACTAGGTCTTTAAATCTGCTGCTTTACTAGGAAATAGAGCCACGTTTGGTTTTGCAAACAGCTTTAGGCAAAAGTTGGATAGTGGCCTGTGAATACTGGGGAAGGTACATGAGTTGAGTCACATCATATCAGTACAGGTTTTTACATAGCAGGACTTTCAGCAGGTCTGGCTACTTGATTGTTGCTATCTGGAGCAAAGACTTTCCAGTGTATTTGCAGAAAAGAAGAGGTAGTTTTACAAATGGTTACATTTAAAAGTCAGTTTTAGAAGGAAAAATATTATTGCTGGTAACACAGTAGTATGCAGGTTTTTGTGTGTAAGCAGAAATAATATAGAGATGCTAATGCACCTTTTGTCTTTAATTCAGGGGGATGGGTATCTAATGATAGCAGTGACCTATAGGTGTACCTATAGGTACTTTGTTTGCCAGGCACTCTCTAAGTAAAAGGGACTGAAGGAATTCACTAAACAATATTATTGGAGTGAAACCTCCAGCTTCTAGCAACATGAGTAGGAAACCAGAACCAGGTTTTTATCTGAACAAGAACTGTGTAGGAAAAGGAGAGATGGACAGATATCCTGCCATTTAAATAATTGGAAATTTGTGAACAAGAACACTTCGTACCTTGGCAAGCCTGGAGAGGAGGCACCGGTGCTCGGGACGGCTTTGTGCCCAGCCAGCTCATGGCAGGGCTGTGGAATCAAAACGCCTAAATCCTGCAGTGCATGGGAAGATTGCCTTCCCGGTCAGCCTGCGCTTAAGCTGTGCTGTGCCCGGGCGCTGTCCATTGCCCTGGCGCTGTCCTTGCGGACGGTCAGTCCCGTTTGCGGCTCCGCGCTGCTTCGCAGCTGCCCGAGGCTCTCCCCCCTCACAGAGGGGCCCCGCCCCGCCCCAGGCGCCCCCTGGCGGCTGCCCCGCCCCGCCCGGCCCGCGCAGGGGCGCTCCCTTCCCATGGCGCCCCCCAGCGGCAGCCGCCCCTCACTGCAGGCACGGGGGCGGGATCGGGCCCTGCTGCTCGTCCTGGCGCTCGGCTCCCTTTTCCAAGAGCGAGCGCGGCTTGGAAGGAAGCCTTTTCCAACTGTGTCCCTCTGCTTTCCTTTGAGGGGGCCGAAAGTCTCCCCTGAAGGTGGGCCTAGTGCGTCCATAAGTGCTGACGCAGGAAAAGGCCCATTTGTTCTCCCACCAGCTGCCACTACTGGCTCAAAAGCAGCGCCCAGCTCTGGAAGGAGAAGCAGCCCGCGGCACAGTGGTGCCATCCCTGCCCAGCCGGAGCTCTCTGGCAGAGCAGCAGCAGCAGCAGCAGCAGCAGCAGCAGCAGCAGCAGCAGCAGCAGCAGCAGGGCTTGCCTTGGCTTCACCTGGGAAGCCAGAAGCCTCCATAAATCAGCAGGTTCCCAGGCTGCATTGGCTCCTGATGCTGGGTGAATCCTGCTAGCTCTGACTGCTTCCAAAAGGTTATAAAGGCAGCAGTATAGACATACATGTGTAAAACTATGGGGGTTTGTGTGCTATTATGAGGGCTGTCATGCTGATAGTGAGTGCCTCCTCCACAGCTTGTGTGCAGTACCATTGCTGGGCCACTTTCCTCCCCAAGCAGTCACCGCCAGCTTCGTTCTCTGGCTCAGTTGCATCTCAAAGCTCAGTTGCCCAAGCTCCTGTGTTCCAGCTCTCAGGCTGGAGCACCAACCCGTGCTGTTGCACATGAACAAATGGTCTGTCTCCAGTTCACTGTGCTGGCAGAAAGCACTTTTGCTAAGACATAGGACGTAGAAAGTAGAGGAAAAAATTGGCTGGAAACTCTTGGGGTGGGGGCAGGCTGCCAGAGCTTTCTGTTGCTTTCATTTGAGGAAACAGCAGTGTTTTGTGAATGGTGGGCAGAAAACGGTATGCATAGCTCGGTGGACTGTTCTGTAAGAAGTGCATGCTTGAAACTACTCCCTGATCTCTAGCCCTGAGGAAATGAGGGTCACCCACCAACATTTTAAAGCTTTGGGATTCAGACACTAGGAAGGTGCAAATGTGGTGTCTGTAGATGCAAAGGCATTCGTCATCGAATCAGTCATTTCTTGAGAATTGTCCTGACTTCCAGTCTGACACACAGAGGGAATTTGCATCAGGACAATATGCAGCCTGGAAGGAAGCTTCTGAACTTTGGAAGGCTTGTGGTTGCTCTGTTTTTCTGAGCCTGCCTTCCTAAGGTGTGCCCACCAGCTGAGCTATTTGGTCTCTGCCTCAGGGTCTCCTCCTTTTTCGGTGGGACTTGCCCATTTTGCCACATTGGTTTCCTCCCCCCACCAGCTTCTCCGGTGTCCCGCACTGGGATTTGATTTCCTGTTCCTTCTTTCTGTGTGTCCATTAGAGTCAGATCTCTGTGACTCCCAGATGTGTGCCCAAGAAAGCTGCCAGAAGTGAGTCACAGGCCCCAAAGGCTTCTTTGAGGTGCTGTGATTGTGCAGCAGCAGTGTGCTGTGTGTGCAGCAGGTTGTTTGGTGAATTCCTTCAGTCCCTTTTACTTAGAGAGTGCCTGCAAACAAAGTACCTATACGTACACCGTGGATAGCATGAAACATTGACGGGTCAGCCAGGAGAACACTGTTCTGTCCCCCTGCAGAGGGACTTGGAAGTGCTGATGAGCTGAGGGCTGTGAGCAGAGGCTGGGCTTTTGCTCGTTGGCAGAGACTTTGTGGGCACAGCCACCCGTGTGTGATAAGTCAGGCAACAGCAATCTGAGCTTTGTCCGCTGAGCTCAAACTCAGCTGGGCTTTCTGTGCTGGGCTAGATCATGAGGAAAGGCTGCCCAGTTACCTGGAGGGGCTTGCTTTGCTATTTGAAGTGGTAAAATTGTCCTGCTATACCTGAGTTTCCATGCAAGCTGTTTTCCATACTAAGGTGTAGGGTTCTTAAGGCACATCATACTGGAGAAACTGCCCCTGTGTGCCAGGAACAATTGCTCTTTGTCTTCACAACTTGTAGGTCAGAGAAGGAGAGCCTGCAAAGCAGCCTGCTGGAGGCTCAGCAGCACGTATCAGAGCTGGAGATAGCCAGGAGCCGTGTGGAAGCCCAAGTGCGCACAGCCACGCAGGCCAAGGAGGCGATACTGGGTGAGAGGCTCGTGCGCTTTGTTTCTGGGGATCGCCCTGCCTAGTGCAGCTGCTGCGAAGCCAGCTCTGTCTGCAGGGCTTCTGAGGAGTGAAGGAGCTGAGGGCAGGTTCCTCCTGGCCTGAAACTGAAAGGGCTTAAGGTCAGCAGATTCCTCTGCTTGTGTAGTCTCTGACTGTTGCCGTGTGTCATGTTTGCAGAGGATGTGAGGGGCCTTCGTCGTGAGCTGCTGGCTGTAAGATCTCTCAGCAAGCAGCAATGTGAAGATATGGCTCAACAGCTCCGCTGGGCAGAAGAGCAGTGCAGCAAGGCTGTGAGACTCTGGCAATCTGCTGAGGAAGCGAAGGAAGAACTGGTAAGAAACAATACATCCCTGAAGTTTTCAGGCAAGTTTGGAGGGCTGGCTTAGCAGAAGAGCAGCCTGAGTCTGTGACATGGTCGCAAGCATCTGCTGTAGGCTACACGTTGCTGGGCCGGGCAGCAGAGGGCTTCAAGGGCTCCTACTTGAAGGCCTGTGAAGACCCAGAGGACAATGCTGGGACAGTATATGCAGCCACAGGTTGAGCATGGGCATAAGCCAAGTTCCCCAGGAGGCTGGGTGGTCGCCACCCAAAGCATGGCAGCGAAGGGGCAGCGTCTTCCCCACAGCCTCATGCCATGCAGCAGACTGCTGCTGACCTTGCTGCCAAGTGCAGTGCCAGCAACTGGCTTCCTTGCTTTCTGTCCTTCCACAGTGGACAGAAGTCTTCCCTTTGAGCCTGAAGCAGTTGCAACAGGCCCCGTGTTGCTGGTATTTCAGCTGGTGGCCTGTCTTGTGACTGGGTCATCAAGGTGCTGGCCTCGTCCTCGTCCTGCAGTCCATCTGCAGCTTTTCCTTGATCAAAGGGCAGGGGGAATTTGAGCACAGAGTCTCTGAGAACAGACAGAAATCCTGAAGAGAGGGGGGCCAGGAAACAGGCAGCCATCAGAGCAGGGAAGGAAGGTGACCTCTCCTTTCCTTAAACGTGTTGGGCCTCCTCCTACGTTGATTGTTAGGGCAGGAGTGCTGGAGGGCACAAAGTCACTAGTGTGCACTCTTCAGGTACGGGGGTTGTTGCAGGGATGAAGCTTCCATTTTTTTCTTTGGGGAGCATTGCTGGGACTTCATCTGGAAGTGTGTCTTCCCCTCATCAGGCACTGGAAGCACAGAGCCTGGCAGGCTCCAGTGCTGAGCAGCAGGCAGAAGAGCTAGGATGGAAGGGTTAGAGCTGGGTAGAGAAGCAGAAGGAAGTGGCTGAACACAAGTGCTTTTGAGAGTGCAAAAGAGGAAACCTGAGCGAGATTGCAGATGCCAGTAAGATTCCTCTTGACAGAATATCAAGCTGCAGGCAGAGCTGCAGGACGCTCAGAGGAAGATGAAGGCCATGGAGAAGAGGCACAAAGAAGAAATGGAAAGGATGCATAAGGTCCTGCTGCAGTACAGCCCAGCTGAAGAAAAGCAGGTGAGTGAAAGAGCAGGAGGCACTGCAGTGGTGCAACAAGTGGTCTCTGCCCTTGCTGCCTTTCCCCTGCAGAGCAGCAGGTGGATGGGGGCAATGTCTCTGACCGCCATGCTCTGTGGTCTCCATGGCAGCTGGTCAGAAGGACACTTACTGGGCCACTGAATCTCAGCTGCTGCCCTGGGCAGCAGGGCTAGTGCTTTGGCCGGTGGGCCAGCAATCCTCTGAATGTGTTTCTGCTGGTCTCGTAGTGCTGGCTTTGTTTTTGAGGGGTTTGCTCAGGCGAGCATGGTGACCCACACAGATTCTGAGCAAGTTGTCCCTGTCCATGGTGAATGCAGTCCTCAGAACGGGGTGAAGTGTGAAGTTGTTCTTTCCCTTTTGCACTCTCTACTACGGCTGACTGTGACAAGCTGTGGTCTCTGACTGCTCGTTTGGGTTTGACTGGAGGTGGAAGAGTTGGCAGCTCAGCTTGCAGCCTAACACCACCAGTGCTGTTCCTAAGGGCTTGCCTTTGAAATGCTCTGTCTGGGGCATCTCTGCCAGGCACCTTTCTGACACACACAAATTTCTTGTCCCAGATGGACGCAGGATCTGCCATCAAAGCTGCCGCTGCAGCAGCATCCTCCGAAGAAGCCTCCTCTCCGCAGCCCGAAAAACCGAGCGTGAGCAGTTCGGCCCTCTCAAGCCGGGAGAAAGAGAAGCAGTTCCTGAAGCTGCTGAGTACGTCCTGGGGATTTCTTGTGCCATCGAGCAGCGCATTATAGTGTGTGCCTCAGCATGAGCTGTAGCACATGTTCTTCCTCGCTTTGGTGTCAGACAGACCTTTTGGACTCCCTACAGAAGCCATTGTTGTGCTCGGAGGCAGCCAGGGAGCATTTGCGGCGTTCCTTTTGCCTTTGAGGGCAGCTGGGCGTGGGTGGGCTTTGCCTGAGCTTCCCTGTGCAATAAAGACAAAAGCAGGGATTGTGTCCTGAGCCGCAGTAGCCTGCAACCTATGCAGTGACCGAGTGAACATGTGTGTGCTAGTCTGGCCAAACGGATCAGAACAGTTGGCTTCCTAGATTCCCTTTAGACTCCTGACTTGTCACCAGTCATTGGAGACAGAATACATCAGTGAATTTGATTGGCTGTGGGGCTTGTTTGATGCTGGTGTTGTTTTTATGACTCTTAGTACTTCTCCTATTCCTTCTACAGTTGGTTTTGATAAGAATCCTCCATTTTCGTTAGCCTGGCCTCCTTGAAATGAACATCAGGTGACAGCACAATTAAGAGAGGAAGAGGTCTTTTCAGTACGCCCTAAAAGTTAAAAAATGATATTCTTAGAAGAATCTTGAGGAATCAGAGAGGAAGAGTTCTTTTCAAAGTGCCCCAAAAGAAACAAAACAGGATACTCTTTTTACAGTCCCTCTTTGATATCTTAGTTGTATGCTTAGGAAGATGCATCAAAGAAGGAAGCCTCTGCTGCATGTTCCTCTGGTACCAGGCACGCTGTACTGCTACTGCCCGCTGGTAAATACTCCTGGAATACTAAGCATTGGCCTCAATCCCTGCACAGATCGTACTCTAGGAAAGCACACCAAGGCCTTGCTGATTCTGCAGTACAACTGAGTTGCTTCTTGCCACTGGTAATAGCTGCCAGTGCAGTGCTGTCAGAGAATAACCAGTCAGGTACAGAACAGAGCCCGGTTTACTCAGCGTCTGCCACCAGCTGTTGGGACAAAAGGTGGATTGATCTACTGCTCCGTGGGTCTGAAGTCAAAGACAATCATGTCCTGTCTTGAGTGAGGTCAGCAGCTTGTAACGGGGCTCAGTCTGGCTCTGGCTTCTTCACAGTGGCTGTCAGTGGCCATTTGTGGGCTTTGCCGAGCTTTTTGTCATACCTGCCCTGCCACTGACAGCTGGTGTGACTGCAGAGGCTGGAGCCTTCCTTAGCTGTGAGGTTGCAGCTGCCGTCCCGTTGCTGCAGCTTTGCCTGGACTGATGAAAGGATCAGCATCTCATTTGTGCAGGTGTCTGTGTCACGGCAGCGCCTGAGGAGCGGCGCTGTCCTTGTTCCCCGTCTGGGCTGTGCCCATTTGGGAAGATGGGGCACGTGGGTGGTGTTCAAGGGGCTGAGTCCAGTGCCAGTGACTGCTGCACGCCAGGCTGAAGACAAGGACTTGTAGTTCTTCACTAAATGGGGAATGGGCAAAGTCATCTTCAGAACTTAGCCTGCTCATCAATGAAGAGGGTCCTAATTCTTAGAGCCATTGTTCTTGGTTATAGCATGAGCTGCTGCTCTCTAAAAATGTCAAGGCATTCTTTAGGCAAACTGCTGAGAGGTAGAGAAGGTGCCCTCCTCTCCCGGAATTCACTTTGCAATATTCTTTCTGCCTTGGTGCCTGTCCTTTTCTGGTCTCTGTCTGCTCTGATGCTTTTTGCATGAGCTTAGTTTCTTCTCAAGGTAACCCTTCAATGGAGTGTGGAGAATCAGGCTCTGTGCAGGCCAGGTGTGCTACAGAGCTGCCTGTCTTGCTGGGGCTGCTGTTGTTGTTCTTGTTGATGTGAGTGGAGCTGGGTTTCAGATCTCCCGGAAGTCAGGATCTCTGTTTTGAAGTGTGCTTCTTGCATTTTGTTTTTCAGGGCGTGTGGTGAGTGTGGGAGATCCAGAAAAGAAGTACACTGGATGGAAACCTATTGGCAGTGGGTGAGTGCAGCCACGCTTACTTCTACAGAACCATGGGCCAGGTATTTTGGTGCTGCAATATCACATGGGAAGTCAGGCAAGCTGCAAGCATCTTCAGGCCCTGGCTTTAGTCTGTCCCTGTCTCAGTGCTGAGGCAGTACAAGGCATCATGAAAGATCACTGGATGCTGACAACATCTTGCCTGCCTCAAGGAGCAGGACCTGGAAGCCTTCCTGTCCCTCAAACATGTGGCACCAGTTAGCCTATTTTCCCAGGAGACATGGTTTTGATTGATTCAAAGTAATTTGGCCACACTCATGAAGGAAGAAGAACCTGAGAGAGCAGCATCCCACCTGATAGCTGTCAGATAGCAGCTGTCAGTAGCATTTCTTAGTAGTATTTTGCTGAAAACAACATTCCGTGGTCAGGAAAATAAGGAAGGCTGTGTGGTGTTGCCTGAGTTTGGCAGGTAGGATGAAAAGAGAGTGGTGAGAAGGCCCAGCAGGACTGTATGTTTCATTGCCTGGAAAGGCACGCCACAGGCACAGATGCCAGAAGGAAAAGGTGAAGAAAACACCCACATGCACAGTCTAGTGTGTACATTTGAGATTTGTAGCAGCCCTTTCTCTTCCAGTTGCACCCAGCTTTTCCCTTGGACACTCTGCGTGGCAGAGGGCTGCTGGGCTGCTGTGCCTTTGGCTGAAGAGTAGACAAAGCCCGGTGGTTTTGAGACACTGCAGGAAGCAGAGAGCTCCTGCCTGGGCTGCCTTTTGCTTCTCAGCACTGACCAACTTCTCTGTTCTTGCCACTGTTCTGTTTCCAGGGGGTTTGGAACCGTTTATAAGGCCTTCAACGCTGCCACAGGACGAGCGGTAAGTGCCAACAGCCCATTCAGATTTTGCAGCCCTTGAGTGCTTTCCCTTGTGATGTGATCCGTGGCCAAAGCTTTGGGCCGCCTGACTCTTTGCTGCAAAGGCTGTCCCACAGAAGCAGCCTGTCCAGAGGCAGGCTGCAAAATGCATTTGGGACAGACTTTGTCCTCCCTCCCTACCTGAATGAATGCAAGGATGGCGGTGGTGCCTTTCAGAGAAGGACACGCTGGCTTGGACTTCCTGGATAAACATGCATAGATTAGCAGATGGCAAGAGCCGTCATTCCAGCCCAATTCCTCTTAAGCCCAGGTTCAGACACAGATAGGATTTCCCATTGTTTTCCATCACGTGGTTCAGTTTGAAAATATAATGCAAATCCTAAAGAAGGAGAGATCTTGCCTGGAGCACAGTTTTGCCTTTCAGTCCTAGGGAACCTAGTTCACACACACACACACACACACAGGCACAGATCAATGAGAAGAAATTGATGAAGAGCCTTAAATAATACAACCTTGTGTTGATCCTGTGTTGAAGACATGGTGTCTTGGAGAGTGCCGCTGCTCTTTGGGACGATAAGTTCATAGTCCTTGATTCTTGTTTTTGGCTCTCGGCAAATACAACTGCATCTTTCTGGTAGTTCATTATCCACCTGCAGTGCTGCGCTCAGGAACTGCACTTGGAGGGAGGTGGAGGAGGCGTCCGAAAGCCCGAAGCCCTGCTTATGACCTGCCGTGCATCCATAGGGTACCACATAAAGGGTTATTCATTCTTAAAGCCACTAAAGAATTACAAATGACAATAATTCCACGGTGTAAACCGTGTTCAAGATTGTTCTTCAGAGTTGCGAAGCCCAAACTGAAGAAGTTAGGATGTGCTAGGATTGTAACTTTACTTTGAGTCGCCCTGGAGTTCTTTTTTGGACAGCATGTTCCCCGTCATGTAGGTGTGTGTTTCCTTTGGCACCAGTCAAGAATGGCAGCCATCTCCAAAAGGCTGGTGAAAGCCCCTAGAAATGCTAACGTATTTCCAGTGGTTTCAATTTACCTTCACAGGAGCAAAATTACTTTTGGCTTGCAAAAGATGTGTAAATGATAATAGTAGTGATAAACAAAGTCTGTTTGAGAAGTCTGCAGGTGCAGAGAGTGCTGTTAGCGCTTTGTGGTTGATGGTTTAGTGTCCATTTCTACCGAGGTGACAAGGCATCCAGGCCCGTGAGAGCACGGAGAAAGAGGCTCTCGTAATGTCCGCTCCTGATGGCTTTTCAATGTCATTGTAGGTGGCCGTAAAGCAACTTAATCTCCAGCACCAGGGCTGCGAGGATGTGTTGAAGGAAATCCTGGTCATGAAGGAATATAAGAACCCCAATATTGTCACCTACCTAGAAAGGTAAATATTCTGGCAGAAAATGGATCTTTCAATTAACATCAATCTAGTCCTGCACAAGGCATGGGAGGAGATTGCATTTTGTCCCCATGAATGCTTCCTGGCAGAAATAGCTTGGAGATCGATCTCAGAAACCTGGCTCTCTTACTAAGCCATCAGCATGTTTCCCAGGCTCTTGCCTGATTAGAAAACCTTTCTCTTTCTCTCTGACTGAGCTGAGAATACCCACAGCCTCCTTTTCCACGGATGTGCCTTCCTCGTTCAGACGGCACAGATGGCATGCACTGGATAGCCTGGGTGGAGTGTGTCTTCATTTGATTCTGTCTTCATTTACCAGTGACCTGGAAACAAAACTCAGCTGCAGTCTTTCCTTCATCCGGCACTTCAGCTGTGCACATTCAGCTCCACGCTGTTGCTTTCATCTTGCAGCTACCTTGTCAATGAGGATGTCCTGGTGGTGTTGGAGTATATGGATGGAGGCTCCTTAGCTGATGTGGTCAGCATGAAAAGGATGGCTGTAGGACACATAGCAACAGTGTGTCGGGAGGTAAGGGGTCCTGCTTGTGCTTGGGATGGCTTGGACAGGCTCGTCCCTCAAAAGCGCTGCAAAGCGAGTGATTCCATGTTCAGAGCTTTCTTTCTGTGTTGCTCTTATGCTTTGGAGAAGAAAGAGCATTGGGAGTGAACTGCCTGCCAGTGTCCCTGCCCTTACTATAGTCTGTTCTTTACTCTTCTAGACCATTGTTGAACTCCCTGTCTCGTTTTCATTTGTATTTTCTGTTCTGCACTTTGCCTCTCCAAGCCTTTGCCCAAAACCTTTCTGCATTGCCTTCTTTGCCTGTAAGTGCAAAGGTGCTGGTGTCCAAGTTTTAAACCAGCGGCAAAGCCAAAGAGAGACTCATCTGTCAGAGTCCCAACTTCAAAGGATGGCACGGCACCCACCATGCTGCTTGCTACTGAAAACTGACAAATGAGCTCCTTCCAAGTCTGCTGTCGAGGAAGCCCTATAACCCTTGTCCTCCAGCCTCCCACCCAACAGTGATCCCCTTGGTACCCAAGGCAGGAACTTTTCCTCTTTTGGCAAACCATTGCTTGTCCTCCAGACAGGGAGAGCGCATCCAGTGCAGCAGGGATCACTCTGACTGGCTTTGCAGGGGACAGTCTTGAGCAAGGACTGATGTTTCCCTCTCAAGCGCTAATATGCCTTGCCTTGGAAAGATCCTGCTCTCCTCCTAGTGTTGCAGCAGCAAGCACTTCCTCTTGCCAGTGCTCACTGCTCCTTTGAGATCTGTGAATCTTCAGGAGCACTGTCCTTTTGGGTGTGATGAAATCAGATCAGGCTAACTTTTGGCCTCCTGCTTCTTTTTTCTCTCCCAGTGCCTGCAAGGCCTGGCTTTCCTTCATGCCAACCAGGTGATCCACAGAGACATCAAAAGTGACAACATCCTTCTGGGCCGGGATGGCTCCGTCAAGCTGGGTGGGTGTTCTGGGTCAGGCGCAGCGCTCCGGGGAGGCGGTGTGGGGCTGCTTTTGAGCGGCTGCCGGGTGCCCAGCAGTGGCGCTGGTGAGAGGGCAGGGAGCACTCTGGGAGCCCAGGGCGCAGCTGTAAGGGGCTGAGTGGTCTAGAGAGCAAGAAGGTAGCAAGAGTAACTTTGGTTTGTGTGTGTGTTCCTTCCAAAGGGAGAGAGTTACAGTGTAAACGTTCCGGTGCCTGAGGAAAAGCCAGGGTGGGAATCCTGGGGGAGGTTGCTAAGTGGACAATTGCCCATGTCCTTGGCTGCAGCCCTGAGGAATGAGAGCCCAGCTGCTTTTCCAGCTCGATTCAGCACTGCATTCTGAGACGT
This sequence comes from Vidua macroura, assembly GCF_024509145.1. Taxonomy (NCBI): domain Eukaryota; kingdom Metazoa; phylum Chordata; class Aves; order Passeriformes; family Viduidae; genus Vidua; species Vidua macroura. The sequence goes on along the minus strand of NC_071611.1, from coordinate 72,226,463 downwards.
AGAGTGAGGAAGCCTTTTCCTTGGTTCCCTACTTGAAGCAGTGTTTGTTTTTCTCCTCAGCCGATTTTGGCCTCTGTGCTCCGCTCAGCCCTGAGCAGAGTAAACGGAGGTCAATGGTCGGGACCACTTGCTGGATGGCACCCGAGGTGGTGAGAAGAGAGCCATACGGCCCCAAAGTGGACATCTGGTCCCTTGGCATCGTGGGAATAGAAATGGCCAAAGGAGAGGCTCCTTATATTTGGGAAACCAGTGAGAGGGTAAGGTGCAAATACGCTCAGAGAGCGGTGTCCTTCTCCTGTGTGTCCATTAGACAAAATCCCATGCCCACAGCTTAAAGTGCTTCCACCAAGGCCCACTTGTAAAACCGTCCTTGGGGCTGGCATCAGCTGTCAAGGCAAGACCTGTTGCAGCTTGGAAGAGCTGGGGCTGCACTGGAGCCTTTTTTCCTTTGGGAGGGAAAGCTCATCTCTAAGCATCTGCTAGGCAAGAAATTGCCACTGCAGGCTGGAGCTTAAAAGATGGGGTCTAGGTGAGCACTGAAGGATATGGAAGAGTCACGTAGAGTCTCATGTTTCCTTTGGCTTCAGACTAACTACCTGATAGGCAAGCAAGGCGTACCAGACCTGCACAAGCTCAGGCTGCCCTCTGGCTTGTGTGAATTTCTGGGCTGCTGCCTGCAGATGGATGTGGACAGGCGAGGCTCTGCCAAGGAACTTCTGCAGGTACAAGGCAAAGCGGCTGCAGCCCAAAGAGCTGTTCCCTGTCAGGGTTTGTTCCTCGGCCAAACTCCAGGGCTTCCGATGGGCCCCCCCACATAGTAATATCCACTCTGGGTGCTTTTCCAATGAAAACCAAGCAGGATCCAAGACTGATTGAGATTAGAAGGGACCAGTGAAGGTCATCTAGTCCAAAACCCCAGTCACTGGCAAAGACATCTTCAAGTGGATCAGGTTGCTCAGGGTCCCATGCAAGCTGACCTTGAATGTTGCTGGGCTTGGGGCTCCTCCCAGCTCTCTGGGCAGCCTGTGCCAGTGTTTCAGCACTCTCCTCGTAAACACTTTCTTCCTTAGAGCCAATCGAGTGTCTTGTAACTTAAAACCATTCACCCTTGTCCTCTTACAATTGGCCCTACGAAAAGATTTGTCCCCATCTTTCTTAGAAGGCCCTACAAATATTGAAAGGTCTCCTTGGGGCTTGCTCTTCTCCAGGCTAAACAAGCACAACTCTCCTAGCTGTTCCTCAGAGGAGAGCTCCCAGCTTCTGGTCATTTCTGTGACCCTCTTTTGTTCTCAGGTGGTGTATTCATGTTTACCTGGTAGCAAAGGAACTGAAGTATTGCAATGCCAGGGACGGGGGCTTGAAGAACACAACAAAAGCAGTCTAGAACCAAGCGGTTCTAGATTGGTCCGTGGGAAGGCAGGGGCTGTGGGGGAGCTCACTGTGAGCATCTGAGGCCACTCAGCTTGTCCCTCCTGCCCCAGCCTTAGAGGTTTCTGCCAGCCAGACGGGGACAGCTGAGCAGGAGTTGTGCCAGCCCCATGTGCTGCCTGGCCCACTCAAGTAGATGAGAATTGCTGCGGCTTTGCTGCCAGGTTTTGTGGCAGACAAGGAGCTGGTGACCAGGCCATTTCCTTGGCTGTTCCTGCTGAGAAGGAAGATGCCAGCCAGCACAGGAGCGGGGGGCATGCCAAGGCAGACACTGCTCTTCCTGCAAGCCAGAGCTCAGCCCATCTGTGCCCTGCTGCTTGTGTCCTTGCTCCTGGCTTGCTGCTGAAAACCTGCGTGTCCAGCGCTCCTGAGAACAACACGTGCGGTCAATAATTTCAGAGCCCTTGGGAGTCTCTTGAGGACTGCCCAATGCCCCACATCTCTTTTGGACACTCAAATAGCCCATGTCTGTAGAAAAGAGGAGCTGGAATAAGTGTGTTGAGTTTCCTGAAAGGAACAAAACCTTTGGACAGCAAGCAGCAATCCCACAGTGCTGTCAGGACAAAAATGCCAGCAAGTGATGACACCTTGAGGAACGGACTAGTGCAGTTCTGGGCCATGTTTGCCTGTGCTGGCAGCATCCTGGACATGAGGGCTCATGTGCTGATGGTGCCCTCAGGCCACCTATGTTTGTGTATTTCTGGGGGCTAGAGGAATCCAGCTTGACCCTCTTAGGAAGTCAGTTTGGAAAAGAATGGTTCCTTTTTCCTTTCTCTCTTTTAATTTGGTTTGGTTTGTTCCTTTTCCCTTTTGGGCAGCATCCATTTCTCCAGTCAGCGGAGCCTCTCTTAAGCCTCTTCTGACAGCCTGATCGCTGTCATCCCTGCAGCCAAGTCATGCAGGAAGCAAAGGAGATGACAAGGACCACTTCAGCACTTGGAGAACTGAACCTGTGAGAACAGGTAGAAATCCTGAGGGGAGAGGGGCCAGGAAACAGGCAGCCATCAGAGCAGGAAAGGAAGGTGGCATCTCCTTTTCCTCACACCTGCTGATCCTGCTTTTGAATTTCTGCCTGGGACGGCATTGCTGGAGGGCACAAAGTCACTACTGACGTGCACTTTTCAGGTGGGGGGTGGTGCGAGGCATGAAGCGTCCACTGATTATTTGGGGAGCTTGGCTGGCACTTCATGTGGAAGTGTCTTCCTCCCCTCACCAGGAGTCAGAAGGGCAGTGTCTGGAGGCACAGCAGCTGCTGGCACAAGGGGAAAATTTCCTGGCAGAGGTACAGAAGGAGCAGGAGAACAGGCTGCTTGAGATGAAGCAGTAAATTGCCATCATGCAGCCTGGGCAAGAAAAGATAAGAACCAGAGAGAGTCAAGAGGCACAGAGTGTGAAAAGAGAGTTTGTGTGTTGTTTTGGACTCCTCTGGCCCCTTATGGGCACTGTTTCTCTGGACACTGTCTGTCTGGGTGGCATTGTCTCTTAGCTGGCCCTTGGCAAACAGTGCTGGAGAGATTTTTGTGTCTTCAGGGAGCGTCTGGTGAGAGGCTACCAGAGCGCAGGTTTGAGGAAGGCAGGAATGGCGCTGCAGGCCCAAAGAGAAAGGGAAGCCCAGAGCTTCCCTCAGAAGGAGGGAGGTCCCACGGGAAGCCCCTGCAGAGCCAGGCTGGAGCTGTGGGAGAGGGCTGGCTGTCAGGCTGCTGAGGAGGTGCCTGAAGCTGCTGAGTACGTCCTGTGCATTCCTTGTCCAGTCGAGTAGTGTATTATAGTGTGTGTGCCTCAGCATGGGCTGTAACACACGTTCCTCCTCCTTTGGTGTTGGGAGAGACATTTTGGACTCCCTACAGAAGCCACTGTTGCGCTTGGATGCAGGCAGGGAGCACTTGGGGCATTCCTTTTGCCTTTGAGGGCAGCTGGCAGTGGGTGGGCTTTGCCTGAGCTTCCCTCTACAGTAAAGACAAAAGCAGGGATTGTTTTGGGAGCAGCAGATGGCTGTGACCTAGCCAATGACTCAGAGAAGGTGTGTGTGCTAGTCTGGCCACACTGATCAGAACACTTGGCTTCCTAGATTCCCTTTAGACTCCAGACTTGTCACCAGTCTTTGGAGACAAAATACTTCAGAGAAATTGATTGGCTGTAGGGCTGGTTTCATACTGCTGTTGTTTCTATGACTGTTTGTACTTCTATTATTCCTTCTCCAGATCACATGGGCCCCTGCCATCTAAATCCCAACTCTAAGGACTTTTCAATGAAAAGGAAGGAAACTTGCAATGAAGCAAACGAGGAAGCAGAAGAGATGACCAGGACCACTTCAGGATTACTTCCTCCAAAGGCAGCTTGGAGCTGGACTCACAATAAAAGTCCTATACACCCTCAGGCCTTATTTTAAATGATGTTAATATCAGCACAATGATGGCTTGGTTTGCTGTTTGGGTTTTTTTTTCACTTTAAAAATATACTAACATTCCCAAGTGACCTTAAACTGCTAAGGGTGTTAAACTACTGAAAGAATCCAATAATTGGTACAAGAAAAAAAATTAGAAGTTCCCAGCACCATACCTGTGCTCTTGCATGAACTTCTGCAAGGATATTTGAGTCCTGCTCTTCAAGATACTGCTTTTCTTTCTGCCTGCAATGTTCCTGTGCTTTTAACTGTTCAGACATTTTCTCAAAAGCCTCCTCCTGCTTCTGCTGAAGTTTGTTCATAGTGTCAGTCTTGTGCTTGCAAATGTATTCTAGGTGGGATATCTGTGTGACAAGAATTTAAGAAGAAATTCTTATTTACCTTTTCACTTTGAGTCAAGCACAGACTATTCCAGCATAAAATCTAAACTGTAATTTCTTCAAAATTTTCATTAAAACTAAGTAAAACCCTTGCACAGCAGATGAATTACTTGGTTCTCAAAACAAAACTGAAATATATTTTGAAACAAAATATTTTATTTGGTTTGGGTTCTGCCATCCTTTTAACACCTTGCAGATATTTGTCACCTTCTTTGTAGGAAACCTAAGCCAGACACTTCGAACATTTTTTTAAACAACTGTATTAAAATTTAGTATATTCGTAAATTAGTAATCCAAGTATATCCTTTAGAAATTTGTGATGATTGCAAGCAATAATTAAAAAACAGCGTTTATTTTTTTATTTTATTTGTGGGTTTTTGTTTGTTTTTTGTTTGTTTGTTTTTTGTTTGTTTTTTGTTTTGTTTGTTTTGTTGAAAAGCCAAGACATTCCAGATTATTATTAAGTTTTGAAACAATTTCAGGGAATTCTAGCATAGAGAATGTTTTCCTTACAAGTAGCTCATAAGTTTACGTTGTGTTTTCAACAAGCATGAAGGGATTCACTCTAGAGACCTCACAATCAGTCTCAGTAACAAGGCTTAATCAAAAAGCAAGAACAGTAAGACACAATCCCCACAAACACTGCCAACAATATCCATCTCCTTCCCTTCCCATGTCTTTCCTTCTCCCTTTCCTCTTTTACTTCAAAAGGGAAATAAACCAGAAAACAAAGTGGAACCCTGAAGAGTGGCTTAGCCACTCTTAGCTTAGTCTCTGGACCCAGCTGATCTATTTAGAAAGGGTTTTGTTTTTTTTTTTTCCTAAAAATACAAGGTTTTCTGGGAAGAAAGGCCACGTAAGCTCACTTGCATTAATATCACTCAGAAAAGTACAGCTCCTCCTTCACACAAATACTGACATGTTTTAGAATAGGTATTTCTATTGTGTTTCTGAATAAAAATGCCATAATCCGAAAGTTGCAATTAAACAGAAAACCCCAGACTGGCAATCTTTCAAATAGTGCATCTGAGTCATAAACACATCATTTAAAGATGGTATTCCTGGAGAAAGTGTTTTGCCTATGGATTATGGTAAAATAAAGACTTGCTTTATGACTGGAAATGACTACATTCTGTGAGTTTCTTCATCAGTAAGATGAATTTATTATCCTTGAATTAGGTGCCTGTGGCGGGTATCAGACAGTCCTTTCAGAATGTCCTGCACAGAAAGTGGAGCTGAGAGACTTGATGCACACTCCAGTCCCATCTAAATGCTCACAGCAACAGCATCAAACTGAGCAGTGGACCAGCCATAATTAATGGTGTTCATTTGTTAATGTCCAAATCCTCTTGGGGGGATGAATACCACTCCTTCTTCTCCTTTGTAACGAGACTGCAGTGTGCACAAATGTCCCTGAGCTCAGCAGAGGCAGCTGATGCCTGGGGACACTCAGCCTCTCGTTAGCCTGGTGGAAGTTCAAGATCAGGGCTTCAACATTCTCACGCAAGAGTGCACAAAGCCCTGTCCAAGGTAACTCTTCCAGGGCGACGTCTGAATGTTTGGCAGGCACATGGGCGTTTGCCATGCTCTGGTATAAGTTTAGGAGGATGGACAGCACCCTCTGGAACACAAAGAAAAATTAATTGCTGTAGCTGGGCAATGCTAAAATCAAAAGAGATGCATCATATGTGCAGTAGCGGTGCTGCATGCAGTTGAAAACAAGCCCTCAAAGTTCATTCTTGTCGCTTTTTGTTCTTTTCTTCTCTCTCCGACTTCCTTGTTTTCACCCGATCCGCTTTCCCGGAGTGCTGGCCCGGCGCTTCCGGGAGCTGCCAGAGAGAGAGAGAAGCGACAAACACCTTTGCAGGTTCGTTTGATACGGACACAGCTGTTTAGAGAGCGCGAGCAAGACGGGGATAAAGAGACTTAGGAGAGTGGACACTTGTTGTGCAGTCCAAAGTAGGTTGTATTTGCCCGATCGCCGCACGTACAAGTGACTCCAATCTCGGGTCCAGACAAAGGTTTTATAGGGAAAAATAAGAGATAAGGTGAGACCAATAGAACAATGCCCAGTGTGAATACATTATAGGTAAAATCCAATGGGAATAACTCCAGGGGGAAGGATGAATACACGTAAAATTACAGAATAGAAACTCCAGCTTTAGGTTTAGGAAATAGAAACTCCCATCTCAAATTCACAAAGCCCTTTTGCTCCGTTTGCATAGCTGCACACTGCAACACATTCTCATAGATTTACAAAATTTCTCAGTTCATTTCTAATGATTGCAGCCATAAAATTGCATAATCTTACAGCAGAGTAAGAAAAGAGATTTCACAAAATTTATCTAATTAGACACAGTATGTCTATAAAGTATGTGAATAAATCCCAGTGCTGTCAGGGCCACAGCCGTGACCTGGCACAGATAAAAATTTCCGTGCTCTTAGTGGATGCAATTCATTCTCCCTTGTTAATACTGTGAGGTGCATTCAAACTGTGCCCCCACACAACTGCACAGCACACAGAAAACGGTCCAGTTGGCTGGGCAGCACAACACACTCTGAATTTGTTTAAAAATTGGTTTTGCATGGATTATATACGATTAAATAGCTGGCCAAAACAGGCCTACAGCTCCATCAGTCAAACTCCACAAGCCATGTCTCATTGCTTTACAGTGATTTTAATCAGTGGCAGAATAAATGGATTCAGGTTATAAATAAATTTCAGCTACAACAGCATGCAGTAGAAATTCAATTCTTCATAATTTTAGAACATACAAGTGACTTAGAAACTTTGATTAAGCTAATAGAAAGCTGTTTCTCAAATGCCATGAGGACAAAGTATGTAAACCACCGTATCAGTACAGTCAGAGATCAAGATAAGATTCTCAGACTAGAGTGGAAAGAACATATTCAGGGAGCATAAAAGTGGTATACAAGATGAAAAAATACTGTATAGGTCAGGAAAGCAGGAAGTGAAAATGAAGGGAAGAGAACACACTGACATTTTCACACAATTTTGGCACGGGTATAGCAAAGACCAACAGCAATATATTAAATGTTACCTATACTTAGTTCCTGCTACAGTCTTCTGCTTTTTCATTTTGGGAGGCAAAATCAAAGCTGTCTCAATGGAGTAAACAGGATCACATACAGGCACTCCTGCTTCCCAAACAAATACAAACAGCTTTGGGAAAAATACAAACCCATCGAAGGCAATAAATACCTGATTTAGTAAGGGAACCACTAAAAATGGGGGAGGTGGATGGTGGGCACTGCTGCCCTTGGAGTCGTGAGGGGAACCCTGCCCACACTCCATCCCCACAGATAAGAAACACTCCCCTGGGGAGCACTCTGGGGTATGGAGAGGACGTAGACAATATGGGACTGGTGTAATTGCACCAGTTGGCCGAATTATGTTCTTTTCAAATTGGTGTCACATCTCTTCTAGGAATTAATTGGGCCTGCGTGGCTTCAGACCATAGCTGATTAGATTGCTTATAGTAAAACTGAACACACAATGTTGCTTTGGAAGACCCCAGTTCTTGGGCTTCTTGTGGTGCATGTGGTAAAATCTTTGTCCACTCATCCCAGGTGCCCACAGGGTTGGGCCTCTTACCTGTATAGGGATAATCTTTGGATGTCAAAGGGATTCCCAGCAGGCATGGGGATAAAGGCTCTTCCACGCTGCCCATGGCCATGCAGAAACTGTCCTGTTGTAAAGACTTCACAAGAGTGACCCATATATTTTGCTTGGGCTGTTGGATGATCCAGGCAGTGCTGGTGCTGACAATGATCCAGGGCAGCCTCACAATCATGCTGGAGAGCATCTTGATGTTTGTCCGGGTACTGGGCTGTAACCTAAAAATTGTTACAATAAATAAGGCACCTTATTTATTGTAACAATTATATTAATCCCTCTCTCTCCCCTTTTCTATGTGCATGCCTCTATTCCACTTTCCCCTGTTCCCCCTTCCTCCACTCCGCTTTCCCCATTTTATTAGTTTAAGAAAACAAGGAAGGGGTCAGGGGAAAACATATGGAAGGCTAAAACTGAGTGAAACTAGGAGAAAAGGGAAAAGGAGATCAGGTAAAGTAAGGTATTGGTATGAATGTAAGTAAAGAAATTAGTAAAAATATCATCTTTGATATTTTACAATTAGTAGACGGGCAACAATATATCCAACCCATGAGGGAAGAGGGAAAGGAGAAACCAGGGGTCAAAGAGCCAGAAGTCCATGGGGGAATCTGTCTTTTACTCCCAGGAGGACTACTCTATGCTAGCTAGTCACTGCCATCGCCAGGGCAGAAGACTTGGGAATTGACTGAGAGAGGAGAGTTGATGGGATGCTACAGCTTTGTCCAGACAGATGCTTGAGGCATTTGCAGGCTGCAGCAGTTTCTGGCGGGCTCTTTTTATAATTTTCTGATGTCACTGCTATCCTGCAAACCCCAGAGACACGTCTGTGGAGGCATGGCCAGTCATGACTTCTAGTTGTTACTGAACCTTGACACAGCTGGCACCTCTCTACTTAATCAACTGAAAACCAATGATGTTTAGCTCAAGAGTGTTAACACAAAAAATACATCCATGCCTGAAGAAAGCAGTGAAAAATGTTACTGAAGGCAACAACTTGTCCATTTAGTGCAAGACTGTACAAAATCCTGCCTGCTTTAATAGCTGCACTTTAATTTGCACCCAAAGGTACAGAGCATCCTATGCTTCTTTAGTATTCATGTGGGCACAGCCCCCAGTTCTCTATAACTCTACAGCGTAATAATTAGAAAACAGATGACATTTATCAACTGAAAGAGAAAAGAATGCAACCACCAAAGGATTCATGATCTGGATGACATAATAAGGGGGAAACTTTCTTAAATCTGAGATGACATCAAGCTAGGGAAAATTGGAGGCTTGCTGTGGGATAAGAGTCACAATTGGTGCTGACAGATGAAGCTGTTGCTTGAAAAAAATCAAGTGACATAAAGTAGGGATAAGCAGACATTGGCACATTTGGTGGTAGACATACATGATGTGAGCTGGATGAAAAACTTTATGAGATTTATCGTGGTTCTCAAGTTAAACTTGAATTAACAGAATTGTGCTGTTGCAGAGCGGGACTTCTGCTTTTGCCTTCCAGTCTTTTTTCAGTGTATGCTTTAAGCTGGTGTCTAGTTCTGTGTGCTGTCATCCATTCAGTTGGTGGATCATTTAGAGAAAGACAAGAGCAGCTTATGATGATTTGAGATACAAAACATGGGTTTCTTTACTCAAAAGAAGGTGGAACATCTCATTCTGGGCTTTAAATATGTAAAGACTGTTTTTCTTACCCACTGTAATGGCAGAAAACAGTGTGTTAACTTCCTTTTTGAAGTAGCAATTCAAATTGTATCTGGGAAAATTGAAATTAGGAAACTTGCAGAAGAGAACAGTGAAGTGCTAGGACAGAGCACACGTGGAGGTTGTGGCATTCTTAAAAAGTAGCTTAGACACTTATGCATGAGGGATGACACTTTTTTGAGTCTGGTATGTTTTCTACACTGGTAGGACTTCCTTGCCTGTCTTCCTCTGTTTAAGAGTTTGTGTGCTGAGTTACACAATTTGTCTCTTGTGCTGATAATCAGGCAAACGTGCAAGATCCCATATAGTGCCGTAGAGACTTCCATTATACAGAGCTCAGTGGTCACAGAGTAAATATCTGTGAAAAATGCGTATTTTATAATTGGCTCTTCGCAAATATTGAATTGAATGCTATATGTATTATGGAGGGTTATTTTGTAATACTGTATTAATCCTTTCTAAGTAGTGTGTTAAATATAGTCTTAGGTTACAACATAATGGTAAAATAGAAACTCTGCGATGTAAGATATTTTTTACTAGCTCAAGAAAGGGTTAAGATAATCGAGAAGCTCTTCGCACAGAGATAACAGCAACAGGATACCTAATGAGTTACTGCCTCCTTATGGGAAAAGACAAACATTCTTCCACCTTCTCTCCATCTTTATGGAGCCACCAGGATTAAGGGGGAGGAGTTGACAAAACCCAGAAAAATTCTTAATCTGCAAGGAATTTCTGCATCATGTATGAGATATATGAATATGCAACAGGCTGTTGCTTTTAAGGGCTATTCCTTTGTTCGCAAGGCATGTTTTTGGCAGTTTAGTGTCCAAAAAGATCTGGACGTCCGTAATTCTTTGCTTTTTATTTTTTTATTTTTATTTTTATTTTTATTTTTATTTAATTAAATTTAATTTTTAATATTTTATTTTATTTTATTGTCTCATAGTGTCCTAATCCTCATTGTCCAAATTTTTATTACGCTAATTTTATTACTATTTATTTATAACTATTTTATTACTAATAAACTTTTAAGATTTTAAAAAACAAGTGATTGGTGTTTTTCACAATATCCCCTTGTAGGACTGCAGTCTGGTCTAGAGAACCTTTTTCCCCCCTTTCTTTCAACGTTATTGTTATAAATAAAATTGGCTTTCGTAGGTGGGGTTATAAATTGTTAATGATGTCATCTTGTTATGAATTGTTAATGAATGTAATGAATTGTTAGGCCTAATTAATGCAGTAAGTTCTGAAGTTAAATGTACTGTAGCATGAGCATGTGCCCGCTAGAGGAGGGTGGTAAGAACTTTCCAGAAGGTTACCTCACGGCCTGATGACAGCAGCCCGGACTGTAATCGGACAACGAGCCAGCCAGTGACATCGAAGCATCCCAGAATGAGTGGCCAGGAACGCACCGCAAATTGGACCAACCAGTGACCGGAAAAAGGCCAATCTATGAAAGGATCAAGAGCGCACCAATCCGGCAGCTTTAAGAGACTTTAAAACCCCCGGGTGCTGAGCGCCTGGGTCTTTCTGCGGAGCCAGTGTCCAAGGAAGCACCCTGTGCTGCCTACAGGCTGACACTTGTATCTCTGACTTGCTGCGTAGGCCACAGGCTTACCCTGGGCTCTCGTCTTCAGTTGCTTTGATTTTTAATAAACAGGCCGGAGCTTTTTAAAAGATCCTAGCCTCATTTTGCCTGTTTTTAACATTTATGTTTACGCTTTGATTTAATCCTTTCATAAATGGGGACAAACATAGAAAAAGTCCCATAAAACAATCAAAAACTGGCCTGGCCAGGGCGGAGCCGATGAGGCGACCGGCGGGTGGCCGGGGAGGGGGAAAGGGGCCTGGCTCGCGGCAGGACCGCCCGGCCCGGCCTGGCCGAGACGGGGGCCAGGGCCCTCCACCTCCTCACCCATCGCAAGAGACAGTTCCCGGGTTTTTTTGTCTTTAACATGCGTGTTTCACAGAGCCGTGTCCAGCTTCTCAGTGGTTCAACAGACTGTCACTTACAAAAAAGCTTTGCATCATGTCCCTGAATTTCCTCCCATTCCCAACCAGGACGCCCATCCAAGTCCACTGCCTTCACAGTCCCATATTCAGAAAACATTTGTTAACTGATTGTTATGAATAATTGATGTAGTTATTGACTTTCACTATTATTGGCTTTAGTAAATTCTTTTGATATAGTGCAGTTAAAAATGGGACCACACTCCTGGTACTAAAAATGATTTCAGCATTTATTATAATAAAAAGGCCTAAAGCAAGGGGGCCCGCAGGCCGAGCAGGAGCGTTCCCGTTGAGGATGCCGCGGCGCTGGCACTGGGTCTTCTTGAACAGCCATGTCCTCAATGTTCCAGGTGGAGCGGCACGAATTCAGTGGGTCAGATGCCCCTTTTTATCCTGTTTTTTGTCCCTTTGGATTTGTTTCTTTTTGGATCCTTCATTTGCATGAAAGTTTAAGGGGCTTCATTGGCCCATTACAGTTCTGTCCAGGCTGGCTGGTTTCACTTGGGGGGTGGTGCACTTTACTTAGGTGTGTGAAAAATGCATATTATGTGATTGTCTTTTCACAAATATCAAAATGAATACTATACATGTTATGTTGGAAAGTTATGTTAATGAACTTATTAATTTTGTATTAATTTTTGTAGTGCTGTATTAATCCTTTTAAGTAGTGTGGTAAATATAGTTTTAGGCTCTAAGATAATATTAAAATAGAAACTATGCGATGTAAGATACTTTTTTTAACTAGCTCAAGGAATGGATAAGATCATCAAGAAATTCTTTGCACAGAAATAACAGCAACAAGACACCAAAATTTCAAAAGAAGAATTATTGCCTCCTTATCAGGAAGAACCAGACTTCTTCCAGACTTCAAGGAGCCAAAACACTGATTTACAAGATGAGGGGGGAAGTTGACAATAACCAGAAAATACCCTTTGTTTGGAAAGAATTTGTGAATCATGTATGAGATAGATAAATATGCAACAGGCATATTGGGTTTGAAGGGTTAATCCTTTGTTAGCGAGGTATGCTTTTGTGGCTTAGTGCCCAAGAGCATAAGGATGTCTGTTATTCTTTGCTTTTTATTGTCTTTTGTTGTCCTAACTTTGATTCTCCAAATTCTTATTGTCCTGTTTTTATTACTATTCTTTACTATTAAACTTCTAAAATTTTAACACAAGTGACTGGCGTTTTTCACAGGTGTAATACAGTATGCTGAGTACCGAGTTTCTTATAAATACCCTTTTAACCCCTTTTACCATAACCAAACTAACAGCACCTGCTTAACAATTATCAACTATTTTACAACCCTTTCTAACCTATTGTTAACAATTCCTCCCTCTAACTATTTGATCAGGCTTCTAGCCTGCATCAACCTTTTAAAGTTCCACTTCTACTTTTCTCAGTTGCTTGTGGAAAATGAGATGTTCAAGCATATCTCTGGCGTTCTGATCACTCTGTTCTTTTATTACGATTACTTTTTCACCATTTTTCCCTTCCACGTTACCTTGCAGCATGATGCTGCTTTGGACAATGCTGGTTACTATCTGGACTAGACATGGAATTACACGTGGTAGAAATATTACACTTGCTAGTGCACACACCACAAAGAAGACCAATTTCTTCCACAATTTGCCATTCCAGGTGAACGAGTTGTCCCACTAATCAGATTCTCCAAACAAGTGTTCCAACACAGGTTAGTTTTCTAATATTTTGAGTAACATTTTTAATTACATGACTGTGGTCATCGATCTCTAGGCAGCATTCTGAAGTATTAAATTTTCCACAGATCCCTCCTTCCTCTGTGAGGAGGTAGTCTACTGCCAATCGAATCTGGTAAATTACTGATCGTGTTTGCTGTTGCTGCTGTTTAAGAGATCCATGGTCAGAGTTTGATTTGACATTATTTCAAGCACTGCTTGTAAATGGATTCGACTGAGCACTCACACTGGGCTGTTCCACTCGCTGATCACCACATGTCGCTGTCGAGGTGGTCGCGACACAAAGCAGAGACCACACGCAGTCTCAGATGGCAACTCTTTATTATCGACAGTGGCTGACCTTTTATATACTTTCTAATTGTTTATACTTCTTCTGCCCCAACTATTGGCATCAATAAATCAACATAACACCAGTGGTGAAAAGTAACAGTGACTTCAGCTAACTTTCTAAAACTACGTTGTCCAGCTACGAAGTTCTCTCCTTATCTTTCTTCAATTCCTCTCTTCTCTCGGTCTCCTTGGTAACAGCCTTGGAGAGAGCTCCTTATCAGCTTCTTGCTTCTCAGCTTCTCCTCGCTCCTTTAGCTGACAGGCCCGCCGTTAGTCCCTTCCGCAGTAATTCATCCATGAGGGGCAGAAAACAAGTAGAACAGAATAGGATTAAAAAGTCTGGTGATTAATTAAACTTGGTTTAAGTCTGACACACCTTGAGATGACACCAAAATTAATCATCCTAGAGTGCAGCCTACAGCCCACTACCCGCATTTCTGCATTCAGGAAACATAGTTTCTTTCTTTTACACTGTCTTAATTGAAAAGCTGAAAGACTCAAGAGGAATTACTAAATCCTCCAACGAGTCCATGAAGTTTCCTCTCAATGATCTCTTTAGTGCTACTGCAGTCTACTATTCAAGTATACAGGGACAACTACCACAATAATCTCATTAAAAATGTGTGCTTTGTTAAAATAACCATCACCAAAACCCCAATCAGTCATAGTAAGGCAGATAAGACAGAATCAGTATTGATACTGAAAATCTATTAGAGAAGCCGAGAAAGGCAGAATCCAAAAACTTCAAAGTGTGTGCATAATATACTTATTTGGTTGGAAAAAAACTAATACACGTTTATTAGAACAAGTTTTGTTTTAAAATCTCATTTTTTCTACTTTGCATAGCTTTACCTCAGCAGTCCACAAATTATTTTTGCTGTATTAAACTAGTGAAACAAGGATATTTCGTCTAGATTTTAAGTTCCAGAAGGAAGTATTATGCAGCTGTTATAAATGGAAAGTTAAGTTAGGTTCCTAATTTATCAGTAAAATACCTAATTGCAGAATGAGATCAGCAAGAAATTCTATTACTTTGGAAGAGCAGGGTGATATGTTAGAGAACTCTACCTTTCCAGACACTGGAGAAGGAGGACTAGCACAGGGGCTGGAACAGCTACTGCTCTCTGCAGGCTTCACTGAGGACTGAGCTGGTTTGTCAGCTGAGGATCGTTTGGAGAGCAAAATGTCTTTTTCTTTGTACTTCTTTGGCTGGCGGAGTGCAGGAGAAGCAGATTTCACTGAAACCCTAAAAAGGACATACCTTGAGTTTCACAGGCAGTCACTGAACATTTTACATCGACCTGTCAGCTACTGCATGACCACACGTATTTACAGCAACTACAAAATCTATTAAACCCTAACTAAAAATCCCATACTGATCATGCATTGCTTTTTAATGCTACTGTTAAACCTCTTCTGCTACTTCTCAAGCATCACAATTCATGGACAATATTCCTGACAGCTCTCTCAAACAGCAGGCCCAGGTATGAAACACTTCTTTATGGGATTACAAAGCAGCACACAACAGTATAACACCTTTCAACTGTACTTCCACGGTTTCCACCTCCTATGACTAGCAGAAATTTAAGTGGAGCTTGTATACATCAATTGCAACCTACAGTGAGCAGAAGACCTCAACATCTTACTTTTCAGCATGAGAGGAGGCAGACAATTCAGTTTCTGTTGAGCTTTTTCTGCTGTTGGTTGACTTCCATGTAGATGCCAAAGGAAGCTCTTCACAAGTCACAGGTCTTGGTCTCTGGCCAATTCCTGAAGGCTGCTGCAGACCTGCAGACTGTTCTTCAGCACTCAGAACAGCTGTAATTGCTCTTACAGTTGTTTCATCAGCCTGAGACCACGGCTTAGAAGGAGCTCGCATACGACGCAGGAACAAGCTGTGCCACTTCTGCCTGAGTTGCAGCAGCATACCAGCAGCCTGCAGTGAATTCCAGTTCTGTTAAATACTGATGAAAATTAGATCACACAGGTAAGAGGACCCTGTCTTTTTCACAGCAGGCAGCACCTGGCATTCTAATATAAACAGGGCCCACAATGAAAGACAAGACTAAGGTCTTGGGGAAGGGGAATAATCCATATTTAAACTAAGATGCTGACTTACTTTCTTTTCTTTGGGTGGAAGGTAATTTTTGAAACATTTCATTTAGCTCTGTACTAAACTTAGCTTTGTACTGTAAACCCACAGACTTATTTTTTCCTTTTTATCTTCTGAGAAAACCCAATCCTTTCATGCTTTATGCCCTTCCTCTCAAATCAGTCTCTACTCATGCACTCTTCAGTCATACTTGAGGGAAAAGAGCTCTAAGTGACATTTTTCTTAAAGAGACACCTGCTCAAGTGTGATGACTAAGTTCAGAAGACTATAGACTAATTCCCATGTTATCAGGAATGCTTGCATTGAAATCAGTTTTTAAAAATTACTGTTTTGGACACATCTAGGAGAGACAGTGTTATTATTAGAGCTGGTAAAGTTGTATGTTTCATGACCCATAGACTACCTCCTACCATCGCCACAGCTCCTCAATGACATAAAGACTTCTATTTCAAAGAGGTTTTGAAATTTCTCCTTCCAAAATCTGACAGCAACTTTCTTTCAGCAACTCCAGCTTCAAGTGCTCCTTTTTTGATCTGATTTTGGTTATTCTCTCAGAGAAAGAAGAGCACAATATGCCAATGTGGCTGTTCTCTCAGCTCTTGTTCAGATTTTGGCTATCCCAGCTCATGCTATGGCCTGATGGAGCACCATGCAGGCAGGACAGGAGGCCAGAAGGAGCAGAAGGGCCCTTACGCAGCCACTGTCACCTGCAGCTTGCTGTCCCTTGCAGCCATTATCTTTTGTCTGGCAGAATCTCTTCAGAATCTGCTGACCTATGGAAAGGGACAAAACTGCCAAGCTCAGACATTTAAAACAGCGCACTGCCCAGAAAGTTTGTGAAGCAGATCCAACAGCATCTGGACTGCAGAGGCTTTCCTGCTCCCTTGTGTGAGAGACAGGACACCCACACCAAGAGGGAGGAAGAGGGGTGAGCACTCTCACTGTTGACTTAGGTGACTAATTATTTTCTTTCTTTTTGCTCACAGGTAAAAGAACAGAAAGGTATGGGTGATAGGTGATGAAGCATTGCAGCCCGGATGTTGAATACACGAATTCACGTGACAGACAACTCTGTGCCAAAGGGGATTGAAGCCCTTCAATTCCTGACGAGCTCGTCAAGTAAAGGTTAAATCACAGAGTACATGGTTTGAGAGACCCAAATGGACCATGACGTTCTTGGAGAAAATTCTGGGCTACTCAAATGTTACAAAAACCTTTTCACATCTTTTTACAATTCTTCTACATGAAGCAAGCCCAGGACTAATTTCTTTCTTACTTCAGGGTCCAGTTTGAGATGGAGCCATTCATCCAGCTTCAGCAGTGGCAGATCAGCAGCTCTTTTGTCCTCCATCTCACTGTCACTGCTATCATTAGATACCCATCCCCCTGAATTAAAGACAAAAGGTGCATTAGCATCTCTATATTATTTCTGCTTACACACAAAAACCTGCATACTACTGTGTTACCAGCAATAATATTTTTCCTTCTAAAATTGACTTTTAAATGTAACCATTTGTAAAACTACCTCTTCTTTTCTGCAAATACACTGGAAAGTCTTTGCTCCAGATAGCAACAATCAAGTAGCCAGACCTGCTGAAAGTCCTGCTATGTAAAAACCTGTACTGATATGATGTGACTCAACTCATGTACCTTCCCCAGTATTCACAGGCCACTATCCAACTTTTGCCTAAAGCTGTTTGCAAAACCAAACGTGGCTCTATTTCCTAGTAAAGCAGCAGATTTAAAGACCTAGTAAGGAAATATATATATACAGATATGGCTATTAATTAGGATTCCTGATTTTTCTAAAATGCAATTCAATCAGCATAAACACCACTCTAAGGTTCACAGTTTAAAAGCAAGACAGGAAAGCTTCAGAAATAAGTTGGACTTTTAGTTTGATTCAAACTATGACAACTAGCAGCAGTTATTTTTGCTTCCATTCCAGCAGGACTCAATTGAAATGAGGAAAAAAAAGGGAAATTTCTATATCTTCTCCATTACTTACAGTTAATAGTGCAGTTACCTGACATTAAAAATTATCAATAGAACCTATCTTGAAAATGTATGTGTCAGCTAGAAGCAACATGACTTGTTTGCCATATTCATTGTTTCTAAATTATTCTTGCAGTTTCAATAATCTGGTTCAATGTATCAAATAAAGTGGTCTGTAGAAAAAGAACACACATACTACACTTCTCAGTACCAGTATGATCATTAGACATTGTGGCTGCATTCTTTCCTTATGAACTATACAGCAGTTTCTGATACCCTGGAACTGTGTCATTTATGCACTTGAATATGTAAGGAATCCCAAAACGGAGAGATTTCTTACAGGACCGACAAACTCTTCCTGAATAACTACAGGAATTATAACAGCGCTGTTTCCAGAATCAGCCAATATATGTATTAAATATTACTGAAAAGTAAGCTTTCCATGTCACACACTGATGGACACCAACGGAAACATTCCAAATCCAGACTCCGGTGTACCTCGAAAGGATGAAGATGCCTGCAAGGCATTACTTGGCAGTCTGGCTGGTCCACAGAAGAGGGACACGGTGACAGGTGTCACAACAGAGCAGCACCTGATGTTTGCTGTCCTGTGAGCTGCCGTCATTTCATCGTATATAAGCCAGTCTGTAGGGAGGGCCTGGATGGCTGCAGCTTGTCCATTTGCTGGGGCAATCTGTGCAAGAGCAGGTAAGACCAGGCTATTATACCCTCTACCTGTAATGAATGTAAATTTGAACGTATCTCTCATTTTATCCACAGACATTGTGCATGCCTCAACCTGGCAGTGTTCACGGCCAGGCTGGGGGGGCTCTGAGCAACCTGGACTAGTGGAAGGTGTCCCTGCCCGTGGCAGGGGTTGGAATGAGATGAGCTTTACGGCCCCTTCCAACCCAAACCATTCTATGATTCTGTATTTTGAGAAATAAATACATGTATAATTAAATACATATAAAAATATACATGCAAATAAAAAAGCGTGAGAGAATTCAACCAGATTCACACATTATCCTACCATGAAAAAACAAAATATTTTGCTTTAAAAAGAAATGTTAAAAAAAAAGTTTCAGAGAAAACCTTGCTTTTAAGAGTAGGGATCATTATATCTTTAAAACAATTTTATAACTGGGGCGGTTTTTTTACCATTTTGCCTTGTTCCATCTAGAGAAAGGACTAATTGAAACAATGGAAAAATGAAACAACTCCAATTCTCTCAGCTGAGTAGAACAGTATTTTCTAAAGCTGTAGTGTTAAATGCCCATAGTGCTTTTAACGTACTGACAACTAGGAAAAGACATTTCTAAAACATGGGAGAGATTTTAGTGCTGTGTTTTTTGAACTATGAATTCCAAGTGATTTTACCTTTTTATACTGAGACTGGCCAAGAACAGAGGTAGGATGAAATCGCACTTTCTTCTCCTTTGGTTCAGTCAACAGCAGGCTTTCTCTGTCTACATGCACCAGATTGGGATACATCCCGGCCACTAAGGCAGCTTTAATCACAGCCCAGTTCTCAGAGTTAGCATTAACATCTCTAATATCAGCTCCTCCTCTGGCTCTCACAAAACCTGACAAATGAAAAAGACAAAACAGCGCCACGTTAGCTTCTCTTTGGTTCTCAAAAGGAGTTAGAAACTAAAGGTGAAATAAACAACTTATTTGTTTCATTTTTCACCACTGCCAACCTTAACAGCAGCAAGAAGAAACCATTACACTGAAATCCTTCCTGATAAGGGGTTTCATACTAACACAGAATATCACTATTTTCTACAATTTAAAGACATTTCCTCTGGGAATAATTTATTAAAACATGAAATGCAGTGGCATGTGGAGATGAGGGTGCTTTCAGTTAGATCAGCCACACTTCCTCATCTACACCATACCCTGCATGAATGTGTACATGAAGGTGTATTTCAAATTAAGTAAGGAAAATTACACCAGTGAACGTGACTTTTGTTACAATTTCTAAATGCCTGACTTTAAAACAAGGTTAAAATTGTTTCCAACTTCTTTACCTGAGGCTCTAAGCTGGCCAAGCAACTGTGTTCTCATTCCTGCAATGATTTCCATTGTGGCTTGGGATACGAAGTTCTTTTCACAGAAGGCTCTCTCCCAGCCGTCACTGTGGGCCTTCTGCCATGCCTGACAACGTTTTTACATTTGCCTATTAATTTGAAGGGCTTAAACTAAAACTGCATTTTTTAAAAAAGATTACATTTATGTCAATAAAATGCAAAACCCACTCCAAAAGTTAATGTATCAAACCAGATACTTTTTTCTGTTCAAGAATTAGATTCTCTTTACGTGTTTACTAGAATGATGATTATGTCAAGTTAAAGCAAGAAATAAAGATCATTACATTAAGATCATGATTTGAAGTTCAGTGTAGTAGGATATAAAGAGGCACATGGTTAGAACATTTAGAATTTTATAAGGTTTGAAAATATCAACAAAACATACTACAAAAAGGGTTCCCTCACAAATTTATGAGTCCAATACCCAGGAAAGCCACTAGGCAAAAAGAAAGTCTTCTCCGAGGACTTAAGCACAGTCCACCACTCTACATCCAAGTGGCTTGGTACATTTGCATTGCTTGGCTGGTGTGCTGTGATCAGAACTCTCTGAAATGAAATTCTACCTGGAAAGCCCTGAGCAGGGCCATGTGGTCACTGAACGTCCCGGCAGCAAAACGCTTCCTGCACAGCACAGCTGCTCGCTTTTGGGAGGCCAGCGTGGGCAGCACAAAAGGGTCTTGGCAGGCAAGAGCACAGGCAATGGTCAGAACGGGGTCCAGGCACTTCAGAACTACAGCATACAACACCATTTTACCGAGGTGTGGCTCTACAGGCAATTCAGTGAGGTGATAACCAAGCTCAGTGAGATCTTCCCAAGGGTCCATGGCATCTATGGTCTGTTTATAAACAAATGAACAAACAAAGGAGAGGGGGACGGGTACGGTGGACAAAATCACTTTACAGAGAAAGCAGAAAGGATGTGAATACTGGACATTAACTAGACTTGTTTCCAAACACTAAAAAAGCAAGTGAAACTATTAACAGAGACAAGACTTCAAAGCACTCTCTTCCCTTGACATGGAAAACCACATCCCCACACACAAAATGAAAACAGACAATAAACAAAAACTCAGAACATCCTTAGGTAATTAAAAACGGCTTCAGTACAAACTGAAGTCAGTAAGACAGACTGCTACACCACAAATTTGGGATCAAACACAATTACCATCTAAACCTATTCCTTCTCTGACCTTAAGCATATGCACAGCATTTCTCACAGTTACAGCAGGCGGAGGATCAGGAGCTTTCATAAGGAAGTCTACAACTGGACAATTAATTGGAGTCAGAAGTTTTGTGTACAAACAAATCTCCTGCAAGGTAAAAGGCAGAACAAAAAAGATTACCAAGATTTGGAAACAACCCCAAACCCATGATTTGTTGCAATTAATAGTATGGTTTGAGGACATTGTATTTTTTAAAGTTACAGTTTCTAACTGAACATGCACCTGAAGCGGCATTCTTAGATGTTCTGGAGACTGAAATTCCAACATATACTGAAATCGCAGCCTGCTGAAGAGACGAAAGCAGACTCCAGGCTGACAGCGCCCAGCCCTTGAAAATAAAATATGGGAAGTGGTGAAAATGAGGATTTCTTTCTAAAAACAAAACCTAAAGCCAACAAAGAGACACAGAAACTCAGAATGGAAAAGAAGAAGCAGTTCTATGAAGACAGTGTTGTCAGTCACACGCAAAGTGAGAGTTTTCCAATCGTGAGTTATCTTTGAGAGTGTGGCAATTTTTTATGGTAATTTTAACCCAACACTGAGAAATCTGGAGAAAGAAAAACAAGGCTTATCTAATGTAAAGTGCTGTGGGGTTTTTTGCTAACTTAAGACCAGTCCAAATCTCAATCATCCTTTGTTGTAAGGAATCAGTTGCAAACTTTATTTCTTCCTCTCACATCCCCCAAACAGAAGTGATGCTTGGAGTAAAAGGCAGAATAAAGATTAAATAACTTGTGAGTGAATGAGAGACAGCCAGTTCTCTCATTGATATACATCTATGTGCAAATGTGCAGCTTAATGCCAGTATGACTGATTAAACAGGCATTTGTTGCTACATAAACTTCTGAGCCCTCACCCACAGTGTTGGGAAGAATATAATCATGGCCTGTTAAGTCATGGATAGCTTGGAGAAAGTGAAACAGGCAGTCCTCTGCCCACAGACAAGATGTGAAAACACCCCACTGGACACTGTGACTGCTGGTGCTACATGGGAGAAAGAGGAAGGAGAACAAATTAATGGGGGGAAAACAACCCAGACCTTTGGGAAATGCCTGAGCATCACTCTTCTACAACTTGGGAAATTATTCCAAGGAAATACATACTGACCCTACACACTGGACTAGGCTAGAAACAGTTACTACATTGTGTGCTTTATTCGAAACACAGATTGTGGATATCTGCAAAATGGAAACCAGTATGAGGCATTTATTACCTGCCTTTTCTCTGGACAGCACTGGCTTTTGAAATCCACCCCATTTTTAGCACTGGAACACGACTCAGCACATCAAAAGACTTCTAGAAAAACAAAGAAAGGAATATAAACTGAAAACTCAATAGGGTACATGAAATAAAAGTTACTAGTTATTTAGATTACCAACAGAAGTTTTCTAAAAAGTATGAAACACTAATAGATATACAGTAGCTTCTGCAACAAAGGTACCTTCTCAGTTTCAAGTGAATTTATGATGGTATCTCCTTTGTAGTACCTTAATGCTCCACAGTTTGTGAAAGTCAACATTTTCTAGTCAATAGGTAATTGCAAGTCAGTAAAAGCTATGTCAAATCTGTGTTCTGAGATATCACAAAGCAGGTAAAACTACATTATTATACCAAATAAAGTTTTCCTTTTTATCTCACTTGGAAATTACCTACTTATTTTCTTAAGACTGATGTACAATTACAAAAAAAAACACTTTATGAGAACCTCAGAAATTTGGTGTGCATATCACCTATGAAATCCAATTTCATTTTCAAAGCTGTACACTAGGTCTTAAATTGCCTCATTGTGTGTTCTCACTTTTCTTGAACAAGTAATGAGGAATGGGCACTGAACACAGCAAAAAAAAATGCTTAAAAACTTCATGGATTATTTTTGGACTTGATACAATAGTAGGACAAAAGGAACTCCCAGTGCTCTCTAAGTCTCAGGAAGGTGGTGGTCTAAACTGAGGACTTGTTTTAAAAATCCAACAGAAATACTAAATTGTGAAAGAGAAAGATCCATTAATACATCAACCTAGATTAGATTTTACAAGGTTTTTTAGACAGCTAGCTATTTACAGTATTTGTCTTCAAACAAATGGATGTTGAAACTTTTCAGCGGGGACTGTTGCCTGACAGGCAGTAGCTCTCAGCTAGTAAAAGCTTTTTTTCATTTTCATGTAAAGTAAAAAGAAAAAAAAAACAAGTTCCCCAAAGTTTATGCACTGTGTGTTTTAGAATTGCACTAGGAAAATTTAAGGCAATCCTACCTCTTTCACCTTGCCTGAGTCAATGACAAACACCACATCATTGACTGTTATGCTGGTTTCTGCAATATTAGTGGAAAGAATCTGCAAAGAAAAAAAACCAAAACTACCAAAACTAGAGTCACTGTAAAAGCAAAGGCAAAACAGATCATTGTAGCATCGGACAAAGTCCTCTAATACTTGCAATTTTGCGGATGGCAAAAGGTGGAGTTTCAAGCACTTTCTTCTGATCCAAAGTCTGCACACTTGAATGAAGCATGAAAACTTGGTATCTAATGCAAGACAAAAAAAACATTTTAAGGATCCTTAAAAGAAGCAATGAAAAGCCACAGCAACTAAAGGTTTTACCTGTGAGCATTAGCAGCAAATCTCTTGTCATCCAAAAGAATGCGGTCCCTGAGGCTCACTATCTCATCATACCCAGGAAGAAATATTAGAACTGCTCCTAAAAAAGGAAGTGGGTTTGCAAAGTTAAACAGAAAATTCAAATACATGTCGACTAGCACTCAGAAGGTTTTAACGTTTGGGGATTGCTGAAAGAAGAGCACGATTCATCAGAAGCCAAAGCCACAACAGCTGGTTGGGTATTTACCTACCTGCATCACAACTATGACAGATGCTGTGAAGTAAGTGCATTATCAGATCCAGATCCACTTTTTCATCATCAAAACTGTGATGATAAGCTGCCAGTAGTTCTCTGTCCTCTGCACTAAGGTCACTACCACTATTTTGGACCAGGGAACTTTCATCCAGATTTCCAAATGCAAATGAAGCGCTGTAACAGAAAAATACACCAGAGTCAAGGCTGCCCCTTCGGGTTTGCATTGAGCCATCAGCTCAAACTTAGATCAAGACCAACACGACTATTGGTCTTGAATTCTAATGCTGAAGTGTAGCAGAAGGGAATCACCATACTATTGCTGTTCACTGATTTCAATGTTAACCCAACAAAGGATGCCCCTTCATTTATTAGTGCTAACTTTAGGTTTCTTCAACTTCATTGAAACACAACCATAAGCAAATGAAAGTGTAAAGATACTTCTCGTTTATCTGTTCAAGGAAAAGTATTTAAGAGATACGTATTCTCCAAAAATTTCCCATTAGCACAAACTGCACCAAGAGAAATGATAATAAATATAATCTTTACAAAACACTACCTCAACTATGATAACTGTAAGTTAATCAGAAAAGCATTCTTGAATGGCCTAGTGTACACATTACTTCTGTCAATTTTCTTTAACATGCCTATTGCGTATAAAAAATATACAGATAAAAACACATGACAGATTTGTTTGCAAAGTAAGCATGAGAAAAAAAAATGGCACATAGCATACAATTAGCAAGTTGTGCAAACATAAACAATACGATACTGAGTACAAACTTGTTTGGTTTTGAAATTCTTATTCTTAAAAAAATAGGTATTGCTATTCAGTCCAGATTTTACAGCATGAAAAGCTAAAACCTGTTCTGATTAAAAGAACACAAACCTCAAATTCCCCACCACTATCATATACAACTCCTTCTGCAAAATAGCTACAGCTTACCTGTAGGATTCCAACAGATCAACAACCTCTGTCTGTCCAAAGTGCCTAGCCCAGTCCACAGCCATCCTGAAAGAGTTGCACAAGTAGTTTTATTAGATTTTTCACTTCAAAAGATGAAGATGAAGAGCACATCAGGTGAGGCAATTGACACCAGACTTTTGTACCCATTTCTCTCAGTTATCTCTCAGTTATTGCTGGATCTTCAACTTCCCATTTGAAATAGGTGTTAACAGCTATCTGACTTTTAGGTAACTACAGTTCTTTACCACAAAAGAATGTCCTTGTACACAGGAGCACCGGCAAACATGCACAAGGAAATGAGGAGGAAGGAGGTGCCATTCCTTTAAAAAGCCCACAACAACGTGCAGAGATCAGACCTGCCTGTTTGCAGTACCCTTGAAGTCATCTCCAAAAGTCACACCCCAGGCTTAACATTTGGCTATTTCAGGTCTTTCAGAAGCTGTCCTCCTCACAATGCACTTCACTGTTTTACACCTTTAAACTGCATTTCTTCCCAAGTTTTTCAAATGTTAGTACCAGATATCAGACCCCTGGAATCCTAATTCTTATCATTCCATACTACAGTTACAAACTGTACTTCCCTGCTTAGATGAAGACATACTCCATGACCACAAAACCTGAGCTTCTACAGATTCACAAATATTTTTACATGCTACAACATATTTAGAAACGTAACAGAAAGATCTTCTGATATAGGTAACTCCATGAAAATACAAACTGCCAAACATTTTGGTCCAATTCAGTAGATTACAGTTCTGCTAAGCAGTGTCTTAAATAAGACCTACTGAAACAAAGTTTATAGCTCATAATCAAGACCATGTAATTAAGAATTCAATTTAGAATTTACAGAAAACAATGTGATTAACAGGAGTTAAAAACTGTTTAGGCTGTCAAAATCTACAGTTCTTACAGCAGTGTGATAAGTTAGCAAATTAATTTAGATGTTAAAGAATTTTCTTTCTTTCTCCTGTATTGACAAATAAATCTATCTTTTGGTTTCTCTGTTTTTACCAGCCATTAGATGATTTGCAGTGGATACTTGCTCCCATGCTGATCAACTGTTCTACCTGACTCAAAAAGCCTCTCCCTGAAGAAATCATCAGAGCAGTCGCACCAGTTTCACTGTGCCTATAATCAACTGAGAAGTAAAACAAAAAAATCCAGCAAACCCCATAGAAATGTTATTTCTTCATCTAAATATAGTACAAATATTGCTTTCAAATTCCAGCCCAAAGAGAATTTGTTTCCTCACTTTATCTCTGCAGTCACTTCATGTCAATTCCACACTCTTTTAGAAACACACTTCTGTCAATACTTGAAAACAACATCATCAACTAACTAAACAACTCATTAATTCTGCTAGCCCTATCCAATTTTTCAGTAGGCATCAGAATGTAAAGGTAACAACATTTGAAACTGGAGATAAAAGTAGCCACAAAAATCAAAGTAAAGTTGAGGTTGCTTTTTTCTTATGTAATAGCACGTGAAACTTACCACTGACATTTTCAGTTAAAATAAGATTTAACACCTGAGCAAACGAATCAGTATCTTTATGCAACCAGATGTCAGAAAGACAGGAATCCATTTCTTTTACTATCCACGGTTCAAGGCAATTCACATCTTTTTCAGTCTGAAGATAAAAAACAATACTGAAAGATTAATCTCTTCCAAGAGTTGTCTTCATTCTCATACATTACCCACAAAGAATTTGAATGGTAATTTTTCCCAGCAGCAACCAGAAATCCAGCACTCAGGTATCAATGCATTGATTTTGTCAGATGCAAGTACTAACACAATGGCAGTCGAGCCATTTGATCTGAGGAAAAGCTGTGTACAACCACCCTAACTGAAGAGCACACTTCAGCTACAGCAGTTCACCCCAATCAAGTAATCTTTAAAATAGGTTAATATCCCCAAAGACTCTACAGAACTACCTGTAGAAAACAGATTTTAAATGGCTAGTAATACAACACAAATATAAATGTCTCTTCCAACTAAAGAAAAAACTTACCAGTTGATTAAATACTGTGTCACCACCATCATCCAACCATTTGTACTCCTCATTTGCCCTTGGAACTGATTTTTGTCTCCGAGATGTCCTTTTGTTACTGTTGCCTTGAGCTGAACACCACTCAGCAAGAGTGTACTTCTGTTTCTCTTCTAGAATGCAAAATATTCCCCAAGAAAGTTTGAGTCATCTTTATTATCCATTGTTTTCTACTAAAAAAGACAGTTCCAGCAGGTCCAAGTTTTACCTATTCAACCTCTTTTATTTAATCTAGAATGCTACTACCAGTCCAACGTAAATGACATGTTTAAGGGTACCCAAAGTGCACACTGCAAACAAGGGCTATAAGAACGAGGTAAAACCCACCACTTTGGTGTTGAACCCCCCCAAGCCTCCATTATTCCAAACTACTGCATTCAAAGGGTCTTCCTTAAGTAATCATCTTCCACACAATCTCAGCCCAGATCTTTTTCCAGAAATGGAATGCTGAAGACAAGCGAGACAGTCCCTGCACATAACAACTTATTTTTCTACACAAGTGGAAGAAACATTAGAAAACACCAGTCTCTTAACTGAACTTTTCTGTCCCCAGTGATCAGAGATGAGACTGTGATAAATATCCAGTTAGGACTGTATGTTATAGCTTTGGGGTTTGCTTTTTTTTTTTTTTTAATTTCTTTAAATAATCACTGGGATCATTACTTTCAGGTGCCAGGAAAACTTCTGAAGCAGTATCTGCTTAATCAACTGAAAACCAATGATGTTTAGCTCAAGAGTGTTAACACAAAAAATACATCCATGCCTGAAGAAAGCAGTGAAAAATGTTACTGAAGGCAACAACTTGTCCATTTAGTGCAAGATTGTACAAAATCCTGCCTGCTTTAATAGCTACACTTTAATTTGCACCCAAAGGTACAGAGCATCCTATGCTTCTTTAGTATTCATGTGGGCACAGCCCCCAGTTCTCTATAACTCTACAGTGTAATAATTAGAAAACAGATGACATTTATCAACTGAAAGAGAAAAGAATGCAACCACCAAATCAAAGTGATTTTTTTCATTAATTGCATAAACTATTTCAGTGATGTAAATACTGAGAGCTTAAAAATACTTGCTGTCATCTAATCACATCTCATTTAATCTCCTGACTTTGGAATTTTAACAGAAAAGTATCCTGTTAATTGTTTGTTCAATCAATCAATGATTCTCATTGTCAACCCTTACAATTAACAAGTCCACCGACCTTGCTGCTTCTCTTCTTTGTACTTCACCATCTCTTTGTTTGTATACCCAGTGCTTCGTAAAATGTCCTCCAGAAACAACTCTTTAACTTCAAAAGGCCTGCCTTGGACTAAAATAGAAAAAAATCCATAAAAGATTATATATTCACTAGCTTCACTTACAGCATTCATTTTTTCAAAAACTATCTTCACTGGAGTTTATTTTTCTCAGAATTATACAAAACAAAACATTTCCAAAGTAAAATGCCACTTTGTTTCTCTTCAACCTCTTCAATTTTATCAAGTGTTACAGCAAGAGATGTTCATAAGACTGACAGTTATTAATTTGTTTTTAATGAGAAAAAGAGAACAGCCGTTTTTGTTTAGGGTTACAAACAAGAACTCGCCATGTAAGTCTGACACCTGGATTTAAAATTTCATTAATTAATAAGCAATTAATACAGCTTTTTGCAAGGTTCCACACGGAGACAGTACATCTTTGTACTGAACTACTTTCTTTCCATCAGAAGTATGTGAGAAGAGATTCTTATCTCCATGTCCTCAACTTATTCAGCAAAGCTGAGCTTTCTTACTGAATACTTCTTGACAGATGAGACATCCCAGTGGCCCTTCCCTTCTCATAATTTATCCTGATTTCTTTTTCAACAAGACTGTTTTCTAGACCTTATCTGTGGACATTAAAGGATGCTTTTTGCATGAAGAATTCAAATCTCTGCATTTTGATTTCTTGTCCCTTAAGCTGACTCAGGATCACTCCGGATTTTCCTTCAGAAAGAACAATCCACAATTCACATACTTTTAGAAGCTGCCACAGAGGAAGCCTTCCAACACTGAGCACAAGCTCTGTGTACTACAGCAATCCACAGCTACAAAATGTTGGTTTCTGTGGTCAGGATTTTGTCAGCCATAATGCTGAAGGAGAATCAAACCTTTTACATTACATGAACAGACAAAGATGCTTCTTTTAATTCTTAAATTTTCAAAAAAAGAAAAAAAAAAAAAAAAGGGGGGAAACCTTCAAGCCAGGAGCGTGGGGAAAAAAATGCAAACCCACAAAACCCCCCCATCTCCCACACATTTATATTTTGCCTCTACTAAAGATTAGTCGCATGAAATTAAAACAGCAATAATGGTAACTTTTCTTTGGATTTGAATGTAATCTAACTGCAGGTAACTGAGTCTGAACACAAACGAAGAGAAACTGGATGCCTTTTCTGAATATTCACCTAGATGAAGGGCTACTAATCTTCTTTAAATCAAAGAATCATGTCATTCTTTTTTCATGTGAAACCCAATCTGCCTGAGCCTGTATTTCTGAACTGAACAGCTACAGTTAGCTGTGTTTCATCCAGTAACCAGTAACAACCTTCACCAAGCCTGAAGAGTGAGATTCTACTGGAATGTATTAATATGTATCACACTCATGTAGCTCCTAAGTCCTGTATCAGCATGAAGACAGCACTTCAATAACCTCTTCCTAGTTCTTCAGTTAATAGTGGAGGGGGGCAGGATGTACCTGCATGTACAGAACTCCCAGTGACTAAAACACTTCACTCTGAACGAGGTGCAAATAGTCAAGAAACAAGAAACCTGAATACACAAAGAATAAGGATTCCTGGAACTCTCAGTGTATTCACCATGTGCTTTTACTCAGAATAGTTTGTAAGATCTGTGAGTCTCAGGGCCGGTATACTCAGATTTAAGAGTTAAGATCAAGACTTACTATGTATTACTGGGCAGCTTCCAAAATACCTAATAAAGACATTTGTATCTACAGCAGCACCAGAAAGAATTAGTTTCAAATTATGCTGGTTTTGCAGCACATCTCTCAGTTTTATTAGCAAGAAGTCGCTGAACCTATCCCTCTCATGTACTTCATCCTGTAAAAAAAGGAAAAAAAAAGAGATAAAAAACCATCATAGATTCAGGATCACAACTTCTGACAAAAACAAACTTTTCTAAAAACATAAAATACATGATTTGGTGGCACATTACAGAGGCTTTAAAATGTGTAAGTCTAGTTTAAGTAATAGGGTTTTATTTAAAAACTATCCATAAGCAAAAAAAAAAAAACACTTCAAAAAGATTTTATCAGCGCTGAGTGCATTGCAATGCTGAAGCTGTACGCACCTTAACTTTAGAGGCTAAAGTGAATATCTGAAACCTCTCTGATTTTGTATTTGAAGCCAAATTTCAAGAAAACGCCCCAAACCACAAATCCTACAAATCTTATTTTCATAAATTCTCACTTCACCACTGATGAGCATTTAAAGAAATGGATGACACCACATAATCAGAAAAAACAGACAGATTGCTTAGACAAGTCAAAGCCACACAAAGCCTATAAATTAAGGCACCTAACTGATTCATCATCTTTGTCATTCTTCTGTTTTGATTTCTATTATGAATGAAGGAAACAAGGACTCAAAATACAAGGTTTGTAGGCTGACATCAAGAATGTATAGATCATTCTCATGCCTTTTTAACTTTGATAAACAGGCAGGCACCTAAACTTACCTTTTAATCTTCAGGACTTCAATCTTGCCATAAGCATTCTAGTTCCCCTTCCTTATTAAATTCCACAATAGGAATATTAGCATACTCATAAATGAATACATCTGAATAATTTGTTAGCCATTAGACTCCACATTATCTAGAAAACTCTGGGCAAACAAATGGACTGAAAACCTGGTAATGCTAAAAGAAATGATAACAGAAATTCTGAGACAAGCACATTGAACCTCATCCATGTAAGCCTCCCTAAGGATTTGCTGCTGACAGGGGAAGTTCAGAAAAATTTACACTTCTGTCTTTCTCCACTCCTCCTGATTCCGCAATTAATCATTGGCATGAAAATAAACTATTTTTACAGGAAAAAACACAAACACGCAGAAAAACACCAAAATCCACAAAACATGCATGCTACTCTAAGGACTCAGAAAGTCTCTGAAGCTGATTCATCTTCTACCAAACAAAAACACCTGAAGTGCTCAGCAAATCTAAATAAAACAAATGAGGACCTCATTTTCCAAGGCAATACATATTGCCCCACCCCACATGAAAGACCACAGGATGCTCACCACAATAACATGGGTCACGGTGGAGAGGGTGCTGTCTCCTGCCATCAGCGTGCCAAGGAGCATGTCATTAGTGCAGAATGTTACCAGTGTCTTTGGAGAAACCCTATGGAACACATCACACAGACAGCTCAGGGGCTTTGCACCATTTAAAGGCAGCTAGCTTTCCAGGGATCAAAAATTAAAGCAGCTGCTGACCACAAGAGGAATTACAGTTCTCTCCCCAAAAGACTCCTGCACACCACTTGTTTTTAACCTATGCCTTTTCCCACACATTTCCTAACAATTTGTAGTGCTTGCGCCCCAAAACTTTGGACAACGGATTAATTGAAAAAATAAGATTCAGATTTTAATAAATAAGGAAGTAAAAGAGAAGCATGAAGAAATTCTGCATGCTCTCACTGCTCTTCTTGAACTGCTGCCTCTGTTGTGCAGGTTTTCCTCCCCTGTTCCCCACTGTCCCAGAGGCACTGCCACCATCACAGATGGGCTCAGCCTCGGCCACAGGCAGGTCTGTCTTGGCTGGCACCGGCTCTGTCACACACGGGAGAGGCTTCTGGCACCTCCTCACAGAAGCCTCCCCACAGCTCCCAAAGCCTTGCCTTGAGGACACAATACAGTACAGCTGACTAAATCACAAAGTCATCTGCTTCATCCTCTGCTCCTTCAGAAGGTCAAACTACTGAAATGTTACAATTCTATACTGAGAGAAGCTGTCCCAATAAAAACAGCAATTGTCACTACCCCCTCTGGTACTGCCATCCTCAAGGAGCTGAAAAGTTCCTTTCTACTGTACTCTACAGCTCTTCTCTGGAAGACAGTTCAGAAAACCTTAAAAATTATACTTCTCTGTTACTATAAACACCTCTAAACATCTCCATTCCAGATTTTTTTTTTGTCCACACCTCAAAATATTGTTATTTCTCCCTTTTAGTGTTTCTCTGCAGCAATTGTATTGATTCCTCTCAAGCTGGATTTCCTGCACTGCTTCCAGCAATTCTTCCATTTTCACCTGACTTTGCTCTTCTTCTGCCAGCACAGTACTTTCATATATTAATCACCCAGCTTATTTGTGATACATCTTCACCAGCTCTTCTAATCTCTTTATATCCTTGTGAGCTTTCGTACACACATTTGAATTCTTACTGCGGCTTTGTTGTTCAAGCACATTCATTTTCATCAGCTGTGTGTTATCTTTGTTCACTCAAGCAACACAACCTTTTGCCATCTTCTGGTCACTCATATCCCAACTGCTGGCCCTTCCCTGAAATGTCATTTGGCTACACGGTGCAAAGATGTAAAAACCCCACACAATCCATTCATGCTCTGCTTTACAGACAAATTCATCAAGTGGTACTGAAATCTCTGCTTTTACTTCACTTCATGTTTTAAACACAGAAGCTGAAGAAGAGTAAATTTAGCCCAAACTAGACTGATCAATAATGCTCATCTCCATCAGTCACTTTCCAATTTTGTTGTTTTCCCTTTTATGACTCCTATCAACTCACACTACATAACATTTCTTACAGCATGCTGGTCTTCACACCTACCTTCAAAGCTTGCGGAACTTTTGGATCCACACTTGTTACAAGTAGAGAGGGGGGAAGAAAAAAAAATTTAAAAAGTGTAGACTTGATCTGAAAATCAGACAAGGATTTCCATGCATACACTCCGCAGAAGAAGTCAACAGAAAATACCTGAGATTCAGTTCTATAAGACAACCTACTACATGAAACTGCAAAACACAGCAAGAAAGCCATCCTTTTCCCTCTTACGTATTCCTTACCTGCAGTAACATATCCCACCTGGGAGGCTGCAACCCAAACACACTGCAGTTTACCTGTGCACAAGATGCACAAGACCAACACAAGATCAACTGGCACTCAGAAATACCATTAGGACCTGCTTTCTAACCGGATCTGGTAACCAATTGTCTGGCCAATCTTCTCTCTTCTTTCTGCTGCCACTCTTTCAGCCACAGCAACAGCTGCTAAACGTCTGGGCTGAGTACAGAACACACGACAGGCAGTTCCATTCTTGTAGCAGTCATCAAGGATAAATTGAGGGATCTGTAAAGAAGTGGTTCAAATTTACTTTTTGAGACAGCCACAGCTTTGTTAGCACAGGGAAACAATTTAACTGCATCTCAGTGTTACACATTGCAAAAGACTTTTCATTAGGATTATCATGGCAAGCATACCCGAAGCAGTGGAAAATAAATTTCTAAGTATAACCTCTTTAGGTTTTTTTTAAGAAAAAACTTGCAGTGTCTCCCTCCTGCTTCAGAGAAATCTAAAAAAAAAAACTCCTGTAGATAATCTCTCATTTTAACACAAAAAACACTCTGGGTACTAAGAACAGAACTACCTTAGAAGAAAAAGGGCTATACAAACATCACAGCTACTTTCCCTTCAATATTTTGTACTATTTTAATGAAAAAATTGTATCTACCAGAAAATTGTGAGGAATCATTTATGCTTTTAGTACCTATCTACTGGCTTAGTGTTTCAAAAGCAAGAAAGTGAATTGGAACAAGATTTTCAATCATACAGGAAAAGAAAAGCCTTACAATAGCATCAAAATATCCCATATCACAAATATTACACAATTGTCATAAATACTGTTCTAGTTTTTATTTAATTGAAGAAACATACTTGCATAGTTTTTCCTGATCCAGTCTCTCCTATGATCAGAACAATTTTATTGTCCTTTATTATTTGGACAATTTCTTCCTGTTTTTCAAGAACTGGTAGTGACTGCCTGAAGGAATCAAACTCTGATTCCCCTCTTTTCCCTGGGACCTGGGGGATACCATCATTAAGTCGAAAAGTTATCTTGTTTACTTCTTTGTTTTCTGTGAAGACAAGGTAAAAGTTTATTTATGCAGATACAGAGGAAGGTCACAGAAAAACACTGCTCAAAAACTGTACTGAAAAATTAACATTGCTGACTTTTGATGCATCCCTGTGGGTAAAGTGACAAACCCATCACACATTTAGAAGTCATATTTATAGCAACATGTCCTCCTGCAGTGCTTGGAATAAATCTCTTTCAAAACAGTTATTACTTTCATAGCTATTTTGAACAAAACCAGACTCTTCCAGAGCATTGCTCCAAGTCAAAAAAGCCCACAAAGAGCAAAAGGAGAAACAGAAACTAAACCAGAGAACACAGCCCGGTGGATTTTGGTGGCCCTTGTATCTGCGCCCACATTTCACACCTGCAGTTCTCCCTAGAAATACACACTTCCAGGGGTAAGCCTTGAAGCTATTCCACGCCTTTGCCTGAAATCATACTAATGCAAGCATGCTGTATCAAGAGTCCTGGCCCCCACACAGCAGTGTGATGTGTTACAAAGCAGTGCATAAGTAGCCAACAAACGGGCACATCTTCTGAGGCAGCTACTTCACATCCATCATTGCAAGTGCTACTCTCTAATTCCTTGAGAATTATTTTCCAGAAGAATGAAAAGCTTGCTGTAAAGTCAATTATACATATGTAATGTCATTCACAGATTCATATACTAAATTTCAACCTCTGTTGTACCAAGATAAACACAGACTAAGAGATCGGGAGAACTAAAAATACATTCTTGAGATGCGGAGAAAGGCAAATATTACACTGCTCATTAACTTATCCCTTACATTCCTAAGACATTGCATTTCAGTCCTTGCATTATAGCTTCCCTCTGTTCATTAAACAATCCTATTAAACAACTGAAACTATTGGAAATAACAGCAAAGGAAACACTTCAAGAACAGACACCACCTATCAGAACCATGCCATTAAACAAGGCATATTGGTACAAGTGTTTTCTGTTCACTACACCCATCTCTGCACACAGAAACACACTGTAACTCTTCCACTTGTAGCTGCTAAAGCAATAATCTAGATTAAAACCTTGCTTTTTTTAAAAAAAAACCCCAACATTTTATCAGAAGTTTGTCTTTCAGTGAACTCTTCCATATTCAAGAAATCAAGAAGTCTGGACAGTAGTCTCTTAAGGACCAAATCTATTTTGTAGAGATGAAGAAATAAAAATTGAAATTCTTCATTTATCAAGGACATTAATTTCTACAAGCAGAACAGACAACTTCATTTTCTCATATGGGTGTTCTTACAGCAGCAGGGGAACACTGACTCTTCAATCCCACCTCACAGAACTTTTATGGAGCCACATTTCAAAATGTGCTTCCAAAAAGGTTTGGCTGGAACTGGCTCAAAGATTCTAAAGTAACACAACACAAGGTGGACATCACCACGTGCATGATATGACTTCCCAAGTTCTTCACAGCACCAGTTCTAAAAGACCTTAAAAGTAAGGAAAATTAATGCGTTTGCAAGAAGGTGTCTGTTAGGACACGAGAGGGGACAGAACACAAAGAGGTTTCTTTTGTCTTTGGGCTGCAGGTGGTTTTTCCAAGTGGTGGCGATGGACAAGTCCAAAGCAGAACACACGCCCAACGTACCAGATTCAACAGCACAGGCATTTCCTCGCTCTGTCCTTGGCAGGAGTTCCGTGCCTTCCTTATTTGTGACGGGAAAGCGCTGAATCAGACTCCGAACAGCGTGTTTCGTACGGAGAGCCAAGCCACAAGTCATGCCTGCGTGTGCCTCTGATACATCCTTCTTCCTTACAGTCAGGTAGCGATTGGCTCCTTTTCTGTCGGCGGGAGAAGAAAACATATTTTAGGAAAAAGGAACCTACTCTAGGTTGACTTTGATCTGTCAAGGTAGGAGATGCTATGCAAAATCTTTGGGAAAAAAAACAGAAATCACAGTGAGCAGCTTTTTTAATGGAGCCATTAAATCCACAAAGTATAAAAGCAAGCTGTCCCAAAAGGCATGTCACAAGCTTTTCCAAGCATGCATACAGCAATGAACACAGATGCTCATTTCTCTTTTACACTTTTTTCTCTAATACTATTCCTTGCAACACAGTTGAGTATGTTGAAAACATCAGTCAGGTTATCATTAGTCTTGAAATTCTATTGGTCTGCACCAAAAAACTGAAAATTGTACCCTGACTCACCCTTTGCTTTTAGATACCAGTCCAAGAGACTGACAGAGACGGTGAACAAATGCTCTTTCAGTACTAGTGAAACTAGAAGGAAATTCCATCTCTAGAATGATAAATAATAATGAGAAAACAGTAACAATGCAACAGGCACTAATCTTGACAACTCAGTGTTACAGAACCACAGAATTGCTAGGATTGGAAGGGAGACCAGCCAGTGCAACCCCCTGCAGGGTCACCTGGAGCAGCTGACAGAGGAACACATCTAGGGTTTGGGATGTCTCCAGAGGGGCAAACTCAGCACTTTCCCTGGGCAGCAGTTTCAGTGATCTGCCACTCTCAAAGGAAAGAAGTTCTCCCTCATGTTCAGGTGGAACTTCTTGTGTTTTAAGTTATGGCCACTGCTCCTTGTCCTGTCACCAAAAAGTCTGCACCGCCTTCCTGGGACTCATCTTGAAGATCTTCATATGCATTAGTGAGATCCCCTCTCGGTCTCCTCTAGGCTTAACAGGACCAACTCCCACACCTCTCCTGATAAGAGATGCTCCAGACCTCTCATCTCATCTCGGTGGTCTCTGCCGGACCCCTGCAGTGGCTCCCTGTCTCTGTGCTGGGGAGCCCAGAGCCGGACACAGCACCCCAGCCGTGCCTCACTAGGGCCGGGCAGAGGGGCAGGATCCCCTCCCTGACCCGCTGCCAGCGCCCTCCCAACAGCCGCAGGCTGCCCCCGGGCCGGGCTGTGCCGCGCACCCGCCTCGTCCCCGCTCCGGAACCGCTCCAGGGCGAGCTGCACCGCCATTTCCACCACCTCGTCCACGCCGACCTCCCTGAGGGCCTCGGCCCGGGCGCGCCCCGCGGCGCCGGCAGCCCAGTCCCCCGCAGCCCCGCCGGGCTGCCGCCGCAGAACCCGCCTGTGTCGCGACATGGCCCCGACACGGCCCCACACGGCCCCACACGGATCGGGGGCCGCAGCTGCTCGGCCCGAGGGGCGGTGCTGGCGGCGGGCGGGGCCTGCGTGGAGTCACCCACAGCCCCGTCGGCCCGAAGGGAAGGAAATTGGCTCTTTTCCCGACGGTAGGGCCAAGCCTGCTTAGTACCGAGGTATGTGTATGGCTGTGGCCAAAACGTGGCACTGGTGCCCTGTCCGGTCATAAATTACGTGCTTTAATTCATGGTATTAAACGTAGCTGTGGCGAGGGTCATCTCGGCCCTCGGCCTCCTCACTCTGTAAAGTGTTACTTGCCCTTGGTTTTGGATCGTCTTTTCCTGCTGTCCTTTGACTCCACGCTGAGGACACGAGGTAGAAACTAAACCCAATCCTCTTGGGCTTGACACAGGGCTCGGGATTGAAGGCTGCTGCTTTGGAAACATCATCGGTCAGAAGGAGAGTACTTGGAAGAAGAACAAACTACTCCTCCGTTTGAACAAACATCCTCAGTTGTGAACTGAAGTGAGCAATTAAATAAATAGAAGATAAACACTCACTGTCTGATGCAGCTGACTGAAAAACAGCTCTTAAGCGACCTCTACCAAAGCTTTTACAAGACTAACTTCAGCATAATTCTGCACTGAGAGATCACACTGGAGCGGAACAATTGATCTGTTCTAAGGTTATTTTTAATTTTTTTTTTCAGTTTTCAGTTCAGCTATCTGACTATGTCTCTTTGATCAAAGTACATAATGCAAGGTCCTCATAGCTGTTCCTGTGACATTCAGTACTGCCACCGCAAAGCAGATCACAGTTATTATGGAAAATTAAACACTTCAGCTGAATAAGATGAGCATTCCTCTTATCATCCTTGGTATCAAGAGTAAAAAATGAGAGTTCATAACTAATTTGAAAGAGTCGCATCAGAAATCTTTAATTATGAACCCAGATCTCTTAATAGTTTTTGCCTCTTAACAGCATCATCTTGCCTTCCTATAGACAAAAAGCCCCATGATTCTGAAAAATGATTCCTCAGATTCCTCAGTTTGCAGAACATTTTCTCTCTTATAAACACTCTTATGTTCCACAAAAGATGCCAGTTCTACCAGAAAAAGAACTGCAAAGGAAGTTAGTGAAACAGTATTATCAATTCTGTACTGTGTTCGATTGTGTCAGGTTTGACTGACAAAATAATTAGTCTTTCTGGTTTTTGTTTGTTTGGGATTTTTTAAAGATTTTAAGTGCTGTAAGACTTCTTAGCTGTTGAAATATGATGCAAGGATCACTGGTGAGCCAATTCTTCAAGTTAATGAAAGAGCACAAGATTTATTTCTCTTTTCAGCTCCTTAATTATTAAAAAAAGAAAAAAAAAAAGAATTCCCGTATGTAGGGGTTTAAGCATTATAGTAAATTTGTAAGCAGACAGCTGTTGGCTGCTGTGATCATTAATGTTGCCATGAAGTAAGTTATGTATTTATACACATTTAGGGAAGTAAGACTGATGTCAAATTCTATTGAGAGATATTTGTTTAATAAATTAACTGCAGTGAAAATGGGCATTTCTTGCTCTACGGCACACTCCTGGATACACTGATCCATTGATAGTTCCCCAGACCTTTGGCTGCTGATGCGGGTGATTGCCTCTGCCCCATTTCTGGAACCTCTCCTATCATCTACTGACACATCATTCCTTACTTCTCTGTCTTTTCCACTTCCCTTACTTCAGTTCTTATTGATTTTTGAGACATCAAGGAAAAAGCCTTTTGATCAGTTCTGTCCTTGTAAAACAACCTCTCTCAGGTGCTCACTTGCCACAGTGCAGAACTTGGTCTTTGTCTCTACAAATCCATTTCCCACATCACTGCTGAACTGAACTGAGCCGCAACCCTTCAGTGCCCTCAAGGCATCCAGAGAGTTCAGCAACGACTCCAGAAGGAAGGCTGGGAAGAGCGTGATTCCCAACAGGATCAGATATGCCCCAGGTCTTCCCACAGCTTTCTCCACTACTCCTCACTCCTAAATTGAGAAACTCTAGTTTCCAGGGTGAGCAAATGACAGAGGACAGGAGGGAGAGTTGAATGATCCTGTGCTAGCAGATCTTTCTGTGTCTACAACATGTTATCAAGGCAGCATGAAAACTGCAGGGATCCCATGTCTTGTGAGCTTAGGAGTCGACTGAAGGCAGAAGGATTTCATCCCCGTCATTCATGTGCTTGTGTCTTTGCTGAAACGGGAACTGATGTGCTCCCTAGGGAGATTAATTTATCCAGAATGTAATTTCCTACTAGAATACTGTTTCACTGAAATATTTTGATGAAAACAAAACCTATGTTGCAGAAATTTTCTGGAGCACAGAACACATTTACCTATTGCAGTCATCAGTAGCTTGCAGCAAAAGGTTTTGAGTTTACTTCCTAGTCACAGTCTACAAAAAGACCATTTATCTTTACATATGCCCCCACTTTTTTTGACCAAAGTGGTATTTTGTTAACAGAAATACAGCTTCAAATAACATACTTTGGGAAAAAAATAGTTGGACTATTTAATATCTTTGTTTACATGTATATACAAGAAATGAGGAAATGAACTTCTAACTTTCTGTATCCAAAATGTGGATCCTTATGTAAGATCCAGGAATAGGAACCTGTCTGAGTAGGAGAGCAGTTTAGGATATTTTTGGAAAAAGGGGCAAATCTGTTCTCATTTCTATTAATCATCATCATCACAAAAAAGTACACTTTTCAGAACAGTTTTACAAGGTGGTTGAGCATTTATAAAGGTGAAAAAATATTAGGAAGCTTCTCAAAAGAGGCATTAATATTCTATCTAAACATTAATATTCTCTCTAAAGTATTTTTAATCCTAGATTGAAAAAAAATTCTTTTGAATATACTGTTGTAAGAGTTTTCAAACAGCTCTACTTGCTAAGAATTCCACAGCAAAGGCTGCACAAGACTTATATTTCTAGATGGAGCTTTAAATCATAGATCTGTGATGAGAAGTGGATCTAAACAAACTAATGTGAAGAAGGTAATACACTGACTTCAGACACAAGATTTTGATGAGGATTTAACCTAGCAATTTCCTAGCTAAACCATTACTCTGTTGGCAGCAGATGCAGTTTGCTGTACACAGTGATGTTTTCTATAACATTAATTTGAACTCACATTATATGTCTGTTACTTAAAATCTTTTTACAGTGAAGGTCAGTAAACAAAGATGGTCTTTATCTGAAGGCAGCTGAAACACGGTATAATCTCTCCTTTGACACCATCAGGCATTGCTTTTGATCATAGCGTACATAAAAATCTTCAGTCTGAATACCTAAGCAGTGGCAGCAATTAGAATACCTAACTCTCCCATCTATCTTATAGCAACATCAAAAAATATGTGGTTTGTAAGTTGCATTATAGAAAATAAATTATATTTTTAATTTCATTTCCCTAAAAAAAAATAAGAAAAGAAAAAAAAAGAAAAAGTAGGTTTACATAGGAAATTACTTCTATTTAGCCCTTATATTACCTGGGCATGCTTTATATAGGCTAGGCACAGATTCAGATCTGAGCATACCTGCATCTTAGTAGCTTGAGATACGTGTGCAAAGTCACGTTATGTGAGTGCCTGGTGGCCAAGCCAGCTCCACCCTGGTCCCATGTCCCAGCCTGCCCTTTGTTGTCCCAGGGAAGTGTCTGATACCCTGGGCTGATCTGGCTGCCATGGCTGGGTGGTCCTGGCTGCCAGGCCCTGCTCTGACTTCCCAGGCAGCCCCTGCAAGTTCTGGCTCCCCAGCCCCTCGAGATTGTCATTGTAATACTGATACAACAAACCATGGATTGGGATCTGACCTCAGCTGCAGAGATTCAGGTGATGAGAAATTATAAGTTAAATTGTATTATAAATTCCCTACCGTCCTAGTTACAGATTGTACTATGTTGACTCTGCTTGTAGAAATCCTGTGCCATTCTAATAATAAATTCTCTTCTATATCAATCATAACATCCTGTGAAGAAAACAAAGTTTGAATTGTACCTATGGTTTAGTGCTATCCTCACTCTGCCAATATCCCCAAGAGAACCCATCTGTGCTGGGTGACAGTGTCACTCGGATAACACTGACATGTCTATTAACTGAGAACCTCATGGAGCAACAGGGAACTTTTTAGCAAGTGTGTTAAAAGGATGTAGTATTTAGGAAATTGAAAGAGATGGTATTCTGGACAGTTGGGCTCTGGATGCTGAGAAAGTTCTGCATTGCACACCCTGGCTACCTTGCTCAAAGGAATATTACTAAATTAAAACTTCTGCTTGCAAATTAACTTACTGTTTTATTAGTGGGTTTTGAAAGAGGTTAATTGAAAATGCTAGGGCTGAATGTTAGCTAGAAGGAAGTTCTTACCTTTTTTTTGGTCAGTTGATTTTGGTCATTTGGCATCTTTTTATGCAGTGACTTAAGCAGTTTTCTACTGCAAAACCACTTCTAGGTAAATTTGGAGAGGCTTAGAGTGCTTTTCTTTTTCTATTGTTCAACATCTGATTTCAGGTAGACTTGACTTTCAGAGATCACAAGAACTTAGGTGTCCTGTTGATTTGGTGAAAACTCTGAAAAGTCCAGCATCTCTGGAAATCAGGTGTCTCCTGCTCAACTTTCAGAGATGTCTGATTTTGGGTATATCAATGTTGGAGATTAAGTGCAGCTAGTAGTGCTACAGCATTGTTATTAACGTTGGCATTGAGTGTCTTGTATATGCTTATTTGAATTTAGAAATCAGGGCATTATGGAAAATGTATCTTGTGCATTATAAATTATATTGAAAAACTAAAGATTTATTTAACTTACATAAGAAGAGAAATATACCCAACGGCTTGACAGTTAAAACCCCCAGTCTTAAACAGAAAACATACAAACTTTTAAATATTTATTTTGAGAAATATCAAATCTATTTTGCTACTCACAGCAGTACAGAACTCTCACTCCTTGCCCTCCTTCCTTGTTCTCTTCACAACTCTCTAGGCACCACATACCCCTCCCACCAGGGATGCTTCAGGCGGAATTGTACTTTCTGCTGCACAGCATAGTTTGTCTTTTAAATGTGGGGGTTTTGCCATCTGAAATTCACATTCTTTGCTTTGTTATCAGGGAAAGTCAGAAACCATTGCACCAGGTTTTCTTGGGACTGGTACAAATGCAAAAAAAAGTTAACTACAGCTGATGCCCAGAAGGAAAAGATAGCAGGAAAAAAATCAATTCAACCAAACCAAAAATTGTTCACAATGAGCAGGGAGAAGATAAGGAATGGGTGAATTTCTGATCCAGAAAGAAAGCTAGTGTGTGAAGCATGCATCTAAGATGAGAACAAAAGATAAAGTGTTATCTAGATTAGACAAGAAGTGGGAGATTAGTTTAAAAATTGTGAGAACTGGCCAACTGTGAGGCTTAGCAGATAGCATCTGAAAGGATAGGTGCAATATTTTCTGCTTTAAATGCCTTGGAAGAGTATGGAAGTGTGTTGGCTCCATACTACAGTGCCCTGGTCATCCAGCAAGAACTAATGTGAGCGATGTAATTTGGAAATCTGCAGAGACTGAGACCATATGAGACCAGTGAGTGTATGCATGCTTAACTTGCAAGCAGTTTTAGTTAATAAAATGCCAGAGGAACTCTTTACCTTGTAATGACTTACGTAATCAAGGTACAATAAATATTAACAATTAGAACTGTTGCCATCAGTTAATGTACTTTAAAGGCACTGTGCAACAAGTGTGATAACTTTGCTGGATTTATATATTCATTAATCCCTGACAGCAACAAGGAAGATCAAGATGTTTTGTGGCATGAACTGGATATCTTCAAAGACTTCATTAATAGGAAAGGAGTAATACCTGATGCTATGAGGGAAACGTATGTCCTTAATATCAAGGTCTTTTTTTTTCAAACACAGAAATAGGTTAGGAAAAAACTTAGTTCACCCAAATTAATCATGTGACATGATGGAGTAAGAAACATAATGTGTTATGTAAACTGAAATGCTGTTGTAGACTGTTTCAGAATAGCTGTTTCCAGTTAGAGATAACACAGGTTGGTGCTGGTGCTGTATCACTTCTTTTCACAGGGGACATGAGGCCATAATGAGCCAAGCAAGATCCTGCACAGCATGGCAGCAAAGACATGTCCTCACCGTGGCCTTGGCACTCCAGGGCAGCCCAAAAAGGGCCGAGGAGTCCTGTGTGTAACCAGGAGGGATGGCTGACATCACTGTGGGTCCCAGCATTCCCCAGTCCCTTGCTGGCCATTCAGTGCACACTGGGGACGCTGGGCATGGGTGGAACATGGGGATGGGGTGCACAAAATTCAAGAGGGGGCCTCAAAGTGGAAGGAGTGGAAGCCAAAATCGCTGGGTGGAGACCCCCAAAACGGAGGTGCGATATCCCAAAATGGAGGGAGGAACCCACAAAAGTGGAGCAATGCCCCAAAAAACCACATGAAGCTGTTCTCTCCCTCCATTGTTTACCAACAAGAACTATCTACCAACTCTAATTTCAGCAAATAATTTCAAGTGTTTTAGCTGAAAGTCATTCTGAGCAAACTTTGTAGAAGTGATCACAGAATCACAGAGTGTTCTGTGTTGGAAGGGATCCACCGAGTCCAGTTCTGAAGGGAGTGGCTTGCTGGCAGGGTCAGCACCAAAGACACCCACACCAACTTAAGGAAGAAGTGTCATTTCCTGTAGGGCAAAGCAGCAAAGAAGTACAGAAGGATAAGCTAAGCAATGCACCCAATTATTGCTACAAAAGATTGCCTGTAGGGATTAAGAAAGACACATCACCAGTTACCCTAATACTTGACCATTGTCCTGACACACACGTCAGCTGGGGATGCCCTGTCACACCAAAGGATTGGAGAAGCACTCCCAGTAACGGGGAATTCCTATGTGGTTCGCCCACCCTCAGGCCAGGCTGCCAACTTTGCTGTGAGAGGGCCCAGATTTTATACTGTTGAATAAACAAGCTACCATAACTTCTAGTGCGGGAACATCTGGTTTCATCCTCCTCTTGGGCAGGGCTCAGGGAGGAACCAAGGGAGTTTGCTTTGACCCTCTACCTTCAAACACAGCCAGATGGAGATGTGATAAATGAAGATGATTTGTGCTAATAATTGTAACTATATTGATATTTTGGAAAATATTTGTTAAAAAGTAATAAAGGAAAGCAATATGTAATTAGCATCACAAAACACATGTTCGCAGATGTTCATAAGATCCAGGATGGAGTATTGAGATATTTTAGCACAAACAGCCTTGGGAAGGACAAAGTTGGGAAAACCTCCCAAGAGTGGAATCGACATTGAGACAAATAAAAGTCCAGGCAACTTCTTCTGAGGCAAGAACAGCCTTGAAGACAAGTAAGTTGATATAATTCCAGATAGAAAACCCAAAACAGGAACATAATGCTTACTTAAGTAATACCAAGCTCCATGTGCATGCGCAACCTGCCAGGTTATTCAGAGGACAGCCAGGAAGACCATCGGCCTTCATCCAAGAAGACCCCTGAAGAGTCCAGAAGACCCCCAGC
The DNA here is from genome assembly GCF_024509145.1 of Vidua macroura. NCBI lineage: Eukaryota > Metazoa > Chordata > Aves > Passeriformes > Viduidae > Vidua > Vidua macroura. Next base: position 72,181,778 of record NC_071611.1, on the reverse strand, counting down.
AACAACAGGAACATGTGCTGTATAATATGGTGACTTAGACTTCAAGAATCAAAACTGGGAGGAGATTTACAGGAACTATTGATGAATATGTATTAGCATACAGTGTAAAAGTTGTGCTTGGATTCTTTTGCCTTTTGTACGTGCGGCAGGGTGAGAGGTCCTCCCCGTACCCCGCTTGGTTTTGCTTATGCTTTATCAGAACCACTGCCAAATTTCTATTTGTAACTACTTCATTATATTTGATTTTATTATTATTTTATATGTTTTTATACCTCCATTAAAATTGCTGCTAAAGTTTAAATCTTGCAGTTTATTGAACTTGACATATGGCACCTCATTCATGACACCAGGAAGAGGCACGCAGGGCCGGGCTGCTGCCTCCTGCAGCTACAAGGGCCTCCTGGCAGCCTGCCTCTGCCGAGGCTCAGGCTGCTCCGGGCTCTGCCGGGGCTCTGCTGCGGTTCCAGCCCGGGCAAGGCCGGGCCCGCTCTCACCTCACAGTCGCTGACAGCTCTGCACCACAGGAGACCTTTCAGAGCACCCTCTCTGATCTTACTGCTTTCTCAGCTGAGCAAGGCTCTCCTCCAGCCAGAAACATTGCACTTAGGGATACAAATCCAAGTGGCAAGCGCCCAAGTGCTCTGGAGTCACAGCTGAAGGCCTGCATCAGCACAGGATGGTTTGGCTTCCCCACTCCCCCTTTTTCCTGCTAATGCCATTGCCATTTCTACCTCAACTAGAAGTGCCCCAGATGTGCCAAAAGGGACCAGTGGGCTGTATTCCAAAGGCAGTGTGGTCTGGAGAGGATGAATGAAGAAGAGCCTTCTCCACTTACAAACCATACCAAAGAAGCCATAAGCGTGTCTTAGCACCAAGAAAAAACACCTGGCAATTCAGAAGGAAATGTTGAGTTTTCTGAAGGGGTCAGAAGGAGGGGAATCTGCCAAATGAGTTGATGCTTCAGAAACTTTATTTAATTCCAATCCTACTCTATAAACCCATACTACAAAACAACTCAATAATCCTACTTTAGAGTCCTACTCTACAATCCTACTCTAACTTGGTTATGGCAAAAATATCTTGACTGTTAGATTCTTGTCTTCTTCTTCTTCTCCTTCTTCACTGCGTTGATGAGTGGTACCAGGGTGGACGCGGGCTTGGCTGATGTTACAAATGGATGCTGTCCACAGGGAGAAAAAAAAAAAAAGAGCAGTGAACCATGACTTTCCAAGCTCAGTGCTTCACAGACTCAATCAGGATTCCTCTGGTACTTAGAAAGACCCAGAAAGAGGAGTGACGGGGACATCTGCTCCCCTGTCATCCTGTGCAGGACCTTGCCATCACAGGCAAACCTGGCCCAGAATCCCACTTATCCCTTTATTCTGGTTTCTCCATCTAGCTGGGATTTTTGCCCTGCCAGTGCTCTAGAAATGGTGCTTTCTGTCCCTGGGGTTTCTTCCTTTCAGGAAACTCCAATGACCCACATAGGTCCCTGTCTTTGAGAGACAGGCACCGTGCTAATTTCCACAGGGAGACAGAGCAGTGTCTACCTTTCCATGCCCTGCCCCTCCTGTGCTGGATGGCACCTTCCTTCCCAGCAGGGCCAGCCGAGTGGCGCTGGCTGCTGCAGTTCCCTCTCTGCCACACAGCCTGGCAGTAAGCCTGGGCCAGTTCCCCTCTGCCTGAGCGTGCCAGGCAGCAGATGGGGCTGGGACAAGTCCCTCTCAGCTGCCCCTGTCTGCGTGCCAGAAACCTCTAAGGGTGGGGTGGGGGGCAGAAACCAGGGCCCCTCAGAGGCTCACAGTGAGCCCCCCACAGCCCCTCCTGCCCACAGCCAAATCTCTCCAGACTGCTCTGCCAGGACTGGCTTCCTTGGGTTCCTCCACCACCATTTCATGGCTCTGTACCCTGCATTGCTCTACTTCAGTCTTTTGCCATTCGATAAAACGGAACACACCACCAAATTACAAAACAGGGTGACAGAAACAGCCAGAAAACAGAGCACCTGTCCTCTCAGGAAATGCAGAGAGAGGTGGAGTTATTCAGCTTTGTGAAGAACAAGGCCCCAGGAAGACTTTATTGCCACTTTCCAAGACTTCAGAGTGGCTTTGAAGAAAGTGGAGGACATCTTTTTTATCAGGGTCAGTTAACAATAGAATGTGGGCAAATATTTTTAAACAAAATGGGAATCAAGTCAGAGTAAGTCTGAGGAAGAACTTGTTTACTCGGAGCATGGTGCAACACCGGCACAGGTTGTCCCAAGAGCTTGTAGGTGCCCCATTCCTGCAGGTATTCCAGGTCAGGGGGGAAAGGGCTCTGAGCAACCTGATCTCTTTGAAGATGTCCCTGCTCATTGCAGGACACTTGGACCAGATGACCTTCACAGGGCCCTGCCAGCCCAGCCCAGTCTAGGATTCTTCACTGTTTTCATTTGAACAGCACCAAGAGTGGAGGTGAGGAGGAACGGGGGCTCATCTGATGCCTTGGACCTCAGTGGAGGAGGAGCCCATCCCTCAGACACTCTTTCACCTGCAGCCCCTTTGCATTTTACCTGCAGGAGCTCCTTGGCAGACCAGCGCCGTGCCTCGTCTGTCTGCAGGCAGCAGCTCAGGAAGTCACGCAGGCAAGACGAGCATCGGTTGGGCTGCCGCAGCTTTGGTCTCCCTCCTCTGGCTATCAGGAGTTGAACCTGCAGGAAAAGGAAACACCAGGCTCCAGCTTCTTTCCCATCTGTAACTGCTCTCTCAGATCCCATTGTTTAAGCTCCACTCTGCAGGGCAGTTTCTGCCCTGGCAGAGACCCAGAGATGACTTTCCTTTACCAACCAAAAACCCAAACCCCAATGCAGCCACAGCTTTTCAAGCATTCAGCAGATCTTGCCTTGGCAGCTGATTTCATTGACTGACCTAGTTAGTGGGAACTACATCAGCAAAGCATGTTTCCTTCTTGGAGGATTCGCACCAGCTTGACAGGCTTTTGAGAAGACAGACTCTGCTACACTAACTAACTCTACTATTTCCAAGGATTAGTACATGAAAGGCATCTCTGCAGTGCTTGTTGGTCCCTTAAGCACAGTGGTCATAAACCAAAACTCATCGAGCTTCTTGTCCTCTTCTAGAAAACAGCGGTACGTGGAAGGCAAGAAAGGAAACCTGCCAGGTATTCCTCAGGTAAGGAAACAAACATTTGGAATCTCATATTCAACACAGACAGTTTAAGATGCCTGCACAAATGTATTGGGATGAAAATGCCTGCTTGGGCACACACGAGCCACCTGCAGCTCTGTCTCTCAGCTGCAAGTTTCAGCTTCTTTATGTGGCAAAAGGAAAACTTTTCAAGGTCAAATCAGAAGAAGTGCCATCCCTATGGTCCCCCTCTGCTCATTTGGATACTCAGGTCAATGCATTAATGGTGTCCCCATCGCAGAAAGTGTTGGGTAAGAAATGGGAGGTTTTGGCTGGCTCTCCATGGCACCAGGCTGTGGCCTGGTCTCCATAAAAATGCCTATCACAATACTAACAGCTCTGTGCTGGTGGCCCTGAAATAGATGGTGACCAAAAAGACTTTGTTATTATCCTCTTCAAGCCAGAGGAAAATTTCCAAGCCTAAAACAGCAAACACACTCCCCTTGAGTATAAATATGGCAGCTTTCTTTCCTTTTCCCACAGCCCCAGAGGTCACAAAGAGGGTTTTATCCTGTCTCTCTGCAGCTGAGCTCAGCCACTGGACATGGTGGGGAGCTGGAGTCCTCACTGTCCTTAGAACTGTGCAAGCCAGGGGTGGCCCTGCTCCTGTGGTAAAGGAACACAGCACCGGCGTCAACCGCCCACGTTGGATCCCAGCCCCGGGCACCCGGCTGCAAGCTCATCAACTTGTTAAAGTACCCAGAAACAGCCAAGAGTTTAGTGTACAATTCTAACTGCAGTCGGAGAAAAACACATCCTAAACTTATCCAGGCCACCCACACGCAAGACTGAACAATGTACAGATGATTTGAAAGCCTGAAAGTTTTGAAGACCCACAGGATTGGGAAAAGATGCTACAGTTTGGAGGAAAATTGATGTGCTGTGGTTAAAAAAAGAACAAGAAAGCAAAAGTGTTGGGGAAGATGAAACAGGAAAACCTTCTAATCTGGCAAAAGATTTTTAGAATATGGAAACTATAAGCGAGATTGAAATGAAAGTAAGCTTTGAGATAGTTACTAGCCTTAGTTACTGAGCAACTGGAAAACAATGGTATGGCTGGCTGAAGGCAATCCCCTTCAGGGTGCAAAGAGTAGTTTTTAAGGTTTAAAATGTAACACAGTATGGTAATGTAATTATTCCTATAGGCTGTAGGTAAATGCTATAGGATCTGTATCTTGTACTAGATTGGTTAGTGACAATTAGAATATTCAGCACAGAAGAAGATTTAGTGGGCTGTAACCAGAACTTCGTTGCTCTTTCAGGTCTCTCTTTTGGGCTCCTCTTTTGGGCCTGCTCCGAGCTGTGGCTGGCAGCTCCAAACAGGGCCCCTGCAGCCACGCCCTTTGCAATAAACCAAAAGTTCCAAGACCTGGCTTCAAAGTTCTCTTGTCTCTGTCCACCCTGACTGTCCTACCCACCATCGCTCCTACACAAAACTACTTGGGCATAGCTTTGGTGGTTGTTTCTCTTTTTCCTTTCTTTTTCTTTTTCTTTTTCTTTTCCTTTTTCTTTTTCTTTTTCTTTTTCTTTTTCTTTTTCTTTTTCTTTTTCTATAAAATTGAAACTGGGAAGGTCTAACCTCCATTTCTCAGGCTATTTACCACATGTCTAATCTCTCCACTGAAAAATTCTTGTCCTTCAGAGACCGAGCTCCAGCAGGGTTCAAAAAGCAAATGAGAAATTTCAGGCATGGCTGGAGGCCAAAATGGCAGGTTTCTGAACTGGTTAGGTTTCTGAACTGGTTACCTTCCTCTTCCCTTCTGATGCAACCAAATCGACAGCAGATGCTGATGTGCTGCAGGGACATTTTCAGAAGGGGACCTTGGTGGAAGTGGTGCCAGCAGATGGCAATGGGATTTTGTCCAATGGCACACTGACCATGGGACAGGTGAGAAAGACAAGCAGGATCAGTGAGTATTTGCACCTTACCGAAACAGTTTTATTCCGGTAAGGGACTTCTCGTTCCACCATTTCGATGCCCACGATTCCAAAAAACCATATGTCCACTTTGGGGCCATATGGTTGACCTGTCGCCACTTCAGGCGCCATCCACCCAGAAGTGCCGGCCACTGAGCTCTGTCGACTCTGCTCAGGGGTGAGCTGAGCAAAGGGGCCAGAGTCAACTGTGGAGAAAAAAACATACCATGAAAGCCAGCTCAAGTTAGGAAATCAAGCAAAAGAATTCCCCACTCTCAGTCTAAGAATGTGCTGTTGAGTCTCCTGGAGAACTGTCCACGCTCTGTTTCCTCACAGCTTTAGACAAGGAAGTATGGAATTGACCACTTCCAAAAAAACCCAGGTGTTTTAAGGCTGCTCACAGCAGTGGCCTTCATTCCCCTGAAGCTTTACATTGTAGCTCCCTCCCTCTGGAAGAGACACACACAGAGCAATGCCACTCTTGACTTCTCGTGGTTCCTTATACCTCTGTGCACGTTGCAACTGTGTCATCAGCTCACACTGGGGGGCCCTGCACTGCCACCAGCACCATTTTTGGGGAGCTGGCAGTCACTCAAAGCAGCCCCACAGCCCACATCCCTGGAATGCTGCACCTGACCAAGAATACACTGACCCAGCTTGACAGAGCCGTCGGTTCTGAGAAGGATGTTGCTGCTCTTCACATCTCGGTGGATCACGTGGTTCGAGTGAAGAAAATCCAGGCCTTGCAGGCACTGAGAGAGAAAACAGAAACAGGAGGGCAAAAATTAGTGATGTCATTTCATTACACAAGAAAGGAAACAGCTCTAAAAGATTGCCTCTGCAGGGGAATGGCGAGTAATGGCAGAACACAGTGCCATTGCGAGGAAGAGCTTGCTGCTCCACCACTTGCAGAGCAGGACCTTTCTAAGGAAAAGGCATGTCAGCTTTTGAAAAAGCAACAGCACCTGCTGTTGTTGTAGACTGTCCCCTGCAAACCAGCCAGGATGACTGCTGCTGCTGTGGATGTGCTTTCTCCATGCAGAGGACAAGTGAGGGGTTTTGCCAAGGAAGAAAAAGTCCCTCCCTTTGGTGTGAAGTGGATCACTTTGGGTGGGAGGCTGCATGACACAGGTTTTGTTGCTGGCCTCAGCACAGACATGGAAGTATCACAACAGTCACCTTCCTGAAGTAAAGAGCATTTTGGCTGCACTACTGTCCTTTTCCAGTTGAGGACTATGAGAAATGAGTCTCTCTTTCTATTTTGCTGATCATTTCAAATGCTGCCACCAGCACCTTTGCTTTTACAGGCAAGGAATGCAGTGCAGACAGGCTGGAGATGAAAGTTTAGGGAAGCAAAATGGAGAACAGCAAATACAAATCCAAGAGACAGAGTGAGAATACAACAGTAGGAGATATGAGTACAAGAACTAACTGCTGTGAGTGCAGGGGCACTGGCAGGCATTTCACTTGAGAGGCTTTTACTTGCCCATAGCATACCAGCAACACAGAAACAAAGCTTGGCACATGAAATCACTCCAAGTCGGAGCCCTGTTTCCCAGACAATCCTGCCCAAGCCCTGGGCAGCACAGGTGGGATTGCTGACCTCCCTACTGATGGCTGCCATCTCGTCTTCAGACAGGTAGGTCTCGCTGATGACATCGCTCAGAGTGCCTCCGTCCATGTACTCCATGACCAGCCAGAGCTGCCCATCCACAAGGTAGCTGAAAGAAGGAAACAAGAGCATGGAGATAAACATGCATGGCTAGGTTGTTTTCTTGATTGACTATTGTTTCCAAGTCCCTTTGTGACAAGGACAGAATGAAAGGAATAGACATTCCCTCTAGGCTGTGCGTTGTTTGCAATCTGTCTCAAGAAGAAAGGCACAGCTGTGAAAAAAGGAGATGTCTTCAATAGCCAGCAAGTAAAAACTGCAGGTTAGGAACAGATCAAAAGCCTGTCAAACTGTGTGTTTCTGGAAATAAGCACCTAGTCTTCCTGGCATGCAAAGCAATGGAAAAGAGGGGACACAATCCAAGGGAAATCCATGTCAGTTTATCTGGACGTAAGAGGACTCTTGAAAAAAATCAAGCCCCAAAACAATGTGGTGGCTGTGAACTTACAGGCTATTGATTTAGTAAGATATGACTGATGCAGGTTTTTGAATAATCTTCAAACTCTGTGTACCAGGGAAGACTCATGCAGACAAGATGCACTCTCTTCCCATCCACTGGAGATGAGCAGAGCAATAATAATTAACCAATAATTACAGCTCTATTTTCTGCCAGTGAACAAAGTGGAATTTTACCATGCATGTTTGCAATATGTAAACAAACATTCACAACAACTCACCTGTCTAAATAGTTGACCAGGTTGGGATTCTTATTTGTCTTCATGAGCATAAGTTCATTGACTTTTAGTTCCTTCTTCCTCGGTCCTTGGAGATTTATTTTCTTTATGGCCACCTAAAATGACATTGAAAATGAGTAACTTGAGAAGTTGGCGGCACAAGACCACAAGGCACATGGAGCGAGTGATTTTGCAATGCCACAGCCGAGCTGTGCCAAACTGCCTTGTGATTGGGCATTGCAGTAATTAGGAACTGACATTGCAACAGCCCATTTCTCTGCTCCCTTGGAGGCCACTTACAGGACACGTGGCCACTGAGGTTTTGCCTTGTCCACTTGGTAACTGTGGTGTCTCAACTATCACCCACAAAGCTCTGAGCACACTCCCTGCTGCTTTGTCTGGGATTCAGAAGAAGTTATCCATGCCTTAATACTCTTTGGATACATCTCGGGCTATGGGCAGGGCTTAGGGCTTTTAGGGACGCTGTGCAGATCTCTCCCTACGTGCAGTCCTCCAGTGCAGCACTGCAGGTGGCTAAGGAACTACCAGTAACTTTCAGATGCATTTGCTGGCAAACAGAAGTGAGAATTCAGGACTCTGAAGCCGTAGCCCCAAAGAGCAGTGAGATGCTCAAAGGCACCACCTTTGTTTTAGCAATGGAGAGCGAATGAGCACATCCTTCTCTGAAAGGAACTGTTGCCCTCCTTGCCTTCCTTCTGGCAGCTGAGAAGGACAAAGACTTTCCCAAATGTATTTTGCAGGCTGGTAGCAGTCTGTGCTTCTTGTGCCTTTTCAGCACAGCTCTACTCAAAGCTCCAGCCACAGCTGCTCACACCAGAGGACCTGCGGGAGATGTTGACAATTACCTGTCCTCCTGTGGCATTGTCAAGTGCTCTGCAAACATCTCCAAAAGTCCTAGAAACAAAAAAGCAGCAAAGAAAGGAGAAGACATTTAGATCTTGCAGTGAAAGCCAGCCCACAGAGGAGATCTCTGCTGCAAATGCCTAAAACCTGCCGGATGCAGGTGGGCTCTGCCCAAAGGCAGATGATGCATTTTCCTCTCAAGTGCATGGGCACTGGGCCTGTCCCTGAAGCGTTGCTGTTTACTGCCTCAGCTCCTAAGGAGAGCTCCTTCTTTCATCTTGGGTTTCAGGTTCTAAACTGTGCAGGTTTTGTCCTGACCATGGGGTATTTCCTTCAGCAATCTTTTGGAAAGAAATGTTCCTGAGAACTGTTATCTGACAGCTATCAGGGAGTATCTTGCTCTTTCAGGCAAGCAAGTTTCTTCCCCTTTTATTAGTGTGGCTGTATGATTTGGAGATATACAAAAATGCTCAGGAAATTAACACAGAACTGTCCCACACTTGAGAGACAAGGAGATTTTCCAGGTCCTGTTCCTTGCTGCCGGCAAGAACTTGGCAGCATGGAGGTGTCTCTGCCAATGCCTTCTGGGCACACTCACGAATTCAGAGCAGCACTGAGAGATGGGACAATCTATCCCCAGTGTCTGAACATGGGGATAGATGTCTGTTTGCAGCTGGCCGGACTTCACACTGGATCGATATTCCACCAGAAAAACGCCTGGCCCATGGTTATGTAGAAGTAACTGTGGTTGGACTCACCCTCTGCCAATATATTCCAGTTCCGTGTATTTCATCATGGGATTTTCCATGTTCACTATTTTCCCTGAGGGAAAAAAAATGCAAGATGCTCACTTTAAAGCAGAGATCTCAGCTTCCAGGAGATTCAAAAGGCAGACCCAGAGCCTGGAGCTTTGAACCCTTTGTGTTCGGCTGGGTAACAACAACAACCAGGCAGACAGCTCTGCAGCACAGGTGGCCAGCACAGAGACTGCTTTTCTACAGCAGTTCCTGTGGGGAAATGTCTCTAAATGTCCCTGGGACACCAAACTCAGGAAAAACATTTGGTACAGCTATGCTGACACCTGCACACAATAGACTGTTCCTCAGACAAGAAATACAGCAGACGTACTCAGTAGCTCCAGGGAGTCATCCTTGATCTCCTGTTGCTGAGCAGCAGCTGAGTCAGCACTGGAGATGAACAAACCGCCCCGGCTCCGCTTCTCAGGTTGGGGAGCAAAAGCTCCTTTAGACCATGCTGTTGCTGCAGCAGGTTTGGTGACAAAGCCCTTGTAGATCTGGGACAAGAAATGAGTTTATGTCAGAAAGGTGCCTGGCAGAGATTGGCCTGAGATTCCATTTCAAATGCAAGCCCTTAGGAAGGTGCTGTCAGCAACATGCAGGGCTCTTAAGTGGGTTTTTTCTGATGTCCACTTCTCAAACTGGATGGGTCAAAACCAAAGGCTAGTTCTACTCGAGTGGATAGCCAGATTCATGGTCCATTTTCATGGATTTTCTGAAGGATCACTGCCACAATGACCATTCTACTTCCTCTCAAGGATTCCTTTCCCCCTCCAAGGGCTTCAGACACACTTGCAGCTCCTTGTTCAAGTGCTCATCCTCCCCCCACTGTGTCCTCTTTTCCTGCACCATCTTCAGGTCATGCCCAACCTGTAGCACCTTTGGTGGGGACACTTCCTGTGCCTCACGCCAGCCTCGGGGCTCTTCATTGCCACTCATTTGCCGGAAGTCTTTGCCGGCTGCCCGGTGAGATGTCAACACTTGCACCTCGAGTCAAACAGAACAAAGCAGTCAGAGACTACAGCTTGTCCCTGTCAGTCAAGAGTCACTGACTGTGAGGAAAAACAGATTTACAAGGGATACAGACAGCTTGTTTCAATCCTCCATCTGGGTCACCATATTCCCCAGTAAAAACACCGCAAGAAACAAGGAGAGCAGGAACAGGCCAGCAGGAATCAATTTGGATGACTGCTGGCCAAAAGGCCAAAGGACAAGTCCCACTGTCCAGGGCAGTAGTTGAGATTCAGCACACCAGGAAATGTCCTTCTGAGTGACTGTGATACACACTAGAGCAGGATGGCACTCAGAGGCATCACCCCGCTCCCTGCTGCTCTGCACTGGGAAGGCCAGAAGGGCAGAAACCACCAGTTTGGTGACTGCCGTGGCTATCCCTCTTTCACTCACTTGCTTTTGTAGAGCCTGAGGGAGGGGATTAAGTTTTTCTCTGATGATTTTAATTTCTTCCTCCTGCCTCTTCTCCCTTGCCATGATCTTAGCGTGAGCTTTCTGAAAGTCTGTGTCCAGCTGTTCCTTCAAGTTCTGTAAAATACAAGAGAGAGGATCTTTCATGAGTGGAGTGGCTGCCACTCTTTCACTCACCTGGTTTTGTTGATCGCCCCTCTGCTGATGGAGATTCATCTCCTCTTGAATTCTTCTCGTCTCTTCCTGGTTCTTCTTTACTTCCGTGATGGCACTCTGAGCTTCGGGCTGCTCTGCTTGTGGCTCTGCCTTGATATTCTGTACACACAAATGCAGAGCAAGTGACTGGGAGCTGCCATAAGGCTCAGCTTTTTCCTCTTGCAGCCTCAAAATCACATTTATTCAGCCACTTCTTTCTGCTTCCCTACCCACACCTGCTTCCAATGGAACCCTCTTGTCCCAGTGCTGATCTCTGCAGATTCCAAGGCTCTGTGCTTTCAGTGCCTCTGGGACTCCTGGCCTCCTCACTCCCAAGAGCTCTGTTTTATGCACCTCTTCCTGCCCTTTCCCTCTGACACCTGGCGAGTCAGGCTTACCTGGCCATTCTCCTGTGGCTCTTCCACCTGCTGCCTTAGCTGCTCTTCCTGCTCTCGGGCTCTCAGCTCTCCCTGAGTCTGGCATGGCATCTCTGATAAGGCAATCTGCTCCTGCTCTTTCTCTGGAAGAATCTGCACAGAAAGCAAGAGAAGATGGGTTTCAACTTTCCATAGGACATTTGTGGGCCAAGACTCAAGGACTGATGGGCTCACACGTTCCCAGAGCACTGTGCTGCTGCTCTCCTGGGTCATTCTCTGCCTGTGGGGAGGCACAGATTCCAAAGTGACCCTGGCACTACAATCAGGGGCCATCGGGGGCTGAAGCTCCAACAGCCTCTCAGGCAGCTGACAGGGAAGGTGTGGCATTTCTCAGGGGTCTGGTGAGGGCCTCCCTCTGCTCCTGCCATGTCCTGTTTGTCTTTCAGTAGTGACTGACACCCAGCCCAGTCCCACAGCTCCATCCTGCCTCTGCAGGTGGCTTCCTGGGTGAGCTCACCCTTTATGAGAGACACTTCTGGAGTTCATGTTCTCTTCACCACCTAAAACATGGAATTCTTCCACCTCTCTAGGACAGGCAGAAATTAAAGAATTAACTGGGGGCCTCAGGACGAAGAGGCTGGAGGAGGAAAACAGCTCTGAGGGGAAAAAAACACCATATCTGGAGGGGGAAACAGCTCTGCCTGCTCAGAATCGGTCAACAGAACGTGTCTCTAATCCTCTCCTGAAAGGGATGCTTTAAGTGAACTTTGCACCTCCAACTGCTTTGGACCAGAGCCAAGAAGATTCAATTATGCAAATGACAGATAGATAGAGAGAGAGAGAGAGAGAGAGAAAGATCGAACTCACTCTTATAATCTCTCTTTCCTATCGTTTCTGTTGCTACACACACTTGGTAGACATTGCCCTGATCAGCAGCAATCCTGAGATTGCTCTCCTATTGCTTCAATAAACCACACTCCCGGGGAATCTGGAGCATTTAGGTCCTTATGGAATGCAATCAGATCCAGAGCATTGCACTGGGAATGGCACTCTTGCAGCATCTCTGCTCGGCCAAGTGCTTCTCTTGGACTTGACAACACTGAGAGTGCTAAAGGGGCTGTAATCAGAAATAAAGCCCAGCCCCTTCCACCTCCTCTGATCTCTGAGGACCAGCTGGAATGCAAGAGCATTGATTTCCTGCTCAATTCCCAAACACCACATATACTGATTCCCTGGGCTGCAAAAAGGCAGAGGTACTGTCAATATGAATGCGAAGTGCAAGGCCCTGTTGACTGGCCTGGCACCAGAACAGCTCCTTCTCCACCAAGCTTGCTGCCCCAAACAATGTGATCTCATGCAAAAATACTGCATCCTCCAAAAATGTCACCTTACAAAAGAAAATGCAAGCAGAATCTCAACAAGTGCTGGACAAAGGCAGAAAAGTTTGAGGAAAATAGCCTTGCCTTGCTGAGAAATGAGAAACTGAACAGGACTTCTCCTCCCAACAAAGGAAGAAACCACAACATGAAAGAGTCACCAAATGAAGTGTCAAAAACACTTGGATGCAGTGAGATGATATTTGTAGAAGAAATAGCATTTGTAGTGAGCACTATCTTGCAGGGATTTATGGAACTCTACCTGGAGGTCACTGACGAGCCTCCCGTTGTCCAGGCTAAAGCTCCCTCAGCACCTCCTCCTTGGCCTTGCACTCCACAGCCTTCCCCAGCTCCCGTGTCCTCCTCTGCACACGCTCCAGCCCCTCAAGGACTTTCTGCTTCACAGGGGCCCACAACTGGGCACAGCACTCCCAGCTGTGGCCGCAGCGCTGCCCAGCCCAGGGGGACGCTCCCTGCCCTGCTCCTGCTGCCCCACTCTTGCTGACACAGGCCAGGACGCCCTTGGCCTTCTTGGCTCCCTGGCCACGCGCTGGCCCACCTTCAGCTGCTCTTGACCGGCACCCCTGGGTCCTTCGGGCCCACGCAGCTCCCCCACCACAAACTTGCCCCTTTGACGTCAAATACAGCACCCACAATTCCAAGATGTCCTTCCTCTTCTCAGCAACACAAGACAGCAGTCAAGGACTTGCAGCTTCACCCCCACCCGAGGCACTAATGCCATTTCCAAAGCTGCAGGCTTCATCCCAAAACGCAACCACAGAAACTCGCCCCTTCTGCTTTTTGCCTGGCAAGAAGCCTTCCCTACAAGGCACTTGCTTCCTTTGGCCTCACCCCACAAGAATGGCCTACCCCAGCTTCATGGACAACGCAATCATCTCCTTGCAGCTTATCAAAAGCCAAAAGAGAGTGTACAAGTGAAGAACTGCTGCAGAAAACTGCAGAACACTTCCACAAGCCAAACACACCTTTGCACAAAGGGAAAACAACTAAAGAAAGCCCCGTGACCTCCAGCACGAGCACCTGTGCCCTTGGCCACGGCCCTGCAGAAGCCCAGAGAAAGAGCTTCACTGAGCCAAGCAGGCAGAAGCTGAGCCGCAGCCCCCAGCTCTTGGGTGCCTCAAGGTGACAGGCCAAAGGCCAATTTCTAGCTGTCCCTGCCTGCAGGAAATGGCCGCGTCCTGCGGGATTCCAGCACTCAGCATCCTCAGCCAGCAACAGCAAGTGCTGGCTGCTCAGAAACTTGCAGCTCTGCCTTGCACTAAAGACAGCAGCACCCACAACTGGCACTTACTCCCTTGGAACCATCAGGCTCTGCTGTGACCACAGCTGCAGGCTCGTGATCGTCTTGCTCCTTTTGCTCCTCTTTGGCTTCTTCTCCAGGAGCAGAGGGAACCGGGGCAGAGACTGCTGCTGCTTCTGTCATCTGTGGCAAGAGAGAAACATGAGGGACAGGCCGTTACCTATCGTTTGGAACCTCCTTTCTCCTCACATCTACAACCACCTCTTCAAAGGAGAAATCATCAGCATTCTTAGCAATGGCATTCTAAGTCACTCCAGCCAGATTAAAATGGGCTAATTCAAGAGAACTCTGTTTGCCTAGGAATTTGATAGTCCTCCCTGGCTGCTATCTGCAAGGCACAGTGCCTCTGCACAAGGGAGCTTTTAGCTCTTGAAAGCTGTGATATGGAAAAGTAGGAAATAGCCAGCAAGGCCTTTGCTATTGCTGCGGCAGACATGGAAAACTAAAAGTGGATCAGAATCCCATTTGGTGCAGGAAAAGGGCAGGAAAGCTTGTGCAGAAGCATCTTTGCTTGCTGGGAAGAGAGAAAATCAGCAGGGCTTCTCCTCCTAGCAAGCCAAGAAACCACAAATTGGAAGTGTCACCTCCTCAGGTGGCTAAAGCCCTTGCATGCAGAGCGGGGATGTTTGGCAGGGAAGCAGGCCTTGGGGTGAGCGCTGTCCTCTATGGATCTGTGGAAGTGTGCCTGAAGGGCCCTGACGAGCCTCCCGTTGTCCAGGCTAAAGCTCCCTCAGCACCTCCTCCTTGGCCTTGCGCTCCACAGCCTTCCCCAGCTCCCGTGTCCTCCTCTGCACACGCTCCAGCCCCTCAAGGACTTTCTGTTGGAACCCAAGGTGTCCCTCAGACACTCTTGGATGTTCTGGGCCCAGGGCAGAAGCCTCTGAGACCCTGGCAGGCGGCCAGGGACCCCTGTGGTCTTGAGCTTGCCCCATGGAACAATTTACCAACCTTGCAGGAAGAACAAGAAATCACAAAAGTTTAGATATTATAATAGAAGTAGTCACAAAGTGAAAGGTAGGATTTTTGAGTGCTGTACAGGGGGGTTTTAGGCCTTGTACAGGGGGGTCTGAGGTTTGTACATGGGGGTCAGAGGTTCTAAGATGGAGGGATTTGGGCGTGCCCTGTCCTCCTTCTTTCTTCTTCCTATTCTCCATGTTCTTGGTGGTGTTGGCACTCACAGATTGGTTTAGAGTAGAAAGTCACTGTTCAACATAGGTAGTAGGCATTGGGGAAAAACTATAAACACCTAATACGTAATATGTGATATAAAAGATGGCACCAGCCCCTCGGGGAGGAGAGACGGGGACAGCCAGAGACGGGGACAGACAGAGTCAGGGACAATGTCAGGGAGTCTGTGTGCCTTGAGATAACATGCAATAAACTGCCTTGAGGCCGGACGACTGAAGACTACTGAGTCTTTCTTTGAAGGCACGGGTTGGAGGAGAGACTTTACCACCATCCGGAGTCACCCCAATCCGGGGAAGGCTCCGTCAACTTTCTGCTTCACAGGGGCCCACAACTGGACACAGCACTCCCAGCTGTGGCCGCAGCGCTGCCCAGCCCAGGGGGACGCTCACTGCCCTGCTCCTGCTGCCCCACTCTTGCTGACACAGGCCAGGACGCCCTTGGCCTTCTTGGCTCCCTGGCCACGCGCTGGCCCACCTTCAGCTGCTCTTGACCGGCACCCCTGGGTCCTTTGGGCCCACGCAGCTCCCCCACCACAAACTTGCCCCTTTGACTTCAAATACAGCACCCACAATTCCAAGATGTCCTTCCTCTTCTCAGCAACACAAGACAGCAGTCAAGGACTTGCAGCTTCACCCCCACCCGAGCCACAAATGCCATTTCCAAAGCTGCAGGCTTCATCCCAAAACGCAACCACAGAAACTCGCCCCTTCTGCTTTTTGCCTGGCAAGAAGCCTTCCCTACAAGGCACTTGCTTCCTTTGGCCTCACCCCACAAGAATGGCCTACCCCAGCTTCATGGACAACGCAATCATCTCCTTGCAGCTTATCAAAAGCCAAAAGAGACTGTACAAGCGAAGAACTGCTCCAGAAAACTGCAGAACACTTCCACAAGCGAAACACACCTTTGCAGAAAGGGAAAACAACCAAAGAAAGCCCTGTGACCTCCAGCACGAGCACCTGTGCCCTTGGCCACGGCCCTGCAGAAGCCCAGAGACAGAGCTTCACTGAGCCAAGCAGGCAGAAGCTGAGCCGTAGCCCCCAGCTCTTGGGTGCCTGAAGGTGACAGGCCAAAGGCCAATTTCTAGCTGTCCCTGCCTGCAGGAAATGGCCGCGTCCTGCGGGATTCCAGCACTCAGCATCCTCAGCCAGCAACAGCAAGTGCTGGCTGCTCAGAAACTTGCAGCTCTGCCTTGCACTAAAGACAGCACCACCCACAACTGGCACTTACTCTCTTGGAAGCATCAGGCTCTGCTGTGACCACAGCTGCAGGCTCGTGGTCGTCTTGCTCCTTTTGCTCCTCTTTGGCTTCTTCTCCAGGAGCAGAGGGAGCCGGGGCAGAGACTGCTGCTGCTTCTGTCAACTGTGGCAAGAGGGAAACATGAGGGACAGACCGTTACCTATCGTTTAGCACCTCCTTTCTCCTCGCATCTACAACCACCTCCTTGAAGGAGAAATCATCAGCATTCTTAGCAATGGCATTCTAAGTCACTCCGGCCAGATTAAAATGGGCTAATTCAAGAGAACTCTGTTTGCCTAGGAATTTGATAGTCCTCCCTGGCTGCTATCTGCAAGGCACAGTGCCTCTGCACAAGGGAGCTTTTAGCTCTTGAAAGCTGTGAAATGGAAAAGTAGGAAATAGCCAGCAAGGCCTTTGCTATTGCTGCGGCAGACATGGAAAACTAAAAGTGGATCAGAATCCCATTTGGTGCAGGAAAAGGGCAGGAAAGCTTGTGCAGAAGCATCTTTGCTTGCTGGGAAGAGAGAAAATCATCAGGGCTTCTCCTCCAAGCAAGCCAAGAAACCACAAATTGGAAGTGTCACCTCCTCAGGTGGCTAAAGCCCTTGCATGCAGAGCGGGGATGTTTGGCAGGGAAGCAGACCTTGGGGTGAGCGCTGTCCTCTATGGATCTATGGAAGTGTGCCTGAAGGGCCCTGACGAGCCTCCCGTTGTCCAGGCTAAAGCTTCCTCAGCACCTCCTCTTTGGCCTTGCGCTCCACAGCCTTCCCCAGCTCCCGTGTCCTCCTCTGCACACGCTCCAGCCCCTCAAGGACTTTCTGCTTCACAGGGGCCCACAGCTGGGCACAGCACTCCCAGCTGTGGCCGCAGCGCTGCCCAGCCCAGGGGGACGCTCCCTGCCCTGCTCCTGCTGCCCCACTCTTGCTGACACAGGCCAGGACGCCCTTGGCCTTCTTGGCTCCCTGGCCACGCGCTGGCCCACCTTCAGCTGCTCTTGACCGGCACCCCTGGGTCCTTTGGGCCCACGCAGCTCCCCCACCACAAACTTGCCCCTTTGACGTCAAATACAGCACCCACAATTCCAAGATGTCCTTCCTCTTCTCAGCAACACAAGACAGCAGTCAAGGACTTGCAGCTTCACCCCCACCCGAGGCACTAATGCCATTTCCAAAGCTGCAGGCTTCATCCCAAAACGCATCCACAGAAACTCGCCCCTTCTGCTTTTTGCCTGGCAAGAAGCCTTCCCTACAAGGCACTTGCTTCCTTTGGCCTCACCCCACAAGAATGGCCTGCCCCAGCTTCATGGACAACGCAATCATCTCCTTGCAGCTTATCAAAAGCCAAAAGAGACTGTACAAGCGAAGAACTGCTCCAGAAAACTGCAGAACACTTCCACAAGCCAAACACACCTTTGCACAAAGGGAAAACAACTAAAGAAAGCCCTGTGACCTCCAGCACGAGCACCTGTGCCCTTGGCCACGGCCCTGCAGAAGCCCAGAGACAGAGCTTCACTGAGCCAAGCAGGCAGAAGCTGAGCCGCAGCCCCCAGCTCTTGGGTGCCTCAAGGTGACAGGCCAAAGGCCAATTTCTAGCTGTCCCTGCCTGCAGGAAATGGCCACGTCCTGCGGGATTCCAGCACTCAGCATCCTCAGCCAGCAACAGCAAGTGCTGGCTGCTCAGAAACTTGCAGCTCTGCCTTGCACTAAAGACAGCACCACCCACAACTGGCACTTACTCCCTTGGAAGCATCAGGCTCTGCTGTGACCACAGCTGCAGGCTCGTGGTCGTCTTGCTCCTTTTGCTCCTCTTTGGCTTCTTCTCCAGGAGCAGAGGGAGCCGGGGCAGAGACTGCTGCTGCTTCTGTCATCTGTGGCAAGAGAGAAACATGAGGGACAAGCCGTTACCTATCGCTTAGCACCTCCTTTCTCCTCGCATCTACAACCACCTCTTTGAAGGAGAAATCATCAGCATTCTTAGCAATGGCATTCTAAGTCACTCCAGCCAGATTAAAATGGGCTAATTAAAGAGAACTCTGTTTGCCTAGGAATTTGATAGTCCTCCATGGCTGCTATCTGCAAGGCACAGTGCCTCTGCACAAGGGAGCTTTTAGCTCTTGAAAGCTGTGAAATGGAAAAGTAGGAAATAGCCAGCAAAGCCTTTGCTATTGCTGCGGCAGACATGGAAAACTAAAGTGGATCAGAATCCCATTTGGTGCAGGAAAAGGGCAGGAAAGCTTGTGCAGAAGCATCTTTGCTTGCTGGGAAGAGAGAAAATCAGCAGGGCTTCTCCTCCTAGCAAGCCAAGAAACCACAAATTGGAAGTGTCACCTCCTCAGGTGGCTAAAGCCCTTGCATGCAGAGCGGGGATGTTTGGCAGGGAAGCAGGCCTTGGGGTGAGCGCTGTCCTCTATGGATCTATGGAAGTGTGCCTGAAGGGCCCTGACGAGCCTCCCGTTGTCCAGGCTAAAGCTCCCTCAGCACCTCCTCCTTGGCCTTGCGCTCCACAGCCTTCCCCAGCTCCCGTGTCCTCCTCTGCACACGCTCCAGCCCCTCAAGGACTTTCTGCTTCACAGGGACCCACAACTGGGCACAGCACTCCCAGCTGTGGCCGCAGCGCTGCCCAGCCCACGGGGACGCTCCCTGCCCTGCTCCTGCTGCCCCACTCTTGCTGACACAGGCCAGGACGCCCTTGGCCTTCTTGGCTCCCTGGCCACGCGCTGGCCCACCTTCAGCTGCTCTTGACCGGCACCCCTGGGTCCTTTGGGCCCACGCAGCTCCCCCACCACAAACTTGCCCCTTTGACGTCAAATACAGCACCCACAATTCCAAGATGTCCTTCCTCTTCTCAGCAACACAAGACAGCAGTCAAGGACTTGCAGCTTCACCCCCACCCGAGCCACAAATGCCATTTCCAAAGCTGCAGGCTTCATCCCAAAACGCAACCACAGAAACTCGCCCCTTCTGCTTTTTGCCTGGCAAGAAGCCTTCCCTACAAGGCACTTGCTTCCTTTGGCCTCACCCCACAAGAATGGCCTGCCCCAGCTTCATGGACAACGCAATCATCTCCTTGCAGCTTATCAAAAGCCAAAAGAGACTGTACAAGCGAAGAACTGCTCCAGAAAACTGCAGAACACTTCCACAAGCCAAACACACCTTTGCACAAAGGGAAAACAACTAAAGAAAGCCCCGTGACCTCCAGCACGAGCACCTGTGCCCTTGGCCACGGCCCTGCAGAAGCCCAGAGACAGAGCTTCACTGAGCCAAGCAGGCAGAAGCTGAGCCGCAGCCCCCAGCTCTTGGGTGCCTCAAGGTGACAGGCCAAAGGCCAATTTCTAGCTCTCCCTGCCTGCAGGAAATGGCCGCGTCCTGCAGGAGTCCAGCACTCAGCATCCTCAGCCAGCAACAGCAAGTGCTGGCTGCTCAGAAACTTGCAGCTCTGCCTTGCACTAAAGACAGCACCACCCACAACTGGCACTTACTCCCTTGGAACCATCAGGCTCTGCTGTGACCACAGCTGCAGGCTCGTGGTCGTCTTGCTCCTTTTGCTCCTCTTTGGCTTCTTCTCCAGGAGCAGAGGGAACCGGGGCAGAGACTGCTGCTGCTTCTGTCATCTGTGGCAAGAGAGAAACATGAGGGACAAGCCGTTACCTATCGCTTAGCACCTCCTTTCTCCTGGCATCTACAACCACCTCTTTGAAGGAGAAATCATCAGCATTCTTAGCAATGGCATTCTAAGTCACTCCGGCCAGATTAAAATGGGCTAATTCAAGAGAACTCTGTTTGCCTAGGAATTTGATAGTCCTCCCTGGCTGCTATCTGCAAGGCACAGTGCCTCTGCACAAGGGAGCTTTTAGCTCTTGAAAGCTGTGAAATGGAAAAGTAGGAAATAGCCAGCAAGGCCTTTGCTATTGCTGCGGCAGACATGGAAAACTAAAAGTGGATCAGAATCCCATTTGGTGCAGGAAAAGGGCAGGAAAGCTTGTGCAGAAGCATCTTTGCTTGCTGGGAAGAGAGAAAATCAGCAGGGCTTCTCCTCCTAGCAAGCCAAGAAACCACAAATTGGAAGTGTCACCTCCTCAGGTGGCTAAAGCACATGGATGCAGAGCGGGGATGTTTGGCAGGGAAGCAGGCCTTGGGGTGAGCGCTGTCCTCTATGGATCTATGGAAGTGTGCCTGAAGGGCCCTGACGAGCCTCCCGTTGTCCAGGCTAAAGCTCCCTCAGCACCTCCTCCTTGGCCTTGCACTCCACAGCCTTCCCCAGCTCCCGTGTCCTCCTCTGCACACGCTCCAGCCCCTCAAGGACTTTCTGCTTCGCAGGGGCCCACAACTGGGCACAGCACTCCCAGCTGTGGCCGCAGCGCTGCCCAGCCCAGGGGGACGCTCCCTGCCCTGCTCCTGCTGCCCCACTCTTGCTGACACAGGCCAGGACGCCCTTGGCCTTCTTGGCTCCCTGGCCACGCACTGGCCCACCTTCAGCTGCTCTTGACCGGCACCCCTGGGTCCTTCGGGCCCACGCAGCTCCCCCACCACAAACTTGCCCCTTTGACGTCAAATACAGCACCCACAATTCCAAGATGTCCTTCCTCTTCTCAGCAACACAAGACAGCAGTCAAGGACTTGCAGCTTCACCCCCACCCGAGGCACTAATGCCATTTCCAAAGCTGCAGGCTTCATCCCAAAACGCAACCACAGAAACTCGCCCCTTCTGCTTTTTGCCTGGCAAGAAGCCTTCCCTACAAGGCACTTGCTTCCTTTGGCCTCACCCCACAAGAATGGCCTGCCCCAGCTTCATGGACAACGCAATCATCTCCTTGCAGCTTATCAAAAGCCAAAAGAGACTGTACAAGCGAAGAACTGCTCCAGAAAACTGCAGAACACTTCCACAAGCCAAACACACCTTTGCACAAAGGGAAAACAACTAAAGAAAGCCCTGTGACCTCCAGCACGAGCACCTGTGCCCTTGGCCACGGCCCTGCAGAAGCCCAGAGACAGAGCTTCACTGAGCCAAGCAGGCAGAAGCTGAGCCGCAGCCCCCAGCTCTTGGGTGCCTCAAGGTGACAGGCCAAAGGCCAATTTCTAGCTGTCCCTGCCTGCAGGAAATGGCCACGTCCTGCGGGATTCCAGCACTCAGCATCCTCAGCCAGCAACAGCAAGTGCTGGCTGCTCAGAAACTTGCAGCTCTGCCTTGCACTAAAGACAGCACCACCCACAACTGGCACTTACTCCCTTGGAAGCATCAGGCTCTGCTGTGACCACAGCTGCAGGCTCGTGGTCGTCTTGCTCCTTTTGCTCCTCTTTGGCTTCTTCTCCAGGAGCAGAGGGAGCCGGGGCAGAGACTGCTGCTGCTTCTGTCATCTGTGGCAAGAGAGAAACATGAGGGACAAGCCGTTACCTATCGCTTAGCACCTCCTTTCTCCTGGCATCTACAACCACCTCTTTGAAGGAGAAATCATCAGCATTCTTAGCAATGGCATTCTAAGTCACTCCGGCCAGATTAAAATGGGCTAATTCAAGAGAACTCTGTTTGCCTAGGAATTTGATAGTCCTCCCTGGCTGCTATCTGCAAGGCACAGTGCCTCTGCACAAGGGAGCTTTTAGCTCTTGAAAGCTGTGAAATGGAAAAGTAGGAAATAGCCAGCAAGGCCTTTGCTATTGCTGCGGCAGACATGGAAAACTAAAAGTGGATCAGAATCCCTTTCGGTGCAGGAAAAGGGCAGGAAAGCTTGTGCAGAAGCATCTTTGCTTGCTGGGAAGAGAGAAAATCAGCAGGGCTTCTCCTCCTAGCAAGCCAAGAAACCACAAATTGGAAGTGTCACCTCCTCAGGTGGCTAAAGCACATGGATGCAGAGCGGGGATGTTTGGCAGGGAAGCAGGCCTTGGGGTGAGCGCTGTCCTCTATGGATCTATGGAAGTGTGCCTGAAGGGCCCTGACGAGCCTCCCGTTGTCCAGGCTAAAGCTCCCTCAGCACCTCCTCCTTGGCCTTGCACTCCACAGCCTTCCCCAGCTCTCGTGTCCTCCTCTGCACACGCTCCAGCCCCTCAAGGACTTTCTGCTTCGCAGGGGCCCACAACTGGGCACAGCACTCCCAGCTGTGGCCGCAGCGCTGCCCAGCCCAGGGGGACGCTCCCTGCCCTGCTCCTGCTGCCCCACTCTTGCTGACACAGGCCAGGACGCCCTTGGCCTTCTTGGCTCCCTGGCCACGCACTGGCCCACCTTCAGCTGCTCTTGACCGGCACCCCTGGGTCCTTTGGGCCCACGCAGCTGCCCCACCACAAACTTGCCCCTTTGACGTCAAATACAGCACCCACAATTCCAAGATGTCCTTCCTCTTCTCAGCAACACAAGACAGCAGTCAAGGACTTGCAGCTTCACCCCAACCCGAGGCACTAATGCCATTTCCAAAGCTGCAGGCTTCATCCCAAAACGCAACCACAGAAACTCGCCCCTTCTGCTTTTTGCCTGGCAAGAAGCCTTCCCTACAAGGCACTTGCTTCCTTTGGCCTCACCCCACAAGAATGGCCTGCCCCAGCTTCATGGACAACGCAATCATCTCCTTGCAGCTTATCAAAAGCCAAAAGAGACTGTACAAGCGAAGAACTGCTGCAGAAAACTGCAGAACACTTCCACAAGCCAAACACACCTTTGCACAAAGGGAAAACAACTAAAGAAAGCCCTGTGACCTCCAGCACGAGCACCTGTGCCCTTGGCCACGGCCCTGCAGAAGCCCAGAGACAGAGCTTCACTGAGCCAAGCAGGCAGAAGCTGAGCCGCAGCCCCCAGCTCTTGGGTGCCTCAAGGTGACAGGCCAAGGGCCAATTTCTAGCTGTCCCTGCCTGCAGGAAATGGCCGCGTCCTGCGGGATTCCAGCACTCAGCATCCTCAGCCAGCAACAGCAAGTGCTGGCTGCTCAGAAACTTGCAGCTCTGCCTTGCACTAAAGACAGCACCACCCACAACTGGCACTTACTCCCTTGGAAGCATCAGGCTCTGCTGTGACCACAGCTGCAGGCTCGTGGTCGTCTTGCTCCTTTTGCTCCTCTTTGGCTTCTTCTCCAGGAGCAGAGGGAGCCGGGGCAGAGACTGCTGCTGCTTCTGTCATCTGTGGAAAGAGAGAAACATGAGGGACAGGCCGTTACCTATCGTTTAGCACCTCCTTTCTCCTGGCATCTACAACCACCTCTTTGAAGGAGAAATCATCAGCATTCTTAGCAATGGCATTCTAAGTCACTCCAGCCAGATTAAAATGGGCTAATTCAAGAGAACTCTGTTTGCCTAGGAATTTGATAGTCCTCCATGGCTGCTATCTGCAAGGCACAGTGCCTCTGCACAAGGGAGCTTTTAGCTCTTGAAAGCTGTGATATGGAAAAGTAGGAAATAGCCAGCAAGGCCTTTGCTATTGCTGCGGCAGACATGGAAAACTAAAAGTGGATCAGAATCCCATTTGGTGCAGGAAAAGGGCAGGAAAGCTTGTGCAGAAGCATCTTTGCTTGCTGGGAAGAGAGAAAATCAGCAGGGCTTCTCCTCCTAGCAAGCCAAGAAACCACAAATTGGAAGTGTCACCTCCTCAGGTGGCTAAAGCCCTTGCATGCAGAGCGGGGATGTTTGGCAGGGAAGCAGACCTTGGGGTGAGCGCTGTCCTCTATGGATCTATGGAAGTGTGCCTGAAGGGCCCTGACGAGCCTCCCGTTGTCCAGGCTAAAGCTCCCTCAGCACCTCCTCCTTGGCCTTGCGCTCCACAGCCTTCCCCAGCTCCCGTGTCCTCCTCTGCACACGCTCCAGCCCCTCAAGGACTTTCTGCTTCACAGGGGCCCACAACTGGGCACAGCACTCCCAGCTGTGGCCGCAGCGCTGCCCAGCCCAGGGGGACGCTCACTGCCCTGCTCCTGCTGCCCCACTCTTGCTGACACAGGCCAGGACGCCCTTGGCCTTCTTGGCTCCCTGGCCACGCGCTGGCCCACCTTCAGCTGCTCTTGACCGGCACCCCTGGGTCCTTTCGGCCCACGCAGCTCCCCCACCACAAACTTGCCCCTTTGACGTCAAATACAGCACCCACAATTCCAAGATGTCCTTCCTCTTCTCAGCAACACAAGACAGCAGTCAAGGACTTGCAGCTTCACCCCCACCCGAGGCACTAATGCCATTTCCAAAGCTGCAGGCTTCATCCCAAAACGCAACCACAGAAACTCGCCCCTTCTGCTTTTTGCCTGGCAAGAAGCCTTCCCTACGAGGCACTTGCTTCCTTTGGCCTCACCCCACAAGAATGGCCTACCCCAGCTTCATGGACAACACAATCATCTCCTTGCAGCTTATCAAAAGCCAAAAGAGACTGTACAAGCGAAGAACTGCTCCAGAAAACTGCAGAACACTTCCACAAGCCAAACACACCTTTGCACAAAGGGAAAACAACTAAAGAAAGCCCTGTGACCTCCAGCACGAGCACCTGTGCCCTTGGCCACGGCCCTGCAGAAGCCCAGAGACAGAGCTTCACTGAGCCAAGCAGGCAGAAGCTGAGCCGCAGCCCCCAGCTCTTGGGTGCCTCAAGGTGACAGGCCAAAGGCCAATTTCTAGCTCTCCCTGCCTGCAGGAAATGGCCGCGTCCTGCGGGATTCCAGCACTCAGCATCCTCAGCCAGCAACAGCAAGTGCTGGCTGCTCAGAAACTTGCAGCTCTGCCTTGCACTAAAGACAGCACCACCCACAACTGGCACTTACTCCCTTGGAAGCATCAGGCTCTGCTGTGACCACAGCTGCAGGCTCGTGGTCGTCTTGCTCCTTTTGCTCCTCTTTGGCTTCTTCTCCAGGAGCAGAGGGAGCCGGGGCAGAGACTGCTGCTGCTTCTGTCATCTGTGGCAAGAGAGAAACATGAGGGACAGGCCGTTACCTATCGTTTAGCACCTCCTTTCTCCTGGCATCTACAACCACCTCTTTGAAGGAGAAATCATCAGCATTCTTAGCAATGGCATTCTAAGTCACTCCGGCCAGATTAAAATGGGCTAATTCAAGAGAACTCTGTTTGCCTAGGAATTTGATAGTCCTCCCTGGCTGCTATCTGCAAGGCACAGTGCCTCTGCACAAGGGAGCTTTTAGCTCTTGAAAGCTGTGAAATGGAAAAGTAGGAAATAGCCAGCAAGGCCTTTGCTATTGCTGCGGCAGACATGGAAAACTAAAAGTGGATCAGAATCCCATTTGGTGCAGGAAAAGGGCAGGAAAGCTTGTGCAGAAGCATCTTTGCTTGCTGGGAAGAGAGAAAATCAGCAGGGCTTCTCCTCCTAGCAAGCCAAGAAACCACAAATTGGAAGTGTCACCTCCTCAGGTGGCTAAAGCACATGGATGCAGAGCGGGGATGTTTGGCAGGGAAGCAGGCCTTGGGGTGAGCGCTGTCCTCTATGGATCTATGGAAGTGTGCCTGAAGGGCCCTGACGAGCCTCCCGTTGTCCAGGCTAAAGCTCCCTCAGCACCTCCTCCTTGGCCTTGCACTCCACAGCCTTCCCCAGCTCCCGTGTCCTCCTCTGCACACGCTCCAGCCCCTCAAGGACTTTCTGCTTCACAGGGGCCCACAACTGGGCACAGCACTCCCAGCTGTGGCCGCAGCGCTGCCCAGCCCAGGGGGACGCTCCCTGCCCTGCTCCTGCTGCCCCACTCTTGCTGACACAGGCCAGGACGCCCTTGGCCTTCTTGGCTCCCTGGCCACGCACTGGCCCACCTTCAGCTGCTCTTGACCGGCACCCCTGGGTCCTTCGGGCCCACGCAGCTCCCCCACCACAAACTTGCCCCTTTGACGTCAAATACAGCACCCACAATTCCAAGATGTCCTTCCTCTTCTCAGCAACACAAGACAGCAGTCAAGGACTTGCAGCTTCACCCCCACCCGAGGCACTAATGCCATTTCCAAAGCTGCAGGCTTCATCCCAAAACGCAACCACAGAAACTCGCCCCTTCTGCTTTTTGCCTGGCAAGAAGCCTTCCCTACAAGGCACTTGCTTCCTTTGGCCTCACCCCACAAGAATGGCCTGCCCCAGCTTCATGGACAACGCAATCATCTCCTTGCAGCTTATCAAAAGCCAAAAGAGACTGTACAAGCGAAGAACTGCTCCAGAAAACTGCAGAACACTTCCACAAGCCAAACACACCTTTGCAGAAAGGGAAAACAACTAAAGAAAGCCCTGTGACCTCCAGCACGAGCACCTGTGCCCTTGGCCACGGCCCTGCAGAAGCCCAGAGACAGAGCTTCACTGAGCCAAGCAGGCAGAAGCTGAGCCGCAGCCCCCAGCTCTTGGGTGCCTCAAGGTGACAGGCCAAAGGCCAATTTCTAGCTCTCCCTGCCTGCAGGAAATGGCCACGTCCTGCGGGATTCCAGCACTCAGCATCCTCAGCCAGCAACAGCAAGTGCTGGCTGCTCAGAAACTTGCAGCTCTGCCTTGCACTAAAGACAGCACCACCCACAACTGGCACTTACTCCCTTGGAACCATCAGGCTCTGCTGTGACCACAGCTGCAGGCTCGTGGTCGTCTTGCTCCTTTTGCTCCTCTTTGGCTTCTTCTCCAGGAGCAGAGGGAGCCGGGGCAGAGACTGCTGCTGCTTCTGTCATCTGTGGCAAGAGAGAAACATGAGGGACAAGCCGTTACCTATCGCTTAGCACCTCCTTTCTCCTGGCATCTACAACCACCTCTTTGAAGGAGAAATCATCAGCATTCTTAGCAATGGCATTCTAAGTCACTCCAGCCAGATTAAAATGGGCTAATTAAAGAGAACTCTGTTTGCCTAGGAATTTGATAGTCCTCCATGGCTGCTATCTGCAAGGCACAGTGCCTCTGCACAAGGGAGCTTTTAGCTCTTGAAAGCTGTGAAATGGAAAAGTAGGAAATAGCCAGCAAAGCCTTTGCTATTGCTGCGGCAGACATGGAAAACTAAAGTGGATCAGAATCCCATTTGGTGCAGGAAAAGGGCAGGAAAGCTTGTGCAGAAGCATCTTTGCTTGCTGGGAAGAGAGAAAATCAGCAGGGCTTCTCCTCCTAGCAAGCCAAGAAACCACAAATTGGAAGTGTCACCTCCTCAGGTGGCTAAAGCCCTTGCATGCAGAGCGGGGATGTTTGGCAGGGAAGCAGGCCTTGGGGTGAGCGCTGTCCTCTATGGATCTATGGAAGTGTGCCTGAAGGGCCCTGACGAGCCTCCCGTTGTCCAGGCTAAAGCTCCCTCAGCACCTCCTCCTTGGCCTTGCGCTCCACAGCCTTCCCCAGCTCCCGTGTCCTCCTCTGCACACGCTCCAGCCCCTCAAGGACTTTCTGCTTCACAGGGACCCACAACTGGGCACAGCACTCCCAGCTGTGGCCGCAGCGCTGCCCAGCCCACGGGGACGCTCACTGCCCTGCTCCTGCTGCCCCACTCTTGCTGACACAGGCCAGGACGCCCTTGGCCTTCTTGGCTCCCTGGCCACGCGCTGGCCCACCTTCAGCTGCTCTTGACCGGCACCCCTGGGTCCTTTGGGCCCACGCAGCTCCCCCACCACAAACTTGCCCCTTTGACGTCAAATACAGCACCCACAATTCCAAGATGTCCTTCCTCTTCTCAGCAACACAAGACAGCAGTCAAGGACTTGCAGCTTCACCCCCACCCGAGCCACAAATGCCATTTCCAAAGCTGCAGGCTTCATCCCAAAACGCAACCACAGAAACTCGCCCCTTCTGCTTTTTGCCTGGCAAGAAGCCTTCCCTACAAGGCACTTGCTTCCTTTGGCCTCACCCCACAAGAATGGCCTGCCCCAGCTTCATGGACAACGCAATCATCTCCTTGCAGCTTATCAAAAGCCAAAAGAGACTGTACAAGCGAAGAACTGCTGCAGAAAACTGCAGAACACTTCCACAAGCCAAACACACCTTTGCACAAAGGGAAAACAACTAAAGAAAGCCCTGTGACCTCCAGCACGAGCACCTGTGCCCTTGGCCACGGCCCTGCAGAAGCCCAGAGACAGAGCTTCACTGAGCCAAGCAGGCAGAAGCTGAGCCGCAGCCCCCAGCTCTTGGGTGCCTCAAGGTGACAGGCCAAAGGCCAATTTCTAGCTGTCCCTGCCTGTAGGAAATGGCCGCGTCCTGCGGGATTCCAGCACTCAGCATCCTCAGCCAGCAACAGCAAGTGCTGGCTGCTCAGAAACTTGCAGCTCTGCCTTGCACTAAAGACAGCAGCACCCACAACTGGCACTTACTCCCTTGGAAGCATCAGGCTCTGCTGTGACCACAGCTGCAGGCTCGTGGTCGTCTTGCTCCTTTTGCTCCTCTTTGGCTTCTTCTCCAGGAGCAGAGGGAGCCGGGGCAGAGACTGCTGCTACTTCTGTCATCTGTGGCAAGAGAGAAACATGAGGGACAGGCCGTTACCTATCGTTTAGCACCTCCTTTCTCCTGGCATCTACAACCACCTCTTTGAAGGAGAAATCATCAGCATTCTTAGCAATGGCATTCTAAGTCACTCCAGCCAGATTAAAATGGGCTAATTCAAGAGAACTCTGTTTGCCTAGGAATTTGATAGTCCTCCATGGCTGCTATCTGCAAGGCACAGTGCCTCTGCACAAGGGAGCTTTTAGCTCTTGAAAGCTGTGAAATGGAAAAGTAGGAAATAGCCAGCAAGGCCTTTGCTATTGCTGCGGCAGACATGGAAAACTAAAAGTGGATCAGAATCCCATTTGGTGCAGGAAAAGGGCAGGAAAGCTTGTGCAGAAGCATCTTTGCTTGCTGGGAAGAGAGAAAATCAGCAGGGCTTCTCCTCCTAGCAAGCCAAGAAACCACAAATTGGAAGTGTCACCTCCTCAGGTGGCTAAAGCCCTTGCATGCAGAGCGGGGATGTTTGGCAGGGAAGCAGGCCTTGGGGTGAGCGCTGTCCTCTATGGATCTATGGAAGTGTGCCTGAAGGGCCCTGACGAGCCTCCCGTTGTCCAGGCTAAAGCTCCCTCAGCACCTCCTCCTTGGCCTTGCACTCCACAGCCTTCCCCAGCTCCCGTGTCCTCCTCTGCACACGCTCCAGCCCCTCAAGGACTTTCTGCTTCGCAGGGGCCCACAACTGGGCACAGCACTCCCAGCTGTGGCCGCAGCGCTGCCCAGCCCAGGGGGACGCTCCCTGCCCTGCTCCTGCTGCCCCACTCTTGCTGACACAGGCCAGGACGCCCTTGGCCTTCTTGGCTCCCTGGCCACGCACTGGCCCACCTTCAGCTGCTCTTGACCGGCACCCCTGGGTCCTTCGGGCCCACGCAGCTCCCCCACCACAAACTTGCCCCTTTGACGTCAAATACAGCACCCACAATTCCAAGATGT
Source organism: Vidua macroura (assembly GCF_024509145.1). Classification (NCBI taxonomy): domain Eukaryota; kingdom Metazoa; phylum Chordata; class Aves; order Passeriformes; family Viduidae; genus Vidua; species Vidua macroura. The sequence continues at coordinate 72,152,258 of NC_071611.1, read as the reverse complement.
CCTTCCTCTTCTCAGCAACACAAGACAGCAGTCAAGGACTTGCAGCTTCACCCCCACCCGAGGCACTAATGCCATTTCCAAAGCTGCAGGCTTCATCCCAAAACGCAACCACAGAAACTCGCCCCTTCTGCTTTTTGCCTGGCAAGAAGCCTTCCCTACAAGGCACTTGCTTCCTTTGGCCTCACCCCACAAGAATGGCCTGCCCCAGCTTCATGGACAACGCAATCATCTCCTTGCAGCTTATCAAAAGCCAAAAGAGACTGTACAAGCGAAGAACTGCTCCAGAAAACTGCAGAACACTTCCACAAGCCAAACACACCTTTGCACAAAGGGAAAACAACTAAAGAAAGCCCTGTGACCTCCAGCACGAGCACCTGTGCCCTTGGCCACGGCCCTGCAGAAGCCCAGAGACAGAGCTTCACTGAGCCAAGCAGGCAGAAGCTGAGCCGCAGCCCCCAGCTCTTGGGTGCCTCAAGGTGACAGGCCAAAGGCCAATTTCTAGCTCTCCCTGCCTGCAGGAAATGGCCACGTCCTGCGGGATTCCAGCACTCAGCATCCTCAGCCAGCAACAGCAAGTGCTGGCTGCTCAGAAACTTGCAGCTCTGCCTTGCACTAAAGACAGCACCACCCACAACTGGCACTTACTCCCTTGGAACCATCAGGCTCTGCTGTGACCACAGCTGCAGGCTCGTGGTCGTCTTGCTCCTTTTGCTCCTCTTTGGCTTCTTCTCCAGGAGCAGAGGGAGCCGGGGCAGAGACTGCTGCTACTTCTGTCATCTGTGGCAAGAGAGAAACATGAGGGACAGGCCGTTACCTATCGTTTAGCACCTCCTTTCTCCTGGCATCTACAACCACCTCTTTGAAGGAGAAATCATCAGCATTCTTAGCAATGGCATTCTAAGTCACTCCAGCCAGATTAAAATGGGCTAATTCAAGAGAACTCTGTTTGCCTAGGAATTTGATAGTCCTCCATGGCTGCTATCTGCAAGGCACAGTGCCTCTGCACAAGGGAGCTTTTAGCTCTTGAAAGCTGTGAAATGGAAAAGTAGGAAATAGCCAGCAAGGCCTTTGCTATTGCTGCGGCAGACATGGAAAACTAAAAGTGGATCAGAATCCCATTTGGTGCAGGAAAAGGGCAGGAAAGCTTGTGCAGAAGCATCTTTGCTTGCTGGGAAGAGAGAAAATCAGCAGGGCTTCTCCTCCTAGCAAGCCAAGAAACCACAAATTGGAAGTGTCACCTCCTCAGGTGGCTAAAGCCCTTGCATGCAGAGCGGGGATGTTTGGCAGGGAAGCAGGCCTTGGGGTGAGCGCTGTCCTCTATGGATCTATGGAAGTGTGCCTGAAGGGCCCTGACGAGCCTCCCGTTGTCCAGGCTAAAGCTCCCTCAGCACCTCCTCCTTGGCCTTGCACTCCACAGCCTTCCCCAGCTCCCGTGTCCTCCTCTGCACACGCTCCAGCCCCTCAAGGACTTTCTGCTTCGCAGGGGCCCACAACTGGGCACAGCACTCCCAGCTGTGGCCGCAGCGCTGCCCAGCCCAGGGGGACGCTCCCTGCCCTGCTCCTGCTGCCCCACTCTTGCTGACACAGGCCAGGACGCCCTTGGCCTTCTTGGCTCCCTGGCCACGCACTGGCCCACCTTCAGCTGCTCTTGACCGGCACCCCTGGGTCCTTCGGGCCCACGCAGCTCCCCCACCACAAACTTGCCCCTTTGACGTCAAATACAGCACCCACAATTCCAAGATGTCCTTCCTCTTCTCAGCAACACAAGACAGCAGTCAAGGACTTGCAGCTTCACCCCCACCCGAGGCACTAATGCCATTTCCAAAGCTGCAGGCTTCATCCCAAAACGCAACCACAGAAACTCGCCCCTTCTGCTTTTTGCCTGGCAAGAAGCCTTCCCTACAAGGCACTTGCTTCCTTTGGCCTCACCCCACAAGAATGGCCTGCCCCAGCTTCATGGACAACGCAATCATCTCCTTGCAGCTTATCAAAAGCCAAAAGAGACTGTACAAGCGAAGAACTGCTCCAGAAAACTGCAGAACACTTCCACAAGCCAAACACACCTTTGCACAAAGGGAAAACAACTAAAGAAAGCCCTGTGACCTCCAGCACGAGCACCTGTGCCCTTGGCCACGGCCCTGCAGAAGCCCAGAGACAGAGCTTCACTGAGCCAAGCAGGCAGAAGCTGAGCCGCAGCCCCCAGCTCTTGGGTGCCTCAAGGTGACAGGCCAAAGGCCAATTTCTAGCTCTCCCTGCCTGCAGGAAATGGCCACGTCCTGCGGGATTCCAGCACTCAGCATCCTCAGCCAGCAACAGCAAGTGCTGGCTGCTCAGAAACTTGCAGCTCTGCCTTGCACTAAAGACAGCACCACCCACAACTGGCACTTACTCCCTTGGAAGCATCAGGCTCTGCTGTGACCACAGCTGCAGGCTCGTGGTCGTCTTGCTCCTTTTGCTCCTCTTTGGCTTCTTCTCCAGGAGCAGAGGGAGCCGGGGCAGAGACTGCTGCTACTTCTGTCATCTGTGGCAAGAGAGAAACATGAGGGACAGGCCGTTACCTATCGTTTAGCACCTCCTTTCTCCTGGCATCTACAACCACCTCTTTGAAGGAGAAATCATCAGCATTCTTAGCAATGGCATTCTAAGTCACTCCAGCCAGATTAAAATGGGCTAATTCAAGAGAACTCTGTTTGCCTAGGAATTTGATAGTCCTCCATGGCTGCTATCTGCAAGGCACAGTGCCTCTGCACAAGGGAGCTTTTAGCTCTTGAAAGCTGTGAAATGGAAAAGTAGGAAATAGCCAGCAAGGCCTTTGCTATTGCTGCGGCAGACATGGAAAACTAAAAGTGGATCAGAATCCCATTTGGTGCAGGAAAAGGGCAGGAAAGCTTGTGCAGAAGCATCTTTGCTTGCTGGGAAGAGAGAAAATCAGCAGGGCTTCTCCTCCTAGCAAGCCAAGAAACCACAAATTGGAAGTGTCACCTCCTCAGGTGGCTAAAGCCCTTGCATGCAGAGCGGGGATGTTTGGCAGGGAAGCAGGCCTTGGGGTGAGCGCTGTCCTCTATGGATCTATGGAAGTGTGCCTGAAGGGCCCTGACGAGCCTCCCGTTGTCCAGGCTAAAGCTCCCTCAGCACCTCCTCCTTGGCCTTGCACTCCACAGCCTTCCCCAGCTCCCGTGTCCTCCTCTGCACACGCTCCAGCCCCTCAAGGACTTTCTGCTTCGCAGGGGCCCACAACTGGGCACAGCACTCCCAGCTGTGGCCGCAGCGCTGCCCAGCCCAGGGGGACGCTCCCTGCCCTGCTCCTGCTGCCCCACTCTTGCTGACACAGGCCAGGACGCCCTTGGCCTTCTTGGCTCCCTGGCCACGCACTGGCCCACCTTCAGCTGCTCTTGACCGGCACCCCTGGGTCCTTCGGGCCCACGCAGCTCCCCCACCACAAACTTGCCCCTTTGACGTCAAATACAGCACCCACAATTCCAAGATGTCCTTCCTCTTCTCAGCAACACAAGACAGCAGTCAAGGACTTGCAGCTTCACCCCCACCCGAGGCACTAATGCCATTTCCAAAGCTGCAGGCTTCATCCCAAAACGCAACCACAGAAACTCGCCCCTTCTGCTTTTTGCCTGGCAAGAAGCCTTCCCTACAAGGCACTTGCTTCCTTTGGCCTCACCCCACAAGAATGGCCTGCCCCAGCTTCATGGACAACGCAATCATCTCCTTGCAGCTTATCAAAAGCCAAAAGAGACTGTACAAGCGAAGAACTGCTCCAGAAAACTGCAGAACACTTCCACAAGCCAAACACACCTTTGCACAAAGGGAAAACAACTAAAGAAAGCCCTGTGACCTCCAGCACGAGCACCTGTGCCCTTGGCCACGGCCCTGCAGAAGCCCAGAGACAGAGCTTCACTGAGCCAAGCAGGCAGAAGCTGAGCCGCAGCCCCCAGCTCTTGGGTGCCTCAAGGTGACAGGCCAAAGGCCAATTTCTAGCTCTCCCTGCCTGCAGGAAATGGCCACGTCCTGCGGGATTCCAGCACTCAGCATCCTCAGCCAGCAACAGCAAGTGCTGGCTGCTCAGAAACTTGCAGCTCTGCCTTGCACTAAAGACAGCACCACCCACAACTGGCACTTACTCCCTTGGAACCATCAGGCTCTGCTGTGACCACAGCTGCAGGCTCGTGGTCGTCTTGCTCCTTTTGCTCCTCTTTGGCTTCTTCTCCAGGAGCAGAGGGAGCCGGGGCAGAGACTGCTGCTGCTTCTGTCATCTGTGGCAAGAGAGAAACATGAGGGACAGGCCGTTACCTATCGTTTAGCACCTCCTTTCTCCTCGCATCTACAACCACCTCTTTGAAGGAGAAATCATCAGCATTCTTAGCAATGGCATTCTAAGTCACTCCGGCCAGATTAAAATGGGCTAATTCAAGAGAACTCTGTTTGCCTAGGAATTTGATAGTCCTCCATGGCTGCTATCTGCAAGGCACAGTGCCTCTGCACAAGGGAGCTTTTAGCTCTTGAAAGCTGTGAAATGGAAAAGTAGGAAATAGCCAGCAAGGCCTTTGCTATTGCTGCGGCAGACATGGAAAACTAAAAGTGGATCAGAATCCCATTTGGTGCAGGAAAAGGGCAGGAAAGCTTGTGCAGAAGCATCTTTGCTTGCTGGGAAGAGAGAAAATCAGCAGGGCTTCTCCTCCTAGCAAGCCAAGAAACCACAAATTGGAAGTGTCACCTGCTCAGGTGGCTAAAGCCCTTGCATGCAGAGCGGGGATGTTTGGCAGGGAAGCAGGCCTTGGGGTGAGCGCTGTCCTCTATGGATCTATGGAAGTGTGCCTGAAGGGCCCTGATGAGCCTCCCGTTGTCCAGGCTAAAGCTCCCTCAGCACCTCCTCCTTGGCCTTGCACTAAACAGCCTTCCCCAGCTCCCGTGTCCTCCTCTGCACACGCTCCAGCCCCTCAAGGACTTTCTGCTTCACAGGGGCCCACAACTGGGCACAGCACTCCCAGCTGTGGCCGCAGCGCTGCCCAGCCCAGGGGGACGCTCCCTGCCCTGCTCCTGCTGCCCCACTCTTGCTGACACAGGCCAGGACGCCCTTGGCCTTCTTGGCTCCCTGGCCACGCGCTGGCCCACCTTCAGCTGCTCTTGACCGGCACCCCTGGGTCCTTTGGGCCCACGCAGCTCCCCCACCACAAACTTGCCCCTTTGACGTCAAATACAGCACCCACAATTCCAAGATGTCCTTCCTCTTCTCAGCAACACAAGACAGCAGTCAAGGACTTGCAGCTTCACCCCCACCCGAGCCACAAATGCCATTTCCAAAGCTGCAGGCTTCATCCCAAAACGCAACCACAGAAACTCGCCCCTTCTGCTTTTTGCCTGGCAAGAAGCCTTCCCTACGAGGCACTTGCTTCCTTTGGCCTCACCCCACAAGAATGGCCTGCCCCAGCTTCATGGACAACGCAATCATCTCCTTGCAGCTTATCAAAAGCCAAAAGAGACTGTACAAGCGAAGAACTGCTCCAGAAAACTGCAGAACACTTCCACAAGCCAAACACACCTTTGCACAAAGGGAAAACAACTAAAGAAAGCCCCGTGACCTCCAGCACGAGCACCTGTGCCCTTGGCCACGGCCCTGCAGAAGCCCAGAGACAGAGCTTCACTGAGCCAAGCAGGCAGAAGCTGAGCCGCAGCCCCCAGCTCTTGGGTGCCTCAAGGTGACAGGCCAAAGGCCAATTTCTAGCTGTCCCTGCCTGCAGGAAATGGCCGCGTCCTGCGGGATTCCAGCACTCAGCATCCTCAGCCAGCAACAGCAAGTGCTGGCTGCTCAGAAACTTGCAGCTCTGCCTTGCACTAAAGACAGCACCACCCACAACTGGCACTTACTCCCTTGGAAGCATCAGGCTCTGCTGTGACCACAGCTGCAGGCTCGTGGTCGTCTTGCTCCTTTTGCTCCTCTTTGGCTTCTTCTCCAGGAGCAGAGGGAGCCGGGGCAGAGACTGCTGCTACTTCTGTCATCTGTGGCAAGAGAGAAACATGAGGGACAGGCCGTTACCTATCGTTTAGCACCTCCTTTCTCCTGGCATCTACAACCACCTCTTTGAAGGAGAAATCATCAGCATTCTTAGCAATGGCATTCTAAGTCACTCCAGCCAGATTAAAATGGGCTAATTCAAGAGAACTCTGTTTGCCTAGGAATTTGATAGTCCTCCATGGCTGCTATCTGCAAGGCACAGTGCCTCTGCACAAGGGAGCTTTTAGCTCTTGAAAGCTGTGAAATGGAAAAGTAGGAAATAGCCAGCAAGGCCTTTGCTATTGCTGCGGCAGACATGGAAAACTAAAAGTGGATCAGAATCCCATTTGGTGCAGGAAAAGGGCAGGAAAGCTTGTGCAGAAGCATCTTTGCTTGCTGGGAAGAGAGAAAATCAGCAGGGCTTCTCCTCCTAGCAAGCCAAGAAACCACAAATTGGAAGTGTCACCTGCTCAGGTGGCTAAAGCCCTTGCATGCAGAGCGGGGATGTTTGGCAGGGAAGCAGGCCTTGGGGTGAGCGCTGTCCTCTATGGATCTATGGAAGTGTGCCTGAAGGGCCCTGACGAGCCTCCCGTTGTCCAGGCTAAAGCTCCCTCAGCACCTCCTCCTTGGCCTTGCGCTCCACAGCCTTCCCCAGCTCCCGTGTCCTCCTCTGCACACGCTCCAGCCCCTCAAGGACTTTCTGCTTCACAGGGGCCCACAACTGGGCACAGCACTCCCAGCTGTGGCCGCAGCGCTGCCCAGCCCAGGGGGACGCTCACTGCCCTGCTCCTGCTGCCCCACTCTTGCTGACACAGGCCAGGACGCCCTTGGCCTTCCTGGCTCCCTGGCCACGCGCTGGCCCACCTTCAGCTGCTCTTGACCGGCACCCCTGGGTCCTTTGGGCCCACGCAGCTCCCCCACCACAAACTTGCCCCTTTGACGTCAAATACAGCACCCACAATTCCAAGATGTCCTTCCTCTTCTCAGCAACACAAGACAGCAGTCAAGGACTTGCAGCTTCACCCCCACCCGAGCCACAAATGCCATTTCCAAAGCTGCAGGCTTCATCCCAAAACGCAACCACAGAAACTCGCCCCTTCTGCTTTTTGCCTGGCAAGAAGCCTTCCCTACGAGGCACTTGCTTCCTTTGGCCTCACCCCACAAGAATGGCCTACCCCAGCTTCATGGACAACGCAATCATCTCCTTGCAGCTTATCAAAAGCCAAAAGAGACTGTACAAGCGAAGAACTGCTCCAGAAAACTGCAGAACACTTCCACAAGCCAAACACACCTTTGCACAAAGGGAAAACAACTAAAGAAAGCCCTGTGACCTCCAGCACGAGCACCTGTGCCCTTGGCCACGGCCCTGCAGAAGCCCAGAGACAGAGCTTCACTGAGCCAAGCAGGCAGAAGCTGAGCCGCAGCCCCCAGCTCTTGGGTGCCTCAAGGTGACAGGCCAAAGGCCAATTTCTAGCTGTCCCTGCCTGCAGGAAATGGCCGCGTCCTGCGGGATTCCAGCACTCAGCATCCTCAGCCAGCAACAGCAAGTGCTGGCTGCTCAGAAACTTGCAGCTCTGCCTTGCACTAAAGACAGCACCACCCACAACTGGCACTTACTCCCTTGGAAGCATCAGGCTCTGCTGTGACCACAGCTGCAGGCTCGTGGTCGTCTTGCTCCTTTTGCTCCTCTTTGGCTTCTTCTCCAGGAGCAGAGGGAGCCGGGGCAGAGACTGCTGCTGCTTCTGTCATCTGTGGCAAGAGAGAAACATGAGGGACAGGCCGTTACCTATCGTTTAGCACCTCCTTTCTCCTCGCATCTACAACCACCTCTTTGAAGGAGAAATCATCAGCATTCTTAGCAATGGCATTCTAAGTCACTCCGGCCAGATTAAAATGGGCTAATTCAAGAGAACTCTGTTTGCCTAGGAATTTGATAGTCCTCCATGGCTGCTATCTGCAAGGCACAGTGCCTCTGCACAAGGGAGCTTTTAGCTCTTGAAAGCTGTGAAATGGAAAAGTAGGAAATAGCCAGCAAGGCCTTTGCTATTGCTGCGGCAGACATGGAAAACTAAAAGTGGATCAGAATCCCATTTGGTGCAGGAAAAGGGCAGGAAAGCTTGTGCAGAAGCATCTTTGCTTGCTGGGAAGAGAGAAAATCAGCAGGGCTTCTCCTCCTAGCAAGCCAAGAAACCACAAATTGGAAGTGTCACCTCCTCAGGTGGCTAAAGCACATGGATGCAGAGCGGGGATGTTTGGCAGGGAAGCAGGCCTTGGGGTGAGCGCTGTCCTCTATGGATCTATGGAAGTGTGCCTGAAGGGCCCTGACGAGCCTCCCGTTGTCCAGGCTAAAGCTCCCTCAGCACCTCCTCCTTGGCCTTGCGCTCCACAGCCTTCCCCAGCTCCCGTGTCCTCCTCTGCACACGCTCCAGCCCCTCAAGGACTTTCTGCTTCACAGGGGCCCACAACTGGGCACAGCACTCCCAGCTGTGGCCGCAGCGCTGCCCAGCCCAGGGGGACGCTCCCTGCCCTGCTCCTGCTGCCCCACTCTTGCTGACACAGGCCAGGACGCCCTTGGCCTTCTTGGCTCCCTGGCCACGCGCTGGCCCACCTTCAGCTGCTCTTGACCGGCACCCCTGGGTCCTTTGGGCCCACGCAGCTCCCCCACCACAAACTTGCCCCTTTGACGTCAAATACAGCACCCACAATTCCAAGATGTCCTTCCTCTTCTCAGCAACACAAGACAGCAGTCAAGGACTTGCAGCTTCACCCCCACCCGAGCCACAAATGCCATTTCCAAAGCTGCAGGCTTCATCCCAAAACGCAACCACAGAAACTTGCCCCTTCTGCTTTTTGCCTGGCAAGAAGCCTTCCCTACGAGGCACTTGCTTCCTTTGGCCTCACCCCACAAGAATGGCCTGCCCCAGCTTCATGGACAACGCAATCATCTCCTTGCAGCTTATCAAAAGCCAAAAGAGACTGTACAAGCGAAGAACTGCTCCAGAAAACTGCAGAACACTTCCACAAGCCAAACACACCTTTGCAGAAAGGGAAAACAACTAAAGAAAGCCCCGTGACCTCCAGCACGAGCACCTGTGCCCTTGGCCACGGCCCTGCAGAAGCCCAGAGACAGAGCTTCACTGAGCCAAGCAGGCAGAAGCTGAGCCGCAGCCCCCAGCTCTTGGGTGCCTCAAGGTGACAGGCCAAAGGCCAATTTCTAGCTGTCCCTGCCTGCAGGAAATGGCCGCGTCCTGCGGGATTCCAGCACTCAGCATCCTCAGCCAGCAACAGCAAGTGCTGGCTGCTCAGAAACTTGCAGCTCTGCCTTGCACTAAAGACAGCACCACCCACAACTGGCACTTACTCCCTTGGAAGCATCAGGCTCTGCTGTGACCACAGCTGCAGGCTCGTGGTCGTCTTGCTCCTTTTGCTCCTCTTTGGCTTCTTCTCCAGGAGCAGAGGGAGCCGGGGCAGAGACTGCTGCTGCTTCTGTCATCTGTGGCAAGAGAGAAACATGAGGGACAGGCCGTTACCTATCGTTTAGCACCTCCTTTCTCCTCGCATCTACAACCACCTCTTTGAAGGAGAAATCATCAGCATTCTTCGCAATGGCATTCTAAGTCACTCCAGCCAGATTAAAATGGGCTAATTCAAGAGAACTCTGTTTGCCTAGGAATTTGATAGTCCTCCATGGCTGCTATCTGCAAGGCACAGTGCCTCTGCACAAGGGAGCTTTTAGCTCTTGAAAGCTGTGAAATGGAAAAGTAGGAAATAGCCAGCAAGGCCTTTGCTATTGCTGCGGCAGACATGGAAAACTAAAAGTGGATCAGAATCCCATTTGGTGCAGGAAAAGGGCAGGAAAGCTTGTGCAGAAGCATCTTTGCTTGCTGGGAAGAGAGAAAATCAGCAGGGCTTCTCCTCCTAGCAAGCCAAGAAACCACAAATTGGAAGTGTCACCTCCTCAGGTGGCTAAAGCCCTTGCATGCAGAGCGGGGATGTTTGGCAGGGAAGCAGGCCTTGGGGTGAGCGCTGTCCTCTATGGATCTATGGAAGTGTGCCTGAAGGGCCCTGACGAGCCTCCCGTTGTCCAGGCTAAAGCTCCCTCAGCACCTCCTCCTTGGCCTTGCGCTCCACAGCCTTCCCCAGCTCCCGTGTCCTCCTCTGCACACGCTCCAGCCCCTCAAGGACTTTCTGCTTCACAGGGGCCCACAACTGGGCACAGCACTCCCAGCTGTGGCCGCAGCACTGCCCAGCCCAGGGGGACGCTCCCTGCCCTGCTCCTGCTGCCCCACTCTTGCTGACACAGGCCAGGACGCCCTTGGCCTTCCTGGCTCCCTGGCCACGCGCTGGCCCACCTTCAGCTGCTCTTGACCGGCACCCCTGGGTCCTTTGGGCCCACGCAGCTCCCCCACCACAAACTTGCCCCTTTGACGTCAAATACAGCACCCACAATTCCAAGATGTCCTTCCTCTTCTCAGCAACACAAGACAGCAGTCAAGGACTTGCAGCTTCACCCCCACCCGAGCCACAAATGCCATTTCCAAAGCTGCAGGCTTCATCCCAAAACGCAACCACAGAAACTCGCCCCTTCTGCTTTTTGCCTGGCAAGAAGCCTTCCCTACGAGGCACTTGCTTCCTTTGGCCTCACCCCACAAGAATGGCCTACCCCAGCTTCATGGACAACGCAATCATCTCCTTGCAGCTTATCAAAAGCCAAAAGAGACTGTACAAGCGAAGAACTGCTGCAGAAAACTGCAGAACACTTCCACAAGCCAAACACACCTTTGCACAAAGGGAAAACAACTAAAGAAAGCCCTGTGACCTCCAGCACGAGCACCTGTGCCCTTGGCCACGGCCCTGCAGAAGCCCAGAGACAGAGCTTCACTGAGCCAAGCAGGCAGAAGCTGAGCCGCAGCCCCCAGCTCTTGGGTGCCTCAAGGTGACAGGCCAAAGGCCAATTTCTAGCTCTCCCTGCCTGCAGGAAATGGCCGCGTCCTGAGGGATTCCAGCACTCAGCATCCTCAGCCAGCAACAGCAAGTGCTGGCTGCTCAGAAACTTGCAGCTCTGCCTTGCACTAAAGACAGCACCACCCACAACTGGCACTTACTCCCTTGGAAGCATCAGGCTCTGCTGTGACCACAGCTGCAGGCTCGTGGTCGTCTTGCTCCTTTTGCTCCTCTTTGGCTTCTTCTCCAGGAGCAGAGGGAGCCGGGGCAGAGACTGCTGCTGCTTCTGTCATCTGTGGCAAGAGAGAAACATGAGGGACAGGCCGTTACCTATCGTTTAGCACCTCCTTTCTCCTCGCATCTACAACCACCTCTTTGAAGGAGAAATCATCAGCATTCTTAGCAATGGCATTCTAAGTCACTCCGGCCAGATTAAAATGGGCTAATTCAAGAGAACTCTGTTTGCCTAGGAATTTGATAGTCCTCCATGGCTGCTATCTGCAAGGCACAGTGCCTCTGCACAAGAGAGCTTTTAGCTCTTGAAAGCTGTGAAATGGAAAAGTAGGAAATAGCCAGCAAGGCCTTTGCTATTGCTGCGGCAGACATGGAAAACTAAAAGTGGATCAGAATCCCATTTGGTGCAGGAAAAGGGCAGGAAAGCTTGTGCAGAAGCATCTTTGCTTGCTGGGAAGAGAGAAAATCAGCAGGGCTTCTCCTCCAAGCAAGCCAAGAAACCACAAATTGGAAGTGTCACCTCCTCAGGTGGCTAAAGCCCTTGCATGCAGAGCGGGGATGTTTGGCAGGGAAGCAGGCCTTGGGGTGAGCGCTGTCCTCTATGGATCTATGGAAGTGTGCCTGAAGGGCCCTGACGAGCCTCCCGTTGTCCAGGCTAAAGCTCCCTCAGCACCTCCTCCTTGGCCTTGCGCTCCACAGCCTTCCCCAGCTCCCGTGTCCTCCTCTGCACACGCTCCAGCCCCTCAAGGACTTTCTGCTTCACAGGGGCCCACAACTGGGCACAGCACTCCCAGCTGTGGCCGCAGCGCTGCCCAGCCCAGGGGGACGCTCCCTGCCCTGCTCCTGCTGCCCCACTCTTGCTGACACAGGCCAGGACGCCCTTGGCCTTCCTGGCTCCCTGGCCACGCGCTGGCCCACCTTCAGCTGCTCTTGACCGGCACCCCTGGGTCCTTTGGGCCCACGCAGCTCCCCCACCACAAACTTGCCCCTTTGACGTCAAATACAGCACCCACAATTCCAAGATGTCCTTCCTCTTCTCAGCAACACAAGACAGCAGTCAAGGACTTGCAGCTTCACCCCCACCCGAGCCACAAATGCCATTTCCAAAGCTGCAGGCTTCATCCCAAAACGCAACCACAGAAACTCGCCCCTTCTGCTTTTTGCCTGGCAAGAAGCCTTCCCTACAAGGCACTTGCTTCCTTTGGCCTCACCCCACAAGAATGGCCTGCCCCAGCTTCATGGACAATGCAATCATCTCCTTGCAGCTTATCAAAAGCCAAAAGAGACTGTACAAGCGAAGAACTGCTCCAGAAAACTGCAGAACACTTCCACAAGCCAAACACACCTTTGCACAAAGGGAAAACAACTAAAGAAAGCCCTGTGACCTCCAGCACGAGCACCTGTGCCCTTGGCCACGGCCCTGCAGAAGCCCAGAGACAGAGCTTCACTGAGCCAAGCAGGCAGAAGCTGAGCCGCAGCCCCCAGCTCTTGGGTGCCTCAAGGTGACAGGCCAAAGGCCAATTTCTAGCTCTCCCTGCCTGTAGGAAATGGCCGTGTCCTCTGGGATTCTAGCACTCAGCATCCTCAGCCAGCAACAGCAAGTGCTGGCTGCTCAGAAACTTGCAGCTCTGCCTTGCACTAAAGACAGCACCACCCACAACTGGCACTTACTCTCTTGGAAGCATCAGGCTCTGCTGTGACCACAGCTGCAGGCTTGTGGTCGTCTTGCGCATTTTGCTCTTCTTTGGCTTCTTCCTCAGGAGCAGAGGGAGCCAGGGCAGAGACTGCTGCTGCTTCTGTTATCTGTGACAAGAGAGAAACATGAGGGACAGGCCGTTACCTATCGTTTAGAACCTCCTTTCTCCTCGCATCTACAACCACCTCTTCGAAGGAGAATCATCAGCTTTCTTAGTAATGGCATTCTAAGTCACTCCGGCCAGATTAAAATGGGCTAATTCAAGAGAACTCTGTTTGCCTAGGAATTTGATAGTCCTCCATGGCTGCTATCTGCAAGGCACAGTGCCTCTGCACAAGGGAGCTTTTAGCTCTTGAAAGCTGTGAAATGGAAAAGTAGGAAATAGCCAGCAAGGCCTTTGCTATTGCTGCGGCAGACATGGAAAACTAAAAGTGGATCAGAATCCCATTTGGTGCAGGAAAAGGGCAGGAAAGCTTGTGCAGAAGCATCTTTGCTTGCTGGGAAGAGAGAAAATCAGCAGGGCTTCTCCTCCTAGCAAGCCAAGAAACCACAAATTGGAAGTGTCACCTCCTCAGGTGGCTAAAGCCCTTGCATGCAGAGCGGGGATGTTTGGCAGGGAAGCAGGCCTTGGGGTGAGCGCTGTCCTCTATGGATCTATGGAAGTGTGCCTGAAGGGCCCTGACGAGCCTCCTGTTGTCCATGCTAAAGCTCCCTCAGCACCTCCTCCTTGGCCTTGCGCTCCACAGCCTTCCCCAGCTCCCGTGTCCTCCTCTGCACACGCTCCAGCCCCTCAAGGACTTTCTGCTTCACAGGGGCCCACAACTGGGCACAGCACTCCCAGCTGTGGCCGCAGCGCTGCCCAGCCCAGGGGGACGCTCACTGCCCTGCTCCTGCTGCCCCACTCTTGCTGACACAGGCCAGGACGCCCTTGGCCTTCTTGGCTCCCTGGCCACGCGCTGGCCCACCTTCAGCTGCTCTTGACCGGCACCCCTGGGTCCTTTGGGCCCACGCAGCTCCCCCACCACAAACTTGCCCCTTTGACGTCAAATACAGCACCCACAATTCCAAGATGTCCTTCCTCTTCTCAGCAACACAAGACAGCAGTCAAGGACTTGCAGCTTCACCCCCACCCGAGCCACAAATGCCATTTCCAAAGCTGCAGGCTTCATCCCAAAACGCAACCACAGAAACTCGCCCCTTCTGCTTTTTGCCTGGCAAGAAGCCTTCCCTACGAGGCACTTGCTTCCTTTGGCCTCACCCCACAAGAATGGCCTACCCCAGCTTCATGGACAACGCAATCATCTCCTTGCAGCTTATCAAAAGCCAAAAGAGACTGTACAAGCGAAGAACTGCTCCAGAAAACTGCAGAACACTTCCACAAGCCAAACACACCTTTGCACAAAGGGAAAACAACTAAAGAAAGCCCTGTGACCTCCAGCACGAGCACCTGTGCCCTTGGCCACGGCCCTGCAGAAGCCCAGAGACAGAGCTTCACTGAGCCAAGCAGGCAGAAGCTGAGCCGCAGCCCCCAGCTCTTGGGTGCCTCAAGGTGACAGGCCAAAGGCCAATTTCTAGCTGTCCCTGCCTGCAGGAAATGGCCGCGTCCTGAGGGATTCCAGCACTCAGCATCCTCAGCCAGCAACAGCAAGTGCTGGCTGCTCAGAAACTTGCAGCTCTGCCTTGCACTAAAGACAGCACCACCCACAACTGGCACTTACTCCCTTGGAAGCATCAGGCTCTGCTGTGACCACAGCTGCAGGCTCGTGGTCGTCTTGCTCCTTTTGCTCCTCTTTGGCTTCTTCTCCAGGAGCAGAGGGAGCCGGGGCAGAGACTGCTGCTGCTTCTGTCATCTGTGGCAAGAGAGAAACATGAGGGACAGGCCGTTACCTATCGTTTAGCACCTCCTTTCTCCTCGCATCTACAACCACCTCTTTGAAGGAGAAATCATCAGCATTCTTAGCAATGGCATTCTAAGTCACTCCGGCCAGATTAAAATGGGCTAATTCAAGAGAACTCTGTTTGCCTAGGAATTTGATAGTCCTCCATGGCTGCTATCTGCAAGGCACAGTGCCTCTGCACAAGGGAGCTTTTAGCTCTTGAAAGCTGTGAAATGGAAAAGTAGGAAATAGCCAGCAAGGCCTTTGCTATTGCTGCGGCAGACATGGAAAACTAAAAGTGGATCAGAATCCCATTTGGTGCAGGAAAAGGGCAGGAAAGCTTGTGCAGAAGCATCTTTGCTTGCTGGGAAGAGAGAAAATCAGCAGGGCTTCTCCTCCTAGCAAGCCAAGAAACCACAAATTGGAAGTGTCACCTCCTCAGGTGGCTAAAGCCCTTGCATGCAGAGCGGGGATGTTTGGCAGGGAAGCAGGCCTTGGGGTGAGCGCTGTCCTCTATGGATCTATGGAAGTGTGCCTGAAGGGCCCTGACGAGCCTCCCGTTGTCCAGGCTAAAGCTCCCTCAGCACCTCCTCCTTGGCCTTGCGCTCCACAGCCTTCCCCAGCTCCCGTGTCCTCCTCTGCACACGCTCCAGCCCCTCAAGGACTTTCTGCTTCACAGGGGCCCACAACTGGGCACAGCACTCCCAGCTGTGGCCGCAGCGCTGCCCAGCCCAGGGGGACGCTCACTGCCCTGCTCCTGCTGCCCCACTCTTGCTGACACAGGCCAGGACGCCCTTGGCCTTCCTGGCTCCCTGGCCACGCGCTGGCCCACCTTCAGCTGCTCTTGACCGGCACCCCTGGGTCCTTTGGGCCCACGCAGCTCCCCCACCACAAACTTGCCCCTTTGACGTCAAATACAGCACCCACAATTCCAAGATGTCCTTCCTCTTCTCAGCAACACAAGACAGCAGTCAAGGACTTGCAGCTTCACCCCCACCCGAGCCACAAATGCCATTTCCAAAGCTGCAGGCTTCATCCCAAAACGCAACCACAGAAACTCGCCCCTTCTGCTTTTTGCCTGGCAAGAAGCCTTCCCTACAAGGCACTTGCTTCCTTTGGCCTCACCCCACAAGAATGGCCTGCCCCAGCTTCATGGACAATGCAATCATCTCCTTGCAGCTTATCAAAAGCCAAAAGAGACTGTACAAGCGAAGAACTGCTCCAGAAAACTGCAGAACACTTCCACAAGCCAAACACACCTTTGCACAAAGGGAAAACAACTAAAGAAAGCCCTGTGACCTCCAGCACGAGCACCTGTGCCCTTGGCCACGGCCCTGCAGAAGCCCAGAGACAGAGCTTCACTGAGCCAAGCAGGCAGAAGCTGAGCCGCAGCCCCCAGCTCTTGGGTGCCTCAAGGTGACAGGCCAAAGGCCAATTTCTAGCTCTCCCTGCCTGTAGGAAATGGCCGTGTCCTCTGGGATTCTAGCACTCAGCATCCTCAGCCAGCAACAGCAAGTGCTGGCTGCTCAGAAACTTGCAGCTCTGCCTTGCACTAAAGACAGCACCACCCACAACTGGCACTTACTCTCTTGGAAGCATCAGGCTCTGCTGTGACCACAGCTGCAGGCTTGTGGTCGTCTTGCGCATTTTGCTCTTCTTTGGCTTCTTCCTCAGGAGCAGAGGGAGCCAGGGCAGAGACTGCTGCTGCTTCTGTTATCTGTGACAAGAGAGAAACATGAGGGACAGGCCGTTACCTATCGTTTAGAACCTCCTTTCTCCTCGCATCTACAACCACCTCTTCGAAGGAGAGTCATCAGCTTTCTTAGTAATGGCATTCTAAGTCACTCCGGCCAGATTAAAATGGGCTAATTCAAGAGAACTCTGTTTGCCTAGGAATTTGATAGTCCTCCATGGCTGCTATCTGCAAGGCACAGTGCCTCTGCACAAGGGAGCTTTTAGCTCTTGAAAGCTGTGAAATGGAAAAGTAGGAAATAGCCAGCAAGGCTTTTGCTATTGCTGCGGCAGACATGGAAAACTAAAAGTGGATCAGAATCCCATTCGGTGCAGGAAAAGGGCAGGAAAGCTTGTGCAGAAGCATCTTTGCTTGCTGGGAAGAGAAAAAATCAGCAGGGCTTCTCCTCCTAGCAAGCCAAGAAACCACAAATTGGAAGTGCCACCTCCTCAGGTGGCTAAAGCACATGGATGCAGAGCGGGGAGGTTTGGCAGGGAAGCAGGCCTTGGGGTGAGCGCTGTCCTCTATGGATCTATGGAAGTGTGCCTGAAGGGCCCTGACGAGCCTCCCGTTGTCCAGGCTAAAGCTCCCTCCACACCTCCTCCTTGGCCTTGCGCTCCACAGCCTTCCCCAGCTCCCGTGTCCTCCTCTGCACACGCTCCAGCCCCTCAAAGACTTTCTGCTCACAGGGGCCCTCAACTGGGCACAGCACTCCCAGCTGTGGCCGCAGCGCTGCCCAGCCCAGGGGGACGCTCCCTGCCCTGCTCCTGCTGCCCCACTCTTGCTGACACAGGCCAGGACGCCCTTGGCCTTCTTGGCTCCCTGGCCACGCGCTGGCCCACCTTCAGCTGCTCTTGACCGGCACCCCTGGGTCCTTTGGGCCCACACAGCTCCCCCACCACAAACTTGCCCCTTTGACTTTAAATACAATATCCACAATTTTAAATTGTCCTTCTTGTTGTACAACCACATCTTTTTAGGAAGTTTCCTGATGTTTGATAGGAATAAAAGTCTAAGTCACTGTGGCTCTATGAAAATGGGCTAATTGAACTCTATAGGAAATTGCTGTTTATTAAGTATTCATCCGTGTTTGGTTTTAGCAAATAATATTCTCTCTGCAAATCTTAGTTTGTAAGACTTCAAGACTCTGAGATGGAAATTAGGAAATATCCAGATTTGCCTTGGTGTTTGTTGTTGAAGGAATGAAAATGGTTTTTCTTTTGGCCTGCATGGCTGGCCCTGTACAGTCTACTTGTTCTGGCTAAGCTCACAGCGTACTCTACAATACCTAAACACCACCAAGATGAAATGTTCCTTGCTCACTCACCTTAGCATCAGCACCACTGAATACATGCTTCAGGTGACCTGTAGTGGGCAAGGGAAAATGAAGCAGATGCTGTCACAAAACTGCCTGGGCTGGTGAATCCCACAGAACAAAAATTGCAAACAGAGAGTATTTTCCACTTCACAACATCCCTCCAGGAGACACAGTTCATTCACACAACCAGCAAGAGATCAGGACCATATTCTTGGTCGTGCCTCCACTTTGGCCTGTTTAGCTGGTAAATTAATATAAACATGATCAAGAAAATGCAAATTGTTCTTTCACACTCAATGCTCCTGTTCTACCAAACAGATAACACATCTTTAAAAATTCTCTCCTTCCAGTAGCCTTTTTTTTTTTTTTTAATCAGTGTATGCACTAATTCTCATTAACTTGCTGGAAACAGTTGCCCAGAAAAGCTTCCCCAAAATTCCACTGAGCTGTGGCAGCTCTATTGTGACGCAGCACAGCAGCAGCTCCACAGTTCAGGAGCAGATACTCACTGCTTTGGAGTTAGCATTTCATTGCAAAGGGAATCACTATTTTAGCACTCAGTCAAGGGTCAAGTTAGGCAGTCAAATCCTTTCATGACAAAATGTAGAAAGAAAGAAGCTTTCCCTGAATTCTGGGAACAACTGCAGAGTTTTTAGAAGGCCTTCCAAGGAGTTCTCCAGTTTACATTTTCAAAGCTGTCTTGCTTGTCCCAGCAATCTGAGGAAATGACAGACTCTGCTGCCTCAGATTCTCCTGTAGAGGGACCAGAACCCCTGCAGGTTCCCTTGCAAATGCTGCCCCTGTGCCTACAGACACCCCCTTTTTAGCTGAACCTCTTGACAGGAGCTTTCCCAAAACCAGTGGCACCCTAATGCTCCTTCTGTTTCAAAATAACTCGGTCACTAAGAGCAGGAAGACATACAAAAGCCAGGTTCGGTTACACCCAGGGAAAAACTCTACTTACGTGCCAGGTTAGTCAGGTAATAGGCGGAATAAGAAACGCCGTAAACAGTGACAAATGCAGCAGCAAATTGCTCAATCATTGTAGCACTGCTGCGCAGATTTGCTCCAACACGAGAAAAAACAAGGCTCTTGTCAGTGTGCAGCTGCCCACTGACATGTGCCTCAACCAGGAGGATGCACTGAGCATCCTGCACTGAGCAAGGCCTAGGGCTGCTCTGACACTGAGGCCTTTTGTGCACCTCAGCAACCTTCTGATGCCACCATGACCGCATGGCAACCATGCCCTGACATCACAATGCAAACCCTCTATATTGGCCTGTGAATTGATGCAAAGCAATAACCAACCATCTGTACAGCAAACGCTAAATAGCCTGGGAAGTTCTCCTCTGTCATAAAGTAGCACAAATTCCCTTTGTGGGCCAAACCCTGCTGTTCAAGGGATCCAAGAGTAACTCCAAGAGCGCACCAAGTACCTACAGCCTGTACCCCAACGAAGCACCGAGATGGGACCCAAGCAAAGGAAAGCTGACCAAGAGAATAGCCCAAAGCACTGCACATTTGAGAAATGACCCTCACTTTTAAAATGTTAAAGGTTTAATAAACCTTAACAAAGGACTGAATAAGGAAAAATTGCAGCACTGGGAGTCTCTATGACCATTACGAGCAGCTCATCTACAAAACGGATGCTCTGCCTTTTATACCCTTAGCCCCTCCAAAGTTTTATCAGTCAGCTCTTTCTCTGCTGTCCACTGGTGGAGATTACTTTCTTACATCTTGATTGGAGGTCAGGTGTTGTTACACCGCGCCTCCTGGTCACAAGCCGGCCCTCCCCAAAAGCCCTGACTACCAAGGCTGTTACAAGGGGGAGGGCAAATAAGGCTATGGGAGGATATATTACAATAACATCACTATACATTGTAACATCCACATACTATCTACCTCTTAATTGGGAGAGCCAACTGTTACATTACTCATCTAGAACACACAGAACCAGGAGAGAAGGCACTGTTGGCATAACAGCTGAAATAATTCCTCACAAATCTCCCACATATTTACACGTTTCCTGGATATGCCCAGGGCTCCTGAGCATGTACATCTCTGCCTTTATTCCCCTTTGGAAGCAGTCAAACTGGCAGCATCTGCCTGCCTGCAGGAGCTGCTCCAAGCTGGAATGCGACTGGCGATGCTGATTTCCAGAGGCTTCTGTGTCCCAGGAGAAGCCAAGGCAGGAGTGGGTTGAAAGGCGCTGGAGCTGCTGCTGCTGCTCTGTGCCAGAGAGCCCTGGCTGGGCAGGGCACGGTGCCCACTGCGCTGCGGGCTCTTTCTGCTGGCAGAGCTGGGCACACCTGGGAACAAGGCATGGCAACTTGTGGGGAAATCAAGGGGTTTGTGGGGGCTGCATTGCTCTGCACACAGCCAAGCCACCTGTGGCACAGAGTTCTGGCGCCTAAAAAGATGAAGCAGAGGGGAATAGCTGGAAAAGGTTTCATTTTGACCTTTCTTACCTGCTCACAGAAGTTGCCAAAATGAAAGTTACCAAGCAGGGCCTGATCCCTGCTGCCAGCTCAGGCTTAGAAAGGAGGCATTTGTTTATTTCAGTACTCGGTACATAGGGAATCACTTCCCTAACACCTGCACACCCAGCAATCTCACTTACTAGTTTGTATGCATGCAACTAAGAGTCAATACTTTGCTGAAACTCACAGGCTAAACATTACTCCAAATTCTTTGACGTATTTAAATCATTTCTCAGAATTGATTGACAGCAGAGTAGGAGTATCCTGTAGGTCCCTGGTGGTCATTGCCACCGGTTCAGGAGGAGACTCATGCACAAAATAATCTAAGACACAACTGGGCTTGCAAAGCAAATTTATTCCATTAGTTCCAGTGTCAAATAATACATACCAACCCCTGGATTCCCAAAAATCCGCTGAGCAGGAGAGGGAGATGGAGCGTGGTGCTTGGTGTGGGGGGGGCAGGTAGGCAGTGCACTTCCAAGACCTCCCCTGGATCAAAAGGATGTACATCTCGTCCTTCTCACCCCTCCAGCCCAGAACCAGGTCTTATATCTCCAGCGCAGGAGCGGAATTTTCCCAGTTACAGCATCAGCTCACACATGGCCGGCGCGTGAGATGAAGCCGCGGTGGCTCCCGATACCGACCCCATGCCAACAACAGCTCCCTTATGCATTGTTCCCCTTTCAAACCTTAACTGCCCACCCATTGACCAATACATTGCTTCTCCTTCAAGGATCATGTTCCCACCTGTAATAAATAAAAAGGTCTTCATCAAAACATTGAAGGAGATAAGAATTTGAACTGAGTAGGGAATTTCAAGGTGTGGGAGGAGAAGGAGGGGGGGGCCCGAGGGAACAGCAAGTATCCTGCTTAAGAATTGTGCAGATGCAAGTAGCATAGAAGACTGTGTAACTAATTATATACAAGTTAACTTTTAGGCCAAGGACAATCTGCAAGGAAGATGAGGAGCCTTCATCCCTACGACCACCAAGGGCAGAAAAAAAAGACCCCCTAGCAACCAATTGCACAGGCGCAGAGTGCATTGAGAGAAAATACGTCAACTGGAAAGAAGAACAAAAAAATGGACTATAAAAACAAAAAGGGCAAGGGGGGAGGGCACACCGTGGTAGAGC
This sequence comes from Vidua macroura, assembly GCF_024509145.1. Lineage (NCBI taxonomy): Eukaryota > Metazoa > Chordata > Aves > Passeriformes > Viduidae > Vidua > Vidua macroura. The sequence continues at coordinate 72,130,840 of NC_071611.1, read as the reverse complement.
AGAGACTCTCGGTCCACCCAGCACTGTCTTTTGCTCATTACCACTTGCTTAATAAATTCTTCTGTCGTGGTTTGACATGGAAGTGAATTTTTTCCAGGAAGTTGGGTCAAACCAATCAGTGGTCAGGTTTGGATATTGGCACCTGGAGTGACCACTGAAAGTATGGTCACGCCTCTGAGAACACAGGGGGTTAAAAGCAAGAACTCCCAGGGGAACTGTCTCTTTTGGTTCCGGTGGTCAGAGAGTGCAGGCTCTCCCCTGCCCAGCCATGGGCTGGGTGGGGGAGGGGAAGCCATGCGGCCTTGTCCAGGTAGGCCGAGGGGCTGAGGGTCTGGAACCGAGCCAGCTCCTGTGGACGGAAGGGTGCAGAGAAGTGGAGATGCCTTTGCCCCCCCCCCAAGAGGGAAAGTGACAGAGAGCCTGGCGGCACCTGGAAATTTGCCGGCAGAGGAGAAGGAGAAAGGGGGGGGATGATGCCCAGCGTGGGAGACGGAACGCTGGACCGAGATATCAGCCGTCCAAGGAGTCTGAACGTTTAACCCTTTCCAGGAAATGAGGGCTTTTTAAAAGTATTACTCCTCCTTGATTTGTAGTGGAAGAGAGATAGTCCGGGACTTGAGATGTTAGAAGAAGAAATATTTAAGTGGGAGGAGATGATGAAGTAGCTTTTGGCTGGACTTTTCTTGTTAGCCATAGACTGAACCAAAATCTCCTGCAATAGAGACTGCATTTTAGGGGGATGCAGTGGTGACCCAGGGAGACCTGTTTCAGCTTCGAACAGCACAAGAATGGCGAGAAACGAAGAAAGCTGAAGAGGGAATGGTGATGCCCTCTGTCTTCGGGAAGAAGATGAGTCCTGTTTTTGGACCCCTCGGCCCCAGGGGAAAATGGGGGGGACTGTAGTCCCAGGATGAGAAACTGAACTGTTGTATTTTTGGGTCCGTGGCAAAGCATCCTTAAAGGAGCCCTATGAGCAGTCTGTCCATGCACGGTGGTGAGAGCACTGTGACATGGAATGGAGAGTGTCACACTGGCAGATTTTTTTTTTCCGGGCGGTTGCCATGTGTGACAGGGAAACACAGGGGGGCAGCTGTGTTTCCTGGGGGGTCTGTGGTGCAAGAGAGACTTCTCTCTCCCTTGATAGTTTAAGTATAGATTACCTGAAGGGTGGTAATTTGATCAAGAATCCCGGGTGATGTTTCATGGCTGGGTGTTTTTGGAATTGGGAGGAGGAGGGGTGGTTTAAAAGGTCTTCATCCTGGATTTAGTTTATGTGTTTTCTGTATTAGTAGTAGTTTAAAAAAGTTTTTTTCTTTGTTATTAAGCTTGGGCCTGCTCTGTTCCTGATAACATCTCACAGCATTTATTTAAGGAAAGTGCATTTTCATGGGGACACTGGCATTGCGCCAGTGTCCAACCATGTCATCTTCTTAATTGATTTATCTATAACTGGCCTCCCCAGTTGAATTTGTCCATAACACCATCCATTAAACAATACACTTTTCTTCATTGTCTTGTCAACCTGCTCAAAGATGGATCAAATATGGCAGGGCCTTGGACACGACTCCAGTTCCTGACTCAGGCGTTTGGGAAATATTCCATTCCTCAAATTCTCCATTGCTGGTCAAGAGCCTCCTAAAAACACTTCCTTCCCTTTGAATGCATTCCAGCTACCTTCTTAGCAGGACCGCTCTCTTTATTCTCAAGGCTAAAACAGCCACTTGCACACATTAAGCACGGCAATGGGGCAATACAGGGTTCAGTGCTGCCTGTTAAAGCTAAAGGAATTCACAAGACTAAGCCCTATTTGTTACACTTAGCGCCTCTCCTTCCCATTCTGGGAATCAAACACAAGCCTTTCATCAATACACCCTGCAACTGCTCTTGCTGAGTGAAGCCACATTGCTGTGTCAATAAAGTAGACGGGACTCAGTTTCTTCGTGCAGGGAAAGCCAACTCTTTATTCACATAACTCATTTTTATACCATTCTCACAGACCTCATGTTCAACTCCAATTGCCTGCTTGTTTTCTTGCCACACAATTCATTGCTGAGAAGGTGTTTTTGTGTGGAAGTGCTAAGACTCTCTCTTTTACTCAGGTGTTTACATTTTTCCTTTGTGGACTCTCATGGGACAGATTTCTTGTTTATTCCAGATGCAAACTGTAATAACTGCAGTCATTTTTATGATTTTTCACATGGGAAGTTAGCTAGCTGTATGTAGAAGACATAACAGGCCAGCTGGTCATTTTTAGCAGAGCAAAGCCTGATTTTTTTATAAGGCTTTTCTTTGACAATACCCACAACACATTGTGACTTTCTTTCAGAAATTAATGAAGAAAACACAGATTGCCAACTGCAATTATTCTGCTCTCTTCCCAATCAGTTGACTACTCAAGCAAAACCCTCAGGCACGTCCCCAGCTCCCTCTCTCCCAGCAGCTCAGAGCTGCGTTGCACAGCGCTTGCTGTGCGCCAGACAGCACAAAGCAGGCTGGCCTGCTGGCCCTGAGTATTCCTGCAAAACACTCTGCATTTCCCACCTTTGCTCTGGCTCAGTGCAGAACTGCAGGACTGCAGGCGCTTCCTCCCAGAGCTGTGTGAGGCACCGGCTCCTGCAGACGGGAGCTGACAAGCTGTCACTGCCTCCCGCTGGCCTCGGCTCCCCTGGCAGAAGTGCCGTGCCTGAAGGACGCTGCCCTGGGCTCCAGCCTGCCCAGCAGCCCGGCTCCCTCCCCCGGTGCCCAGAGTGCTGCACATATTGCTAACCTTTCCCAGGAGTCACAGGGCAGCCGGCAGAAGAGTAGGAATGCTCAGCCAGGCCACCGGCCCTCGGCTGCCCTTCCCCTTTCTCTCGCCCGGGGCAGACTCCAGACGGCCAATGCCTCCGGGCTGGGCTGTGCCCAGCAGGGCTCCGCTTCCCCTCGGCAGCAGCCAGCTGCCGCTTGGCCTCTGAGAGCGGAGGATGCACCCGGGGCCAGGAAGAGGCACGCAGGGCCGGGCTGCTGCCTCCTGCAGCTACAAGGGCCTCCTGGCAGCCTGCCTCTGCCGAGGCTCAGGCTGCTCCGGGCTCTGCCGGGGCTCTGCTGCGGCTCCAGCCCGGGCAAGGCCGGGCCCGCTCTCACCTCACAGTCGCTGACAGCTCTGCACCGCTGGAGACCTTTCAGAGCACCCCCTCTGATCTTGCTGCTTTCTCAGCTGAGCAAGGCTCTCCTCCAGCCAAAGACATTGCACTTAGGGATACAAATCCAAGTGGCAAGCGCCCAAGTGCTCTGGAGTCACAGCTGAAGGCCTGCATCTGCACAGGATGGTTTGGCTTCCCCAATCCCCCTTTGGTTTTTGCTGCAAATGTCATTGCCCTTTCTGCCTCAGATAGAAGTACCACAGCTGGGCAAAAACAGACCAGTGGGCCGTATTCCAAAGGCAGTATGGTCTGGAGAAGATGAATGAAGAAGAGCCTTCCCCACTTTCACACTGTGCCAAAGACTCCGTAAGTGTCACTTTCAACCTTTTGGAAACAACTGACAATTCATAAGGAAATCTCGAGGTTATTCACAGAGTGAGAAAGAAGGAAATCTTCAAGGTGAGTTGTGGGTTCAGAAACTTTATTCATTTCCAATCCTACTGTTCCAAGTCCGATTAGACAATCCTACCCTAACCCTAACCCAAACCCTAAACCTAACCCTAACCCGAACCCTAACCCTAACCCTAAACCTAAGCTTCTGGAAACAATTGACAATTCAGAAGGAAATCTCGAGGTTATTTGGAGAGTGAGGAAGAAGGGAATCTTCAAGGTGAGTTGTGGTTTCAGAAACGTTATTCATTTCCAATCCTACTGTTCCAAGTCCGATTAGACAATCCAACCCTAAACCTAACCCTAACCCTAACCCTAACCCTAACCCTAACCCTAACCCTAACCCTAACCTTAACCCTAACCTTAACCCTAACCCAAACCCTAACCCTAACCCTAACCCTAACTCTAACACTAACCCTAACCCTAACCCTAACCTTAACCCTAACCCTAGCCCTAACTCTAACCCTAACCCTAACCCTAACCCTAACCCTAACCCTAACCCTAACTCTAACCTACAATCCTACTCTAAGTCAATGGTAATGGTCCTGATGTGATTATCACATTCTTGTCTCCTTCCTCTTCTTCACTGAAACAATCAGTGGCACCAGGCTGGACGCAGGCTCAGCAAGTGTTACAAACGGATGCTGCCCAAAGAAAAAAAAAACAACAAAGAATACTGAATCATGACTTTCCAAGCTCAGTATTTCAGAGGATTCCTCTGGCTCCTAGAAAGATGCAGAAAGAGGACCAATGGGACCATCTGCACCTCCATCTTTTATGTGCAGGACCTTGCCATCACAGGCAAACCTGGCCCAGAATCCCATTCATCTCTTTATTGTGTTGTCTTCATCTAGCTGGGATTTTTGCCTTGCCAGTGCTCTAGAAATGGTGCTTTCTGTCCCTGGGGTTTCTTCCTTTCAGGAAACTCCAATGACCCACATAGGTCCCTGTCTTTGAGAGACAGGCACCGTGCTAATTTCCACAGGGAGACAGAGCAGTGTCTACCTTTCCATGCCCTGCCCCTCCTGTGCTGGATGGCACCTTCCTTCCCAGCAGGGCCAGCCAAGTGGCGCTGGCTGCTGCAGTTCCCTCTCTGCCACACAGCCTGGCAGTAAGCCTGGGCCAGTTCCCCTCTGCCTGAGCGTGCCAGGCAGCAGATGGGGCTGGGACAAGTCCCTCTCAGCTGCCCCTGTTTGCATGCCAGAAACCTCTAAGGGTGGGGTGGGGGGCACAAACCAGGGCCCCTCAGAGGCTCACAGTGAGCCCCCCACAGCCCCTCCTGCCCACAGCCAAATCTCTCCAGACTGCTCTGCCAGGACTGGCTTCCTTGGGTTCCTCCACCACCATTTCATGGCTCTGTACCCTGCATTGCTCTACTTCAGTTCTTTTGCCATTAGATAAAACTGAACACCCCACCAAATTACAAAACAGGGTGTCAGAAACAGCCAGAAAACAGAGCACCTGTCCTCTCAGGAAATGCGGAGAGAGGTGGAGTTATTCAGCTTTGTGAAGAACAGGCCCCAGGGAGACTTTATTGCCACTTTCCAAGACTTCAGAGTGGCTTTGAAGAAAATGGGGGACATCTTTTTTATCAGGGCCAGTTAACAATAGAATGTGGGCAAATATTTTTAAACAAAATGGGGATCAAGTCAGAGTAAGTCTGAGGAAGAACTTGTTTACTCGGAGCATGGTGCAACACTGGCACAGGTTGTCCCAAGAGCTTGTAGGTGCCCCATTCCTGCAGGTATTCCAGGTCAGGTGGGAAAGGGCTCTGAGCAATCTGATCTCTTTGAAGATGTCCCTGCTCATTGCAGGACACTTGGACCAGATGACCTTCACAGGGCCCTGCCAGCCCAGCCCAGTCTAGGATTCTTCACTGTTTTCATTTGAACAGCACCAAGAGTGGAGGTGAGGAGGAACGGGGGCTCATCTGATGCCTTGGACCTCACTGGAGGAGGAGCCCATCCCTCAGACACTCTTTCACCTGCAGCCCCTTTGCATTTTACCTGCAGGAGATCCTTGGCAGACCAGCGCCGTGCCTCATCTGTCTGCAGGCAGCAGCTCAGGAAGTCACGCAGGCAAGGTGAAAATAGGTTGGGCTGCCGCAGCTTTGGTCTCCCTCCTGTGGCTATCAGGAGTTGAGCCTGCAGGAAAAGGAAACACCAGGCTCCATCTGCTTCTTTCCCATCTGTAACTGCTCTCTCAGATCCCATTGTTTAAGCTCCACTCTGCAGAAACTGCCCTGGAGAGACCCAGAGATGACTTTCCTTTATCAACCAAAAACCCAAACCCTGATGCAGCCACAGCTTTTCCAGCATTCAGCAGATCTTGCCTTGGCAGCTGATTTCATTGACTGACCTAGTTAGTGGGAACTACATCAGCAAAGGAAAAATGTTTCCTTCTCAGAGGATTCACACCAGCTTGACAGGCTTTTGAGAAGAAGGACTCTGCTACACTAACTAACTCTACTATTTCCAAGGATTAGTACATGAAAGGCATCTCTGCAGTGCTTGTTGGTCCCTTAAGCACAGTGGTCATAAACCAAAACTCATCGAGCTTCTTGTCCTCTTCTAGAAAACAGCGGTACGTGGAAGGCAAGAAAGGAAATCTGCCAGGTATTCCTCAGGTAAGGAAGCAAACATTTGGAATCTCATATTCAACACAGACAGTTTAAGATGCCTGCACAAATGTATTGGGATGATGCGGCATTCTCTCTTTCTCCCCGGTCGGGCCTCCGACGCCGCCTCCCCCCGGACTTCTGGGTTCGCCGCTTCTCTCCCACATGCCGCAGGAGAGATGAAACAGTGGAGAAATGGAGAAATGAAAACAGTGAAGAATCCTAGACTGTGCCTGCTGTCACCGGCACGCGGGTCGGGGTCTGCCGGGTTCTGTCGCCCGCGCTACGGGATCCGAGATAAAGAGGGAAGGAATGTCCAGATCACCCACGAGGAGAGCAGGAAGGCTTTATTGTCGCTGAGAGCTGCAGTGGGGGGGGAGCGACCCGCGCTTCCCACTCCACGTGGGGAAAATGGCGGCGGGACCCGGGAGCGGGATGATGCAGGGGATGTGATAGGGAGGGCAGACGCCGCCCCCCAGTGATGACGGAGGACAGCGACCAACCAGAGAACCCCGCAGGGGTGGGCACCGAGCCTCGGGCTGAGTGGGATCGTGGCGATGGGGCGGCAGGCATGGGGTTTCCCGGGGCCAGTGGCTACAGGAGCAGCAGAGGGAATGCCCAAAGGCAGGCAGCATGGGGCCAGAAACTGCAGGGGGGGGAATGACATGGAGAAAGCACAGGGGTACACAGGACTGGGCTAGCTAACACAAATAAGAACCCCTAAAACCCAATTCCAGGATGCAACAGAATGAAAATGCCTGTCTGGGCACACAGGAACCACCTGCAGCTCTGTCTCTGAGCTGCAAGTTTCAGTTTCTTTAAGTGGCAAAAGGAAACCTTTTCAAGGTCAAATCAGAAGAAGTGCCATCCCTATGGTCACCCTCTGCTCATTTGGATACTCAAGCAATGCATTAATGGTGTCCCCATCGCAGAAAGTGTTGGGTAAGAAATGGGAGGTTTTGGCTGGCTCTCCATGGCACCAGGCTGTGGCCTGGTCTCCATAAAAATGCCTATCACAATACTAACAGCTCTGTGCTGGTGGCACTGAAATAGATGGTGACCAAAAAGACTTTGTTATTATCCTCTTCAAGCCAGAGGAAAATTTCCAAGCCTAAAACAGCAAACACACTCCCCTTGAGTATAAATTACTATGGCAGCTTTCTTTCCTTTTCCCACACCCCCAGAGGTCACAAAGAGGGTTTTATCCTGTCTCTCTGCACCTGAGCTCAGCCACTGGACATGGTAGGGAGCTGGAGTCCTCACTGTCCTTAGAACTGTGCAAGCCAGGGGTGGCCCTGCTCCTGTGGTAAAGGAACACAGCACCGGCATCAACCGCCCACGTTGGATCCCAGCCCCGGGCACCTGGCTGCAAGTTCATCAACTTGTTAAAGTACCCAGAAACAGCCAAGAGTTTAGTGTACAATTCTAACTGCAGTCGGAGAAAAACACATCCTAAACTTATCCAGGCCACCCACACACATGACTGAACAATGTACAAATGATTTGAAAGCCTGAAAGTTTTGAACACCCACAGGATTGGGAAAAGATGCTACAGTTTGGAGGAAAATTGATGTGCTGTGGTTAAAAAAAGAACAAGAAAGCAAAAGTGTTGGGGAAGATGAAACAGGAAAACCTTCTAAATATGATTGCCTGGCAAAAGATTTTTAGAATATGGAAACTATAAGCGAGATTGAAATGAAAGTAAGCTTTGAGATAGTTACTAGCCTTAGTTACTGAGCAACTGGAAAACAATGGTATGGCTGGCTGAAGGCAATCCCCTTCAGGGTGCAAAGAGTAGTTTTTAAGGTTTAAAATGTAACACAGTATGGTAATGTAATTATTCCTATAGGCTGTAGGTAAATGCTATAGGATCTGTATCTTGTACTAGATTGGTTAGTGACAATTAGAATATTCAGCACAGAAGAAGATTTAGTGGGCTGTAACCAGAACTTCGTCGCTCTTTCAGGTCTCTCTTTTGGGCTCCTCTTTTGGGCCTGCTCCGAGCTGTGGCTGGCAGCTCCAAACAGGGCCCCTGCAGCCACGCCCTTTGCAATAAACCAAAAGTTCCAAGACCTGGCTTCAAAGATCTCTCGTTTCTGTCCACCCTGACTGTCCTACCCACCATCGCTCCTACACAAAACTACTTGGGCATAGCTTTGGTGGTTTTTTCTCTTTTTCTTTTTCTTTTTCTTTTTCTTTTTCTTTTTCTTTTTCTTTTTCTTTTTCTTTTTCTTTTTCTTTTTCTTTTTCTTTTTCTTTTTCTTTTTCTTTTTCTTCTTCTTTTTCTTTTTCTGTTTCTTTTTTTCTTTTTATTTTTCTATAAAATTGAAACTGGGAAGGTCTAACCTCCATTTCTCAGGCTATTTATCACATGTCTAACCTCTCCACTGAAAAATTCTTGTCCTTCAGCAACTGAAGCTGGGTTCAAAAAGCAAATCAGACATGTCAGGCATGGCTGGAGGCCAAAATGGCAGGTTTCTGAACTGGTTAGGTTTCTGAACTGGTTACCTTCCTCTTCCCTTCTGATGCAACCAAATCGACAGCAGATACTGATGTGCTGCAGGGACATTTTTAGAAGGGGACCTTGGTGGAAGTGGTGCCAGCAAATGGCAATGGGATTTAGTCCAATGGCACACTGACCATGGGACAGGTGAGAAAGACAAGCAGGATCAGTGAGTATTTGCACTTTACCGAAACAGGAGTTTCATTCCAGTAAGGAACTTCTCGTTCCACCATTTCAATGCCCACGATTCCAAGAGACCATATGTCCACTTTGGGGCCACATGGTTGACCTGTCACCACTTCAGGCGCCATCCACCCAGAAATGCCGGCCACTGAGCTCCGTCGACTCTGCTCAGGGGTGAGCTGAGCAAAGAGGCCAGAGTCAGCTGTGGAGAAAAAAACAAACCATGAAAGCCAGCTCAAGTTAGGAAATCAAGCAAAAGAATTCCCCACTCTCAGTCTAAGAATGTGCTGATGAGTCTCCTGGAGAACTGTCCACGCTTGGTTTCCTTGGGGCTTTAGCCAAGGAAGAATGGAATTGGCTACTTCCAAAGTATCCCAGGTTATTTTAAGGCTGCTCATAGCAGTGGCCTTCATTCCCCTGAAGCTTTACATTGTAGCTCCCTCCCTCTGGAAGGGACACACACAGAGCAATGCCACACTTGACTTCTCGTGGTTCCTTATACCTCTGTGCACGTTGCAACTGTGTCATCAGCTCACAGTGAGGGGCCCTGCACTGCCACCAGCACCATTGCTGGGGAGCTGGCAGTCACTCAAAGCAGCCCCACAGCCCACATCCCTGGAATGCTGCACCTGACCAAGAATACACTGACCCAGCTTGACAGAGCCGTCGGTTCTAAGAAGGATGTTGCTGCTCTTCACATCTCGGTGGATCACGTGGTTCGAGTGAAGAAAATCCAGGCCTTGCAGGCACTGAGAGAGAAAACAGAAACAGGAGGGCAAAAATTAGTGATGTCATTTCATTACACAAGAAAGGAAACAGCTCTAAAAGATTCCCTCTGCAGGGGAATGGTGAGTAATGGCAGAACAGAGTGCGATTGTGAGGAAGAGCTTGCTGCTCCACCACTTGCAGAGCAGGACCTTTCTAAGGAAAAGGCATGTCAGCTTTTGAAAGAGCAACAGCACCTGCTGTTGTTGTAGACTGTCCCCTGCAAACCAGCCAGCATGGCTGCTGCTGCTGTGGATGTGCTTTCTCCATGCAGAGGACAAGTGAGGGGTTTTGCCAAGGAAGAAAAAGTCCCTCCCTTTGGTGTGAAGTGGATCACTTTGGGTGGGAGGCTGCATGACACAGGTTTTGTTGCTGGCCTCAGCACAGGCTTGGAAGTATCACAACAGTCACCTTCCTGAAGCAAAGAGCATTTTGGCTGCACTACTGTCCTTTTCAGTTGATGACTGTGAGAAATGAGTCTCTCTTTTTTCTTTGCTGATCATTTCAAATGCTGCCACCAGCACCTTTGCTTTTACAGGCAAGGAATGCAGTGCAGACAGGCTGGGGATGAAAGTTTAGGGAGGCAAGGTGGAGAACAGCAAATACAGATACAAGGGACAGTGAGAATACAACAGTAGGAGATATGAGTACAAGAACTAACTGCTGTGAGTGCAGGGGCACTGGCAGGCATTTCACTTGAGAGGCTTTTACTTGCCCATAGCATACCAGCAACACAGAAACAAAGCTTGGCACATGAAATCACTCCAGGTCGGAGCCCTGTTTCCCAGACAATCCTGCCCAAGCCCTGGGCAGCACAGGTGGGATTGCTGACCTCCCTACTGATGGCTGCCATCTCGTCTTCAGACAGGTAGGTCTTGCTGATGACATCGCTCAGAGTGCCTCCGTCCATGTACTCCATGACCAGCCAGAGCTGCCCATCCACACGGTAGCTGAAAGAAGGAAACAAGAGCATGGAGATAAACATGCATGGCTAGGTTGTTTTCTTGATTGACTATTGTTTCCAAGTCCCTTTGTGACAAGGACAGAATGAAAGGAATAGACATTCCCTCTAGGCTGTGCGTTGTTTGCAATCTGTCTCAAGAAGAAAGGCACAGCTGTGAAAAAAGGAGATGTCTTCAATAGCCAGCAAGTAAAAACTGCAGGTTAGGAACAGATCAAAAACCTGTCAAACTGTGTGTTTCTGGAAATAAGCACCTAGTCTTCCTGGCATGCAAAGCAATGGAAAAGAGGGGACACAATCCAAGGGAAATCCATGTTAGTTTATCTGGATGTAAGAGGACTCTTGAAAAAAATCAAGCCCCAAAACAATGTGGTGGCTGTGAACTTACAGGCTATTGATTTAGTAAGATATGAGTGATGCAGGTTTTTGAATCATTTTCAAACTCTGTGTACCACGGAAGACTCATGCAGACAAGATGCACTCTCTTCCCATCCACTGGAGATGAGCAGAGCAATAATAATTAACCAATAATTACAGCTCTATTTTCTGCCAGTGAACAAAGTGGAATTTTACCATGCATGTTTGCAATATGTAAACAAACATTCACAACAACTCACCTGTCTAAACAGTTGACCAGGTTGGGATTCTTATTTGTCTTCATGAGCATGAGTTCATTGACTTTTAGTTCCTTCTTCCTCAGTTCTTGGAGATTTATTTTCTTTATGGCCACCTAAAATGACATTGAAAATGAGTAACTTGAGAAGTTGGCGGCACAAGACCACAAGGCACATGGAGCGAGTGATTTTGCAATGCCACAGCCGAGCTGTGCCAAACTGCCTTGTGATTGGGCATTGCAGTAATTAGGAACTGACATTGCAACAGCCCATTTCTCTGCTCCCTTGGAGGCCACTTACAGGACACGTGGCCACTGAGGTTTTGCCTTGTCCACTTGGTAACTGTGGTGTCTCAACTATCACCCACAAAGCTCTGAGCACACTCCCTGCTGCTTTGTCTGGGATTCAGAAGAAGTAATCCATGCCTTAATACTCTGTGGATACATCTCGGGCTATGGGCAGGACTTAGGGCTTTTAGGGATGCCGTGCAGATCTCTCCCTACGTGCAGTTCTCCAGTGCAGCACTGCAGGTGGCTAAGGAACTACCAGTAATTTTCAGATGCATTTGCTGGCAAGCAGAAATGACAATTCAGGACTCTGAAGCCGTAGCCCCAAAGAGCAGTGAGATGCTCAAAGGCACCACCTTTGTTTTAGCAATAGAGAGCGAATGAGCACATCCTTCTCTGAAAGGAACTGCTGCCCTCCTTGCCTTCCTTCTGGCAGCTGAGAAGGACAAAGACTGTCCCAAATGTATTTTGCAGGCTGGTAGCAGTCTGTGCTTCTTGTGCCTTTTCAGCACAGCTCTACTCAAACTCCAGCCACAGCTGCTCACACCAGAGGCTCTGCGGGAGATGTTGACAATTACCTGTTCTCCTGTGGCATTGTCAAGTGCTCTGCAAACATCTCCAAAAGTCCTAGAAACAAAAAAGCAGCAAAGAAAGAAGAAGACATTTAGATCTTGCAGTGAAAGCCAGTCCACAGAGGAGATCTCTGCTGCAAATGCCTAAAACCTGCCGGATGCAGGCGGGCTCTGCCCGAAGGCAGATGATGCATTTTCCTCTCAAGTGCATGGGCACTGGGCCTGTCCCTGAAGCGTTGCTGTTTACTGCCTCAGCTCCTAAGGAGAGCTCCTTCTTTCATTTTGGGTTTCAGGTTCTAAACTGTGCAGTTTTTATCCTGACCATGGGGTATTTCCTTCAGCAATCTTTTGGAAAGAAATGTTCCTGAGAACTGTTATCTGACAGCTATCAGGGAGTAGGTTGCTCTTTCAGGCAAGCACGTTTCTTCCCCTTTTATTAGTGTGGCTGTATGATTTGGAGATATACAAAAATGCTCAGGAAATTAACACAGAACTGTCCCACACTTGAGAGACAAGGAGATCTTCCAGGTCCTGTTCCTTGCTGCAGGCAAGAACTTGGCAGCATGGAGGTGTCTCTGCCAATGCCTTCTGGGCACACTCACGAATTCGGAGCAGCACTGAGAGATGGGACAATGTATCCCCAGTGTCTGAACATGGGGAGAGATGTCTGTTTGCAGCTGCTCTGACTTCACACTGCATAGATATTCCACCAGAAAAACACCTGGCCCATGGTTATGTAGAAGTAACTGTGGTTGGACTCACCCTCTGCCAATATATTCCAGTTCAGTGTATTTCATCATGGGATTTTCCATGTTCACTATTTTCCCTGAGGGAAACAAAATGCAAAATGCTCACTTTAAAGCAGATATCCCAGCTTCCAGGAGATTCAAAAGACAGACCCAGAGCCTGAAGCTTTGAACCCTTTGTGTTCGGCTGGGTAACAACAACAACCAGGCAGACAGCTCTGCAGCACAGGTGGCCAGCACAGAGACTGCTTTTCTACAGCAGTTCCTGTGGAGAAATGTCTCTAAATGTCCCTGGGACACCAAACTCAGGAAAAACATTTGGTACAGCTATGCTGACACCTGCACACAATAGACTGTCCCTCAGACAAGAAATACAGCAGACGTACTCAGTAGCTCCAGGGAGTCATCCTTGATCTCCTGTTGCTGAGCAGCAGCTGGGTCAGCACTGGAGATGAACAAACCGCCCCGGCTCCACTTCTCAGGTTGGAGAGCAAAGGCTCCTTTAGACCATGCTGTTGCTGCAGCAGGTTTGGTGACAAAGCCCTTGTAGATCTGGGACCAGAAATGAGTTTATGTCAGAAAGGTGGCTGGCAGAGATTAGCCTGAGATTCCATTTCAAATGCAAGCCCTTAGGAAGGTGCTGTCAGCAACATGCAAGGCTCTTAAGTGGGTTTTTTCTGATGTCCACTTCTCAAACTGGATGGGTCAAAACCAAAGGCTAATTCTACTCCAGTGGATGGCCAGATTCATGGTCCATTTTCATGGATTTTCTGAAGGATCACTGCCACAATGACCATTCTACTTCCACTCAAGGATGCCTTTCCCCCTCCAAGGGCTTCAGACGCACGTGCAGCTCCCTATTCAAATGTTCTACCTCCCCCCACTCTGTCCTCTTTTCCTGCACCATTTTCAGGTCATGCCCAAACTGTAGCACCTTTGGTGGGGACACTTCCTGTGCCTCACGCCAGCCTCGGGGCTCTTCATTGCCACTCATTTGCCGGAAGTCTTTGCTGGCTGCCCGGTGAGATGTCAACACTTGCACCTCGAGTCAAACAGAACAAAGCAGTCAGAGACTACAGCTTGTCCCTGTCAGTCAAGAGTCACTGACTGTGAGGAAAGAACAGATTTACAAGGGATACAGACAGCTTGTTTCAATCCTCCATCTGGGTCACCATATTCCCCTGTAAAAACACCTCAAGAAACAAGGAGAGCAGGAACAGGCCAGCAGGAATCAATTTGGATGACTGCTGGCCAAAAGGCCAAAGGACAAGTCCCACTGTCCAGGGCAGCAGCTGAGATTCAGCACACCAGGAAATGTCCTTCTGAGTGACTGTGATACACACTAGAGCAGGATGGCACTCAGAGGCATCACCCCGCTCCCTGCTGCTCTGCACTGGGAAGGCCAGAAGGGCAGAAACCACCAGTTTGGTGACTGCCGTGGCTATCCCTCTTTCACTCACTTGCTTTTGTAGAGCCTGAGGGAGGGGATTAAGTTTTTCTCTGATGATTTTAATTTCTTCCTCCTGCCTCTTCTCCCTTGCCTTGATCTTAGCGTGAGCTTTCTGAAAGTCTGTGTCCAGCTGTTCCTTCAAGTTCTGTAAAATACAAGAGAGAGGATCTTCCACGAGTGGAGTGGCTGCCACTCTTTCACTCACCTGGTTTTGTTGATCGCCCCTCTGCTGATGGAGATTCATCTCCTCTTGAATTCTTCTCGTGTCTTCCTGGTTCCTCTTCTTCACTTCTGTGATGGCACTCTGAGCTTCGGGCTGCTCTGCTTGTGGCTCTGCCTTGATGCTCTATACACACAAATGCAGAGCAAGTGACTGGGAGCTGCCATAAGGCTCAGCTTTTTCCTCTTGCAGCCTCAAAATCACATTTATTCAGCCACTTCTTTCTGCTTCCCTACCCACACCTGCTTCCAATGGAACCCTCTTGTCCCAGTGCTGATCTCTGCAGATTCCAAGGCTCTGTGCTTTCAGTGCCTCTGGGACTCCTGGCCTCCTCACTCCCAAGAGCTCTGTTTTATGCACCTCTTCCTGCCCTTTCCCGCTGACACCTGGCGAGTCAGGCTTACCTGGCCATTCTCCTGTGGCTCTTCCACCTGCTGCCTGAGCTGCTCTTCCTGCTCTCGGGCTCTCAGCTCTCCCTGAGTCTGGCATGGCATCTCTGATAACACAATCTGCTCCTGCTCTTTCTCTGGAAGAATCTGCACAGAAAGCAAGAGAAGATGGGTTTCAACTTTCCATAGGATATTTGTGTTCCAAGACTCAAGGACTGATGGGCTCACACGTTCCCAGAGCACTGTGCTGCTGCTCTCCTGGGTCATTCTCTGCCTGTGGGGAGGCACAGATTCCAAAGTGACCCTGGCACTACAATCAGGGGCCATCTGGGGCTGAAGCTCCAACAGCCTCTCAGGCAGCTGACAGGGAAGGTGTGGCATTTCTCAGGGGTCTGGTGAGGGCCTCCCTCTGCTCCTGCCATGTCCTGTTTGTCTTTCAGTAGTGACTGACACCCAGCCCAGTCCCACAGCTCCATCCTGCCTCTGCAGGTGGCTTCCTGGGTGAGCTCTCCCTTTATGAGAGACACTTCTGGAGTTCATGTTCTCTTCACCACCTAAAACATGGAATTCTTCCACCTCTCTGGGACAGGCAGAAAATTAAAGAATTAACTGGGGGCCTCAGGACGAAGAGGCTGGAGGAGGAAAACAGCTCTGAGGGGAAAAAAAACACCATATCTGGAGGGGGAAACAGCTCTGCCTGCTCAGAATTGGTCAACAGAATGTGTCTCTAATCCTCTCCTGAAAGGGATGCTTTAGGTGAAGTTTGCACCTCCAACTGCTTTGGACCAGAGCCAAGAAGATTCAGCTATGCAAAAGACAGATAGATAGATAGATAGATAGATAGATAGATAGATAGATAGATAATAGATAGATAGATAGATAGATAAATAGATAAATAGATAGAGAGAGAGAAATATAGAACTCACTCTTATAATCTCTCTTTCCTATCATTTCTGTTGCTACACACACTTGGTAGCCATTGCCCTGATCAGCAGCACTCCCGAGATTGCTCTCCTATTGCTTAAATAAACCACACTCCCGGGGAATCTGGAGCATTTAGGTCCTTATGGAATGCAATCAGATCCAGAGCATTGCACTGGGAATGGCACTCTTGCAGCATCTCTGCTCGGCCAAGTGCTTCTCTTGGACTTGACAACACTGAGAGTGCTAAAGGGGCTGTAATCAGAAATAAAGCCCAGCCCCTTCCACCTCCTCTGATCTCTGAGGACCAGCTGGAATGCAAGAGCATTGATTTCCTGCTCAATTCCCAAACACCACATATACTGATTCCCTGGGCTGCAAAAAGGCAGAGGTACTGTCAATATGAATGCGAAGTGCAAGGCCCTGTTGACTGGCCTGGCACCAGAACAGCTCCTTCTGCACCAATCTCGCTCTCCCAAACAATGTGTTCTCATGCAAAAATACTGCATCCTTCAGAAATGTCACCTTACAAAAGAAAAAGCTAGAAGAATCTCAACAAGTGCTGGACAAAGGCAGAAAAGTTTGAGGAAAATAGCCTTGCCTTGCTGAGAAATGAGAAACTGGACTTCTCCTCCTAACAAACGAAGAAAGCAAAAGATGAAAGAGTGAACAAATCAAGGTCAAAAGCACTTGGATGCTGTGAGAGGATATTTGCAGAAAAAATAGCATTTGTAGAGATCACTATCTTGCAGGGATCTA
The DNA here is from genome assembly GCF_024509145.1 of Vidua macroura. NCBI lineage: Eukaryota > Metazoa > Chordata > Aves > Passeriformes > Viduidae > Vidua > Vidua macroura. The sequence goes on along the minus strand of NC_071611.1, from coordinate 72,114,281 downwards.
TGGAAGTGTGCCTGAAGGTCCCTGACGAGCCTCCCGTTGTCCAGGCTAAAGCTCCCTCAGCACCTCCTCCTTGGCCTTGCGCTCCACAGCCTTCCCCAGCTCCCGTGTCCTCCTCTGCACACGCTCCAGCCCCTCAAGGACTTTCTGCTTCACAGGGGCCCACAACTGGGCACAGCACTCCCAGCTGTGGCCGCAGCGCTGCCCAGCCCAGGGGGACGCTCACTGCCCTGCTCCTGCTGCCCCACTCTTGCTGACACAGGCCAGGACACCCTTGGCCTTCTTGGCTCCCTGGCCACGCGCTGGCAACCTTCAGCTGCTCTTGACCGGCACCCCTGGGTCCTTTGGGCCCACGCAGCTCCCCCACTACAAACTTGCCCCTTTGACTTCAAATACCGTATCCATAATTTTAAATTGTCCTTCTTGTTGTACAACCACGTTATCTTAGGAAGTGCCCTGATGTTTGATAGGAATAAAATCTAATTCACTGTGACTTTATTAAAATGGACTAATTGAACTCTATAGAAATTGCTGTTTATTAAGTATTCATCTTTGTTTGGTGTTAGCAAGCAATATTCTCTCTGCAAATCTTAGTTTGTAAGACTTCAAGGCTCTGAGATGGAAATTAGGAAATATCCAGATTTGCCTTGGTGTTTGTTGTTGAAGGAATGAAAATGGTTTTTCTTTTGGCCTGCATGGCTGGCACTGAACAGTCTACTTGTTCTGGCTAAGCTCACAGCGTACTCTACAATACCTAAACACCACCAAGATGAAATGTTCCTTGCTCACTCACCTTAGCATCAGCACCGCTGAATACATGCTTCACGTGACCTGTAGTGGGCAAGGGAAAATGAAGCAGATGCTGTCACAAAACTGCCTGGGCTGGTGAATCCAACAGAACAAGAATTGCAAACAGAGAGTATTTTCCGTTTCACAACATCCCTCCAGGAGACACAATTCATTCACACAACCAGAGATCAGGACCATATTCTTGGTCGTGCCTACACTTTGGCCTGTTTAGCCAGTAAATTAATATAAACATGATCAAGAAAATGCAAATTGTTCTTTCACACTCAATGCTCCTGTTCTACCAAACACATAACACATCTTTAAAAATTCTCTCCTTCCAGTACCCTTTTTTTTTTTTTTTTTTTTTTAATCAGTGTATGCACTAATTCTCATTAACTTGCTGGAAACAGTTGCCCAGAAAAGCATCCCCAAAATTCCACTGAGCTGTGGCAGCTCTATTGTGACGCAGCACAGCAGCAGCTCCAGGGTTCAGGAGCAGATAATCACTGCTTTGGAGTTAGCATTTCATTGCAAAGGGAATCACTATTTTAGCACTCAGACAATGGTCAAGTTAGGCAGTCAAATCCTTTCATGACAAATGTAGAAAGAAAGAAGCTTTCCATGAATTCTGGGAACAACTGCAGAGTTTTTAGAAGGCCTTCCAAGAAGTTCTCATTTACATTTTCAAAGTTTACATTTTCAAAGCTGTCTTGCTTGTCCCAGCAATCTGAGGAAATGACAGACTCTGCTGCCTCAGATTCTCCCGTGGAGGGACCAGAACCCCTGCAGGTTCCCTTGCAAATGCTGCCCCTGTGCCTACAGACACCCCCTTTTTAGCTGAACCTCTTGACAGGAGCTTTCCCAAACCAGTGGCACCCTAATGCTCCTTCTGTTTCAAAATAACGCAGTCACTAAGAGCAGGAAGACATACAAAAGCCAGGTTCGGTTACACCCAGGGAAAACCTCTACTTACGTGCCAGGTTAGTCAGGTAATAGGCGGAATAAGAAACGCCGTAAACAGTGACAAATGCAGCAGCAAATTGCTCAATCATTGTAGCACTGCTGCGCAGATTCACTCCAACACGAGAAAAAACAAGGCTCTTGTCAGTGTGCAGCTGCCCACTGACATGTGCCTCAACCAGGAGGATGCACTGAGCATCCTGCACTGAGCAAGGCCTAGGGCTGCTCTGACACTGAGGCCTTCTGTGCACCACAGCAACCTTCTGATGTCACCATGACCGCATGGCAACCATGCCCTGATATCACAATGCAAACCCTCTATATTGGCCTGTGAATTGATGCAAAGCAATAACCAACCATCTGTACAGCAAACGCTAAATAGCCTGGGAAGTTCTCCTCTGTCATAAAGTAGCACAAATTCCCTTTGTGGGCCAAACCCTGCTGTTCAAGGGATCCAAGAGTATCTCCAAGAACGCACCAAGCACCTACAGCCTGTACCCCAACAAAGCACTCAGATGGGACCCAAGCAAAGGAAACCTGACCAGGAGAATAGCCCAAAGCACTGCACATCTGAGAAATGACCCTCACTTTTAAAATGTTAAAGGTTTAATAAACCTTAACAAAGGACTGAATAAGGAAAAATTGCAGCACTGGGAGTCTCTATGACCATTACGAGCAGCTCATCTACAAAACGGATGCTCTGCCTTTTATACCCTTAGCCCCTCCAAAGTTTTATCAGTCAGCTCTTTCTCTGCTGTCCACTGGTGGAGATTACTTTCTTACATCTTGATTGGAGGTCAGGTGTTGTTACACCGCGCCTCCTGGTCACAAGCCGGCCCTCCCCAAAAGCCCTGACTACCAAGGCTGTTACAAGGGGGAGGGCAAATAAGGCTATGGGAGGATATATTACAATAACATCACTATACATTGTAACATCCACATACTATCTACCTCTTAATTGGGAGAGCCAACTGTTACATTACTCATCTAGAACACACAGAACCAGGAGAGAAGGCACTGTTGGCATAACAGCTGAAATAATTCCTCACAAATCTCCCACATATTTACACGTTTCCTGGATATGCCCAGGGCTCCTGAGCATGTACATCGCTGCCTTTATTCCCCTTTGGAAGCAGTCAAACTGGCAGCATCTGCCTGCCCGCAGGAGCTGCTCCAAGCTGGAATGCGACTGGCGATGCTGATTTCCAGAGGCTTCTGTGTCCCAGGAGAAGCCAAGGCAGGAGTGGGTTGAAAGGGGCTGGAGCTGCTGCTGCTGCTCTGTGCCAGAGAGCCCTGGCTGGGCAGGGCACGGTGCCCACTGCGCTGCGGGCTCTTTCTGCTGGCAGAGCTGGGCACACCTGGGAACAAGGCATGGCAGCTTGTGGGGAAATCAAGGGGTTTGTGGGGGCTGCATTGCTCTGCACACAGCCAGGCCACCTGTGGCACAGAGTTCTGGCGCCTAAAAAGATGAAGCAGAGGGGAATAGCTGGAAAAGGTTTAATTTTGACCTTTCTTACCTGCTCACAGAAGTTGCCAAAATGAAAGTTACCAAGCAGGGCCTGATCCCTGCTGCCAGCTCAGGCTTAGAAAGGAGGCATTTGTTTATTTCAGTACTCGGTGCATAGGGAATCACTTCCCTAACACCTGCACACCCAGCAATCTCACTTACTAGTTTGTATGCATGCAACTAAGAGTCAATACTTTGCTGAAACTCACAGGCTAAACATTACTCCAAATTCTTTGACGTATTTAAATCATTTCTCAGAATTGATTGACAGCAGAGTAGGAGTATCCTGTAGGTCCCTGGTGGTCATTGCCACCGGTTCAGGAGGAGACTCATGCACAAAATAATCTAAGACACAACTGGGCTTGCAAAGCAAATTTATTCCATTAGTTCCAGTGTCAAATAATACATACCAACCCCTGGATTCCCAAAAATCCGCTGAGCAGGAGAGGGAGATGGAGCGTGGTGCTTGGTGTGGGGGGGGCAGGTAGGCAGTGCACTTCCAAGACCTCCCCTGGATCAAAAGGGTGTGCATCTCGTCCTTCTCACCCCTCCAGCCCAGAACCAGGCCTTATATCTCCTGCGCAGGAGCGGAATTTTCCCAGTTACAGCATCAGCTCACACATGGCCGGCGCGTGAGATGAAGCCGCGGTGGCTCACGATACCGACCCCATGCCAACAACAGCTCCCTTATGCATTGTTCCCCTTTCAAACCTTAACTGCCCACCCATTGACCAATACATTGCTTCTCCTTCAAGGATCATGTTCCCACCTGTAATAAATAAAAAGGTCTTCATCAAAACGAGCATTGAAGGAGATAAGAATTTGAACTGAGTAGGGAATTTCAAGATGTGGGAGGAGAAGGAGGGGGGGGCCCGAGGGAACAGCAAGTATCCTGCTTAAGAATTGTGCAGATGCAAGTAGCATAGAAGACTGTGTAACTAATTATATACAAGTTAACTTTTAGGCCAAGGACAATCTGCAAGGAAGATGAGGAGCCTTCATCCCTACGACCACCAAGGGCAGAAAAAAAAAGACCCCCTAGCAACCAATTCCAGAGGTGCAGAGTGCATTGAGAGAAAATACATCAACCGGAAAGAAAAAAAAAAAAAAAAAGATTATAAAAACAAAAAGGGCAAAGGGAGAGGGCGTGCCGTGGTAGAACAGAGACTCTCCGGACGCCCTGCGCTGTCTTTTGCTCATTACCACTTCCTTAATAAATTCTTGTTAATCGATTTATCTATAATTGGGCTCCCCAATTGAATTTGTCCATAACAAATTTGGTGCCGTGACTCAGATGAGGGCGACCGGGTGGGAATTCCTCATCAGGGAGGCGCCCCGCTGCCTCTGCAGCGGGCCTGGTGCAGGCTTTGCCTTCCTGGACCCTTACCAATGAACCTAAATTTGGTATTAAGCAAAAGGGATACCGGTAACCCCATAATCTTTGTGCACAAAGCCCAGGTGAAGACGCAGAACAGCGTGAGTATAAAAGTGGGAATCCTCTTGGTTGGGGTTGGGATCCCAGGACATAACCTATGAGACGTCATTTTAGGACGAGGCAAGTGTGGACCTCTAAGTAGTGCGGTTTCCAGAGAGGAAATCTACTTCCGAGAGGTGTGTGTGAAGGTGTCCTGGAAGATGGGACAGAGGAAAAGCAAGCCCTCTGATTCCATGGGGATGGGGACCCCGGTAAAGCTTCCCCAGATACCACCTGACAGTCCGTTAGGTCTAATGATAAAATCTTGGGATGAATATCCTTCAAGAAAAGGGAAGGATAGGGCAGAAATGGTACAGTATTGTATGGAAGTATGGGGAGGGAAACAGATCTGTGGTGATAATTCATTTTGGCCAGTGTCTGGAAGCTTTGAGGACTGGATTTGCCAGACATTAAACATTTATGGAAACTCTAAAGAACCTTTTGATATGGAAGAGAGCAAGTATGCTGCTCTCTGGATAGTGGGGGAAACAAGAGCAAAACTTTTTGCCTTAAGCACCCAGGGAGGGAAAAAGAAAAATAAAAAGCCTGAGGAAGTTCCAACTGCACCCCCTCTACCATACATACCTCCCCCTCCTCCACCCCCACCAGTACCACCCGTAGTCTACCCCGATTTGGATCAAGGGGGAGATTTTGATAACCAAGAGGTAGAAATCCCGGAGCCGGTCTCTGAGGAAATCCGCCGCGTTACTCGTAGCCTAACACGGGGGGAAAGAGAAAGGGACGGGCAAACTCTATATCCACTAAGGGAAGTAGCTTTGGGAATGATCCCTAACCCCAATGCTGGTCAGCAGGGACAACCAGCCCAAATTCCAGGAATAGGTTATGTGGAGGTACCTCTCAACTCAGGAGACGGGAGGGAGTTCAAGAAAGAAATGGGACACCTATTGGAAGACCCCCTCGGAGTTGCAGAGCGGGTTGATCAGTTTCTGGGGCCCAACGTGTGTACGTGGGACAAAATGCAGTCAATACTGGGGATTCTATTCACATCTGAGAAGCGAGAGATGATCAGGATGGCCGGTATGAGGATTTGGGATAGAGACCATCAGGCAGGACCCCAAGCAGATGCTAAGTGGCCTTTACAGCGTCCTAATTGGGATAAACAGGATCCCCTGCATAGGACACATATGGCAGACTGAAGAACAATTCTTATCCAAGGCATCAGAGACTCAGTCCCTGTCGTGGTTTGACATGGAAGTGAATTTTTTTTTCCAGGAAGTTGGGTCAAACCAATCAGTGGTCAGGTTTGGATATTGGCACCTGGAGTGACCACTGAAAGCATGGACACGCCTCTGAGAACACAGGGGGTTAAAAGCAAGAACTCCCAGGGGAACTGTCTCTTTTGGTTCCGGTCGTCAGAGAGTGCAGGCTCTCCCCTGCCCAGCCATGGGCTGGGTGGGGGAGGGGAAGCCACGCGGCCTCGTCCAGGTAGGCCGAGGGGCTGAGGGTCTGGAACCGAGCCAGCTCCTGTGGACGGAAGGGTGCAGAGAAGTGGAGATGCCTTTGTTCCCCCCCCCCTCCCCCACAGAGGGAAAGTGACAGAGAGCCTGGCGGCACCTGGAAATTTGCCGGCAGAGGAGAAGGAGAAAGGGGGGGGATGATGCCCAGCGTGGGAGACGGAACGCTGGACCGAGATATCAGCCGTCCAGAGAGTCTGAACTTTTAACCCTTTCCAGGAAATGAGGGCTTTGTAAAATATTACTCCTCCTTGATTTGTAGTGGAAGAGAGACAGTCCGGGACCTGAGATGTTAGAAGAAGAAATATTTAGGTGGGAGGAGATGATGAAGTAGCTTTTGGCTGGACTTTTCTTGTTAGCCATGGACTGAACCAAAATCTCCTGCAACAGAGACTGCATTTTAGGGGGATGCAGTGGAGACCCAAGGAAACCTGCTTCAGCAACCACCAGCACAGGAATGGCAAGAACAGAAGAAAGCTGAGGAGGGAATGGTGATGCCCTCTGTCTTCAGGAAGATGATCTCAGTTCTTGGACCCTTGGCCCCAGGGGAAAATGGGGGGGGACTGTAGTCCCAGGATGAGAAGCTGAACTGTTTTGTCTTTGGGTCCGTGGCAAAGCATCCTTAAAGGAGCCCTATGAGCAGTCTGTCCATGCACGGTGGTGAGAGCACTGTGACACGGAAAGGACAGTGTCACACTGGCAGATTTTCTCTGGGCAGTTGCCATGTGTGACATGGAAACACAGGAGGTGGTAACTGTGTTTCCTGGGGGGTCTGTGGCACAAGAGAGACTTCTCTCTCCCTTGATAGTTTGAGTATTAATTATCTGAAGGGTGGTAATTTGATCAGGAATCCCGGGTGATGTTTCATAGGGGGTGTTTTGGAAATTGTGAGGAGGAGGGGTGTGTGTTTTAAAAGGTCTTCATCCTGGATTTAGTCTGTGTGTCTTGTGTAGTAGTAGTTTAAGAAAGTTTTTTTTTCCCTTTGTTACTAAGCTTGGGCCTGCTCTGCTCTGTTCCTGATAACATCTCACAGCATTTATTTGGGAAGGTGTATTTTCATGGGGGCGCTGGCATTGCGCCAGTGTCCAACCATGACAGTTCCTAAGGGGCAGAACGTGAATAAAGCTTTTTGTGAGAGTCAAAAGAAAGATGAGGATCCCATGGAATGGTTAGGACGGCTCCGGAGATCTTTTCAGCTGTACTCCGGAGTAAACCCTGACACTCCGGAAGGACAGATGTTGTTAAAGGCCCAATTCGTGGCCAGGCCCTGGCCTGACATTAGGAGAAAGTTGGAAAAGATTGAGGATTGGCACGGTAGAGGCCTGGAAGAGTTGTTGCAGGAAGGTCAGAAAGTGTATGTCCGGAGAGAGGAAGAAGGACAGAGGAAAGGAGCGAGAGTAACGATGGCTGTGGTACGTGAAGGCCAGAAGGGAACGCCTCATCGGTTCCAGGGAAGTAAGCCAAGCGGCCAGAGGGTGGAAGGAGGGAGAAGAGAAAAGGAGGGTGGACAGGGAAGCTGCTTTTATTGTGGTAAGAGAGGGCATTTTCGGCGGGAATGCAGAAAAAGGTTGGCAGATGAAAAGCAATTCAAGGAAGATTGAGGAAGTCAGGGGCTCTATTTGCTGGGGACCCAGGAAAGAACAGAGCCCCTGGTAAAACTGAGACTTGGTCCCCAGCAGCAAGAATAGGAGTTCCTTGTGGACTCAGGAGCCGAGAGATCAACGGTTCAAACCCTTCCCTCAGGGTGTAAATTACCAAGAGAAACAATACAGGTAGTTGGGGCAAAAGTGCCTGTAATTAAAGACGTGATTTTTGAAACCAGCTCCAAAATAGGTATAGGGTCACTGCTATTCGTTCCAGAAGCTGACTATAACTTACTGGGACGAGATTTGATGATTGAATTAGGAATTGAAATTGACATAAATGACAAAAAGCTACTATTAAATTATGTTCTCTTTGGGTAGAGGACGAATAGAAAATTAACCCTGAAGTATGGTATACCCCAGAAACGGCGGGCCGACTGGACATAAAGCCCTTTGAAGTAATGTTAAGGAATCCTGAAGTCCCAGTTTGAGTTAAGCAATACCCAATTTCAAATGAAGGAAGGAAAGGGGTCAAACCTGAAATCGAAAGATTAAAAGCACAAGGGTTATTAGAACCCTGCATGTCCCATTTTAATACTCCTATCCTTCCTGTTAAAAAACCCCATGGGAAATACCGTTTGGTACATGATTTACGAGAAATGAACAAAAGGACTGTAGAAAGATTCCCGGTAGTAGCTAACCCTTATACTTCATTAAGTCAGTTAGGCCCCGAATATCAGTGGTATAGTGTTATAGATTTAAAGGATGCATTTTGGGCATGTCCCCTCAAAGAGAGTTGTAGGGACTATTTTGCCTTTGAATGGGAAGACCCAGACACCCACAGGGTACTCCCACAAGGGTTTACAGAGTCCCCTAATTTATTTGGCCAGGCACTGGAGCAGTTACTTACAGTTTTCAGTTGAGAGAAGGGGCTGTCCTGATTCAGAATGTAGATGACTTGTTAATAGCTGGAAAAGAAGAGGAAGTTGTCAGGGAAGAGAGTATGAGATTACTCAATTTTCTAAGCCTGAAAGGACTCAAAGTGTCAAAATCCAAACTACAATTTGTGGAAAAAGAGGTGAAGTATCTCGGACATAGACTGAGTCAAGGAATGAAGAAATTAGACCCGGAAAGGGTCAAGGGAATCTTGGCTATGCCAAGGCCAAGGACGAAGCGGGAGGTTAGACAGCTGCTAGGATTGTTTGGGTACTGTAGACAATGGATAGAGGGATTTAGCAGGAAAGTAAAATTCCTATATGAGAAACTAACAAAAGAAGGCTTGCTTAGGTGGACTCAGGAAGATGAGGAAAAACTACAGGACCTTAAGGCAGAATTAGTAAATGCACCGGTTCTCAGTCTTCCTGATTTAAAAAGGCCCTTTTATCTTTCTGTAAACATTGAGGATGGTACAGCATACGGACTATTAGCTCAAGATTGGGCAGGGAGGAAAAAACCAGTGGCTTCTTTATCAAAACTGCTAGACCCAGTATCTAGGGGTTGGCCCACTTGTTTACAAACAACAGTTGCAGCAGCACTGTTAGTAGAGGAAACAGTAAAAATGACCTTTGGAGGGGAATTACATGTACTATCTCCCCACAACATTCGAGGAGTGTTACAGCAAAAAGCAGAGAAATGGATCACAGATGCTAGGCTCCTAAAATATGAGGGAATCCTGATTTCTTCACCAAAATTAAGCTTAGAAACCACTTCCCTCCCAAACCCTACTCAGTTTCTGTATGGAGAACCTAGCAAAAACTTGACACACGATTGCCTAAAAGTTCTTGAAGAACAGACAAAGATAAGGCCTGATTTGGAGGAAGAAGAACTAGAAGATGGTGAGAAATTATTTGTGGATGGATCGTCTCGAGTAATAGATGGAAAAAGAAAATCAGGTTATGCTGTAATTGACGGAAAAACTTTGAAGATAATAGAATCAGGGCCATTAAGCTCAGGGTGGTCGGCACAGGCTTGTGAGTTATATGCAGTATTACGGGCCTTAGAGCTGTTAAAAGGAAAGGTTGGAACCATTTATACAGACTCAAAATATGCTTATAATACAGACATTTGGAAAGGGTAATACATACATTTGGAAAGATACGGGAAGAAAGGGGCTTGATTAATTCACAGGGAAAGGGATTAATTCGTGAGGCTTTAATTAGGAGAGTACTGAGAGCTTTAAGGTTGCCTGAAGGAATCGCTGTAGTTCATGTAAAAGGCCACCCGAGGGGGATATGTAACCAAATAAGGGGAAACAATGTCGCTGATCAAGAGGCCAAAAATGCGGCTCTTAGAGTGTTAAAAGAAACTGTAATTACCAAAAGGGTTAGGGAAGACTGCCCCGATTGTGCAGCTGATTTAGAGGGCAAACGTTGTCACGACTGTTGGAAAGATTTTGGGATGTGTGGAATAAATTGTACTTGCGAGAATCCCCACAGGAAGTATTGTATACTACACGGACCAATCCAGATATTGGTGTTCACCGAAAAGGAGCAGGAAAAACTAAGAGAAATGGGGATCATAGAGAAGGGAAATAGAAAAGAATTACCAGATGGCCGTGAGGTACTCCCAAAGTCAGTGGCTTGAAAAATCCTGGAAGCAATTCACACAAAAACACATTGGGGTACCCAGGCATTAATAGACCAATTTGCAATTAAATGCACTTGTATGGGGATGCACACCTTAGCTAAACAAATAACACAACAATGCCTAACCTGTCAAGGGGTCAACAAGAGGCAATGGAGACAAAGGGAAATGGGGGGACGGGAATTGGCACATAGAGCGTTTTCCCACATTCAAATTGATTTTACTGATTTGCCTAAAGTAGGAAGGTATAAACACTTATTGGTGATAATAGATCACTTGACTCACTTTGTAGAGGCATTCCCTACCTCCAGGCCAACTACACAAACAGTAGTAAAAATACTATTAGAAGAGATAATCCCCCGCTACGGACTAGCAGAAGTAATAGACTCAGACAGAGGCCCACACTTTGCCTCCAAAATAATTAAAGAAGTAGGAACAAAGCGGCAATACCATACTCCCTGGCATCCACAAAGCTCGGGTAAAGTGAAAAGGGTAAATGGAAGTCTAGATGTAAATGGTAGAATGAAGACCCTAACATGTGTGAACGAAGGAACAGAGACAGCAAATGCTCACAGTTCATGCTCAGAAACCTGGAGGATAATGACAACATTACAGGCAGTTGTTGCTATCTACACACGTAACTTCTCAGCCCTCACGGTGCTGACAGGAGTATGATCCTGAGCATCCTGATGAATATGCAAAGTCTGAATATCTATGAGTACTTTGGAGATGGTCAATAAGGAATCACTGCTCAGTGTCACTTCTAAAGAAGGGACGCCAGGGTATCAATTAAAAACTAGCAGCAGGCAGTCCTTTACCCACGGACAAACAACTTTGCATGCTGGTGCTACGTGGCAGAAAGAGCAATTCAGTTCATGGGGGAAAAACAACCTGGACCTAATGTAAGTTCTGGGACATTCTTGAGGGCTGCTTTTCTGTATCTTGGGAAATTACTCCAAGAAAATACATGCTGACTCTTTATTTACTGCAGAGAAGAAGTATTAGCCATTGTTCGACATGATACTGGACTAGCCGAGAAATATTACCCAGTTGTTTTGGCTGGGGAATAGTTGGCTGCTATAGGTTTGCACTTCACTCTTAACATACAGGACGGCTGAAATCTGCAAAATAAAAACAAATCTCAAGCATTTATTACCTGCCTTTTCTCTGGATAGCACTGGCTTTTGAAATCCACACCATTTTCAGCATTATAACACAACTCAGTGCATCAAAAGACTTCTATAAAAGCAGAGCAAGGAACATAAAACCATGATTAACCATGATACATGAAATAAAGAAGTTATTAATAAGCTTTTAAGAGAAATTCTTTAAAAAATAGAAAAAATAATTTTAACAAACACCAGCAGCTTCTGGCACAGAGGTATGCTCTGAACTACCTCCTTTCGATTGAATTTATAATACACGTTTTGCATTATCTTTGTGCTACGGTTTCCTAACTTGAAGTTTTCTTTGTAGTCTCAGTAGGTAATTTTGAGTCAATAAAATAGATGGACTGTATTTTGAATTATCACAAACCAGGAAAAAATATGTTCTTGTATTGATTAATGTCTTCTTCTTTGTCTCACTTGGAAAGCACATCCTTATTTTCTTACATTTGATGCAAAGTCACAGAAAAAGACAGGAACTTTAGAAATTTGGCATGTATCTGCCCTATGAAATCCAACTTCATTTTCAAAGACATAGGTCTAAAACTGCCTCATCATACTATCTCTCCTTCACACGTCATTTGGGAATGGGCATTCAACACAACATAAGCAATACTTAAAAACTTAATGGATTTGATTTCGACTTGACACAACAGTAGGACAAAGGGAACTCCCAGTGCTCTCTTAAGTCTCAGGAATATGGCAGTCTAAACAGATGGACTCATTTTAAAACACCTAACAGAAACTGTAAAATGCATCAACATTTCAATCTACAATAGCTTTTACAAGGTTTATTAACAGCTAATTTTTTACAGTATTTGTCATGAAAAGAATGTCAAAACTTCTGTGATCTTTGTTACTTGACATGCACTAGCTGTCAGCCTACTATAAGAAAATAGTACTCTAAAATTTACCTATTACATATGTTAGAATAACACTAGGAAGTTTACTTGTCACAGAAGGTTTTAACCACTCATACCTCTTTCACCTTGCCTGAGCCAATAACAAATACCACATCATTGACTGTTATGCTGGTTTCTGCTGTATTTGTAGAAAGAATCTGCAATTAAAACAACCAGAACTATAGTTAAAAGCAAAGACAAAAGAGATTAATACAATATCTGACAAAGTCCTCTAAATCGTACTATCTTGCGCACAGCAGGAGGTGACTTTCTTCTGATCCAAAGTCGGAGTATTTGAATGAAGCATGAAAACCTGATATCTAATGCACATTTAAGTGTTTTTGGAAGACACAGTGAAAACCTCAACCATAGAGGCTTTACCTGTGCGCATGGTCAGCAAATCTCCTGTCATCAAAAAGAATGCGGTCCCTCAAGCTATCTCATCATATCCAGGAAGAAATATTAAAATCGCTCCTGAAAGAGAAGCAGGTTTGCAGAGTTAAGCAGCAAATTCGCTTAAAATATCCATCAGTACTGTGCAGAGTAGTATTTGGAAGGTTTTACCTATGTAGTGTTTCCAAAAGAGGGGCAGGATTCATCAAAGGCTCAAAGTACAATCATTGGCTGGGAGTGTGTGTTTATACTTACCGGTCTCACAACTATGACAGATGTTATGAAGTGAGTGCATAATGAGGTCCAGATCCACCTTTTCATCAAAACTGTGATGATAAGCTGTCAGTAGTTCTCTGTCCTCTGCGCTAAGCTCACTAGCACTTGCTCAGACCAGGGAGCTTTCATCCAGATTTCCAAAACCTGCTGAAGCAAATAGCAAAATGCACAGACCAGACCAGAATCAAGGCTGTTTGTTTCAGGTTTGCATTCAGCCACCAACTAAGCTTAGATCAACACCAACAAGACTACTCCTTTCCAATTTTAATTTTCAAGTGTAGCAGAACAGCACCTCCAAAATACTCTTTCTGTTCACTGGTTTAAGTGCAATCCAACAAAGCATGAAACTTCAATTTTTAGCATAACTTTCAGTTCTTACTCTTTATTGAAACACAGCCATAAGCAAAGTGTCAGAACTCAAAGTATAAAGACACTACTTGTTTACCTGTTAAATAAAAAGTATTTCAAAGCAATGTTTTCCCAAATGTTTTCCTCCCATAAGTAGGTACTATGCAAGTGGAAACTACACTAAAAAGTGTTCTAAAAATACTAGTCTCTGCAAAACGACAACTGAACTGTAACTGTACGTTAATCAGAAACCAATTCTTGAATGACCTAGTATAAATGTCACTTCTACTGAATTTCTTTCATATGGCTACTATGTATGGACAACAATGTATAGACAAAACCACAACAGGTTTGTTTCCTAAATAAGCATCTGAAATTAAAATGGTACATAGTAGAATCATTATCTCTATTTATCTAAGTCACTAGACTCATTTCCTGCCTAGACATATAATCATGATAGCAATGCCCTCATCAAAATGATAAAAAAAAAATATGAAAGAAGTCTATACCACTCTAACTATACTTATCCTATGATTTGCATATAATCAAGTGCAAATCAATAATCAAACATAATCAAAGAAATACACTGACTACAAACACCATTTTTTAAAAAGCATGGTTTTGAAACATTCCTGGTCTCAAATAAATCCTGCTATTTAGGTCAGACTTAAAGGCACAAAAAGCTAAAAATTGTTCTGATTAGAAGCCAAAATGCAAATTTCTCTTCAACATTTCCCTTCAGCTGTTTCTACAAAGTCGTTTTAGCTTACCTGTAGGATTCCCACAAGTCAACCACCTCTGTCTCTCCCAAGTGCTTAGCCCAGTCCACAGCCATCCTGAAAGAGTACACAGAAATCTTTTTTAAACTTCTTGCTTCAAAAGACACACAGCCTAAGACTCTGAATTCAATTTATAATTTCAGGAATACAATGTGATAAACAGAAGTTCAAATATGTTTCGAATGTCAAAATTTACTATTGCTTACAGTAGCCTGTTAAGTTAGCAATTAGTTTAAATGTTAAAGAAAATTCTTTCTCATTTGTATACTGACAAATCTATGCTTTGGTTTGCCTGTTTGTTTTTTACCAGCCATTAGAGGATTTGCAGTGGATACTTGCTCCCATACTGATCAGCTGCTCTACTTGACTCAAAAAGCCTCTCCCTGAAGCAATCATTAGTGCAGTTGCACTGGTTTCACTGTGCCTATTATCAGCTGAGAATTACAAATGAATAAATAAATGAACAAATAAACCAGCAAACCAAAGAAAAACATTCTTTCTTTTTCACCTAAAGGTGCTGTGAATGTGGCTTACATGATTTTTAAAATCCAGGCCAGACAGAATTTGTTTTCTGACTTCATCCCACCACTCAGTTCATATGAATTTAACACTACTTTAGACACACCACAGCATTTGCTAATATTTCAAAACAAGCACAAACCAAAAAATAACTAAACAATGCATTAATTCTGCTAATGCTATTCACTTTTCCAATAGGCATCAGAATTCAAACCTAACAACGTTTGAACCTGGAGACAAAGCAGCCACAGAAGTTAAAGTCATTTTGTTACTGGTTTTTTTTTCTTATGTAATAAGATGATAGACTTACCACTGACATTTTCAGCTAAATTGATATGGAACACCTGAGCAAAGGCATCAATATCTTTATGCAACCAGATGTCAGACAGACAAGAATCCATTTCTTTTATTGACCATAGTTCAAGGCAATTCGCATCTTTTTCAGTCTGAAGAGAAAAAACAGTGCTGAAAGATAGATGTCTTCCAAGATTTACCTTTATTCTCATATATTACACATGAAAAAATGGAACAGTTGCTTTTCCAAGTAACAATCAGAAATCCAGCATTCAGGCACCAGTTAATGCATTTATTGCATCATGCAAGTACTTTAATCAATGGTAGTTTGGTCATTTACGCTGAAGAAAAGTTGTGTACAAACCATTGTAAGTGAAAAGCAGACTTTAGTTAGAGAAGTTTTTGATAATTAAAAAAAAAATCATCTATAAAGTATGTTAATATTCTTCAAGAAATTCTACAGGAGTAGTATCTTCAGAAAACAGTTTTTAAAGCAGATTTACACCCATCTCCCAACAAAAGGAAAAACTTACCAGTTGATTAAATACTGTGGCACCATCATCACCCAACAGATTACACTCTTCAGTTGTCCTTGGGACAAATCTTGGTCTCTCAGGTTCCAGCTTACTATAACTTTCTCGAGCAGAACACCACTCAGTAAGAGTGCTTTGCTGCTTTTCTTCTACAATACAAAAAGGATTTCCATGAAAAGTTTTGCAGTCATCTTAATTATCCACTAATTTCAGTTTTAAAAAAAATAGCGATATCTAATCACAAAGTTAAAACTATTTGACCTCTTATTTAATGTAGAACACTGTTACCAGTCCAATACAAAGTCCATGATTAAGGACACCCAAAGTGCACCACTGCAAAAATCTGCTATAAGAACAAGGTCAGAAGGTTGCTTAACCCCATGAAGCCTGCAACTTGCTGCATTCAAATGAGATTAATAAGTAACTTCTACACAATTCTCAATCCAGATCTTTCTCCAGAAGTGAAATGCCAAAGAGCAGTGATGTAACTCTTGCACATACCAACTGATTTTTGTGCACCAGTGAAAGAAACAGTAGAAGCCATCAGTGCCCCAGTGGAGCTTTTCTAGCCATGGGGATCAGAGCTGAGCACCATGATAAATGTGTAGTTAGGACTGTATGTTACAGCTCTGGGGTTGGCCTTTCAAAAATTATTTTTAATACTCATGAGAATAATTCCTTTCAGCTGTCAGGAAAACTTCTCAAATATTGTGATCAATATACCCAAATATTTAATCAATAGAAAAGAACCTCCTATATTTGGTTCAAGTGTGCTACTACTCCTTGACCTAAATATGTTAAATGCATCCATGTCTGAAGAATGCACTTAAAAATGTTCATAGCATATTGTATGCATATTGTATCTTATGTTTCTATAGTGTTCATGTGGGCAAAGCCCACGCATGTATGTAATTCTACTTCATAATAATTAGGAAAAATAAAACATTTATCAACTGAAAGAAGTAAGACTATAACTACTGAAAGTAAAAATACTTTTTTCAACCACAATTTACATCAGCAATGTAAACACAGAGTTTTAAAGATACGTGCTAATCATGCCTCATTTAACAATCTGACCTTAGAATTTTAACAGAGAATCATTTTACTTGTTGTTCAGTCAATCAATCAATGAGACCCATTGTCAAGCCAGAACAATTAACAAGTCCACCAACCTTGCTGCTTCTCCATCTCTGTTTGTATACCCAGTGCTTCATAAAATGTCCTCCAAAAACATCTCTTTAACTTTAAAAGGTCTTCCTTGGACTAAAAGCAGAAATAATTAATGAAAGATTAGATATTCCCAAGCTTTGCTTTAAGAACATCAGTTCTTAAAAACAGTTTTTCTGGACAGGAAAGTGAATTAAATATGATTAGGACCTGATTTAATGAAAGACTATATTCTTTGGAAAGTCTTGTAAGAGCATCTTCACTTGAGTTTATCTTCTTTAAGCGACCGGGCCACAAAAACAAAAAAAAAAAAAAAAAAGAAAAGCCAGGTGCGTACCTTGTTTTTCATTAACGTCTTCAATGCTATTAAGTGTTAATAGCAAGAGATGTAAGATTGACATTTATTTACTGCAATTTTATCAAATGAGAAGAAGAAAATAGTCACTTTTGTTTAGGTGCACAAAAAAGAATTCACTGTGTAAGCCACCTGAGTTAGTCAATACAAGAGCAATTAACACAGTTCTAGCGTAAGATCCCATGAACAGACTACCATGTCTGTATTCAACTACCTCCTTCCATGAGAAGTGTATGTGGAGATGGACTTCTCTCCATGTCCTCAACTACTGCAGCCAACTTTGGCTTTCTTTACTGACTACTTCCCATGGTCTTTGTCTCCTAAGAACTTACACTGATTTCTCTTTTAACATCACTGTTTTCTAGACCTTATTTATTGATATTAAATTATGTTTCTACAGAGGAAGAATTCGTATCTATTTTTGGTTCCTTAGCACAACTTAGCACTTACCACAACTAAGTTCAGGTCACCTAGGACTTACCTTTCCTTCAGAAAGAACAAGCTACAGTTCACATATTTTTAGAAGCTTCTAACACTAATGACAAACTCTGTGCTCAACAGAAACCCACAACTAAAAAATGTTGGTTTCTGCAGTCAGGATTCCATCGGCTATACTGCTGAAGAATCAAATATTTTTCATTGTATTAACAGACAAAATATGTTAAACCTCCTTATTTAATTCTTAAATTAGCAAAATTGGAAAAAGCATCTTTTCACTTGTTAAGTCCAGTACGCGATAACAGTATAACCCCTGCGGCAAACTGAAGAAAGAGACAATAGCCAGAATTTCCAAAATAAATCTATTGATCTAAAAGGATGAGAAGCTGCAAAAAAAGTAAACTGGAAAGCCACACAAAAATTACAACGAGGTTTTCCTCCTCCAAAAAAGCATTGCCAAATATTAAACAAGCCGCAAGCCTTATTTTCCTAGGCAACAATTTAAAATTGAAAACCAGAAATGAACACTTTTATGTGTAAATAAGAAAAAATAACTTTCTCATTAACATCCCCTAAAATTAACCAATGACTTGTGTAGAAAACTCTAAACGAACTGAAGAATATGATTAAAACATAAAACTTGCCAATTTGCCTAGGACTGCATTTCTGAAACGAACAGACAGAGTTATCTGAGTTTTATCCTCTAACTTGTAGCAATCTCTGACGCCAGCACTAGAATCTACCAGAATATATTAATAGATATCACGCTCTTGTAAATCCTAGGGTCTCTATCGCTATGCAGACCAGCATTTTAAGAACCTTTTCCTCCTTGAATTGAACATGGAGGGGGCCAGGACATCCCTGCATTTACAGAATATCCATTGATAACAACAATTCCCTCTGAGGTAGATGCAAATAGTTAAGAAATATCAAGCAGAACTAAACAAGGAACAACTACTGCTGGTAACTGTAAGTGTATTTATCACGTGCCTCTATTCAGAATGGTTTGGTACAGTTCAGTTAAGATCTATGAGTCTCAGGGCAGGTATACTGAGATTTAAGAGTTTACTTAAGTACTTCCAGTGTATTACTGGGCAACATCTAAACTACCTAATAAAGAGATCTGCATCTAGAGCAGCACTAGAAATAATTAGTTTTACTTCAGCTTGGCTATGCAACACACCTCTCAGTTTTATTAGCAAGTCACTGAACCTATCCCTCTCATGTGCTTCATCCTGTAGGAATGGAAAGAAAAACAGCAACAAAAAAGAACATGTTATCATCACAGATCCAAGATCACAACTTTTCACAAATATGATTTTTTTTTAAAACTAAAACATGTAATTTGGTGGTGCATTGCAAAGGTATTAAAATGTTTAAGTTTAGCTTAAGAAGGATTTTTTTAAAAACTATCCAAAAGTAAAAAAAAATACTTCAAAAAGTTTTATAATGGTATCAGAGTAGACTGCACTGTAATGCGCAACCCACCACAGACCTTAATTGCAGAGACCCAAGTGTGCATCTGAAACTTCTCTAATTCTTGCACTTGAACCTCATTTTCAAGATAAAGCCACAAACTGCAAATCCGACAAATTTTATTTCAATAAAATTACCTTTCACAACTGATAAGAATTAAAAAAACTGTATGATACCACATAATGAGAAAAAACCCCATATATTTCTTAGATCCATTAAATCACGAGCAAAGCTTAACGTTAAGGCACATGTCTGATTAATCATCTTTGCCTATCTTCTGTTTAGTTTTATATTCTGAATGTATGAATCAAGAACAAGATTTGCAGGCTGAAGTCAAGAATGCACAAGCCATTCTTCTGCTCTTTCGCTCCTCGGAAAACAGACAGGCAGCTAAAATTACCATGTTTTTTTCTTTTCCAGCAGTGGAGAACTTGCAGTAAACATTCTGATTCCACTGACTTACCAAATTCCACAATAGGAAGTTCCCATAATCATACATGAACACAAACAATTTGCTAGAAATTAGACTAGATTTTATGTTGAAAACATTGGGCAAACTTGGTACTGCAAAATCAAGTACATGATAACAGAAATTCTGACACACGTGCATCGAACCATATGTACCTAAGCCTTCCTAAGGCTTTTCTGCTGACAGAGGAAATTCAGAACATTTTGATCCCTGCCCTCCACAATCACATCACAGTCCCAAAATTAACTGTTGACAAAAAACGAATATAAGATGCTTTTACAAGAAAAAAATAAAACAACAAACCCCAGAAAAATATGCATATCACAATAAAGAAATCAGTAACTCTTTAACGTTAATTCAGATTCTAACTCAACAAAAACACCTTAAGTGTCCATCTAATTAATACAGAAAACGAGGGTCTCATCTTCCACTTAAGAAACAATACATATGCTCCATCTCACACAAAATACAAGATCCTTCCCACAGTAACATGGGTCACGGTGGAGAGGGTGCTGTCTCCTGCCATCAGCATGTGAAGCAGTATGCCATTAGTGCAAAAGGTTACCAGGGTCTTTGGAGAAACCCTCGTCAACAGTGAACAAAGATGCTTCAGCTTTTTTCACCACCTAAATGCTGCTAGCTTCCCACTATTTACTGAAAATTAAAGACTGAACAGCTCCTCACCAGAAGTGGAATGGCAGTTCTGTCACCAAAGAGCTCACACATGCTACTTGTTTATAAACTATGCCTGTTTCCTAAGAGTTCCTAAGGATTCTTAGCGCTAATGCTCAAAAACTTCAGACAAGCGACTGATTAACAAGGAAAGATTCATTTTTCTTCCTAAATTAATAACCAAGTGAAACAGAATCTTAAGAACCTCGCCATGTTGTATTAATCTACCGGAAAATTCAGTGTGGACTGCCTTGAAAAAACAGGTTGCAATTCTTCCAAATACCCTCAGATATAGTCTTTGTCTACGTGTGGTAGGTTGATCTTGGCCGAATGCCAGGCACCCACCCAGGCTGCTCTATCCCTCTCCTCCTCAGCTGGACAGGGGAGAAGGAATTCAACAAAAGGCCCAAGGGTCAAGGTAAGGACAGGGAAAGATCACTCACCAGTTACCATCATGGGCAAAACAGACCTGACCTGCGCAACTCGGTTTAGCGTATTACCAATTCAATCCAAGTAGGATAATGAGAAATAGAATCAAATGTTGAAACACCTTCCCCCACCCTGCCCTTCTTCCCAGGTTTAACTTCCATTTTTCTCCAATTCCTACCCCTCAGTGCACAGGGGGACATGGAATGGAGGCTGTGGTCAATTCACCACATCCTGTCTCTGCTGCTCCTTCCTCCTCACGGCGGGGATTTCTCCCACTCTTCACACAAATTGCTCCAGTGTAGGTCCCTCCCATGTGGTGCAGTCCTTCAGGAACAGACTGCTCCAGCATGGGACCCCCATGGGCTCACAATTTCCACCAGCAAAACTGCTCCAGTGAAAACTCCACTCTCCGTGGGGCCACAGGTCCTGTCAGGAGCCTACTCCAGCACAGGCTTCCCACAGGGTCACAACCTCCTTTGGGCAGCCACATGCTCTGGTACTGGGGTCCTCCACAGGCTGCAGGTGGACTGCTCCACTGTGGACTTCCATGGGCTGCAGGGGAACATCCTCCCTCACCACAGTCTTCACCACAGGCTGCAGGGCGATCTCTGCTCTGGCACCTGGAGCACCTCCTGCCACTCCTTTGGCACTGACCTTGCTGTCTGGAGAACTATTCCTCTCAAATACTCGCAATCCTCTCTTTGTACTGCTGCACACATTTTCTTCTCAAATATGCTGCTCCAGAGTCACGCTCACTGTTGCCGATGGCTCGGCCAGAGGCAGGTCTCTCTTACAGCCGACTGCCAGAGGCTTTATCAGACATGCGGGAAGCTTCCTTCTCACAAAAAACACCCCCCTCACTACCAAAGCTTTGCCATACAAACCCAATCCACTATACTTGACTGAATCCCAGAGAAATAAGCTGAGCCTTTTCAAATGCTTTGATTTTTCAAGAATCTAAAATTCTTTAAAAGTACCTACAACCTGTGGCAGTGCTAGTTGTGCAAGTAAAAACAGCAATTACTTCCTCCAACACTGACACTTTAAGTACTGAAAACTTCCACAAAAAGCTGTCCAGTACTAAACCAAGGAACACACACACATATGTCTCTATTTCAAGTTTGGAATTCTTTTTGCACTTCAAAAATACTCTTACATGTTGAATTCATGGAACACATACCAGATAGAAGTGCTTTACTTTTTTAATCTCTTCTCTTTTTCATCAGCCTTCTAGTGTCTAATAGACACTCTACTGTCTAATAGACACTAAATCTTAAAAAAATAGATTTCTGTGTTTCTGCAAACGCTTCCATCCAACATTTTTGCTAAGACGGAAACAGTGCCATCTCTCCCTTCTGCTCTTTCTCAAGTGAACACTCTGGCTCTTCTGCACTGCATCCAGTAGTTCTTCCATCTGACCTAGACTTTGTTTTTCTTCATTCAGCATCATTCTTCCACACAAGAGTCATCCACCTTACTTGCAATTCATCTTTACTTGTTCTTCTAATCTTCTGATGCTCTTCTTCTAGCCTTGTGACCTTCGGTGTGCATAACAAAACTCTTTAACTTGGCTTTGCTGTTCAAGTGCATTCATTTTCATTAGAAATGTTATCTTCATCCATATAAGCAACATAACCAGCCATACATTTTGCCATCTTTCTCTCGCTGCTCCCCATTCCTGAAAATCCCACTACTTACACAATTCAAAGATTTTAGAATCCACACACAATCTACAGACTTTCATCCATCCCTGCTCTGTTTTAGGAGCAAATTCCTCAGGTTGTCTAGAATTTCTGCTTTTGCTTTAAACATAAAAGAAGAAACAGAGTAAATTTAACCCGAAGTAGATTGTTAATGCTCAACATCATTGTTCACTTTCCAATTTTGTTGTTTTCCCTTTTCTGTGCCCTATAAACTCTCTCCACATAACTTCTGTCACAGCATGCTGGTCTTCCCAGCTATTTTCAAATCTTACAGAACTTTTGGATTTATCAATGTTAAAAATAGAGAAGACAAGGATATCCACACACATACTTCCTAGAAGAAATCAAGAAAAAACTCTTGCAGTTCAGTTCTATAGAACATCTCACTGCAGGAAACTGCATAATACAGGAGAAAAACCATCCTTTTCAACTCTTAAACATTCATTACCCAAAATAACACATCTGACTTATACTTTACACACTGATATTTTACTGGGCTGCATCCCAAATACACTCAAGTTTAAATAACAAAGACAAAACACCAATACCAGATCAACTGACTTTAAGAAATGTCATCCCTACCTGCTTTCTAATCGGATCTGATAACCAGCTGTCTGGCCAATCTTTTCTCTTCTTTCTGCTGCCACTCTTTCAGCCACAGCAACTGCTGCCAAACATCTTGGCTGACTGCAAAACATATGGCAGGGAGTTCCATTTTTGTGACACTTTTCAAGAATAAACTGGAGCAATCTGTAAAAAAGTGGTTTAAATTTACTTTTTAGTTTGATAGACTCGTAACTTTTTTATTACAATGAAACAATTTAACTATACCTCAGTATTGCACACCTTGCAAAATTACTCACAGTAGGATTACCATTGCAAATGTACCTGAAGTGGCAAAAAAGGCCACAAAAATCAATTTTGTCTATTAAGTTTCATCTCTTTCAAACAAAACACAACAACAACAACAACCAAAAAAAACCCCAAAATAACAAAACAAAACAAAACAAGAAAACCAAACCAAAAAAACCTCAACACAAAACCAACAAAAATCCCACCCAAACAACCAACTCAAAGTTGAAGCTTCTCGCTCGGGCTTCAGGGAAATCTATGTAAAAAACCCTGTAGACAATCTTGCATTGTAACACAACAGTACTCCAGATACTAGGAACTAGCTTTAGAAGGAAAAAGTAGCTACTTTCCCTTCAATATTCTATGATGATTTTAAAGACAAACTGATGTCCATCAGATAATTGTGCAAAATAATTTATGCTTTAAATATGTATCTGTTGGCTTAGTATTGTAAAAGCAAAAAAGTTAACTGGAACACTAGACCCTGAACCACATGGGAAAACAAAAGCCTTAAAACTAGAATTTAAAAATCCCTTATTATAGAAATATTACAGATTTGGCATCAGTTTGGTATAAATGCTGTTATGTTTTTTATTTCACTAAAATGTACTTGAGTAGTTCTTTCTGATCCAGGCTCTCCAACAATCAAAACAACTTTATGGTCCTTTGCTATTTTAACAATTTCTTCCTGTTTTTCAAGAACTGGTAGTGATTGCCTGAAGAAATCAAACTTTGATTCCCCTCTTTTCACAGGAACCTGGGGGATACCGTCACTAAGTTGTCCACTTGTCTTCACTTCTTTGTTTTCTGTGAAGTCAATAAATTATAAAGGAAGGTCACTAAAACACTGGTTAAAATTGTACTTAAAAATGAACACTTCTGGTTTTATTAGCATCCCTGTTGATAAAGTGAGAAACCCATTACCTATTTCCTGTTATGGTGCTTGAAATAAATATAGTTCAAAGGATTTTTTACTTTCATAGAAATTTTAAACACAACTGAATTATCACAGTACATTGCTCAAGTTTAAAAAAGGCATGAAAAGCTTAAAGAGAAATAGAAACTAAATCAGAGGAAAAAAAAGCCTTGGCCTTTGTATCTGTTTATATATTCCCACCTCAAGAGTCTGCCTACAAAAAAAGTTTGCCACAGAGTTAAACGTTTAAGTTATTCCAAACTGACAAGTGTGTTTTCCAACAAAAAGACAACTTTACTGTGATTCACATGCCTTCTTTCACATCCTTACTTGCCTTGTAAGATCTCCTTTCAGTCAGTCTTACATAACCTAAAAGCCTAGTCCATAAGATTTGTCTTAGCAGGTACTAATTGAAACATGATCTACTGAGAGCCCTAGAGCCACACAGCAGCATGATCTATCAGAAAGCAATGCATAAGTAGCTAGAAAACCTGCAGTCTTCTGAGGAGGCTACTTCAACGTCAGTATGTTAAATGCTGCTCTATCATACCTTAATGATTATTTCCCAGAAGAATGAGAAGCTCACTGTCAACGCAATTTTAATGCAATTATATAGGTATAATGTAATTATTTAATGCAATTAACAGATTCATGTATTAAATTCCAAACACTGTTTTACCAAGACAGACACAGACAAACACAGATTAAAAGAGCCAAAGACCATTCTGGAGACGTAAAGAAAGTTAAATTTTACACTGTTCATTAATTTATACCCTACGTCCCTAAGAAATTGCTTTTTGGTACTTTTATTATAGTTTCCCTCTGTTCACTAAACAATCTTATTAAACAAATGAAAGAACTGAGAAAGAAAACTAGCAAAGGAAGCACTTAAAGAATAAACACAATGAATCAGAAATATCCATTTAAACAAGGCATACTGCTAGGTTCTCTGTTCACTACACTCAGCTTTGTACACAGAAACACAACATAACTTTTACAAACATAACTTTAAGGCAAGAACCATGTTAAAAGCATGATTTTAAAAGCCCATCTTGTATCAGAAGTTTTTCTTCCAGAGGACTTTTATATACTCTAGAAATCAAGGAGTTTACATAATAGCACGAGTTTACTTAATAGCTCTTACAGAATCTATTTTAGATGACAAAACAAAACATGAATTCCTTATTTTATCAAGGACATTAATTCCTACAGGCACAACAGACAAGTCTCATTATCTCTTAAGGGTATTCTTACACAGAGTGATGGTAACACTTGTCTCTTTAATCTTACCCCATGGAACTTGCAGGAATCAAGTCTGTATCACAACGGACTTGATTAATCACAACTGTATTTAAAAGAAATCTGGCTGAAATTGTCTCAAAGAATCAAAATTAACTTGATATAGGGGAGCATATTGCAACGTGTATGACATGACTGCCTGAGCATCTTATGACACGAGTTTTAAAAGACCCTATATTAACAATTACAAGTCAAGAAAATGATTACGTTTGTTTAGAAAGAAGAATGTCAGTTAGGACAAAAGAAGAGACAGAAAATAGAGGGGTTTGGTTTGGGTTTGGGTTGTTTTCTCAAGTAGTGTTGATTGACCAGTCCATATTACAAGACACATTGAACATACTAGATTCAACAGCATATGCATTTCCTTGTTCTGTTTTTGGCAGAAGTTCTGTTTGTTCTTTATCCGTGACAGGGAAATTCAGAATTAAAGTACAAACAGCATGTTTTGTACCAGGAGTTAAAGCACAAGTCATTACTGCACGTTTTAGTTCTGATCCTCCTTTTTTCTTACAGTTAGATATCGATTTGCTCCTTTTCTGGGAGAAAGGAAAAAAGGCATTTCAGGAATAAACAAACTACTTACCTCCATGCAATGATCTTTGACAATAATTCTTTCAAGGTGACTTTCAGCTTATTTTCAAATATAATGTCATAATGAGAATCCTCCAAAAAATGTCCTAACTAGCATAATGCAACGTTCACAATAGTCATAACACTGACCTACTACTCAGACTAAACTCTTGACCCCAAAATGCAAAAAATTGTTGTAAATGTACTTGAAACTGAACTAAGGTGTGCCTGGGCTACAACTGACACAAAACAACTTCTCAGGGTTAAGAACAGAAGGTCTCACTATGAGCCCAGTGACCTGTCCCTGGCAAGGGTGGAAGACTGGTGCAGGTATGCAGGTGCTGGCATGGGTAGTCTCTGTGAGGAGAGGCACAGCCACCTCCAGCAGCCCCTGGCAAGAACGACTCTGTCCGCTTTACACCCTCATTCAAGTACTTACATATACTGTTGAGACCCCCCCACGCCGAGCCTTGTCTTCTGGAGGCTGAAAAGTCCCAGCACTCTGGCCCTTTCTGCATAGAGGAGATGCTCCATCCCCCCTTCACCAGCTTGTTGGTCCTTCACTGAACTCTCACCAGTCTAGGTCTCTGTCCTCCTGCTGGTCCCAGCCCTGGACAGACACAACATTCTTGGTGTAGCCTCATCAGTGTTGAGTAGAGGTGAATGATGACCTCCCTCTGCCTGCTAGCAACACTTGAACCCTCTACTATGCTTCCCAACAGAAGCACTCTTTTGAACACACTATTCTAAGTTGCACTTTAGCTGTTAGCGCAGGAGATTCTATGCAAAACCTTTGAAAACACATTAGTGCAGGAAAAAAAAAAAAAAAACAGGAAGGATCTTTTCGAGAAGTCTTTCTTATGCACACAAAGTCCTCAAAACTGCATTACAAACTAGTACGTCATGCATTTTTTTACTCAGACATCAAGCAAAGCACAGAGACCCTTATTTTTATATTTACTTTTTAAAGTTTCTTCTCTAGTACCATTCCCCACAACACTGCAGGATAAGTTAAAAATACAGAGAGTTTTAACACTGATAACGAAACCCCATACATTTGCACCAAAAAGAGAAAATAATACATCAAAAGAAGAGACAAACTTACCCTTTATTCTTTGATATCACTCCAAGAGAATGACAGAGCCGGTGAACAAACGCTCTTTCGGTCCTAGTGAAAGAAGGCGGAGATTCCGTTTCTGGAAAGAGAATTTAAAAAAGAAAACCCCGAGCACATAAACTCAACAGGCAGTATCCTTGACGTATGACCTCGGCGCCACGAGTTCGTCAGTCCCCAAACCCACCACGCTTCCCGTGCACAGCGGGACTGGTGGCAGCGCTGTCCCCTGGCACCTGTGCGGGGCTCGGCCGCCCCGGGGCAGCGCGGCCGCCCGAGATGCTCCTGCCCGGGAGAGCCCGCGGGCCCGGCTGCCCGCCCGCCCCGCTCCGCGCGGCTTCCCCACGCACCCGTGTCCTGGCCATAGCGGAACCGCTCCAGAGCGAGGGGCGCCGCCGTCTCCACCTCCTCGTCCACGCGGATGTCCCTCAGACCTTTGCCGCCTCGGCCGCCGCCCGGCGCGGCGGGAGCGCCCGAGCCCGCCGTGCCCGCTGTGCCGCGCTGCCGCGGCGGGACGTTCCTGGTTCCTGGGCCACGACACGGCTCCGGCACGGAGCGGGGGCTCCACCGCACGCGGAGACGACAGGCGCTGCCCCCGACGCAGCAGCAGGGCCGGGCGGGCGCGGCGCCGAGACCCGTGCCCAGCGCTGGGCGGCTGCGGGCCGAGATCGCACACAGAAGGAGCGCCTGGGGTGGGTTTATGCCCGGCAGAGCCTTACAGACACAGTGTGTCGTGGAATCGGTGTCGCGCAATGGTGTCGCAGTCGGCCGTGACTGAAGAAGCAGCGCTGATACCTGCCAGGTAACATGCGATTTCACTGAATGACGGTCAGTGTGGGTGGTAATATCGCAGTCCTCAGCCGTGTTGTTTGGAACGTTTTACGGAGTCATCAAGATTTTCCTTCTCTCTTTTCTGTCTTTATTTCTCTCCTTTCTTGTTACGTCTTGGCAAAGTATAGCTAACATATTCTACCCCTTGCTCTGTACCAAAGTCTGTGGTGAGGACTGGCAGGTTGTTGTAAAAGTTGAGAGCTTTGTAGCCAACGCTTCTGCAATTATACAGAAGTGCTGGAAGGGCTGGTTGCTGGATTTTAGGTGACTGTACAGTAAAAGGATGTGGACTGGTGTCTTTGTTCAAGGGAACAAAGAATTTACAGCGAACATCACATCCCCAACCAAATGGGTCGTGATACGGTCAGACAGGGAAGTTTCCTTAACAGTTTGGCAACTGAAATGGGACCCTAGGCCACCACCTTCACAGCCTTCCTTCTTCAAACATCCAACTGCCGTGGAGTTCATGGGGAGCTGTGTGAGTTCACCTGAGATCCTTGAAGCAGGGAGGATACAAAGGATGAATGCTAAAATTCCCCAAGTATATTCAACGTAAGCTACAAGGGTCTCAAACTGTTTTTAATAAATGTCTCTAATTATTTCAGACTTTTCCTTCCTGAAGCGTTATGTACATAGTTGGTGAAATTAGGTTAGTGCGTTGAGTATGGGTGCACAGCCTGATCAGCAAAAGGCACACTTAAAAGGGTTTTTCGGGTCTCTCCTAAGTTGCACAGGGGACTGAGGTCACCTGTTAGGTGTGCAGGGGAGATTGAGGTCTCTCCTAAGGCATGTGGGGGCTGCAGTTCCCTGTAAAGCACGCAGGGGGTTTGGAGTCCCTAGTAAGGCACACAGGGGCTGGGGTTCCTCGAAAGGCCTGCAGGGGCTTGAGGTTTAGGGTCAGCTGTTGAAAAGGGTCAGTCAGTCCTAAACAACAGGCAAAAGCTGTTCAGAACAGATTCGTGATCTCTGCTGCTCTTCACCAGCTGGAGTGGGGTGACGAACTCAGATGCCCAAATCCAGAGTGGCACAAATGAGTGTCACAAGGCACCCAGTGTGCTGATGTAACCCGTCCCAGAGAAGCCATCAGGAGCTCCAGGGAGAGTTCTGACAGTGCCCTGTGAGTTCTCAACAGCCTGTGGCCATCCAGGGGAAGGGAGAGTCCATGACAGACTGTACCCATATTCACAGCCGGTCTCCAAGGTGAACTGCCCATATCCCAGCATTGCTCTGTGAACATTGCCGGCTGATTTGAGGGATTAACTAAATTTGGTATAGCAAGAAAAGATTGGTAGGAGAGTTGTTTTAAGTATTTTAAAAGATTAAGTAGGAAACTATTAAAAACCTGTGCTGTATCATGTGTAAGTGACAGTGTTTTAGTGTGTGGTGATTCCTTGAACACATTTCAAGAGTTTATTTTGCAACTAACAAATAGGCAACCAGTGCACAGATGGACCACATCTCTGGAAAGCACACACACTGAAGGAGTTAGTTGTTCACTCTAGATTGCTGCTATGTGCACACAGTCTCTTCAAAGAGGGAGACTCACAAAGATCTGATGTAGAGGTACACTCATCTTCAAACCATGTTTGTTACTATTTGAATAGATTTTTGTGGTGTAAATTTGAAACACCATGCCAAGAACACCAGAAGGTATGCTGAAGTGCTGCTTTATTTTTTGTATGTGCATGACTAGTACTTGCTTGTAATGGTGGTAATTCTGCATATATGTCCAAAAAGTAGTTATAATCGCACATTTTTCTGCGTGTACATTTATTTAAAGTATGAGGATGGTAAACATGCAAATAATATTTGAAGACTTTCTCCAGAATATGGAGAACTGTTGCAGTTGTCTGGTAAGATTTGCTATTCATAAACAAAGGGCATTCTCAGTGGCCTGGTTTACTGGTGCGGTTACAGGAGCAGGAAATCTTTTCAGTATTCAAAATAATGTTATATCTATTAATGTGGAGATAATATGCAAAGAGTTATTTTCTTCCTGGATAATATGCAAAGAGTGCTGCCTGAGCAAGAAACTGTCTCTGTTGCCTAGGGTTTTGTATTGCTCCTTTGGTGCAAAACAAAAGGAAAAGCTGCTGTTTAAAAAAAAGTTGTGAATGAGGAAGTATTTTTAGCTTTAGGAGATATGTTAGGGCCCTTGAATCTGCAGAGACTTTGTCACTTACTGCACTGCAATTAAGATACAAAATTACTGGATTCAGCTCTTATACAATCAGTTCATGAAAATAACTTGTCATAAGAAAACTGTGATGAGAATGAATGGTTGCAGTACTAGTTTGTGTTGCTCTAGCAGAAAGGGAACAGAGTGCATCTCCATCCATGTTTCAGCTGTGTCAAAAGGAAATTTAAGTATTTAGGCTGTATTTTGGGGAAGGGGCAATAAATGATAACAAAGAGAAGCCATAATTAAGCTCCAATGTCTGATCACAAAAGGTAGGCATGAAGTTTTCTCAGAGCTGTGGCATCTGACATCCATGGATTCCTGGGTTAGGGGAATTGACTAAGTCTTTGACTGAGACAACTGAGAACTTTGAGAATAGCTAGTGGAGAGGTAATGCAGAAATTAGGACCTCATGAGAGATCGATTGCAACTATATACAGTTGCAGCAGGAGCACCAGCCTGTTTTAACTCAGTGGCAACAGCAGGAGGAACCCAAAGTTCTAAGGCCACAACGAACACATAGATATCACATCTTAACACCTTTAATCCAAAAATCTGATAGCAGTACCTGATGATGGAGAAAAACATCACCAGTGTGAGCAAATGAAACACATTTCGAGGTAAAGCAGAATACCAATTATGACAAGAATATTTAGTTACTCTGGCTAGATGGTTTCATGATAAATCCTATGGAGGGACACAGGCAATATTTATCCAAGTACAAAAATTATGGCCAGCTCTAGGAATTTATGCCACCACAAAAGAGAATCACAAATGGCTGCCCAATTTGACATGAGTTTTCAAGTAGCAGACAGAGCTCACAGTTAAGGAGGGTGACCATGGACTGATCTCCATTTTCAGGGACTGCAAAGAGACCCTGCAGGCATGCCACCTCTGGCTGGGTGGTAGTAGACCAGCTGTCAGGCTGGGCAGAAGCCTTTTTATCCAACAAAAAAGTCTTAGTCGGGAAGAATAATAGAAGCCTTCTTAAAGAAATCAGGGCTCATTTTATAGCAAATATGATACCAAAATTTTCCAGATAGAAACTTTCTACAAAAGTTTTGAGTATTAGAAAGCAGGCAGTCCTTATGAAGCATGCTGGTCACTCGGAGGACCCTTCCCCCAATTAATTGCCCTGAGGGTTGAGGGGTGTTATCATACACACGGATTTACATAATCATTAGCTACCCCCACGTACTTGATGTATATGTTTTACTTTATTTTACATTGTCACAGCCCTTATCGAAAGTCCTTATATGTTCTTTGGGCGTCTTCTTCCTTGGTCTTCAACATCTGCTGTCCTTTTGAGGTGGCTGCTCCTCGACCCCTGCTTTTGAGTAAGCGCAATATTGTTTATAACTCCTGCTTTGTCAGCCTTGCAGAGCTTAGCTGGCATCCTGCTTGTGTCTTGCATGACTTCTGTTTGATTAAGTTACATCCTATTTTTCTTTCTCCAAGGCTATGCTGTTCTGTTCTACTGTCCTAATCAAATACAATCAATCAGCTTGCTAATAATACCAAGGTCACGTACACGTTCAAGCCTCATATGAACCATTTATTTAAAGACCTACCATGATCATGGTAGGTCCCTTCCAATTCAGAATATTCCCTGTGTGAACTCACGTCAGTTAAGCCCTGTTCAATGGTGATGAATGCTTGACTCAGTATGTTAACAAGTAGAGAAGGATCAGTCTCTAGATCAGTAACTGACTTTTGAGGATCCTTTGTGGTTTCATATCCATAAATATTTTCGTCCTATGACATTCTTGTTAGCCTTCATACTGTTAAGTTTGTTACTTGTTATAATGCTGTATATAAGAGCAGTGGTTAAATGCATGGAAATGTTTTTGTTTCCCTCTTAGTATATTAGCAGGTATGGTCAAGTAAAACATGGGTGGGAGTGTTAAGAGATGTAGTCAATGCAGATAGCTCAGTGTGCAGCTGCAGTGCCAGCTGCAGATTGGGCTCTGACTGGCAGGAACCCAAGGAAAGAGATTGTGAACGAGTGCCTTTTTATTTTGCATTTTATTAGTTTCTTTAAAAGGGGTGAAGAAAAGTGATCTAAGAGGAAAGCTGTCCTGTGAGTTGGAGAAAAGTAACCTAAGAGGAAGGCTGTCCTGGGAGGCCAGAAGCCACTGAATATTTCCATTCAGATGGCCCTGAGAGTTCTTGGGATCAGTAGTGCGGGGACC
Organism: Vidua macroura; assembly: GCF_024509145.1. Classification (NCBI taxonomy): domain Eukaryota; kingdom Metazoa; phylum Chordata; class Aves; order Passeriformes; family Viduidae; genus Vidua; species Vidua macroura. The sequence continues at coordinate 72,082,041 of NC_071611.1, read as the reverse complement.
TCCAGCTTTGTGACCCAACATTGTACCAGAGAGAAGAGCAGCCATTTTTCAAGAGAGAAGCTCGCCTCCTCCATGCCTCATGGCGCTGGTTTTGCAGCAGCCTGAATCTGGAGTCAAGATTTCTCTCTGCAGGTCTTAGAAAGTGCCGGGTTCGAGTTACGAGGTTACGGATGGAGAACCGAAAGTTCTTTCTCATATCTTGATGGGCTGGAACAGAGACAATTCACAGAATTCACAGAATGACTAGGTTGGAAGAGACCTTCAAGATCTTCGAGTCCAATCCATGCCCTAACACCTCAACTAAACTATGGCATTGAGTGCCATATCCAGTCTTGTTTTAAACACATCCAGGGATGGTGACTCCACCACCTCCCCAGGAAGACCATTCCAGTACTTTATCACTCTCTCACTTCACTTTCAAAAGTGAAAACCTTTTTCCTAATATCCAACCTATATTTCCCCTGATGCAGCTTGAGACTGTGTCCTCCTGTCCTGTCAGTTGCTGCCTGGAGAAAAAGACCAACCCTCACCTGACTACGACCACCTTTCAGAAGTTGTAGAGAGTGATAAGGTCACCTCTGAGGCTGCTTTTCTCCAGGCTAAACACCCCCAGCTCCTTCAGTCATTCCTCACAGGACTTGTGTGCCAAGCCCCTCACCAGCCTTGTTGCCCTCCTCTGGACGCGCTCAAGTGTCTCAACGTCCTTCCCGAACGGAGGGCCCAGAACTGGACACAGCACTCGAGGTGTGGCCTCACCAGTGCTGAGTACAGGGAAGGATGATGTCCCTGCTCCTGCTGGCCACACTATTCCTGACACAGGCCAGATGCCATTGGCCTTCTTGGCCATCAGGGCACACTGCTGGCTCATGTTCAGCCGGCTGTCAGCCAGTACCCCCAGGTCCTCTTCCGCCCAGGCACTGTCCAGCTGCACTGTCCCCAGCCTATAATGTTGCAGGGGGTTATTGTGGCCAAAATGCAGGACTTGGCACTCGGACTTATTAAACTTCATCCTATTGGACTCTGCCCATCCATCCAACCATTCCAGGTCTCTCTGCAGAGCCAACAGATCGACACACGATCCCAGCTTAGTGTCGTCCACAAATTTACTCAATCCCCTCATCCATGTCATCAGTAAAGATATTGAACAGAACTGGCCCCAGCACAGACCCCTGAGGGACATCACTGGTGACTGGCCGCCAGCCAGATGCAGCGCTGTTCAACCAAGGTCACAAGGTCAGAGCCCAGACCTTTAGGGACCCCAGGAATCTCTCTTGTGACGGCAGCCCCACTCCGTCCCACCCCACCCAATCCCACATCTTCCCGTGCCCAGAAGGCAACTGGAAGAGGATAAGCCCAAGTAAGGTGCTTGCCATGAATATCCCATGTGTCCCTTAAATTTCTGTCTGCTCTGCCCACACCACCCCTCTTGGACAGAGCAGAACCCTGCCCAGGATCTTTTATGCATTCACACCTGTCCCTTCTGACATCCCACTGCTCCCACTGATCCTCACAGGTGATGTGGAGCAATTCCTGCTGCCTGCTCAAGTGGCAGCTGCTGAGCACTAGGGACACCAAGCCTGTCATCGCCCTAGTGGCACAGCTCCCCAGCACCAGTGCTGCCGCCTGGCCACATGTCCTCCTCCCCTTGGCAGGGCTGAGCCATATATAAATGACAAGGGCAAGGGTGGCAGAGGGTGGCAGGGAGTCCTAAGGCATAGTCAGGGCACCACAGCCACTGGGCTGAGTCCTGCTGCTGGGGCTTGGGCCAAGCTACAGTAGGGCAGCGAGGGACCCTGAGGGTTTTGGCTCACCAGTGAGCCTGATGGCTGCCTCTCGCATGGACTTGTGTGGGCTCTGCAGGTACATCACAGACTGGCGCAGGTACCCATCTGCTCTGTCTCTGTCCTCTTCCAGCTGAAAAGAGCACAAGGGGACTGAGGGAAGGGTTGCCACTGATTCTTCCCCTTGGACAGGCAGCCCCTGCATCCAGGATTGGCATCCCTGCATGGACAGTGCTGATGGCCGGCCAACAGCTGGGTTGGAGGGAGCATAGTGATGGTAACTCCACAGGGAGCCTCCGTGCTGTCCTGATGCCAAAGCACAGCTGGGCTTGGGCTCTCTTGGCAGCCTGGCTCAGGGAAGCACAGGAGCCTGCAGAAGAGACTGCTGGGCCACACACCCGAGGGGAGTAGTGTGTGGGGAGCAGGCTGTTGGTGATGAGTGCAGCAGTAGGCAGGGGCCACAGCTGCCAGCCCCTCACAGTGGGTATTGAGGGCAGAGGGCTTGTTCAGACACAGTCTGGGGCTTTGAGGCCACCCTTACCAGGCACTCGCCAAACCTCCACAGCTCTTCTGTCTCCAGGAGCTGCACAAGATTCCACTTCTTCAGGAATATCGTTGCTTGAATCAGGGTTTCCCAAGAGGCCTGCAGAGCAGCAGAGACTGGGAGATGGCACAGCATCCCAGGGCACAGGCCCAGCCAAAGGCCAGGAGGAGGTCGGAGTGCTGCAGTCTTTGAGACATTAGAGCAGAAGGCAGCTGAGCCCGCTCACAGGGGACACTAGCAGCTCAGTGTCCTCACCTCTGCCACAAACTGGTTCTCATCATACATGTGGTAGAACAGCGGGAGCAGGCTCTGGTGCACGCAGTCCTGCAGGGGCCATTCTCCTTCTTCCTCTACTAACTGCATCACTGCTTCAAAGAGGTGAATGGAGACCAGCTGCACATGGCTGTCATCCTAGTGAAGAGAGCAAGAACCTCAGCACGGCCTACTCCAGGCCTAACTGGGCACGGAACTGAAGATCCACAAGGGAACAGTTTCCTGGCAGCATCTCAAGGGGTGGGGGAAAAGAGGTGGGCACAGAGCTTTACATTGTCAAAGAGTGGCCGGAATGCCTCAGCCAGCTGCAGAGCAAGGGAACTGGTAATTGGCAGATGTCTGTTCAGGAACATCTCATTTAGCACAGAGAGTGTCATCCACACCACCTCCCTGTCTTCATCCTTCAGCACCTCGGTGAGGCTTTCACTCAGGTTTTGCATGCTTTCAGCCTGTGTGGAACACAATGTAATCTTGTGAAGCCATGAAAGGTTGCATTGCCAAAACCACTCCAGCAGCTCGATCCCATGCTGCTGCCTCAGAGCCCAGATGCCAAAGGCTTTAGCCAGGCAAATGGGGAGTTAGGAGAGCTGGAAGAAGCTGCCCATCTTCTGAAGTCCATCCAAATGCAAGCTACTGTGTTACTCAGCTCCACACTGCAATCACAGCTTCAGCTGGGCAGCCTGCTTCTCACCATAGAAGGTCTCTTGCAGAGTACCATGAGGCATCTGAGCACCAGGAGACGCATTGGTCTGCACTCCTTGAATAGGTAGATTTGGACAAGCTGTAGGATGCGTTTGTCCCAGTTCTCTAACTTAAGGCAAGGCAGGGCCTGAAACACACACAGCAGTGACAGTGTCACAAGTGTCACCCCAGCAGCAAGGGACAAAGGGCACAGAGCAGAGCCCACCTCTGCTCCTCCTTCACTGACTGCAGGACTCCCCTGCAGCTGCATCTCCAAGAGGGCAGAGTGGTGGGACACAGCTTGGCAAGGCAGTGCTTGCCATCAGGCTCACCTCAACAAGGAAGGCCATGGCAGCCACCTCCCAGCGTGCCTCCTCTCTGCGGAGCAGCCTGAACAGGCAGCGTGCAATCCGGTAACACAAAGGCTGTGAGGTCCTGAGCATTGCTCTGGCAGGGGAAAAAAGACACTGTTGACTCTGAGCAGGGCAGGCAGACCTCTCCTAGGACTGACTCACAGAAGCCTCTTCTTTCACCACTACCTCTTGCAAGGAGGAAGGCGGAGCCAAACACCAGCAGGCTCATTTCAGGAATGAAGAGGCTGGAAAACCACCCTTTCCGCCCACGGGGCAGTCCTGTGCCCCGGGCTGTCAGTGGCCCTCAAGATGCAACCGCCCTGTTCCCAGCAGGCTGTCCTCAGTGAGGCTGCCTGCAGACACAGCTCCTTCTCTGTGCCATCAGCACAGAGACGCTGGCACTCCTCACGGAAAAGAGATGCTGGCGCTTTGGGTTCTGGCTGCTCCAGTGCACCCAGCCCTTCAAGGCTTTGTCACTCTGCTGCACCATCCCTCAGTGACAAGTCCCTCTCACCCATGATCACAGGGATTCTATAGACACTGTGGAGAAATAACAGCTGGGGCGGGGAGAATGGGGCTCTCACCTGGCCAGAAGACCCACTGTATGGTGGTGGGTGTCAGTGCTGAGGAGTGTGTCCCAGCCACACTCACGTTCAACTTCAGGCACTACATCCTCATACTCAAGCTCACAGAGCAGTGCTTTCATGGTCATCAATGCAAATCTGTGTGCAGAGCAAAGCCCAGGTGATGCCAGGAATCCTGGACCCAGCTCCAAGGGCACTGTGGAGATGGAGGACCAGTGGAGCACCTGTTGGGGTTCTTGGGCAGGAAGTGCTTGTGCTGACATTGCCTCCAGAAGGCATTGACTTTCACTGGCATCTGCTCTGTGCTGGAGAAAACTTGGAAGAGCAGGGCCACAAAGAGGCAAGGAAAATACAGAATCAACATCTCTGGGCGCTCAGGCAGGTGAATGATCTCCCACAGTGCTCTGGTTGCCTGCAAAAACCAAAACAGCCAGACACCACGCTCAGCACCAAGACATCTCTGTGGCAGGGCCCAGGCATGGGAGAATGAAGCTCAGGCTTTGCTCTGTGCCTGGGGGAGCAGCATCTGCCCTGGCTGCCTCTGCAACTGCCACAAACCCAGGCTTCTAGAACACCACGTGAGGCATGGAATGCAATGATGGATGGGGGACTGAGGATGGAGAGATGCCAGAGAGGCAGCCCTTGAGGATATGCTTGGGTCTAGTCCAGAAACTCACGGCCAGAGGAAAGACATCTGAGTCGTCCTTATCGGAGGTGGATGTGCTGTGCAGCGGCCAGTCCTCCAGCACACAGAGGAGCTCTGGCAGCACCTTCTCTGCAGTTCCATGTGAGGAGACAATTGCCCTCCACATGGTCACAGCAACTCTGCAGGCCCAGAACTCCGTGTCACTGGGGTTTTGGCCACAACACCGTGGCCTGGCCTGGCCAGCTGCAGCTGGTCAGCAGCTCTGCCCCTGCCCTCTGCCCCTCTCCAGCAGCACCCAGCCACACTGCTACTGTGAGTAGCAGACAGCCAAGTGATGGTGCCTTGAAGGACAGGGAAGGAGCATGGCAGCAGGGTCTTGGGCTGACATGCCACGACTGGGAAACAATGGCATCGGAGGGGCCTCTGAAAATTTTCCTCTTTCTGCCACCACACGTGAGGCAGTGTCTACATGTTGTTGATGGGCTCTCAGGATGATGAATCTTGAGCCTTCCAGACCAATGGGCCTCGTACCTGTCACACGATGGGGCACACCGCAGAAGGGTCACCACCACATCATGTGGCTGTGCAAGGGTCATCTCCTGCAGGGTCTTATCTAGTCTGTGCTCAGCAGACACATCCGTGATGGATGAGAGCCACTGGTAAATGTCCCTCACAATGGTCGGCACCTGGAGGAGACATGTGAGGGAATTGGAGCGCCACTAGAGAGAGCCATTTCCCTAGCTTGCCTCAAGAATGTTTTCCTTTGCAATTCACCGTGCTGGACTTGAAAAGCATTGACAAGGCTGTCTGGGGCTTTGTGTCCATCCTTACCATGCACTCTTCACCTCTCCATTTCATTTCCAACAGATACTTGCACTTCCTTTCTTGCAGGAATGTGTTAACTTGAAGCAGAGTTTCCCAGGAGGCCTGTAGAGCAGTAGATACCAGGAGATTTAACCATTGCTGAGACTACAGAACCTCCATCCCCTGCTCCTGGGCAAGGCCCAGGGCCTTTCTTTTCCCTTAGTGGGAAGATGCAGCAGCTGAGAAACCAAATTCAGGAGCCTGGGCAGAGTGATGGGTCAGCCCCCACCCCAGGCACCTAGTACTGCCAGGACAGCAGAAAAGAGGTATCCCAGAACTGCTGCTCTGTAGCTAAGAGGAGGAGGATGTAGTGGCCATTGGCTCCACCAGGCATCCGCACAGGAGGCAGCCAAGTCACGTCCAAATTGGACACCAGCATTTCAGAAGTTCTAACCTCTGCCACAAACCGGTTCTTATCATGCAAGTGGCGGAACAGTGGGAACAGGCTCTGGCGTAAAATTCTCTCTAGGGGCTTTTTTCCCTCTTCCTCTACCAAATTCATCACTGCTTGAAAGACGTTAATGGAGAGCAGCTGCACACGGCTCATATCCTAATTAAAAGAAAGAGAGCAAGAACCTCAGAACTGACTGCTCCACACCCACCTGGGTATGGAGCTGAAAATCCACAAGGGAAGAGTTTCCTGGCAGCACCCAGCACCTGTGGTGGGGGGCACAGAGCCTTACATTGTCAATGAGTGGCCGGAGTGCCTCAACCAGCTGCAGAGCGAGAGAACTGGCAATTGGCACATCTCTGTTCAGGAGCATCTCTCTTAGGACAGAGAGTGTCATCCCCTTCACCTCCCCGTCTTCATCCTTCAGCACCTCTGTGAGGCTTTCAGTCAGGGCCCACATTGTGCTGGCCTGTGTGGAACACAATGTAATGTTGTGAAGCCATGAAAGGCTGCACTGCCACAGCCACTCCAGCAGTTCAATCCCATGCTGCTGCCTCAGATCCCCGAAGCCCAAAGCCTGTTCTGATGGAGTCTGGAAGATCAATGGCAAGTCAGCAGAGCTGGAAGAAGCTGCCCGTCTTCTGAAGACCATCCAAGTGCAAGCTACTGTGTTACTCAACCCCACACTGGCTGGCTGGCTGCCTGCTTCTTACCATAGAGGGTCTCTTGCAGAGTACCACGAGGCATCTGAGCACCAGGAGACGCATCACTCTGCATTCCCTCAACAGGTAGACTGGGAAAAGCTGTAGGATGTGTTCACCGCATTGCTTTACGTTAAGGCAAGGCAGGATCTGAAACACAAAGCAGTGACAGGGATGCACAGCTGATACTACCCTATCACTGCACGGGGCTAGGTATGGACAACAGTAAGGACATATGCAAGATCAAAGACACCAGAGCCTAAAGGTAGTAGAGGCTGCAGAGCACCCCTGTGCTTCCACGCTCCTGCACAGGCTGCTCACTCCCTCCAATCTGTCCATCAGCTCTTGGCAGCCTCCAATATCTTGGCCTTGACAAGGCATGATGGAGGAGGAGGAGCTGTCACTAGAATAGCACAAACCATAGGGGTCACCCCAGCAGCAAGGGACAAAGGGCACAGAGCAGAGCCCACCTCTGCTCCTCCTTCACTGACTGCAGGACTCCCCTGCAGCTGCATCTCCAAGAGGGCAGAGTGGTGGGACACAGCTTGGCAAGGCAGTGCTTGCCATCAGGCTCACCTCAACAAGGAAGGCCATGGCAGCCACCTCCCAGCGTGCCTCCTCTCTGCGGAGCAGCCTGAACAGGCAGCGTGCAATCCGGTAACACAAAGGCTGTGAGGTCCTGAGCATTGCTCTGGCAGGGGAAAAAAGACACTGTTGACTCTGAGCAGGGCAGGCAGACCTCTCCTAGGACTGACTCACAGAAGCCTCTTCTTTCACCACTACCTCTTGCAAGGAGGAAGGCGGAGCCAAACACCAGCAGGCTCATTTCAGGAATGAAGAGGCTGGAAAACCACCCTTTCCGCCCACGGGGCAGTCCTGTGCCCCGGGCTGTCAGTGGCCCTCAAGATGCAACCGCCCTGTTCCCAGCAGGCTGTCCTCAGTGAGGCTGCCTGCAGACACAGCTCCTTCTCTGTGCCATCAGCACAGAGACGCTGGCACTCCTCACGGAAAAGAGATGCTGGCGCTTTGGGTTCTGGCTGCTCCAGTGCACCCAGCCCTTCAAGGCTTTGTCACTCTGCTGCACCATCCCTCAGTGACAAGTCCCTCTCACCCATGATCACAGGGATTCTATAGACACTGTGGAGAAATAACAGCTGGGGCGGGAAGAATGGGGCTCTCACCTGGCCAGAAGACCCACTGTATGGTGGTGGGTGTCAGTGCTGAGGAGTGTGTCCCAGCCACACTCACGTTCAACTTCAGGCACCACATCCTCATACTCAAGCTCACAGAGCAGTGCTTTCATGGTCATCAATGCAAATCTGTGTGCAGAGCAAAGCCCAGGTGATGCCAGGAATCCTGGACCCAGCTCCAAGGGCACTGTGGAGATGGAGGACCAGTGGAGCACCTGTTGGGGTTCTTGGGCAGGAAGTGCTTGTGCTGACATTGCCTCCAGAAGGCATTGACTTTCACTGGCATCTGCTCTGTGCTGGAGAAAACTTGGAAGAGCAGGGCCACAAAGAGGCAAGGAAAATACAGAATCAACATCTCTGGGCGCTCAGGCAGGTGAATGATCTCCCACAGTGCTCTGGTTGCCTGCAAAAACCAAAACAGCCAGACACCACGCTCAGCACCAAGACATCTCTGTGGCAGGGCCCAGGCGTGGGAGAATGAAGCTCAGGCTTTGCTCTGTGCCTGGGGGAGCAGCATCTGCCCTGGCTGCCTCTGCAACTGCCACAAACCCAGGCTTCTAGAACACCACGTGAGGCATGGAATGCAATGATGGATGGGGGACTGAGGATGGAGAGATGCCAGAGAGGCAGCCCTTGAGGATATGCTTGGGTCTAGTCCAGAAACTCACGGCCAGAGGAAAGACATCTGAGTCGTCCTTATCGGAGGTGGATGTGCTGTGCAGCGGCCAGTCCTCCAGCACACAGAGGAGCTCTGGCAGCACCTTCTCTGCAGTTCCATGTGAGGAGACAATTGCCCTCCACATGGTCACAGCAACTCTGCAGGCCCAGAACTCCGTGTCACTGGGGTTTTGGCCACAACACCGTGGCCTGGCCTGGCCAGCTGCAGCTGGTCAGCAGCTCTGCCCCTGCCCTCTGCCCCTCTCCAGCAGCACCCAGCCACACTGCTACTGTGAGTAGCAGACAGCCAAGTGATGGTGCCTTGAAGGACAGGGAAGGAGCATGGCAGCAGGGTCTTGGGCTGACATGCCACGACTGGGAAACAATGGCATCGGAGGGGCCTCTGAAAATTTTCCTCTTTCTGCCACTACACGTGAGGCAGTGTCTACATGTTGTTGATGGGCTCTCAGGATGATGAATCTTGAGCCTTCCAGACCAATGGGCCTCGTACCTGTCACACGATGGGGCACACCGCAGAAGGGTCACCACCACATCATGTGGCTGTGCAAGGGTCATCTCCTGCAGGGTCTTATCTAGTCTGTGCTCAGCAGACACATCCGTGATGGATGAGAGCCACTGGTAAATGTCCCTCACAATGGTCGGCACCTGGAGGAGACATGTGAGGGAATTGGAGCGCCACTAGAGAGAGCCATTTCCCTAGCTTGCCTCAAGAATGTTTTCCTTTGCAATTCACCGTGCTGGACTTGAAAAGCATTGACAAGGCTGTCTGGGGCTTTGTGTCCATCCTTACCATGCACTCTTCACCTCTCCATTTCATTTCCAACAGATACTTGCACTTCCTTTCTTGCAGGGAATTGGTGTGCCACTGGAGAGAGCCATTTCCCCAGCTTACCCCCATGTAGTGCTTCCTTTTCTAGCACACTGTGCTGGTCTAAAAGTCTGTTGGATGCCCAGCAGACTCAGCTTGAGAATGTACACATTTGCTCGTTGGCCAAGTCCTTGCCATAGACAACTTACTTTCTTCAGTCTGGAAGTGCCACTTTCCATGATCTTAGCACAGCACTTTCCATGATCCAGCATGGCACAGTCCTCTGCTTTACAGAAGTCAGCATTTGCCATGTCCTCAGGGGCCATGCTGGTATTGTCTTCAGGATCAGTAGGCTTATGGAAGTTCAAAAGTATCTTAAGGCAGGAAAAAGACGGATGTCAAATCCAGTGCTCTGCAGCAGTGCTTGGCTGAGCTGCAATGGCAAGTCCAGCCCAGGCAGGGAAGTCTGCAGGTACCTGTGCATTTCTGCGGAAGTAGCAATGGGTGCGCTTCTTCTTTTCTGGCAGTTTCTCAACTGGATTTGGCAAAAAGCAAGCACAGTCAGAGCTGAGGGAGTGCAGGAGAGGCTGGAGAACACAGCTAAGCCCTGCACTCCCCAGCGAGGGTCAGCTGTCAGACAACAGCTCTTGCGGGCACCAGTCCCTATCTCTCTGGCTGCAGCCTGGGGCTGAGGGTGCCTGGTGGATGGAGCAGGGCTACTGCGGGAATCAGCCCCATTCCCATCTCCCCTTCTTCCCTGGGGATGTCCACAGTGCATGGGATGGCCCAGCTCAGCCACTTACCTGCCTGCAGCAGCTGGACTCCCTCCACTTCTTCAGACTGCTGTGCTAGAGCAGCCCCAGGGCTTTTATCATCATCCTTGTCCTCCTCCCCCTTCTCCTCTTCCCTCCCCTTCATCGAGGTCGATCTGGGCATGCTTGGGGTTCTCTTCACTGGGAGTTCTTGCTGTTTAATCCTGCTGGAGCTTGGGCTTTGAGGGCTTCAGCCACAGGGAAGGGAGATGCCTTGGAAAAGACGACAGGGGTCAGCAAGACATGAGGTGGCTATGCAGGGCCTCCTTGCAGCCCCGCTCTGTTCCTTCCTGTCCTCTTGTGTACTCCGGGGTTATGTGGGTGGATGCTTTGATGCCAGAAATGGGTCACAAAGTGCCCATATGGTGGTGGGTCACAAAGGGGCCCCTGACACGTGACATCCAATTGGCAGTGCCTACGTCACAGTGGGTCACACAGGGGTCCATGGCATGTGCTGTCCAATTGGCTGTGCCCATATAATGGTGGGTGGTTGCCATGAACATATGTTTATTGATGGAGAGATCATGTTCATACAGCAGAACAATGGGCATGTGTTGCTTTGAGGATGTCTCCACCAATGCTCTTTACCTGGATTTTCTGTCTGATCCTTTCTCAAGCCCCTATGTCTTCATCCTCTAGGGTTCTCATGTTTGTCCCAGTGGGTCAGACTTCAACCTCCAGGGCTTTTATCCTGCAGCCCAAAGAGAGAGGGAAACAAAACACACCACATCAAAGTCACCTCGTTTGTTCACAATAAAAGGACAGTTACAAGCACAACCCAGAAGACCTTTTACCTCAGCAAGGCATCAACACTGGTGACAATGCCAAGAGTGTGGATAGTGGGTGCCTCTGCCATACTCTACCCCAGAACCACAGTCATGATCTGTGGCATTCCAAGACACAGAGGAGGATGCTGAGGCAGGGACACCTTGGGAAGAAACACCCCTTTAAGTTAGGGTGACACAAAGAGTTGCTCTCCCACAGTTCCTTGCTCTTAGATGTTAATAACACAAGTTATCCCTTGTCATCCCTTTCCTCCTCCTCCGTTCTAGAATGTTCCCTGCTCCTGCCTTCCCTATTGATCCCCATCCTCACAGCTCCTCCCCTGAATCCCAGTTGGTTGTTACCCTATAACCCTGCCTCTGTACTGCCCCTATTCTCTTTGCTCATTGGCCCTCAGCCCTGATTGGCCCTCAGACCTTCCTCGTCCCATATAGAATCCTGGACCCTTCTTTGTTCTTCGCTCTTTTTCCCTGGTCCCTTTCAGTGTGCTGATAATAAAGGCTACTGGAATACCATACAAAGAGCCCCTCCTGTGCTTCTTCATCAACCCTCAGATAACAACGTGTGGTGTGAGCATCTGGTGCGCGCTGAGTTGTCCCCTTCTCCTAGGGGACACTCTTGGGAACGCGGTGGCTTCAGCAGCTCCTGCCGCGCCACTGCAATGATCTGACCGGTGTCTTTGGAGTGGTGGCGCCTCCAAAGTTCAAAGTAGATGCAATGTTACCGAGTTGCGATGCCTACTATAGACGACTGTTCTTCAAGCACCATTAGCAATGAACAGGCGATCGACAATAAGAACAATAAGCATGCAGTAATAACCAACATCATAGGAACAATTAACAGTAGCATTGGTCCCCATGGCTACCCCTTCCGGCCTGAGCTCCTCCCCTGTTGTTGCACGCTGCGGCCACAGAGTGGAGATTCGCCAGCCAGCACACTCCCGGTGGCCAGAGGGCACTCACAAGAGTGGCCACCCCCTGATCTCTGCCAAGACCACCTAGGGTGGTGGTGATTACTGCGGCGTGGGTGACACAGCAGAGGCACAACACGAGGAGTCTGAGGCAAAGGAAAACGGAAGGATCACTTGACTGAGTTTCCAAGAAAGGTTTATTCCCGGAAGGGGTCAGGAACAACTGACCAGAATCTGAGGTCTGAACAGTGTTTTTAAAGAGGGGAGGGTAGAAGGGCTGGAAACATCTCTTAATCAGTAAGGGAATCCCAGGGGAGGAGTACATCACTGAATGTGTCCAATGGGGTTCACACAGGGGAGGGAAGAAGCCTTACAAGGCAATTCTCTTTTAAGGTAAAGGTAACTGACAAGGAACATTCTAGAACAAAAGGGGTGTAGCAGCTCTGACTCGCAAGGGTAGGGGGCAGTACAACTGAGACAGACAAGGACATATAAGGGGATAAGGGGAGGAACAGGGAGATTGGCATAAGGATGGACAGACAAGTGGTGGGAAAACTTTGTAGTAAACAACTTAGGAACGAACCACTGGGGGAACAAACTGGGGTACATGGGAGAAACCACTAGAACTTACTAACAAAAGAAATCTAACTTTCATATTAAAATAGCAACTGTAAAACACCAAACCACCACATCCCCCCCAGTGGTCCCTCCACTCCTGGTTCCCACAACACCAGGACCAGAAGATGTAATGACAGCAACTGGAAGGAGGCAATATTGGCCTCCACTGCCACCAACCAGCGGGCAGATTCCAGTTGCCCGAAAAAGGCCCGCACAATCATCAAGTGCCCTCCATCCTCTTTGGAGGATGAGAACAGCAGATCCTGAGTCTGAGCATTGCTGGGCCCTAAAACTAACAACCTCCCATTTAAAAACCCCAAGAAAATCACCCCAAACATCACCCTACCACCAAGATGGCTGGCAACACCCACACCAGTGAGGTCCTTCTGACTGTCCTGTCTAGGAATGTGCCCCCTGTTGGTGGAGTGACCAAATTATCCTTTGTCTCCTTAAAAAGGCAAAAAGCCCAGAAATTTCTCTCCTCAATTTGGTAAAAAGACACCCCATAGGATCTTTAGGACTTCACCTCAAACCTAGGGCTACCCAAGTGGACAGAGGCCAAAAGGTCCTGCCTAGGTAATTCACTAGAAAAAGAAGAGAACAAAGGAAATAATCACTTTTGTGGGGTGTTTTAGCAGGAGCAAGAACCTCTTGCCCCTGGCTCGGCTTTTCTCTGTAAGAGCTTTGTTATTTTGCCTTTTATTAAAACTTTTTCTGTTTCCAACACTATCTCAGAAGCCATCCTGCTAATTTTATGCCATTCGAGGTAGCTGAGCTATCTCGGGTGTGATAGGTTCTCTGAGAGCTCATAAGACCTGGCTCAAGGATAAAAATACCAGTCCTGGTCTTCTGGATGTCCGTCAGAACACCAGCAGTGGATGCGTGATTAATAGCACAGCCCAAAGAAAACATCTGGGTCGCCCTCGCCAAGACTCTACGCCAAGACAACATGTGCCTGTCTGTGGGCAGTGCCAGCAATTCGCTGGCCTCGTGCCTGGTAGAGATTCTCCTAAAACCCAATGAATACCCCTTCACGGGGAAGGAACCCAGCCTGGTAGGCACTTGGGATGAGTGGACGAGGATCTTGCCCCATGCACTGAAGGAACCCCAGGAATTGGAACTTTTGGGGTCCTCTGAGGCCACTTGTTAAGTTTTATTACAGGCCCTTGAGTAAACTGTGGTCTACATCAGAATATAAAAAAATCTATCTATCTAAAGGATGTCTCACCTACCAACAAAATTTAAAATTCAATTAATTGGTGCAATTACATCAGCAACCCACTATCCGTGTCCTCTCGCCATCCCAGAGTTCTTCCCTGGGGTGTGTTCCTGATCTGTAGCAACAGGGTGTGGGCAGGAATGCCCTCCCATCTACAGGGAGGTCCTTGCACCCTTGACCAGCTTACCATCCTCACCCCAAACTCAACCAAAATTCACGATTGGCAAAAGAAAAATAAATTGGCCCACCAAAAAAGAGAACTTGTACAATTTGATGAAAATTTTAACAAGAAAATTCTTGATTAACATCATAAGAAGAGGGTAGTGATGTCCTTTTTTCTACCATGCGTTGCCACCGCAAAGGCCCTCGGTGAGCTTTCTCACCTAGACTGTTAGCTCGGTAAGCAGGCCAACCTAACATCTCTGGTGCTTAGTGATCTCCTGTCAGATGAGGAGATTACCAGGCATGCCACTCTTCAAAATTGAGCAGCCATTGATTTTCTGCTGCTGGCCCATGGACATGCGAGGAGTTCAATGGGCTGTGCTGCTTTAACCTGACTTCTCACCGCGAAAGCATCCACACCCGCATCCAGAAGATCCAGGACTTGGTAAAAGAACTCAAAGAAGAAAAATACCTGAAATGTTTTGAGGACCTCTTTGGACACTGGAGACTTGAGAGATGGGTTGCCTCCCTTCTGAAATATATTCTTTGAATCCTTTTGGTTGTTTTAATTTTTTAATTTTTTTTGGTGCATGTTTGGTTTTAAGGTCTTGCTTGTAAAGTCTCTGGGGAAAGCCCTTTTACTAAGTAAGGAAGGGGGAGTTGTGGGGGCCGGAGAACTAGCCAGGGAAAGGCTTGCTGCACTCCCCTGGAGAGCCGACCTCTAAGCCACCACCCTTTTGGTTGTGGCAAGTAGAAAGATCAGCCCAGAATCCCTTAGGGTGTTATGTTGATCCCTTGTACCCCATTGGCCCGTCCCCTTTTCTCCGCCCCTGTGCCCTCTCCCCACTGGTTCCCAAGTTCTGTCCCGCCCCTTGCTTTCCACATATAAACCCCTGTCTCCCCTGCCTTCCCAGAGCTCTTGTCCCTGGCCTCCTTTGCAAAGTGCCCTGCTCTTAATAAAGGCTAGTTCTCTGTGGAACGCCATACAAGCTCTCGTCTCTCCTTCTTCCACATGGCCTGAAGCTAGCCGGAAGATGAAGAGCCACAATCACTGGCAAAGGTGAGGATGTGCCTGTACCCCCTGGACATCCTCGTAAGGACACTTCTTTGGGAAAGCTGCAGCACTCCTACCACCACTCGTCCACCGCAGCACCCATCCCAGGACAGGGGACAAGGGGATTTGGAATAGGACAGAAACATTCATCCTCTGGAGGTGACTTCTGCCAAGAATGAGGAAAAGGTATTCTCTCAAGGATGATCTAATATTACACCCAAGCAGGTGGAATGCCATGGACAAAGGTACCTGATGCCTGAGAGAATTAGCTGAGCTGGAGGTAATCGATAATGATTCAAATAAGAAGCAACTCCATCAAGATCCATATGATGTCCAGTGTACACAATAGTCATAGTTTAGGGCTGGTACTCCCCAATTCAGTGCTCATACAGAGGCCTTAAATGACACTGCTACTTGCTCCCTTCCTGTCCCTCTTCCCGTCCCTTTGTGGGTGGCTGGGAAGAAGAATTGAAGGCACAAGAGGTAAAGATCACATGTTGAGATAAGAACAATTTACTGGAAACAGCAATTAGATGAGGAAAAAATGGTAACAGCAACAATATTAATAACAAAAGTGTATTAGAGAGAGTGATTCACAGACAAAATGCTCATCACAGAGCCATGGCTACACCACCCCAACTGCTTTCTTCAGCTTAGAACAAGCACCACGCATAATTGTCTGAAAGGAACCTCTACTCTTTGGAAAAGATCCCTTTTCCCCATCCCCAGAAAATGATGTGAGGTGGTATAGAATCACAGAGTCTCAGTTGATGAGCTGTTGCCAACGCTGCACTGTTGTTGTAGCATCAGTACCTGTTGTTCTTCAGCCTTCAGCAGTTCCATAGCAGAAGGGTCTTCTGAGAGGCTAGGCAAGGTATTCAACTGTCTTAACTTCTTCTGTCTCCATAGCAGCCATTCCAAAAAGCCCAATGATGCCCTTTTGGGTCTTCAAAATAGCCACTTCTGAGCTAATCTGTGCCAAAAATGCACAGGGCCTCTGGGCCAGTGAAAATGGGGTTGTTTTGCTACTCATTCCCAGTCAAGCTCACTTCAGTTTTCAGTACAGTCAGTTGTTACTGCGGGGACTGCTGGGCTCCAGGACGGTTTGGATGGGTGGTGATGAAGGATCTCCGAAGTCAGGTCTTTAGAACATGTGGTTTATTATAAAGGGTGAAGGGCCCTGCTTGGAGTTGCTAGCCACAACTCGTGGCAGGCCCAGGGAGAGCGGGGGGAGAGAGAGAGAGAGAGGGTTCCAGGTGAGCATCCCAAGAGGAAGGTCCAAGAGAGAGCGTCCGGTCCCTCGGCCACACCTTATCAGGGGGCTTCAAGGTGGGCTGGAACAGGACTTGGGCCAATGGGGTTACAGATACCTGATACTTCAGGGGAGGGTTACAGGTGTGGGATGAACCATACATTGGGGTGTGAGACAGAACATTCCATTTGACCCTTGGATCTATCTGTAGGTAAAGGGCATTGTTTAATCAGAAGGGGGGATTGCTTTCAACTTGGCTGTATTATTGTTTTTGAGTTGCTCAGTAATTAAGGTTTGCTATTTCAAATCTTGTTCTCATCTCAATATCTGTATTTTCTGACTCTTTTGCCAGGCCATCATATTTATAGGGCTTTCCTATTTCATCTTCCCCAACATCTCCCCCGTTCTGATGAACAACTAAGGTATTAGATACTGTCTTACTCATTTTCTTCTGCACACACTGAAGTATACAGGGTACTGCTACTAAAACTACAATTATCACTATCAGAATAATCAAACCTACTTTACAGAGTTCCTTTAGCCAAGGTGCAAAGCTCCAACCATCCAACAAATTGTCTAGCCAGGATGGGTTATCTGTGGTAATTTGGTTAGCTAAATCCCTCAGATTTTGTAGCTGTTTATGAATGGAAACAGAATGATCAGACAGATTCATACAACATAATCCTTCAAAATCTTCACAGCCATGTCCATGCGCTAGTAAAAGAAAGTCAATAGCAGCTCTATTTTGTAAAGTGGCATGTTTCACTACTTCTTCATCTGTTAGCAAATCACTGATTATAGTAGAGGTAGCATTTACTTCTTTACTGAGCCAACACCCTAACTTGTTTCTAACTTGTTTAACTGTTTCAGTGCAATCGAGGAACTTATCTGAGGTAGAAAAACGCTTATAAGAGTTGATTTCCTGAGTTCCAAGGATGAAAATCGCTATCACAGTCGCTCTCATATTGATGTCCCCAGGAGGATCTAATCCTCCTGCTTTTCTTTTTGACTAGCCTTTTTACACTAGGAGCAATTATTGTAAGTTGCCCCATGGCACAAGGGCCGCCATCTATTTTTGAAGGTATACCTTGCCAGGCCCTGTCTCCACAGATGAGCCAAATTGCTTTAGGAAATTGAACAGGAAGTTTGTTAAAACGATCTGTGTGAGGCTCATCATATATGAGAAGCTTAGTTCGATTGCACCAAGAAGTTATATTGCTATAAACTGGGTGATAAGGGGTAACGTTTAAATAAGGGCCGCCTTCACCTAGGAAATGAAAGAAGTAGCAGGTGTCCATAGTTAATGAGCCTAGGATTTCTAGCTCTTGAAGGTCAGATTTATCAATTTTAGAATTATCAATATAAGTTTGGTGTCTCTGGCTAGGAGTTGGAGATACGTGATGATCAACATATGGCCAGTATTTGTCAAGAGTAACATTATCAAAACCTTCTGGAAGAGGTACTCCAACGAAACAGGTTGAAAAAGGTTTGTCAGGGCTTGTGTCGGACTTGGCTAAAGCAACCCAGACATTCGTCTTTGATTGACTTACAGGTAAAGCTTCACTACAAGAACTAAAACAAAAGAACAAAAGCAACATGCATGCGCACAAACGATAAAACTTCATTCTTTTCTTGAGCTGTTCCTGGCAGATCACTTTCTCCTGATGATTCTGCGCAGCTCAGGTCTGGGTGCTTGCTTCTTGGCTTGTACTTGTGGAAGTACTGGCTGATGTGAGGGTGTTGGCGGGCTTTGATGTGTGGTAGGGCTTCATGTTCTTTGCTGGGACCCACTTAAGTCCTCCACCTGTGGAAACACACGCAAATCCCTTTCCCCATGTTATAAGATTGTATGGTCCTTCTATTTGTCCTGAGTCTAAATTTTTAATCAAAACTGGGGGTGTTCTTTTAGTTTTGCTTTTTTGTTGTTCAAAAAATGTCTGTAAATGGGGGGGTCAGGCTCTTCTGCAGAGCTATTTAGAAAATTGTAAACATACAGAGCCTTATTCAACCTCCTTTGAGGTGCAGCCTGGTCTTCTCCCCCTTTCTGTTGATCTAAAATGCGTTTCAAGGTTTGATGTGTTCTTTCTATTATACCTTGACTCATAGGAGAGTAAGGAATGCCAAATGTATGGCAAACACCCCAGTCATTCAGGAACTCAGCTAATTCTTGTGAAGCATATGAAGGACCATTATCTGTTTTAATTTCTTGGGGGACACCCAAATAGGAGAAAGCTTGTGAAAAATGCTGGCAGACATGCTTAGCTGTTTCTCCTGTGAGGCAAAAACTGCATTTGAAAATGTATCAATGGAGACATGGATATTTTTAAATTTCCCGAAAGAGGGGTACTTAGTAACATCTGTTTGCCATTTCTGTAAGCTCTCCAACCCTCGTGGGTTGGTGGCTCCTGAAGAAGGGAGAGGCTGAACATGCTGACAGTTTGGGCAAGCCCGTACAATATTTTGTGCTTGCTCTAGGGTAATGCAAAAATTTCGTTTGATTGCCTGTGCATTTTGGTGCAACGATGCATGACTCAATTTGGCTTGTTCAATAATGTTAGGTAAGGTGGTTGCAGCAAGCACCGAGGTGGAATTTTCAATGCTTGCTGCACCTTCCTCATCAGATATTGCTGATGCCAATGCATCAGCTCGTGCATTTCCCTCTACCATGAATCCTGGAAGACCAGAATGAGCTCTGATGTGAGAAACAAAATAAGGATTAATTCTGTGTGATAAAGTTTGATAGAGACAGGTGAGCCAAAGACACACCTTGTTGTTGTTCACATCCTTTAGAACAGATCCTTCAATTCTCTTAATAATATTAGCAACATAGGCCGAATCAGTGATCAAGTTGAAAGGTTCTGGAAAGAGCTGAAATGCTCTTACAACTGCTGCCAATTCGACAATCTGAGGGGAACCTTCAACCTTTTGAACATCCTGTTCCCAGTATTTAGTATTTTTGTTTTGCCATGTAACAACCAAATTGTGCGTTTGCCCTGACCCATCAATGAAGATAGTGATTGCATCTAAAGGCTCTCACTGATCAGGGGTTTTTCTTTGTAACATAATTTAGTTTTGATCATTTTGTGTGCTGGATAATGAATAGAGTAAGTGCCTGGGAAATCGAGCAAGGCATACAGCAGATCTTCTGATTTTTGCATTGCCCAGTCAAAATAGGTTTTCTTCATGGGCAAATAGATAATTGCAAATTCATGACCTGCTATAGAAAGAAGCCTTGCTCTGCCTTTGATGATGATTTGAGACATCATTTCTAGAGGTGTGAGGATTGTCTTTGGCGACCTGTAAGAAATAAAACCCCATTCAATTATTAGCAATGGATCTTTGTGAGAAGAATTCCATTGAAAAATGAGACCGCACAGTCTCAGCCTTTCTCCTAAAATCGCAAGAAAAAAGGGTTTATCAGGAGCACAGCAATGCGCCTGCCTGTTCTGCAGAGCATCAGTAATGTCTTCCAGGGCCTTGTAAGCCTCTGGAGTGAGAGATCTAGGGGATCTGATGTCCTTGTCCCCTTTCAACAAATCAAAAAGTGGAGAAAGCTCATCAGCAGTGATTCCAAGGACAGGTTTAACCCAATTAATTTCCCCTAAAAGCTGTTGTAAGTCCTGCAAGGTGCAAACATCAGTTCGGATTTGTATCCTTTGAGGAGTAATAGACTCTTCTGTTAGTTTCCAACCTAAATATTTCCAGGGAGCTGTCTCTTGTATTTTTGATTCGGACATCACCAGTCCAGCCTTTTTGATTTCAGCAACAATACAATTACAAGTCTCTTCCACTTGTTTTTGTGTTGGTCTGTGATGAGCAAATCGTCCATGTAGTGGAGAATAACTGACTGTGGGAACTGTTCACGGACTGGAGACAGCGCGCAGGCCACAAAATATTGGCATATAGTCGGCGATTTTTTCATTCCTTGTGGCAAAACTAGCCAATGATATCTCTGGAGTGGTTCTTGTAAGTTTGTGCTTGGAACGGAAAAGGCAAAATGAGGAGCGTCATCTGGATGCAGTGGGATGTTGAAGAAACAGTCTTTTAGGTCAATGATAACAAGTGGCCAGTTTCTCAGGATCATAGAAAGATTGGGCAGGCCAGGTTGGAGAGGCCCCATATTCTCAATCACTGTGTTGATCTTTCTGAGATCATGTAACAATCGCCAGGTGTCAGAAGTTTTCTTATGGATCACAAACACAGGTGAATTCCAGGGGCTGTTAGTGGGCTTAATGTGGCCTTTTTGCAGTTGTTCGGCCACTAGATTCTTGAGGGCACTCAGCTTATTGTCTGGCAGGGGCCACTGGTCGACCAAGACAGGGGTGTCAGTTTTCCAGGTCAGTTTCAGGGTGCTGAGTGCTTTAGTAGCCCCTACGAAAAACCCAGTTCAATCTTTGCTCCCCATTCAGAAAGTAAGCCCCTTCCCCACACTGTGATGGGTTTCTGCACTACATAGGGACGGATCGATGCTCTCTTCTTGTCAGGTCCTGTAATGTTGATTACAGATTCACTTTGCAAGCATGGAGTGACACCTCCAATGCCTGTGAGAGTACCTGGGGGAATGACCAACTTCCAGTCTTTTGGCCAACAGTAAGAAGAGATCACAGAAACATCTGCCCCCATGTCAATCATCCCCTTGATGTAAACTCGAACCCCACCATTTGACAATTCACAAGTTAGCATTGGTCGTTGCTGACTTATGTGTTGAACCCATAGAACTTCAGGATTTTCAGAAGCAATTGGGAAACCGCGTGGTGGCATTTGATCCATAGTCCCCATAGGCAGTGCTATAGCAATAGCTATAGGGGTTCTAGGTGGAATATGCAATGGGGGGTAGCAGGCATTGGCTAGCACTAGTAATTCTTCATTGCAGTTAACAAACATTACACAAGGCAAAACAAGCAGTCCCAAGATGCTATTCCTTTCTTTACCAACAACTAAAAAGTCTTGTCTTTGTTGTGAAGGCCCAGTAATCCCTGTTGAAATATAGTCATAGCCATCATCCTTTAAAAAGGTTGTTGGCTTGGAGGTTGCCAGAGTGCACCAGGTCCCTGGGGGTAATAGGCTTGGGTCATAACTTGGGATTGTCCTGGTGATGAAGCGAAGAGCTTTTGGGTCGGGGTATTCACAAATTTTGCCTTGGGAGCTTGGGGTGCCACTATTTGTTTCATCGCGCAATGGCGCTGCGTGCTCACCTTGGAGTTTTTTGGATTATATTTCCTACTTATATCATGTCTGGATCGACACTGCCAGGCAAGATGCTTTCCCTTCTTGCAGATAGAGCAGCGATCGGTGGCTTGTGCACTTCGTGTGACCTCTGGGCAATCCCTCATGATGTGGCCAGGTTTTTTACAGAAGTAGCAAGGTCCAGGAGGTACAGCAGCTCGCATGACAGCCACAGTGTTGTCTCTTTGCTGGGAACTTAGATGCAAGGCAGTTAGGATTATCAGTAAGTTTTTGGTCTCGTGCTTCTGCTTGTGCCGCCTGTGCTTCTACTTGCGCTATCTGTGCTGTAAGAACCCTTTCAATTTTCTCTCCTAGAGTTTCTCCAAGTTCATTTACTCGAATTGTTGCTACGTGCTGTGGGCTTCCAATTTTGTTGCAGGCATCAATCATTTCAGGCACTGTAGGTCTTTCTTTTCCCAGGGCTTTGATAGCTCTCTTGCATTCCACGTTTGCATTACTTTCAATGATGTCTCATATCACTATTAGACGGGCTATATCATCGCCGCATTGTCTTTCTGCTGCTTGGATCACCCGGTCCACAAATGAGATAAATGGTTCAGATGACTCTTGACTAATTAGATTGTAGGCTTTTTCAAAACTTCCTGCAGGCTGAACTTGCAAAAAAGCTTTGCGAGCCATCTTTTTGATGTCATCTAACACCATTCTGGGTAAATTCACTTGATTTTCATTCTGGTCATCAGGTGGGTCACCTATTAGCTTAGACAAGGTGAGGGCACGAAGGTCTGCATCTGTACATTGTCTGTAAGTGTTTAGTACCCCTGTAAGCAGTCTCTTCCATTTGAGTTCCCATAGCATATACTGTGAATCTCTAAGAATTATACCAGCAAGATTTTTACAGTCATTTGGTGTGAGTGTATGTCCTTCCAGGGTACTTTTCAGCAGTTGTCTAAAATATGGAGAGCAGATACCACTGTCCTTTATTGCTTTTTGCAATTCTTTCACCTCATGAGATGGGATAGCTGTCCATGTTCTGGGACGACCAGCTTACTGGCTGAATATCACAGGCATTGCTATAGGGTTTAGACTTTCCTCTTTGCAAATTTCACGTGTGGTTTCATGCCAGTCTGTCAGTTGAAGATTATCAAAACTTTTCTGGGGTTTTCTAAATTTGCGATTGATGGTGGTGACTTTTCAGCATTAAGAGGGTTGGCATTTGCAAATGCAAAACAGTTCTCTGTCTGTCCTGTATTTGTCAAAGTGGCTGTCACATTCAACCCTCCCCCTTCACGTTGCACGGTTTGTGTGCTTGGTTGTGGTCCAGTCCTGCTTGGGTCGGGTGCAGGATGCGGTGGCAGCGGCAGGGACGCGGGGGGAGGAGGCACGGTAACCCGGTGGCGATGGAGGCAGGTGAAGGGCGGCTGGAGGCTGCGGTTGCACAGGAACTGCTGGTGGCTGTAGCGCTGGGGTTTCCAGAGGCTGTGCGAGGCGCGCTGCAGTGGGGGCTAATTGTGATGAGGCTGTAACAGGATCCAGCTGGGCTGGTGGTGTGGGCGGGTACACTTGTAGATTTGGTAAACCCAGAAGTTGTGGCGGGGTGGGCTGGTGTCCTGCGGCTGGAATTGGGAACGGTGGTGCTGGCGTGGGAGGGCACAGTGATGTCGGCTGGGGGTAGACTGCAGCATGGAGCGTGTGGGAACCGGGAGGCTGGATCAAAGGCGTGGTGGAGGCAGTGTGGGGTGGCAGCAGTGTCGCGGTGTGAGGCAGGTCTTCCGAGGGTCGCAGGGACTGAGCATGCGGGGGGCGTGTCACGAGATCCACGTGGTGAGGCATCATGGCAGCCGCCTCAGGGACCGCAGCAGGACCGCGGCTGTGGCCATAGAAGGGAACGCCACGACGTCGTTGGCTGCAGGGGATGGCAGTGCTGTGCTGTGGAGCCCCGGAGCGTCATTGCGCGATGGGGACAGGTCGGGCTGTGGCGGTGCCGCGGTGCTCCGAGACAGCAGCGGCGCCGCAGACAGGAGTACACTGGGAGGTGCAGGGACGGAGGGCTGGGCCGCTGTCGCGAGCCCAGTGGTGGCCGTGGCCCCCGGCGTAGCCGCAGCGGTGGCAGGAACGGGAGGGCTGGCTAGGGATCACCGCGGAGCGGGGACGGGGCGCGGAGGGCCAGCCGGCGTCTGTGCCGCGGAACTCAGCCGCTGGAAGCTCGCAAGCTGGGCTGAGGCAGGGGCCGGGCGGTCGGAGAGGCACGGGACCGTTGCACTGGAGATGTCAGAGGGGAGTGGTGACAACGGTGGGGAAGCCACAGCGCGGGAGGCATGGGGCGGCTTGGTGGGCTGGACCGCTCCGTCCCGAGGCGCAAACGACGCTGTGGCGGGATCACAGCGTCCTGCTGGCATGTCAGCAGGGGCGAAATCTGATGACTTGAGAGTGGGTGCTGCTGTCGTGGTCAGCACTGGAGATCTGGAATCGGCAAAAGGCAGCGGCGGCGAAGGAGCAGCGGGTGCAGACGAGATGCCAGGCACCGCCAGCGCCGCGGCAGCGAGGGGTACCCGCGCTTCTTGCAAAAGTGTGGCCGCCTGACTTTGCAGGAGGCCGGTGATGGCGGTGGCCACAGCCGCGCAAGACATGTCTGGAGGAGCGGCGGAACTCGCGGGGGGGAGGGGGGTACAGCCGGGGTCGCGGGGGAAGGGGGACCAGGGCCGGCGCAGTGCCAGCAGCAGGAGGTGTTACTGCGATTACATTGGTGGCCAGGCTCGCTGCGGCGGAAGCAGAGGAGGGGCCCGACATGATGGCTCTGGAGCGGGGGGGGGGGGCGAACCGCGGCAACCAGAACGGCAGGGGTGAACGGAATTGACCTGGAATACCTGCAGGAATGGGGCACCTACAAACTCTTGGGACAACCTGTGCCAGTGTTGCACCATGCTCCGAGTAAACAAGTTCTTCCTCAGACTTACTCTGACTTGATCCCCATTTTGTTTAAAAATATTTGCCAACATTCTATTGTAATTGGCCATGTTAAAAAAGATGTCCCCATTTTCTTCAAAGCCACTCTGAAGTCTTGGAAAGTGGCAATAAAGTCTCCCTGGGGCCTTATTCTTCACAAAGCTGAATAACTCCACCTCTCTCTGCATTTCCTGAGAGGACAGGTGCTCTGTTTTCTGGCTGTTTCTGTCACCCTGTTTTGTAATTTGGTGGTGTGTTCCATTTTATCGAATGGCAAAAGAACTGAAGTAGAGCAATGCAGGGTACAGAGCCATGAAATGGTGGTGGAGGAACCCAAGGAAGCCAGTCCTGGCAGAGCAGTCTGGAGAGATTTGGCTGTGGGCAGGAGGGGCTGTGGGGGGCTCACTGTGAGCCTCTGAGGGGCCCTGGTTTCTGCCCCCCACCCCACCCTTAGAGGTTTCTGGCACGCAGACAGGGGCAGCTGAGAGGGACTTGTCCCAGCCCCATCTGCTGCCTGGCACGCTCAGGCAGAGGGGAACTGGCCCAGGCTTACAGCCAGGCTGTGTGGCAGAGAGGGAACTGCAGCAGCCAGCGCCACTCGGCTGGCCCTGCTGGGAAGGAAGGTGCCATCCAGCACAGGAGGGGCAGGGCATGCAAAGGTAGACACTGCTCTGTCTCCCTGTGGAAATTAGCACGGTGCCTGTCTCTCAAAGACAGGGACCTATGTGGGTCATTGGAGTTTCCTGAAAGGAAGAAACCCCAGGGACAGAAAGCACCATTTCTAGAGCACGGGCAGGGCAAAAATCCCAGCTAGATGGAGAAACCAGAATAAAGGGATAAGTGGGATTCTGGGCCAGGTTTGCCTGTGATGGCAAGGTCCTGCACAGGATGACAGGGGAGCAGATGTCCCCGTCACTCCTCTTTATGGGTCTTTCTAAGTACCAGAGGAATCCTGATTGAGTCTGTGAAGCACTGAGCTTGGAAAGTCATGGTTCACTGCTCTTTGTTGTTTTTTTTTTTTTTTTTTCCTGTGGACAGCATCCATTTGTGACATCAGCCAAGCCAGCGTCCACCCTGGTACCACTCATCAACTCAGTGAAGAAGGAGAAGTAGAAGAAGACAAGAATCTAACAGTCAAGATATTTTTGCCATAACCAAGTTAGAGTAGGATTGTAGAGTAGGACTCTAGAGTAGGATTGTTGAGTAATTTTGTAGTATAGGTTTATAGAGTAGGATTGGAATTAAATAAAGTTTCTGAAGCATCAACTCATTTGGCAGATTCCCCTCCTTCTGACCCCTTCAGAAAACTCAACATTTCCTTCTGAATTGCCAGGTGTTTTTTCTTGGTGCTAAGACACGCTTATGGCTTCTTTGGTATGGTTTGTAAGTGGAGAAGGCTCTTCTTCATTCATTCTCTCCAGACCACACTGCCTTTGGAATACAGCCCACTGGTCCCTTTTGGCACATCTGGGGCACTTCTAGTTGAGGCAGAAAGGGCAATGGCATTAGCAGGAAAAACCAAAGGGGGAGTGGGGAAGCCAAACCATCCTGTGCTGATGCAGGCCTTCAGCTGTGACTCCAGAGCACTTGGGCGCTTGCCACTTGGATTTGTATCCCTAAGTGCAATGTCTCTGGCTGGAGGAGAGCCTTGCTCAGCTGAGAAAGCAGCAAGATCAGAGGGGGTGCTCTGAAAGGTCTCCTGCGGTGCAGAGCTGTCAGCGACTGTGAGGTGAGAGCGGGCCCGGCCTTGCCCGGGCTGGAGCCGCAGCAGAGCCCTGGCAGAGCCCGGAGCAGCCTGAGCCTCGGCAGAGGCAGGCTGCCAGGAGGCCCTTGTAGCTGCAGGAGGCAGCAGCCCGGCCCTGCGTGCCTCTTCCTGGTGTCATGAATGAGGTGCCATATGTCAGGTTTAATAAACTGCAAGATTTAAAATTTAGCAGCAATTTTAATTGAGGTATACAAAATATAAAATAATAATAAATATAATGAAGTAGTTACAAATAGAAATTTGGCAGTGGTTCTGATAAAGCATAAGCAAAACCAAGCGGGGTACGGGGAGGACCTCTCACCCTGCAGCATGTACAAAAGGCAAAAGAATCCGAGCACAACTTTTACACTGTATGCTAATACATATTCATCAATAGTTCCTGTAAATCTCCTCCCAGTTTTGATTCTTGAAGTCTAAGTCACCATATTATACAGCACATGTTCCTGTTGTTGCTGGGGGGTCTTCTGCACTCTTCAGGGGTCTTCTTGGATGAAGGCCGATGGTCTTCCTGGCTGTCCTCTGAATAACCTGGCAGGTTGCGCATGCACATGGAGCTTGGTGTTACATAAGTAAGCATTATGTTCCTGTTTTGGGTTCTCTATCTGGAATTATATCAACTGCTTTGTCTTCAAGGCTGTTCTTGCCTAAGAAGAAGTTGCCTGGACTTTTATTTGTCTCAATGGCAATTCCACTCTTGGAGTTTTTCCCAACTTTGTCCTTCCCAAGGCCGTTTGTGCTAAAATATCTCAATACTCTATCCTGGATCTTATGAACATCTGCGAACATCTGTTTTGTGATGCTAATGACATATCCCTTTCCCCTATTTTAACAAATATTTTCTAAAATATCAATATAGTTACAATTATTAGCACAAATCATCTTCATTTATCACATCTCCATCTGGCTGTGTTTGACGGTAGAGGGTCAAAGCAAACTCCCTTGGTTCCTCCCTGAGCCCTGCCCAAGAGGAGGATGAAACCAGATGTTCCCGCACTAGAAGATAGGGTAGCTTGTTTATTCAACAGTATAAAATCTGGGCCCTCTCACAGCAAAGTTGGCAGCCTGGCCTGAGGGTGGGCGAACCACATAGGAATTCCCCGTTACTGGGAGTGCTTCTCCAATCCTTTGGTGTGACAGGGCATCCCCAGCTGACGTGTGTGTCAGGACAATGGTCAAGTATTAGGGTAACTGGTGATGTGTCTTTCTTAATCCCTACAGACAATCTTTTGTAGCAATAATCGGGTGCATTGCTTAGCTTATCCTTCTGTACTTCTTTGCTGCTTTGCCCTACAGGAAATGACACTTCTTCCTTAAGTTGGTGTGGGTGTCTTTGGTGCTGACCCTGCCAGCAAGCCATTCCCTTCAGAATTGGACTCGGTGGATCCCTTCCAACACAGAACACTCTGTGATTCTGTGATCACTTCTACAAAGTTTGCTCAGAATGACTTTCAGCTAAAACACTTGAAACTATTTGCTGAAATCAGAGTTGGTAGATAGTTCTTGTTGGTAAACAGTGGAGGGAGAGAACAGCTTCATGTGGTTTTTTGGGGCGTTGCTCCAATTCTGTGGGTTCCTCCCTCCATTTTGGGATATCGCACCTCCGTTTTGGGGGTCTCCACCCAACGATTTTGGCTTCCACTCCTTCCACTTTGGGGCCCCCTTTAATTGTGTGCACCCCATCCCCATGTTCCACACATGCCCAGCGTCCCCAGTGTGCACTGAATGGCCAGCAAGGGACTGGGGAATGCTGGGACCCACAGTGATGTCAGTCATCCCTCCTGGTTACACACAGGACTCCTCAGCCATTTTTGGGGTGCCCTGGAGAGCCAAGGCCATGGTGAGGAAATGTCTTTGCTGCCATGCTGTGCAGGATCTTGCTTGGCTCATTATGGCCTCATGTCCCCTGTGAAAAGAAGTGATACAGCACCAGCACCAACCTGTTTTCTCTGTAACTGGAAACAGCTATTCTGAAACAGTCTACAACAGCATTTCAGTTTACATAACACATTATATTTCTTACTCCATCATGTCACACGATTAATTTGGGTGAACTAAGTTTTTTCCTAACCTATTTCTGTGTTTGAAAAAAAAAGACCTTGATATTAAGGACATACATTTCCCTCATACCATCAGGTATTATTCCTTTCCTATTAATGAAGTCTTTGAAGATATCCAGTTCATGCCACAAAACATCTTGATCTTCCTTGTTGCTGTCAGGGATTAATGAATATATAAATCCAGCAAAGTTATCACACTTGTTGCACAGTGCCTTTAAAGTACATTAACTGATGGCAACAGTTCTAATTGTTAATATTTATTGTACCTTGATTACGTAAGTCATTACAAGGTAAAGAGTTCCTCTGGCATTTTATTAACTAAAACTGCTTGCAAGTTAAGCATGCATACACTCACTGGTCTCATATGGTCTCAGTCTCTGCAGATTTCCAAATTACATCGCTCACATTAG
The DNA here is from genome assembly GCF_024509145.1 of Vidua macroura. Lineage (NCBI taxonomy): Eukaryota > Metazoa > Chordata > Aves > Passeriformes > Viduidae > Vidua > Vidua macroura. The sequence continues at coordinate 72,053,375 of NC_071611.1, read as the reverse complement.
TTCTTGCTGGATGACCAGGGCACTGTAGTATGGAGCCAACACACTTCCATACTCTTCCAAGGCATTTAAAGCAGAAAATATTGCACCTATCCTTTCAGATGCTGTCTGCTAAGCCTCACAGTTGGCCAGTTCTCACAATTTTTAAACTAAGCCTCACAGTTGGCCAGTTCTCACAATTTTTAAACTAAGCCTCACAGTTGGCCAGTTCTCACAATTTTTAAACTAATCTCCCACTTCTTGTCTAATCTAGATAACACTTTATCTTTTGTTCTCATCTTAGATGCATGCTTCACACACTAGCTTTCTTTCTGGATCAGAAATTCACCCATTCGTTATCTTCTCCCTGCTCATTGTGAACAATTTTTGGTTTGGTTGAATTGAATTTTTCCTGCTATCTTTTCCTTCTGGGCATCAGCTGTAGTTAACTTTTTTTGCATTTGTACCAGTCCCAAGAAAACCTGGTGCAGTGGTTTCTGACTTTCCCTGATAACAAAGCAAAGAATGTGAATTGCAGATGGCAAAACCCCCACATTTAAAAGACAAACTATGCTGTGCAGCAGAAAGTACAATTCCGCCTGAAGCATCCCTGGTGTGAGGGGTATGTGGTGCCTAGAGAGCTGTGAGGAGGGCAAGGAGTGAGAGTTCTGTACTGCTGTAAGTAGCAAAATAGATTTGATATTTCTCAAAAGAAATATTTAAAAAGTTGTATGGTTTCTGTTTAAGACTGGGGGTTGTAACTGTCAAGCCGTTGGGTATTTCTCTTCTTATGCAAGTTAAATAAATCTTTCGTTTTTCAATATAATTTATATTGCACAAGATACATTTTCCATAATGTCCTGATTTCTAAATTCAAATAAGCATATACAAGACAGTCAATGCCAACGTTAATAACAATGCTGTAGCACTACTAGCTGCACTTAATCTCCAACACTGATATACCCAAAATCAGACATCTCTGAAAGATGAGCAGGAGACACCTGATTTCCAGAGATGCTGGACTTTTCAGAGTTTTCACCAAATCAACAGGACACCTAAGTTCTTGTGATCTCTGAAAGTCAAGTCTAGTTCAAATCAGATGTTGAACAATAGAAAAAGAAAAGCACTGTAAACCTCTCCAAATTTACCTAGAAGTGGTTTTGCAGTAGAAAACTGCTTAAGTCACTGCATAAAAAGATGCCAAATGACCAAAATCAACTGACCAAAAAAAGATAAGAACTTCCTTCTAGCTAACATTCAGCCCTAGCATTTTCAATTAACCTCTTTCAAAACCCACTAACAAAACAATAAGTTAATTTGCAAGCAGAAGTTTTAATTTAGTAATATTCCTTTGAGCAAGGTAGCCAGGGTGTGCAATACAGAACTTTCTCAGCATCCAGAGCCCAACTGTCCAGAATACCATCTCTTTCAATTTCCTAAATACTACATCCAGCCCTTTTCACACACTTGCTAAAAAGTTCCCTGTTGCTCCATGAGGTTCTGGTTAATAGACATGTCAGTGTTATCCGAGTGACACTGTCACCCAGCACAGATGGGTTCTCTTGGGGATATTGGCAGAGTGAGGATAGCACTAAACCATAGGTACAATTCAAACTTTGTTTTCTTCACAGGATGTTATGATTGATATAGAAGAGAATTTATTATTAGAATGGCACAGGATTTCTACAAGCAGAGTCAACATAGTACAATCTGTAACTAGGACGGTAGGGAATTTATAATACAATTTAACTTATAATTTCTCATCACCTGAATCTCTGCAGCTGAGGTCAGATCCCAATCCATGGTTTGCTGTATCAGTATTACAATGACAATCTCGAGGGGCTGGGGAGCCAGAAGTTGCAGGGGCTGCCTGGGAAGTCAGAGCAGGGCCTGGCAGCCAGGACCACCCAGCCATGGCAGCCAGATCAGCCCAGGGTATCAGACACTTCCCTGGGACAACAAAGGGCAGGCTGGGACATGGGACCAGGGTGGAGCTGGCTTGGCCACCAGGCACTCACATAACGTGACTCTGCACACGTATACCAAGCTACTAAGATGCAGGTATGCTCAGATCTGAATCTGTGCCTAGCCTACATAAAGCATGCCCAGGTAATATAAGGGCTAAAAATAGAAGTAACTTCCTATGTAAACATACTTCTTTTTTTTTTTTTTTTTTTTTTTAGGGAAATGAAATTAAAAACATAATTTTCTATAATGCAACTTACAAACCACATATTTTTTGATGTTGCTGTAAGATAGATGGGAGAGTTAGGTATTCTAATTGCTGCCACTGCTTAGGTATTCAGACTGAAGATTTTTATGTACACTATGATCAAAAGCAATGCCTGATGGTGTCAAAGGAGAGATTATACCATGTTTCAGCTGGCTTCAGATAAAGACCATCTTTGTTTACTGACCTTCACTGTAAAAAGATTTTTAAGATTTTAAAGATTTTAAGTAACAGACATATAATGTGAGTTCAAATTAATGTTATAGAAAACATCATTGTGTACAGCAAACTGCATCTGCTGCCAACAGAGTAATGGTTTAGCTAGGAAATTGCTAGGTTAAATTCTCATCAAAATCTTGTGTCTGAAGTCAGTGTATTACCTTCTTCACATTAGTTTGTTGAGATCCACTTCTCATCACAGATCTATGATTTAAAGCTCCATCTAGAAATATAAGTCTTGTGCAGCCTTTGCTGTGGAATTCTTAGCAAGTAGAGCTGTTTGAAAACTCTTACAACAGTATATTCAAAAGAATTTTTTTTAATCTAGGATTAAAAATACTTTAGAGAGAATATTAATTTTTAGATAGAATATTAATGCCTCTTTTGAGAAGCTTCCTAATAATTTTTCACCTTTATAAATGCTCAACCACCTTGTAAAACTGTTCTGAAAAGTGTACTTTTTTGTGATGATGATGATTAATAGAAATGAGAACAGGTTTGCCCCTTTTTCCAAAAATATCCTAAACTGCTCTCCTAATCAGACAGGTTCCTATTCCTGGATCTTACATAAGGATCCACATTTTGGATACAGAAAGTTAGAAGTTCATTTCCTCATTTCTTGTATATACATGTAAACAAAGATATTGAATAGTCCCACTATTTTTTTGCCAAAGTATGTTATTTGAAGCTGTATTTCTGTTAACAAAATACCACTTTGGTCAAAAAAAGTGGGGGCACATGTAAAGATAAATGGTCTTTTTGTAGACTGTGACTAGGAAGTAACCTCAAAACCTTTTGCTGCAAGCTACTGATGACTGCGATAGGTACATGTGTTCTGTGCTCCAGAAAATTTCTGCAACATAGGTTTTGTTTTCATCAAAATATTTCAGTGAAACAGTATTCTAGTAGGAAATTACATTCTGGATAAATTAATCTCCCTAGGGAGCACATCAGTTCCCGTTTCAGCAAAGACACAAGCACATGAATGACGGGGATGAAATCCTTCTGCCTTCAGTCGACTCCTAAGCTCACAAGACATGGGATCCCTGCAGTTTTCATGCTGCCTTGATACCATGTTGTAGACACAGAAAGATCTGTTAGCACAGGATCATTCAACTCTCCCTCCTGTCCTCTGTCATTTGCTCACCCTGGAAACTAGAGTTTCTCAATTTAGGAGTGAGGAGTAGTGGAGAAAGCTGTGGGAAGACCTGGGGCATATCTGACCCTGTTGGGAATCACGCTCTTCCCAGCCTTCCTTCTGGAGTCGTTGCTGAACTCTCTGGATGCCTTGAGGGCACTGAAGGGTGCGGCTCAGTTCAGTTCAGCAGTGATGTGGGAAATGGATTTGTAGAGACAAAGACCAAGTTCTGCACTGTGGCAAGTGAGCACCTGAGAGAGGTTGTTTTACAAGGACAGAACTGATCAAAAGGCTTTTTCCTTGATGTCTCAAAAATCAATAAGAACTGAAGTAAGGGAAGTGGAAAAGACAGAGAAGTAAGGAATGATGTGTCAGTAGATGATAGGAGAGGTTCCAGAAATGGGGCAGAGGCAATCACCCGCATCAGCAGCCAAAGGTCTGGGGAACTATCAATGGATCAGTGTATCCAGGAGTGTGCCGTAGAGCAAGAAATGCCCATTTTCACTGCAGTTAATTTATTAAACAAATATCTCTCATTAGAATTTGACATCAATACATAACTTACTTCATGGCAACATTAATGATCACAGCAGCCAACAGCTGTCTGCTTACAAATTTACTATAATGCTTAAACCCCTACATACTGGAATTCCTTTTTTTTTTTTTTTTTTTTTTTTCTTTTTTTAAATAATCAAGGAACTGAAAAGAGAAATAAATCTTGTGCTCTTTCACTAACTTGGTCTTGAAGAATTGGCTCACCAGTGATCCTTGCATCATATTTCAACAGCTAAGAAGTCTTACAGCACTTAAAATCTTTAAAAAATCCCAAACAAACAAAAACCAGAAAGACTAATTATTTTGCAGTCAAACCTGACACAATCGAACACAGTACAGAATTGATAATACTGTTTCACTCACTTCCTTTGCAGTTCTTTTTCTGGTAGAACTGGCATCTTTTGTGGAACATAAGAGTGTTTACAAGAGAGAAAATGTCCTGCAAACTGAGAAGAAGTCAGCAGAAGTGCCTCTAGGGAGGGTAAAATAAGAATACCTAATTGTATTTAAACATGCAGATGTATTTTTGCATAAAACTGTGCTGCTTCTTAATTCTTCTTATAAAAAATACATGGGTACTTGGACATACGTTAATACGAGGAAATCATTCTTATTCCAGGGGTTATTTGTTTCGAGTCAACATTAGCCAGAAGGTATTTCTGAGGCCAATCATGAAAATGGAATTTTTAAATACTTACAGATTGTTATTTTTAATATGAAAAACCACAGCTAGTGATTTTTATTAAGAGAATACGTATAAAGAATAAAACCTCCATGTCTAAGAGCTTGGGAAAGCACAATTCTTTGCTTATTCATATGCTGAGTGCAGACTGCAACTCAGTATTTAGCAGGGCTGCAGCAGGCAGTGCGTGCCTGACCACACTCTCCTCTTTTTCACCCTTCTAATAGCATTGGACAGTCAAAAAAGCAGCGAAAGAAGAAAGGCATGTATTAAGGAATTTGTTATGCAGGATGCAATCAGGCTTAACGCCAGTCTCAGCCATATAGATGAGACTTAACCCAACAGTTTGTTATCTCTGTGCGGTGCTGTATTTACAGGATTGCAAACTGAGAGCAAAGGTGCTGGTGTCCAAGTTTTAAACCAGCAGCAAAGCCAAAGAGAGACTCATCTGTCACAGTCCCAACTTCAAAGGATGGCATGGCACCCACCATGCTGCTTGCTACTGAAAACTGACAGATGAGCTCCTTCCAAGTCTGCTGTCGAGGAAGCCCTATAACCCTTGTCCTCCAGCCTCCCACCCAACAGTGATCCCCTTGGTACCCAAGGCAGGAACTTTTCCTCTTTTGGCAAACCATTGCTTGTCCTCCAGACAGGGAGAGCGCATCCAGTGCAGCAGGGATCACTCTGACTGGCTTTGCAGGGGACAGTCTTGAGCAAGGACTGATGTTTCCCTCTCAAGCGCTAATATGCCTTGCCTTGGAAAGATCCTGCTCTCCTCCTCGTGTTGCAGCAGCAAGCACTTCCTCTTGCCAGTGCTCACTGCTCCTTTGAGATCTGTGAATCTTCAGGAGCAGTGTCCTTTTGGGTGTGATGAAATCAGATCAGGCTAACTTTTGGCCTCCTGCTTCTTTTTTCTCTCCCAGTGCCTGCAAGGCCTGGCTTTCCTTCATGCCAACCAGGTGATCCACAGAGACATCAAAAGTGACAACATCCTTCTGGGCCGGGATGGCTCCGTCAAGCTGGGTGGGTGTTCTGGGTCAGGCGCAGCGCTCCGGGGAGGCGGTGTGGGGCTGCTTTTGAGCGGCTGCCGGGTGCCCAGCAGTGGCGCTGGTGAGAGGGCAGGGAGCACTCTGCGAGCCCAGGGCGCAGCTGTAAGGGGCTGAGTGGTCTAGAGAGCAAGAAGGTAGCAAGAGTAACTTTGGTTTGTGTGTGTGTTCCTTCCAAAGGGAGAGAGTTACAGTGTAAACGTTCCGTGCCTGAGGAAAAGCCAGGGTGGGAATCCTGGGGGGGGGTTGCTAAGTGGACAATTGCCCATGTCCTTGGCTGCAGCCCTGAGGAATGAGAGCCCAGCTGCTTTTCCAGCTCGATTCAGCACTGCATTCTGAGACGTAGAGTGAGGAAGCCTTTTCCTTGGTTCCCTACTTGAAGCAGTGTTTGTTTTTCTCCTCAGCCGATTTTGGCCTCTGTTCTCCGCTCAGCCCTGAGCAGAGTAAACGGAGGTCGATGGTCGGGACCACTTGCTGGATGGCACCCGAGGTGGTGAGAAGAGAGCCATAGGGCCCCAAAGTGGACATCTGGTCCCTTGGCATCGTGGGAATAGAAATGGCCAAAGGAGAGGCTCCTTATATTTGGGAAACCAGTGAGAGGGTAAGGTGCAAATACGCTCAGAGAGTGGTGTCCTTCTCCTCTGTGTCCATTAGACAAAATCCCATGCCCACAGCTTAAAGTGCTTCCACCAAGGCCCACTTGTAAAACCGTCCTTGGGGCTGGCATCAGCTGTCAAGGCAAGACCTGTTGCAGCTTGGAAGAGCTGGGGCTGCACTGGAGCCTTTTTTCCTTTGGGAGGGAAGGCTCATCTCTAAGCATCTGCTAGGCAAGAAATTGCCACTGCAGCCTGGAGCTTAAAAGATGGGGTCTAGGTGAGCACTGAAGGATATGGAAGAATCACGTAGAGTCTCATGTTTCCTTTGGCTTCAGACTAACTACCTGATAGGCAAGCAAGGCGTACCAGACCTGCACAAGCTCAGGCTGCCCTCTGGCTTGTGTGAATTTCTGGGCTGCTGCCTGCAGATGGATGTGGACAGGCGAGGCTCTGCCAAGGAACTTCTGCAGGTACAAGGCAAAGCGGCTGCAGCCCAAAGAGCTGTTCCCTGTCAGGGTTTGTTCCTCGGCCAAACTCCAGGGCTTCCAATGGGCCCCCCCACATAGTAATATCCACTCTGGGTGCTTTTCCAATGAAAACCAAGCAGGATCCAATACTGGTTGAGATTAGAAGGGACCAGTGAAGGTCATCTAGTCCAAAACCCCAGTCACTGGCAAAGATATCTTCAAGTGGATCAGGTTGCTCAGGGTCCCATCCAAGCTGACCTTGAATGTTGCTGGGCTTGGGGCTCCTCCCAGCTCCCTGGGCAGCCTGTGCCAGTGTTTCAGCACTCTCCTCGTAAACACTTTCTTCCTTAGAGCCAGTCAAGTGTCTTGTAGCTTAAAACCATTCACCCTTGTCCTCTTACAATTGGCCCTACGAAAAGATTTGTCCCCATCTTTCTTAGAAGGCCCTACAAATATTGAAAGGTCTCCTTGGGGCTTGCTCTTCTCCAGGCTAAACAAGCACAACTCTCCCAGCCGTTCCTCAGAGGAGAGCTCCCACCTTCTAGTCATTTCTGTGACTCTCTTTTGTTCTCAGGTGGTGTATTCATGTTTACCTGGTAGCAAAGGAACTGAAGTATTGCAATGCCAGGGACGGGGGCTTGAAGAACACAACAAAAGCAGTCTAGAACCAAGCGGTTCTAGATTGGTCCGTGGGAAGGCAGGGGCTGTGGGGGAGCTCACTGTGAGCATCCGAGGCCACTCAGCTTGTCCCTCCTGCCCCAGCCTTAGAGGTTTCTGCCAGCCAGACGGGGACAGCTGAGCAGGAGTTGTGCCAGCCCCATGTGCTGCCTGGCCCACTCAAGTAGATGAGAATTGCTGCGGCTTTGCTGCCAGGTTTTGTGGCAGACAAGGGGCTGGTGACCAGGCCATTTCCTTGGCTGTTCCTGCTGAGAAGGAAGATGCCAGCCAGCACAGGAGCGGGGGGCATGCCAAGGCAGACACTGCTCTTCCTGCAAGCCAGAGCTCAGCCCATCTGTGCCCTGCTGTTTGTGTCCTTGCTCCTGGCTTGCTGCTGAAAACCTGCGTGTCCAGCGCTCCTGAGAACAACACGTGCGGTCAATAATTTCAGAGCCCTTGGGAGTCTCTTGAGAACTGCCCAATGCCCCACATCTCCTTTGGACACTCAAATAGCCCATGTCTGTAGAAAAGAGGAGCTGGAATAAGTCTGTTGAGTTTCCTGAAAGGAACAAAACCTTTGGACAGCAAGCAGCAATCCCACAGTGCTGTCAGGACAAAAATGCCAGCAAGTGATGACACCTTGAGGAACGGACTAGTGCAGTTCTGGGCCATGTTTGCCTGTGCTAGCAGCACCCTGGACATGAAGGCTCATGTGCTGATGGTGCCCTCAGGCCACCTATGTTTGTGTATTTCTGGGGGCTAGAGGAATCCAGCTTGACCCTGTTAGGAAGTCAGTTTGGAAAAGAATGGTTCCTTTTTCCTTTGTCTCTTTTAATTTGGTTTGGTTTGTTCCTTTTCCCCTTTGGGCAGCATCCATTTCTCCAGTCAGCGGAGCCTCTCTTAAGCCTCTTCTGACAGCCTGATCGCTGTCATCCCTGCAGCCAAGTCATGCAGGAAGCAAAGGAGATGACAAGGACCACTTCAGCACTTGGAGAACTGAACCTGTGAGAACAGGTAGAAATCCTGAGGGGAGAGGGGCCAGGAAACAGGCAGCCATCAGAGCAGGAAAGGAAGGTGGCATCTCCTTTTCCTCGCACCTGCTGATCCTGCTTTTGAATTTCTGCTTGGGACAGCATTGCTGGAGGGCACAAAGTCACTACTGACGTGCACTTTTCAGGTGGGGGGTGGTGCGAGGCATGAAGCGTCCACTGATTATTTGGGGAGCTTGGCTGGCACTTCATGTGGAAGTGTCTTCCTCCCCTCACCAGGAGTCAGAAGGGCAGCATCTGGAGGCACAGCAGCTGCTGGCACAAGGGGAAAATTTCCTGGCAGAGGTACAGAAGGAGCAGGAGAACAGGCTGCTTGAGATGATGCAGTAAATTGCCATCATGCAGCCTGGGCGAGAAAAGATAAGAACCAGAGAGAGTCAAGAGGCACAGAGTGTGAAAAGAGAGTTTGTGTGTTGTTTTGGACTCCTCTGGGCCCCTTATGGGCACTGTTTCTCTGGACACTGTCTGTCTGGGTGGCATTGTCTCTTAGCTGGCCCTTGGTAAACAGTGCTGGAGAGATTTTTGTGTTTTCAGGGAGCGTCTGGTGAGAGGCTACCAGAGCGCAGGTTTGAGGAAGGCAGGAATGGCGCTGCAGGCCCAAAGAGAAAGGGAAGCCCAGAGCTTCCCTCAGAAGGAGGGAGGTCCCACGGGAAGCCCCTGCAGAGCCAGGCTGGAGCTGTGGGAGAGGGCTGGCTGTCAGGCTGCTGAGGAGGTGCCTGAAGCTGCTGAGTACGTCCTGTGCATTCTTTGTCCAGTCGAGCAGTGTATTATAGTGTGTGTGCCTCAGCACGGGCTGTAACACACGTTCCTCCTCCTTTGGTGTTGGGAGAGACATTTTGGACTCCCTAGAGAAGCCACTGTGGCGCTTGGATGCAGGCAGGGAGCACTTGGGGCATTCCTTTTGCCTTTGAGGGCAGCTGGGAGTGGGTGGGCTTTGCCTGAGCTTCCCTCTACAGTAAAGACAAAAGCAGGGATTGTTTTGGGAGCAGCAGATGGCTGTGACCTAGCCAATGACTCAGAGAAGGTGTGTGTGCTAGTCTGGCCACACTGATCAGAACAGTTGGCTTCCTAGATTCCCTTTAGACTCCAGACTTGTCACCAGTCTTAGGAGACAAAATACTTCAGAGAAATTGATTGGCTGTAGGGCTGGTTTCATACTGCTGTTGTTTCTATGACTGTTTGTACTTCTATTATTCCTTCTCCAGATCACATGGGCCCCTGCCATCTAAATTCCAACTCTAAGGGCTTTTCAAATGAAAAGGAAGGAAACTTGCAGCGAAGCAATCAGGAAGCAGAAGAGATGACCAGGACCACTTCAGGATTACTTCCTTCAAAGGCAGCTTGGAGCTGGACTCACAATAAAAGTCCTATACACCCTCAAGCCTTATTTTAAATAATCTGAATATCAGCACAGTGATGGCTTGGTTTGCTGTTTGGGTTTTTTTTTAATTTAAAAATATACTAACATTCCCAAGTGACCTTAAACTGCTAAGGGTGTTAAACTACTGAAAGAATCCATTAAATGGTACAAGGAAAAAAATTAGAAGTTCCCAGCACCATACCTGTGCTCTTGCATGAACTTCTGCAAGGATATTTGAGTACTGCTCTTCAAGATATTGCTTTTCTTTCTGCCTGCAATGTTCCTGTGCTTTTAACTGTTCAGACATTTTCTCAAAAGCCTCCTCCTGCTTCTGCTGAAGGTTGTTCATAGTGTCAGTCTTGTGCTTGCAAATGTATTCTAGGTGGGATATCTGTGTGACAAGAATTTAAGAAGAAATTATTATTTACCTTTTCACTTTGAGTCAAGCACAGACTATTCCAGCATAAAATCTAAACTGTAATTTCTTCAAAATTTTCATTAAAGTTAAGTAAAACCCTTGTTTTTTTGTTGAAAAGCCAAGACATTCCAGATTAAGTTATAGGTTATAATTTAGGTTATAAATTGTTAATTATGTCATGTTGTTATGAATTGTTAATGAATGTAATGAATTGTTATGCCTAATTAATGCAGTAAGTTCTGAAGTTAAATGTACTGTAGCATGAGCATGTGCCCGCTAGAGGAGGGTGGTAAGAACTTTCCAGAAGGTTACCTCACGGCCTGATGACAGCAGCCCGGACTGTAATCGGACAACGAGCCAGCCAGTGACATCGAAGCATCCCAGAATGAGTGGCCAGGAACGCACCGCAAATTGGACCAACCAGTGACCGGAAAAAGGCCAATCTATGAAAGGATCAAGAGCGCACCAATCCGGCAGCTTTAAGAGACTTTAAAACCCCTGGGTGCTGAGCGCCTGGGTCTTTCTGCGGAGCCAGTGTCCAAGGAAGCAGCCTGTGCTGCCTACAGGCTGACACTTGTATCTCTGACTTGCTGCGTAGGCCACAGGCTTACCCTGGGCTCCCGTCTTCAGTTGCTTTGATTTTTAATAAACAGGCCGGAGCTTTTTAAAAGATCCTAGCCTCATTTTGCCTGTTTTTAACATTTATGTTTACCCTTTGGTTTAATCCCTTCATAAATGGGGACAAACATAGAAAAAGTCCCATAAAACAATCCAAAACTGGCCTGGCCAGGGCGGAGCCGATGAGGCGACCGGCGGGTGGCCGGGGAGGGGGAAAGGGGCCTGGCTCGCGGCAGGACCGCCCGGCCCGGCCTGGCCGAGACGGGGGCCAGGGCCCTCCACCTCCTCACCCATCGCAAGAGACAGTTCCCGGGTTTTTTTGTCTTTAACATGCGTGTTTCACAGAGCCGTGTCCAGCTTCTCAGTGGCTCAACAGACTGTCACTTACAAAAAAGCTTTGCATCACGTCCCTGAATTTCCTCCCATTCCCAACCAGGACGCCCATCCAAGTCCACTGACTTCACAGTCCCATATTCAGAAAACATTTGTTAACTGATTGTTATGAATAATTGATGTAGTTATTGACTTTCACTATTATTGGCTTTAGTAAATTCTTTTGATATAGTGCAGTTAAAAATGGGACCCCACTCCCGGTACTAAAAATGATTTCAGCATTTATTATAATAAAAAGGCCTAAAGCAAGGGGGCCCGCAGGCCGAGCAGGAGCGTTCCCGTTGAGGATGCCGCGGCGCTGGCACTGGGTCTTCTTGAACAGCCATGTCCTCAATGTTCCAGGTGGAGCGGCACGAATTCAGTGGGCCAGATGCCCCTTTTTATCCTGTTTTTTGTCTCTTTGGATTTGTTTCTTTTTGGATCCTTCATTTGCATGAAAGTTTAAGGTGCTTCATTGGCCCATTACAGTTCTGTCCAGGCTGGCTGGTTTCACTTGGGGGGTGGTGCACTTTACTTAGGTGTGTGAAAAATGCATATTATGTGATTGTCTTTTCACAAATATCAAAATGAATACTATACATGTTATGTTGGAAAGTTATGATAATTAACTTATTAATTTTGTATTAATTTTTGTAGTGCTGTATTAATCCTTTTAAGTAGTGTGGTAAATATAGTTTTAGGCTCTAAGATAATATTAAAATAGAAACTATGCGATGTAAGATACTTTTTTTAACTAGCTCAAGGAATGGATAAGATCATCAAGAAATTCTTTGCATAGAAATAACAGCAACAAGACACCAAAATTTCAAAAGAAGAATTATTGCCTCCTTATCAGGAAGAACCAGACTTCTTCCAGACTTCTTGGAGCCAAAACACTGATTTACAAGATGAGGGGGGAAGTTGACAATAACCAGAAAATACCCTTTGTTTGGAAAGAATTTGTGAATCATGTATGAGATAGATGAATATGCAACAGGCATATTGGGTTTGAAGGGTTAATCCTTTGTTAGCGAGGTATGCTTTTGTGGCTTAGTGCCCAAGAGCATACGGATGTCTGTCATTCTTTGCTTTTTATTGTCTTTTGTTGTCCTAACTTTGATTCTCCAAATTCTTATTATCCTGTTTTTATTACTATTCTTTACTATTAAACTTTTAAAATTTTAACACAAGTGGTTGGCATTTTTCACAGGTGTAATACAGTATGTTGAGTACCGTGTTTCTTATAAATACCCTTTTAACCCCTTTTACCATAACCAAACTAACAGCACCTGCTTAACAATTATCAACTATTTTACAACCCTTTCTAACCTATTGTTAACAATTCCCCCTTCTAACTATTTGATCAGGCTTCTAGCCTGCATCAACCTTTTAAAGTTCCACTTCTACTTTTCTCAGTTTCTTGTGGAAAATGAGATGTTCAAGCATATCTCTGGCATTCTGATCACTCTGTTCTTTTATTACGGTTACTTTTTCACCATTTTTCCCTTCCACGTTACCTTGCAGCATGATGCTGCTTTGGACAATGCTGGTTACTATCTGGACTAGACATGGAATTATACATGGTAGAAATATTACACTTGCTAGTGCACACACCACAAAGAAGACCAATTTCTTCCACAATTTGCCATTCCAGGTGAATGAGTTGTCCCACTAATCAGATTCTCCAAACAAGTGTTCCAACACAGGTTAGTTTTCTAATATTTTGAGTAACGTTTTTAATTACATGACTGTGGTCATCGATCTCTAGGCAGCATTCTGAAGTATTAAATTTTCCACAGATCCCTCCTTCCTCTGCGAGGAGGTAGTCTACTGCCAATCGAATCTGGTAAATTACTGATCGTGTTTGCTGTTGCTGCTGTTTAAGAGATCCATGGTCAGAGTTTGATTTGACATTATTTCAAGCACTGCTTGTAAATGGATTCGACTGAGCACTCACACTGGGCTGTTCCACTCACTGATCACCACATGTCGCTGTCGAGGTGGTCGCGACACAAAGCAGAGACCACACGCAGTCTCAGATGGCAACTCTTTATTATCGACAGTGGCTGACCTTTTATATACTTTCTAATTGTTTATACTTCTTCTGCCCCAACTATTGGTCACAATAAATCAACATAACACCACTGGTGAAAAGTAACAGTGACTTCAGCTAACTTTCTAAAAATACGTTGTCCAGCTACGAAGTTCTCTCCTTATCTTTCTTCAATTCCTCTCTTCTCTCGGTCTCCTTGGTAACAGCCTTGGAGAGAGCTCCTTATCAGCTTCTTGCTTCTCAGCTTCTCCTCGCTCCTTTAGCTGACAGGCCCGCCGTTAGCCCCTTCCGCAGTAATTCATCCATGAGGGGCAGAAAACAAGTAGAACAGAATAGGATTAAAAAGTCTGGTGATTAATTAGACTTGGTTTAAGTCTGACACACCTTGAGATGACACCAAAATTAATCATCCTAGAGTGCAGCCTACAGCCCACTACCTGCATTTCTGCATTCAGGAAACATAGTTTCTTCCTTTTACACTGTCTTTATTGCAAAGCTGAAAGACTCAAGAGGAATTACTAAATCCTCCAATGAGTCCATGAAGTTTCCTCTCAATGATCTCTTTAGTGCTACTGCAGTCTACTATTCAAGTATACAGGGACAACTACCACAATAATCTCATTAAAAATGTGTGCTTTGTTAAAATAACCATCACCAAAACCCCAATCAGTCATAGTAAGGCAGATAAGACAGAATCAGTATTGATACTGAAAATCTATTAGAGAAGCCAAGAAAGGCAGAATCCAAAAACTTCAAAGTGTGCGTATAATATACTCATTTAGTTGGAAAAAACGAATACACGTTTATTAGAACAAGTTTTGTTTTAAAATCTCATTTTTTCTACTTTGCATAGCTTTACCTCAGCAGTCCACAAATTATTTTTGCTGTATTAAACTAGTGAAACAAGGATATTTAGTCTAGATTTTAAGTTCCAGAAGGAAGTATTATGCAGCTGTTATAAATGGAAAGTTAAGTTAGGTTCCTAATTTATCAGTAAAATACCTAATTGCAGAATGAGATCAGCAAGAAATTCTATTACTTTGGAAGAGCAGGGTGATATGTTAGAGAACTCTACCTTTCCAGACAGTGGAGAAGGAGGACTAGCACAGGGGCTGGAACAGCTACTGCTCTCTGCAGGCTTCACTGAGGACTGAGCTGGTTTGTCAGCTGAGGATCGTTTGGAGAGCAAAATGTCTTTTTCTTTGTACTTCTTTGGCTGGCGGAGTGCAGGAGAAGTAGATTTCACTGAGACCCTAAAAAGGACATACCTTGAGTTTCACAGGCAGTCACTGAACATTTTACATCGACCTGTCAGCTACTGCATGACCACACGTATTTACAGCAACTACAAAATCTATTAAACCCTAACTAAAAATCCCATACTGATCATGCATTGCTTTTTAATGCTACTGGTAAACCTCTTCTGCTACTTCTCAAGCATCACAATTCACGGACAATATTCCTGACAGCTCTCTCAAACAGCAGGCCCAGGTATGAAACACTTCTTTATGGGATTACAAAGCAGCACACAACAGTATAACACCTTTCAACTGTACTTCCACGGTTTCCACCTCCTATGACTAGCAGAAATTTAAGTGGAGCTTGTATACATCAATTGCAACCTACAGTGAGAGGAAGACCTCAACATCTTACTTTTCAGCATGAGAGGAGGCAGACAATTCAGTTTCTGTTGAGCTTTTTCTGCTGTTGGTTGACTTCCATGTAGATGCCAAAGGAAGCTCTTCACAGGTCACAGGTCTTGGTCTCTGGCCAATTCCTGAAGGCTGCTGCAGACCTGCAGACTGTTCTTCAGCACTCAGAACAGCTGTAATTGCTCTTACAGTTGTTTCATCAGCCTGAGACCACAGCTTAGAAGGAGCTCGCATACGACGCAGGAACAAGCTGTGCCATTTCTGCCTGAGTTGCAGCAGCATACCAGCAGCCTGCAGTGAATTCCAGTTCTGTTAAATACTGATGAAAATTAGATCACACAGGTAAGAGGACCCTGTCTTTTTCACAGCAGGCAGCACCTGGCATTCTAATATAAACAGGGCCCACAATGAAAGGCAAGACTAAGGTCTTGGGGAAGGGGAATAATCCATATTTAAACTAAGATGCTACTTTACTTTCTTTGCCTTGGGTGGAAGGTAATTTTTGAAACATTTCATTTAGCTCTAAGTACTAAACTTAGCTTTGTACTGTAAACCCACAGACTTATTTTTTCCTTTTTATCTTCTGAGAAAACCCAATCCTTTCATGCTTTATGCCCTTCCTCTCAAATCAGTCTCTACTCATGCACTCTTCAGTCATACTTGAGGGAAAAGAGCTCTAAGTGACATTTTTCTTAAAGAGACACCTGCTCAAGTGTGATGACTAAGTTCAGAAGACTATAGACTAATTCCCATGTTATCAGGAATGCTTGCATTGAAATCAGTTTTTAAAAATTACTGTTTTGGACACATCTAGGAGAGACAGTGTTATTATTAGAGCTGGTAAAGTTGTATGTTTCATGACCCATAGACTACCTCCTACCATCGCCACAGCTCCTCAATGACATAAAGACTTCTATTTCAAAGAGGTTTTGAAATTTCTCCTTCCAAAATCTGACAGCAACTTTCTTTCAGCAACTCCAGCTTCAAGTGCTCCTTTTTTGATCTGATTTTGGTTATTCTCTCAGAGAAAGAAGAGCACAATATGCCAATGTGGCTGTTCTCTCAGCTCTTGTTCAGATTTTGGCTATCCCAGCTCATGCTATGGCCTGATGGAGCACCATGCAGGCAGGACAGGAGGCCAGAAGGAGCAGAAGGGCCCTTACGCAGCCACTGTCACCTGCAGCTTGCTGTCCCTTGCAGCCATTATCTTTTGTCTGGCAGAATCTCTTCAGAATCTGCTGACCTATGGAAAGGGACAAAACTGCCAAGCTCAGACATATAAAACAGTGCACTGCCCAGAAAGTTTGTGAAGCAGATCCAACAGCATCTGGACTGCAGAGGCTTTCCTGCTCCCTTGTGTGAGAGACAGGACACCCACACCAAGAGGGAGGAAGAGGGGTGAGCACTCTCACTGTTGACTTAGGTGACTAATTATTTTCTTTCTTTTTGCTCACAGGTAAAAGAACAGAAAGGTATGGGTGATAGGTGATGAAGCATTGCAGCCCGGATGTTGAATACACGAATTCACGTGACAGACAACTCTGTGCCAAAGGGGATTGAAGCCCTTCAATTCCTGACGAGCTCGTCAGGTAAAGGTTAAATCACAGAGCACATGGTTTGAGAGACCCAAATGGACCATGACGTTCTTGGAGAAAATTCTGGGCTACTCAAATGTTACAAAAACCTTTTCACATCTTTTTACAATTCTTCTACATGAAGCAAGCCCAGGACTAATTTCTTTCTTACTTCAGGGTCCAGTTTGAGATGGAGCCATTCATCCAGCTTCAGCAGTGGCAGATCAGCAGCTGTTTTGTCCTCCATCTCACTGTCACTGCTATCATTAGATACCCATCCCCCTGAATTAAAGACAAAAGGTGCATTAGCATCTCTATATTATTTCTGCTTACACACAAAAACCTGCATACTACTGTGTTACCAGCAATAATATTTTTCCTTCTAAAATTGACTTTTAAATGTAACCATTTGTAAAACTACCTCTTCTTTTCTGCAAATACACTGGAAAGTCTTTGCTCCAGATAGCAGCAATCAAGTAGCCAGACCTGCTGAAAGTCCTGCTATGTAAAAACCTGTACTGATATGATGTGACTCAACTCATGTACCTTCCCCAGTATTCACAGGCCACTATCCAACTTTTGCCTAAAGCTGTTTGCAAAACCACACGTGGCTCTATTTCCTAGTAAAGCAGCAGATTTAAAGACCTAGTAAGGAAATATATATATACAGATATGGCTATTAATTAGGATTCCTGATTTTTCTAAAATGCAATTCAATCAGCATAAACACTACTCTAAGGTTCACAGTTTAAAAGCAAGACAGGAAAGCTTCAGAAATAAGTTGGACTTTTAGTTTGATTCAAACTATGACAACTAGCAGCAGTTATTTTTGCTTCCATTCCAGCAGGACTCAATTGAAATGAGGAAAAAAAAGGGAAATTTCTATATCTTCTCCATTACTTACAGTTAATAGTGCAGTTACCTGACATTAAAAATTATCAATAGAACCTATCTTGAAAATGTATGTGTCAGCTAGAAGCAACATGACTTGTTTGCCATATTCATTGTTTCTAAATTATTCTTGCAGTTTCAATAATCTGGTTCAATGTATCAAATAAAGTGGTCTGTAGAAAAAGAACACACATACTACACTTCTCAGTACCAGTATGATCATTAGACATTGTGGCTGCATTCTTTCCTTATGAACTATACTGCAGTTTCTGATACCCTGGAACTGTGTCATTTATGCACTTGAATATGTAAGGAATCCCAAAACGGAGAGATTTCTTACAGGACCGACAAACTCTTCCTGAATAACTACAGGAATTATAACAGTGCTGTTTCCAGAATCAGCCAATATATGTATTAAATATTACTGAAAAGTAAGCTTTCCATGTCACACACTGATGGACACCAACAGAAACATTCCAAATCCAGACTCCGGTGTACCTCGAAAGGATGAAGATGCCTGCAAGGCATTACTTGGCAGTCTGGCTGGTCCACAGAAGAGGGACACGGTGACAGGTGTCACAACAGAGCAGCACCTGATGTTTGCTGTCCTGTGAGCTGCCGTCATTTCATCGTATATAAGCCAGTCTGTAGGGAGGGCCTGGATGGCTGCAGCTTGTCCATTTGCTGGGGCAATCTGTGCAAGAGCAGGTAAGACCAGGCTATTATACCCTCTACCTGTAATGAATGTAAATTTGAACGTATCTCTCATTTTATCCACAGACATTGTGCATGCCTCAACCTGGCAGTGTTCACGGCCAGGCTGGGGGGGCTCTGAGCAACCTGGACTAGTGGAAGGTGTCCCTGCCCGTGGCAGGGGTTGGAATGAGATGAGCTTTACGGTCCCTTCCAACCCAAACCATTCTATGATTCTGTATTTTGAGAAATAAATACATGTATAATTAGATACATATAAAAATATACATGCAATTAAAAAAGCGTGAGAGAATTCAACCAGATTCACAAATTATCCTATCATGAAAAAACAAAATATTTTGCTTTAAAAAGAAATGTTAAAAAAAAAGTTTCAGAGAAAAACTTGCTTTTAAGAGTAGGGATCATTATATCTTTAAAACAATTTTATAACTGGGGAGGTTTGTTTACCATTTTGCCTTGTTCCATCTAGAGAAAGGACTAATTGAAACAATGGAAAAATGAAACAACTCCAATTCTATCAGCTGAGTAGAACAGTATTTTCTAAAGCTGTAGTGTTAAATGCCCATAGTGCTTTTAACGTACTGAAAACTAGGAAAAGAGATTTCTAAAACATGGGAGAGATTTTAGTGCCGTGTTTTTTGAACTATGAATTCCAAGTGATTTTACCTTTTTACACTGAGACTGGCCAAGAACAGAGGTAGGATGAAATCGCACTTTCTTCTCCTTTGGTTCAGTCAACAGCAGGCTTTCTCTGTCTACATGCACCAGATTGGGATACATCCCGGCCACTAAGGCAGCTTTAATCACAGCCCAGTTCTCAGAGTTAGCATTAACATCTCTAATATCAGCTCCTCCTCTGGCTCTCACAAAACCTGACAAATGAAAAAGACAAAACAGCGCCACGTTAGCTTCTTTTGGTTCTCAAAAGGAGTTAGAAACTAAAGGTGAAATAAATGACTTATTTGTTTCATTTTTCACCACTGCCAACCTTAACAGCAGCAAGAAGAAACCATTACACTGAAATCCTTCCTGATAAGGGGTTTCATACTAACACAGAATATCGCTATTTTCTACAATTTAAAGACATTTCCTCTGGGAATAATTTATTAAAACATGAAATGCAGTGGCATGTGGAGATGAGGGTGCTTTCAGTTAGATCAGCCACACTTCCTCATCTACACCATACCCTGCATGAATGTGTACATGGAGGTGTATTTCAAATTAAGTAAGGAAAATTACACCAGTGAACATGACTTTTGTTACAATTTCTAAATGCCTGACTTTAAAACAAGGTTAAAATTGTTTCCAACTTCTTTACCTGAGGCTCTAAGCTGGCCAAGCAACTGTGTTCTCATTCCTGCAATGATTTCCATTGTGGCTTGGGATACGAAGTTCTTTTCACAGAAGGCTCTCTCCCAGCCGTCACTGCGGGCCTTCTGCCATGCCTGACAACGTTTTTACATTTGCCTATTAATTTGAAGGGCTTAAACTAAAACTGCATTTTTTAAAAAAGATTACATTTATGTCAATAAAATGCAAAACCCACTCCAAAAGTTAATGTATCAAACCAGATACTTTTTTCTGTTCAAGAATTAGATTCTCTTTACGTGTTTACTAGAATGATGATTATGTCAAGTTAAAGCAAGAAATAAAGATCATTACATTAAGATCATGATTTGAAGTTCAGTGTAGTAGGATATAAAGAGGCACATGGTTAGAACATTTAGAATTTTATAAGGTTTGAAAATATCAACAAAACATACTACAAAAAGGGTTCCCTCACAAATTTATGAGTCCAATACCCAGGAAAGCCACTAGGCAAAAAGAAAGTCTTCTCCGAGGACTTAAGCACAGTCCACCACTCTACATCCAAGTGGCTTGGTACATTTGCATTGCTTGGCTGGTGTGCTGTGATCAGAACTCTCTGAAATGAAATTCTACCTGGAAAGCCCTGAGCAGGGCCATGTGGTCACTGAACGTCCCGGCAGCAAAACGCTTCCTGCACAGCACGGCTGCTCGCTTTTGGGAGGCCAGCGTGGGCAGCACAAAAGGGTCTTGGCAGGCAAGAGCACAGGCAATGGTCAGAACGGGGTCCAGGCACTTCAGAACTACAGCATACAACACCATTTTACCGAGGTGTGGCTCTACAGGCAATTCAGTGAGGTGATAACCAAGCTCAGTGAGATCTTCCCAAGGGTCCATGGCATCTATGGTCTGTTTATAAACAAACGAACAAACAAAGGAGAGGGGGACGGGTAGGGTGGACAAAATCACTTTACAGAGAAAGCAGAAAGGATGTGAATACTGGACATTAACTAGACTTGTTTCCAAACACTAAAAAAGCAAGTGAAACTATTAACAGAGACAAGACTTCAAAGCACTCTCTTCCCTTGACATGGAAAACCACATCCCCACACACAAAATGAAAACAGACAATAAACAAAAACTCAGAACATCCTTAGGTAATTAAAAATGGCTTCAGTACAAACTGAAGTCAGTAAGACAGACTGCTACACCACAAATTTGGGATCAAACACAATTACCATCTAAACCTATTCCTTCTCTGACCTTAAGCATATGCACAGCATTTCTCACAGTTACAGCAGGCGGAGGATCAGGAGCTTTCATAAGGAAGTCTACAACTGGACAATTAATTGGAGTCAGAAGTTTTGTGTACAAACAAATCTCCTGCAAGGTAAAAGGCAGAACAAAAAAGATTACCAAGATTTGGAAACAACCCCAAACCCATGATTTGTTGCAATTAATAGTATGGTTTGAGGACATTGTATTTTTTAAAGTTACAGTTTCTAACTGAACATGCACCTGAAGCGGCATTCTTAGAAGTTCTGGAGACTGAAATTCCAACATATTCTGAAATCGCAGCCTGCTGAAGAGACGAAAGCAGACTCCAGGCTGACAGCGCCCAGCCCTTGAAAATAAAATATGGGAAGTGGTGAAAATGAGGATTTCTTTCTAAAAACAAAACCTAAAGCCAACAAACAGACACAGAAACTCAGAATGGAAAAGAAGAAGCAGTTCTATGAAGACAGTGTTGTCAGTCACACGCAAAGTGAGAGTTTTCCAATCGTGAGTTATCTTTGAGAGTGTGGCAATTTTTTATGGTAATTTTAACCCAACACTGAGAAATCTGGAGAAAGAAAAACAAGGCTTATCTAATGTAAAGTGCTGTGGGGTTTTTGCTAACTTAAGACCAGTCCAAATCTCAATCATCCTTTGTTGTAAGGAATCAGTTGCAAACTTTATTTCTTCCTCTCACATCCCCCAAACAGAAGTGATGCTTGGAGTAAAAGGCAGAATAAAGATTAAGTAACTTGTGAGTGAATGAGAGACAGCCAGTTCTCTCATTGATATACATCTATGTGCAAATGTGCAGCTTAATGCCAGTATGACTGATTAAACAGGCATTTGTTGCTACACAAACTTCTGAGCCCTCACCCACAGTGTTGGGAAGAATATAATCATGGCCTGTTAAGTCATGGATAGCTTGGAGAAAGTGAAACAGGCAGTCCTCTGCCCACAGACAAGATGTGAAAACACCCCACTGGACACTGTGACTGCTGGTGCTACATGGGAGAAAGAGGAAGGAGAACAAATTAATGGGGGGAAAACAACCCAGACCTTTGGGAAATGCCTGAGCATCACTCTTCTACAACTTGGGAAATTATTCCAAGGAAATACATACTGACCCTACACACTGGACTAGGCTAGAAACAGTTACTACATTGTGTGCTTTATTCGAAACACAGATTGTGGATATCTGCAAAATGGAAACCAGTATGAGGCATTTATTACCTGCCTTTTCTCTGGACAGCACTGGCTTTTGAAATCCAGCCCATTTTTAGCACTGGAACACGACTCAGCACATCAAAAGACTTCTAGAAAAACAAAGAAAGGAATATAAACTGAAAACTCAATAGGGTACATGAAATAAAAGTTACTAGTTATTTAGATTACCAACAGAAGTTTTCTAAAAAGTATGAAACACTAATAGATATGCAGTAGCTTCTGCAACAAAGGTACCTTCTCAGTTTCAAGTGAATTTATGATGGTATCTCCTTTGTAGTACCTTAATGCTCCACAGTTTGTGAAAGTCAACATTTTCTAGTCAATAGGTAATTGCAAGTCAGTAAAAGCTATGTCAAATCTGTGTTCTGAGATATCACAAAGCAGGTAAAACTACATTATTATACCAAATAAAGTTTTCCTTTTTATCTCACTTGGAAATTACCTACTTATTTTCTTAAGACTGATGTACAATTACAAAAAAAAACACTTTATGAGAACCTCAGAAATTTGGTGTGCATATCACCTATGAAATCCAATTTCATTTTCAAAGCTGTACACTAGGTCTTAAATTGCCTCATTGTGTGTTCTCACTTTTCTTGAACAAGTAATGAGGAATGGGCACTGAACACAGCAAAAAAAAATGCTTAAAAACTTCATGGATTATTTTTGGACTTGATACAATAGTAGGACAAAAGGAACTCCCAGTGCTCTCTAAGTCTCAGGAAGGTGGTGGTCTAAACTGAGGACTTGTTTTAAAAATCCAACAGAAATACTAAATTGTGAAAGAGAAAGATCCATTAATACATCAACCTAGATTAGCTTTTACAAGGTTTTTTAGACAGCTAGCTATTTACAGTATTTGTCTTCAAACAAATGGATGTTGAAACTTTTCAGCGAGGACTGTTGCCTGACAGGCAGTAGCTCTCAGCTAGTAAAAGCTTTTTTTCATTTTCATGTAAAGTAAAAAGAAAAAAAAACCAAGTTCCCCAAAGTTTATGCACTGTGTGTTTTAGAATTGCACTAGGAAAATTTAAGGCAATCCTACCTCTTTCACCTTGCCTGAGTCAATGACAAACACCACATCATTGACTGTTATGCTGGTTTCTGCAATATTAGTAGAAAGAATCTGCAAAGAAAAAAACCAAAACCACCAAAACTAGAGTCACTGTAAAAGCAAAGGCAAAACAGATCATTGTAGCATTGGACAAAGTCCTCTAATACTTGCAATTTTGCGGATGGCAAAAGGTGGAGTTTCAAGCACTTTCTTCTGATCCAAAGTCTGCACACTTGAATGAAGCATGAAAACTTGGTATCTAATGCAAGACAAAAGGAACATTCTAAGGCTCCTTAAAAGAATCAATGAAAAGCCACAGCAACTAAAGGCTTTACCTGTGAGCATTAGCAGCAAATCTCTTGTCATCCAAAAGAATGCGGTCCCTGAGGCTCACTATCTCATCATACCCAGGAAGAAATATTAAAACTGCTCCTAAAAAAGGAAGTGGGTTTGCAAAGTTAAACAGAAAATTCAAATACGTGTCGACTAGCACTCAGAAGGTTTTAACGTTTGGGGATTGCTGAAAGAAGAGCACGATTCATCAGAAGCCAAAGCCACAACAGCTGGTTGGGTATTTACCTACCTGCATCACAACTATGACAGATGCTGTGAAGTAAGTGCATTATCAGATCCAGATCCACTTTTTCATCATCAAAACTGTGATGATAAGCTGCCAGTAGTTCTCTGTCCTCTGCACTAAGGTCACTACCACTATTTTGGACCAGGGAACTTTCATCCAGATTTCCAAATGCAAATGAAGCGCTGTAACAGAAAAATACACCAGAGTCAAGGCTGCCCCTTCGGGTTTGCATTGAGCCATCAGCTCAAACTTAGATCAGGACCAACACGACTATTGGTCTTGAATTCTAATGCTGAAGTGTAGCAGAAGGGAATCACCATACTATTGCTGTTCACTGATTTCAATGTTAACCCAGCAAAGGATGCCCCTTCATTTATTAGTGCTAACTTTAGGTTTCTTCAACTTCATTGAAACAGAACCATAAGCAAATGAAAGTGTAAAGATACTTCTCGTTTATCTGTTCAAGGAAAAATATTTAAGAGATACGTATTCTCCAAAAATTTCCCACTAGCACAAACTGCACCAAGAGAAATGATAATAAATATAATCTTTACAAAACACTACCTCAACTATGATAACTGTAAGTTAATCAGAAAAGCATTCTTGAATGGCCTAGTGTACACGTTACTTCTGTCAATTTTCTTTAACATGCCTATTGAGTATAAAAAATATACAGATAAAAACACATGACAGATTTGTTTGCAAAGTAAGCATGAGAAAAGAAAATGGCACATAGCATACAATTAGCAAGTTGTGCAAACATAAACAATACGATACTGAGTACAAACTTGTTTGGTTTTGAAATTCTTATTCTTAAAAAAAAAGGTATTGCTATTCAGTCCAGATTTTACAGCATGAAAAGCTAAAACCTGTTCTGATTAAGAGAACACAAACCTCAAATTCCCCATCACTATCATATACAACTCCTTCTGCAAAACAGCTACAGCTTACCTGTAGGATTCCAACAGATCAACAACCTCTGTCTGTCCAAAGTGCCTAGCCCAGTCCACAGCCATCCTGAAAGAGTTGCACAAGTAGTTTTATTAGATTTTTCACTTCAAAAGATGAAGATGAAGAGCACATCAGGTGAGGCAATTGACACCAGACTTTTGTACCCATTTCTCTCAGTTATCTCTCAGTTATTGCTGGATCTTCAACTTCCCATTTGAAATAGGTGTTAACAGCTATCTGACTTTTAGGTAACTACAGTTCTTTACCACAGAAGAATGTCCTTGTACACAGGAGCACCGGCAAACATGCACAAGGAAATGAGGAGGAAGGAGGTGCCATTCCTTTAAAAAGCCCACAACAACGTGCAGAGATCAGACCTGCCTGTTTGCAGTACCCTTGAAGTCATCTCCAAAAGTCACACCCCAGGCTTAACATTTGGCTATTTCAGGTCTTTCAGAAGCTGTCCTCCTCACAATGCACTTCACTGTTTTACACCTTTAAACTGCATTTCTTCCCAAGTTTTTCAAATGTTAGTACCAGATATCAGACCCCTGGAATCCTAATTCTTGTCATTCCATACTACAGTTACAAACTGTACTTCCCTGCTTAGATGAAGACATACTCCATGACCACAAAACCTGAGCTTCTACAGATTCACAAATATTTTTACATGCTACAACATATTTAGAAACGTAACAGAAAGATCTTCTGATATAGGTAACTCCATGAAAATACAAACTGCCAAACATTTTGGTCCAGTTCAGTAGATTACAGTTGTTCTGCTAAGCAGTGTCTTAAATAAGACCTACTGAAACAAAGTTTATAGCTCACAATCAAGACCATGTAATTAAGAATTCCATTTAGAATTTACAGAAAACAATGTGATTAACAGGAGTTAGAAACTGTTTAGGCTGTCAAAATCTACAGTTCTTACAGCAGTGTGATAAGTTAGCAAATTAATTTAGATGTTAAAGAATTTTCTTTCTTTCTCCTGTATTGACAAATAAATCTATCTTTTGGTTTCTCTGTTTTTACCAGCCATTAGATGATTTGCAGTGGATACTTGCTCCCATGCTGATCAATTGTTCTACCTGACTCAAAAAGCCTCTCCCTGAAGAAATCATCAGAGCAGTCGCACCAGTTTCACTGTGCCTATAATCAACTGAGAAGTAAAACAAAAAAATCCAGCAAACCCCATAGAAATCTTATTTCTTCATCTAAATATAGTACAAATATTGCTTTCAAATTCCAGCCCAAAGAGAATTTGTTTCCTCACTTTATCTCTGCAGTCACTTCATGTCAATTCCACACTCTTTTAGAAACACACTTCTGTCAATACTTGAAAACAACATCATCAACTAACTAAACAACTCATTAATTCTGCTAGCCCTATCCAATTTTTCAGTAGGCATCAGAATGTAAAGGTAACAACATTTGAAACTGGAGAGAAAAGTAGCCACAAAAATCAAAGTAAAGTTGAGGTTGCTTTTTTCTTATGTAATAGCACGTGAAACTTACCACTGACATTTTCAGTTAAAATAAGATTTAACACCTGAGCAAACAAATCAGTATCTTTATGCAACCAGATGTCAGAAAGACAGGAATCCATTTCTTTTACTATCCACGGTTCAAGGCAATTCACATCTTTTTCAGTCTGAAGATAAAAAACAATACTGAAAGATTAATCTCTTCCAAGAGTTGTCTTCATTCTCATACATTACCCACAAAGAATTTGAATGGTAATTTTTCCCAGCAGCAACCAGAAATCCAGCACTCAGGTATCAATGCATTGATTTTGTCATATGCAAGTACTAACACAATGGCAGTCGAGCCATTTGATCTGAGGAAAAGCTGTGTGCAACCACCCTAACTGAAGAGCACACTTCAGCTACAGCAGTTCACCCCAATCAAGTAATCTTTAAAATAGGTTAATATCCCCAAAGACTCTACAGAACTACCTGTAGAAAACAGATTTTAAATGGCTAGTAATACAACACAAATATAAATGTCTCTTCCAACAAAAGAAGAAACTTACCAGTTGATTAAATACTGTGTCACCACCATCATCCAACCATTTGTACTCCTCATTTGCCCTTGGAACTGATTTTTGTCTCCGAGATGTCCTTTTGTTACTGTTGTCTTGAGCTGAACACCACTCAGCAAGAGTGTACTTCTGTTTCTCTTCTAGAATGCAAAATATTCCCCAAGAAAGTTTGAGTCATCTTTATTATCCATTGTTTTCTACTAAAAAAGATAGTTCCAGCAGGTCCAAGTTTTACCTATTCAACCTCTTTTATTTAATCTAGAATGCTACTACCAGTCCAACATAAATGACATGTTTAAGGATACCCAAAGTGCACACTGCAAACAAGGGCTATAAGAACGAGGTAAAACCCACCACTTTGGTGTTGAACCCCCCCAAGCCTCCATTATTCCAAACTACTGCATTCAAAGGGTCTTCCTTAAGTAATCATCTTCCACACAATCTCAGCCCAGATCTTTTTCCAGAAATGGAATGCTGAAGACAAGCAATTCAGTTCCTGCACGTAACAACTTATTTTTCTACACAAGTGGAAGAAACATTAGAAAACACCAGTCTCTTAACTGAACTTTTCTGTCCCCAGTGATCAGAGATGAGACTGTGATAAATATCCAGTTAGGACTGTATGTTATAGCTTTGGGGTTTACAATTTTTTTTTAATTTCTTTAAATAATCACTGGGATCATTTCAGATGCCAGGAAAACTTCTGAAGCAGTATCTACTTAATCAACTGAAAACCAATGATGTTTAGCTCAAGAGTGTTAACACAAAAAATACATCCATGCCTGAAGAAAGCAGTGAAAAATGTTACTGAAGGCAACAACTTGTCCATTTAGTGCAAGATTGTACAAAATCCTGCCTGCTTTAATAGCTGCACTTTAGTTTGCACCCAAAGGTACAGAGCATCCTATGCTTCTTTAGTATTCATGTGGGCACAGCCCCCAGTTCTCTATAACTCTACAGCGTAATAATTAGAAAATAGATGACATTTATCAACTGAAAGAAAAAAGAATGCAACCACCAAATCAAAGTGATCTTCTTCTTAAATTGCATAAACTATTTCAGTGATGTAAATACTGAGAGCTTAAAAATACTTGCTGTCATCTAATCACATCTCATTTAATCTCCTGACTTTGGAATTTTAACAGAAAAGTATCCTGTTAATTGTTTGTTCAATCAACCAATGATTCTCATTGCCAACCCTTACAATTAACAAGTCCACCGACCTTGCTGCTTCTCTTCTTTGTACTTCACCATCTCTTTGTTTGTATACCCAGTGCTTCGTAAAATGTCCTCCAGAAACAACTCTTTAACTTCAAAAGGCCTCCCTTGGACTAAAATAGAAAAAAATCCATAAAAGATTATATATTCACTAGCTTCACTTACAGCATTCATTTTTTCAAAAACTATCTTCACTGGAGTTTATTTTTCTCAGAATTATACAAAACAAAACATTTCCAAAGTAAAATGCCACCTTGTTTCTCTTCAACCTCTTCAATTTTATCAAGTGTTACAGCAAGAGATGTTCATAAGACTGACAGTTATTAATTTCTTTTTAATGAGAAAAAGAGAACAGCCGTTTTTGTTTAGGGTTACAAACAAGAACTTGCCATGTAAGTCTGCCACCTGGATTTAAAATTTCATTAATTAATAGGCAATTAATACAGCTTTTTGCAAGGTTCCACACGGAGACAGTACATCTTTGTACTGAACTACTTTCTTTTCATCAGAAGTATGTGAGAAGAGATTCTTATCTCCATGTCCTCAACTTATTCAGCAAAGCTGAGCTTTCTTTACTGAATACTTCTTGACAGATGAGACATCCCAGTGGCCTCTCCCTTCTCATAATTTATCCTGATTTCTTTTTCAACATGACTATTTTCTAGACCTTATCTGTGGACATTAAAGGATGCTTTTTGCATGAAGAATTCAAATCTCTGCATTTTGATTTCTTGTCCCTTAAGCTGACTCAGGATCACTCCGGATTTTCCTTCAGAAAGAACAATCCACAATTCACATACTTTTAGAAGCTGCCACAGAGGAAGCCTTCCAACACTGAGCACAAGCTCTGTGTACTACAGCAATCCACAGCTACAAAATGTTGGTTTCTGTGGTCAGGATTTTGTCAGCCATAATGCTGATGGAGAATCAAACCTTTTACATTACATTAACAGACAAAGACGCTTCTTTTAGTTCTTAAATTCTCAAAAAAAAGAAGAAAAAAAAAAGGGGGAAACCATCTTTTCAATTGTTATTGGCCTGTTACATAACCAGCACAAGCACTGTGGTAAACTGGAGAGATTGCCATCAGAATTTCCAACACAAATTGACCGATCTGAAAGAGCAGGAAGCTGCAAAAAGAGTAAACTGGAAAGCCACACAACAATCACAACTGAGGCTCTCGCTTGTAAAAAAAATTCAGAGAACATGAAAGCATGTGTAATTTCCAGATTCCTGTCTCCAACAAGTTGCAAGTCTTATTTTACTAGGTAGAAATTCAAAACTGGGAACTAAACACTTCCATCTGTAAAAAAAAAAAAAACTTAGGAAAAAGAGGTTTGCTCTCACAAACATTTGTTAAAATAAACCAGTAAGCAATCCCACTTCCTAAAACTGTTGAGATTTTTTTAAAAAAGGCTGACATGCAGAGACCTGATTGTCAAATAAAGCATTTCTCTTAAAAGCTACTTTTCAAAACACATTAAACTTGGACATTATTGTTGAAAAAGTAAGAGGATTGCAAGGTGCCACAGTAGGTTGCCCATGCAGAAAACCTTCAAGCCAGAAGCATGGGGAAAAAAACTCAAACCCACAAACCCCCCCCATCTCCCACACATTTATATTTTGCCTCTACTAAAGATCAGTCACATGAAATTAAAACAGCAATAATGGTAACTTTTCTTTGGATTTGAATGTAATCTAATTGCAGGTAACTGAGTCTGAACACAAACTAAGAGAAACTGGATGCCTTTTCTGAATATTCACCTAGATGAAGGGCTGCTAATTTTCTTTAAATCAAAGAATCATGTCATTCTTTTTTCATGTGAAACCCGATCTGCCTGAGCCTGTATTTCTGAGCTGAACAGCTACAGTTAGCTGTGTTTCATCCAGTAACCAGTAACAACCTTCACCAAGCCTGAAGAGTGAGATTCTACTGGAATGTATTCATATGTATCACACTCATGTAGCTCCTAAGTCCTGTATCAGCATGAAGACAGCACTTCAATAACCTCTTCCTAGTTCTTCAGTTAATAGTGGAGGGGGGCAGGATGTACCTGCATGTACAGAACTCCCAGTGACTAAAACACTTCACTCTGAACGAGGTGCAAATAGTCAAGAAACAAGAAACCTGAATACACAAAGAACAAGGATTCCTGGAACTCTCAGTGTATTCACCATGTGCTTTTACTCAGAATAGTTTGTAAGATCTCTGAGTCTCAGGGCAGGTATACTCAGATTTAAGAGTTAAGATCAAGACTTACTATGTATTACTGGGCAGCTTCCAAAATACCTAATAAAGAGATTTGTATCTACAGCAGCACCAGAAAGAATTAGTTTTAAATTATGCTGGTTTTGCAGCACATCTCTCAGTTTTATTAGCAAGAAGTCGCTGAACCTATCCCTCTCATGTACTTCATCCTGTAACAAAAGGAAAAAAAAAGAGATAAAAAACCATCATAGATTCAGGATCACAACTTCTGACAAAAACAAACTTTTCTAAAAAAATAAAATACATGATCTGGTGGCACATTACAGAGGCTTTAAAATGTGTAAGTCTAGTTTAAGTAATAGGGTTTTATTTAAAAACTATCCATAAGCAAAAAAAAAAAAACCACTTCAAAAAGTTTTTATCAGCGCTGAGTGCGTTGCCATGCTGAAGCTGTACACACCTTAACTTTAGAGGCTAAAGTGAATATCTGAGACCTCTCTGATTTTGGATTTGAAGCCAAATTTCAAGAAAATGCCACAAACCACAAATCCTACAAATCTTATTTTCATAAATTCTCACTTCACCACTGATGAGCATTTAAAGAAATGGATGACACCACATAATCAGAAAAACAGACAGATTGCTTAGACAAGTCAAAGCCACACAAAGCCTATAAATTAAGGCACCTAACTGATTCATCATCTTTGTCATTCTTCTGTTTTGATTTCTATTATGAATGAAGGAAACAAGGACTCAAAATACAAGGTTTGTAGGCTGACATCAAGAATACATAGATCATTCTCATGCCTTTTTAACTTTGATAAACAGGCAGGCACCTAAATTTACCTTTTAATCTTCAGGACTTCAATCTTGCCATAAGCATTCTAGTTCCCCTTCCTTATTAAATTCTACAATAGGAATATTAGCATACTCATAAATTAACACATCTGAATAATTTGTTAGCCATTAGACTCCACATTATCTAGAAAACTCTGGGCAAACAAATGAACTGAAAACCTGGTAATGCTAAAAGAAATGATAACAGGAATTCTGAGACAATCACATTGAACCTCATCCATGTAAGCCTCCCTAAGGATTTGCTGCTGACAGGGGAAGTTCAGGAAAATTTACACTTCTGTCTTTCTCCACTCCTCCTGATTCCACAATTAATCATTAGCATGAAAATAGAATATTTTTACAGGAAAAAACAGAAACACTGTCGTGGGGACAGGACATTTTCATGCTCATTATCCCAATCGTGGTTTCTGTTCCCTGTCCTCAGTTTGTTTTGTCTTCCTTCCCCCCCCCCGGCTGGCTGCTGGCTTGCTGCTTAGCTTGCTTGCTGCTTTGGCTTGCTGCTGGCTGCATGCTTTGCTGGCTCTGCTTTCCTCTCTTTTTTCTCTGCTTTTCGCTGGCTTGCTTTTTTGCCAATTTTTTTCCCTTTTTCCCGGTTTCCGTTGTTCCCTTCCCCCCCCCCCCCCCCCCCCCCCGAAGACATCGGACCTACTCCGGGCAGGAGCTCCCCCGGGGTCTGCGAAAGAAGCTGCGTACCCTCTGCGGCGAAGAGAGATACA
Organism: Vidua macroura; assembly: GCF_024509145.1. Classification (NCBI taxonomy): domain Eukaryota; kingdom Metazoa; phylum Chordata; class Aves; order Passeriformes; family Viduidae; genus Vidua; species Vidua macroura. The sequence goes on along the minus strand of NC_071611.1, from coordinate 72,021,671 downwards.
GCTCAACCCTCTTAGACTGGTGAAAACATCTGTGGTCATCTTGGGCTATTTCTCTTGTGCTGGGGAGTGTTTTTTTGTTGTGCCTTAATAAACAAGTTTTTTCCACTTTCCCCTCTGAAGGAATTCCTCCCAAACCCGGTGGTGGGGGGAGGTTGCGGAGGGTTTGGTTTTCTATAGGGGGCTCCTTTGGAGGTGTTTTCCCCTAATTTGTCCAAAACCAGGACAAATAATTTGGTGGCCCGTACGGGGAGGCCCAGACAAAGTGGAAAAAACTTTATTCTAATAATATTTTTGCCTTTAACCGTTCTGCGGGAATATTGGTATGTCTCTTTTTAAAGTTATGATGTCATTTGGAGTGAAAGCCTGCCTCTATTTGTGGTCATTAGGGTTCTTCGAAGTTTTGATCGCTTTATGGTCCCTGGAGTTATTTTCTTATCCAGAAGTAGCTCCGGTATTGTCCCTAATACGTAGCTTTTGTAGCAGAGGGGCACTAACGAGAATATTTATCGGGCTGGGCTTGGCTGTAATATTCTGCAAGGGGCTTATAAAAATGTTGTTATCAGCTCCAGGAATGTATAACTCATGGTTGTGGCTGTGTACTAAATTTGTTATGGGGGAGGAGGCTTTTCAGCCTTTGCTTTCCTTTTCCTCCTCCGAATTGTTTACATCTCTGTTAGGAAATGTCCTGTCCTCCCTGACTGCCAAGGATACCATCTTTCTGTTATTTAATTTAATAACCTTTCTCTATACTGTCCGCAGTTTATATAAGATGAAGGCTGAGATTTCTAGAGGGGCTGGTGAGACCTCTGATTTAGGAGTACAACTAAGGGTGAAAAATCCTGAGTGGTGCGGGAAATGGGAGGATATGGGCAAAATTTTAAAGGAGTTTTCTGATCCTGTAGTTTGGGACTTTCCATCCGAACACATCCAGAACCCAGCTGAGGTGGCAAAGTATCTGAAAGGGAAATGCCAGGATAACCCCAAGGAGAAAAGGATCATTGCAGTGAGCTGGGCCCTGGCATATGCTTATCGTACTCTGCTCGATACTGTAGGGTAGCAGACAGAGGAAGGGGGGCAGGGAGATAAACCAGCAGCAATCCCAGTCACTCAGGCTGCAGCCAACAGCCCAGGTTCGAACCCAGTAGTTAAACCAGACTGTAAGCCTCAACCAATGGCCGTGGCTACTAGCACACGAAGTGGAAAGTGCACAGAGAAGACTGATCGACCCGTGGATGACAATGATGAGTACGATGCAGGAGAAGGACCCTCAACACCTCCTGACATAAAATCAGGAGTCAAAGCAAGTGGCACCAGATCAGAGGCTAATATTGACTCCTTCTCCCTGAAGGACCTCCGAGGCCTAAGGAAGGATTATCGGCGACAGCCCGACGAATCTATAATTAGTTGGCTGGTCCGCCTTTGGGATGCGGCAGGGGAGGCTACCATTCTGGATGGCACTGAAGCAAGGCATTTGGGGTCCCTGTCACATGATCCTGTCATCGACCAAGGCATGATGAGGGGCGCTAGCCCTCAAAGCCTCTGGGAACGGGTCCTGGACAGCGTAGCACAAAGATATCTGTGTGCCGATGACCTCTATGTCCAGCAGACACGATGGAAGACCATAGAACAGGGGATCCAGCGCCTGAGGGAGATGGCAGTGGTGGAGATCATTTTTTCAGAAGACATAACAATTAGGAATCCGGACCTTGTACCATGCACACCTGTAATGTGGAGAAAACTGGTGCGACTTGGGCCACCTGAATACGCTTCTGCTCTAGCAATAATGAAGCGGGAGGAGGTATATGAGACTGTACTTGATATGGCAAAGAAGCTTCGGGCATATGCGGATGCTGTACATGGCCCGACCCATGCCAGAATTGCAGCTGTGGAGACACGACTGCAGGAATTAGAAGGAAAAATAGAGGAAAGCCGCAAGAAACTCAGGGAAGAGATTAAGGAGGACCTCCTCCAAATCTCAGCTGTGCAAATTAGAGGCCCTGGCACCCAACGCAGACGTTCCTTTGTTGGGGAGAGAAGGTACACCCCACGAGCTGAGTTGTGGTTCTTCTTGCGTGAGTCTGGAGAAAACATGAGGAAATGGGATAGGAAGCCTACTGCTGTTCTGGCACAACGGGTGCGTGAATTGAAGGAAGGTCAGAAAAGGAAAGCAGCCCCAGTTGCCCGTAGCCGAACAGCCAGGTATGATGATGACACGTCTGATCCCCTTGAGGGAACCTCCAAGACATATGCCCAAGGAAAGAAGGATAATCAGGCATAGAGGGGCCCTGCCTCTAGCCAGGTAGAGGCATGGGAAAATCGTGTTTTCTGGACGGTGTGGATCCGATGGCCTGGCGCATCAGAGCCACAAGAATATAACGCTTTAGTGGATACTGGTGCACAGTGTACGCTAATACCATCGGGATATGTGGGGGCAGAGCCTGTTTTCATTGCCGGTGTGACAGGGGGATCACAACAACTGACCCTGGTGGAAGCTGAGGTGAGCCTGACTGGGAAGGAATGGAAGAAACATCCCATTGTGACCGGCCCAGGGGCTCCATGTATTCTGGGCATAGACTTCCTCCGGAGTGGCTATTACAAAGACCCGAAGGGATTCAGGTGGGCCTTCGGAATTGCCGCTGTAGAAGCAGAGAGCATTAAGCAATTAAACACCTTGCCTGGACTGACAGAAAACCCATCTGCAGTAGGGCTCCTAAGGGTGGAAGAGCAACGCGTGCCAATTGCGACCTCGACAGTGCATCGCCGGCAGTATAGAACGAATCGAGATGCCGTGATCCCCATCCACAAACTGATTCGTGAGCTGGAGAGCCAAGGGGTGGTTAGCAAAACCCACTCACCCTTCAACAGCCCCATCTGGCCTGTGCGTAAATCTGAAGGAGAATGGAGATTGACTGTGGACTACCGAGCATTGAATGAAGTGACTCCACCACTGAGCGCTGCTGTGCCGGACATGCTGGAGCTCCAGTACGAGCTGGAGTCCAAGGCAGCACAGTGGTATGCCACTATTGACATTGCTCATGCGTTTTTCTCCATTCCTCTGGCAGCAGAATGCAGGCCTCAGTTTGCCTTTACGTGGAAGGGAGTGCAATACACCTGGAATCGACTGCCCCAGGGGTGGAAGCACAGTCCTACCATCTGCCATGGACTGATCCAGGTTGCACTAGAAAAGGGTGAGGCTCCAGAACATTTACAGTATATCGATGATATTATTGTGTGGGGGAAAACAGCAGCAGAAGTGTTTGAGAAAGGAGAGAAAATAATCCAGATTCTCCTGAAAGCCGGTTTTGCCATCAAGAGGAGCAAAGTCAAGGGACCTGCTCGAGAGATCCAGTTCCTGGGAGTGAAGTGGCAAGATGGACGGCGTCAGATTCCTACGGATGTCATCAACAAGATCGCAGCTATGTCCCCACCAACCAACAAGAAGGAGACGCAAGCTTTCTTAGGCGCCATAGGTTTTTGGAGAATGCACATTCCTGAGTACAGTCAGATCGTGAGCCCTCTTTACCTGGTCACCCGCAAGAAGAACAATTTCCATTGGGGCCCTGAGCAGCAACAAGCTTTTGCCCAGATTAAGCAGGAAATTGCTCATGCAGTAGCCCTTGGCCCAGTCAGGACGGGACCAGAGGTCAAGAATGTGCTCTACTCTGCAGCCGGGAACCATGGTCTGTCCTGGAGCCTTTGGCAGAAAGTGCCTGATGAGACTCGAGGCCGACCACTAGGATTTTGGAGTCGGAGCTACAGAGGGTCTGAAGCCAACTACACCCCAACAGAGAAGGAAATTTTGGCTGCCTACGAAGGAGTCCAAGCTGCCTCAGAGGTAATTGGTACAGAAGCACAACTCCTCCTGGCACCCCGACTACCGGTGCTGGGGTGGATGTTCAGAGGAAAGGTTCCTACTACCCACCATGCCACCAGTGCTACATGGAGCAAGTGGATTGCCCTCATCACGCAGCGCGCCCGTATTGGTAAACTGAATCGCCCTGGGATTTTGGAAGTGATTACAAATTGGCCTGAAGGTGAAAACTTTGGTGTCACAGACGAAGAACAAGAACCAGTGACACGGGCTGAAGAGGCTCCACCCTACAACCAATTGCCAGCAGAGGAAACACGCTATGCTCTTTTCACTGACAGTTCCTGTCGCGTCGTAGGAATGAATCGGAAGTGGAAAGCAGCTGTATGGAGCCCCACACGACAGGTCGCAGAGGCCACTGAAGGAGAAGGTGGATCAAGTCAACTTGCTGAACTCAAAGCCGTTCAACTGGCCCTAGACATTGCAGAAAGGGAGAAGTGGCCGAAGCTCTACCTCTATACTGATTCATGGATGGTAGCCAATGCTCTGTGGGGATGGCTGGAGAGATGGAAAGGGGCTAACTGGCAGCGTCGAGGAAAACCAATCTGGGCTGCCGAAGAATGGAAAGACATTGCTACCCGGGTAGAGAAACTGCCTGTGAAGGTTCGCCATGTAGATGCTCATGTCCCCAAGAGTAGAGCTAATGAAGAACAGCAAAACAATCAGCAGGTAGATCAGGCTGCAAAGATAGGGGTGTCAAAGATAGATTTAGATTGGCAACACAAGGGGGAGTTGTTCCTAGCGCGATGGGCCCATGATGCCTCAGGCCATCAGGGTAGAGATGCCACCTATAAGTGGGCACGAGACCGAGGGGTGGATTTAACCATGGACAGCATTTCTCAGGTTATCCATGACTGTGAGACGTGTGCTGCCATCAAACAGGCCAAGCGGGTGAAGCCCCTATGGTATGGGGGACGGTGGTCCAAGTACAAGTATGGGGAGGCCTGGCAGATTGACTACATCACACTGCCTCAAACCCGCCAAGGCAAGCGCTACGTGCTCACAATGGTGGAAGCCACCACAGGATGGTTAGAAACCTACCCTGTGTCTCATGCTACTGCCCGTAACACCATCCTGGGCCTTGAAAAGCAGGTCCTTTGGAGGCATGGTACCCCTGAGAGGATTGAGTCAGACAATGGGACTCATTTTAAGAACAGCCTTATCAACTCCTGGGCTAGGGAACATGGCATTGAGTGGGTGTACCATATCCCCTATCATGCACCAGCTGCAGGCAAGGTAGAGAGGTACAATGGACTGTTAAAAACCACCTTGAAAGCATTGGGTGGGGGATCTTTCAAAAACTGGGAGCAGCATTTGGCACAGGCCACCTGGTTAGTTAACACCCGAGGTTCCACCAATCGAGCAGGTCCTGCCCAGTCTGAGTCCCTGAATATAGTAGACGGAGATAAAGTCCCAGTGGTACATATCAGAGGTTTGTTAGGGAGGACAGTGTGGATCAATTCTGCCTCGAGTACAGACAAACCCATTCGTGGGGTTGTCTTTGCTCAGGGACCAGGTTGTACATGGTGGATAATGCAGAAAGATGGAAGAACACGATGTGTACCTCAGGGAGACCTGATTGTGGGGTGAGACTCACATGCAAACATCTCAATTTGCTGGATGTCACTGCCATTGTTTCTACATTAAACCACACAGACATGGGACAGAAGGAAATGTGTAAATGTCGAAAGTCAGAGCAAGTGAGAATGGAAGGGAATGTGTAAGTGTGGAAGGTTTGAGCAGGTGGGAAGGAAGCTCAGTAACATGTTCACGATATGGGATAAGGGGTGGAATGTCGTGGGGACAGGACATTTTCATGCTCATTATCCCAATCGTGGTTTCTGTTCCCTGTCCTCAGTTTGTTTTGTCTTCCTTCCCCCCCCCCGGCTGGCTGCTGGCTTGCTGCTTAGCTTGCTTGCTGCTTTGGCTTGCTGCTGGCTGCATGCTTTGCTGGCTCTGCTTTCCTCTCTTTTTTCTCTGCTTTTCGCTGGCTTGCTTTTTTGCCAATTTTTTTCCCTTTTTCCCGGTTTCCGTTGTTCCCTTCCCCCCCCCCCCCCCCGAAGACATCGGACCTACTCCGGGCAGGAGCTCCCCCGGGGTCTGCGAAAGAAGCTGCGTACCCTCTGCGGCGAAGAGAGATACAGCTCAACCCTCTTGGACTGGTGAAAACATCTGTGGTCATCTTGGGCTATTTCTCTTGTGCCGGGGAGTGTTTTTTTGTTGTGCCTTAATAAACAAGTTTTTTCCACTTTCCCCTCTGAAGGAATTCCTCCCAAACCCGGTGGTGGGGGGAGGTTGCGGAGGGTTTGGTTTTCTATAGGGGGCTCCTTTGGAGGTGTTTTCCCCTAATTTGTCCAAAACCAGGACAAACACGCAGAAAAACACCAAAATCCACAAAACATGCATGCTACTCTAAGGACTCAGAAAGTCTCTAAAGCTGATTCATCTTCTACCAAACAAAAACACCTAAAGTGCTCAGCAAATCTAAATAAAACAAGTGAGGACCTCATTTTCCAAGGCAATACATATTGCCCCACCCCACATGAAAGACCACAGGATGCTCACCACAATAACATGGGTCACGGTGGAGAGGGTGCTGTCTCCTGCCATCAGCGTGCCAAGGAGCATGTCATTAGTGCAGAATGTTACCAGTGTCTTTGGAGAAACCCTATGGAACACATCACACAGACAGCTCAGGGGCTTTGCACCATTTAAAGGCAGCTAGCTTTCCAGGGATCAAAAATTAAAGCAGCTGCTGACCACAAGAAGAATTACAGTTCTCTCCCCAAAAGACTCCTGCACACCACTTGTTTTTAACCTGTGCCTTTTCCCAGACATCTCCTAACAATTTGTAGTGCTTGCACCCCAAAACTTTGGACCACAGATTAATTGAAACAATAAGATTCAGATTTTAATAAATAAGGAAGTAAAAGAGAAGCGTGAAGAAATTCTGCATGCTCTCACTGCTCTTCTTGAACTGCTGCCTCTGTTGTGCAGGTTTTCCTCCCCTGTTCCCCACTGTCCCAGAGGCACTGCCACCATCACAGATGGGCTCAGCCTCGGCCACAGGCAGGTCTGTCTTGGCTGGCACCGGCTCTGTCACACACGGGAGAGGCTTCTGGCACCTCCTCACAGAAGCCTCCCCACAGCTCCCAAAGCCTTGCCTTGAGGACACAATACAGTACAGCTGACTAAATCACAAAGTCATCTGCTTGATCCTCTGCTCCTTCAGAGGGTCAAACTACTAAAATGTTACAATTCTATACTGAGAGAAGCTGTCCCAATAAAAACAGCAATTGTCACTACGCCCTCTGGTACTGCCATCCTCAAGGAGCTGAAAAGTTCCTTTCTACTGTACTCTACAGCTCTTCTCTGGAAGACAGTTCAGAAAACCTTAAAAATTATACTTCTGTGTTACTATAAACACCTCTAAACATCTCCATTCCAGATTTTTTTTGTCCACAGCTCAAAATATTGTTATTTCTCCCTTTTAGTGTTTCTCTGCAGCAATTGTATTGATTCCTCTCAAGCTGGATTTCCTGCACTGCTTCCAGCAATTCTTCCATTTTCACCTGACTTTGCTCTTCTTCTGCCAGCATAGTACTTCCATATATTAATTATCCAGCTGATTTGTGATACATCTTCACCAGCTCTTCTAATCTCTTTATATCCTTGTGAGCTTTCGTACACACATTTGAATTCTTACTGCAGCTTTGTTGCTCAAGCGCATTCATTTTCATCAGCTGTGTGTTATCTTTGTTCACTCAAGCAACACAACCTTTTGCCATCTTCTGGTCACTCATATCCCAACTGCTGGCCCTTCCTTCCCTGAAATGTCATTTGGCTACACGGTGCAAAGATGTAAAAACCCCACACAATCCATTCATGCTCTGCTTTACAGACAAATTCATCAAGTGGTACTGAAATCTCTGCTTTTACTTCACTTCATGTTTTAAACACAGAAGCTGAAGAAGAGTAAATTTAGCCCAAACTAGACTGATAAATAATGCTCATCTCCATCAGTCACTTTCCAATTTTGTTGTTTTCCCTTTTATGACTCCTATCAACTCACACTACATAACATTTCTTACAGCACGCTGCTTTTCACACCTACCTTCAAAGCTTGCGGAACTTTTGGATCCACACTTGTTACAAGTAGAGAGGGGGGAAAAGAAAGTGTAGACTTGATCTGAAAACCAGACAAGGATTTCCATGCATACACTCCGCAGAAGTCAACAGAAAATACCTGAGATTCAGTTCTATAAGACAACCTACTACATGAAACTGCAAAACACAGCAAGAAAGCCATCCTTTTCCCTCTTACGTATTCCTTACCTGCAGTAACATATCCCACCTGGGAGGCTGCAACCCAAACACACTGCAGTTTACCTGTGCACAAGATGCACAAGACCAACACAAGATCAACTGGCACTCAGAAATACCATTAGGACCTGCTTTCTAACCGGATCTGGTAACCAATTGTCTGGCCAATCTTCTCTCTTCTTTCTGCTGCCACTCTTTCAGCCACAGCAACAGCTGCTAAACGTCTGGGCTGAGTACAGAACACACGACAGGCAGTTCCATTCTTGTAGCAGTCATCAAGGATAAATTGAGGGATCTGTAAAGAAGTGGTTCAAATTTACTTTTTGAGACAGCCACAGCTTTGTTAGCACAGGGAAACAATTTAACTGCATCTCAGTATTACACATTGCAAAAGACTTTTCATTAGGATTATCATGGCAAGCATACCCGAAGCAGTGGAAAATAAATTTCTAAGTATAACCTCTTTAGGCTTTTTTTAAGAAAAAACTCGCAGTGTCTCCCTCCTGCTTCAGAGAAATCTAAAATAAAACTCCTGTAGATAATCTCTCATTCTAACACAAAAAACACTCTGGGTACTAAGAACAGAACTACCTTAGAAGAAAAAGGGCTATACAAACATCACAGCTACTTTCCCTTCAATATTCTGTATTATTTTAATGAAAAAATTGTATCTACCAGAAAATTGTGAGGAATCATTTATGCTTTTAGTACCTATCTACTGGCTTAGTGTTTCAAAAGAAAGTGAATTGGAACAAGATTTTCAATCATACAGGAAAAGAAAAGCCTTACAATAGCATCAAAATATCCCGTATCACAAATATTACACAATTGTCATAAATACTGTTCTAGTTTTTATTTAATTGAAGAAACATACTTGCGTAGTTTTTCCTGATCCAGTCTCTCCTATGATCAAAACAATTTTATTGTCCTTTATTATTTGGACAATTTCTTCCTGTTTCTCAAGAACTGGTAGTGACTGCCTGAAGGAATCAAACTCTGATTCCCCTCTTTTCACTGGGACCTGGGGGATACCATCATTAAGTCGAAAAGTTATCTTGTTTACTTCTTTGTTTTCTGTGAAGACAAGGTAAAAGTTTATTTATGCAGATACAGAGGAAGGTCACAAAAACACTGCTCAAAAACTGTACTGAAAAATTAACATTGCTGACTTTTGATGCATCCCTGTGGGTAAAGTGACAAACCCACACACATTTAGAAGTCATATTTATAGCAACATGTCCTCCTGCAGTGCTTGAAATAAATCTCTTTCAAAACAGTTATTACTTTCATAGCTATTTTGAACAAAACCAGACTCTTCCAGAGCATTGCTCCAAGTCAAAAAAGCCCACAAAGAGCAAAAGGAGAAACAGAAACTAAACCAGAGAACACAGCCCGGTGTGTTTTGGTGGCCCTTGTATCTGCGCCCACATTTCACACCTGCAGTTCTCCCTAGAAATACACACTTCCAGGGGTAAACCTTGAAGCTATTCCACGCCTTTGCCTGAAATCATACTAATGCAAGCATGCTGTATCAAGAGTCCTGGCCCCCACACAGCAGTGTGATGTGTTACAAAGCAGTGCATAAGTAGCCAACAAACGGGCACATCTTCTGAGGCAGCTACTTCACATCCATCATTGCAAGTGCTACTCTCTAATTCCTTGAGAATTATTTTCCAGAAGAATGAAAAGCTTGCTGTAAACTCAATGATACATATGTAATGTCAGTAACAGATTCATATACTAAATTTCAACCTCTGTTGTACCAAGACAAACACAGACTAAGAGATCGGGAGAACTAAAAATACATTCTTGAGATGCGGAGAAAGGCAAATATTACACTGCTCATTAACGTATCCCTTACATTCCTAAGACATTGCATTTCAGTCCTTGCATTATAGCTTCCCTCTGTTCATTAAACAATCCTATTAAACAACTGAAACAATTGGAAATAATAGCAAAGGAAGCACTTCAAGAACAGACACCACCTATCAGAACCATGCCATTAAACAAGGCATATTGGTACAAGTGTTTTCTGTTCACTACACCCATCTCTGCACACAGAAACACACTGTAACTCTTCCACTTGTAGCTGCTAAAGCAATAATCTAGATTAAAACCTTTCTTTTTTTTTAAAAAAACCCCAACATTTTATCAGAAGTTTGTCTTTCAGTGAACTCTTCCATATTCAAGAAATCAAGAAGTCTGGACAGTAGTCTCTTAAGGACCAAATCTATTTTGTAGAGATGAAGAAATAAAAATTCAAATTCTTCATTTATCAAGGACATTAATTTCTACAAGCAGAACAGACAACTTCATTTTCTCATATGGGTGTTCTTACAGCAGCAGGGGAACACTGACTCTTCAATCCCACCTCACAGAACTTTTATGGAGCCACATTTCAAAATGTGCTTCCAAAAAGGTTTGGCTGGAACTGCCTCAAAGATTCTAAAGTAACACAACACAAGGTGGACATCACCATGTGCATGATATGACTTCCCAAGTTCCTCACAGCACCAGTTCCAAAAGACCTTAAAAGTAAGGAAAATTAATGTGTTTGCAAGAAGGTGTCTGTTAGGACACGAGAGGGGACAGAACACAAAGAGGTTTCTTTTGTCTTTGGGCTGCAGGTGGTTTTTCCAAGTGGTGGCGATGGACAAGTCCAAAGCAGAACACACGCCCAACGTACCAGATTCAACAGCACAGGCATTTCCTCGCTCTGTCCTTGGCAGGAGTTCCGTGCCTTCCTTATTTGTGACGGGAAAGCGCTGAATCAGACTCCGAACAGCGTGTTTCGTACGGAGAGCCAAGCCACAAGTCATGCCTGCGTGTGCCTCTGATACATCCTTCTTCCTTACAGTCAGGTAGCGATTGGCTCCTTTTCTGTCGGCGGGAGAAGAAAACATACTTTAGGAAAAAGGAACCTACTCTAGGTTGACTTTGATCTGTCAAGGTAGGAGATGCTATGCAAAATCTTTGGGAAAAAAAAACCAGAAATCACAGTGAGAAGCTTTTTTAATGGAGCCATTAAATCCACAAAGTATAAAAGCAAGCTGTCCCAAAAGGCATGTCACAAGCTTTTCCAAGCATGCATACAGCAACGAACACAGATGCTCATTTCTCTTTTACACTTTTTTCTCTAATACTATTCCTTGCAACACAGTTGAGTATGTTGAAAACATCAGTCAGGTTATCATTAGTCTTGAAATTCTATTGGTCTGCACCAAAAAACTGAAAATTGTACCCTGACTCACCCTTTGCTTTTAGATACCAGTCCAAGAGACTGACAGAGACGGTGAACAAATGCTCTTTCAGTACTAGTGAAACTAGAAGGAAATTCCATCTCTAGAATGATAAATAATAATGAGAAAACAGTAACAATGCAACAGGCACTAATCTTGACAACTCAGTGTTACAGAACCACAGAATTGCTAGGATTGGAAGGGAGACCAGCCAGTGCAACCCCCTGCAGGGTCACCTGGAGCAGCTGACAGAGGAACACATCTAGGGTTTGGGATGTCTCCAGAGGGGCAAACTCAGCACTTTCCCTGGGCAGCAGTTTCAGTGCTCTGCCACTCTCAAAGGAAAGAAGTTCTCCCTCATGTTCAGGTGGAACTTCTTGTGTTTTAAGTTATGGCCACTGCTCCTTGTCCTGTCACCAAAAAGTCTGCACCGCCTTCCTGGGACTCATCTTGAAGATCTTCATATGCATTAGTGAGATCCCCTCTCGGTCTCCTCTAGGCTTAACAGGACCAACTCCCACACCTCTCCTGATAAGAGATGCTCCAGACCTCTCATCTCATCTCGGTGGTCTCTGCCGGACCCCTGCAGTGGCTCCCTGTCTCTGTGCTGGGGAGCCCAGAGCCGGACACAGCACCCCAGCCGTGCCTCACTAGGGCCGGGCAGAGGGGCAGGATCCCCTCCCTGACCCGCTGCCAGCGCCCTCCCAACAGCCGCAGGCTGCCCCCGGGCCGGGCTGTGCCGCGCACCCGCCTCGTCCCCGCTCCGGAACCGCTCCAGGGCGAGCTGCACCGCCATTTCCACCACCTCGTCCACGCCGACCTCCCTGAGGGCCTCGGCCCGGGCGCGCCCCGCGGCGCCGGCAGCCCAGTCCCCCGCAGCCCCGCCGGGCTGCCGCCGCAGAACCCGCCTGTGTCGCGACATGGCCCCGACACGGCCCCACACGGCCCCACACGGATCGGGGGCCGCAGCTGCTCGGCCCGAGGGGCGGCGCTGGCGGCGGGCGGGGCCTGCGTGGAGTCACCCACAGCCCCGTCGGCCCGAAGGGAAGGAAATTGGCTCTTTTCCCGACGGTAGGGCCAAGCCTGCCTAGTACCGAGGTATGTGTATGGCTGTGGCCAAAACGTGGCACTGGTGCCCTGTCCGGTCATAAATTACGTGCTTTAATTCATGGTATTAAACGTAGCTGTGGCGAGGGTCATCTCGGCCCTCGGCCTCCTCACTCTGTAAAGTGTTACTTGCCCTTGGTTTTGGATCGTCTTTTCCTGCTGTCCTTTGACTCCACGCTGAGGACACGAGGTAGAAACTAAACCCAATCCTCTTGGGCTTGACACAGGGCTCGGGATTGAAGGCTGCTGCTTTGGAAACATCATCGGTCAGAAGGAGAGTACTTGGAAGAAGAACAAACTACTCCTCCGTTTGAACAAACATCCTCAGTTGTGAACTGAAGTGAGCAATTAAATAAATAGAAGATAAACACTCACTGTCTGATGCAGCTGACTGAAAAACAGCTCTTAAGCCACCTCTACCAAAGCTTTTACAAGACTAACTTCAGCATAATTCTGCACTGAGAGATCACACTGGAGCGGAACAATTGATCTGTTCTAAGGTTATTTTTAAATTTTTTTCAGTTTTCAGTTCAGCTATCTGACTGTGTATCTTCAATCAAAGTACATAATGCTAGGTCCTCATAGCTGTTTTTGTGACATTCAGTACTGCCACCGCAAAGCAGATCACAGTTATTATGGAAAATTAAACACTTCAGCTGAATAAGATGAGCATTCCTCTTATCATCCTTGGTATCAACAGTACAAAATGAGAGTTCATAACTAATTTGAAAGAGTCACATCAGAAATCTTTAATTATGAGCCCAGATCTCTTAACAGTTTTTGCCTCTTAACAGCATCATCTTGCCTTCCTATAGACAAAAAGCCCCATGATTCTGAAAAATGATTCCTCAGGTTCAATTCTGCTCTCAGTTTGCAATCCTGTAAATACAGCAGGGCACAGAGATAACTAACTGTTGGGTTAAGTCTCATCTATATGGCTGAGACTGGCGTCAAGCCTGAGTGCATCCTGCATAACAAATTCCTTAATACATGCCCTTCTTCTTTCACTGCTTTTTTGACTGTCCAATGCTATTAGAAGAGTGAAAAAAGAGGAGAGTGTGGTCAGGCATGCACTGCCTGCTGCAGCCCTGCTAAATACTGAGTTGCAGTCTGCACTCAGAATATGAATAAGCAAAGAATTGTGCTTTCCCAGGCTCTTAGACATGGAGGTTTTATTCTTTATACGTATTCTCTTAATAAAAATCACTAGCTGTGGTTTTTCATATTAAAAATAACAATCTGTAAGTATTTAAAAATTCCATTTTCATGATTGGCCTCAGAAATACCTTCTGGCTAATGTTGACTTGAAACAAATAACCCCTGGAATAAGATTTATTTCCTCGTATTAACATATGTCCAAATACCCATGTATTTTTTATAAGAAGAATTAAGAAGCAGCACAGTTTTATGCAAAAATACATCTGCATGTTTAAATACAATTAGGTATTCTTATTTTACCCTCCCTAGAGGCACTTTTGCTGACTTCTTTTCAGTTTGCAGAACATTTTCTCTCTTATAAACACTCTTATGTTCCACAAAAGATGCCAGTTCTACCAGAAAAAGAACTGCAAAGGAAGTTAGTGAAACAGTATTATCCATTCTGTACTGTGTTAGATTGTGTCAGGTTTGACTGCAAAATAATTAGTCTTTCTGGTTTTTGTTTGTTTGGGATTTTTTAAAGATGTTAAGTTCTGTAAGACTTCTTAGCTGTTGAAATATGATGCAAGGATCACTGGTGAGCCAATTCTTCAAGACCAAGTTAATGAAAGAGCACAAGATTTAGTTCTCTTTTCAGTTCCTTGATTATTTGACAAAAAAAAAAAAAAAAAAAAAAAAAAGGAATTCCAGTATGTAGGGGTTTAAGCATTATAGTAAATTTGTAAGCAGACAGCTGTTGGCTGCTGTGATCATTAATGTTGCCATGAAGTAAGTTATGTATTTATACACATTTAGGGAAGTAAGACTGATGTCAAATTCTATTGAGAGATATTTGTTTAATAAATTAACTGCAGTGAAAATGGGCATTTCTTGCTCTACTGCACACTCCTGGATACACTGATCCATTGATAGTTCCCCAGACCTTTGGCTGCGGATGCGGGTGATTGCCTCTGCCCCATTTCTGGAACCTCTCCTATCATCTACTGACACATCATTCCTTACTCCTCTGTCTTTTCCACTTCCCTTACTTCAGTTCTTATTGATTTTTGAGACATCAAGGAAAAAGCCTTTTGATCAGTTCTGTCCTTGTAAAACAACCTCTCTCAGGTGCTCACTTGCCACAGTGCAGAACTTGGTCTTTGTCTCTACAAATCCATTTCCCACATCACTGCTGAACTGAACTGAGCCGCAACCCTTCAGTGCCCTCAAGGCATCCAGAGAGTTCAGCAACGACTCCAGGACGAAGGCTGGGAAGAGCGTGATTCCCAACAGGGTCAGATATGCCCCAGGTCTTCCCACAGCTTTCTCCACTACTCCTCACTCCTAAATTGAGAAACTCTAGTTTCCAGGGTGAGCAAATGACAGAGGACAGGAGGGAGAGTTGAATGATCCTGTGCTAGCAGATCTTTCTGTGTCTACAACATGTTATCAAGGCAGCATGAAAACTGCAGGGATCCCATGTCTTGTGAGCTTAGGAGCCGACTGAAGGCAGAAGGATTTCATCCCCGTCATTCATGTGCTTGTGTCTTTGCTGAAACGGGAACTGATGTGCTCCCTAGGGAGATTAATTTATCCAGAATGTAATTTCCTACTAGAATACTGTTTCACTGAAATATTTTGATGAAAATAAAACCTATGTTGCAGAAATTTTCTGGAGCACAGAACACATGTACCTATCGCAGTCATCAGTAGCTTGCAGCAAAAGGTTTTGAGGTTACTTCCTAGTCACAGTCTACAAAAAGACCATTTATCTTTACATGTGCCCCCACTTTTTTTGACCAAAGTGGTATTTTGTTAACAGAAATACAGCTTCAAATAACATACTTTGGCAAAAAAATAGTGGGACTATTCAATATCTTTGTTTACATGTATATACAGGAAATGAGGAAATGAACTTCTAACTTTCTGTATCCAAAATGTGGATCCTTATGTAAGATCCAGGAATAGGAACCTGTCTGATTAGGAGAGCAGTTTAGGATATTTTTGGAAAAAGGGGCAAATCTGTTCTCATTTCTATTAATCATCATCATCACAAAAAAGTACACTTTTCAGAACAGTTTTACAAGGTGGTTGAGCATTTATAAAGGTGAAAAATTATTAGGAAGCTTCTCAAAAGAGGCATTAATATTCTATCTAAAAATTAATATTCTCTCTAAAGTATTTTAATCCTAGATTGAAAAAAAAAATTCTTTTGAATATACTGTTGTAAGAGTTTTCAAACAGCTCTACTTGCTAAGAATTCCACAGCAAAGGCTGCACAAGACTTATATTTCTAGATGGAGCTTTAAATCATAGATCTGTGATGAGAAGTGGATCTAAACAAACTAATGTGAAGAGGGTAATACACTGACTTCAGACACAAGATTTTGATGAGAATTTAACTAGCAATTTCCTAGCTAAACCATTACTCTGTTGGCAGCAGATGCAGTTTGCTGTACACAGTGATGTTTTATATAACATTAATTAGAACTCACATTATATGTCTGTTACTTAAAATCTTTAAAATCTTAAAAATCTTTTTACAATGAAGGTCAGTAAACAAAGATGGTCTTTATCTGAAGCCAACTGAAACACGGTATAATCTCTCCTTTGACACCATCAGGCATTGCTTTTGATCATAGTGTACATAAAAATCTTCAGTCTGAATACCTAAGCAGTGGCAGCAATTAGAATACCTAACTCTCCCATCTATCTTACAGCAACATCAAAAAATATGTGGTTTGTAAGTTGCATTATAGAAAATAAATTATGTTTTTAATTTCATTTCCAAAAAAAAAAAAAAAAAAAAAAAAAAAAAAAAAAGAAGCATGTTTACATAGGAAGTTACTTCTATTTTTAGCCCTTATATTACCTGGGCATGCTTTATGTAGGCTAGGCACAGATTCAGATCTGAGCATACCTGCATCTTAGTAGCTTGAGATACGTGTGCAAAGTCACGTTATGTGAGTGCCTGGTGGCCAAGCCAGCTCCACCCTGGTCCCATGTCCCAGTCTGCCCTTTGTTGTCCCAGGGAAGTGTCTGATACCCTGGGCTGATCTGGCTGCCATGGCTGGGTGGTCCTGGCTGCCAGGCCCTGCTCTGACTTCCCAGGCAGCCCCTGCAACTTCTGGCTCCCCAGCCCCTCGAGATTGTCATTGTAATACTGATACAACAAACCATGGATTGGGATCTGACCTCAGCTGCAGAGATTCAGGTGATGAGAAATTATAAGTTAAATTGTATTATAAATTCCCTACCGTCCTAGTTACAGATTGTACTATGTTGACTCTGCTTGTAGAAATCCTGTGCCATTCTAATAATAAATTCTCTTCTGTATCAATCATAACATCCTGTTAAGAAAACAAAGTTTGAATTGTACCTATGGTTTAGTGCTATCCTCACTCTGCCAATATCCCCAAGAGAACCCATCTGTGCTGGGTGACAGTGTCACTCGGATAACACTGACATGTCTATTAACCGAGAACCTCATGGAGCAACAGGGAACTTTTTAGCAAGTGTGTGAAAAGGGCTGGATGTAGTATTTAGGAAATTGAAAGAGATGGTATTCTGGACAGTTGGGCTCTGGATGCTGAGAAAGTTCTGCATTGCACACCCTGGCTACCTTGCTCAAAGGAATATTACTAAATTAAAACTTCTGCTTGCAAATTAACTTATTGTTTTGTTAGTGGGTTTTGAAAGAGGTTAATTGAAAATGCTAGGGCTGAATGTTAGCTAGAAGGAAGTTCTTCCATTTTTTTGGTCAGTTGATTTTGGTCATTTGGCATCTTTTTATGCAGTGACTTAAGCAGTTTTCTACTGCAAAACCACTTCTAGGTAAATTTGGAGAGGTTTACAGTGCTTTTCTTTTTCTATTGTTCAACATCTGATTTCAGGTAGACTTGACTTTCAGAGATCACAAGAACTTAGGTGTCCTGTTGATTTGGTGAAAACTCTGAAAAGTCCAGCATCCCTGGAAATCAGGTGTCTCCTGGTCATCTTTCAGAGATGTCTGATTTTGGGTATATCAATGTTGGAGATTAAGTGCAGCTAGTAGTGCTACAGCATTGTTATTAACGTTGGCATTGAGTGTCTTGTATATGCTTATTTGAATTTAGAAATCAGGGCATTATGGAAAAATTTATATTGTGCATTATAAATTATATTGAAAAACGGAAGATTTATTTAACTTGCATAAGAAGAGAAATACCCAACGGATTGACAGTTAAAACCCCCAGTCTTAAACAGAAAACATACAAACTTTTAAATATTTATTTTGAGAAATATCAAATCTATTTTGCTACTCACAGCAGTACAGAACTCTCACTCCTTGCCCTCCTCACAACTCTCTAGGCACCACATACCCCTCACACCAGGGATGCTTCAGGCGGAATTGTACTTTCTGCTGCACAGCATAGTTTGTCTTTTAAATGTGGGGGTTTTGCCATCTGCAATTCACATTCTTTGCTTTGTTATCAGGGAAAGTCAGAAACCACTGCACCAGGTTTTCTTGGGACTGGTACAAATGCAAAAAAAGTTAACTACAGCTGATGCCCAGAAGGAAAAGATAGCAGGAAAAAAATCAATTCAACCAAACCAAAAATTATTCACAATGAGCAGGGAGAAGATAAGGAATGGGTGAATTTCTGATCCAGAAAGAAAGCTAGTGTGTGAAGCATGCATCTAAGATGAGAACAAAAGATAAAGTGTTATCTAGATTAGACGAGAAGTGGGAGATTAGTTTAAAAATTGTGAGAACTGGCCAACTGTGAGGCTTAGTTTAAAAATTGTGAGAACTGGCCAACTGTGAGGCTTAGCAGATAGCATCTGAAAGGATAGGTGCAATATTTTCTGCTTTAAATGCCTTGGAAGAGTATGGAAGTGTGTTGGCTCCATACTACAGTGCCCTGGTCATCTAGCAAGAACTAATGTGAGCGATGTAATTTGGAAATCTGCAGAGACTGAGACCATATGAGACCAGTGAGTGTATGCATGCTTAACTTGCAAGCAGTTTTAGTTAATAAAATGCCAGAGGAACTCTTTACCTTGTAATGACTTACGTAATCAAGGTACAATAAATATTAACAATTAGAACTGTTGCCATCAGTTAATGTACTTTAAAGGCACTGTGCAACAAGTGTAATAACTTTGCTGGATTTATATATTCATTAATCCCTGACAGCAACAAGGAAGATCAAGATGTTTTGTGGCATGAACTGGATATCTTCAAAGACTTCATTAATAGGAAAGGAATAATACCTGATGCTATGAGGGAAACTCATATGTCCTTAATATCAAAGTCTTTTTTTTTCAAACACAGAAAAAGGTTAGGAAAAAACTTAGTTCACCCAAATTAATCATGTGACATGATGGAGTAAGAAACATAATGTGTTATGTAAACTGAAATGCTGTTGTAGACTGTTTCAGAATACCTGTTTCCAGTTAGAGGTAAGACAGGTTGGTGCTGGTGCTGTATCACTTCTTTTCACAGGAATCAGAATAAAAAACACTGAGTAAAACTTAATTACATAGTGAGTAGGGTGGCAAAGATACCAGAGGAAATGAAGAAGCTGTACTATACAGGCACGCTTTTGGTTTTTTCATCTGGCCACATGATGACTGCAAAGAAAACTATTTTTCCTTAAATGAAAAGGAGACCAACAGACAGGGAAGGGTATAGGCCACAAACATGTTCAGGGACAGGAAAACGAATTGTTGGACTTTGCAGGTAAAATTTGATCAGTGGAAACGACCTGGAATAGTCAAGAGGGGCTGGTGCTCTGCACCTCAGAATGCTTTTGGTTGACCAGTACCCCATCAAACAGCCTGGAGTGAAAACGAAGGGCTACAGGAAACGCTTGGGTTTTTCGGCTTCCACAGACCGGCCAAAGCAGTACCTCTGCAGCAAGGAGCCGGCCCTGCCCAGCCCGAGGAGAACAAGCGACGCTCGGGGCGGGTTCGGGTCGCCCTGCGCTCGGCGGCCCCCGACAGAGAGGGCAGCCGCCCCCGGGCTGGCGACACCGCCCGCTCGCTCCCGGTGGGTCCCACCGTGATCCCGGCGCGGGACAATGCCGTGCGCCGGCAGGAGCTCCGAGCCGAGCCCCAACGGGATCCCGCCCCGGGTGTCCCTCTGCGGGCGGTGGCTGCGGGGGCGGCAGGGCCCTGCCCTGGCTTTGTGCCGCCGCTCGCACTTTGCAGGCGCGGCGGGATTGGGAATTCCGGGCGCCCGAGGCAGCCTCGCCTCCTCCTCCTCCTTCCCCACCTCCTCCTCCTCCTCCGGAGCGGGGCGCGTGATGGCGGCAGCCGCCGTAGCGGAGGTGAACAGCACCGGCAGCAGCAGCGCCGATACCTCCAGCACGGGTGAGGAGGAGAGGATGAGGCGCCTCTTCCAGACCTGCGACGGCGATGGGGATGGCTTCATCAGCAGGTAGCGACAGCGGGAGGCGGCTCTTTGCTGGTACGGAGCCGTCCCCTCCTTCCTCTCGCCCCGCGTTCCCCGGAGCTCAACTTGTGGGCGAGTTGGAGCAGTGGTGGGAGCTCCGCGGCTCCCGCCCCGCTGCCGCCGGCACCAGAGCCAGGGGCTCCAGCGGGGCCTCGGCACCGAGAGCTTCCCGGGATAGCGGGCGAACGCTGCCCGCAGCGCTTCCACGTCTGCCGGGGCTGAAAGGTGACGCCTCCGATCCTGGATTTTATCACCTCGTGCCCTGGGCAGGTGGTTTTTGCAAGTAAACACACAAAAAGCCGGTCGTGGGCAATCTAGGAGAAAACTCATACTGTTCTTCCGGATCCTATGATTTTGTTATGTCAGTACGGTTTAATCAATATTCATATTACACACTTTGGTTTAAATTCCTCTGCTGGTCCTCAGAGAGTTAGAGGAGTGTCATGCAGGCTGATGGATTGTGGTGGAGAAGGGTGAGCTTGTACATTTGCAGTAGATACTTGGAAATAAGCCACAGTGGAATGTTTATGTGTCTGGAAGCACTGGCAGTGTGTTTTGGTCGGGAGTTGGTTTCGTGGCAATGGTATTTCTGAGCTCTCACACCATCATTTAAAAAATACAGAATTTCAAAAGGCGGGATTTACCAGAGGTCGTGGAAACTTGCATTGCAAAATGAAACTTACGTTATTGCTTGGAATTAGTATGTGCGAGGGAATTTCTTAAATTCGCCATTTAACCTGTAACCTAAGAATATGACCCCAGAGAAAGGCTAAGTAAACTTGAATTCCCACTGCCATCTCTTTGGAGCCATAAAGTTGTTGAAAATCTGTAACAACTGGCAGTTACTTTAAAAATAAAGTTCAAGGGTTGTGATATTTCTTATCTAAACAGCTCTCTGAACACTCTTTTTTCCCCCCTCAGTCTAATGATTATTTTGACAGTTGTGGTTTTGAAATGCAAAACCAGCCCTGCAAATTTTTCCTTATATAGTCCTTTTGTTGTATTTTTGTTAAGGTTTAATAAACTGTTTAAATTTTCAAAGTGAACAGTTGTTTTTCACACTTTGAAAATGTGTACTTTCCAACCAGTGTGCTAAGACTGCTTCTCTTTCCATTTGTTTATGGTCTTCATGGAGTTTATTCTGATGTCTGAAAGCTTGTGATGTTCACGTAAAATGGACACTGTCTCCTCAGAGCACACTTGCTCTTCTGTACTGTCATGTGTTTCTGCAATGTAAACTCTCTGTGTATTTATAATCTAAAGACCTTACTTGGGGAATAATAATGTTTTAGTGTTTCATACAGACAGTTGAGAGACGTTACCATGACACAAACTACTCATTTCTGATCCACTAATCCACATTCCCTAAGTTTTGTCACAAATTTGAATTCTGTTTTTTTCAAAGTGGGTGTTTCAGAGTGTTGCTTAACTAGAGTGTTGAAAACACCAGGATATGTCCGAGTAGAGACATTGAATTCCATTATGAAATGGCAATAAAACCCAGGGCCTGGGTGGTGGTTGAAAATCCTTCAGGAGATGGTGGGTTCATTGTTGAAGGTTGCTAATACTTTGCTTCAGAAAGGAGTTGTGCATTCAAGGCAGAACTGGTGTGGTCTTTATCATAGAACATAGTGTTATAAATTACTGTCTTCCTTTACATCTCTGTATGTGTGACAAAATAGTGAAGGGATATTTAAGAAATTATCTTTGACATGACTTTACTTCATTAGGTAGCCTGGGTGATGAGTTGTATAAATGGAATGCCTTTCTTGCTTTCTGTAGTTACTCAATTTTGCTTCTACTCTGTTTTGTGGCAATGTCTTATGCAGGAGGAGACTTGTCCAGTTGGATTTGGATGTTTTTCTAGCATGTACCACCATAGCATTATAGACAACTCTGTCAGGCTTATGGACTCACAGTGTCCCTGTTGAAAGCATAGCAGATGTGGGTTTGTTGTTTAGAGCCCTAGTGTTTAGGTTATTGCATCCTTTTAAATATAATAAATTTTAAAAGAGGCAAAAAAGTAATGGCTGCTTTTATACTAAATTTCATGCATACTGTCTGGTTTCTGTGTTTGTTTCTTTCTAGTTTTTTTTGTTTTGTTTTGTTTCATATGGGCCAGTTGCTTGGTTTTCCTGTTCTTGCCCTGCTTCTTTGCTCATCCTCGTGGCCAACAATTTTTTTGCCTTTCTTGCAGCCCCAGTGGAGATTGGAGGCTGAATTCTGCACTTCACGATATCTTTCACAGCAGGTTAAACATGGCAATAAATGCCCAGGCATCTGTATAAAGAGCTGAAAACACAGAAACTAGCATTTTAAAATCACCTCCTTCCCTGTGTATTAGAACTAGACTTGGCTGTGATCTGTAACCTATTATTAGCATGAGCTTCTTTTTAAACACTAGTTTATTTTCAATGCAATGGGACTGAAATTTGCTGTTTTGCAAGTGCTACTGAGTATAAATTTTATCTTTGAAAATTACTATCCCTTCTATTTGCAGGCTGGAAGCTTGGTCAGTCATTTCTTTGCCTACCACATGCAGCAGTTTGTTTATAAAGTTTTTTTTTCCCCAGCTCCAGAGCTGTAAAGGAAAAGAAGATCTTTATATTTGCAGCAAAGACAGGCATTTAGTGTCTATTTATTTAGTTCATATTGCATGGGGAAAAGAGATGTTTGCAACCCTGATGAAATAACATGTTGTCTCAGCTGTGGAAATCCTTTGTCGTGCATCAAACTGTAATAAACCTCTTTAAATAGTAGCAGGGAAGTACAGGCACAGATGGAGAGGAGGAGCATGTCCTGGGATGCTGATTAATTTTTAGGCTCTCACCTGAGATACTGATTAAATTTCAGACTCTAAATAGGATGATATTAAAGCAATAAAGCATAATTAAGGATGTGCCATTGCTGGTTATAATCCAGAAGACACTGAGCTATGGGATATGAAATGCTAAACCAGTGTCTCTGAGCCTTGCATTGACATGTGCATATTAAAATTTTGCAGCATCTAGCTAGAGAAAAGTACTAAGAAAATATCAGAGTTTTAACTTGTTGGCTTGTACTGAAATGGCTTTTGATTCTTTTGGGGTTAATATTTGTTACTTAATTATTTTAACATCTTGCAAATGTTTGGCATTCTTATGATACTTCTGCAAGAAGAGGTAATTTCACAAAAAGGAACTAACTAACCAACCAACCAACCAACCAACCAACCAACCAACCAACCAAGAAGTACCACCCCCCAACTCAGTTGCAAAGCACTCGGCAATTAAGGCTGGATTCTTCAAGCTTGAGATCAGCTGGATGAGCATTGCTGAGGGCAGAAGGCAGCCTTAAACATTGTTTACAGCAGAACTTTAGTTTTGCAGCTGTAGCTGGATTGTGTTGCTATTAACAAAAAATTGTTAACTGAAAAAAACAGTAATTGCTTTCCTTTGTTTCATTCTGTTTGCTTTGAAAAGTTTCAGAATCTGATGTTACAGTTATAAACATTTTCAGTTTCAGAGGTTTGGTGAATTGTTGAGGATGCGTGTGCTTTTTCCCTTTTTTTCTTTTTGATGCTGTCTGCATATATAGCCTTGAATGCTGGGTTTTTATGGGTGACAGGCTAGATTAATGTCTTCTTCAGAAACTTAATTGCCTTGTAGCTTTATTTTATGTGGATTATATTGAAATTCCATTTAGCACACAATGAATTTCATCTTCACTGCAGAAGTCACTAAATCGGTTTTGGATTACTCTATTGTAACACTGCAAAATATAAAGATAACTTTGAATCTGCAGGAAATACTTTTGCTTTTAAAAAATGAAGGTATGAGCTGTGGAAATAATGGGTGAAGAAAAAATCAGTTTCATTATTAAGCTACAAATATGCTAGATTTCCAATTTTAACTTTTAAGCATGGATAAATAATTTTAGGATTGTGAAGAAAAAACGTAAAGCTAATGTTTAGTTCAGCTAGAACTTTGTCATTATATTAACAATAATGGAATTAAATGTTGTTGGTAGAGTTTGTTTGAAAATGGTGTTGTCTGTGTACACATTTTTTTTTTTTTACACTGGTCAACTTCTTACAGAAAGTCTTGGTAAAAGTAGAGTACCAGTACATAGAGTAAGACATTAAAAACCTAGTAAACCTACTAACTTTGTAATGAGCTTATACAGCCTGTTAAAAGGACGTGCTGAATGTGCCTTCTCTAGCCCTGCACAGAAGCAGTTAAAAGGAACTAGTTGGATTTGATTTGTTCCTGAGTGGTTTCAGTGTTACATGGCTTTGGGAGCTCAAAACTTTTGCAAGTACAGGCCGGTCCTTCCGTTTTTAATGGGTTGTCACACTAGGAGGACAGTCACTGCTTTCTTGCTGAGTGTATTTTGGCACCTCTGTTCCCCCCACCATTGTTTCTGCATCTAGTGGCTATGTGCTGTTAGAGGAGAAAACCCAGTATTTTCAAGGAGACAAAGTATTAACCTATTCATTGACTTTTTAAGGGAGGGGATTTATTCTTCTAGATCTCTGTTACTCTCCCTTACCACTTCATGTAACTTTTTTTGGAAGTGTTTGATTTTGCTAATGTGCTTCAACTTCTGTGCTTAATATTTAAAGAGATACCTATTGAAGCACTTAAGGACCAATAAAATGAAGCAGCATAACCAGTGTGGGTTGTCTGTGACCAGTCAGGTTACCACTGTTGGTAAAACACTTGTTTAATCCATCAGATGACCATTTATGAAGTCATATGAACATGTTCAGTCAGGATGTCTGAAAACTTACTGTGGGCATAAGTTAATATTCTGCATTTAATCTCTGCAGGGTATTTTGTGCTGGTTGAAAGTTTTATCAGGAGCATGCTGTTGTGAGTGCTCAAATGTCAGCAGGCTAGGCAGTGATGAAGCTATTTATCCTACAAGCAAGAGGTTTATAAAAGGTCAACTCTAACAGAACAGGTGGAAATAAAAAACTGCCTTTGAAGTCTTGTGAGAGAAGTAATATTTATTCTGCTAGTTTTGCAGCTACTGGGATTTCAAATTTCAAAAGAAGTCTGATCCCAGTACTGTACAGTCCTAAGTCTGGCCTCAATCCAGCTGTCTAACAAGGAGACATCATTTAGAAGCAGTCTGCAAAATGTCAGTAAGATTGGAACAAAGCTTTGCTTAGTCCTTGCCTTCAGTCTGGCTCTTCATATAGCTGGTCTCTCCTTACCATGAAGCTAAAAAAGTTAAGACCTCAATACAGGATTTTATTCTCACTTGAGGTCTGGACTATTTGCTCTGTGTTTTCTTTAAACAATCTCAGTTTTAGAAATTCCAGGGGCTAAAAGTCCCACATCTCCAAAACTCCCAAGGCACCCCCCAAACCTTGGTTAAAATGTACTTTGTCCTTGCGCTGCTACTTTAGTTTCAGCTCCCAGATTCTGTTCCTAGGCTTAGTTTTAGTCTTCATCCATCTCCATTAGGAGGCTGTCACAGGGTTTGGAATCCATGTGACTGAAGGATTGCTGTTATATGGACACAGCACAATACTTACTGTATGGTAGATGTATGCCGAGTAAAACGGTGACGGGAAGCACTGTGCTGTTTCTCACATGATTATAGTCTGTTTTTTCTGTTTCTCCTGGGACTTGCCTTAGTCAATGATCCCAGAGTTGTATAGAATTCTGTGGGGTTTTTAGACCAACTTTGTCTTCCCCAGGTCCTCTTAGAGCATCATAACCAAAAAAAGCATAAGTTACAGGTCAAGCCTGAAGGGTGGATGTGAAGCCAGGGAGACAGACTTAGTTTAGGATGAAGAAAAAGGTATCCCCTTTGTTAAATATTGTGTCTAGAAAATACACCAAGAATCAACATTCACTAAGGGAGTATGTATTTCAAAGTCTGTATTTCTTACAACTGGTACACAGTCAAAGGAAAGTATTCAAACTTGAATTGTATGAACATAATATATTTTTTAATTGGTTAGCACTCTAGTTCTTATGTAAACATCAGACACCTACCTGAAGGGTGTTTTAGCTGGAGCTGTTAACATTTTAAAGTTAGTGGAGTTACTTGGTGTGTTTTATATATTGCTTTTTTCCTCTCCTCATCGGCATTATTAGTCTGGTAAGAGGGACTAAAGTATTTATCTCATGCTTGTTGTTACATGGCATTACCATATTTTCTTTCTTAGGACCTTGTTGTCCAGATAGGTTGTACTGTGGAAAAACTGACCAAACAGTAATTCACTTGAAAATACAAATGTCAATTTTTTTGATCCCGTTGAAAGTTACCATCCAGCTGGCTTCTAAGCAGGGAAGTTATTTGTTATATTTATTAATTTTGTTATTGGTTTTTAATTTTTTTTTATTTGGGATTGTTGAAAGTACCATGCTAGCTGGGTTATTTCTGTAAGAGAAGTTAATCACTCTTTAAAGTCAGTAATTTTTAAGTCAGTAATTTCCCTTTTGTGATGGAAAAAAAAAGTAATTCTTCAACTGGGATTTTTTTGGCCTTGTGTTTTCTTGGTTTTCTTGTTGGCAATTCTGAAAGATCAACTTCACAACTACATTCTCTTCCTTTCTTCCTAAGGCTGATAGGGAGCTCGAGCCCTCATAAGATGCTTTGGTGCTTGGTCTTTCTAGCAACTCCATAGCCCTGCGTTTATAACACTGGAACCATTGGTGGTTGTTCTAGCAGTATGACTGGGACTACAGTCTTGTTCAGCTCATGTGTGATTGCATCTTCCCTTCCAGCAGACAAGGCAGTTAGCACTCTCCTTAATCACGTGGTTAGCTCATGTTCCTAGGGAGCAACTTTCTAAATGTTTTTAGAATTAATTTGCCAAGACCTATAGTTTGAAATTCATGGATGTGTTGACTGGTTGACAGTGTTGGGAGGCATTTGAATGAGAAAAGCATTCTTCCAGGTAACTCCTTTGTATTTATTGTTTGAGGGTGCCATGTGCAAGTACTTTGCTGGTAGCTGTGGATGGATTCCAAGATTATTTTTAAATCCTCTTTGTCTCTGATTGCTGGGGTAGGCTAGAGATTACCAGACATTGATTGAAGCAGCAGGTCATACATGTTTTGACAGGGAGTAAGGAACCTCACAAAATACTTGAGCACCTGACCTTTCTTGCAAATATACAGCCCTAATCTGTGCGCCTGCACTCTTTACACAATGAATTGTGAATTTCTAGTGGAGGGTCTCATGACTTTTTTAAGTCCGTCTGTTCTGCCAGATCATGCTCTGCTGTGCATGGTCCTGAAGTTTCACTCTGTCTGCACGAGAATTTGTTCAAAGAGTTACCTTAGCTGTACACTAGTTTGGTAAGAAATGTTTCTTTGCGGCGTGGCCAGTTTATAGTTGTGACTTTTTATCTGGCTGTGTGACTTGTAATGTTGGCACAAGATGGTGGAGGGGGGTAAGAAATGAGCTTGGGGGGTAGTTGTGATCCCTCTGGTTGTGTCCTGTTGATTTTTAAGAAATCTCACTAAAAGTGAATTCATTTTCAGAAGTGTCAAAGGACAACAGAGATTTTACTGAGACTGTGGTGTCTCAGGTGGTAGACGAAAGGCATTAACAAGGCTTGTGTTGTGCCTAATTGGGTGTTGTCCAAAGGATGGGCTTCAAATGGCATCTGAAGGAAAAGTTATGCTTTGGATGCATGGCTTTTCAAATCCAATATTTTTTTTTTTTTCCATGAATGTTCACATGAATATTTTAGAATAAATAATACATATGTGGAATTCATCCTAGTGCAGTGAGTTTTGCATTAATTGACCTGTGTTAATGTCACCATAATGCTAAATTGTAATCAGCAAATTTAATGTCTCCTTTCTTCTGAGAGTTTTTCTGCAGCAGTACATTTTAATATTTGACCAAAAAAAGAGCAATATTTATATAGTATTAGTGATTATTCAATGAAATCCCGTATGTAATTTTTAAGGGTAAGCCAGGTAGGAGAGACCAGACCATCTCTGAATGAGAGCTGTGCTCCTGATAGTTTCTAATCACGTGGAAGAGTCTGTAGGTTGAATTGTTACTGTGTATTAGCAGTATATTTGAAACCAGTGAACAGCACAAAATAAATGTAGAATGGCAGAGATTCTGTTGACAAACTCCGTTTCTCCTTTGACAGATGGACCTTTGTTTGCCTGCAACAGTTCTTTCTGCAGAGATATGATCCTTAGCCAAAAAGAGGACAGACACCCTGTCCTTGCAGGTTGAGAGCTGCAGTTTGTGCTGTCAGTACAGAGTAGGTGATCAGAACACAAAGTTTAAGCAATTTCTACTGAGTAGAATATGCATTCCTTGTGTCATCTGTAAAATACATTTCTGTTCTGAGAGGTACCTATTGCAGGCTGGCTGTCTTGTCCATATCCAGTGTGAAGTGGGGGAGAGACACACACGGACACGCTGAGGTAGGGAGGTGGGAAGGGAACCGTCCCCTACTTCCCCAGAGGAAGGGGGGGTGGTGCAGGCAGCATGCTTGGAATAGTATCGTGAGAGGCCACCAAGGCAGGACAGAGCTGTGAAGCAGAAGCTCGGGTGGTTAAATTATGAGATAAAGCATGACGTCAGGGTTTTGGGGCTGGCTGATTGTTAACCCTATCTTTTTCCTGATGATGCTCAGTGTTGTGGCTCTGCATCAAGTTGCAAGTAGTTGTCAACAGGCACTGGAATATGCAGAAATTGAAACTGGCAGGGAATTTCAAGTGTAAAATTGTTCCACAATGTAGAAATAGTTCTGAAAAAGTGACAGAAAAAACTAGAGAAAGAGTACCCAAGAGAGGCAGTCAGTGAGCTGCTGATGATGCTAAGACATGTGAGATTTTTTGTTTGTTTTGTTTTGCTTTCTACATTGAACATAATACATGTAGTGAGATTGTTCCTGCAAATAGGACTGGTAACAAATACCTTGGATGGAGAGGGAAGAAATAAGTTGAAGAGTGCTTGGATTTGTTTCAATTAATTGTACTTGGAGATTTTGATATAATAATCCTAAAGACAAGCTCAGAATTATTTCCCTTCTTTTTCCCTGAGCTCTTCTGAAAGACAGAAGAACAGAAAATTATAGAGAAAGAATAGGGAAAGATAAAATATGCTGCTTTTCTTTAAAAGTGTGTTGAGATGGTGGTCAGTCGACAGACAACTAGCTGAATATGGATTTGTTAAGAAAAAGTTAGGTTGAACTCATCTAATCTAGATCTAATGTCAGCAGTTTGTGGTGGGAGTGAAACAAGAGATGCCCTTCTTGTCTATTTTAGGGCTTTTGATGTTGTTCTATGACACTTGTAGGCAAGCCAAGGAACTAGGCTGAGAGACTTTAGTTTATTCAGTTTTTTTTTCCAGGCTATACTTGGAGCTCATTAGATACCTGTGCTTGCTTTGACAAATAAAATACTGTATCAAATTGAAATCAGAAGGATGGCCTGGACTAGATCAGCATTATTAAGGATTAATGATCTGGATGACATAATAATGGGTAAACTTTCTTAAATCTGAGATGACATCAAGCTAATGAAAATTGGAGGCTTGCTGTGGGATAAGAGTCACAATTGGTGCTGACAGATGAAGCTGTTGCTTGAAAAAAATCAAGTGACATAAAGTAGGGATAAGCAGACATTAGCACATTTGGTGGTACACATACAGGATGTGAGCTGGATGAAAAACTTTATGAGATTTATCGTGGTTCTCAGGTTAAACTTGAATTAACAGAATTGTGCTGTTGCAGAGTGGGACTTCTGCTTTTGCCTTCCAGTCTCTTTTCAGTGATGCTTTAAGCTGGTGTCTAGTTCTGTGTGCTGTCATCCATTCAGTTGGTGGATCATTTAGAGAAAGACAAGAGCAGCTTATGATGATTGGAGATAGAAAACATGGGGTTCTTTACTCAAAAGAAGGTGGAACATCTCATTCTGGGCTTTAAATATGTAAAGACTGTTTTTCTTACCCACTGTAATGGCAGAAATCAGTGTGTTAACTTCCTTTTTGAAGTAGCAATCCGAATTGTATCTGGGAAAATTGAAATTAGGAAACTTGCAGAAGAGAACAGTGAAGTGCTAGGACAGAGCACACGTGGAGGTTGTGGCATTCTTAAAAAGTAGCTTAGACACCTATGCATGAGGGATGACACTTTTTTGAGTCTGGTATGTTTTCTACACTGGTAGGACTTCCTTGCCCTACACAATTTGTCTCTTGTGCTGATAATCAGGCAAACGTGCAAGATCCCATATAGTGCCGTAGAGACTTCCATTATACAGAGCTCAGTGGTCACAGAGTAAATATCTGTGAAAAATGTGTATTTTATAATTGGCTCTTCACAGATATTGAATTGAATGCTATATGTATTATGGAGGGTTATTTTGTAATACTGTATTAATCCTTTCTAAGTAGTGTGTTAAATATAGTCTTAGTTACAACATAATGGTAAAATAGAAACTCTGCGATGTAAGATATTTTTTACTAGCTCAAGAAAGGGATAAGATAATCAAGAAGCTCTTCGCACAGAGATAACAGCAACAGGACACCTAATGAGTTACTGCCTCCTTATGGGAAAAGACAAACATTCTTCCACCTTCTCTCCATCTTTATGGAACCACAAGGATTAAGAGGAAGGAGTTGACAAAAACCAGAAAAGTTCTTAATCTGCAAGGAATTTATGCATCATGTATGAGATATATGAATATGCAACAGGCTGTTGCTTTTAAGGGCTATTCCTTTGTTCGCAAGGCATGTTTTTGGCAGTTTAGTGTCCAAAAAGATCTGGATGTCCGTAGTTCTTTGCTTTTTATTGTCTCGTAGTGTCCTAATCCTCATTGTCCAAATTTTTATTACTCTAATTTTATTACTATTTATTTATAACTATTTTATTACTAATAAACTTTTAAGATTTTAAAAAACAAGTGATTGGTGTTTTTCACAATATCCCCTTGTAGGACTGCAGTCTGGTCTAGAGAACTTTTTTCCCCCATTTCCTTCAACATTATTGTTATAAATAAAATTGGCTTTTGTAGGTGGGGTTATAAATTGTTAATGATGTCATCTTGTTATGAATTGTTAATGAATGTAATGAATTGTTATGCCTAATTAATGCAGTAAGTTCTGAAGTTAAATGTACTGTAGTATGAGCATGTGCCTGCTAGAGGAGGGTGGTAAGAACTTTCCAGAAGGTTACCTCACGGCCTGATGACAGCAGCCCGGACTGTAATCGGACAACGAGCCAGCCAGTGACATCGAAGCATCCCAGAATGACTGGCCAGGAACGCACCGCAAATTGGACCAACCGGTGACCGGAAAAAGGCCAATCTATGAAAGGATCAAGAGCGCACCAATCCGGCAGCTTTAAGAGACTTTAAAACCCCCGGGTGCTGAGCGCCTGGGTCTTTCTGCGCAGCCAGTGTCCAAGGAAGCACCCTGTGCTGCCTACAGGCTGACACTTGTATCTCTGACTTGCTGCGTAGGCCACAGGCTTACCCTGGGCTCCCGTCTTCAGTTGCTTTGATTTTTAATAAACAGGCCGGAGCTTTTTAAAAGATCCTAGCCTCATTTTGCCTGTTTTTAACATTTATGTTTATGCTTTGATTTAATCCCTTCATAAATGGGAACAAATATAGAAAAAAAGTCCCATAAAACTATCAAATGTCAGTCAATGCTTTTACGTCTTCTTAAGTTTTCATGTAGCATGCAAAAACTCATCTGTATGAATTCCCTTCCAGATCACAATGAGATGTTAAAACTGAAGCTTCAGTGTAAGTTTTCAGATCCCAGTATCAACAGTATTACTGGTCAGCATTTTAACAAGCACGTCCAGCTGATGTGCCTGTTCACCCCATCCTGCCTTACATTATTCATGCCTTGCCAAACGCATCAGCTTCACTGAAATGGCTCATTTACAACTACTGCCCCGTGCTGACAGTGTATTTGATACACAGAAAATAGGGAGCATTGAGACAGCCATAAGGAAATGGAGCTTTACATTAAAAGTGAACAAAACGGGTGTTACTGTGTATCTTATACTTTATTTTTAAAAGGGTTGTTTAATACTACTACTACTTGATCTGGCACTAGGAAGTAAACCCAAAGAAAATATTTTTGAAACAAAATGCATTTTGTTTATCAATGCAGAGAATATTCCAAATATACATGTAAAAATTGTTTACACATCAGTTTATCAGTTGTTTCATGTATGAATAGCAGTGATGGTCATGAATGCAGTTTATTAAGCTGAGATGGGAACTTAAGGCCTTTTATCCTAAGAATAACTTTCAGGCAGATGTATTGTTGCAGGAAACTTGTGGTTCTTCATACTTTGTCCTTCTGTAAGGACATGCAGGTTGCAGCAGTTGGAAAATTCCAGCAATTTTGAAGCTGTCCTCATTATTCCTTCAGAAGCTGTAACTTCAGTCTTGCCTTACTATTTCCTTTAAAAGATAATATGGAAACACTGATTTAGTCTTACCAGGATGATCTGTACATGATAAAGTAGTAGCTTGTGTATTGTTAAACCATCAAAATTGGTAATAATTGAGGAAATTGGAGAGCAAAAAATAACCTCTTAAAGTATTTCTGTGTGAAAAGGTCTGTGGAGATGTAATTGTTTAGATAATGACAAAGGTAATGAAATCTGTTTCCGAATCTAAATTTATTAGACGAAACAAATTTCTTTTTTGTGGTTGTTGCTGGTTCTTGAAGAAATAATTTCTTCAAGAAAACATACTAAGTAAGAACTGCTGAGAGTGTTTGTCTTCTTTCCTACTCTTACCTGCTGCCTAGTTCCATCTGCTAGTGAACTTCTTGAACAGTTTTCTTCTCTTATGTAAAGTCAAAACATGTAGCAGGCCATGGGTGGATCACAAAATAACACAAATTCTCCATCCAGCACCCCCTGTAGGTGAGGACATTGTTTTTAATCATGTTTTTCAGACAGCAGTGAGCATTTTCTTTTAGTCTGGTAACCTTCCAAAGTGCTCTCTGTAGTTGGGTGCTAACCTGGAGATGCTTTTTTTGCCAAAGATTATAGTGTTATATAGGGCTTCTGTGATACACACTCACTGTGGTTGTTGCAGTCTTGTCATTTCAGATGACTTTGGAATTATTGTGCATTACCTCTGTTCATCCAGATTAAGAAATGAGCATTTTGATACAGCCTGCCTTGTGATGTTTGGAACCTCTTACCTTATAATTTCTTTAACCATTTAAAACTCTGTTAGAAGTTTATTCAGAACAAAAGGTATCATTCTGTGAGTTTTTTGGAAGACTTCTGACTGCAGACAAGCATAGTTCTGGGATTGCTGCCAGGATTGTTTGCCTGCAGTTGCTCATAGAAATGTCAAAGATGTAGAGCTGATGTGATTCTGTGGTTTAAGTAGTCAGGGGCTTGACTTGCTATGAAAGTCAGAGGAAATGGAGCAGTGGGTCCAGGATGCTCTGGAGATTGGTGGCTGCACCAGGGACCTAAACTAAACAGCCTCCTACCAAGAACAGAAGTGATCTGGAGTAATTTTAGTACATCTTTTAGATCAGCAACTTCTTATTGCCTCTGAGTGCTCTGGTAGTCAGTCCTTTTTAGATTAGTAATTTCAAAATTACTGTTTCAAATAGATTACTGTTTATCTACAGTATTGGTCTAGAAGTGATGCATGACACAACTGCATGGA
This sequence comes from Vidua macroura, assembly GCF_024509145.1. NCBI lineage: Eukaryota > Metazoa > Chordata > Aves > Passeriformes > Viduidae > Vidua > Vidua macroura. The sequence goes on along the minus strand of NC_071611.1, from coordinate 71,987,927 downwards.
ACAGGTTTTCCTACAGGTTTATTTACTCTATTTGCCTCTAGGGAGCATGGCTGAATTTATAATTTTGACTTCCCTCTTCAAAGGTGTTTTGTGTGCCTAGACTGCAAGTTGCATTAGCAAAGGTTAAATGTTTCCTGACAAAATGATGATACCTTTTTACTGTCTGAAATTTTAAATTGTTTTAAGAAAATACATGGTTTCTCATTGGTGTTATGTAGTGGAACAATCTTTGTGAGATTTGCTTTATAAATCAGTTTGCATTTGTGTAACACCTGTAGATTGTAGGGAACCAGAACTGGGTTTGGACATGTCTCTGTGGGCTGTAGTGAAATAGAAGCTTTACAATTGTCATGAGCAGGGCGGTGTAAGGTGTGCTACCAGTGCTACAGCTTCCTCCTGCCCCAGTACAGCAGATTAATTCTGGAGCCAGGGCAACAGACCTGTGTCCTGGAATCCCATGGCAAAATCACCCTGCGCTACTTCTCCTGGTACTCATTTCAAAATTAGCACACCTCTGCAGAGTCCCTCAGTCTGAGGCTATGTCTGCTCTGTTCCAAGAGAACAGATACAGACATAGCTGAATTGTATCTGTCACTCCCCATCCTTATTTTTCTTTGCAACGCCCTTGTGAGATTGTATTTGTGTTGTTTTAATTTTTAAAAACAAGGAACTGAGCCATGGAGATTATTTATTAATTGATCAGAGTCAAACCTAAGAGCAAAACTCTGAGTAAAAATTGAACTGCAAGTAAGCATAGCTTGTATTTAGCCTATGTGATTAATTCTTCTGTAATAAAGTTATTTCTTGTCATAAGTAGAGATGTGGTTGCATTCTGTTATTTTTGTTTGTTTCTTTTTAAACTACATGCATCATGTTATTATCATTATTGTCATTATTTCATCATTCTCGTCATCATTACTATCACTTTTGTTACTATGATCATTATTATCCAATTTTATTGTAAACAACTCCGACAAGAATTCTGTTTCTGTGGCTCTGGAATTTCTGCATAGAAGAGACTTACAGACCTCCATCCAATGTATAGCTTCTTTCTGCAGAATAGAATGGGCCTTGATTCTGATAATAAATTACTTCATTGAAGCTCTTCATGCAAGAACTTTGAGTATTTCAGTGTATCATGCTTTCACAGAAACCTTCTGAATGATGCCCTGATACTAGTAATGAAATAATAATAATACTATTAAATCTGCTAATAATTCACATAATATTACACATTTCCTTTGCCTTCCTTCTACTGAACTATTTTGTACAACACAGAAATAAGCGATACGCTTTTAAGCTTCTTAAAAAAGCCATAACATAGAAACACACTCATTGTGGTATAAATTGGTATGGTAGTGTTGTGTAATCCAGTTCAAAAAGTGTTTAAGAAGAGGATGGCAGGAAAGAAGCAGTGAAATGTGAGAGTAGCAAAGTAGTGGTAGTTTTTTAAAAAAAAAAATTCTAATCTGAGAGAATAGGGCACCCAGGAGATTTGGTAGCATAGAACAGCTGTTGCTTCAGATCTGGCTGAATTGGTTTGCCCACATTTTATTTAGAATGTGATTATTTGTCATTAGATAAATATGCATGTGTCATCATTCAGATGCTGGAGAAATTGTTTTAAGATTTTGTTTCCTTCGGTAGTTGGCTTACTGATTTTAAATGCCTGTGCATTAATGCAAATCCAGATTAGACAGGGCTAGTATTCCTTTTCTTCTGAACTAAGTTTGTGTTTTTTTGTTTTCTCTGTTCCCACTTTTCCAATTTTCCCCCACCCCCATTTTCCCTTAAAAATATCTTTAGGAATGACTTGCTGATGGTGTGCCGCCAGCTGAATATGGAGGCGTCTGTTGCAGAGATCATGCACCAGCTGGGAGCAGATGAAAATGGAAAAATTTCCTTCCAGGATTTTAGTCAGTGCCGCATGGAACTGGTACAGGAAATCAAGAAGGAGGAAGTGGAGCTTTCTGTGAAATCGGATGACTCTTGTAAAAATAAAAAGTTAAGAGATAGAGTAGCTTCCTGGCCAACTAGCAGCAGTAACAGTTTAGGTAGGTATGACTTAAATATCCTGTGGGTGTAATTTAACAAAAGGTAAACTCTGGGGTGTTTGTGACTGATTTCACTGGCATTGGGGTTTCCACTAAAGGGCTTTGTGAATCTGCCTTCTCATAATTTCATCATATACTAGAGTGCTGTTGTAATGGATGCAGACTTGTCATCAGAATGTAAACTAGAATGTGTGCAGAGCATACTCTTCTAAAAATGTAAATTGCCCAAGAGAACAGACTTCCTTGGAACAATAAGGGCTGGTAACTGAAGATCAGGCAGTTCTCCATAAAGCCCAGGCAAGTAAGTAGGTAAAACTGAAAAATGAGGGGAGACTTAATCTTGGTTCCAGTCATAATATACTGTAGGAACTAATGTTTCTTGGATGCTTTAAAAATCATTCCTCTTAGTGGAAGATTTGAATGCTGGAAGAGTCCTATGGTTTAGACAATACAAAAATACTTCTCCATCTGGTTGAAAACCAAACCAAAAAAACCAAAATCGAAAACCAGAACCAACCAAACCAAAAGAAACCAACAACAACAAAAACAAACCACAACCCCCCTCAAAAAACTCAAACCAATGAACAAAAAAAAAAAAAAAAAGTGCTATTCCATCCACAGGGAAACGGGATGTAGGAAGGGATTATCTGTGTCATTGAGCCCACTCCTTGATAGCACTGTGACCAATCAGCATTAGGTCAGAAATGTTAACACCTGCACAATGCTTCCTTTCACCCTGTAAAAAATGGAAAAGAGGAAAGGACAGATTCTGGTGTCAAAAATGGCAAACTGTGGTGTTTTGTGGAAAAAAGCTGAGGATGCTGTCCATTCCCAACCTCCCTACAACAGGTGCTTGCTGGCTAAGTATGACTGCTGGGCTGGTGACCATGGAACTGACCTGTGTCTATTCTTCACAAAAATGGCATCAGCCTCTGATAGTGTTTATTTGGAGCTATGTCTCCTCAGCCTTTTCTTTGGGTTATAAGAGTCTACATGTTTTAAAACACTTTTTAAACTGCAAATCTTCCATTAGTCTTCCCAATAGTTTTTCTTTGAAGTGTCTTAAATTATTTTGGAAATATTTTTTACTGTCAGATGTGCTTCATACATCTTCTGGAGAGCTGTGTTATTCCAGTTTCTCATGTTATGTCAGGGTTATGTCAAGGTCATGTTGTTGACTTGTTGCCAGGTATAATGTTTAACATCAGATCTATTTATGTATTTGAAGGTAGCTGATGGTAAATGAGATTTCTGTTCTAGCAGTGAAGATGCAAAGCATACAGAAAGCACAGTACAGACACAAATCACACTTACCAGGGGGGAGCAATTGCAGGGTACAGCTCAGTCACAATACCACTGAGGCTGAGCTGTGTATACTGGCTTGGCTAACTCAGGGAGACATTCACACTCTTCCTGAACTCAGGGAGAAACACAGCACCAGTTGATTCTCTCAACTGTTTATAGCTTATCTAAAGCAAAACCCACCCTCAAGTTCTCTTGGTGTTGAGATCAAGCCAGCTTTTTTGCAACAGCTGTCATCAGTCTCAGCCCACATGCTTCCCTGAGCTTCATGGGCACATGACCCTGGCCCGTCTCTGATCCTGCTCCCATAGTAGGGATTTACTGATTAGTCACACCTGTCTTTATCTTATCAGTAGTCAGCTTCATAGAAAGTAAAACTGGGCATGTGTTGATTTTGGTGGTTTGGTCTATCTATCTGTTTACTTATTAGCTTTTTAGGTATGGGATTAGCACGTTCTGTCTTATAGTCACTTTGCACATGTTTTTGGCTAGTCATCTCAGAAATTCAAATTTTCCTTGTTTACTTTGTATCCTTGGTGAACTCCTTATCTTTTTGCTTTTTAGATGGACTGTACCACTCCTTTATCATCCTATTATCTCATGTTCCTTGGCTTTTCATTTTGGCTTCTCAGCACAGGAAATCTGTTTCATAGCTCTGTTTGTCTTCCATCTCATATTTTATAGCTTCATAGTCATATTTTGTTATTGAGGTAGTTTGTTGTTATCATTTCTTCTGTTTATGCTTCTTTCATATATATTCTTGAATTGAAAAACTTTGTAGTTTCTGTGCCCATTTCTCCCATCACTTTCTGTATTGAAATTTTCGTAAGCCTTGTGCTCAATTCATTTCCAGCCTGTGAATCTCTTTCTGGAGCTGTCAGACAATATTTCAAAGCCAAGATTGTGCCTTTTTTTTTTTGCTTTAAGGATATTGTGTATTCCCGTGCTCATATAATTATCTTCCATTGCCTGCTTTTTTGGTGCTGACACAATATATTTTTCTGCAAAACAGAGTTGTTGTTCTGCCCTCAGATGGCTATACAAAGTTTCCCTGTTTGCTGACCAGATTTCTGGGGTTTAAAATCTTCTTCCTTAGAAAAACCAGCCAAGTAATTATGATTTGTAATAATCAGAGGTGAAAGACACAAACTTGATATGAGAAAGGCCAACATAATAGTTTCAAAATTTATCCTACAAAGAAATCCTACCAATTGCTGCCAAAAAGTATTCATAGATGAACTTCCAAATTTATTAGTGTATAGAATTCAATCTCAACTACTTTTTTCCCCTATTCCCCAGTTTCTGTTAGTTTTACAAGAATAATTTAATGCATTTTTTAAGTTGGTGAGTGAGCCCATTTTCTTTCCCCCAAAAGTTAAGTCCAGAAGATGCTTGAATTTCCTGCCTTGATAAATTTTGCTCTGCTGATCAAGTGGGACTATCTTAGTGCTCAGTACTTCGAATTATGGGAATTATGGGATTTGTCCTTGTCCTGCCTTAACTCTTACACGAATTCTTGGAGAACATACAGAGATGCTCCCCCCCAAAAAAAAAGGATGGGAGGAAATACTAAAGATGAGCATTTAGGATGCAACTGTTTTTTATTTGGTTGTAAATGAAAACCATTTTGGCAGCATTGTTCAAAATATTCTACACAGCTTTCTTTTCAAAGAGTCAAGGAAACAGCACTGCAATATATTTCTATGATATAAACCAAGCCTGTGGTGTGAACGTAATGACAGCTGAGGAATTACACTTGCAGTCAAGCTTGAATTACGATCTGTGCCTTTCTGTGCATTTCTGATGTTTCTGTGCCTTTCATATCTTTGAGGGATCATTTATATACTCACTAGTGATCAAAGAATAGATTATGTTATTGGGTCTTTGCTGTTGCTTTCTAAGCATTGCTTGAGACAAGAGACATCATGTACTAATTCAAATATGAGTTTGGTGGATGTTCTTTTTTTGTGTTACTGTTTGTTTTTTTTTTTTCTGGTCAAAACACTTTTAATTAAACTTTATTTTCAAAGACAGTTTACAGGCTTTTTTTTTTCAAGACTAATTACTACATAGGTTATGAGCTGCTGATAATATTTAAAGCTGGTATAATGTATTGATGTGGGGCACATAAATGACTGAATTTCAAAACTCATTTGACTGGTGTTGAGTAGCAGGGGTCCAGATGATCTGAAACAAAGGAATCCAGCCTCTGATATGAATGTTTTTACACTGCAAGTTTGTGTGTAATTGTGCAGAGATTACCAGTCAGGCAGCATTTTGTGCTGCCTTTTCTTGGAACTGTTCCAAATTCCTAAAAAAGAAAGGCAAAACCTTTTATCTAAATACAACATTACCGTTGCTATCTGTAAGTTTTGTGTTTCATTATGAAGAAAACTTGAAAAAATGTTGCAAGAAGTAATTGCATCTAATTTACTATTGAACTTCATCTCATCCATCTTTTTTATCATTGATAAGGTTATTCAAATAATTTTGCCCAACAAATGTTCACACCTGTGTTTCCAGGTGGGATGCAGAAGAGAGGAAATCGTTTGACTCTTTTAATCAAGGTACAGGACTCAGGTTTACTAATAGTCACTCATGTATGTCCTCAGTAAGCCAAACCTGTATCCATATCTACCATCCTGATGAGCAAATGAGTGTATGGATTTAAAAGTTTAATGTTTTATTCAAGTGCAGAAAAAAGGAAGTTTCCTAAGTTACTAGAATTAGGCTTTTTGATGTTTATTAATCAGCAATTCAAAGCTGTTATAATGTGTTTTCATTCTTATCCTACACTACTAATGTCAGCAGGAGCTTTAACAATAATTTGCAAGTAATAACCAGTTATTTTTCTATAAGTGAAATGGAATGTAAACTCTGTTAACATTCTTGCATTTTAAAATCCAGTTGAAAAAAATTAATAAAATAACTTCTGAAAGTGTTGCTGGAGTCTTGCAGTCACCAAATATGACCTGACTCTATTATATCATTTCAGTAGGAAATGCAGGAAGAATGTCAGTTACTGATCAAATCTGTAGATTGATCTGTCCAGCTGTGGAGAATGAGAGCTATGATGGGTACAGTAAGTCTGTGTGAACAATGTAGTGACTGATGGAGGTGGATTGCTTGGCACATGAAAACTTTAACGCAGCAGAACTACATCTCTAATATTTAAAGCAGGGAGTTACCTGAACAGTTGTGGCTTCTGTTAGCTTTTTCAGTGTTGTATAGCTTTGTATATCTTTTATAGAAGCTAGCATTAGAATTATTTATATTATGCATTGTATAGATTCATCTAGCTCTTTACAAGGAACAAATTACCATTTTTTCCCCTTGATAAGAAATTGCCTATTTCTAGCACCCATTGACTTGGATGAACAAGAAATGGCACTATTTATTAGTAAATTCTTGGTTTCCTCTAACTGCATTTATTGAACTGATTTCATATTCTAGATAAACAGTCACGAATACAAGAGTCCTTTATCAATTTTTGTCTGTAGGTTAGTGCTTAGTAATTAATTCACAGCCAATTCCCCTTTCTTTACTGAAAATAAGTCCCCTGAAAACTTGATATGATAATTTATTTGCATAGTGGATCAAGCATGAGAAATAATCAAAGGAATGGTAGGAATTCAGCCTTAAATTAAGCTTATGGGTAAACAGGAGAGGCAGACCAGTGGGGCTGAAAAATCATTCTTTTTGCTTTACATTAATTCCATGTTTGATCTTACTGCAAATAAATTGCTCTTGAGAAACTGATGCAGTGATTACATTTATTTATGCTGTATTTAATTAAAAACTACAGAGCTCATATGGACTCAAAGGCATGCTGCAGATTTTCTTGAGATTTATGAGCAAAGTTTCACCCTTAAATATGTTTAACTAGAAAAGATTTGAGTTTCTGCTAGGCCAAATTTAATTACATACAAACTCCTGTAACTGTAAAATTACGTTTAAATAATCTTTTGATATCACTGTCTTCGTGTGAAGCAGCAGAATATAGGTTATTTTTCTTTTCTTTAATAATCAGAGAATTTAAGTTCTGTGAGCATCCTTACAAATGAACATGAATTTCTGGAGGTTTATAATTGACAGTTGATGACTCTTACTAAAATCATAATATATAGTATGCATTAAACACCAGTGAATCTATATAGGATAGAAGTGATCCCTGCAGGGATCTCTGGTGTCTAATAGAAAAATAAACTTGGTTGAAGCTTTCTTCTGGTTTGAATATTTGTAAAATGTAAGAACAGCTAATCTGTATTAGACCAGACTTTATTCTCAAATGTTAATTCTGTCCCTTAGCATGGTGAGAAGAAAATGATTAGAGAAGGTAGTAGGGAATGATCATGTAACAATGCTTGCACATTAAATTTCAGCTCAGGGACTTTGAATTAGAGAGAGTTGCACTTGTTCACACACATGGCTTCCCTCCTTCTAACCCTGTCTTGCAGGACTGAGCCTCTGAACACCTGCAAGTCTTTAGTGTTCACCGTGGTCTGCCACCAGGAGTAGCACATCTTGCCCTTCCATTGTATGAGGAAGAAACTCTTGCTTTCCTGAAGTTTGCTTCCTTCCATGTGTTTGCAGGGGTTTTTCTCTCTTCCCCTCCCCGCCCCCCCCCCCCCCCCCCCCCAGTGTATCTAGTCAAGGTTGAGCATTGCATTGAGCTGTGTTACCTTCCTGAGTAGAAGCACTAACAGAGTGGCTTCCATAAAAGTTACAGAAATTCAGTGTATTTGACACCAAATGCCCTTGAAATAACCAAATACCTTAAAATTTTGAGAGGAAAGGGGAAGGGCCGACAGCTGAGTGTATAGAATTGGGGGAAACAGAAAGCTGGTGTTTCTGAGAGCTGCTGCTGCCCAGAGTTGATAGAAGGGCTGGCCCAGAGCAGCTCTGCAGAGCCCCACAGGTCAGGCTTGTGTCAGGGCACTGTTGTCTGTGCCTCCTGGTCAGCTCCAGTGGTTACACATGTACCTGTGGTTTGGGTTTGCCATATGGTTTGGAACTGGATTACAACTCACTTCCTGAGTTTTGTCCCAGTTTATGCTTTCCATGCAAACTGTCATCAGCTTGAGAAACTGAAAGGCCGCTGGGGTTATCATAGAAGGCATGCTTCATTTGGCACAAGATGAGCACTGTCATACATCCTACACTTCAGCTTTTGTAAATCAAGGCCTGCCTCTCAGCACATTTTTGCTTTATCTCTCCTGACTTACGTGATGTGCTCTTCACCTGCCTGCTTCTTATGTGGCTCTGACATACTATGGTTCATGAAACAGGAACAAAATGAAAGTGACAGGCAACAAACTTTGGATGTTTCATTTGTTTGCTTGGATACACGTGTATTATAGTCAGATCTAAAGTGAGGTTGTCTTGAGTGGAAGGTAATCAGGGAGGAAGCTGATTTTTCACCTATAAATTTCCATGTAAAGAAAGCCATCTTTTTGTAGAAATGCAGTGCATACAGTACAAATACTGTACTTGAAAGGTATGTTGGAACTTCCTCTAGCTTCTGTATAACTTCAGGTTTTATGTACTCTTTTTCCTAAATACTGTATACTTCCCTCTAGAGATTATTAATTTTCAGGGGAAAAAAATGATTGTTTTCTTCCTTAATAAAAGCTTCAAATTAAATTCTAGATTGAGTTCCTGAACACAATGCAGTTGTTAGCCAGCAGCGTTCTGGCAAAATTTAGTTTAGGTGCTTAAACAATACTGGTACTAGGAGACCTTGGTTTCTAGACTGCTGAGAAGTCATCCCCATCCTCTATTTCTTATGTCTGAATAGAGCAAATTGTTATCTGGTCTCAAGGATAGTCTTAAATAATTTCAGAGTTAAGGACAGGTGTCTGAAGGCATTATGGATAGTGTGCTTTTATTTTGTTTTCTATGTAACTATTTCCTGTATGGCCAAGGCCAGTGTGCTGGAAAGTACTGAACCCATGATAGTTTACATAGATGCATTTCTCCAGTAACTGAAATAAATTTGAAGAAGGTAAATTGATGGAAATTCCACAAACATTTTTTAATATATATGCTTTGAACTACTGGTTTAACAAACCCAGCTTCTTCATCCAAAAGCTATGTTGAGTAACTGGGAAATTGTATTGAGAGAAACTTTATCTTTAACTAGATATATCTCTGTGTTTTACTTTCTCAAGGTTTTATGAATTACCTTGTCTATTTTATGGTTTTGCTCTTGGCAAGCTTACTTACTTATCTATCCTAATTTTCATGTAGCTGTTTGATGTCTTTTTCTTAAGATTTGACATAGTTTTTGTAAGTGATAAAAATCTGCTTAGAAAAATATGTCATGGAATGTAAAAATTTAAAATCCAAAAGCCTAAAAAAATGAGATAGCTGTGGTAAGTAAGAGTGTTGGTTATGTTGCAGACTGTTCCAATTTCTTTAATGTGCATTTAAGTGTTTCTGAAATTTATGCTATAATGATAACCTGTAGTGAGTCGGGCAGGCAGCACAAAATTGGAGAATTCCTGAATTTTGAATGTACCATTGTTGGGGATACTTAACTGAACCGGAAATACAGTTGAGGTTTTGTGATGATTTTGCAAAATATACCAGTAGAAAGTGCAAATGTGTGAACTTATAGTTCAGGGACAAAAGGAAGATGACATGTGAGCTGACAGCAGTCTTTTAGAGCAGAAATTAATCAGTGTGGTTCAGTTTTCCTCTTAGACCTAATTTCATAAAAGAGATTTCTCCCATGAATAAGTTGTGTTAGTTAGTGTGAGGTGTAGCTGTGGTTTCCTTCCCTTGGAGCTTGTTATTTTCACTCCCAAGACTAATGAGAAAAGGACTGAAATAACACAGCCTAACATTTTATGTTGTGTGCAGTGTTCATCAAACTGGAAAAAAGCTATGGTGGGAGAAAAAAAAATGTAGACAGTGATCCCACAGACTCTTGCCTTGAGATTTCCCATTTCCCATAACTGCTTTGCCCACATCAATTTCCTTCTTGGTCACTGGTCAAGTGTTGCAAAAAATTCTAATGTGAAGTGTCTTTAGGACTGAATGCTGAGTTGAGAATACATTTCTTCCCCCCCTGAATTCTTCTAGATCTTGTAATGGATGTACAGATAGCTTTCTGTATTTAATAAACACTCTCACCCAGCTGTGCATGTGAGGATCAGGTATTATCATCATCACTCTGCTGCTGTGCCATTTATAGGTGTCATTCATATTGTTTTATCATCTAATGCAAAATAATAAATAAGTTTTAAAGAGTGATTCCTGTTAAATAGGAAAGAGTTACATTAGCTGTCAGGCTACCCTGAAGCCAGAACCTTTGGCCTTTGATCCCTGTATGGAAGTGTTTTGTAGAAAACAGTGGAAATAATTGTGATAAGCTCCAAATATTACTATTATTTTCACTTTCCTAATCAGGTTGGATTAGTATAAAGTTGATCCCCCTACAGAACTTAGCTTCTTTTCAGTTGTTTTGATTTACTGTACTTGGTATGTTGCTTGAGCAATTGGAACTCTATTCAGTTCCTAAATTTTCTTTAAAGTTCATTTAGGTTTTGTAATGTTTGCATCAGCTTGGGAGACTTGAATTGTCTGAATGTCCAAAGATTTACTCTTGTTTTTCTTCGCTTCCTGAACAGCCTGCATTTTTTATAGCTAGACCTTCTCCTCAAGGCCCTGACTTGACTAACAAGTGCAAAATGACTGTTCTTTGTTAATTTTGTACATTTCCCCCTTCATTCAGTGCACTTACCTCCAAAACTATTATTACTGAAGTTCGCAGGGATCTCTGAAATGGCTAGTGCTTTTCACTAATGTCCTTGTTGCCTTCACTGAATAATAATAATTCAAATTTCCAACTCTTTGTGATAGGTTATCACAATTTACCTTGAATGAAAGCTGAGGGAAAAAAAAAAAGGCTGAAAAATAGCCATTCTTTTGGTAATATAATGCATATAAGTTTAAGTAGCTAAATGTCTTGGCTACCTCATGGAAAATAGTTATCTGACTCCTCACGGTGTGAGGTGAATCTGTGTGACCAAGGAGCTGGTTGTGCACTTACATTGTCAGCTGTCTTCATGTTCACCACTCACAAGTCAGACTCATTTCAGAACTTGATGCAGGGCTAATTTTACAGTACCTCGCTTTTCCTGATACCCCAGCTCCTCTCAGAAAAAAATACATCTTTAGTGTCCTAACGTTCCGGTGGTTTATCTTTTCTACTCTGTGAGCAATGAAGAAATCACATAATTTTTGGTTCACCAGCATAGCCTGGTAAAATTAGCCTTTACCAAACAAAAATCTTGGCTGTATGGGCAGATTGTATTTTTGGCAGGCATGTGTTTCTTTGTTGCAGAATACAAGCCTCCTGGGCAGAAGGTTAACTGCTGGAACATAAGATGAAACACCATTTTCTTTCAGATCAGAGTGGCAGGGTGGCACCAACACCAGAACACAGACCAGAGAGCTTTGCAGGTCGTAAAGGAAGATTTAGACAGCAAGAATTCTCAGTGCAGGTGGGAAGGGTATACTGTTCAGAGTAGTGTTTGTGAACCAACTTAACTTCAGTCAACTGAATTGACTAAAGTTGTTTTAAACAGCTTTGGTACAATTCACAAACTGAAATTTTATGTAATTATGGAATCTTTCATGTACCATCAAACTAAACTGTCCTTTGTTACTCTTTAATACTCTATGTATTCATTCACTCTAGAAAGTGTTGTTTTAACTTTCTTACTCTGGAATGAAAGTGTTACTTACATAATTTGAAAACAATTATGTGCTCTTATATTACTAGTCTAATACAAATATTATGCAGTGAATTTATTTATGTTTTCTTTCTGTCTAATCATTGTAGTAACACCAACTTCCCAGCATACTTATTACCTGGGAATTTTCATGATAATTTTGTTTAACTTGATACAGAAATTTCATGCTTCTTTTTATTCTAAGTGCAACTGCACAGGGAAAAGCTACCATGGGATCTATGTTGTTCTGCAAAGACTAATCCTAAACACATTGATTAACTACAGGTTTCTCGTTACTCGGTCAGCTATCAGCCATCATAACTAATGTTTCCTTATTTTTGATTAGTATTGTAAGAGAAGGAATTATATGTTAATTACAGCAAGATACAAGAGTTGTCTGTTAATTCCTGGTTGAATTTTCAGTTACCAGTGAAATCTCAGTTTTGACTCCAGAGTTTCCCTGCAAAGCTGAGATTTGAGAGGTGCATGATCCAGGACAGCATTTTAACAGCCAGCGTTCTGGAATCTGTTGGGAAAACAGTGGTCAAATTTAGGGATTAGGGTTAAGCCCAAAATAAAATACTGGAAATGCCTTCCAGTCATCTCTCCTTCCATTTTTAGTATGTATGTCTTAAATTAGGGGTATTGACATTCGGAACTTTTAAGAAAACTTGGGTTAAAGATACAGTCATAATATAAAAATGAAACCCCAGTGTTTCCTGATCCATCTTTGACTGACAGGTGACTTCTGTGCCATCTGAGTGTTCATCTGATAGCAGATGGTGCAGTCTATGAAGGCCACTTGGGTCCTTCAACAGAACTGCTGTTCTTAATTGCATGAATGTGGAAGCTCTTTTTCAGAACAATGTTTTTTGAGTAATAGAAATGTAGTGCATATTCTCTGTAGAAACGTGCCATATTTAGCTCTGTGGAAAGGGGTGTATCCATGTGATAAAACCAGCTCTCTTAATTGTGTGGCTCTGCTTGCCCAGAGAGGGTTGTTTCGCCTGCTCTTGGCAGGCCTGGGAAGTGGCAGAACCGATCCTCTGCTGCCCTTAGATGCCTGAGACATTTCAGTGGCTTCAGGTCTGTGAGCTGCTGATTTTTTTGCTCTGTGTGTTCTGTAGCCACACGAGGGCAGAGACACCCAGTGTTGTGTGCAGCCACAGTGCCCTGCCTGCTGTATAAAATATTACTGGTACCAGTATCTCAGTGCAATTCTGTTGGAAAGCTTGCAGAATGTAGCTAGATGAAGTACAGTGGTGCATGCTCTTGGTGTGAAAGTCATTGAATTAGTCTTTAATTAATCTCCCTCTACCACTGGTAAGGAATCATGGTAATTATATTGGTTTAAAGTGTAATTATTATGCATTATTCTCTACTTCAATGTTTCAAGACTAGAATATTGTACAAAGACAGGGAAACCAACTCCAGGTTTCCTAAGTGTGCTTTTCACGCATAAAAGCTTTTACAGGGTGTTAGGGTGTTGACCTGAAACAACAGATCAGTTGCTGCCTTACAGCCCTTCTGGCTGGTTTTCCACTTGTACTTTTGCATCTCAAACTTTTCTTGTTGAGGAGGAGACATTCTCCTAATAGTCCATTATGTAGTTTATTGGTTTTGCCTGGTAATGTACTGAGTAAGTAATAACCACTGATTAGTAAACACTTTCGTAGAATACTGGTTAATACTTGAGAGAGAAATCTAGTTCAAAAAGGGAAAAGCTTTCAAAATAATAGGATGGCCTTACAGGTAACTACTTACGGTTTGATGATTGCATGTTTGATTTAGAGTTTTGATCTAGTATGTAGCTCTCGATTCTATTCTGACTTTCCTATTAACCAGAGTGTATGCCTGGACAAGTCAGTTATTTGTTTTTAATCTTCATTATACTATAGATGAAATTTTACAGTACTGCCCAGGGTTATTAAATATTCTAGTGCCTGCTCTGGATTGTTTTGCCATAGGAAACGGTTGAATCTAAAACTTTACAAGATTTTAATAGGAGTGGGACATTTGTAAGGGAATCAGAAACAGCCAGGGATGAAATAGTTACTGACAAAATTAGAAATTTTTCTTCTACTTGTTTTATGGTTTAACCCCAACTCTGTGCATAGGGAATTGGAAGGATTGTTCATGAAGAAACAGGAACCCTACAGCTTCACGATACAGAAAGTTTCTGAAATCATTCATTGTTTGTCACTTGCCACAAGATCATATCCTTATATTGATTTGTAATGAAACATCTTGTGATTGATATGTCTGGAACTTGAATTGAAACAAGCAATCCTGAGATAATAAAAAAGGCAGTGGTAACATTAAAAAAACCTATAACTATACAGCTAAAAGATACACTTATTTGTTGGCATTCAGTAAACAAAAAGTTAAAGGAATTATGTTGTTCCTCTTTTGCTCTTTGATCTCTGCTGCTTTTCAATGTGATGTAAGTTACTGGTACTCATTTCTTGGTCCTTAGCTGTTCTAAACGACACTAGTTTTGCAGTGTACTAAATAACATATGCAAATGCTTTTAGTTTTCCTTCTGAATCTTGTAATTTAGTAATTCACCTATGCACTGGAAATTTTACTGCTTTTTTTCCCTGATATTATCAGTGCATGCAAGATGGGCAGTAATGGCAGTGGAGGTTTTGGGTTTTTTTCTTTCTGGAATGATGATCAGGGTTATTCCTATGTCAGCAGAGTGCCCTGGCAGCCAAAAAGGGTTGTGTCCTGGCGTGTATCAGCATCATTAGCCAGTCAAAGAAGGTGGTGGTCCTAATGTGCACTGTGTTGTTGCTGCCCCACCTTGAGTACTGTGTGCATTTTTGGGTATTTTCTCAGTACGTGAAAGGCATCAAACTATGGGAATATGTCCACAGGAGGGAGATCAAGATGGTGAAAGATCTCAAGGAGCAGCTTAGGTCACTGGGTTTGCTCAGATTGGAGAAGAGAAGGCTGAGGGGTGACCCCAGAGGTGCTGATTTCCTCTCTCTGGTGAGCAGTGACAGGACATAAGGAAAAGGAATGAAGCTGCATCAGGAAGAGTTCAGACTGGATGTTAGGGAATGGTTCCATTCTGGAATGATGGCTTGTCACTGGAACAGGCTCCCCAGGGAGGTGGTCGCAGCACTAAACATGGTTTAGTTGTTTCAATTCAAGGACCACCTGGATGATGCACTTGGTCCTGTGGTTTAGGTTTAGGCAGTCCTGTGAGGAGCAGAGAGTTTAACTCAGTGATCCTCATGGGTGCCTTCCAACTTGAGAGATTCTGTATTTTCTTTATACACAGAACTAGACATTCCATACTAGAATGTTTTTTCTTTTCTGCATTTTAGATGCCTTGTCAGGAGCCAGAGAAAGCTGGGAGTATGATTCAGGAATGAGAGACCTTCCGAGTCCAGACCTCCACAGTCATTTTATGCTACAAAAGGTGTTGGAGTATGGTAGAAGCAATGTGACTCAGCAGGCTGCTCTGCAAAGACTTCTAGCTCAGGCCTCAAATTTTAGCAACTCTGCTGGAGGAAGCTACTTAGAACTTACCAACACTGTAAGTGCATTTTGTATTTAAGTTTGCTTTTAAGTTTTGTAGGAGGACTGGTGGTTTGGTTTCGCTTGTTTTTATTTTTGAAGAAGCATATTTATTCCACTCTTAGAGCCCTTATTGAAGTAATTTTTACTTTATTTTTCAGAAAACCAATGTGATTTTAGCAATAATGTAGTGTATGGTGTTTCCAAAGCTTGATAACCAAGTTGTGTCAAAAAAGTTAGGAATCTGTGAGTGGTCAAACTGAAGTTCCTAACTGATACAATTTAATGGAAGATTTGTTTATACAAATGTCCTCCCAATTAATTTTAAGTGTGTCAGATTGCTCAAAAGTGTTGTGCAGCAGAATTCTTCACATGTTATTTCATTACTACCCACTAAATTATTTGGTACTTCCTTTCAGCCTTTGGTGTGCTTTTTTATTTCTACAGGCAAATACTATTTTCCATTTTAAAAAGCCCACATAACTCAGTGTGCTGGTTTTGACTGGAGAAAGGTGAATTTTCTTCACAGTGACCAGTGTGGAACTGTGATTTGGAGAACACTTTTGAAGGAGTAAGATATTATTTTTTGCTTCTTCCCCATTTGTATTGAGACTATGTTTATATTTTAATTTTAACCCAGGCATCTTAAAAATGACCACCTATTTTGTAGCATGTTTCTTGTTTATGTTGCCCAGAAGCTTACGTGGAGAAGTTAAAGATGCTAAAATGAAAGTGAAAAATTTGTAATTAAAAAAAATTACTCTCCATTGGCATGCTTGACCTTGATGAAGTAGACTCCCAGTTCATGATATCATAAAATAATTTAAGCTGTAAGGGAAGCCTCAGGAGGTTGTCTGGTCCAACATCCTACTCAAAATGGAAGTGATTGCTGAAAATGGAGGAAAATCGATGTGTTCCAGCCACATTATTTAAAAAGAAAAAGATGAAAAGTCTCTTGACAATGCTTGCAAAAGCTTTTTTGTTTACCCAAGTTCCTAAACATGAGCTGATATAGGACCTGTTTCCATATGCAGAGTAAAAAAAAAGGTAGATATTAAAAATTCCTCAAGAGGGAAAAGAGTTTAAGAAAATTGATATTTTCTTAAAGGAATTGTGCCCTCATTTTTCCTAGGGAGTATAATAAGAGATCAGCTGTGGTTCAATCATGAGCTCACTCAGAAGCATATGGGAGCAGAAAACAAGCAGGCACGCATGTATTATTGTCATGGTTTGACACTGTCAAACCACAACAATTATAAAGAGAATAATATGGGGGGATTGAGAGATTATAGGCCATTTAGTTCTATTACTTGTGGGGAAATAAAAGCAATTTTAAGAGAGAGCAGAGAACATGTAGATTTGTAAAAGAATTATCAAGTCCATGCAATATAATACCTCCTTCAAGAGGAGATGGAAGACAAACAATACACATTGCGTTTCTCTGGTAAAACATCTGACCCTGCCTTGAATGATGTTCTCATCATCAAGGCAAGAAACATAATTTAAGTGTAACTACTGATGGTTGTACAGTGATGATTCAGAAGTTTTGTGCTGTCACACATTTACAGAGATATGATACAAAGCTGCAGTGTGTAGTGTTACTCAAGAATGCACAACGTGATGGCTGCTGCATTGCTACAACATGTAGAAATCTAAAAAATAAAAATGTAGGAGGCTGATAAAAAATACAGATTCCCAGGTTTCATAGCTTTCTGAGTCAGAGAAGGACATCAGGAAAAGTTTTTTTACCCCCAGGGTGGTTGAGCACTGGAAAAGCTTCCCTGAGCACTGGTCACAGCACCAGCCTGACAGAGTTCAAGAACTGTTTGGACAATGTTCTTAGGCACATGGTATGACTCTTGGAGTGTTTTGTGCAGGGCCAGGAATTGGACTTGATGATCCTGACTGGGTCCCTGCCAACTCAAGATATTCTATGATTTGGTGATCTCTATATTCCTTCTATGCTTGCTGTCTTGAAAGATGCCTGATCTTTGTTTTAATCTGTTACACTTCTGCTTTAGAGTATTTCTTCTATG
This sequence comes from Vidua macroura, assembly GCF_024509145.1. Taxonomy (NCBI): domain Eukaryota; kingdom Metazoa; phylum Chordata; class Aves; order Passeriformes; family Viduidae; genus Vidua; species Vidua macroura. The sequence goes on along the minus strand of NC_071611.1, from coordinate 71,970,266 downwards.
CTTTTCAAAACCACAGTAGAGTCATCAGTTTCTCATTTATATGTAGATGAATACAAGAACATCTTCATTTGACTCCTGTTGAGCACTGGTGTCATGGGTCATATGTAAATTTTTGCTTTGGCTTTATTAAAATGGAGAGAGAAAGGAGCGAGAGAAAATTGAGAGATTATTTACTTTGGGTTTCAGTATTTATTCATCTTTCCGCAAAATTTAATACTATAGGGCATGCTTACTGCAGTCTAAATTTAGGCTCTTTGAAGAGATAAACATAGCCTTCACAGAGCTGAGATTTAATATAGGTTCTTCCTTCTCTGTTTCTTTCTCAGATCTTTTAATGAGCTGTGTTTGCCACAATGACAAGCGAGCTGCTCCCTAGGATTCATTCTCAGATATTATAGATCTCAGCTTTCCCATTCTTAAAAGTTGAGTTCAGTTAATTAGTCAAGTGTCAATTCTTGTTATTAATGTCCTAGTTTACTTTCTGGCAGGCTTTTTTTAGCCTCATTTTGATTTTAAACTGTGCAGTCAGGCTAAACATCCCTTGTGGTGAAAATGTACTCCTACTGCATAGATTATACCCCTCAGTGAAGACAGAAGGTGTCCATGCTGTCCTTAACATTTGGGTTTTCCATTTGCAAAAGCTAAATGAACATCAGTCTACTGTGCCTAGGAAAGAAAAGAATTTTATAAGGGAAACTTCTTTTAAATGCATTTTTATATTTTTGGGAACATGCAGCTCTACAGCATTTTATGAAAACATAATGCCGGCCCTGAAGCATTATTCTTCATCACAGGAGTGATGCAATTTTTTAAACAGTGCTATTTGAAATTCAGCCATTTATACTCATTAATATATGTTCTGGTTTGAAAGCAAAACCAGTGAGAGACTCTAAGTCAGAAATACAATTTATTGGGAAAAGGGAAAAGAAACAAAATACATGCAATAATACAAAAGGAAGACCACTGACAAAGTCAGAATACAACCTGACACCCCTTTGGTCAGTGTGTTGGTAGCAGTCCAAATTGGAGTGGCTGCAGTCCTCCTGGAGTGGCAGATGTGGTTTCTGTTGGAGCAGTGGTCCTGCAGAAAAGGTGTAGTGGTCCAGTGGAAACCCCAGTTCTGTCGTCTTGGAAACCTGTGAGAAGGCTGCCAGCCTGTCTGAAAATCCCAGAATACATCTAGGTGGGAATGTTTAGCTCCTCCCCCCTGGGCAGAGCATTTCACAATGGGCTGATGCCATTCTGAGTCATGCAGTGGGTCCTTGATCAACCTGTTAAACAGAAACGTCTCCTGGAGGGAGTTATCTCTGAGTCCTGTGGCAAGACACTGAAGGGCCCATTGACAGGAGATAAGGAAAACTGCCCAGAAGACAACTGCTACACAGATGGCGATAGAAAACATCCGGCTTCTCAATGTCGGACATACAGCAAAAATCATTTTGCTATAATTTGATTTATTAAGCCATGTTTAAATTCAGTTTTTGTTTTACCTGAATAATTTATTCTGTAATCTTTATAGGGTGTTAATCCCTTTCAGCGTTTTCCAGATTTGCAATATTAAACTTAATTATTAAGAACTCGTTCCTCTTTATAACTCTTTCCCCTTGGTACCAACATTTATAACTAAAATATTAACCTTTCACATGACTTGTCACCACTTACTCATGATGTACCTATTTGTGCCAATAGGAGTCCTCATGTGTGTGTGTGTGTTTGGGAGCTGTAAATAATTTAAATCTTCATGGACAGAAAAGAATGCAAGCATTTCGAAGGATTTGTTGGTGCATGTGGATGTTTGGGAGCAGCCATGGGATCTCAGTGTGCACCCTACAGTGCCACAAGGAGGGATGGAATTCTGATCCAGCAAATGCAGTATTGCTGTTCTATGAAAACATCACACAGGCAATACCTCAATATAATAGGCATATTTCACATTAAAATTCCACTGAAGTTTAATAAGCAGAAGCAATAAGATTTGCTTAATTACCTTTACATATTCTCCTTGTATGTGATTAGAATACACTTGATTTTTTTTAATAGAATGTGTGCATATAAATGGTAAGGCATGTATGTGTGCCTAATGCTGGTTTCTGTTGCCTAAATGAGGTGTGAAGATGAATGTATTTATTGTCAGAAGTAACTTCATTTACATAAATAAAAACCCATTGGGTCTGTTTCATTTGCCTCAATGATAAGATCTCTATTTCTTTAGCTGGAAATACATCTGGTCTGCCGAGAAAAGTCTTTAAAATGTGACCCCAAGTATGTTGATACGTGGTGTTTTTTTAACTATCCATTCCCTGGTCTAGTGAGATCCAGAACACTTTGATTTTCCCATCCAAAGACACTCCTGCTGTACTAGAACCTCTTGGACTTCACCTTCCTTGCCAGAGCTTTTTTACTTGGAAAAGATTTGATGAGAATATGGTGGTCTTACCGAGGGGAAGGGTACAGCTGTATTTTTGGGGACAGAGTGTGGTAGAATTTTGTTATGACCATGTTTTAGGAGGCTGTGTTGCTATTTCCTCCTCAATGCAGCCATGCCACAGATGTGGTTATTCTTAGTTAGAGAGAAGAGCTTATTTACAGAGTTGTCAGAATTACTTCCTGCAGCATCTCACTCTTCTGGCCAACCACTAAGTGTGCATAATCCTGCTTTTTATCTTGTGCAGGGCTGTCAGTGCAACATGGATGTGTCTAGGTGGGAGGGTGTTGATGCAGACTGCTCCACCTGCCAAATCTGCACTTCTCATCTCAAGAGGAGCTGGTTTTTTGAATGTCTCTATCAAGTACAAACAGCAAACTAGTACAAAAATGTTCTTAATGCATTTCCTGTAACTGCTCTGGTATATGCTCTTACTTATCTCCCCCTGTCTGATTTGCATGTGTCTGAATCTCATCTGGAGATACTAATGACATCACTGGGCATGAGAATGGACTCTTAATTTGCATCTTCCTGGCAAAGTATGCTTTATGTACATCAGAATTAAAGCACCTAAACTGGATTTAGTTCTAGCTATGGACTCTCTATCAAATGCAGATACCATCTCTATTGTGTACATAGCCCAAAAGTTTGTAAAGTACAAAGTTAAACTGAAAATACATGTAACAAAGCAACATATAGTTGTGTTAGCATTAGCTTCTCAGCATGATCACTAGCAGATGAGAACTCAATGTCTTTGTTTTAGGAAGCGTCATGTTATCTGACAATAGATAATCTTACTGCAATACCTCTTTATTAGTCAGACTCAGTGAACGTCTGCCTTGCTAATTTTTCTTCCTGGAGAGCATTGAGCTGCAAGTTATGACAGACAGAACCACTGTTTTGAGAAGGCTATTCTTTTTAGTTGACATAGTTTATACTGAGCAATAGTATTCTGAAAGTCTCTATTGCATTTTTCAGGAACACATGACTTTTCCTTTCCTACCTGGATCTGCTCCTTAATCAGGCAAACCTAATATGCTGTGATCTACTTATATTAATAGCTTTTGTGTATAAAGGAGCACACTTAGTATTATCATTGTGTTTACATTTACGTCAGGCTGTAGTGAGGCTTGTTCTGGATAATTGCTTCAAACACTATCAATGCCCTGCTTCATCCTGAGTCACAATAAGCATTTATGTGCTCTGTGGTACATGTAAATGTAAATTAAGTGATTTACATGTAAATTCCATACTGCTGTCATGTTATTGAGCATATAATAATTTATTGTAATTCTTTAATGTTAAAAAATGTACTTAGTACTTTAGAAGGAGAATATCACAGAGGTGCTTGGTATATGGCATATGTTCATATGTGATATTCTGTGATGAAATTCAAAGCACTGAATTTAATCTCTTTGTCTGATCCTTTCTCCAGCACATCAGGCAATTTGACAATACATCAATTATTCTGTTACTTCTTACCTTACCTCCTACCTTGACTGTTGGATAGCCAGCTGATATTTCTACTGTCCTTTGCTGTGTGACTATCAGGGCATGTGTCTACATGACCAACAGTCTTTCATTACAAAGACTGAAGTTGCGATTACCTGATGATAAAGAATGTCTGCTTGTTCATCTTATATATATAAGCTTTTATGTGGCACAAGTCAGTGTAATGTTAATGTGTTTAGAGGTTAAAAATTATGCTGCTTAAAAACATGGTATCATTCACCCTCCAAAAAGATGTATGCTTTGTCTGTGTAGTGTGATTTTTTTTTAGACTACATTTTGGGCTCATTTTAACTAAGCAAGTAAATGTAGATTTTAAAATTGATTCCTTAGAAACAGGAAGGATTGTCTGGTTACCTAAGAAAGCAAAGCTACTTTTGCAGGGGATGAGGGAAAAAGGGATTCCTAGAGATTTGTGGCAGTCTAGGGATAGTCTTGTATCTCTCCTAAATGTGAACCATTTTCTCTTTTGCTAATTTACAGGCATTAGTTGTAAATTAAATGATAATCCTGTGGAAATTCTTTTGGGAAATGATCTTTTAAGGGAAAGTAGCAAGAAGTCTGAAGGCTACTTTTGTTTGGTGTTGCTGTTATGAGAATCTACTTCAAAATTTCTCATTTAATTTTGGACACTTTTATGGTTTTAGAACTCCTTAATATTGCTATGTCCTTCTCTGGCAAAGTCTGCCCCTTTTATCCCAACCCTTCTCTCCAAATCTACTCTGTTTTAAAATAAATTTATTTTTGCCTTACTGTGGGAAGCTCTGCTCCTTCAGCTTCCCCACCCCTTCCTTTACAGTCAGGGAAATGGGCACCAAAGCATCAGATATCCCATCCTCTCAAGGCACTTCTTTTTGAATGGGACAAAGTAATGTCTTTCTAGCTCTCTGCATGAGGCTAGTGTGGATAGGAAATACTTAGATTTTATGTATTTTGATGAATTTATCCAGTACATAGGCACTTTGTGGGATATGTTGGAATTTGGTTGTTTGTGTAGAGACTGCTTTTTCATGAGTTCTGTTCCATATTTGGAACATATTTGGGGACTCTTCCATATTTGGGAATCAGTACATACAGTAAACCACAGGAGCTTCCACTTTTCCTCTTCTCCCCTTGCAGACATGCTTTTCCCATATTCTGTATGCAACTTCTTCTGCAATTTCTTTTTCATGCCAATAAAAATCATTGCTATAAAACTGTAGTCTAATCATGCCTTCAGTTGGAACTGAAATAGATAGAAAGAACTGAATTAAAGATTGTAGTGGTGTGGACAGTTGAGCCTACTACAAAAGCTTTGTGCCCAGGATAATCTTGCCTTCTGTGTATGTGCTTCCAAACCAAGCATTGTTTCCTTTCTGCCAGGCTAAAAATAGAATCCAAGAATTCCATTAAAGCAAGAACTGATTATCGGAATATAGATTCAGGAGGTTTGGCTTGTCCAAAAGTAGGCACAAAGGCAGTTTTGTCTGACAGACTTTATGTTTAGGGGTGTGGGAAGCTGTTAGCTCTTTGATCTCAAGCCAGCATTGTAATGGACCTTGTTTGTCTCAAGCAGGCATCAGCTGTAATGGGATTATGCATTTTGTTTGTAGAGGTCTGGCTTCTATAGCTCTCTAAAATCATTGTCAATTATTAGTTTTTCTCTTAAAATGGACGTTCTGGATTAGGTCTGCCAGGACTCATCTATTTTATATGAAGTGTAGTTTTGCTGTCTTTTGAATTTCCAACATTATAACAGAGATAGAGGTGAGCAAATGGCAAATTACATATATATATATATATATGTATTTAAAATTCTGTTACTATTTCCATCTGCAGACAATCATAGCACAGTGTGATGGGTGTCAGCACAGGTCACATTTGTTCAGGCAGACTATTAATAGATCTTTTTTGACTGAGGGTTTTAATTGGCTCTTTTACGTGACAGTTGAACAGTCTCTCTTACAAGCCTATGACAGAGATGAAGTGCAGAGAGTGATGGGTTTTGACCTAGTTTGGATTATGTGAAATGGCATATGGCAATCAGGCACTGTAACAAGGGTGTTTAAGTAGATGTTTTGAAGGTTTCAAAACTTCTGATTTAACTTAGTTGCAAGGACTTTGTATTTTTTTCCCTCATTGCTCAGAAAATGCCTTTATGCATCCAATTTCCTTTGCTGTACTCAAGGAAGCTCTAGCTCTAGTGCAGGTGTTCAGAGCTTTTTGCTTTTCCAAATCCAGTTGTCTGAGACGAAGAGCAATTTACCTGGTACAATGGGCTAGCATCATTGCACACAGCTATACAGAATATAGTGTTAACATTGTTATTATTAGCAGTGGCAAGCTGAGTCTGAGGGCCAAGGTTAGTCTGGTGGAGCAAGATTACCCTCCTGGGTTCTGGTGTGCCAGAAAGATTACCACGTACCTCTTGTCACAGGGTTTTCTTTTTCACCAGCTTTTCTGCCTGCTCTCTGAGTGTGAGCTGCTGACTTAAGTTGGCAATGCCGAACTTCTATGAATCCTCATTTTTAAAAAAGATGGGGAGATGACTCATTGCCCTTTTTCTTATACATACACTACCCCCTTGTGTTCTGGTTACATGAAATACAGGATTTTGGTAATAAAGTGAAAATCTTCATTGCAGTGCACAGTTGAAAATGGACTCTTAAGTACTTCTGCAATTCAGTGCTAATTTAGTTATAACAGAGTAACCAGCTGTTGTCCTGCCAACCCAGAGAGGCAAGGCAGAGTTCCCATAGAAACCTGTCAGTGACACAGTAAAATTCATCAAGATGCTCCTGTTCCTTGGAATTGTTTCTCTGCCACTGTCAGGTCTGAGACACTGACCTGAGGCAGTGCAAGATGCTGCCACTGTTAAAACACCCCACTCCTCTTTGTGTTGTGATGTTTTTTAAATTACTGTGTGGTTGTCAGCACAGCTGTTTTGGGGAGCTATTTTGGTTCTAGTACTGTGAAAATGGGAGGGGAGTACTTATACACATGCGCTCTTTGTAAATACTGTTCTTACTTTATTTTAAAAACTGTTTCAGCATGATTGCTCCATTTTGGGCTAGAAATCCACATTATCACTTCTCATCTGAGAGACAGTTTATGTTTGTAGCTGTGTTGCAGTGAATTAGTAAACTCCACTTGTCTTTCTGATAGGAAGCAACCAAAGTAAACTTTGTTTTTTCAGGAAGGGCATTGTCTGTTCTGTGAAGAGTTCATAATTAAATAAGTTAACTTCACTGAGATACTCAAGTGAGGTTCATGCCTTTAAGCCAAATAGCATCTGTAATTTCCTGCACTGAGTTTTTTATTCATTTACCTGCTTGAAACTATAATTTTAGGAATGTGACTGGAGAAAAAGACATTGAATCTTTCTGTTCTCTGAATTTTTTTAAGAGATTATAAATGCATATTATTGTTTGAATCTAATTTTTACATAAATATTGATTTTCTGATATACATTATAGAAAAGGAGGGAAAAGTCTTTGTTTCTGTAGCACCCACATGGGTGGTAGCTGTTTTTTCATAATCATGAATTATCTTGTGCCAGGATTTTGAATTGTGAAGGTAGAACAAACAAGATTTTTTTTTGTATGAGACATGGGGTTGTTTATTTTACTTGGTTTAGTTCGTTGATAGAGTCTTATCTGAAAGTAAACACTAGAAACAGTAAGCAAATAATTTCTGAAAGTAAGAGACTATCCAGATGAGGCCTGAAAATAAAGAAGATTTTAGTTCTGTAATTATCTGAAGTGACTGTAAGTGGCTTGAGAAAGATGTCTTGGGATGTCAAATCAAATAAAACCATACAAGAAAGAGTGATCATAAATGCTGAAGTAGTGTTTTCTGCTGTCCTTCAAAACGTAAAATGGAACGGACAGGTATGAAGCCTGAAGTAGATGTAAGTGAGGCAGAGGTAAGATAGCCTTGAAGATTATGATGAGAAATGTAAATGTAGGAAGATGTAAAGGAAAAATGTCACTGGGGAGATTTAAATTGTATATGGGAAAGCAGTTAGAAGGGAAAAACTGAATTTTGTAGACCAGACCTATATGTCAGGGTAGTATAGAGAGTTTGGATTTTATGTTTAGCTGTCCGCAGAGAGAAAAAAACCACAAATACCAGATCTTTAGGGAAAAAAAATTCTAGTATTTATTGGCTAGTAGGGAGGTGAGAAGTGATCTGTAGACCAACTTGTTGACCTTCATAAGCAGCTACTAAACTATGCAGACACAAAATATATCAAATTAATGAATGTAGATGAGGACTGTAGGAATTCAGTTACAACAATAATAAAATAGATCTGGTTGAAAACTAGGGGATTTGATTCACTAAAATTTTTTTATATATTACTTCAGCTTGTGTCATTGTTAATATAATTTAATTATAATTTCTGCTAAAAGAAAGCACCCCAAACCTTTAAGTGGTCAGAGAAGTTAACATTGTTGTAATTTAAGTGCTCATGCCAACTAAAGTCTTGTAAAGCTTCAAGCAGGGATCTGTCAGATGCTTGCTTTGCATTTGCCAAAATTCATTGGACTGAAGATATTTCAAGTGGAACATTTCACTGGATCCAAATATACATAGTAGGTAGGCAGATAGATGTATGTGCATGCATGTGTGAGAGTATATATGTGTGCACACTTGTTTGTATAAGTACAGCATATTTACAAAGGTCACACACTCTACATATACAAATGGGTGAAATAGTTGTACCTATGTGTGTGTATATATACACATACAGTCAGAAACTATTCAACAGTTCATCTGTTAAACATTCAGAGATCTTGTCTACAGATGGTGAAATGGGATGCTTGGCTAGGTAGGGGATGAAGTACCAAAGCATAGTTCTGATGTAATCCAGGGGCCAGGATCCATCCCCTTTCTTTGTGGGAACTCATATCGTCATCGATCCATGGTTCAGGACACTCCAAGTTAGGGAGTTGAGTGTTCAATGTGCCAGTGGTAATGAAAGTCAGAGTGCAGAGAAATCTTGGAGTTAGGAAAAATAATTACATGCGGATGTCTTAGTATAGTTTAAGGGCTGCTGAATATTTGCAGAGGCACGATCTGGAATGAGGACTGGAGCTGGAAATGAGAGCCTGTGAAAGACAAGATACAAAACAGAGAGGTAAGGAGTAAGGAGGGAATAGAGGGAACCTCACTATAATGGACTGGGAAAATAGGAGAGACTTAGCAGGGGAGTATTTCTGGATTCTGGCAGATCGTTCTGTAAAAGTGAGAAATTTTGGAAGAGGTTCAGTTCACAACTGATAAACAGGAGGAAATACAAGGTGGCTACCAAGATAGTAGAGACTTGAAGTGAAATGAATTAATTTCCTTGTGGTTAATAACCAGAGGAATTATGGACTATGAAAGGATGCTAAACAGAAGTATGATGGCATGAACTGTAGTTTATAGAATAGCCTTGTTGGTATTTCCAAGCAAGGAACAAATAAAGTGATGATAATTAGGTGGCTGTGGCATAGAAATGATTATTGTCTCTCCTTGTCCTCACAGACAAGTCACCAACATAAATAACAGGTACAAACTGACTCCTAGTCATTTTCCTGTCCTGCCCTGATGCTGAGGCTCTGTGGGGTCAGTGGGAATACAGATGAATGTGATAGGTGTGGATGAAATGACAGGGAATGAGAGTGTTTGTTTGACAGGTTGGTGAGTGGCTTCATCATGTGAAATACTGGGGGATGAAAAGAGGGATCAAATGTGAACTCCCACAGAGACTGCACAGGTCAAGGACGTGACTTTTTAAGTGGATTGAGTAGCTGAGGGAGGGTGAACAGGTGAGAGTAGCTGATTAAAGTACTGTTTTGTAATTATATTGTTCTACACATATTACCTGTTTCAGACTAATCAAGACGGTTTGAATGAAAGAAAAAAATATTTGCTCATGTTTTCTTCAGAGACAGCGCTTCATTTTTCAGTGTAAGGTTACTCCCAATTGTTTCAAATGGGTTGGATTTTTTTTTCTCTCTTCCTATATGCATAACCGTTACTGTCACTAATGAGAACAGTTTGCATCATGAACCTACCATCCCCTTCAGCCTCTCCCTCCTAAATCATGGTGCATTAGTGCTATTGAATAAAGAATTTTCTGGAAACATTATCCAACTTGTATATTGTATTGAATTTCTCCTTCCAAGTTTAGCTGTCATGCTAATCTGAGTGCTATTTTCTCCATGGAAATTTGCACTTTGGCACTATGCCACTGTGTTTTGTGCAAGAATGAGAAGGAAAAAAAATTGTACTCAAATTGTTTGTAGTAGATTTGCAGTACTTACAGGTGTGATTTCTGTGTTGGGTTGTGCAGAGTGCTGCTCTAACTGTAGGAATGATACTGAAACAAACAAACAGGAACCATATGCTCAGTGGACTTCAATTAGTTGCATTTCAATTACAGAGCTAATTAAACAGAACCAACCAAGGCCTTATTTCATACATCCTGGAATCATGATCAGCTAATGGTGCATGTTGCATGCAGAGTGAAACTGCTTCTCAGAAAGTGGCACACACTATGTTGAAGAATATGTGGCATGCACATATTTAGTAGATAATTACTTTTATGCTGTAGTTTTTACTCTACAGCTGTTGAAACAAGGAAGAAATATTCATGTATGCCAAGTATTATCTGTTCCAGTAACTGTAAGTAAATAGACTATTGTAATTACATATTATGAGGGAGAGGTCTTACAAAATAATGAGAGTGCTAGTGTTTTGCATATTTTGTGGCTCTTTCAGAAGTACAGATGAGAAAGGTGATGGAGTTGTCCCTTGTCCCAAAAGAATCCTTTCACACCATGTGATAGAGCAAGTCTCATGAAATGCTTGTTCAGATACAATCAATAAACTAAAAATCCTCAGTGAGTCTCAGACATATATCAATGATTCTTTTTCTACAGCTGAATGAGAGTAAACAAATGGAATATGGTGGCCACAGGATTATTAGTTCAACAATCAGCAAACTGGCCACACTAACGGTTGTTGCTGCATAATTCTGAAATTATTTTGGAAAGAATCCGTTAGTGGAAATGCACTTACCACAAGCAGTATGTGCATCATGAGTGCTTTAGAGGTGCATAAGGCAGTAATTGATCAGAAATGCCGTGCAATTGAGTGGAAGCCCAGGCCCGTGTCTCTGTCTCAGACAGAAAGTGTGCGGTGGATGTTGTTTCTGAAGCCTCTGTGCTAGTCGGGTTTGTCCATCTTCTTGTTACCCGTTTCTTGTTATCTACTTCCACACCGAGGCATCCACTGACAGTATGTCATCTTGGGCTAAGAAACATCTGATTCTTCTTCCCAGTCCAACCTCCTCCCTGCCTGTAGAGGCTAAAAAAGGAGGCAGGAACAAGGCTGAGGGCAAGGAAGCATTGCTGTCGTAGGCAGGGAGCTGAGTCACCAAGACAGAGAATGAACAGTCAGCTGCCAAACAACAGAGAGGGACTGAGTCCAACAGGCCCCTCTCTCACTGGGTCACAGGGTGCTCTGTTCATTTCCTGGCAAAGCAAAATTGGCATACTTGAGGTTTTCTTTTGTTTGCTTTGAAGCCTGCCTTTGGCACAAGCCAGTGGGAAAATACACTTCAGCTTAAACAAAGTTCTTAGTACCCTGCTATTGTATTAGGTCACTCACATGTGTTTGGAAGTGGTGAAACAGCCTGCGGACAGCTGGGCAGGTCTATCTGGGAATTTGATTTTGGGATGTAACATTTTCATTCAGTTAGTTAATGGACTTGGAGAAATGCAAGGAAATAATGACATTTCACAGAGGAACAAGTTCTACATCTTCAGATATTCAGGATACATTCTTGATGCTCCTGTTTTAAAAATGTGATGTAATAGTAACTATTTTAGAAGAATTATTATATTTAGTCTTCGCTAGCCAGTAAAGAAATGCCTGTACAGTTTTTAAAGATGTTGAAACAAGTGTTGCCAGTTTTTGTAGGTTAACACTTGACGCTTTCCAACTGAGAAATGTCTAATCCCGTACCACGCAGTGCAAGTATGCAGAGGTTGCAGTAGGAGTCATCTGGGGTTAAAGTAAAATCATTTTTCATCAGAGTTTGATTTAACCATTTCATTCATCTGCACGAGTTATAATTAATTTTTAAATGTTAAACAAACTTTGTTCTGAAAGTACCTGCATGTATCTCCCAGGTTCTAAGGCACAACTGAAGCTGTGAATTCTGATGTTGTTTTTCAATCAGTCTCTGTCTCTTTCGACCATGTTACTGCATAGAGTAGGAAAAAGGCAGGAAAAAATCCTGTGTAGCATAGGTGTAGAATGCAGAATGGATCTCATTCAGATACTGAAGTGTTGTGCTTTGGATGTAGTACCATGTGCTCTGGTCTGTCTGATGGCTGGTCTGCCAGAAATGGTCAAACAATGGTGAGTTTTGAAGAAAATAAATTAGAACTTTTAATTTCTGAATGCCTGTTCATAGTCAGCAGGGAAGTATTTGGTGTATGGGGATAGAGCATGGGAAGTGCAGTATATTGAACCCATAATTAATAAGAGTTCCTTTAGAAAAGGAAAAACCTCAGAACTTTATTCTTAGCATTAATACTGAGGACCAACCCTGTGCTGGTAAACCTGTGATAGATGTGATGGAACTGGATGAAGATAGGATCAGAGCAGATTATAAACAGGAAAATAATATGGGTAGTGATACAAAATATGAAAGACTGTCTTGTTTTTGAAGGCATAGTTTTGAAAAGATAAAACACTTTAAAATGTACTATGTCAGCTGCAGGAAGTTTTGAATGAAAGTTGATGGGTTTTAACTTACCTATGAAAACTGTGCTGGGTCACTATACAGCACCCTTGTTTCTGGGTACAGATCCCTGTGAATCACATTTTAATGCACAGGAGATCAGCGTACAACACTGCTGTGGATATGCTGGTCCCATGCTGCAATCTGGAGGAGCCTGCTCTCCCCTGCTTTCCTACTCACTGGAGGGGACAGCACAGTCTGTCCCAGTGTCACCCTGTGCTGTGAGACACCGTCCCTCTGCCAGCAGAGAGCAGTGCAGCCCTTTGCCGGGATTTCAGGGCCATAACTGGAAACATATGTGGGAAACAAAGCAGATGAGTAAGGAGGAATATACACGGAAGCACTGAACACAGAGGCAGACCTGAATGTGAAGGTGGGACAGGGAAGATGCACTCTATGGGGAAGACAATGGAGAGTGGAGGCAATGCAGGGTGGGCATGAAAAGAGGACAGGAAACCCCAAAAGAGGACAGGAAACCTCAAGACTGTGCTGAAGCAAACTGGAGACCTGAAGGATGAAAGTAAAACATCTTTGAACAAGATCGTGGCATTCTTGTTACTCTTGAGCCACTAGAGTTTTACAGTTCCTGGTGCTGGGTATGGAGGAAGGACAGGGACCCAGGATATGCGATGAGTCTGTAGTAGCATAGAGCAATATAGGTGTGCTTTTCTGGATTCAAGATATTAATGCACTTCTTGTAGTGAATTGGGATGAATTATCCCTATGTCCGCATGCTGATACTAATCTGTGACTGACAGAGGAGAAAAACTCACATGATTATTTCCAAAATGTTGATCTTGGAATACATTGTTTCCCATGAAAATATTTTTGTCAGAGTGCAAGGACAGGGGCACAGCTTGTATAGCATTTATTCCTGATTCTTATATTTGGGGTTTTTTTCTGAACTAATTTGGCACTTTAATAATATATTGTATTAAGATGGTCAGATAAATTTCAGCTGCAGAGGATTGTGTTTCCTACATCTGACTCAAGAACTAAATCAGAATCCAATCAAAAAGTGTGTGGAGTTGTCACTGTGTTTTAGGGAACAGAGGAAAGGGGAAAAGGAGTTGTCATTTCTTTTAATGGGTACAGGATGTCCACAAATCCAGTTTATTAAAGATTTTTCCTCAATTTTTAGCAGAATGTTGAAAGCAAATGCTTTTTTCTCCCCTTCTTCTAGTAGCGTCTCCTGAACTCTTTGTAAAATGTCAGTCTGTTACGTAAAATCTGCAGCATTCTAATGGTGCTTTCAGGCTTACTTTGACCTTTTGAAATCATTACAACCCCCCACCCCCTACAGCCCCCCATTTTTCCTTACTTAATTGCACACAGGAATAAGGAAATAGGAATCCAATTTATTGTTATCCAGGTGGCGTTTCCTGTTACTTAGCTTTATGGTTTTCTGTATAGTAATTAGTATGCACAAAGCTGGAGAGATGTCTGTAGTTCCAAAATGAACTCTCTGTAGCGTTCTCCCTCCCTTCCTCCCTCCCTCCCTCCCACTTGCGCTCTCCTTTTGGCACCGCCCCTTCCATGCACCCTTTAGCCAGCAGCAAGACAGCTGTGTTTGATCATAAACCACTTAAACTCCAGGCTCACTGGCAGGGAAACTTTAGGGTGAAGTGCAGCACTGGTTTCTCTCGGGGAAGGGAGCTTTCTTCTCTTTTCCCTTCTGCCTCCCCAAATACTGAGAACTATAGCAGCACTTTCCTTTTAATTTCTCTGTAAACTTGTGTGAAGCTCATCAAATTTTTCTGAGTGTGTTCAGCAGCATTGAGAGATGCCCTTTAACGGAGTTGTGGAAAAGAGCAGCATAAAGCAGACAACAGAGATGAAGCACGCCTTGTAGATGGACTAAGACAGCCCTGGGATCCTGGTAAGCGCGTCATTCCCTGCATTCTCTGAGCACTTCACATTATTAACAAGTGTCTCTAAGCAATGGATTGTCTGTGAAGTCAAAACCAGTTTGGCTTTTCTAGAAGATCTTGCATCATTAACTTAATCTCTCAATGTGGAGTAAAAATGGCTGTCTAGAGCAAAATGTATAAGAGAGAAAAATTTTGGAGAAGAAAGTATTGAATCAGTTGAACAAAGCTTTGAAGCATTACAATCTGCAGAAATCATCAAGCCCTGAGAAGACTAATCATGAATTCTGGAGTTGCTATGAAATATGGAAATGAGTCCCCTGCAGAGCTCAGTGAGGTAAGCAGTTTCAGTGCCCTTCTTTACGCTTTAAAAAGAAACATTCCCCACTGGGCTTTCAGTCCACGAGCAACGCAATTAAAAATTAATAGAATGTGTATCTTGCTATAACTTGCTGTGCTAGTCAGGAAATGACCTGAACTTTTTTGCTGCTTTGCTCTGAATGAGTGGTGAAAGGCTAACGATTGCAACCATGTAGAGACATTTTTCCTGTTACTGTGCAGCAGTGATTGCCTTCCCTCCGAGAGCTGTGTTTATACCCAACATTCATCTTTGCAGTAGGTGAAATATGGAGATCTCAGCTGAGATTAAACAGACAGTGCTTAATTTAGGAGGGAAGTGGGGTGAGTAGAAAATGACAAAAATTTATTGATAAGACAACAACATTGGCAGAAGTTGTTTTACTTGTATTTAGCCAAGGTGATATTGTTTGTTTAGGTGAGATGAATTAGGTTACTTTCCTTCCATGCCTAAAAGAAAAAAAGTAATGAGAAACTTTTTCCTTTTTCACTGGAAACCATAGTCATGCTGTTATTTCTTATAATGGTGGTTATGTTTTAGTGTAACATGATTGTGTGTGTTTTTAATAAATTTGAAATTAAAGCCGTATCAGATGTTATGCAGATTCTTAATGAATACTGTAGAAGTGGCATACTTTGCCAGTTACTGGAATATCTTAGATGTGTAATCCTTATGGGCTTTACTGAGAACTGCTAATTTAGTTATGCTATGAAATCCCAGTCATTTGATTAAGATCATTTTGTAGGAAATTGAATCTGCAGTCTGTCTTGTCCCAGTTTAACTGAAGTGCTTCTCTGTTCCTTTTACCCTTTTTTTTTTTTTTTTTTTTTTTTTTTGATAACACCTTTTACTATTACATATCCTTTACATGCTAGGTTTTTTAAGAATAGGATATGATTGGCAGAATAAGAGAGTTAACAGTTTCTGGAATTAATTGTATAGAGAAAGGAGACACTGAGGTATAGAATGGAACAATAATATAAGTGGAATAAATCAGTAGGCTAGTGAGGGAGACAACAATGTAGAGGGAAGCACAGTAAATATGTGAGACTTAAGCAAGCGTTGTACCCTGCCATACAGGAGGACAGTAGATTTGTTACTGCGAGGTTCTGACAAAAGAAATGTTATATGTATTACTCCTTAAAGTAAAAATAGTTCAATTTCATTATTTCTGTGGTACTTTTTTCAAAGTATTGCTTAGAAATTATATATTGTCATTTCAGCATAAGTGGGGTTCATAAATTCAGCATAAAAGCCTGGGTTACTTTTGGTCAGAGTTTCTGGCTGTGGTTGTATTGATGGTGATTACTGCTTTCTATTTCCTCAATATTTAATTTTCAAGACTTTGCAAGATAACACAGATCATGGAGTGTCTCAAATAATTGATATTGGAATCAATATTTGGAGCAGGTAGTATTTACATTGCTACCTTGAAATTACTTATTCATGTTTCCTTCATGCATCGACTGAATAAGACTTTTGTTGTGAGAAATACCTTTTCTTTCAGATGTTTTAACATGGGAGAGATATCGAAGGAGTCTGTGACAGTGCAGCATTGTCATTGTTTAGGTGGGATTTTTTTCTCAACAAGCTTTCTTTAGTCCTTAGTTCACATATGGACTCCAGTGCTACAGATGGGTTAGAAATAGGCCCCTTTTTGAGTGCAGACATAGCAGAGAAGATCATAAAACTCCTAACTTTCCCCAGCTGCTTATCGTCATTTGCTTGCTGCTCATCATCTTTGCAGTTTGAGCCACTTGTTTAGGGAGCCTTAGTCAGTCACCAGTAAGGGCTGGGTCAGTTTCAGCAGTGATCTTGGGTAAAACACTGTCTTTTCAGTGAAACATGGAAGCCTCACAGAAACATATTCCACCTCTTTAGGGAAGATGTGTAAGTACTCTGAGATGTAAGTAGATAGCTGCTCACCCCTAATTGTTAATTTCTCAAATAGCTCTCTGTAATATTTATGCTTCTCTTAGACATTTCCCTCTTGGGAAAGGTCTTACTTGATTGCTACTGGCTATAATTGAAGGTAAAATGTCCTGGGTAAAGCTGGTACCTATGGTTTATATATCTGTATTTTTCCCATCTTTGTTGTGCTCTTCTCCTTCCTTTCGGGCTCTGTCTTCTAGACACCATGTTTCTTTTTGATCAATGAAGGACAGTAGCCTTATCTTAATTTAAATGATGGAGAAATGGCTACAACAGGAATTTGAATAAATGGCTGATGTCTTAGTTTGTGTTCACCTGCACCTCTATCTAAAAACAGCTCATATGCTGATATTACAGTGGGCTGTTACTCCTGTACATATCTGAATGGCAAATGATAACAGACCAAGAAACAATATGATTCACATGATGTACAGTGGGTTTTCTTGTAGGTGCCTTGATCTCTTTATCTCAGTATGTAGAGCTCTAGGCATGAAACTACTGTTATTAAAATAAACAGGAAAGCTGCAAAGCCCTGAAGACATAATAAATGCATTCTTAACTGAATACATTAGACAAAATAGAAAATAAATGTATTGCAATTCATTCCATCTGTATTAGAACTTTTTACCTGAGATTTACATCTCTCTATCGCAAGAATTAAAGGATATGTTTCTTGTCCAAGACGCAGTGTGATTGTAGAAACTTGTGTATAGCTGATGTTTATTATTCCTAAACTCTTGTCCAGGTAAACAGGGATCTTGATAGTCTTTATTTACTCACCTGCCCCTATCCAAAGGTCATGCAGAAATCAGACTAAAAAAATCCGATTTCTGTTGTAGGTCATTCAGACCTCCAAAACTTACGCTCTGTGGTTCCCCAGCTCCAGAGTTCAGGCTGTTTTGTTATTGAAACGTGTCAGTTTGTGTTACCCCATTTCTTCTGCTCTTTGCCTTCAAGTTTCAAGTCCAAAGAAGGAAAGATTATCCAGTTTGCTGTTTGCATGGTGGATTTGTCATGTTGTACCTGTCTAGAGAGTTAGAAGAAACCTTGTTCTTCCATAGCAAGGTGGTGTTAGGCTTGGTGGTTTGTTTGGTTGGGGGGTTTCTTTGATACATATAAGATACAGTAAGAGAGGCAACACTGTTGTGTAGTCTGTGAGCATCTACAGCAGCCGGTGGTACCTTTGTAAATAGGCAACAGTAGCCGAAAAAGCTCTGTTCTACTTTTCTGAAATGGGCCTTCTAACACAATTTGCAGAGATTGCCTTTAAAGCTCAAATCAAGGAAGGATGTGATTTTTATACATAACTTAATACCCAAATTATGAAAGCTCTCATTGGATCCCTTCAACTTCTTACTCATACAATTTTGAAAGCCTTTGTTGTAAACATAAGGCATATTTTTACAGCCAACATAATGAATTTTACTGAAAACATGTACAGGTTAACAGTGGGGTGCCCATAATTGCAGACTGTTTTATAATCATTAAAAATGAAACTTTGTATCAGAATTTAAATGCTTTGTACCTATTAAATTGTCTTGTTCTGCAGAAAGAGGTGTTCATCTAGAAGGAGATAAATTGCCTAATCGGTATTTTTTTCCAAATTCAAAGGCATTACCTGGCTTTAAACCCCAGCATTCTAAGGAGGTATCCCTTAAATACTAACACTGGTCTTACCTGCTCCCCTGGCCATTCATTGTGGAGATGATGTGCTGAAATAGAGAGAGCTGTTGTTTGACCTGGTACACATGTTGGACTGAATGTGGCCAGTAGTTATTCCTGTGCCAATGCTGGGACAGTTAAAATTAATAGTGCGGGAATGTGAAGGAAATGTTAAGTGCTGAGCTTAATGATATTTTTCTCAATTGCATACTTAAGAAATAAATTTTATCCTTGAATTAAAAGCCAAGCTATGTTCTTTGCTATAATTTTCATTAAGTGAGCCTTGTGAATTTGCTGGTAATAAGACTATGCCTAAGAGATTTTGTAATGATGTAAGGGCTGGTATTATAGTAAAGTAATACGTTCAGCATTGCAGCTGATTCGTATTATGTTACTGTTTATTGTGTTCTTTTAGCACTTGCTGCATGAGTTGATGGTGAAAACATGTGAAAAGTTTATTTTATTATTTTCTGCATGGCAAAATTAAGGAGATAGCGTGCTGCTTTAGGTACACACTTTATACCCCCTGCTTCTTGATGTTTGGAGGTCAAGTGTTTAGGATACTGCTCTTGTATGTGACAGTATTAGCTAAAGCTTCATATTCTTTAATCCTTCAACATTGACTGGAATAAACAGATGGGCTGTTTGTCTTGGAAAAATTACTAACTTTTTTGTTTGTTTCAACAACAAGGCATTTAAAATTTAGGAGAGGGGAAGGAAGGAGAAGGTTCAAAGCTGTTGTTTGTAGGAAGCAGAAAAATGACTTTTTGCAAAGGATTTCACAAAAATCTTACATGTGAAGAAAGGACCAAGTCTGAAAGGCTTAAATTCTGACTTTTTAGTAATTTTACAGTAGGACAATATTGTACTTCCTTCTTAGATTTGTGTTCCACTGCTGCTCTCCTTAAAAAGTAGACTCTGATGAAGAACATTGTAGAAGGAGAATTGCAGAAATAAGAGGGGTAGCATGTCTTGGAGTTGTGTACACAAGTTCAGTGAGTGTGAGGAATCTGTGCGGTGAGGTGGATAACCAGCAGAGGAGCAGGACATCACTCAAAGCCTCCCTGGCAGAGGAAGAGTTCAGAAGAGACCCATCCCCACCCTCAGGTACTTTCCCATGTATGCCTCTTTTCCTTTAGAACAAGAGCCAGCTTGTGCTGTCACTGTACCTAGGTGTGGGGAAAGAGCACTGATGGAATGGGGAAGAGGTTTTTTATGTCTTCCAAGGTAGGATTAAATCCCAAACACTTGTTTTATCTTCCTGAGTTTGGTAGTCTTCCAAGAAAATCAGTGAGCAAATACCACCCTAATACTTCATCTGCTTCCTGAATGGTCTCTGGTCATGCAACAAATGTGCCAGGGTATTTCCAATGCCTCTCATGAGCAGGTAAGCACCATATTCTACTGCAATTCCATCTCTGCTACAGGCTATAGCCTTGGCTGTCAGTGCCAAAGCTGTGCAGGTTGTAACACAGAAGGGTGCCTTGCTAACAGAGGTGGTGTGTTTTCCTCAGTCAGAGGATGTTTTGGGAAATGTGATAAATTATTAATCCTTCAAAATATTGCAGCCTTACTATAGAACAGAGTGGAATGTAGTTATCAAACAGCAAACATTGCACATTTTAGAGTTACTTTAACCTTGATAAAGATGCATAACTGATTTTTTCCTAACAGTAGGCAAACCAAAAAGGTGAACAGTGTGAACTGCTAAACTCTTAGAAAAGCAAGCATTGCAACCCAGTATGCTTAAATCAAAGTACCTTAAGGAGAAACTTTCTTAAATGGTTTTTAGTGGAGAGCTGGGTAAAACTTCCATCTGGAGATAGCAACACCTGTAGCCTTACAAGTGTGTTCCCAGCTTTAGTGCTTCAGAGATGCTGAGGTAAAGTTTGCAAATCTTTGGGTGACCTCTGTCCTCTTTCCTGGTTCACATGAGTTTTGTGAAGAACTAATCAACTTTACAAATGTGACATTTTCCCATGCTGTTGTCATGAGGAGAGTGGAGACATTAGATGTGAAATAAAATCACAGATTTTAAAGACTTCCAGTGTGTCTCTGTTACACTAATGTACCTATAATAACTTAAAGAAAGTGCTTCAATGGTAAATGGCCATGCTTCTGGACAGTGACTCTCAATCTGAATGCAACCTTTAGACTGGGTCCGTAGTCAAGCTGAAGGTGCTCCAGCATGGTCAACATATGTAATTTATCATGTGCATGGTATTTCCAGTGTTAAAAAACATTGTGACTTCAAAGAAAATGTTTTTTCCTGGATTTGTTTGAGCGGCTTATCAGGCACAGAGAGTGTTCCAGGCTTGGCTATTATTAAATTGAAGCACTATAAAAAGATTAGTTAAAATGCCCAGACACTGTCAGGACTGCTCTTCTGCAGCCTCCTAATGAAAAAAAGACAAAAATTATGTAACTTATCTGCCTGATATTTTAGTATCCCTTGCTCCTAAAAAAACCATGTTTGAAAAATGTCTTACATGCTGTAAAATCTGTTTGTACAAATATATGCTGTGAAAGTACCATTAACAATGTATTGCATTGTTGAATTGTGTTTAGAGACTTGATGTTTTTATTCATAGATAAAAAAGCCAGAGTTTATTTCTGGAATATTTTTAGAGATAAGGATTTTAATCTTCTCCCTCCTCCTCTTCCAACTTGGAAAAGAAAAAAAGTGTTATTGCCTTTGATCAGACTTGGACATACCAGAACATGGCTCTGTGTGGGAACAATTACAAGATTCTTCTTTCAGAAGGTATTTTTTTGTATTCCTCTGCAGTCTCTGGATTTGTAGTTTGTAAAAGGACTCATAAAAGGTTCTGAAAGAAGAATCCATAGATTGCAAGGTTTGCAAAGGCAGAAGTTTCTGTGCTGTTTGTGCGAAGAGAGGGCATGAAGGGAGGCTGTGTCATTGGTTTGGTCACCTACAGTCGAGTGTCATTACATTCCTCTTCTGGGGTTCTGAGTTGTTTATGTACAATTGAAAATGAAATGTGTTCATGTTGCTTTTGGGTATTTTCCTTATGTTTAGGTTTTACTGTCTTTTACTCTCTACCATGACATTGTGTGGTACGTCTAGCTGCAGGTCGTACTTGTAATGAGAATTTCTGCTTCTCGGGTAGCATGGAAAGGTTTAATTGTACTCTTCTGTTACATGTGGTAATAATTTACCAATTTATGTACTCTGTGATGGTCTCTTGAGTTAAAAGATTCTGAGAGATGGAGGTTTGGTGTGGGGATCTGATGCTGGTAAAGAAGGCTTTTTGACAGGTGGCAAACTGCTTTAGGCAGTCCTATGTCAGGATTTCCCATATAAATTAACTGTCTTGTATGAATGATGTATATTTTCTGTAGATATAGATTTTAACTGTCTCTAATTAATAGAAATATTCATTAAGACTCTGGAAAATGGCTTACATGTTCTCACTCTCTTGTTATTATATATGAAAATTTGTCATTAAAATCACAGTATTTACAGAAATCTTTTCAGCCCTCCCAAATGTAAAGAAAAGAAATATATTTTCAGTATGTTTAGATATACCCCTTATCGTTGTTTGTAATAGTATTACTTGCATGCAAAGTTTTATAAAATACACTCAGTAACCTTTGCGGAATTTTTTAAATGCTTCAGAAGGTAGTTGCTGGATTTTATTGCAGATTATTGGGATATCACTAAAATGTAGTAAATTCCAAAATAGAAATTTACATCAGGATTATGGCCATCTACTGATAATTGAAATTAGGTACTGTTTTAAAAACAGGCCATTTATGCATTTTAAAATGTGAGGCTTTTTCAGTGTTTGATAAGTTCACAAGTGCACCTCTGGCTTCTAAACTGCCAGAACATCTTTTTAAAATATTGCCAAACAAAGTAAATTGTTTGGTAGTACTGAGGGGATTATAATTGTCAACACAGAACTGTGATTCATGGTTGTGGTGACAGAGAAATACAAGATCATCACTATACTATGTGGAAAGTCCAAAACTATTCCAGTGACAACTCAGTGTCCTCCTGAGCAGTGTCCACAGAGATTTGGCTGAAGCTGGTGTTCCCACAAAGCAGCACAGTTGCCTATCTTGAAAAGTCTTCTCTTTGCAGACTGTAAACCCAAAAGAGTCATTTGCTTGCAAAGACACGTTATCTGGCCTTCATCTACAAGAGGCTGTGATAATCCTGCCCCAAACTGTGCTGGTTTGCTTCCTATCCTTCCTTCCTATCCTTCCTATCAAACTGAATGCCTCTAGTTTGATAATCTTTTGAACTTTGCATCCTATCTAAATTGCACAGTTTGTTTACCATTAAGCTGTTGCCAGGTAGGAGGTAGTGGAATCTAACTGGCTGTTAACTGTACTTGGGACTGCCACTCCTTAAGAGGCACATCAGCTGAATCTTCCTTCCTTTGCCTGGATTCACGTGCTCGAGATGGGTTTTGCAGCCATGTAGAGAAACCAACCAAAGTGGGTATTTGTCATTTGCAAAAAAGACGTCTAGAATGCTGTACTGAGGACTGTCCTTGCTGTTTTACATGTTTGACTTTTTTTTTTTCCTTTTTACTTTTTACTTTTATTTAAACTGTTTTCCCAGTGTCCTTGGATTTTTTTAATTTAAAAAACTCATGGTGGTTGACCTGTTAATCAGCTAGTTCTTTCTTTTTGTGTGTTGTGATCTCACTCCTGTAAGGAGATGATTCTCTCTTGATGCTTGGTATAGCACAGGTCAGTGATCTGCCAGGGTGTAACTCACCTGGAGGAAGGTCTGGCCCATGCTAACTAAAAATGCAGTTAATTTCAGTGAAAGACATAAGTAAGTAAATCTTTGAGAGAAAATTTTTTGTCTGCCTGAAGCAAATAGGTGCCTGCTGTATGTGAAGAACAAAAATGGTTAACAGTATTTCCAGTTACACTTTTCTGTCTTATGAGATGCTGGATTAAAGAATGAACAGAATCTCTTTATTTCTCCTCTTCCACTAATGGATATCTTCCCTATGTAGCAAAGTAGGAAAAAAATTTATTGGTTCACAGCTGTCAAGCCATAATTGTATGAAGATCTGTATTAATTTAGTTACTTGGTGAGAGAGTTCTACAAAATGCAGAACTTCTTTTCCTTGCTTTTTAAAACTTACAGATTCTGTCTCAC
Source organism: Vidua macroura (assembly GCF_024509145.1). NCBI lineage: Eukaryota > Metazoa > Chordata > Aves > Passeriformes > Viduidae > Vidua > Vidua macroura. Next base: position 71,946,587 of record NC_071611.1, on the reverse strand, counting down.
ATTCTGCAGGGTTGAATACCTCTGAATACCCATAATTATCTTTCTTTGTGAAACTCTATGTGGTTGAATTTCAATACCTACCCCTTCTGGAATGGAAATAAATGTGCTAATTGCTTTTCATTAAGGTAGATTTTCTCCTTTCCTGTGAGAATTTCTTTTAACTTCCTATATCTCTGTATTGTGTGTTAGGCTGAATTTCTTTTTATAGCATATTTAAGCACTTTTAAATATAATGATTGATGCCAATGAGTTATAGGCAAGTGTCAAATATCATTCAGAATGTTACATAATCATATTCTTTAGTAACAAGATGTCACTTCCCATTATAAAATCACAGAATGGTTGAGGGACCTCTGGTAATTACCTGGTATAAATCCCTACTCAGGTGGGGTCAACTAGACCCAAGTGTCCAAGACTGTGAAAAACTTTTGGATATCTCCAAGGATGGAGACTCCACCACCCCCCTGAGTAACCAGTGCTCAGTCACCCTCACAGGGAAAATGAGTTTCCTGATGTTCAGAGGGAACCTCCTGTGTTTCAGTGTGTGCCCATCCCCTTTGGTGCTGTCACTGGGCACCCCTGGGAAGAGCCTGGATCTGTTTTCCTTGCAGCCTCCCTGCAGGAGTTTGTGTACATTGGTGAGATCCCCTGAACTTTTTTGTTCTCCAGGGTGAACAGTCCCAGCTTTCTCAGCCTTTCCCTATAGGAGAGGTGCTAAGAGTCCATCCATCATCTGGGTATCCCTTTGCTGACAGTATGTCCATGTCTGTTTTGTGCTGGGGAGCCCAGAACTGCACCCAGCATTCCACCTGTGGCCTCACCAGAGCTGAGAACAACAGAAGGCTTACATCTCTTGATCTGCTGTCAATACTTTGCCTAATCTAGCCCAGAATCTGTCCATCTACTTTGCAACAAGAGCATGTTGCTGACTCACATTCAGTTTGATGTCCTCCAGCTTCCACGGGCCTCTTTCCCTTCAGAACCTTATCCCACAGGACTTTTCCAAGGAGAGGTCTGAGTGAAATCTACAGCAATGATCTTGATTTTTAACCACCTCTCTCCTCTCTGGATCATAAACTCCACTGTTTTGCAGTTATGAAAGTGGTCAAATAATATTTCTGTAAGTGCATGAACTGTTGTGCCTTTGAAAAAGATAGGAGCAGAGTATGTATTGGAATCAAAAAGAAAAAAAAATAGAAACACCAAGGGAACTTTCTGTGAATAAACAAAATATTCACTTGCAGAATATTTATTGAATTAATTCTGTCAGAAACTTTTCTGTCTTGGGGTGGCAAGAGAGGATAGTATGCTAGCATGAATAATTCCTTAAAAGGAATTAGTAAGCTTCAGAAATTGTCAGTTTATTTAAACATTTAATTTCATTCTGAGTGGTATGATTAGAATTTAGTAGATATTTTCATTGTTCTGATTTAAAGGAAAAAAGGCAAAGTGCTACAAAGGATGACCTACAGTGATTAAAATCCACACACAGTCTAGCTCATTCACAGTGTATAAACACAGTTCCCAATGGATCAAAACAAAGTTAAAAACGAGTTATTCCCTTCCCCATGAAAGGACTTTTTCTTAACACCACTGTTCTGTCATCGTGTTAACACTGGTACTTGGCACAGTCAGGATGGAAGCACTCTACAGTGTAGGAAAACCTGAGGACAGGAATCAGCATCCATTGGGAAAGGGAGAGGGAGAAGTAGAAAGATGTCAAGATGAAATACACCTCAAACTTAAGAAGTTATTTGAGTTTCTTGTGAACTTTTGCCATTGCTGATTCATGACTTCAAAGGGTTTCAGGACAACATTTGACAACTGAGTCAGCATTCATTTTTTAAATTTAACAGCAGAGTTTTACTGAGAAATGAAAAAGATAGATTTATGTGGTCTTTTGAAGTCAATGAAGTAATTCACAGTTGAGTTATAGTTCAGTTTTTTGGCATTTTCTAGATTTTTCCCCCCCATCAAACTGGGCTGTATCTAAAGCTGCGCTATTTATTTGTCTGAATGGGAATTGTGAACAGTTGGTAGCCTTACATCATCTATCTGACTTATCCTGAAATTTTTAAAGAATCATGCTGTCAAGATTTAGTGATCATTATTTATTTAGACCAAGTATAAAACCCTGTATTTTGTACAGAATATATAAATAGAACAACTGATAGAGTAAGCTTTGTGTTAGATTTGAAATCCAGTAATATGCAGTACTATTGCCATGATAGTGATGCTTTGTCCCTTACAGTGCATTTCATTTAAGGAGCTGAAATAAGCTGCACACCATTATTGATGCAATTCTGTCATTGTAATGTATAAGAAATTACATTTCAATTTATTAATTTCACTATGTTACCATGATTTATCAAAAATCTTATTAATCAAACTAGTATTTCAATTGCAGTTGCTTGGCTTGGCCTTGCAAAGAGGAATGTACCTGGCTGGAGCATGGTTATGAAATTATACTTGAAACAGTTTTTTAGCAAAACAAAGATTTTTAGAGGATTTTACTGATAGGCTGAATTGGTACAGGCTTACTTTTTAAAAGAATGACAGTGTTGTAACTTTAACGTGGATTTTATGGCATTGCTTGAAGAGACAATGTGATCTAGTAACTTTGAGAAAATAGATTTTTGAAAAAAGTGACCATGACACAGAGGATTTCTAGACCATGAAGTCTTCCTATTTATGTATTTTAAGATAAATTATTATCATCCTTTTTCTCCTGCTCATAATAGTTGTATTTAGAGCCTGGACGCTCAACCAGCAGATGTTCATTGGGTTTTATAGTTTGCCTCTGAGTAGGCTTTTCTGCTTCTTTGTTTTCAGTGCCTGCAGTTCATTCTCTTCTGTCCTCCTTAGAGCTTCACTAAATACACTGTGTGTTCTCAGCTTTCATTAGCCTTTTCTTTCAGCTCTCTTGCAGTTGCTTATTTATTATTGCTGCACTTGATCCCTTTGCCTTTTGCATGTGCCAGTCTACCTCTTCCCTGTCTCTGTCCTTTTATTTATGTTGCACTCCAAAACTGTGCAGGGTCCTCCAGAGTTCTCACTGATATTCTTCAGTCAAGGAAGAAGGAATCCCTCCTCTGGCAGAACTGACTGTGTGAGGCTGCAAGTGTTTGGAGAAAGGGCTTGGTTCTCTTGGCACAAAGGCAGGCTTCTGCCCCATGATTAATTAGCGGGATGTTGCAGCAAATGAACTGTTGCAGTTAAACCAGTACAGTAATGGAACACAATGAGCAGCAGCACTGAAGGCTGGCGTGGGCTAGGGTAGGCTGATCCCAGGAGGTGTTGGTCCAGGCAAACAATTTTCACAAAAACCCACTCCTATTGTGTACCCATAGATAGAGAGTTCCTGAAAATTACACAGTATTTAAAAGCCTAATGATGAAAGTAAGATTTTTGGAGAATTTACAGTTTGAGTTTTTTGCCTCAGGAGTTGTACTTTTTTGTTGTCAAATACTTTGTACAAAGTCAAGCTTCCTTGACAAGCTGACCTTGTGAGAGGAGTTTTCCTGGAGAACACAAAAGTTATGATGGCCAGACTGAGTTTTACTGAAATTCCTGTGTGTCACATTACTATTTTGCAAATAGCTGTCTCCTCAGAGTTTAGGTTTGATAACTACTGGCCATAAGCAGTAATAGGGTATGAGGGTAACTTTACCCTGAGATCCCTCATGCAATCTCCTGAAATATCCTCCTCTTCAGTAACTTTTTTTTCTGTGATAACACTTGTAAGCTGTCTAAATGTAGTTAGTTCTGGTTGTTCTGAGCTATAGTAATAGTAATTTGCAAATGTGATATACCTAGAAGTTCCACAGTGCTACTACTGTTTCTTCTTATTCTTCTTGCCTAAAGCCAGAGTCTTATGGCAGACTTAAGGCCTTTTCCCTTAAAAGGGAAAAGAAAATGTTTAAGCAGAGAATAAAACATTACTGAATGCTTTGATGCTCTTCTTTCGCTAAAAGAGAATAAATGGCTTTAAAGTTTAACTGAGTTCTGTTCCATCTGGTGGTTTACTAACTTGTCTGTGGCATTTTAACAGAAATTATGAAAAACAATTGATCTAGATAAACTGAGACATTTGTGATCAGAGGGAAGGCATGGACATTTCAGCATTATTACAATGTCTCATGATATTAACAAATGTTTTGCTGTCATTGCTGCTGCATTTCCTGCATAAAATTTTATATGCAGAAAGATAAAAACCTGGAAACATCCTAATAAGTGGTATGCAATTCATAGTTATATGCCAAATACTTTGATTGTGATTATTAACTCATTGCACTATAAGAATTTTTCTATATAAATTAAAATCTTCTTTAATTTTTTTGAGCCTCAGAAAACATTGCTTCTGGTTGTGCTGAACTAAAATGAACACTGAAGTAAAAAGATACTGTAAAGTAAAGAGAGTACAGTTCTTTGCTAGGTAATGTTCCAAGAAATATTTTTTTTGCAAGCCTGACAGTATTTCCAAATTTTAATTGAAATGTACCAATTCAAAAATCTGTGGACACAAAAAGAATACCATTTTTTTGTTCACTTTTTTTTTGTGACTCTGTTTTTTTTTGCCAAAGTGATTAAAAAAAAGTGCAGTCCTAAACTACCTGGAAGTTGCAGTTTTACAGCACTGCTGAGGGTAGTTTTAGTAAAATACTTCTATCTAAGACTGGGTGACATGAAAAAAGTAACTCATTGATATTGTTGCTTGATAAATAGTTGTTGCCAAGAAATACTGATTGTCTAAGCAGTAGACTAATGAAGATCACATAATTTTGTGTTAGTTGGACAAACTAGCATTTGAGGATTTAACTAATCTTGCAAATGATCAGTGTTTACTGACATAGGCCTACCCATGTTCTTAATGAGTTTTTATATGAAAGCTGAAGCTACCAGTATGAAATTGATTTCTACTTTTATTAAAAAGCTCAGTGCAGATTTAAGGATAGCATTTTCCAAGTGTTTTGTGGCTGAATGAGAACTGGTGTCTTGTGATTCTGTTAAATTTTTTGTATGCGTTGGGACACATTGTAAAAGGTATTTTTAACCATTACAGAAAATACATGTTTATAATCAGGGAAAAAAGAAATAAATTAAAAGCAATTTGATTTTCCACTTCATTAAAGCTTGTGAACTGATTGGTGATTGGTAGATTCCATACACAGGATAAAAAAATAATTGAATTACTTTAGGAAAAGGAAAATCAGTATGCTGCACTGAACACAAGTACTTTCCTATTGGGTCACAAATAGCAGAGTAGATGATCTATTACAGAACTTTCTGCTGGGGTAGCTGCAGAACATGAGCAAAAACACATGGGAATTTAGTATCCTGGAGCCTCCTAAAGCTGCAATATAGTCAGTTGTTTGTGGCATGCAGCTTTTGAGAATTACCGCCGGATTACTCGGACCTTTTTTAACATGTAAGATTCTTGGCATGAATTCCAGTTGAGGTGAGGCAGAAAACCATTAGAGACAACGGAGATTCCAAATGGCTAATTGTTTTAAAAGGAATAGTAGTGAGTGCATGTAGTGTATTTGTCCCAGGGCAAGAAGAAACTTGGTGATCCCTCCCTTCCCATGCTTAATTTAAGAAGAGTAAAGATATTACTCTTACTTGTGTCTATTTATTTATTTACAGAGTTGTTCTGAGCTACGGTGAGTGATTTCAGTGTCCTGAAAACTCAAAATGTTGTGTATCTACTATATATTACACACCCCTTTAAAACATCAGTGGTATTGGGAAAAAGACAGCTGTTTTTCATTTAAGTTAGAAGAAGATAATCCATAGGCAAAGTATTTGCTGATGGAAAGAAACAGACATTGTTTGAAACTTTTTTCTTAAGCTAAATTATTTGCAGAATCATGTTTTGGGAAATGAAGCTGACCCATTCTGCTCTGTAAGGATCTGGATTTAATTTTTTCCTTCTTTGCACACTTGGTTGGAATCCCTAAAATCTTGTCCATTAGTTACTTATAAACTGTTGGTCAGTAATATTCTAGCTTTGTCTTCTCCCTGTTGAAGTCTAAAAGGACTGCTGTACTATCATATTTGGCTCTTTGGATGTTCCATTTTAGAGCTTTATCAGAGTCTCTAAAATATTTTTCCCTCCTCCCTTTCCTCCTGGCTCCAGTTTTGAATATATGAGAAATAGAGATATTTTGTTCAATGACATGCAGTTTTTCTGATGTTGTTGTGCCAATATATTTTTCTTTACTAACAGTGTGACATTAATTTTTTCCCCATGTTTTTCTTCATGTTTTCCTATTTCTGAAAGCCCTGCTTTCTCTGGCCACGGAATTTAGGAGATTTTAGATTTTTCTATTTAAAGAATTAGCTCTTCCATAAACCCTGTGTTTCGATGTTTCTCTCTGGTTTAAAATACATTGTTTGATAATAGTGTACTGTCACAGCTTCAGCTGAGGTTCTTGGGATGACAGTTCTTTAACTCCAGGGTACATGATCTAACATCTCTCATTGGCACCTGGTTCTCTCAAAAAGTCTGTTATATTAATGTCTGTTTAATCTCAAATCAATTAAGAGTTTATTTTGCATTGAATTTTGTCCAGATTTTATCTGTGCCTTATGGTTATATCATGCTCTCTTGACTACAGCAAGTTCACTATCTTAATAAAGCAAAGATTTAAGAGAGCTACTCTCTCTGATGACTCATCTGCAAAGAATAACAAAAGGGCTTGACATAAGAATAAATTATTGTTCAACAGAGAGTGATTGGTCTTGATGGAGATGAAAACTGTGGATGAAATAAAACAAGCATGTCTTGCTCATTTCATAAAAACTACCCTGGTATAATCAAAATGGCTTTCAAGGGGTCAGAGGTCTGTGCAAGTCATGAGGAATCATAATTTGTACAAACCCATGTCTTTTTGGTCTTATTGACTGTATCTCTTAAGAGCCACTATTATGCAATGCAATTAATCATCAAGGGAGTTTGGATTTTGGTACGTATTTGAAGGAAACTTTTTTAAATTGCTGGAGCTTTATGTATTTGTGTATTCTGTGAAAGCTTAGGCTGTGCCAAATGCAAATCTCCTTTGCTCTTTGAAGTTTTAGGTTTACAGTACCTCTGGTCACCTGCTCAAGGATGTGATGGAAGCTTGATAATATATTTGAGGAAACCAGTCACAAGCAGACTTCCAAAGTAGCAAATAATATGAGCTTTTTACCCCTCTTTTTATACATATTGACATGCCCAGCAGGATAGGGACATGAGGACAGAAAACTTTCCTTAATTGAAGAGTGAAATAGATGCCTCAGGGAGTGTTATGCAAAATGCCTTAACAACACAAACTGGGTGTGCTTCCTTTGAAGTGACACCATAGGGACCAGCACGGCTTTTGTAACTCTTGGCATTCCCAAACTGGCTACTTTTTACACATAACTTTTTGTCACTTGTTTTAGAATCCATCTCATATCACCTGGAATGTATTTTTTTATCAGTTTCCCCAAATCAGAGTAGAAATGTCTGGCATTGGCTTGAACTGTTATTTTTTCCAGCCAACCTCTTGCTGGTAGCAGAAGAAAGAGTAGTTGAGTATCCTCAGTGCTTTTACTATTTTTTAACACCCTTCATTGCCACTCCCTTGCAATACCTGGCAGAGAGTCTGTGAATGAGACTGCACATCAGGCCAGGTAGTGCTCTGGAAAGCATAACCCTGTTCATATCTTTCTCTGAAGAATTAAGTGTTAACACAAAGTGTTATGATTCCAAATGTACTTAGTACTTTAATGCAAGCAAACCACATTCCAGATGAAAGTCCTCAAACTCATCTGCTGGTGTGTCAACTAGGTGGACTTTTTGCCTTTGTGTTAACTTACAGCTATTTTCTTGTGTCAATCTACTCTTGCCACTAAAAATGTCTCAGATCTATTAAAGTAAAAAAAAAGAACATTGTTAGGTAAAACATAGATAGTAGAACTTGCAAAATTATTGTAGAGAAATAATTTCTAAAATGTATAAAACTATGTGCTTTAAATAAATGTAACTTTATTACAACAACATTTAATATATAATGATATTGTTTGGTTGGTTGCTTTTAAACACAACAATGGATTCAGTTACGTACATTTTATTGCAATAGAAAATGTTGAGTCTGTAACTTTTATTTACTTACTTTTTGCAGTCCAGACAGTCGGTGTGCAAGTATGCAGCATTTCTGAAAACAGTTTCTTCTAGACTGCAGTGGACTTATTTCAGACTGCTCTGATGTGGCTAGAACACCCCCTAGTCAGAAGCGGGGTACTTATACCACTGAACTAATCTCTGTCTACTGCAGAATCCTGAGGTTTAGAAATTAAAGGCATGAATAATTTAACTATTTTCAGAGTTACTCCAACTCACCTTATTCTGTGATTCTGTAATATTTTCTCTTTCTGAAGGTCGCAGGAAGGTTAGTGGCCCATTGCATGTATACATTACCTTGAGAATGTCTTCCGAGTAACAGTCAACCTGCTCTATTAACATTATTCCATGGCTTGCATTAAAAAAAACCCAAAAAAAAACAAAAAAAAAAACCAAAAAAAAAAAACCAAAAAAAAAAAAAAAAAAAAAAACAAAACCAAAAAAACAAAAAAACCAAAAAAAAAAACCAACACCCAAAAACAAGCAACCCAAACCACAAGCCAGAAAGCCAGATGTGGAAAAAAAGATATCGCAGCTACCATTTTTCCATTATGTATTTTGCCACAAGCTCATGATGAAGATTGTGAAATCATGATGAGAAAGTGTCCATTTGCCTTGGAAGTATCCTCACAGGAATATCTATGCTTGTACAGTTGGTCTGTCCTGTCCAGTAAAAAGTACGCTAAGGTCACATAGCTTTGGATGTTTCTCTGGGATATTTCTTCTTTAAATTAACTCCTCAGCATTTCCACTTACTATGAAGTAATACTGAACACCAATTTCCAGCTGTCCTGTTTACTGAAATACAAATTTAATTTAAAAGATCACTAAAAGAGTGTAGACTTCAAGAGTTGATGCCCTGAGTTGATACTAAGCTCTGGGATTGTCCAATGCAGCACAAACAAGGCCCACATCTTAATTTTCCTCTGTCAATGAGTGAACGTAGGAAGAAAACCAAAACTGCAGCAAAACCATATGATAACAATAGGTCTGTCATCTGATCCATCTGGCTTTTTACTTTTAAAACAAATATTAGGAACTGCTCTGTGGCTTGGGAGGTAGTTAAAGTAGTACATATATATCCCTAAGATGACTTGTTAAGGCCTAGAATTGAACTATTTTGTCAAAGTAAAAATAATTCTGCATAGTTCATAATAAAATCTGTTTTTACACCTATGAATATGTTTGATTCTCAAGTAAACCCTGAGGAATTGCCTATTTTGCAAATAGTGAAACTTCAGCTGTAACGTGTCAATTATGAAGTTATTCCTGCTCTACTAATTTTTGCTGCTCTGAGGTTAGACACTGCTGCCAGTGAGATGCTGTGGTCTAGTTGTCACCACAGCATTACCATTGGTTCTGTAAACAGCTTTAATTAAATTGCTTAATTTCTGTTTCTGAATTCCCTCTTTTTTAATGTATTTTTTACAGTTGGTATTTTCTGAAAATACTTACTTTTTATGCTTATGTTTATGTGAAGCATCCAGATATGATTGGGGTTTTTTTAGACAAACTTAATTTTAAAATGTAAGGGAGGAGTACAGGTTAAAAGCAGTAGTGTTGATTGAAAATTAAAACTACTCATTGCATTAAAAGTGCACGGTGTCCTCTGAGGTTTTTTATTTGTTGCTCTTTGTATTTTTCCTGCTAGTAATATGCCACTGAATATGCAAAGTAGATATATGAGAAAACACCATGAACTCCTGTCTGTGATCACCTGAGCCTTACAAGAAAGCTCACTGATTTCTGGGTTTCTTTGAAATCTGTTGCTTAAGTAAGCAGGCACTAGATAAGGTTCAATCAAAACCAAAGGGAATAAAGGAAGAGCAGGACAGCTGGAAAGGAAATCTAGTCCTTTATATATGACACCAAGCCCAAAGTTATGCAGAATTTGTAGAGCTGAATTTCAAGTACTTCATATTCCACCTCAGGCGTAGATTCATGTAGCCAGGTATGTCTGACCTTCAGCCAAGGCCCCACAAACTGGATCAATGTGATCCCAACCTGCACCTGCAGGTAATGAGGTTACTTGTGTTATCTATGGCTCTGATTTGATATCCACCAAGGGCAGCAGTAAGAGCTATAGCACTTCTAAGGGAAAATAATTTGTAATTTGAGGTAGGAGAGAAAGACGTGAGACTGTAGCATATCCTGGTCTACATTGGTTTAATTGTTAATACTGTGCTTGGGCCTGATGGAGCAGCAAAAGAGTGGGAGAGACATATAATGTTTTATCTATCCTCGTAGAGCTGAATCTGTTCAGTACATAGCCTAACTGGGAGTCCAGCACAGTGGTGAATGAGAATATACTTCATGTTTATGGAACAGAAGCGTAGCAAAAGTGGGGAAAAGGCATCCATTAGAAGTGTGTCTACAAAAGGATCTGTGGCGACAAAACTATAGTGCCTTATCTACAGATTATATTGTTCCATTGACTGTTTTTATACATGACCCTCTATTTGGTCTTGAACATGAGTTATTTACTGTGTATAGTTCTCCTGCCCTACCCTTGAGGATTTCTGTTAAAAATGATGCACCCACTTACTCTTGATTATGGCTCATCTCCTGCTCCTCACTGAAGAATTCCCAAACCTCACATCAGTGAGCTGATTTCCTGTTGTGACTTTTGGGTACTTAATCTGTGAAAGAAATCAGATACCCTTTAAGCACCTGTAGCTCAAGTGTGCTTCAAATGCCAAGAAGCACTAAGAGGGTCCTTCCAGACAGGAGTCTTTAGATGCTATAGTACTGCCTATTGTAATTTGAAATAAGGGTGGTATTCCTTTACAGATTAGTTTTTTGAAAGGAAAATGGTTAGATTCTTTGAAAACTCCAAATTGTATTTCAAGAGGCAGATTCCAGGATGTGTCTTGTCAAATCTCTGCAAGACTGTAATCCTGTCTGAAGTGAGCTTTCTTCACCTTTTCAGCTTAGAAAAATCCCCAAAGTTTTCTTGTGACATTTCAGGGAGGTACTAGTAGAGTTCAGTTTTAACTTCCACATAAAAACAAACAAGAAAGTTGTTGGTATGTGCTCTACCTTTCTCCATGTAGCAATTAATAGCTACTAAATTATAAGTAGCCTGGGTGCTAATTTGGTGGCCTGAAATACTTGAAGTTAAAAGGCTAAATACACTTTTAATGTATGTGTCTAATAAAATAGTGACAACCAGTAAAATAAATCAGCTTCTCTCTTTGTTTTGATGTATTTCTTCAGAAAACGGCCTATCCTACCACTTAGCAGAAGAGATAGTCCTCTTAATTCTTTCAGGCTTCACCTGGTCATCCCAAATCTGTTTTGTTTGTCTACATGAAGGGCATTTTAACTGTTTGAGCCATAGATGGTTCAAAATGATACCATTTCACATCTGAGGTGGACATCCTTATTGTGGTCCAAGTTTTTTCATAGTTTTAAACATAGATTCCTTTGATACCATGCTTCAGACTGCAAGCAAAGAGGTAAAGTAATACAGTATGTCTTTGCTGTATTTAATTCTTTAACTGTATATTTTTGAAGCGTATGTCAAGTGTATTTACCTCAGAGCTTTGCTGGCCATAGCCTGCTCATTTAAAGAATAGCTACAGCAGTCTTGTTTTTCCGTAGTCTCCTGTGTGTGTGGTGTGTTAATTAGTTACTGGTTACTCACTGTGTGCCAGTGTGACTTCAGTGTGCCTGTGATGTCTGAAGCTGAGAATGCTCCAGTTGCAGCAGCAGCCACAGGAGCAATTTCGGTTCCGGCTAATGCCAAGTCACTTTGTTTTAATGATCCTTGCAGATGACTTGGGAGAGCAACAACATTTCCACACAAGACACATCACCCTTAGCTGAACAGAGAGCTGCCATAATCTGGGGCTGCTACAGGAATTTTGTGGGGGGAGAAAAGCTGAAGAATGGAGTGCTATCTGGGCAAAAAAAAATAAAAAGAGGTGTGTTTGATTATCTAGAGTGCTGTAATTACTAAACACCTTTGTGATTAAGAAAGTGGAGTTATTCCCCATATTACATGTGAGAAAACAGTGAGGGCTTGTCTACACAGGGATGTTATGCAGTTGTGTTGTTAGCCGGTACACTGCTGTATTTAAACAGCTGTAATTATGCTAGTAGAATTCCCTGGGTGAGACTTTCCTCTGAGTTGAAACATATCCTTTTCTGGTTGTGAGGCGTACTGCTTTGGAAGAAATTTCAAGTTACCTAAAAAAGGAAAAAGAAACTGAATTTCTGGATAAATGCAAACTAAGACCAAATAAGTTATGCTCAGTAACTATTGGCTTTAAAACATTTCTCTCATGCTGTATAGCCTTCCTGGCTAGACAAGCCTTGAACAGGATAGTAATGGGCTTGTTCACTGTTTCTTCTGCTTGCTAATACTGTGTTACTACTTCCTTGTGTCTGCTGTCTTCTCCCTAAATCACTGCAGATTTTTTGTTTGTCCTAGAGGGCTTCTTTTGCAAAAGAATTCATATGTACAACAGCAGTGCCACAGTCACTAGAAGTTACTTTTAAAAAATAGGAAACTCAAGTATACAGAATATATAGCAAAAGATGAGATATTCTCTGGCCTATACAGTGGAACAATTTTCCCACTGTGAAATTGGACTGGCAGTAATTCAGGAGTTAAGTGCTCTTTATAAAAAAAGACTTCTGATTTAACGGTGTCTCTCATCTTCTTACTGCAAGACTATTAAAGCCCTCTCCAACAGCATCCAGATGTAAAGATGTACACAGCCACAAATAGAGAAAAAAAGAGCACTTGCCTTGTGAAAGAACTCTATGTAAGAGTTGGAAGAAATAATTTCAATTTTTGTGCCTTCACTGTGAGGAGAAAAGGCCATCTTTGTCCTTTTCCTCTGAGTAAGGGGTTTATACCAATTAATTAATGATATTGTAAAGATGAACCAACAGGCTGATGAAGAAAAACAGGACCACAAGCATTTATGAAAAGTGGGAAATCTCACTGAAATACAAAAAAAAAAAGAGTGACAAAGGTTACTGCAACTGAACAGTACTTGGTTTTCCACTCATTTACTCTTACAAGGTACTAGGTACAGGAACATGTCGGAATAATCATATAATTGAAGCATATTAAGGGTGAAAAAAAGAAATTAGCAAAACCAGTTAGAGGTCTAGAAATTAGTGTTTGTCCAGCAGAACTGCACAGCAGATGAATTTGCACCAAAATTCAGAAGACTTATATACTGACCTCCCATGGGAAGTGCTAAAGATTCCATTGCTTGGGAAGCATACACCTACTGGTAGGTTGCATTTTCATCAGTATTTCTGTAATCTTTCCATTTGGTGAAAGTGCAAAACCCTTAATTTTTAATTCATTACTGGTTAATGTTGGTTTGAAGAGCTGTTTGTTTAAGGGGTAGAACAGTGGATGGTAACTGAGGCATTACTTTTGTGAATCAAAATGATGTATCCTTCATTATTTTGTTAAGGCCAGAGGCTAAAAACCATTTTTTACATGTTTTCATTGTTTTCAGGAGCAAATAGTCCTAGGGCTTCTTGAATTAACCAATACAAGTGTACAAGTTTTCCCACTTTAGCATTTGAATACTTTGTTTTATATTAGAAAACAAGTTTTGAAGAGAGGAAGAATGTTTGACTTTGAATGTTTAACACAGTTATAATTAGATTTAGTCATAGTGTGATGATCATTTATGCATGTCATTGATTTCATAGAATGATTTAGGCTGGAAGCAAACCTTTAAGAACTGAGTCCAACCATTAATCCAGTAGTGCCATTAACCCAGCAGTGGCAAGTCCACCATTAAACCATGTCCCCATGTCATCTACACATCTTTTAAATACCTGATGGTGACTCTACCGCTTCTCTGGGTGACTTGTTCCAATGCTTGACAACCATTTTGGTGAAGAAAGTTTTCTTAATTTCCAACCTAAACCTCCCATTGAGACCATATGTTGTCATCCTGTCCCTTGTTCCCTGGAAATAGGACCTGACCTCCACCTGGCTGCACCCTCCTCAGGTGGAGTGAGTCAGGGAGTTGTGGAGTGTGAGAAGGGCCCCCTGACCTCCTTTTCTCCAGGCTGAGCCTGTTTCCCTGTTCCCTCAGCTGCTCCTCAATGGACTTGTGCTCCAGCCTTTTCTCCAGCTCCATTCCCTCCTCTGGGCACCCTCTGGCCCCTCAGTGTCCTTCCTGAATTGAGGAGCCCACAACTGGGCACAGCACTCCCAGCTGTGGCCGCAGCGCTGCCCAGCCCAGGGGGACGCTCCCTGCCCTGCTCCTGCTGCCCCACTCTTGCTGACACAGGCCAGGACACCCTTGGCCTTCTTGACTCCCTGGCCACGCGCTGGCTCAAGTTCAACTGCTGTTGACCAGCACTCCCAGGTCCTTTTCTACCAGGCAGCTTTCCAGACACTTTTCCCCCATCCTGTAGAGCTGAAGGGGTTGTTGTGACCCAGGGGCAGGACCCAGCATTTTGCCTTGATGAACCTCAGACCACTGTCCTCGTCCCATGGATCCACCCTGTTCTGATCCTTCTGTAGAGCCTTCCTGCTCTCCAACCCAGCTCAGTGGCATCTACATTATCAACAGGACTGGGCCCAGCACTGGACCCTGGGGCACTCCCAGCCACCAGCTGGATGTAACTCCACTCATCACCACTCTCAGGGTCCAGATGCCCAGATGGTTTTTCACCCAGATATCACACCTGTTCAAGCCATGAGCAGCCAGTTTCTCCAGGAGAATGCTGCAGGAGACAGTGCCAAAGGCTTTGCTAGAGTCCAGGCAGATAATATTCACAGCATTTCCCTGATCCATTCAGCAGGTCACCTTATTCTAGAAGATCAGGATAGTCAAGTAGGACCTGCCCTTCATAAACCTATGCTTCTTTACCTTCATAGATGCTAATTCCATGTTTCAAAAGTAAGCATGTTTATTTATTTTTGTTCTGTGGTCCAAGCTCTGATCTGTTACAGGATATTTGACCTTTCATTATTATTACTGAAAATTACAAACATGTATGCAAAACCCAGAGTGTAATTCTAGTCTTTATTCTGCTTATAACTGCTTAAAAAAACACCACCAAAACTGGTAGAGAAGCCTAACACTGAAACTTAAGAAATTGTCATTCTGAGGAAAGCTTTCTGGACCAAAGTAATATAAACAACTGCTGCTGTGCATGGGGAAACTGACTGTGTTTAAGGAAATAAAAATTAATGTATTTCTTTTTCAAGTGCAAAATCCTGGATTGATAATATAATACGATATTATCTATATATTGATGGGGTTTTTGGTTTTGGTGGTGGTGAGTGTTTTGTTTGTTTTTTGTATCTCACTGCTCAGCGTGCTTACACATATATATTGCCTTAACTCATAATAACTCCATGCAATGATTTTCAGGAGATTTTTTATTTCTTGATAATGGATTTGATAATTTTTATTTCTTTTGATAATAATCTACCCATTAGCCCTGATGATAGTCAACCACAAGAACAGGAAATACTGAAAGAAACTTCTATTTTCCCAGCTCTTGTGATTTTGCTGCTGTTGCTCAAGGGTGTAATTCAAATATAGAGTGCAGAGCAAGTGCAATAAGATTTCCATTCAATTTAACAGTCTAAGAATGTTTCAGGTTTTTATTTATTCCCCCTTAGGACAAATGTGTCACATGCTACTTTTTTTCCCTGCTTGTCTATTCATCTTTTCTTTAGCTATTCTAAATAGCTAATAGATAAGAAAGTGGAGAGGTCAATGAGAGAAATGTTTTTTCAAATGACATACTGCTCGCATGTTGCTGCATTTGTATGGATATTATAGTGTTCTTGTCTTAATGATAGGTCTCATTCTAGATTGTTTTATTCAGCCTCTTATCTCCTGTTTTGAGATCATAGTCTTTAGTAAAATAACCTTAATGCAGTCATATATATAGTCCTTAAAATCAGTTTATGTTCCTTTCCAGTAATCCAGTGATCTAAAACCATTTCTCTCTGGGAAGTATTCTGTTCTTTCCTTGCCTTTTGTTGTGGCTTTCCTGAGTAGAAGCTGGCTCTTTCTGTTAAAAAAAATTGAACAAAAATAATTTTTAATAATTTTACAAATAGTGCACAGCGGAACTAGTAAATAATGATTGGGGGATGTTTCATAAAATCCATTTATGCAAATACAACTATCAAAAATGTTTCTCATGTTCAGTTCAGCCATTCATAATGATAAAATACATTGTGTTCTGTAGAAGAAGCTGATGTGAATTGAGACTGAGGTGGCTTCTGCTTATTCCATACTTCCAAACAAAACAGAAGACACAGCAAACAATTCTCTTTTTCAACCCTTCAGTACCGTTCAGGGTCTTGAATACTTACTTAAACAATGAATGAGTAGTTATAGATACAGGGTAGTTTTTAATGGTGTTTTAATACTGAATTAGTGATAGCTGGAGGCTTGACTAAATTCTGCCAGGTTCTGTTTCATGGAGCATCTCTTGGCAACCCCATCTGTTGCTTGGCTGTCCTCAGAGGGAAAAGGTTGTTCCACACATCTGGCTGGAACTTCCTCTGTTTTTACTTTTGTTCTCTCATGTCCTCCATGCATCTCAGCAGGAATCATGGCTGTATCTTCACGCTAAACTCTTCATGGCTACTGGCAGGCTGCATGCGGTTCTCTAAAGCTGCATCTGAAGAAGTAATCACAGCTTTTCCTCAAGCACTCAGCACCCCATTTATCTAGTTGGCCCTTGGAGAAGCTTGTTTAGGTTCCTCGATGGCAGGACAAGGGGGAGTGGCCTTAACATGAAGGAGAGTAGGTTTAGATTATATATTAGGAATAAATTCTTCACTGTGAGGGTGGTGAGGCACTGGCACAGATTGCCTAGAGAGGTTGTGGACTCCCCATCCCTGGAGGTGTTCAAGACCAGGCTGAATGGGTCCCAAAGTAACAGGGTCTAGTGCAAAGTTTCCTGCCCATGGCAGGGGATTTGGAGCTAAATGATCTTTAAAGTTCTTTTCCAACCGAAACCATTCTGTGACTGTATGACTCCAGACATTATGATTCGAACGTTGTTTTGGTGCTGTGAGGCCCCAAACTGAACATACACTTCCAAAGGGTGGTCTAAAGAGCAGAGAGTAAGTGGGAGTATTCACCTAGCTACCGCCTGGATTCAGGATTACCTTTAGTCCTTACTGCTGCCATTGTGCACTGTGGGCACCTGTTTAGCCTTTTTTTTCATTTTACCAGCCCCTTTTCAGCAATGGTTTCCAAGTCAGTCAGTCCCTAGCATGGCTTATTGCAAGTTTAGTTCATCTTATCTGCAAGAGATTGCATTTGTCCTTGTTGAATTTAATGAAATTACTGCTGGCCCAGTCCTGTTTATTTTTCTCTCAATGGCAGTCCTGCCCTTGAGTGTATCATTGAAATGGAGGTTGATTGAGATAATTAATAATGCCAACCAATAGTGAATCAAAAAAAAGAACAAAAGATACCATAATCTTTGTATGATAGCATCTCCATTAAAAATAATCACCATTTTCAGGCACAGTCCTACAATTCAGCAAGCAGCTGTGGATGGTAAATTGGAGCAAAGTGAATGTACCCCTTTTTCCTCGCCTTAGAATAAACACGTATTTATATTGAGATATGTAGATACTTATCCATTGTATTCATTTAGCTTCTGTTCTAGCATCGAACACACTTTGTTGTTGGCTTCTGTCACTTAATGATTTTATTTTCAAGCATCACTTCTTAGATGTAAAGTAATCTGCTATGTAGGAGAAATTGAGTGTGGGTTCCTACATTATATTTAATGGAGTAGGCTGGAAGATAAGCCTGGTTTTTAACTCCAAATGTACTATGTATTTATGTGTGTGTCATCAAAGCTTTTTTTAATGTCTGCCTTCCATGTCTGAAATAGGATGTCACAAAATGTAATGAGAAATTGAGAAAAGTAGAAAGAATGAAAAAGAATCTTCAATGGACTATATAAAGCTTCCAGAGAAATGTTGCATGTTGGTACTAAATAATAAACTATGCTGTGAAAAATACATAGCTTAGTTACAAATTACTTAAAGTCTATTTTCAGCAGACTTGCATGCAAAAAAATATCTGATAAACTTTTATAGATAATGGGAAATATTTCTGAGGATAGTTCTCCTAAAGGAACTAAGGGAACCTAAGGCTGAAAAAAAAGAGCAGCATTTAAGAAAAAGCTTTCTTTTATGCATGCAGGCAGGGTGTTTATAGTGTTTATAAAGGTTTCTGAGAAATAAAGGTGTACTCTGAAATAAATTAAAACTTTGTTATGGATGGAGTATTGAAAGTATAGCTCAAATATAGTTTAAAGTAATTCTGAAAATAAGAAGTGTCAGGAAGATCAGAGTTAGTAGTTTTCCTGAGGGTCGGAGTTATATCCAAGTTACGGATACATATGGGTAAAAGCGTTTAGGAGGCTTTTGTTGTTGCTGTTAGTTCCTTTGGAAAGGCATTTAAAAATCTTTCATTATACATTTTTTTTCCATAAATCTCTTGCCTCCTCTCATATGGTCTGTATTCTATAATTTCCCCATGTCATATTTGACCCTTTTTGTGATACTTTCTGTGACATCACAGGACTTGAGTTTTCTTGCACAGGGAATGAGTTACTGGGTAGAGGGATGTGTTTGGTGTAGGATCTGGAGATGTGTTGTTCTGTGACCTCCTGTAATGAACCATTTTCTTCACTGACTGAGTTTCAGAAAAACTTTTTTTTTTCATTCTAAGTCCTCATTTTGGCATCTTAGTGCAGCATTACTTGGTTTTTCTGGCGTGCTGCCTTGGTTAATTAGCTTTGAAACAGCTTTTTTACCTCTTATTATAGTTCGCCCACTAATAGAAACATGACTGTAGAAATGAGCAGTTAATGTCCCAGTGTTAGGCACTGTATGAGCTGTAAATGTTGATTATTGTTAACGAGCAATGAGGAACATTGTATTCATATGGGAAGGGAATTGTCTGATTTCAGGAATTTCCAGAGTAACAAAAAACTGCTCCAAAGAAGGAGAAATTGGCTTTCATAACTTTCTGGATCTTTGGTGAGCACTCAAGATTGTTTCTGGTAGGGCAGATATTCTCCATATACTGTTTTCACATTTGATTGGAAGATGCAGTGTCCAGACATTATTTTCAAAAAAAAACAGTGCATGAAATACCTTTTGCAGAATATACTAGGTTTGGTCAATTATATTTAAGTATCATTTCAGGTTTAATATGGTAAAAATTTTGCCAAAGTAGATAATGCTGTCTCTTCTGTGACTTGATTTTTTTTCATGAAAACATCGTGAACAATTAAATTCTAAAAATCAGGTGACGACAAAAGCGCAATACATAATCCAAGTATAATCTCTGTTTTTTTAATTACATTAAAAAATACTGTAGTTGAACCTCACCGAAAAGAGAGTCTATCTGAGTGTCATTTGAAATTGTGTGATTGGATGCTTTATTGCTGTTGCAGTTCTAGACATGCTAACTTTATATGAGATTAATTTTGAAAGTGAAGTAGTCATCTCAGGTTTGCCAGATTAATTGAACAACTAGGTACAGTACTGGTTGATATGAAGGAGAATATGGCAGAATACTAAAGACTATGCTTTTTATGCATGGAACTTTTTAAATTCTGTCAATTTGACAGGGCATCATTAGCTTTTCTTGTGTGATTGATGTGGCAGAAGAAAAAGTGTTTTTTGTTTTCTGAAGAATGAAAGATGCTGACAGTGAAAATAAAATGCCAAGACAACTAGAGCTTATTAAACCACTTAAAATGAATGGTTTCCCTTTTAAAACTTCATAATTGAACAGGCTTTGCAAAACCTAGTGCTATTTAGAGAGTTGTTCATCATAGAAGAGACTGGACACTATTGCAAATAGAGCTGATGTGTAGTGTAGTCAGAGATGGCTTTGGCATTAAGACATGCTGACCAAGTTAAATAATCACAAAGCAAATTTAGACCAGAACATGTATTGAAACTTTCCAGATTACTGATTTAACTCCACTTGTGAATCACAATGTCTCAAGCTGTTCCTTTCAAAGACATCGTCAAGTCAGCAAGGATAGACTATGCTACACTATTTAAAGTTTCACAGCTGTCAAGAAAATTTGCCTGGATTTGAGCAGGATTTCCTTCTGGAAATCCGATAACAAGGAAGCAGCAAAAGTGGTTAAATGATGTTTCATAATGCACTTGGCTGCACAGATGAAATGCAACAAGTAGAAGGTCATATCCTATAAACGCTCTCATTTCTCACTTTCTAGTAGTTAACAATTTATAACCAGATACAGCATGTAGTGTGGTTGAATGTAGAATTTTAAGAGGAGATTTTAGTAGATTTTGAATGTTTCTGTAAAAGAGTTGGTAGCAAGGTACCTTCTTTGGGTCATTTTGACATGTGTTCCATTTCTTTATTTTGGGAGGAGAATGTGCAGAGAGAAATGGATACATAGATAAATGGAAAAAAAGGTATTCACACTTCTGTTGGCCATTGATTAAACGATCCTTCTGCTTCTGGTCTCACTTGAGTGCAGTTAATCAGTGTTAGTGGATCATGGCTGCTGTCACAGGGTAGAAACTCCCTTAATGACAGTGTTCATGTGATGTTTAAAATTCTGCTGATCTGCTGCTACACATAAGAAGAAAATGAGACTTTCATACTTTCTGGTAGTCATAATTTGTCTAGGTCTTGTGTGTTTACTAAAGATTTATCTTTCAATTAACGCACTTTGGGCTGAATTTTGACTGGGGTGTAAGCAGCATTGATTTCAATGCTGTTACATGACTTACCCCTCCATGTTAATCAGGTCTCAGTTCAGCAACAATCCTTTCTTCCAGGAGTATTTTCTAACAATACCACTCTCATCAGGGCAATCTCATCAACAACCAAAATGTTCCTGATGGCAGGAGCAGTAGTCCTGAGGGCCTGGTTTATTGGCTGTGAGTGAAAGCCATTCCATTTTGTCAATAGTTTTCACATCTGTGTTTGTGCTGCTGAGCTACTCTGGAGAGTTACCCATGCAGATTTTTTCCTTTACCTCTTTAGATTAGATTCCCTCTTGCAGCCTTGGTTTGGTTATGGAAAGAAACAGTACCATTCTTGGCATACCACTGCACATTTTTCTTCTGCAGGCACAAACCTCCCTCTCCTGTGTATGTTTAAAGTGCTCTCCTTGCCAATTGATCACTGATCTCATAACCTGCTTTTTCTGCTTTACCAAGTTAGACTTGCACTGCCAGTCCTCTGCTTCAGTTTTGTAAATAACTTCTCTCCATTTTCCTCCCCTTTTCCTTTTACTCTGTGCTCTTTCAGATTCTTTCCCGTTCCAACCAGTATTTCCCTAGAGTTTGTTGTTTGTGAAAAGTAGTACTGAATCTGAGGAGAAGTGAGGTAACAGAAATTATTCTTGCCTGCTCAGACAGCAGCCAAACAAGTGGCATGCAAGCCAAAGGATTTGGCCTGGGTGAGGTGGTGGAATGCTCCTGGCAGAAAGCAGGGGTAGGGCTGGCATTCTCCTATCATAGAGCACAGTTTCTGCTTTACTAGTGGCTGCCCTGCCTCTGGAAGCTTTTGTTCTTCTGCCTTCAAGGCACTTTGTCCTATTTGGACTGAACCAATTGGTCCCACATTTTGTGAGGGTCTGGGAAGACACTTGTAGGAGCAGGACATGTTGAAATGGAATTTCTTCAACAAGGAAAATGAGCTTGGAGGAGTTGCAAAATTGAATTGATAAATGCATAGGTAATTTCTTAAGCTGTAAGTAATTATAGGACATCAGAGGAGAAGGCAAATTACTGCATGGTCTGTGTTTCAGATAGTGTAGTGGCTGAGAAGAGATGCTTTGTTCAAAAGTATGGCAGTGAGGTACTGCTGTGCCCCGCCTAAGTTCAGCAGCTCAGAAATCTGGGGATAGGCCATTCTGCTTAACGGTTTTTGAAGGATGTTTCTTGCCTTAATGAAAGAGTTCTTTGAATCCACGTAAACTGGCAAATATTACCTGTGTGGTGGAGTGGTGGTCCCAAAGACTGGTGGCATATTGTGTTAAAGTCCCTTTTTGTTTGTATTGAAACTGACATCTAATTGTTTTCAGTGTCACAACTTCATTTTGTATTATGAGAAAATAAAGAGTCATTCCTTGATTTTTTTTTTCCTTAACAGTCAAGATTTCCTTAACAGTCAACTCTTCATTGTAGTCTACTTACTTTGCTTGATCTAGCCTTGGATTGTCCTTGCCATTCATCTTCATTTTATTTTGTGCTTACGCATGTCTTTGTATATCTGATATAGTTGTCACTTAATAGCCTTACCCTCAGAACAGCACACTGGGTTTTGTGTTTGTTCAGTCATTTTCCCCCAAACATCTTAAAAACATATTTTCATAACATTCCTCCTTGTTTTATTTTAGAGTTGAAGGGGTTTTTTTCTTGTCTTAGTACGTGATGTATCCACATTATTTTTTCATTCTTGAACTGGACCTGGGTGGGAGGGAAGTATAGCTCCCTGTACTGAGGTGTCTTTTAGATCTTTAGTCAAGACAATGCAGATAACACACTAATGTTTTGGCTGTTGATGAACAGTACTTTCTCAGAGCCACGGGTTTTTCTGTTTCTTATTCTTCCTTTCCTCAGTCAATAAATTAGGGTGAGTACAGATCAGAATTGTTTAGTAAGTGGAAGAAGAGAGAAGGAAAACAAAATTAAAAAAGCAATTTAAAGGCATTTGGTCACCACCTCCCACAGGCCAGCCACTATAAAGGCTTAAAAAAGGTGATGCATATTGGATGCATATTAGCCTGAGGAGCTGCTGCTTTTCCCATCAGTAGTGATTTTATCAGATGCTACTGGGAATGTTGTAAATGAGAACTGCATAGCAATAAAAGGAAAGAACAATAGAGGTTAATTTTGGCAGAGAGATTTAGAAAACCATTTGTTTTCCAAACTCAAGATGTAATGTCATTCAGGTAAAGGATAGTAGTAGGAGAGCAGCATGATTCTGTAAATGTTTGTTTATTAAAATGTTCTGAAGTAAGGTTAATATGACTGCTATTGAAGTAAATATGCTCAGGAGTTAGGGTGTGTTTAAGTGTTTAATGGATGTGCAGACAATTCTACTTCACATGCATGGAAGTACTGAGATAATTCTGTGAAAAGCTTTGACACAACATAAGAAGAAAACCATTGGGGAGATTTCTCTGTAACAGTAATTGTACTCATGCAACAGCGTAAAAAGGAATAGTTTTGTGACACCTGTGAGAAATTGGCTCTAAAGTGTGGCTATTTGTAATGGGAAAATCTTTTTGCCATAATAGCTTTGGGTGACAAATTACTGTCTTCAATTTAGGCTTAAATTTAGCCTAGAATCCATTTCCTCTGTGATACTTGTACAGTGGGAAGTGATCTAAAAAAGGTACAGAAGCTCTCAGTATCATATTTTTCAGTAAATGCACTAAATAAGGAGTGTAAGAGTCACATTTGATACTGAAAAATGCAAATGCAAAATTTACTTACTTTATTATCTCACACCTAAGCAAGACCACATGATTGTTGTGATATATATATGCATACATAGTTATGCACACATATTTATGCACATATATACACATGTATGAATATATATATCATCAATATATCTGCACATAAAGCATGTGACTCTCTTAAGGGAAAGGCAAAAGCATTTTTAAATATATTCTTTTGAGCTCACAGTCATTCTCTCAAACAGTGACTTTTTATGGCTGAGACTGTCCAGCTGCTGCTGCCCTTGTGAGGTTGCTGTTGGCTGTAAGGGGTCTGGCTTAGCTGGACATCCGTTGAACTTGCATTGTTGTACAGGGATGCAGCCGGGAGCCAGGAATGACTCATGCCGATGGCTGTGAGCTGCAGTGGCTCAGGAAGAGCTTTGTACTCTAGAGGTAATAGGAGAAGTCGGCAGGGGGAAGAACTGCCTGAGCTGCACCGCCTCACTTTCTGGGAATGTGAGTCAGAGCCGCTGGCCATGCCTCCTGCCCTCCTTTCACAGCTCAGAACGGATGCACCGGCAGGTTTTGTTACGAGGAGTGTTTTTGTATTTCAGTAAAGATTCCTAAAGGACAGGAGACAAGGCTGTTTTCAAAACAGCTGAGCTAAACCCCTGCAATCATCCACTGTGACCCACATTACTTGATTTATCCTGTGATAAATAAAAACTTCAGTGAGAGAGTTGTTATATGCCAAGTTTTCTGAACACCAAAAGACTTCCTTTTTGTGGTTAAGGTGGAGATACTGACATGCACACAAGCTTGCTTTTTCAACCATTCATGTATTTAAAACCTTTTCTCCATCTGAAATATGGAAAACACTGTGAGGTCATGGATTTATGAAGTCAGTACAACTGAAAAGTACTTAAAAAATGAGAAGCTAGAAGAATACTTGGATAACTTTTCACAGCTAGATCAGTGACCTATGATCAGACCATTTTGATGGAAACTTCTCTATCAAGCGTTATTGCCTATTGGCCCATAAAACCAATTCTCTGTTTGCTTAAGGATTACATGCTTTTGTATGTCTGTATTTTTACATAGAAATTAAAATTATGAAGACAGTATTCCTGCACAAAAACAAAACAAAAAAAAAAAACCACAAAAAACCAAAAAAAAAAAACCAACCAAAAACCAAAAAAAAAAACCCACAAAAAAAACAGGCTACCAGTGTTTTCTGCAAAGTATTAATGTACTTGGAAAAAAACAAATACAACAGTTGTCTTTAGTTTATAACCTTGTAAGTATTACACACTTATGAGTTGAGTAAATGCTGAAAACATTCTTCAAAAATTATGGTGGCCTGAATTCAACGTTGAACAGGAATGAAGCAGAAATATCCCCAGAACACAAAGATCTGAAATACTGTGTACCTCAATGTGACGGATGTCAGGTTGGAAGCTGCAGAAAAACCTCATAACCACACATCAATAACATGAGAAAAGCCCTTGTGTTTTGTTAAGGGTTTAGTGTTTGTCCTTTTGTATCAGTATTAAACATCTAGACCATATGTGTAACTCAAAAAGAAAACCCATGGTGTAAAAGGCAGTTGCTGGTTTCATTTTGTTGAATTGCAGAAATATTTCTGTTTTTAGAACTTGGCTGGTGGTTTCGTTTATGATAAATGAGACAATTGAATACAGTAGATAACTTCCAAGTCATATAGGAGAAGGTTCAGTGTTGTAAGGTGCAGTTACAGCACTGTGGGTTTTCTAATGCTGATTGTGCATCTGAAGTTCTGCCTGCACATTCCAGGGAATTTGTCGTGCTGCAGGTTCTTCCAAACAGTTTTTACTATGTGCAATGACAGGGAAGATAGGCACAGCATACAAAAAGTTTCTGTGTAGTGCTTGATCTGCTGATTATTACTGCAAGGGCAGGAGGGAGAGGTAACTTGAAGACAGATTTCTAAGGCAGACCACTTTGCTGTGACTTGTGATAAATACTGAAGGAGTGAATCTTGAGCAGAGAACATATGTAGGTTGCAGTCAGAAATTACATTTTTCTGGAGTTTTCTCATTTGAATGTCCATGGATGGGTATTAGAAACATACTAAATTAAAATATATATATATATAGGTTTATAAAATATAACAGTTAATTCATTGGAAAATCCTGTGTTCCAAAGAAAACAAGAGTTTAAAACAATTTTAAATATATTTTTCTGTCTATGGGCTCAGGGTGTCAAACAAACTGGTTGAAATAATCATACAGAAGTTGAATTATGTACAACCCCAAATTTAAAGAATATGAAAACTCAAAATAATATTATCTTGTCAATCTAATTGGTTTTGTCTCTGAAACAAAAAAATGTCTTTCTACTTAAAAAACATGCTGACAACATAAAACTTATTATAATATTTGCATTGAAAAGATAGGTGTCTACTAGTTAATCTGAACAATTTACCTGACAATGACAAATCCAATTAGAAATTGAATAAATGTTTTGCAGGGGTTATTTCATTTAAGTGGTACCACCTTGTGACACCTTGCTCTTACCTGGCTTGTGGAAGCCAGGGAAGTCATGCAAGGCAACTACCCCTGGTCACCTCCAGGGGATTGTTCTGAGGCAGGGTGCAAGTCCCTGAGCTGAATCAGGGGACTGGGCACTCTCTGCTCCCTGGAGAGCTGCTGGATTGGTGTTCATGTTTGAGAGCACCAGTGGGTGCTCTCCATGAGGCTGTGGACCGAGTATGACTCTGCTGGAGAGTGAATGGGGTGGCAAAGTGAGCCAGTACTCTCTGGATCCAGAAGAGGACATCCCCCTGTCTTCTGGTAAGTGTGTTTGGGAGGTGCAGGACCTACTTGATGCAGCATGCGTCAAATTAGCATTGTAGGTGAATGTTTCAAAACGGATCTGGCAAAACCAGTGTTGGTGAGTTACCGTATCAAACTTGTCACAGAGGCAGGTAATTGCTAGGTGGGGTGATACAGCCTGTGTGTTATGCAGGAGGTCAGATTAGATCATCACTGTTTCTTCTGGTTTTGAATTCTGTGACTCTGCTGCAACCAGTTGTTCCATGCAATCACTGTCCATACTTGTTTATCACCGACACACCCAAATCGTCTTGCACCCATATGTGGCTGACAGTGTAATAGAGCTGCCTGTTTTCCAGGGCATGAAGAGGTTTCCAATAGGTCAGTGTGGTAAGGAAAATGGGACTTTATATAAAAATTATTGCATACGTGGAATCGAATCGGTGGGAGGGGGAAAGAGTATAGAAAATACAGAATTTTATATTAGAAATTCAAGTATTCCTGACTAACTTATGCTAAATCAGCAGAACCTGTTTGAAACTGAGGTAGCACACCAGTCAGGTTTGGAAGTAGGAATAATAAAAACACAGTGCAAAATGGTGTGTTATGCAGAATTATGTTGTTATTATGTATTGTGTATGCTGTATATTACATGTATTACAACTTGTAGCATGTTGTTACCATTATATATTATTGTGTTCTTAATACAGAATTAAGGACAAAGTAGGTGGGTCACCTTAAAGCAAGCTGCAGCTGCTTGAAAGCCTTTCTTATGATGCTGGTTGTATTAGTCTGTTTCCATCACTGAGAGTATAGGATAGGCCAAAAGATTGGTTCAATCAGATGTATTTGGTGTTTTTGAAAAGAATGCCATTTTGCAGTTCAGCAATGTGTAAGTAGCCCTATATTTGTTTTAGTAGACCTTCATGCTCCCTTTATATTTACAAGGCTGGTTGCAGGCATGAATTTACCTATGCATGCAACTTTAGGCCAAATCTGGAGGTCTGAGTAACAGAAGTTTAAACCTGTTTGCATAAGAATTACTTAGAGATAAAAGACTTAAGTTTTCTGACAGTTTGTATACACAAAATATGTAAAAACTTTTACATAATTATAGAGATATAAAAATACAAAAAGAACCCTTAACTGTTGAGAATTTTTTTTTAGCTTACATGAATATGAGTTAAGTTTTAGTTCCGCAGATTAAAATCTGTTGGTCATATTGAACTGGTTAACAGTACTGCAGTGCTGTCTGCCATGTTTGTGAGAGAGAAAGCTCTCCCCTCCTTGTGTTTGTGGCCTCCCAAAAATAACTAATTTGCCAGACACATTTTTTTTCAAGAAGGAACACATACGCATTTTCAAAGAAGGACAAGACCAAGATGGATGCATTTTAGAGCACTGTTACCATTGTAATAAAGTTTCAGTCAGCATCACTCTATGCACTTACTGCCTTGCTTCAACTTATCTGTCTCTTAGAATGCCTAATTTTATTTGGAAAATTTCAAATGGTAGAGTTGTTGTGGATGGAGTGATTGTCATGCTATATTAATTAGTAACTGGTAGATTTTCTTCCTTTTTTGCAGGGTCTGGGGTAAAATGATGAGTCTGTTGAGTGTTTTCCTTAGTCAAACAAATACTGCATTTGAGATAGTATATAAATTCTCCTCAACAAAGCTTATTAAAAATTACTGCAAAGGCTTACTTTTAATAGCAATAATTAATAAACTCTGCCCTCACTGTTACCTTTTATATATTTCAAACATTTTTAAAATGTCTTTCTGATAGGTGAAATCTTCTCTTGAATCAGCTATACCCATTAAAAGAGGGAACATAAATTGGTCAGATGAAGCTGCTAACTGTTCTAATGTAATTCAGGAGCACTAGGCATAACACAGGTTTTTGGTACAGCAGCACATCTTTCCGATTATTGTCTGAGGAATAGATTGCAATCCATACAAAGAAAATCTGTGTATAGAGCTATTTCTTTTATTTTGTTTTTCTCTGATACCCTTTGCTGGTTTTGTCTGTATGGTTTAGTGGAATGTTTGGGGTGGTTTGGATGGATATTAATTTAGTTTCTTTGAAACAAAAATACAGTTTTAAAAAGTAATGATAAAAAATATGTTTGAAATCCAGTTTGCATTTAGAAGAATAGGAAGAAGGTTTAAAAGCTGAAAGTAAAAATGAAAATTTGCTACAGAGGCTGTTTCTGAGCTTACCCCTTTTGCAAGGTACCTGAGGATTGCTGTGGTATTACAGTTTTACTTACTTGTTAGCTATAAACATACATTTTGGGTAAGTGGCAAAGTGGTTATAGCTACTTATGGCTTTTAGGGTTATCATTACTGGTTGGCAGGATGCCTTAGTCGGTCACATGTCAAGCGTTTTCCAAATCTGAGTCCTCTACAGGCTGCTTTTCCCTAACCCACACACTCATGTGCTCATTGGCTTTGGCTCTTTCATTAGTACTGTCAATGTGCAGTTTAAACAATTTCCTTTCAGAAGTTCCTCCTGACAGTAGAAGAGAATTGGTTGTTCCTGGTGATGTGAACCAGAAGCTGCAGTTCTGATTCTTTCAAAATACCTTTGCTAAAGTGGTTTCATGATGTCAGCATACTGGTCAGAACCTTGTTTCTTTGAGGATACAGAAGGATATCAGGGAATGGTTTTCACTTTAGGTATTGGGAAGCAGTTTAAGCACCTTTATTCAGCTGTTTTGTTTATTACTTATTTATAGCACAAAAAAGGGGTGGGAAAAATCAGAAGGAAGCTTCTGAGCATGCAAGTGTCTGAAGCAAGTAAATCCTTAGAAGTTGCTTATGATCTAAGCCACCTTTTAAAATACCACAGTTTGATGATGGAACCAGAAGAGCTCTTCAGGGTTACAGTGGAATGCTGCTTTTGGTTATGAAGAAGGGAACTGAAATACATTTTGGCATGCATCACAAAAGCACAGCTCAGTCATGGTATGGCACTTGGGGCAGGGGCAGGGTCTGGGTAAGCTTTGAGACAGAGCAGTTACAGAGAAATTATGAAGGAAAGGTTAGAATGGCTACCAGTGCCATTCACCTGGTAGTGAGGTTATGAGATCTAAAACCAGTCTGTTCAAGAACATCACTTAAGAAAGTCAGCAGCTATTATTTATGGAAGTATTGTCAAATAACTGGATTTTGTTTAAATATGTTGGTTATCTTGAACTCATGAACAAAAATCTTTTTTTATGGTGTTCAATCAAATTTCCAAATTACTTCTTATAACAGGATCATGTATCTGTACAAAAGTATACATGTGCTCCAGCATTTAACTCCATATTTGCAAGTGTATGTATTTAGGGAATTCAGTCTTCAGTAAAATAGGTCAGGGCTGAAATTTGTCTTTCATATTCAAACGCGTGGTGAAATTTATCATCCACCCACACAGTGCCAATTTACGCAGATTTTTTGTGATGGTTTGCACACAAGATGGACATTCTCATGTAAATTCTTGACTCCTTTGGAGTGATTTCCTTCCATAGGAAAGAACTTTGTAATGGTTTTGTACTAACCCATAGGGAAGGATACAAAATTGGTACTTGCCTTACTAGACAAAGGCTTGCAGAACAGTCAAAAATAATGTGCATTTTCAAATATAAAGGATCATACACAACATTCTTAAGTTGGCTGTGTTATTAGGACCCAGAACTGTGTTTAGAATGGATTTTAGTGTGGTGACATTTGTAAGCTGACTAATGGCAATGATGTGTGTTCATTTTACTGGTCTTCTGTTGCTAAGTTTTAGGAACTTCATGTATATATCACATATTCATAGTTTCTTATTTTTGCATTAATGATGATGACAACTGTAGATTTAGGGTGAAGAACTTAAATACTTCACAGAAAAGGAGAACATCTTCCTGTGGGCATTGACACATCTTACAGTATATTCTGGATGCCCCCTTGAAATGGAAGAATCTGTGGCTTAATTTGCCTCATTAAATAATGTAGTACTGTTATGTCAAAGTGATACTTAGCACTGCAAAAACAGGTTATATATGGGTATATATAATATATATAATATGCATGTATTTAGATTCAGAAATAATAGTTTCCCTTTATGCTCTGTTTCTAACCTGTGACTTCTAACCGTATCCTGAACTGTAGAATGCTTTGTTCCTTGTTGTTGCATATGCCTGTTTATTATTGTAGGTTTGTTTGAAATTTACTGCAAATGTGAGCACCTAAAAATAAATCTTTTTCCTAATCTGGAAATGTGATATGCAATGGGAACACTCTTCAGCCTCCAGGTAAGGTCTGCAAAGTACCATTGAGATGTAAAGCAATCTGTGGATTGGGTAATTCTGAAAGCTGTTATTGATATGAGATTAGTCTCGATGGAGAAGTCCTGCTGTCACATGTTCATCATGTGCTGATTGAGAGCAGGGGGACAGACAGAGAGAAGGCTGAAGCTGAGATATTTCCTATGCTGTAGAGATTGAGGGTGTGAAAGAGGCTAATATTTCATTAAGCTTCACTGATTAAAAAATGGCAGATCTTGTTAGACGTAAGATGCGCTGTTCACTGCTAATGGGAAAAGTGAGCAGTGTATTAAGGTAAAGGCACTGTTCTTCAGCAGCAGATATGAGAAGCTTTGTTTATTGTCAGGGGAGGTTAAAGTGCAGGGGGTTTGCTGCTTTGCTATTGAAAAGAAAATTGGCTGCTGTGTCACGCATAGCCTTGTCAGAGAAACAACTGGAATGCAGAAATGCCCTTGAACTCAGGATGGATTTGTTTTTGCTTCCGAGGCAGTCGGCATCAGTGTTTTTTAACAAAAAGGAGGAGGCTGATTGACCACAAGGTTTCCTGTTCATGTGGATAAGGAGCTTGCATAAAGAAACAGGAAAATAGAAGTTCTCACAAATAATCAGCATTCTGCTGCATTTTGTGGCATTCTTTACAAATTTTAAGTGAAGGAGAAACAGGTGTCTGGAGAAAACAGAGGCTTGTGTGCAAAGTACTGGGAGAAAACAATGTCCAAAAAGAAGCAGGTTTATGTAAAATGCCTCTCCAGTATTGGATTTAGGCACTTGCAGACACTTGATGAGAGTGTGCTGATGGGTGTTCTTGCTGGGCCCTGCAGGGAATGTGGGGTAGCCTGAGGTTGGTAGATGAAGAAGAGGGTAGAGGGCAAGGTTTTCCTCCTGTTTGAAGAAGGCAGCTCTTTGGAGAGTATGGCACTTACTTAGGCTGCACTTGAAGGTGCAGTTGTTGGGTCGGCCACTCCTCTCTTCCCAGGGCATGTAGCTCTTGCCCCTTCCTCTCCCAGGTATGTACACACACATTCCTAAACAAGAAACGCTTTGCAGAAAGGAAGGGTTTTCAGAGTTACTGAAACAACAACTGGCTGCCTGTAGGATTTTGTCAGGAGAGGATTTTAGTGGGGAATAGTTTTGCAAGGCTGGCAGGCTTGAAAGGGGCTCCTGCGGGCAGGGCCTCTGTCGCCCAGCCATCTCCTCTTCCCGTTGAGGACAGCTGAACACCCACAGACAGACATATACCCTGGGCTTAAAGAACGGTCTGTTCCAGGTAAGTTTTTCGCCCGAAATTGGGATAGGGCAGTCGTTGCGTCCCACGGCGAGGACAGAACGCGAAAGCATCTTTGCTCCCGCCAGCCTGAGGTTCCCTCCTCCGCCTCCCACAACTTTATCTGGCTCGAGCGCCGCGTTCCAGGCGGCATCGCGCCTTTCCTGACCCGCGGCTCTCCCTTTGTGGCCGTGGGGAGCCGCGCCGGGCCGGGGGAAGGGCGAGGCGGGGCAGGAGGCGGGCAGGGGGAAGTTGGCGGAGGGAGCCGGGGGCGGCCGTGGGCCTGAGGAGAGCGGGTGCGGCGGCCGAGGGTCGGCGGCCCCGGAGAGTCCTCGCAGGCGGGCGAGGATGAGAGACCCAGGTAAGGCACCAGGAGAGCACACGGATGGTGGCCGTGTGCGGCTCTTGTAGCCCCGCCATTTTCTGCGACTAAAGCTTTTTTCCCCTTTCGAACAGGACAACTTCCTAGGGGGACTCAGACAGGTGCCAGGTGTGAACAAAAGCAAAAGTTTTTTTTTAAACTTAAGTTACAGCGTAATAGCGTTGCCTTCAAATAATAAGTGATCCCATCTTCCATGGTTAACCTCTGCATGATCTTAACTGGGAGGAGCAACAACTTAAAACATGAGAAACATGAGTCCATATTTCTTTTTTTCCTGCACTGTAAATACCTTTATGTTTATATGAACATGGGAGTGCATAATTAGCTGGCTGATTTTCTGGGAGCAGGGTTATAAACCACAAACCTTGTGTCTCAGCTGTGTGCTGGCATTACCATCCTGTGTGTCAGAGGTAGATGAAGGTAACATGGCGAGGAAGTGCTGGTGATACTGGGTGATAATTAAGCAGCCTCGATACAAATATTTCAGACAAGTCAGATCTTGGGAGTGGGAGGTCCAGCCAAAAGAACAATGAGATCACATACTGGAGGTACAGGAGAGATGAATTACATGTCTGAGCTGACCATTGAAACTTTTAAAATGAGAAATAATTTAACTTACTAGGAAGGATAAATCAGTGAAGGATCTAGAGAGCTGCAGGGAAACTTTGTGGTCTTAAGAAATAAACCTAACAAAACCTCATATCATAGTAAATCTGTTCTTTCCTTTGATCTGAAAGTTTCTCTGTAGCTTTTAGTTGCCTCCATCCCCACAACTAATACAAGAGAAACAATCGCAAGCTTATTTCATAGCAAATGTTCAGAATATTTCTGCAGCAGTTATGTAGTAGAAATAAATACAGCATCTTGAACTCCTTAATTTAAAATGTCTTATTTGTAAAGTAATTATTTACCAGATAATTCTTGGCATTTTTGTTAAAGTACCAGTTGCAGCAAATTGGATGTGAACAATCTTTCAAAAACTATTTTTACTAAATTTTGCTGAGTACAAAGAAATTACACCATTGTATTTTGATCTGCATTATAATTTTATTGTCAGCTGGAGACATGTCAGAGGTCAGCTACAAGAATAGACTTGTTTTTATTTATCAGTCCTTTTAATTCATGTCAATACATTAATTGTAATGCCAAATACAAGTAGGTTTTGAATGGTGTTTTGATGTGAACCTACCTGACAGTACAGAAGAGCTACAGACAAATAAGCAATATGAGATAATACTTTATCACAATAACCATTAACATTTAGACCACACATCTGAATACACTTTATTTGAAGGAAACAGTTCTGCATATTGTAAAATAAACTCTTTTGTCCCAGAGTACATAGGTGGTTTCTGTGTGTGGCAGGGCCTGTGCAGAATGTTCTGTCATCACAGGTAACAATAAAGTTCTCTGGTAAAAAAAAAAAAAAAATTTTTTTTTCAACAAACACTTCCTCTTAAATCTCAATCATTGCATAACAGCTGTTGTTACATGCTTCTGCATCTTTGCATATATTAGATTCTTTTACTAGAAAACAAAGCAAACCTCACTAGTCTGCCCTTGTGCATATTAGTACAGGTCAGTCCCAGCTGCCTCTAATTCATTTGGTTTATTTCTGTCTTAGGAGAAATAGTATGAAGGGCAATTCTGAAAAATCCTGGAACCCTCTCTTAGTGCTGCTGTGACAGATTGTACACAATCTGCTCAAACAGGTGAAGGTTTTGCTATCAAGTCCACAATAAAGAAGGTAGAAATGGGCAGTGCATTTCACTCTCACCTTTCATCTGTATGGTGGGAGTAAGGGAAGTGACAATGCTATATCCAGTATTGGTTCTCAACCTTAGTTTCAGAGGTCCAGCCTTTGAGCTGGCCTGTGCTCCTGAAGAATGCTGCAAACACTACTTCTGTATTTTTTGTGAAATAGTTGTCACTTGCTTTGGGAGGCTGAGACAAGGCCAAAAAAGATATACAGTATAGTATCTTCTTCCTCTTCTTCCCTGTGGCTTAACTACTTTCC
The DNA here is from genome assembly GCF_024509145.1 of Vidua macroura. Lineage (NCBI taxonomy): Eukaryota > Metazoa > Chordata > Aves > Passeriformes > Viduidae > Vidua > Vidua macroura. The sequence goes on along the minus strand of NC_071611.1, from coordinate 71,912,230 downwards.
TGTTGTTGAGGAAGTGGGGAGGGAGCTGTATTCTAAAATATGCTCTTGGGAAATCAGAATAACCTTTTCTTTTCCAAAGATATCTCTGTTAAAAAAAAAAACAACAAACAAATAAACCAAACCAACTCTGGCCTTGTTCTTATGTTTGAAGGCTTTTTAGCAGTTACAATAAAAGAAAGACGTACTGCAGTCTCTCCTTCATTGTGCATTTCCTTGGCATCATGTAAGTAACATTACAAACACCTCTTGCTTTGTTTTATATCTAGCTTGCTGTTCTATTGGTGTAGGCCTTTCAGAGTGTCTGAACTTGTTTGTTTGGGGTTTTCTTCATGCTTCCTTTTGGAAGTGTGTGGGCTGGTTTACGTTTGCACTGTATCCATCCTCTATGAATCAGTATAAACTAAAACTTCACACCTAGAGAAGAAGCCACCACATCTTGTTTCCTCCTGCTAAAGGAGGGTCTTTCGAAACTGCGAATAAGTGTGGGAGGTGTGATGGGGCAGTGCTCTGTGCCTCTCTGGACCTAGACAAGTCACACATACCATTTACCAGTCAGGATGTTATTAAGTAAGTTCTCCACCTTACAGCAGCAGTGACAGAAGTTCAAAAGCATTATTCACTTCCTTCATTGCTATCACAAGGGCAGCTGTTGCACAGATGGGACACAGGTATTCTTATTTTTATCAGTACATTGTCTAATCTATACTAGATTATGTGGTATAGGTTACCTCAGCTCAATTACAGCAGGGACTAAGGAATAGTTTTAGTCTTCCATGCAGAGTATTTAATTGACCATACAAGTTTTATTGTCTTTCTTCCTCTCAAGTGCAGGGTTTTCATCAATAGTAAATGCCTCAGATATGTTGCTTTTCTGCTCCAGTGTGGTAAATTCTCTATTTCCAGCCAAAATATACACATTATTGTTGCTCTTAGAGACCTCCCTTTCCATCCCTTTGTCATTGTGTAATTCTGTAGCAGAGTGAACAATGAGAGCTACTATGTGCTGTCTAAAGGTCCTCTGTGTCCACAGGCCTTCCCCTGTGCATTCTTCCTCTTTCTTGTGTGAACTCATTGCATGTTACAGCTGTCACTGGGACAGTGGGCCTGGAAAGGCTGGCATGCACATCTTGGCACTCTTGCTTGCTCACATGCTCCCTCTGTCTTATTAACACCCCTGACCTGGTTATTCACATAGTCTGTGACTTGGGATAAATTTCACCTCCCTATGGACGGGATACTCTGGGAAGCATAAGCAGTCATCTGGAGGTCAAGAGTGAGAGATCACAGTCCTAGTAGCAGACTTGCTCATTTCTCACTAGGATCCACCTTCTTTTCAGATTTTGGGTACACTGAGTTTATTTTTACACTGTTAATTTTCAGATTGAATTTTGGGGAAATTACAGTGTTACAGCCCTACCCATGTGATCACTTTTTTTCCTTCCTCAAGGGGATGGCTTCAGTAGTTCAACAAAACAGGCAAAGCTGAATCCTTCCATGTAGAACTTTATACGTGACTAAAAGATCTGTGGATGCAGTATCAAAATATTCACCACAGAGGCAGTGGAGATGTTCTGAGACTTCGTGCTGGCTAGGATGTGAAGACAACAGCTATACTCTTAGGTGTCCTGGGGGGAATTATGGGCCTAGATGATAAAAGTACAAAGCAGGTCTTGAACACTTACAAAAGGCGCTGGAGAGAAACTTCAGGAAGAATCTTGCTGTGAAGCAAGCAGAGTGAGATCTTCTGTCTTGCTGACAAGTTTTGCCAAAAGAGTAGTGCTAGCTTTCCTACTCCAGGGGAGATAAGAATTCAGGCAGAGAGAAGATCATGGGTGCATTCCTGGTGAGTGACATTGACAGAAGGCAGGAGTAGGCTGTGTGACTTAGTCCAAAGACTGCAGGTGGGAAGTAGCAGCACGGAAGTGTGACAGTATGTGGAGGAGATGGTGATAACAAGGAGGTCAGCTTAAACTTGTGTCCCTCTGGGTTTCCAGGGGACTCATGAATGACAGTCATGAGGACTGACAAAATAGGTGTTTCCTTGAAGGTATCTCAGCTGAGACAGTCCCTTACAGGAAAAGCCTTTCAGAATGAGAAGATGGTGTAATTCTATGAAAGTTGTGACAGTGTTTCCCCCCACCCCTCCCCCCCTTGATCTTTGCTCTGGGGATGTTTTCCACTGATTCAGGACAGTTCAGGCTTGATCAAGAACTAAGGTTTGTGTTCGTATTGTCTCCGGGGCTTGCATCCGAAGCGGACTTTGCTTGGCTTCCTCTGTGGTTTGACAGTTAGCTTTGCTTTTGTTTTTGCCCTTCATTAGTGTTTTTCCTTCTTTAGAGCTCCATAAAAACCAGAGGTTCAATTGTAAAGAATCTGGGAGAAATTCTGTCAGTTTTCTCTATGATATAAAGAATATTTGGGATGAGGTAAAGCTGACTTCAGATGAGTTCTGAAAAGCTACAGTGTGACCTATGTGCTATACTCATAAGTCATTTTGTGTTCTGGCCATTATAGAATAAAGGAACAGGTTGATATCTGATGCTTTTCCAATTTGCTTTTCTCTCTGAAATTAGTTGTGTGTTAGCCAGACCTGCAAAGACAAATCTCTTTCTTGCTCAGCTGGATTACAGCCAGCTTGAAAGCAGCAAAGACACAATCACTCATTTGGAAGTGAACTCCCTCATTTTTTAAAAACTATTTTTAGATGATTGTTGAAGTTTCCTCTTCTGGCACAGAACGTTTTTCTGTATTTCACTGAGTTATATAACATCTCATTTAGGTTTTGGAAAGTTCATTTTGACATGCTTGATTATCACATATTTTCAATTCTTTAATTGAGATAGGTAAAAAAAAAAAAACAAACCAACACCTAGACTTAGTTGTTTCCTGCTCCAACTTACTCCTTTGTGCCTTTTGTTATTGTTGCTGTAATCACATACTGACATGAAATTAGTCTTCAGAGTGTATTTGAAAGAAGGGGGAGGGCCAGAGTGCTCTAAGCCATACGGATTCTCTCACCTGGGAATGTGCTGTGCTGCTCAGTGCTGTAGGGCAGTGTTGTGGGTTGACCCCCTCTGGCAGCCACTCCCCAGCTGGTTGCTCGCCTCCTTCCCCACAGCAGGGTGGGGACAGGATAGAAGGGCAGGCTTTTAGAGGGTGTCTCCCATGGTGAGCCAGAATAATGCCAACCTAAAGCAAGATTCTGAGAATGCAAATCAAAGCTGTGCTAGGCTATCCGATTAATGGATTTACAGGCTTTCCTGTGGTTGCTCATTTATGACGAGTGTGACTCTTGTGAAGAATTCAGGCACAATTTTTTTATCCTTATCAGAGATACTTTTGAGGAGAAGCTCTTAATTTATGTATATAGTAAAACAATAATGAAGATCTCTTGATAGAAATCAAGTTGTGCTGAGAAGTTTGCTTTGTTCTAAATTTAAGTTGTATTTTTTAAGGATTTTAGGGAATGAATAATTCCATACTTTGCTTTGTGTTGGGCTTTTTGTTTTTCTTTCTTCTATTTCAAATATACCTTTATGTTCTCAAGACAAGAGATGAAGAGGACTAAATGCAAGAACAGGTTTAAAGTTTGCAAAGAACACTAGTGATGCGGAGATTATTTGCTTGGCTGTTGCTGTTAGAGCAGGATGTTATTACTCATTTAATGTTATTTCTCTTTATTTTGGCCCTAACACTCTTGGCTTGGTGTGCCTTATGTATATCTTTGTTTACTACTACTGTGTAGTATTTCAGAGCCTTTTGGAACTCTTCAGCGTGTCTTAGATTATGGAAACTCAGAAATGTCTCTTGGGAGATTGTTGAACTGAACACAATCATATACTCAGAAAAAAATCATAATATACTTTCTTACTGTCCTGTATTAAAGTTATTGTTACCCAAAATGCATTTCCATACTGAGTGCACACCCTGGAAGTAGCAGTTCCTGCTCCTTGCCACTTACCCAGATTATTCATCTCAACTTCATATGTCTCAAAAGTGTACAAATCTGTAGTGATGAAAATAGCACTTGAGAGTAGGTAGATAATCATGCAAAGCAGTCTGGTCAGTGGCTTTGTGCTGATCATTGTACTTTTCTGATCCCTCAGTATCTCATTCTCTGCTTGATAATTCCATCTTTTAGGACTGAGTGGATTATTCCACATGACTTCTTACCTGAGTTGCAGAAAAGGCCTGTCATCTTATTGGCTCTCAAACATGACTCCTTCCATAAATGCACAGTTTCTTCTCCTGCTGCTTCACTTTCCCTCTATGCGTCCGTCAGGGTGCTGCTGCACCATAACTCACTTTTGGTGTAATATCATCCCATCTTGTATTATCTGGCCTTCTACCAAAATCACTTCAGTTTTCAAACTGTCTTTGTAAAACTTATGTACTGTTTCTCATTCTTCACTGATCTTTCCAGCACCAGCCTGTTTACTCTTACTTGCAGATGTCATTAGTCCAATTTAGTTCCCTTTTATAGGTATTGAAGTTAGGTAAGGTGGGCCTAACCAATTGATGCCTCTTCACAGCTTAATGGCATTTTTGCTTACTTTATGGTGTCATTGTGTATGTCTGAGTGTAAGTTAATTAAATTTGAATCTTGAGAAACTTGGAGCTTTTACTTAAATGGGATATATTTTGTAGTTACCACATCCAGTCTCCTTCCATGGAGGTTTTCAAGACCCAGCTGAGCAAAAAGTCCTAAGCAACGTTGACTCTACTGTGAGCACAAGATTGGGCTAGAGATGAACCATCCAGCCTGAGTAATCTCATGTTTCTGGAGCAGTCATCAGCCTTACACCATTCCACATCTTTCAGATTCACCACTCCTGATCCTTCATGTCTCTAGGTTTGCTTCTCTGGTTACATAAGGTTAGGTACATTGGATTAGCTGTAGCTTGGTAGGTTTTGCATTTCCAAACATAACTCATGTACACTGACAGATGTATCTTTATCAACTGATAGATCCTTTGTAAAGAACTGATTTGGTCACCTTTGCAAATGAGGGTAAGAATTCTGTTTGCCAGCTGGGCTGGTATTTCCATGATGTCTGACAGCTGGGCACATTACTGTGATTAATTTATAAAAGAAAACAGGGTATTCTGAAATGACTGCAGGACATGGCTTCCATGAAATGTGAATAAGTTGCAACTAAAATAATATAATCTAATATTTCAATTCCCATCTGAGGTCCTGCTTTCTTAACTATAAATAATGTACAACTCCCTTTTACATATAGTTCTAGACACTAGTGCTCAGTGTAGGTTTTATATACCTCTGTTCTTTTTTATTTTACTTTCTCTTCTGCCTTAGAGCTGCTGCATTAAAATATTTTAAGATGTGGAGTGGTGATCTAGAAAGCATTTTTTTTGTTGGTGTCTGGTGGGGGCTGCATAAGCTCTTCTAGTTCCTCTCTTCAGTGAAGACAGATTGAAATATCTTAATACCTACTACGAATTTTTCAAAACAGCGTTACTAAATTTTAATGTCTACAGTGGGTAAAAAAATCGTTTCCATATTCATTGCAGTACAACAATAAAAGCTTTTCTTTCATTCCCTTTGTGGTTTTGCTTCACAGAGATAAAATCACTAGTGCATTTGTGGCTTTATGTGAATGAAATTACTCTTCTCAATTATTGTTTCAAAACAAGCTTTCTAATGCCTATTGTCCTAATCTAAAAAATGAATTATTTGTTACCAGAAAACTAGCACTGTCACCTCATTTTTGATTTAAAAAAAATTATTTCAGAGTTTTATTAGTTTCTGAAACGACTGTTTTTAATGTAACTACTGTATTGTATAATTCATGCACATAGAATAGGATAGTAAGCAGAGTTAACCTTATGGTGTGCCTACCAAAATATGTTCATAAAATTCATTGGGGTCAGGATGGTTGGATGATAGGACCACTGGTCTGGGAAATGAAACAATTAGATTCCAGTGCCAGATCTGCCATTTTCTGTCTGATATCTGAAAAAAAAAAAGCAATCCCATGTATTGTTGTCTGTAGAAAGAAGTATCATTGCCCACTTCTGTAAAGTGTTTATGTGGTACCTTACTTTTCACTCCAAGATTTTTACAGTATTAGTAGTTTTACATTCTTGCTCTGCCTAGGAAATCTCAGGGATCCTTAACCAGTAGTGTATGGTGTTTTCAGGCTTTAATTCAGAAGAGTTGATAGTAATGAGCCTCCCAAATCTTACTTTCTATGTGCTATAGGAATTTCTCAATATTCTGCTATTGTTGGTGTTATTTTGACTCTAAGAGTATGAAATAATTTGGGTTTTGTTTTTGGTGGAGTGGGGTGGGGGGATTCTTTGGTTTGTTTTTGTGTAATTCTGTAAGTAACCTAATTCTGTTAAGCCATGATGTTACTTTGTTTTTAGCTGGGTGAGAGACTTCAGTAAAAGGCGATTGAGGACTCTTTTTTAAATCTCTGCCCATGTAGTAGTTTTCTTAATTGTTTGAAATGGCATAGTATTATTGTGTTACATTAGGCATGGAAGAGTCTCATCTTCCGATTATCTGTGGGGAGCGTGGAGGAGGAAGATTTAATAGTTTCAAAGTAGATGATTCAGACTGGTGGGAGAAACAGCTCCATCCCATGTGTAAGGATTAGAAACCCAAAATCAGCTCGGATAAAATTAAGCTACAATGTGTAAGGCCTGTTGGGATTTTGAAGGGCTGGGGTGTTCCCGTTTGCCTTCATTCTGCCTGTAGCTGAGAAGTGGATTGAGCAGACAGAATGATTAATTCTCACAGTTTCATAATTTTAGTTGGCAATTGAGACTTGTCCATTGACAGTCACATAGCTGAGTATGTAAAACAAACCTGGATTTTCCCTTGGCTGACTGTGCTGCATTTGTATCTCCTGCAGTGTGTAGTTCTGGGATATGGAATAGCACTGGAACTGTTGAGTTGGTAACGCTGCAAAAATGTGCGTGAGTTGTGCAGAGAGATGTTTATGTTTAAGTGTAATGGTCTTGCCTAGAGACATCTGGTTTATACTGTCCTTGAATTCTTTTCCCGATCTCTGTCCTGTTTTCTGATTTTGTAATGTAATGGAACATTTGCTATTAATTAGAAAAGCCCTTAATGTCCTTACTTAAGAAAAGCAGCTAACTCAAATCTCAGGGAACTCAAGTATATTAGTTCAAAGCAGGGTTGTCTAGTTCACAGCACCATTTACTGACCAAGTTCCCACAGTTAGCATTACAACATTTGGGAGAAGTTGGGGGTAACTACAAGGGAAGCATATGTAAGACCTACAACTGCGTGTGTCTCTAGGTACACAGCCTGGTATTGTATGAAAAGAAAGGGAGGGCAGAATTGATGATTCCAGAGTATGGCTGGTGTGTAGCACTGAATGATACAACCAGCTCTGAGCTTCAGGTAGAATTGCAAGGAGGGCTGCAAAATTGGTGATACAAACCTCTTACTGACAGAGGCTTTGGACCACTGTGGCTCAAAAACTTGGCTAGTCGCAAGACATAAGCATTCCTGCTCTGTTTTCTAATAGCAGCCCAAACTGGAATTTATTCTCATCTGAACATGGATTGGGGGAAAGATTAGAAAGATAAGGGTGCCCTGTGGTATCCCTTATGTTGCAGTCTTGCAGACTTACTCTGAATCTCATGCTTTTGCTGGGCAGTGGAACTGACCTCAGCAAAATATCTTAACCAGGTTAATACAAATCCAATTTTCACCCAAAGCACCTGAAGAGATTGTGTAATATTTTGCTAGTGCAGTGGGGACTGTTTCAGTCTCATTATACATTTATTAATGGAACTTGAATAGATGTTTTTGAGTGTGCATGAACTGTGCATGATTAGAGCTCAGAGAAGCAGATTATAAATTTCTCTGGTTCTCTGTTGAGATTGGGCAAATGGGAAATCTTGGTAACAGGATTAAAGAGCACTACAAATTACATATACAGAAATACTGTACTGGAGTTATTTGAAAAGATAAATATGAGAATCTCATATAGCTGGTGCACACAATCTCAGGAAACTTGTCTCCCCTTCCTGCCTTTCACATACTTTCCTTCAAGAAATACCTACACTTAAATTTGACTGGATGTGGATATATGGTATGTTAGGACTATAAAAAATTAAACTGAAATTTACATATCCTAGACAGCTAAACCACATTATGCATGCAATTTTATGTTCGTGATTACAATTTCATTGAAGTGGAAGGGAACAGTAGGACCGAGTCTTGTTTTGTCTCCACTGTGGTGGTTTAATGTAATGTGTTTTGTATAAACTTTCTGTCCACTAACCAGATTTAGTTCTTTGAAAGCATGTCCTGGGAGAGGCTGACACCTTTTTACTCTAAAATATACAGTGTATACCAGTATGTTTTTATTCAGATTGTCACAGGCTTTCGGATACACTTTCTGGTTCTGGAATCTTAGAACAAGACAAGAAAATAAATTACATTCCTGCATTTTCTGGGTCAGGTCTGATTTTATTTTTTCTTCTTTGTTTTAGTGGACATTTGGATTCCTGCTGATTAGATTGCTTTACAGTGATGTTAGCACAGTCAAATTGGCAGGAAGATATCCCATTGTGTGACTCAAGAAAGAGCAAATTCATGGCTGCGTCTGTAGTTCTTTTACCCTTCCAGTTGTTGAGACTGCAAAGAGTATTTTGCATAGTGCTTGGAGATAATGCTCAGTGGGTGACATTTAACTGTCTGGAACAATAATTTCAGGTCACGAGGTAGGGAGGGATTCTTCCTTCAGAGGAAAACTGCTTGTTTGCTTTTAGTTTGTTCCCCAGCCCTAATCCCCTCAGAAATTCTAACATCTGGGTGGCTAGAAGAGCCCCAAACTCAGTCCTAGATTCACTTAAGGAGTAAACATTTGAATAAACAGTTAAACATACGTTACAGAATCAGCTGTGTCGTGTCAAGGGTTTGTGCTGTGAGTCCCAGGTGCTGCAGTCAGATTTCCTCCAGCATGGAAGTAATAGGGCCTCTGGTGAGTTTAGAGGAAGAGTAAACAAAATAGTGATGGGGAAATTCTGTTGCTAGGACAGCAAGCCTTGTACCAAGCACTGAACACTCTTCTGTGGCTGTTCCCAGGAGTTTGGGGAGAGCAGGAAGAGGAATGTGTTCGACTGATCAGGGTCAGGTTTGCAGGCATTGCTGCTTCTTCCCAAGTAGCCACTTCCAGCTTTGCTGCCTGTACTTAGCTGAGTGCTGTGCAACTTGTTTCAAGCTTGGCTCTTTTGTAATAGGAGTTTTGTGTAAATTGCAGTCGGGGTCCATCTAATGACAAATTTAACCTGAGAATTGGATGAGATGCCTGAGGCAAGTAGCTGTCTGTGAAAGAAAGCCACCAATACCTTCTTGTTTAGGACAAAATACTTGAAAATGGACTGAGACAGCTGGAGACTGTGGCTGGGCAGGGGAGGAGCACTCAACTTCTTACTGTAATGTAAAAATAGAAAACAACCGGTGTTAATTTTCTACAGCTGCTACTTCTTTTAAAAAGCTGTTTTATCTCAACAGGATTTTAAAAGTTTGTTTTTCAGTATGTATTTCCAAATACTCTGGCACATGGAGCAGTTCGGTGTATTTCAGCAAAGAAATATCATAAAGAATTCCACTATATTGAGCAGGTTAAAAAAATCCCTCAACAAATCAAACACAAAACCATCAAGAAATAACAGATTACTTTGTGAAATGGCTGCTTTTTTTTCAAGCAATAACATGTATTAAAACTTGACCCTTGCTGTTGTAAATGTGATCCCTGTCACACAGTCTCTTTTAAAATATCTGTTTACCGACCTTAATTACTAGAAAGAGTCTTTTGAGCTGTTATGTTCTAGGGCTTAGGTACCTGTGGCAGCTGAGTATGCTGCTGCATGCTTAGCATTGCAGCTGAAAGAGGCAGGAATGGTGACTGCAAACAGAGACGGTACTAACTGCTCCCCGCACTTAGTTAAATAGCTGCATCGATGCATAACAGCAGGAGGGAGAGGGTTAATGAGGGTCTAATTCCATCCTCAGAGGGACCACATGGCTGAATGGAAACAGCTGCTGCACTGCAGGCTCTAGGCTGCACGGTGAGTTGCTGGCAGCTTCGGTGAAGGGAGGGAACAGGAGAAGAATGTTATGTGGGGAAGGCAATAAACAATCCAGAAAAAAAAAGAACATCTAAAAGTATCTTATGTCGAGATCCTGGGGAGAGGAGAAATCACAACAGGCAGGAGTGGAGGAAAGGAGAGTTCAGGTTGGAATTGCAGACTGGAAGATTGGGTGCAGCCACCTGCGAGCCCTTGACCTCCCCATGTGAACATCAAGGCTTACAACTAAATCAGCATGGCAGAGTGTAGGTGTAGCTTGAATACTGAAACAGTATATTGAAATTGTACGCTTAGCTTAGCTAGTGGGCTCTGATGGAAGGTGTGGGGATGTTGCTGGGGATGAATGTATGTGGCAGTGCTTCACCAGAAGTGCATGTTTCTGATGGTATTTGTCAAAATATGAATATGAAAGTAGGAGTTTCATTCACTGAAATCAGCCACTCAAGAGTCAAGTTACCCAAGAGTCAAGTTATTCTACTGTTCTGTAGAATACAAGTAATTTGGGTAATTGCCATCTCTGCTACATGCCATGATGTTGTCACTTGTAAGTTGCCTTCTTTCCTGTACCCACTGTGTTCATAGACGTGTCTTGTGTTGCTGCTTGCATATCAGCAGCTGTTACCAGCATTCATACACAATAAACCCCCAGAAATGCTTTAGCTGAAGACAGAGCCTGCCCACTTCATGGAGGGGGAACTGCTAATACCCTTGCCACTGCTTTCTCCTAAAGACCTGTGTTTTTCCTTGCAATTGATACAGTTATCTGAGATAGGGGTGGTGGAGAGGACACACAACTTTGAAATTCTCAGCACAGAGGACCATGGAATATACCCAGGAAAAATACTTGAGAACACAAGGATTGCTTATGTGCAGGCTAGATTGTTAATGTAGTGGAAGTCAGTGATGTAATATATGTATAGATTGAGGTTGCTGACAGCAAAAAAATCAACGTGGCCAGCTGTACAGCCAGGCACTGTCCCACAGGGCTGTGATGTGTCAAGCACCAGGACTGTAAAACCAAAGCAGTCCCAAGAAAGGCACCAGAGAGGATCAAAAGTGGAAGAGGTTGTCCTGTTAAATAGATTAGAATATATTAGCCTCAGATGATAAGGAAGAAAAAGGGGTATATGTTTTGAGAGAGCATTATAAATTCACGAGTGATATGAAGTAGATCAAAAGGGACGAAAGTTATCCTTGAGGTGCAGAATGTGCAAAGCAATACCAGAGAAGCTTTACAAATGTGTAAAGGTAGTTCTTACGTGTTTTCTTCAACTTCTCTCTGATTTGCCACTCTCAGAGGATGCTGGACTGTCAGCCTCTGGTCTGGTCTGATACAGCACTTCTTTAGTATGTTTTTTGACACAGGAATCTACTTTAAGATGGAAAAGCTGATTTTTTTTTTCACTGATGTTTCTTCAGTTACATTAGAGTGATCACTGTTTCATTCTTAAAATTACATTAATGATAATATTTCTTGATATGTCAAGATTTTAGAGCCCACAGAAACAATTGTTGAGAATGTAAATGAAATTGAATGGAAAAAAATGCACCAATGTAGCTCTTCACCTGAACAGATGGTGAAGCCACAAAAAATGAAAAAAGTAACTTCCACTTTCATTCTGCTAGATTGTATGAAGTAATATGCCACATGCTGTATAAATATTCAAACAAAAATGCTGTATGAATGAGGTACAATTTTTACAAAGAATTAATGCAGAATAGCTTTACAACTTTGGAATCAGCAAATTTTTTTACTTACATGCTGTTCAGGGGTGAAAAATAAGCCATGTGTTTGATGGAATAATGGAGTGTTGATCCTTTTCTGTCAGGACAATTAACATGAGTAAAATGTTTGCCCTACTTTAAACAGATAAGGAGGTGCTGCTTTGTGTTCCTCTTAAGATTAATGTTTTTATATCGGCAGCAGGGAGCACAAGATTTATTTGTAGAGCCTTATGTAGATTTACAGCTGTGCCAGTTACTGCTTGAAAGCTTTTTATATGTCACGCTCACAGTGAGTCTTTTTGTATGGGTGAATGTTAGTGAAAGTGGTCATAAAAAGGATGCAGACATTTTTGAAGTGTTAAGTGGGATGTGTGACACATACAATGGCTTTAAATTATGAATTTTGTCTTGTCATGACCCCTGATTTGGCTTTTTCATACGGGCATGTGTAGGCATGCGTTTGTGTGATACAAACATAAAAAATGTATTTTGTCAAAATATTGTAAAAGCAACTTTCTTTGCTGTCCTTACTTCCTTAGAGAATTAGTAATGTTTTTTAATGTTATTATTTGATGATTTAAAGCAAAGAAAATTACACTCAAGGAGAGTACAACAGTTTCAGGGAATGTGCACTTATATGAGTCCATACTGTGGACTCATAAATATCTATGCAACTCCTGTTTATTTAAAAGGATTGCATGGGTGAAATACAGGGTTGAATTTAGCATTCAGAGTCCAAGATAAGGAGTGAATCTGCCTTGGGCTTGGTAGAGACAGACACATAATATTGGGAATACTATGTAAATTAATCTCAAAATGTTAGAGCAATTGCTATTTTTCTGTGTGACTGAAACTTTCAAGTTTATAATTATAAGCATCTGTAATTTCAGTAAGTGCAATTAAATTTTGAGTGTGTCTATATACAAGTGAAGATTAATTGTCTGGTAAACACATTTGAATCTTCACATTTATTCTTTTGTGGAAAAATTGGCAGAGAAAAATTCATATAAAATTAGTAGTAGTCTTAACCCAAATATGAAATAGTGTGGTTAGAAAATGGCTTTTCATTTGCAGAAGTTTTTGACATTTAAGAAAATTGTTGTACACTTCTTGAGGAGAAAAAGAATATTTTTATACCAGTTAAAAAAGAGAATAGAGACATCCTCACTTGAAGAAAAACTGAAGTTCATCTGCCAAGCCTCTGTATCTGAACTTACAGTAAAAAAAGAAAGAAAATGAGGTCATTGTGGGAAGAGAGGTTAAGAGAAAAACATTTAATCTTGTACCAGGGTTTTCCAGACACCTTTTTCTTCCCACAAGTTTTGCAGACAGAGTTTTAAACTGGACTGAAATTCTAACCATTGCATTCATGAACACTCGGAGTAGCTCTTCAGGTTCACAATTACTGTCTGTGCCTCTGAATTATTTTTGATCCCATCTTAACAAATTGCTGTCACCAGTAGACTCAAATGATCTGACTTGGTTTTGTCATGCTACAGACTCTTGATTCTCTGCAAATTTTACAGCTACTTGCTTTTATATTGGGAGAAGCCTGCTAAATAAATTGCTGAAAAAGTATGAAGCCACTTGGAACAAGATGCTGTGCCTGAAGCTACAGACAGAGATACCACGTTGGGTTATTAGTCCAGTGCATGACAAAAAAAATATTTCTCCTGAATGGAGTAATATATCCAGGTGTTACTGAAATACAAAAAAATTTACCTGTACAAATACTTATTCAGTAAGCAAGTTGAGGTCTGCCAGCTGTGCAAATTTATCTGTGTTAGTGTAATTGATAATAAACATTTATCAATTTTTATTTTCACCTTCTTAATTTGTGCACTGGAGGTTCTGTTGCTCTAAGTGTAAGCCGTATCACTGGAAAAGAAAAACGTATTCATGCAATCGAGTTTCTTTGAACAGCTCTGGTTCATGAGCGGCGTATCTTTGTACAGTTTGCTTCATTCCAAACGTAGTTGCTATCAGAAAGGAGTTTGAGGCGTCATGCAGAAATCCTGCATAAGGTTTTCTGGTGGCTAGCACTAGATCTGAACATTTAAATAACTGGTATCAGTTGGAGGATGAAAGGTAGTGGAGGGCATTTTCAGTTTCTTGTTTCTCTGACACTGCTTTTATCTTGCGGGGGGGGAAAAAACCTCTAGTGATTTTCAGTTATGCAAATTATGTTTTTCCAGATAGAAGAAGAGGTTTTAAGTGGAATTTTTCAGTAAGATATTTTTATCAAAAGAGTTATGCCACAGAGAGCAAGAACTTAGTTGAATAGGGCTATGAACTGTTTTTAGAAAGGGGCAGCAGTTTGTTAGAATAGAACACAGCAATTGTGCTTGAGTCTTTTCTTTATTCAGCATACTTTCATTAAGAATCTTTACATAAATATATATAAAAAAGTACTGATGTACTGAAATCCAGATAAGCAGCAGATGCTTTTTTTAGCATTTTCTGGTGTAAATAAACTCCTCCAGCAGTGTTGTTGTTGTTGTTGACATACTCACTTCCTTATAACACACTCTTGGACATGATTCATCACAGAGCCTTATCAGGGCTGTATTTTGCAACAGTAATTGTTTTGTATCCAATTTGTTAAAATTATAAATTGAATAATAACATCCAGTGCAGTGGAATACCTCAGCAGGAAGTAATGCTAACTGCTCCTGTAGTTTGCCATCCACTTGCAAAGCTTTCAGTAACATTAGTCAGCTTTTCCCCCGTGTATTGACCAGGTAATAAGAAAGAGGGGGCAGTGAAAAATGCAAGACTTGTGATTGAAAATGCCAGAATGTACTGGGTATTTCGTATGAGAGAAATACTGAAAGATAACTCGCACAAAGGTTTATGGCATGGAGCTAGAAAATTCCTGCACCAACTGAAGTTATAGTACCATAAGTAATTTTCCTGCCTTGGATTTGTATTAAGTCTGAAGAAACTTAACTGTCCCTGAAGTTGTGCATCCAGTTTTGGTTGGCTTGTGAAGATTACTGGGCAAAAGAACTGACTTCTGCCTAAAATGGCAAGTTCTGGTCTAGGAAACACTTGCTTGTGCTAAGAATTGACATGCAGTAGTGAGACAGTGACCTGGAAATATAGCATGGACTAGTCTGAGGTTTACAGCCGGAGTGTAAATGTGGTTGATACTTAAAACCCCGTAACCCTTATATGTTTTCTTTCTAAAAGCATTTTAAAAACCACTGCTTCAATGTAAGCTAGGAGGTCACTGGAGACCTCAACAACTTTTCTACTTTTTCACTCTGGAGAGGCTTTGACTGGTGGATGTCCTTAGGGATGCTGGGCCTCCTGGAAGGAGTGGCCGTCAAAAGAGGGAAGTGGGAGTGGCTGCTGGCCGGAGCTTAAAGGAGCAGGGAAGAGGATATGAAAGTCTCAGAGGTGCAGCTAACGTTGGGAAGGTGAAATAATTAAGAACTGTGCTGAGTGTCCTTCGTTAAGCAAGTACATGCACATCCAGACAATTTTGCTGTCACATCTGGGAGCTCCAAAGCTGATTAGCTGCTTCTAAAAATCATTTTAGAACTGTACTTTTGGAAGTTACATAATGGACATTCTAATGTAAAGCTCTTTAGGGCATAAGCTGACTAAGGAAAGCTGGAGAGATGTTTTCTTTCTGTGAGTTTCAAACAATTGGACATCCTAGAGGATTTGGTGGATTTTTTTGTTTGTTTTCTGGATTAACTTGGTTTTGGTTTGTGTTTTTTTTTATTGCTTACAGTAGAAACAAAGTGCTGATTGGACCTAGCAATACAGATGTTATTTCTCTAAATTTATGGTGACAGGAGATCACATGGGTCATTGTGGAGACAGAGATCCTTTGTATCATTGTAAGTAGTTTTATTGCTGTTCCACAGTCCTATCTTTCAAAATCAGAAGTTATTTTGAGATAGTTTTTGGAAAGAACTCAAGAACAACGAAATACTTTAGTAAATTATTATTAAATTAGCATAACAAGTAGTAGCTAATGTTTGAATGGTTCTTGAATAGAGATCTCTGTTTTGAAAGATCTGTATTATTGTCAGAAAAAGCTGAGGCTGAAGGAGCAAGTTCAGTTGTTACAAAAAATGGCAGAACTTTTGGTAAAGAATCCAGTGTGGATGAGCTTACACCCTATCTGTAATGTTGCAGCCAGCACTGTACTGTGGGTCACCATAATGCTAAATGCAAAGGATTGAATGAGGTGCATTCTTGAGATTAGTTTTCCACTCATTTTGTTCCTGAGGGGAAAATAGTGTGCCTGTCACTTCAAGGAACTGGAAAGGAATAGAGGAAAGGAGTTTGGCATCCTGAGATTTCAAGGGAAAAGGACCTGCAATGAACCTTGCTGTTTTTCTCCTCTGTTAATTTTCTCTGGGGATGTTGGGCAGAAGAGGAGATAGGAAAAAATAAGTCTGTTCCTCTTTCCATTGGTGCAGTGATAAAGAGATAATTTGCCTTACTTAAATTATGTTGAGAGGAAGTGTAAGGTGATTAAGAATGCTAAATGAGTTCACTGAAGGAGGATAAAATCCTTCTAAGACTGGATGAAGGACCTAGCTACGACCCTTCCTAGCTCATCATTTTGTAGTAATTTATTTTTTTTTTTAGTTAAAGAAAGGCTGTGATTGCAGACAGTGTGTTGAAAAATGCATACAGTATTTTGTTCTAAGCTTAGTCTCCCCAGAAGCCCATTTTCATACCCTCTTATTACTGTTGTTTTGGTCCCTCACTGGGAGTGGAAGTAACTGCAGGTTCCTCCTCTGGAAGGTAAAAGCAAGGCTGACCTTTCCTGCACAGTGTAGATGCCAGTTCTGAGGCATTGAGTTGGACATGTGGGCTGCCCTGCAATGCCACAGGGAAGGTTCTTAAGAATCCCAAACGAGTGAACTTGCCAACGGAGTGAACTTGCCAACGTGTAGTTGTTTCTGCAGTCCCAGATTCAAGCGTTAGTCTCCTTTTGTTATTTTCAGGTCTCAGTATTTGGCTTTTCTTCTCATGTTCACCTAAAATTTTCTTTTCAATGATATTGTAAACATCTGTTTTAATAGAAGTAGAGCCTCAGTCATACTCGGAAATGCAATTAGCACCAGAGTCCATTCATCAATTGTGAATCACCAGATTAATTTTTCAAGGGAAAATCTTCCATGATTACATTCTTTTTTTTTTTTTCTTTAATACATTTTAAAACTGATCCTGCTCACCAGAATAGCATTTACTTCTTCTGCAATCTTTCTTCTGTTTTCTTTATGGAACATTTTTTTGCTTTGATTTAGTTGCAATAGTTTTTTTGTTTGTTTTAAGAAATAGTTTGAAATATTCACAAGTGCCTGCAAATGTTAATTTTCAGTTAAAAAAAAAAACAAGCAAATTGAGTTGAAAATGTTTGTAAATAATACAAACAGATTGAAAACATCTTTTTCAGATTTTTCATATTAAAACTGTGTCTTACAAAAATTTGGTCTTTGTTTTTCTAGAATTTGAATGGCTCCATCCTGGCAAGTGTTGGTGTATTATTTGTTTAGTATTGCACAAGCATATGAAGTAACTGTCTAATGTTTAATATAACAATAATTGCCTCAGTAGCACAGTCACAAAATGTCCATTTTGTATGTCACTTTGAAAATATATATACTTTTTATTAGCGCGTAACAGTAGTTTGAGACATAAAGTTTTAGGGCATATTTGTAGGTATATACAGCAATTCAGTGGTACCACTTTTTTTAGTAATTTTGGCTTTGCCTTGGATAGTTACTTACAGGGCTGTTGACTGTGATATTTCAGGGCTGTGCTCTAGAGATCATATGGCTGAAAATGTCTGGGGAATATCGATCTGTCATGTCACTGCTTCTGGGATATGGTTATTCTTTTATGTTTTTCCCTTCCATTTTGTCAGTAAATTTACAGAAACTGCATTTGATTACATTTATTTCATCATGTGGACCATAAAAAATGCACATTTTATGGGCCGTGGCTAAGAGAAGGTGGCATGAAAATTGTGTAGGACAGAGAAGAAAAATGGTTGAGAGTAGCCACACATTTATATAGCAATCACTTTAAATAAGTGTTGTTTGCAAGTAGTGCTGATCTGTGCTCCTGATAAAATGTAAACTTGACAACGCCTTGGAGTTTTGTCTGTAACAAATGTCTGTAACATGAGTTTCACATCTTTTAACTTCTCTTCTGGAAGGATTTTTAAGCTTTGACTTGACTTTTGTTTCTTTTTGTTTGGGTTTTTTTCCTGCTTGTGTGGAGCAGTGCTGTGATTTCTTTCACACTTACTGTACCGTGTAATTTTTTTCCTCTGTACCTTGTTCACATGTCTTCAGTATATCTACCAGGCCTTAGCACGAAAGTTTCTCATTCATCTCAGCAGATAAGTGTCAGCCTTGTCTGTGCTTTCCCTGGACCAGCCCTGATAATGTTCTGTACTGCCATTTATGAAAGTTAGCAATCCACAGCACAACCACAGCCCTGAGATTGCTGAAGGTTTTATTGTTCTGTCTTCAGATGTGTTTTTCACTATGAACTTACATCACCAACCTTTTCATTCCTTTACTGAAATCCCTCCTTCCCTTGAAGAAGAAAGGTGTCAGAAAATACAATGGATAGACATTTGCTGTTTTGCCCTTTCTGTTCTGTTAGCTGGAGTTCTAACTTCTATTTTCCATGTTGTCCTCTACACCTATCATCTCTCATGTTAAAAAGCAGCTTGGGTTTTCAAAGCCAGCATAGTGTCCAGTGTAATTTGATAACAAAAGAATTGGAATGTTTTCAGAAAAGAGGCAACATTCTTAATATTTAATCAGATGTTTTTATGTATAGTGCCTGTCATGAAACTAAGTAGTTGGAATACACAGAAAATGCCCATGTTGTGGATTATTTGCACTAAACTATGCAAAATTCCAGTGGGAAATAAAAAAGAGGAGAGAATGGCAGAGTCTAGTACTCTCTGACCAGATTCTTTTAGACAGTCCACATGTGGAAGGTGTGATGTTTAACATCAGATTTACTTATTTGAAGATAGTCGATGGTACACAGGATTTCTGTTTTGGCATCATGTCACAAAACACAATGAGAGCACAATACAGATACAAGTCAAACACAGCAGAGGGGAGCAATTGCCATGCACAGCTCAATCACAGCCCAGCCTCTCTGGTTCCCAGCCTCTCTCTAATGTAATCACCACTACCACCCTGGGCATCCCTGGCCTTGCCAGGTGTAAATGTGTGAAATGAAACTGGCTCAAGCTCATCACTCGCTTTGAAATTCTGTCAGCTGATTATGGTTTTATAGTTTTTATTTTGGGCTGAGCCATGTATAATGCCTCACACTGGCCTGGCTAACGCAGAGAAATTGACACTTTTAATGAGCTTGGGGAGAAATACACACCAGCTCATTTTTTCAGCTGTTGGTAGTTGTTTATCAAATTCAAAACCGACCCTCAGGTCCTCTTGTTGTTGAGATCAAGTCAGCTTTTTTTGCAACAGCTGTACTCAGTCCCATCCAGCCACATTCTTCCAGAGCTTCATGGACACATACCCTGGCCCATCTCTGATCCTTCTCCCATGTGGTCAGCCAGAGAGGACAACAGAGAATGAATAAACTGGGCTTTTGGTGTTCGGCTGCATTGTATTGGTATGTAGTTTGGTATGATTTGGTATGATCCCTGGTTATGTCAGAAGTTGCCTTTCTGAACATCGGTTCCCAAACTGGTGTGCAGTTGTACTGTAGCTAAGGAATACAGGAAACGAGGAAAAAGATAAGATTAGTACTTTAATTTCACAGAGAATTACGTGCATAGGTCCTTTTGTAATTTCTCTGCTGAAAATAGCAAACGTGCAGTCAGTACAACTCGTTTTAGCAATATGGTTAATTAGTCTGGTTCCAGGCTGAGGGAATGAAAAATGTGGATCAGATTTAGTGGTGAGGATCATATTTCACAACGGCTTGGAAAAATGCTGAGTGTAATAGTAATTTTAGTGCTTTTCGGGGCGTTTAACCTTATCATTTTTTCAACACCCTCATTCATTGTCCTTTGTGATTTTTCTCTTGTTTTTTTCTTGGCATCAGAGCACATCTAGCAGTGTGTACAACACTACACTAGTCACCTGCTTCCTTGGCATTCAGTTCATCTTATTATCCCATCTACTTCTGTATTTCTGTCCCATAAAAGTCTTCAGAAATCTGACTGCCCACAAATGTTGTTCCTAATTCCTGCATAAAATATTTCACAGCACCAAAACCAGTCTTCAAAGCACAATGCAAAATAGGCATCACATATCATGTCTGCAGTATTGTATGAAACGCGTGTAGAAGCAGGTGGATATTGAGGAAGAAACTGCATTCATAAAGGAGGCTTGATCAGAGGTTAGGAAGTTGCTTTTCCTAAGCTTGTTCTTACGTTTTTATAATTATAGTATCTTTCAAAACTTAGCTGTGCTCTGGTTTGCATTTTAACAAAGGCATATTATACAGTTTGTTACCTTATATTAATAATATCTTAACAATTATAAGTAATTATTACTATATATTTAATATATTAAAACCTGGCAGGATATATGGGGTATAGCATGTGGTGCATATTTTTCAGTAAGCAACATGCTGTTGTTACTGCAATAAAAGCTTAAGGAAATTGTAGCTTCTAAGCTAAGACAGGTAATGAATTTTTTATTTATGCTATGCATCTAATGTATTTTCTTACTTTCTTGGATGATGGTAGAGAAGCAAATTGGTTGACTAGTCTGACCATTCTTATCTTCGCTTTCACCTGTTGAGCCAGTGTGTCCTGTTGGACAGTTTGGGTGCCTCAGCATCACAACAGTGTTTTTTCCTTGATGGAAGTCGAGTGGATGTATTGGATCAGTAAAAATTTTTTAACAGCACAGGCTTTGTCAATTGACTGTTTTCTCTGTATGAAGTCAGTCTCTCTGTAGACTGTTGCTTAAAGGTTCAGACCAGTGTCTTGTACGAGCAGAAATCTTTGTGCTGTCTGTATTAATTTTGTACACTGCTGAGTTTTTGATCTCTTTCAAAATCTTGTATCACTAAGAGGCAGCCCACCTTGAACTATTAATATATGGTATGAGTGTTAGTCATTATGACTCTGCCTTATCTGTCATTATTTGCTGAGGAGAGAAAAAAAATAGTATGCTGTGTGGCTACCTATCCCTGTTCTCTCTTTCTCAGTTGTCACAATCCTGTAGTGGTTCAGTGCTTCAGAGTTACAATTGTGACTGACATACTGGTTGGGATTTTTAAATTGAGTCTTTCCCACTTTAATAGTTTGGATTATCAAACTTGATTTCTAAACATGAACTTTATTTTTCCCCCACCCAGAACACTTCTACATAGACTCTTTGATCAGATGTTTCCTTTTCTGAGTTAAAGCAACATCCGAAGATCGTGTTCCAGTTCCCACCTGCCTTATGATAAACAAGCACACTGGGAAGCATGGTCTGTGGGAACACTCACACCTTAAGGGAAAGTGCAGCTATAGTTTGTAACACTCCTCTCCTCGCCTTTTTAATGAATTGGAGAGGAGATCTTGACTCTGCCGTGAATATACAGTTACAATGTCTATGTTAAACTTACGTATTCAGTAATAGCTGGAGGTTTCAAACTAGAGTATCACAAGCAGCCCTCCTCTATTATGATGGCTTCTTTTTGCCTAGTCTGCCCTTTCACTATGTTGTTTGGGTTTTGTTGTTTTGTTTTGTTTTGTTTTTTTTTTAATTTTATTAGCCTTGGAAACTGAAACAGTCCAATTAATGAAAGGGTAGTATTGGATGGTAAAAGATTCAACAAGCTTTCCTTGCCATTATTAAAGCCATCCTTTGGTTACTTGGAGAAGAGAGATGCTATACTGAGCACAGAGGTGGATGTAACTCACATATTGGATACTCAGGTTTGGCAGGGGCTGCTAGGCCAGGCAGCAGGTTTGCTGTAAAACCAGGCACAATTCATGTTGTTTCTTACTCAGCTTGTAGTGTGCTAGGGGACATGAAGAACAGCTGAGCGGACTCCAGAGGGTAAAGAGGACAAAGACAAATCCATTGGAAGTCTGCTTCATTAGTTCCGCTGTTCAGAGAACAAGTTGCTTTTCATTGAGATTTTCAAATTAATGGTGTCCTTTTATATTACAAGGCCATGTGTATGGGCATTATTAGTCTTGTATTTAATTAAAACAACAGCTGGTGATCATTTAATTACAGGGTATGAAAGGGAATGATATTTGACTATGTATCATTGTTTTATTCAATTTGGAGAATTGTAGCCGTTTTTCATGTACTATTTGAAAGCCGTGGTGAAGGATGTGCATTCTGATGAACAAACTTATGAGCTTCATTGTAACAATTCCACTCTGTTATGGGAATAAGGTAAAAGAATGGCTTAAAAATTCACTAGGTTTCCTGAAAAAGGGAAGAAAGTTACGAACAGATTGGTACAATTGGTCTGGATCTTTTTTTTCTGCACTGTAAAATCAGTGCATAGTTTCCTTCTTCTGAAGGCCAAAAATACTTTAAAGTATTCAGGATGTTTCTGGGTTTATTAAGAGGTTTCAGTGTACATACTTTATAGAAGCTGTGTAGGATATGCCCATAGCAAGCCTGAGTTACTGAGTTTTTACATGAAAAATGAAGCTGCCTTGAGAATCTTAAATGTTCTGCAATATATAATTGTGCATGTGTATATTTGTACTGAAACAAATAACTGCATGTATGTAAGGTGTTTTTGTAGCTGATGTAATAAAAGCCCTGTCAACTGAACTAACAATGAGGATCAAGGGAATAACTAGTTACACAGCATTTAAAAAGGCAGAATTCACATCTAAATATCTTTCTAAAATTATCTTTCATGTCTTGAAGGCAGAGTTTTTTTCATTAACAATGGGAAAACTGTATGTGAAGAACCAGTTGCCAAATGTTCTGGTTTCTCTGCTGTCAGGCAGCTGCTTTCACACATCAGCATGGGAAAACAGCTATGGTTTTGCTAGCTTCCAGTATTATAAAGGTAGAATTTATATCAAAATAGGACTCACTAACTGATTCATTGTAAATGAAACAAGAAAAATTATTTTTTGACCTGCTGAATAGAATATCAGATTGAGGGACTGAAAGTGGGTGGAGGATTAGAAGCAGAGTTTGTATTTCTGCCTGAATCTTGGCAGCAGAGCAGTGTTTGCTGTGTTGCTTGGTCTGGTGTGAAAGGTCACTTCTGTTTTCATACCCAGTATAACTTAAAGGTGTTTCTTTACAACCACAAAGAAAGACTTCAGGGATAGTGGCTAGTGCTCCTTCGTGGACTTTCAAGTTGTAGTTGTCAATACTTAGTATTGAATTCTGGCTGGCACATTTGGTGAAATGATGAATGGGGTATTTAAGGACAAGAAGAGAGTGGGAACAATTAAAATTCTTTTAAGAACTGTTCTTGGTTTTTAAGTTGTGTAGCTAACCTAATTTCAATGTTGTGAGTTACCCTAGCCTGATATATATTTCTACATGCTATCAGCTAAGTGTAGAAAGTATCTTTCATTAAACGGATCTGCTGCAGAAAGAAAAAATGTTCAGGTTCTTCATATGTGGGTTAGTAGATAAGAATCACTGAAACTCCCTGGCGTGGGACTGAGGAGAGTAACAACTGCAGAAGAGTAGCTTGTAGTGGAGTAAATTGGTTGCAAAATAAAACCAAATCCTTTGCATGGAGCTATCCACTTTCACCAAACTGATAACCTCTGTATGTCTAAAGGCATCAAAATGTGGTACGCCTTATTCTATAATGCAAATCCTAGACAACATTTAATGTAAGGTTTTACAGCACAAGACTCAGGCTATGTCTTAATAAAGTAGTGTTAGAACTAATCTACACATTCCTAGCTGAATTACTCCTCATTGTATTTACCCTTATAAAGGATATGGTGAAGGAATGTGTGTTCTGCCTGGAAAGAAAAATTCCATATTAAAAAAACTATTTGTTAAATTGTTAGTTGCATGTGGATTTCTTTTAGACTTTGTTCTACTGAAGTTCCTATTAACTACTACATAAATCCAGCATCATTATAGCTGCCATATAATTCTATCCCTTCTCTAGTGCTAAATGGCTTGTGAATTGGTTAATTTGTTTCTTTCCTTTCTGTCTTCCAGCTTCATTTAGCCGCCCTGGCTTCATTAAAGGGAGACATTGTGGAGCTTAATAAGCGTCTACAACAAACAGAAAAGGAGCGTGACCTATTGGAAAAGAAATTGGCAAAAGCACAGGTGAGCAATAGTAGTTCAAGATTTTGAAGGCAATCCTTGGTTTTGTGCAGTCCTTGTTCCTCAGAGAGAGGATAAAATACCAAACAATGTCACAGGTCAAAAGAATTTTAAGACTGCAAGACACATAGCTGCCATAGGTTATACCTTTTATATGTTGAAGACAGTCTTCTAAAAAAAACCTGTAAAAATTAATTAGATACATTTTGTTTTGAAGTCAATATAAGCAACAAGTGCTTTGAATTATTGTAGAATATAAGAACTACAGGTTGCTCTCAGTGGGTTAGGTAACTGGTTGCAGAGCCTTGCACTCCTGGGTCACATTTAAACACAGCACAAATTAACACTGATCAAAAGTTACTGCCAATTTTCAGTGCTTTGATGTTATGTGAGAAATTACTTGTGATCTCAGTCTGGCTTCCAGTATGCCAGTTGGAATTGTGGAATTGTGGAAAACACAGCCAGTGGAAAGCCAAGGGGTTAAATAAGAATAAGGTTGGAACTCTAATGCTTTCATAGCTCTTATATAGAGGCAAATGCAAGCAAGGAAAATGGAACTATTGTTTTTAATATTTCTCTCTCCCGCAAAAAAAATCTGCATTTTCAGATACTGCCATTGTACCAAATACCTTTTATAAATAGTTAACATTTCAATAAATATTAAAATAATAAATATATTAAATATAAATAGTTAACTCAAAATTCTTGGTTAGAGACAAACAAAGCATTTTGTCCTGTAAAGTATGGTACCTTATTTGTTGCTTAGAGATGTTGTAGAATATCCAACCTTGGAAGTACTCAAGGCACCTGGACCAGGTCTTGGGTTGGATAAGGGACTGAATGAGTAAATTCCAGTGGTTCTTGTCATCCTCAGCCATTCTGTGACTTTGCGATTTAAAGTTTTCAGTATTTAGTTTATTTTGATGAGACCTTTCATTTGTGTTACTTAAATTCAAGCCAAATATAAAAGCGTTTAAGCAGTCTTGATTTGCAGGCTCTTTCTTCAGTCCTCCCTTATTTTGGCCTTTGCCTGCATTCCCTAATGGTTTTTTTCAGCTGCTTTTAAGATTTATGGGCTTGTAAGTGACGCTGTTATTGCAGACCATCAATGTAACATCCAGAAATAAAATCACTTTCATGTTTTTATTCCCCTTAATATGTGATCCTGAGCCACGCTGGGAGTTAACATGGTTTATCAGCTATAATCCTGAGATCCTTTTCTAATTTATGTGGCATTCTTGGGATACAGTCCTCTTTCTGGCTTACAGTTTGATATGAGGCTGCATTTGACAATCATTAAACTCTCAGATGGATTCACTGTATCCAAATGATCCACATCATTCTGCATGATTGCACTGACTTTATTGTTGTTATTTATAACTCTGGAGGGTCTGGTGCTAACCACAGGTTTTTGTTACTGTTTCATTTTTATTTCTGGGTCTTTACTTAAAAATATAGATATTATCTCTCAGCCAGTAAAGAGTGCCTTGTAGGTGCTCTCATACAGTACCAAATACACACTGATGGCAATTAGGATTAAGGATCAGTTCTTAATACCAATTAATATGTGCTCTGTTAGCTCAAGATTGTTTGGTGTTTTCTTTGATGGGTTACCAATTATGCATGTGTATATAGTGCTTGGTTTGTAATACTGGGGGTTTTACTCAATATTGAGCCATGCAAAGCAAACATAGTGATTAGTGCCTCCTGACCTGTGAAGAGCACATAACTGGAATATCTGAAAGGCAGGCTGATAGCTAGATTTCAGATTAAAAAAATAAGTATTTTTAATGAACAGTTTTATATAAAGGTTTAATGATTTATCTCTTTGCAGTTCATTTTTTCTGAAGCCCTCAAGAGGATAGAATTTAGGATGTATTAAATAAAATACAAATCTTTCTTAAGGAATTCAAATCATTAAACAAACACAACTCATACATTGAATGTGTTGGCAGTGCATAAGTACTGAGACATACACTGGTGAAACCACTGTACCTTGCCTTCTTTTTCTAACTGCATACCAAGTATGTGTGCCACTTAACATATTTTTTCAACTTTTGTTCCCACTCCACAGAGATTTGTTCATTACTCTTTCCTCTACAGCCTTTGTCTAATGTGAATCAGAGGTTCAGAAGGCATAAATTAAATAGGAGGTGTTTCTGGTTCTGCATAACCATACTCAGATGCTAGTAGGTCAGTATTAAATCTCTGTTCTGCATCTGGACTGTACTTACTAAGGCAGCACATGTTTCATTTTAGCTGGCATGGTAAATGCTCTCTGGAACAAATAGCTCTTAAAATGCATTTTTGGTAATACCTTTCCCATCATTTCGTAAGGCATGTGAGGCATTTGGAAGAAAGGATTAGTGATTTGCAGAGTGGAGGTGATTTGGGGAACCACAACACAAGTAATAGATGACAAATGGTGAAGAAAGCTAGTTGGACAGCCTGGGCTTAAGATTTTGTGAAGTGATGTAATTGATTAGTGGTTGTTGTAGCATACTCCCTTCCAAATCTGCAGCCTATGGAGACCAGATTTAGCATTTCTCTACATGCTTCTATTATTTCAGTAACACAGATCTCTTTTCTCTGTATTTTTATCAGTGTCCAATTCAGCAATAAAATGATCTCTTGAATGAAATTTGCTGTGAAACGCTGGTCAACCACAACTAATGCCTTCTTCCAAAAATCTTTCTGTGATTATGAGAATTGTTGTGCTTTCTACTGGCTCTGTGTGGCACAGTATCTTGGCTTTGATAAACTTAATACCAATTAATATGTGCTCTGTTAGCTCAAGATTGTTTGGTGTTTTCTTTGATGGGTTACCAATTATGCATTCTTCCAAAAATGCCTTCTTCCAAAAATCTTTCTGTGATTATGAGAATTGTTGTGCTTTCTACTGGCTCTGTGTGGCCTTCTTCCAAAAATCTTTCTGTGATTATGAGAATTGTTGTGCTTTCTACTGGCTCTGTGTGGCACAGTATCTTGGCTTTGATAAACAGTGGGAGTCTGAAGGGAGAGCATAAGAAATGCACATAGAGAATTTTTTCTCTTTCATATCCCCCACCTTTCTGCCAACATCTGTGAGCAGGAGGCCACATCACATTTTATAGTCCTCTATAGTCCTGTCCTCCATGGATTTGTATAATCTTTCTAATCTATCTGCATTCTTGCCATTTCCAATATCCTTGACAACATTGAGTTCTGCAGTTCTGTGATTGGGCATGGGATTTAATAACATGCTGAATGTCTCAGCAAGTACAACAAGAATAGATAATTCACTTACTATATTATAATTTCATCTCCTGTCACAAGGTTGTCCTGCTCTCTCATTTTTTGTGCTTAGTCATTGTTATTTTGGATTTTTATAATAGCTCTAGACAAAGAATATGCTATATTGTTCTGGATCCTGTGTCACAGCAGTAAGTCTCATTACTGCAGTAATAATTATTTGCCATCGTCTTGATTATTCAGAATATAGGGAGGAACAGCAGAGTTTCAGTATAAAAATAAAACCAACACTCTGTAGACATATAAGAACAGAAGCAGCATTCTCTGTAGACATGTAAGAACATGTGAACTTCACAGGAAGGCTTCAGTTTCTCATTTAACAGAGAAACTTGAAATAGAAATGCATGGTGCTCAGATGAACATTGAAATTACTTGTTTTGTTGTGTGATGTCCTTATCTGACTTGGATTAATTCTGTGTTCTTGTATTCATCTTCCACATTAAGTACGCACAGAACATACCACAGAACACTTAATTCTGACCATGCATGTATTTGTGATTGAGGATTTAGCACTATAGCCTTGTTTTTATACTTAAATTTAGATTAATGGATTGCCACTTCTAAATCTGCCACTCCTCTCAAATTAAAACACTGTATTAGTTGAGCAAAGTTTTTTAGCTTTTGTAATCCTGTTAGACAGGTTTATCACTGTGGCTTGTTCAGGTGATGACTTGTATTCTTGGTGAACAATACCACAGCCAGTGTTCATCTCTGCAGGGCCTGGGGCACTGGGGCATCTCTTAGTGAGCACTGCTGCTAGTAGTTCTTTTTTTTTTTTTTGAGCTCTGATTGAACACTGCAAATTCAATATAAAGATTAGCAGAATTTAGCACATTACATTCTTTCAGTAAGAATTTGTGTACATTAATAGGAAATTTCGTCCTTCTCCCTCATACACTTCTTGCTGTTGTTGTTTCCCAACATCAAAAGATCAGACAATGATGCTTCTAACGATTGTTAATTTTTATTGTAAATGAAATAACCTTTCTAATCTGTACCAAAAAACAACCAAGAGTTCTCAACTTATATTGAGAACTGTGCTGGAAACTTCTCTCCTGACTTCAACAATTAATTGCTCATCTT
Source organism: Vidua macroura (assembly GCF_024509145.1). Lineage (NCBI taxonomy): Eukaryota > Metazoa > Chordata > Aves > Passeriformes > Viduidae > Vidua > Vidua macroura. The sequence continues at coordinate 71,883,780 of NC_071611.1, read as the reverse complement.
TTGCAATCTCTCAGTAGGTTATTCCTGTGTTTACTTTCTTAGAGAATTAGACCTCTTAAGAATTTTAGACTGGAGCTCTTAAGTATGAGGCTGGAAGAGAGATAAGGAAAAGGGTAGAAGGTATTTATTATTTATTATTAAGGGTATAGGTATTTATATTTACCTTATATTGTATGACTAACATGCAAATAAATTTTAAGAGCTGAATGTCTACACCTTGCAAATAAGCACAGAGTGTTGGCAGATTGCTGTTCTGAGGCTCAAAGCACAAAGAAACTAAGGAGGATGGTGAACAGCTACAGTATCCCAGAGAAAAACTTTACCGGTGGGTAGAAGTGCATGCATTTGTTTCTTTTCCTTTTTAAGTTTTCAGATGAATGTTCCATAATAAAGAGCAATCCTGAATAGCCAGAAAAAATTTCCACTGGTGAATTTTGAGATTCTGAACCATGTTTACTTGCTTGGATGCTTTTGCCATTTTTTCTGATGGCTGACCAGAACTTAGGAGATGCAATTCTGTTCCCCACCTCAAAGACAGACCAGTCCTTAGCCTGTCTTTACAGGGGTTTCTTTTCAGCCTTTTCCATTTGCTTTTACCTAAGATAATTCAAGAGTTCTTTTAAAAAACACAATGTGAAGCTATTGTTGTATATTGCCAGACTGCTGGTTGTTCACAAAGTACATCTGAATGATGTTATCCTGAAAAATGATGACTGAGAAATGTCTGGAGAAAACAGAAATCAAGTTGTAATGTGGCTGAGACCCATTAGCAAAAGTCCATATATCTTCGGTCACTATAAACAAATTCTGCTTTTCAGTGCATAGCTTGGAAAGACAAAAATTGTTGTGATTAGGGTTTTATTTATTGCCTGGAAACAATTATTATACACTCTATCTGAAACATCCCTTTGGTTTAAAAGCTAAAAAAACCACAAGAGCACATAATAGATTGATCTTGATAATGCTGAGGTAGCATTTGTGGGCATATGTGTGTCAGAGGAAATTCAGGTTTAGAAAGGCTGAAGAAGCAACTCTTTATTGCCCCTAAATCTGCTCTAAAGCTTTTGTGAAACATTTTCTCTGTGTTATTTCTGCACTTTGAAAGCTGTGGTACTTCTTTAGAAAGATACAATGTTAAGATGTGGAAATATGAGAAATAAGCTGTAGAATTATACTATGATAAAGAGTTGTCGTCATAGCCTACATGTACAGCCGTATCAGTTGCCAACATGAAGTTTTCTAAGCCAAATGAACATTATCAGTCTTGTGAAATGTGTTCCTTTCCTCTCCTTTGCAGTGTGATAATATGATCTGTTTTTCGTAATGCAGGTGAAAGTGATTTTTATCACAGCTGAAGGTAGAAACTATTTTGTTATAGTGTGTGGAAGGGTGCTCTTATGTCTGTGCTACTTTTAAATGTGCATATTCATGGAAGTTAAAAACTGTGGTATAAATTTAAAGTTCAAAATAAAAATATTATTGAAGCTTATTCTAAATTTTAATTTTGAAGCAGTCTTTTATGTAGCTTATGTTCTCAAGCTGTGAATGTAAGTGGCAAAAAATATGGGAGCAAATTATGAAAATTCTGGCACATCTACTACTTTATTATTTTGTGTAGTCCGAAGGGTTTAGGGAGTTAGCTTGTATAGAGTGTTTACTTGATTTGAAAAAAAACATGTTTGATTCAGCAGTTTTGGAGGACCTCCAATATTACCATCAATTTTGGCCCTTAGAAATGCTAGGATTTTACATTGCATCTCTTCAATTAAGTAGTTTGGGTTTTATACTGTTAAATGGCTTGTGAGTTTTCTTTTTTTGACAGCATGATACTTGGCATTGTGTGATTGCAAGGAGGCTTGGCTGAAGGGGGTCAGAAGCAAAATGTTAGAAATCAAAGCAAAGCTTCAATCAGCATGCAGTGCTGGCTTGTAATTGCCATGGTTTGTAATGGTTTGTTGTAACTGAAATAGAGCGTGTGCTGGCCTGAAGAGTAAGCCAGGGAGTCTACATTTAAAATACTGTGTGAAGGAAGAAGGACTATTTTGTGATATGTATGAAAAACAAACAGCCATGTAGCTTTTTAATTGTTCAGATCATGAGCATTTTATTGGAGATTACGAACATATTAAAAATATGCTGTGTTACCTATAAACATTAAGAAAAAGAAGTACTTACACTAGAGAAGAAGCTATAGCTTCAAAGTGTGATTAGTTTATAATAATGTGGTTTCTGCTGTAGGATTTGTTCTAATTCAGACCATATTGGGAAGATCCTAGGATTCAACGATTATATATTTTCTAGCTATTTTGAGTTGCAAATAGTGGTTTTTTTCCCAAGCAGAAATGGCAACTTCTCTTTGGGAAAAAACCAAACAAAAGAAGTGTGCTGCATAGTCTGTCAGTTCCTCAAATATTGTAACTACCTACCTGTCTGTAGCTGTCAGTGTTTTGTGTCTGTCCTTTTCTCTTGCTAAGGCACCGTTGGTTTGACGAGTAAGAAAACCATAGTGCAGTGCACTCCTGCCCTGTGCCCAATCTCCCTGCAGTTGTCCATAACAGCCTTTCTGTTTCCTTGCTTCTCTGCTGCAGTGTGAGCAGTCCCACCTGATGAGAGAGCACGAGGATGTGCAGGAGCGAACGACGCTGCGCTACGAGGAGCGGATCACAGAGCTGCACAGCATCATTGCCGAGCTCAACAAGAAAATCGATCGGCTGCAGGGAGCAACCATAAGGTACTGCAGCTTCCTGGGGATTCTGGGCCAGGGCAAGACTCATGCAAGACATAGTGTGAGTTATACTCTAATATGATGACGACTTTCAGGCTTGTCATAACGGGTACAGAATAGCTGCCCATAATTAAGGTGAGTATTCTGCAGGGTATCATCCAGGCACCCAAGAAGTGCTACCTTCTCTTTGGCAAAGCCACACTTCGCAAAAGTTGACAAGCACTGCAAAACATGTGCCATGACATCTAAATACTCCTTTTTGTAATGTGCCAGTGTGCCATATAAGTGATAGCAACAGTGTATAAAGGAAGGTGAAGACACCCAATTTGACCCTCTGCTTTTAACTTTATTTTGCAGCCTCCTGTAGATCACCTAAGCAAAATCATTTGTGGGAAAGATATGGTTCAAATAGATATTGGTAGGTTTTACCTCTTCTTGTGCTGGCTTTTTTGACAAAACACAATGGTACAAATCATCTTGTTGCCTGATTGTTCAGCAGCAAAGCTTGAGGTATTACACTAGGTTGTTAAAATAAACTTCATGTTTGACTACGTGGAAGCATTTTTCCTCACTTGTTTTTGCATATTATCTTCAATGTGGGAAAGTTGGACTAGAGTGCAGAAGGAGCTTCCTAAAGTCTACCTAGTGAGGATGCAACGATATGTCAGGATCTCTGGATTTTCCAGGGAATGTCAAGTTAGATTTGATACATTTTTGGGTAATGTTGATGCGGTACTCTGGCCATGTAGCCAATTTTCAGTTTTCCTTTACCTATTAGTTGTGCTTTTTTTTTTTTTTTTTTTTGGTAATTGCTTCATTTCTTCATTGTAAATACTTCTGCTAGCACAAGGCAGCGTTGTTACAACTACTCACTTAATCTTTCATTAAAATATTAGAATGGAAAAAGAAGAATGTTTGATGTACCATAAATGAGAGGAAATACCATCACATACATATTTACCACTACTAAAGCTTTGTTAGAATCACATGTTCGTGTTATTTAAGAGCATAAGTACGTTGCCTATGAGATGATCATAGCTAGCAATGGTCATGGTGAGATTTTCCAGTAGTTCTCTGCTGGTAGTAGTTCTCTGAAAAAAATCCCCATGACTCCCTTCTTCATTTATGCTTGATACCTCTGCAGACAAACTTTCCATTTGTCTTTTGAAAAGATTAGTTGAAAAGCAAAATCTGAGAAAGCATGAGAGCTGCACTGATTATTTTCCTTCTTGAGTGACAGAAAAACTCGATGACATTTAAGAAGAATATTACATAGAATTCATAAAAATGGTGTATTTGGAATCCTTGTGGCAAAGTAAATGCCAACTAGTGTACAATTATGAACTACTGGAATCAGGTGGATACCTCTGAATGTTTAACCATGTCCATAAATAAGTCAGCTGTGACATGCGCAGGAACATGAGGTGTAAGAACCAAGCCTGATGGGATGTACATGTTGCTTCTTATGAAAAATGCAGTTTTTCTGTCCCTTTTGGGCAGTTCTGGCCTTTAAAGGCATCAGAGCAATACTGCTGCAACAGGTACCACACCACTGTCATGCCACTCCAGTTTAATTCAATCATATGAGAGCTTGTTTTGCTCAGACAGCTGGAATGCCTCATCTGGTTTTATTTACTTTGGTTTTATTAGTAAGAACAAATAATGTTTGTTAAGTTAGTGGCTCTTTTTGTTTCTTTTAATGATGGAAATAGCTTATTTTCTTTGTCAGGCCAATAATTTGGTATCTGGGGAACAGAGGAGTAATATTTCAACTGAAAATGGAAACTGAAGGGATTCCACAGGGTTTGTAAAACCAGCTGAAAGAAGGAAAACTGATAACTCCTGTTGTGGCTCTCTGTAAATACACTCTGGGATCCACATGTGTCAGTCTTGAGAAGCTGTCTGTGCATCCCACAGAGCAAGGGTGGTGTAGTTGCTGTCCTTGCTGGAACAGGTGTGACTCACAGCACTCCACCCTTGGCTCTGGGGACTGTTGAGTCTGAGCTGGAACAGAACAGTCCTGAGTGGAAGTGTTCTGGGACCATGGCCCTGCTGGGGCCTCAGCAGTTACACTTTCCTCTAAAACAGGAGGATTTTAGTTTTGATTTGTCTCTTTGAAACTTGAAGGTAGTGTTGAGCAGAGGCTTTACTTGTGCTGTCACAAAATTTGGGCTGTCTTTCTGGAAGCAGAGTTTACATAAATAGCATAACAGATTAATGTTTCCCCAATGGTGACACAGTGACTCTCCTTTTCACATAATGATTTTAGATTGTAAAAATAACTAATGTGTAGCTTCATGTACCTCTACTCTATGACATTCTTTATAGTTCCTAAACACAAAAATATTTTGGAAACAATTAGAAGAAACCAGAACTTCATGGAGGGTATTTGACTATACTCTTTAAATTGTATTCTATTTATTTGAATGTGAACAGTGCCCTCAGAATGTAGGACAGAAAGAAAGGAGACACCATGTTTTTAAATCTGAATAAGGTGTTGCAACAGTTTGAGGAGGAGTTTTGGCAGGCTGTATAAGCTGGTTAATATTCTCCATTCTGAGAATTTTTCTCTCTGTTTTTTGGTGTGCGTTGGGGGTTTTTTGCTTTTGCAGTGTCAGAGTTTAGAATTGTAATGGCTTTTGCTCATGTGGTTTAGTAATGCCAGCTCTAGAATCATGGAGTGGTTTGGGTAGGAAGGGACTTGTAAAGACCATCTAGTTCCAACCCCTGCAATGGGAAGGAACACCTTCCACAAGACCAGGTGGCTCAGGACCCTATCTAGCTTGGCCTTGGACACTTTCAGGAATGGGGCAGCCACAGCTTTTCTGGGACAGGAGAGAGCTTAAGTCACATGTCAATCATGTGTCTCTTCCCAGGTGTGTCTGATACGCTGATCTCAGGAGCAGTAATCTTACAGGAATATTTTCAGAAGTTTACAGGATTTTTCTAGGTTTGCTAGCCATTTCTTGGGTCCATGTGTGTGGTTTCATGAATTTAGCTGCAGCTCTTGCTCTGCATTCTTCCAGCATTCCTTGAGGAAAATGAGTTCACCATGCTTGGGGGGGAGCAAGCCAGCATTCATCTGCAATTGTCTCATCTCCCTACTGCTGATGCTCCAGACAGCCTAGCTGGTTTGAAATCCCCTCCAAAAACAGGTATCAAGTGAAAAAAATGAGTTCCAGTACTCAAATACTCATGTGCAAGTAGATGAGCCTCTGTTGCCAAAGATCTCTGTCCTTTGACAAAGTGCATGCAATTTTATCTCAAAGTGTGTACAGGCTAGAAGAGGGAAAACCAGTTGAATGGATCTTCCTAGTTATAGTCATATTGTAAATACTTGGACATAAAGGACACAACCAGTAACTCTGAAGGACAAAAACTATTTAGAAATTATACAGTAGAGTACTAAAATGTAATAATATCTACATTTAAGGTGAAAATTTCTGACTAAAGAAGTTTTTAGTATTGACTTAGATTCATTCAAACTTGACTCTTTTTTCTTAATAATTTGTTTAGCTGTCAAAATCAACTGTAACTTCAGCATGTGACTAACAGTTTTTCTTAGATGTCAAATTGAGGTTCAAGAAAAGGAAAAGAGAGATGTCTAATTGCTTTTAGTTCTAAACCAGTGGCTGTTTGGGTGCATCCCTGCAACTCTAAAAATAACAAGCAACTATAACAATACCAGACAGAAATATACTCTGTTCAGTGTTGGTGCCTGCTAAGAATTACTTGAAGCAGTTTTCAAGAAGCTTATAAGCCATTACTGTAAAATAATTTGTTCAGACTTACAACTTTTAATCTGAGGTACGTTCAGAAACTGTTAGAAGTTAATGGAGGAGTAGCAAAGAGACTACAGCATCAGAAGAAATAACACACAGCACTTACAGTCACATTTACACAGCGACCTGAAGGTCTAATTCTGGCTTCTAGGTGGAATATGTGCTAGGTGGAACTTGGCACATACTGGATTCAATTCAAAGGGCAGTGTGGGTGTGATAATGTTGGCTTCAGCACACAATGCTTAGCTCCACTTGCCCTCAGTGATTAATTTCTGTGCCATCTCAAGCGTGTCACTATTTGTTCACAATGAACTAGTTCAGAGGGACCTCAAGTGTTTGTACACAGAGTGCAGTCAATATTTGTGCACATACACCTGTAATATTTTCTATCTGAGGGTCTTAGAAGGTTTTAAAAACAGTTGTTTAAGTTAAATGATTGTTGAAAAACTGCTGGCACCTGTAATACAAAGCTATGGACTGTTTGCAGCCATGAAGAGAACATGTACCTTTTGCCAGTGTGCTGTGGTGTGAAAGGATGCTTAAAAATGTGTAATTTTGCTCACTGTTTGAACAAATTTTTCTGAGCATCTGTGCAACACACTGGTCCTTGGTTGCACCTGTTGTGAAGAAAACAATTGGTGCAGAAGTAACTGAAAACCACAGGCATTTTTCTCCAATCCTCTCATCCTCTCTGTTTGGAATGGCTTGATCTGGTCTTAATTGTCCCCGACTTACCATGACATTCCAGCAAGTGGGACCATCAGGGCCCATAACAGTGCAAATGCCTGCTTTTTACAACCAGGCTGTTGCTAATGGCAGCAATAAGGAAGTTGTAATGTTTCCACCTTCTGGGTGGTGTGGCTGGAGTCCAGTGGCTGGTCATTGTCAGCTGTCGAGCACCTTGCCTTTCCAGTGCCACTGGAGAACTCTTTCCCCTGTTTTGGAGAAAGAAAAATCTCAAACAGCATCTTTTGTTACTACCAGCATCAGTTTTAAAGGCAAAATTTATATTTGTGATGTATCACTGCCCTTGAATTCCCCCTTATTCTTGCCCTCAGTCTGTTTCCAGTCTGTTCTCTGGTGTTGGAGGCACTGATGGACCTTGCTGCCGCTTTATCAGAAAGGGATTTCTGATCTTTCTGGTCAGCCATTAAAAGCATTAGTTCATTTAGAAACTGACTTTTGGCTTGAGAAGGCTGAGAGACCTACTGCATGATGTACTTTTCACTGTCCCAAGATACTGAGGGGCACTTAATCTGAAAAACCCAGAACTAGAGCTAGCTAGACGAGGCTGTGTTGTATTCTAAACAAAAAAATATGTGCAAGAAGACCCAAAGAAGAGTGCTGAGAAATTATTATTATGTATGCTGTTGCTTTAGGGCCAGTAGAGCTTTTTATCCATTTGTAGAGGTAATTCGGGTTTTAAAAATGTAAGACTAATTGTTTCATAAATTAAAAAAATCAATTACCTTCAGATGAAAAATTACAATTGTTTGAGTGCTTGGTAATTGTTTTGTCTAAAGCTAATTACTAGTGGCTTTTTTTGTGGCTAATAACAAACTGTCTCATGGAACATTAACTGATGCTTATGTGTCTTCATTACACTGTTTTAACTCCTGCTATTCGTGATTAGGTTCTATCACTGTCTTAAACAAGCATTGCATGGTACTTCTAAGACTTTGCTTTGATGTAAATCTCAGTGTTAACCAGTTGGTCTGCATTTTGTTTAGTAACAGTAGCCACTAAGTACTTCTGCTAAAGTTACACTTTCTTTGCAGTGAAGCAAATGTAAGGGCTAGAAGAGCATGGTAGAAATTGCATCTCACCACCTTGGGAAACCCTGCTTGGCAAGCAAGCTGGAAATCATTTTTGGGGTTTTATTGAGGTACATAAGTTCTCGCCTCTGCAGCTCTGAGAGCAGACTTTACTTTTGTCATTGATGCCTGCATGTGTGGACCATCTTGTCTGCTGTTTGACAAATCGAGACATACCTCCAGGCTGAATCCTGCAAGAAACACTCATCACCATGTAGCATACACACAACAGACCTAACATTATAGATACCCCTCCCAGATGCAGATACCCAGATAGGTCTTTGCTGTTTCTCGTTGTTTCCAAGTCCAGACGGTTCCATTCTCACACTTTTCTGCTGAATCTGCAGCAAAATTAATCTCTGCATGTGATTTAGTGTGCAACAAAATGATTGCTGTTTGTTTTCTATCAGAGGAGCCCTGCACCTGGGTAAACCGGTATTTTTCCAATGTTTAAAATAGATACTTTAATGTAAAAACAGTTGCTATGAAAGAAAAAAAAAAAAAAAAAAAAAAAAAAAAAAAAAGTCTGAGTCAAATCAGCAAATGGATCAAAAGAAAAAATGTTTACAAATGTTCTCAAGCAAAGCTATTATTCATTTACTTATCTTCCTTCCCAGTGCTTTGAACTCTTTGTGTGGAGACGGGAGAGAAAAGCCCTAATTTTTTAAGCTCATTAGCTTTAGCTAAAGTATTCTGTGTCCTCAATTATTTTAGTCGAACCAGCTTGACAAATAAACTAAAACCTAGGTAACTGAGGGTTTTCCTTTTACACTAACTCCAGCAGTTCAGTGCAGTGCTCACTTACCTGTTCCTCTCTCTTTTGGGAAGAGGAAATAAAAAACCAACCTGTCTCTAAGAGCATTTTTGATTCACATATGCAGGTACATGCATGTGCATGATTACTTTGCACATGAGGTGGTGACATCCTTGAACTGAGAAAGAGACCAAAACCAGTTATGTCTAAATCCACTTTAGGATCAAAGCCACTTGTGCTGATTTGTGTAAATTATCAGATGGGGAGTTACTGCAGAGCAGCCTGTGTCCTTGCACACATCCTTGGTAGCACTCAGTTCCACCCATTGCTTCTTTCTCCAGTGGCCAAGAGAAATAATGAATCTGGGAATAAAGAAATGAAAGCCAGGCACCGACTGCTGCAAGTGGTTTGTTACGGGCATGGCACAGTGGCTTTGCAGTGAAGAGTTTAAAGTCATCTCTACTGGACAAAACACTCATGTGAATTGGATCCTGTGGCTCAGCTTACAGGTCTGAAATGAGTGTCGCAAAAATGCACTTTTCCTCAGAGAATTTAATTTCTGCCTTTGCTCTCTCTGCCAGGGAGGAGGACGAGTACTCAGAGCTGCGGTCAGAGCTGAGCCAAAGCCAGCAAGAGGTTAATGAAGACTCACGCAGCATGGACCAGAACTCCGTCTCAGTGCCAGAGAACCAGTCCACCATGGTCACTGCAGATGTGGGTGAGTTCTCAGCAGAAGTGATGACTTCCCACAGCAGAAAGGTATCATAGCTTTTGAAATGCAAATCAAAGCATTTGGTGAGGAAATGAATGAATGTAGGATGCATTAATCACAATTGATTCTGAGCTTCTATACGACTGTGAACTTACATGTGAAGTAATCTTTGTGCCTTGATTGTAGAATCGTAGAATCATTAAGTTTGGAAAAAATTGGTGACATAATTGAGTCCAATCATCAGCCCAGAACCACCACAATGTTCACCATTAAATTTAATTATTGTCCTCAAGTGCCATATCCATATAGTTTTTGAACACTTTCAGGCATGGTGACTCCATGCATCCCCTAGGCAGTCTGTTCCAATGCTTCACAACCTTGTCCATGAACAGGTTTTTCCTGATATCCAATCTAAACCTGCTCTGATGCAGCTTGAGGCTGTTTGCTCTTGTCTGGTCACTTGTTACCTGGGAAAAGAGTCTGACCCTCACCTGACTGCAGCCTCCTCTCAGTTGTACAGAGCAGTAAGGTCCCCCCTGAGCCTTCATTTCCCCAGAAGCAGACCTTCTAGCAGTGTGGCTTTTCTTTTTTCTCTCTGGTCTTGGGCATTTCGGAAGCCCAGCTAGTGCTGCCCTTTGGAGAGACTGGGGCTGCCACGTGTGTGCGGAGCTCTAAGGCTGAGCCTCCGCATGGGTTTGCCAGTTTCGTAGCCGTACACTGAGAGGAGGCAAAGGGACGAGGGAGGCACACCTTGTCCTGCCTGGCTGAAGAATTTTATTTCCCGCATGGCCGCTGCAGTGGCTGGAGCGGCGTCTCTAGCGCGCGCACGGACAAAGGAGGCATGGGGTTATATAGGGGGCGGGCAGACAGGGGCGGGAGCCCCCCTCACCCAATGGGGACAGACAACAGGGGAGTTTCGTGGACCACGGCAGCCTACGGGAACATAACAGAGGTGGGTACAGGGTTCCGGGATGAATAGGAATACAAGGGTGGGATGACTGACCCAGAACTTTCAGGAATGAACAGGGGGTGACTACAAGACTGACATGGGAAAGCTCCAATGGTGAGTGACTCGGAACGAACCATCGTGGGGGGAAATGGGGGTACATAGAACCGACAACTAACATTTATTAAAACCCCTAACTGAACCAACCCGGCATGCAGCATAGCAGAATTCTGGTGTAATCCTTACTATGACAGATTTCCAGAATTCTCTTCAGAAGTCTATTCCTGTTTTCTATACTATATTGTTTATGAGTGCAAGACCTGCAACAGCACATTTGTATTTTCATGTCTACAATTTCTACAAATATTGGTACAACAGTATTAATAATAATGTAGCTGTGAAGTGTCTGACCTAGGAATTAAAAATATTTAATAGAGGTTTTTAAAGTTATAAAGAAGTTAATGTTTTACTTTCAAAAGCTAGTGCTTACTGTTAAATTCCTATTTGAACAGATTCTAATATGAGAGTTTTTTCTTCCTTAATTTTCTTCTTACCAAGAAAAGAAAAGAAGAAACTAATTTGTTTTTCAGGGTTTATTTTGTCTTCATGAAGTGAAGCTGAACCAGGGTTTGTGGATATAAATGGCAAGTTGTCTAAGTTTGTTCTAACAATGAAAAACATGGCAGTAGAATGATGTAAAGTGTAGAGACCTAGAAGATAAGGGGGATAACGTTTCTGTCTCAAAAACCAACAGACAGATAGCTCTGGAGCCAGCCAAGGATTGTTGGTAATAACACACTCTGAGGAGGAACAGGATGCGGCTGGAGAAAGAGCCATACAGAGGTAACAGGCAGCACTCTTCAGAGACAAGTGTCCTTGTTCAGCTCCAGGACATGAGTGCAACACAGCACACCACCAGCACGGGGATGAAGCTGAGAAGGGGTCATGTGCTGTAGAGCGGAATCCAGGTCACCTAAGACCCCAGAAGCCCTCCCAGACATTCAGAAAGGTCTGAAAGAACAGATTACCCATGATAACTAATTTGCATAGAAAGGGAGAAACTTGTATCCAGAGTGGGGAAAACTTACCTGTAAAAAGGTCCACAAAGCCCAGGTTGCTTGCTTTGCATGTGCAACCCAGCATCCTGAACAACTGAATCATGCCAGAGCCAGGACTGGTGATCTTAATCTCTCTTTTGCTTTCTTCTTCTCCTTTCTTCTCTCTTTGTCTCTCTCCTTCTCTCTTCTTCTCTTTCTATCTCCCCTTTCTCCCTCTTCCCTTTCCCACTTCATCCAAAAGCCACTGCCATGTGCTTATATAGTAGGTCAGGGCCTAACCTGACCCAGTTTCCATGCCAAGTGTATATTTGTGAGCTTCTGTGGACCCTCTGACTTACATCATTCCTTTGACCACAAGCATCTGCAAATCTTGGGTGCTGCCTTTCCCTGAAGGGTAGGCTCACAGACAACAATGGACAAAGTAAGAACGTTCTCTCTAGAGTTTCCTGCATTTCTTCCATATTTACCTTCTATCCATAGACTATGTCCTTTTTGGATGTTGTTTCCATATTCCTGTGAAAATAAATTGCACACACACATATATAGATACAGGAATATGCATGATTTAAAATCCTTCTAGATATAGGTATATAAGGATAAAAAATCATGCTCTAATAACCCATGTACATGATCTGCTTACTGCCCTGATAGAGTGAGTGCCCGTAATCAGTGACTTAGTAAAACCAGTAATACCTCACGACACTCTAATGCATGTGGATCTGCTGCTCTGTTGCTACAGGCAATAAAACATGGAGAGCTAGAATTGTGAATGCTCTCCAGTATGTCTTGCAGAGCTTGTGATTGGGCTGTGCTGGTTTTCTGTCAGAAATGGGGTTCTCACATTGTAAACTATTTATTTTATTGGGCAAATGTCACAGTCAAAACAAATCCCAGCAGACAAAGTCTTGTGAAGGTTATTTAAATGTACAAGGTTTTATTATTACAGAAGATGTTATGGAAAAAAGCAAATTCAAGCATAGAAAACACAAGGTTTTTACAAGTAAGCATCCTGCTTGCAATATTCTGCTTGTGAGTGAGTGGTGGTATTATTATGAAGGGCTTTTTTGGTACTACTGTAACACATGGGTGGCTGCTAATTAGGAATTAGTCAAATTACTTCCCAGAAAAAACTTTATATGTTTTCCATTCAAATTTTTCATGCAATGCTGTAACATCATTCTAAACTCTTCTTTTTGGTCAGCAGTAGGTTTGTGTTTATGTCTATTAGGCTGTGGAGTTAGGTTAATGATAATGGGTTTGCAGTTTTTTACTTTCTGTTCCTCTTATTCCTTCATCCATCAGCTCTCAGTTTTCCCTTGCAGAGGGAGGTTTCAAGGCAGTTCTGCAATAATCTGGTGACTCAAGTATGTTAAAATTACAACCCAGTTCAATGCCACACTGCTTTAGTGCTCTGCAAGAACCACAGCTGTGAGACTACCACGAAGTTCTGACCATGCTGAAGCGTTCGTAGCAGCAGTACAGGAATCACAGCCTCCACCAAGAATGCTTGCTGCTGTTTTTAGTGGGATAGAAGAGCTGCAGGTGTGCTACCACCTCATAGTGCACCCCCTGTGTGCTCTGCTGTGGGTAGCTACTGCAGACTCTGACCTAGCAAGCCAGAAATACTGACTGGCACATCCAAGAGACAGCACAAGGGTGAATTCTGCCACAGGTCTGCCTTAGGATCTGCCACTGTCCATCACCAGAGGTGAACCTAAGAGAAACAAAAATAATTTATGGAGTGAGCTAGCAAGGTGCAGAGACTCACTTGTTTTCACATAAGTGGGCAGTGGGCACTAGAAGAGGTTTGCCTAAAGACAGGAAAGAAAATAATTCTCTGTGATACTTTATAATTAAAATAGCATTGTTCTATAAGTGGTAATATGGTTGTAGTATGAAACATAAGCTGTGGTGATATGATCCCTGAATATTCTGCCATTTTATCTGAAGGAGTAGCTGTTAAAATAAAACACAGGTTCTAAGGTGATTGGTAGGGATCATTTCTGTAAACACCACGATTTTTTTAAATCAGGCAATACCTAAGTACAACCACACCTAAGTACAACCACAAAAATTCCTCTGAAAAACATCAAGTCATAACATCCCTGAATGTACCAGACAGAAGAATCTTGTATTTACAGTGACGAATGTATGACTTAAATAAAATCAGGATAATAAACCTTGAATGGCCAAAAGAACAACATAAAAAGGTCACAGAATGTAAGCATGTAATATCTTGAAATGTTCTTCAGAAAACAGGGAGTTTTGAAGAAAGAATGAACACTTCAGATAAGCTGTGGGGTGTTGTTTGTCAGATGAGAAGTAGCTCATGATTTCAGTTGATGTGATTATGGTACTTAAGCCTATCAGTTGTTGAGGGAAAAGTGGCAAGAGTGCAAGGACACTCTTTGAACAGTATCGGTCCTGGCTGTTCTGCAGCAGACACTTCTGGTTAAGAGTTTGTTTTTTCACTGAGTCACTAATTGTTGTGATGTTTGTTTTGTTTTGTCTTGCTTTCTTTTAGATAACTGTAGTGACTTGAATTCAGAACTGCAGAGAGTGCTGACAGGTCTGGAAAATGTTGTCTGTGGGAGGAAGAAAAGCAGCTGCAGTTTATCGGTGGCAGAAGTGGACAGGCACATTGAACAACTCACTACTGCCAGCGAACACTGTGATTTAGCTATTAAGGTAATAGTAACATTAGGCTCTAAAATGCAGCGTGTTCATTGCCTGAGACACCTGATCACTTCTGTAATAATCATAATCACACTTTGCTTCCAAAGGTGTTAAAAGTACTTTACAGGAGTCAACTCAAGTTCACAGTGTGTGTTTGTAAGTAGTAACACACCTGTTCTCACCTTCCAAGGTACAGGAGGAGCTACTTTGGACCTCAAATCAGAAATGTATTTGTCCTGTGCTCATTTCAAAGATAAGAGAAATGGGGATTCTCAACAGTTAATTTACTTTCTTAAGCAATTTTGTTCTCACCTGCCCAAGGTCCTACAGCTAATCATTGACCAGTGACTGAAAACAGACTGTGTATGTTTGTGCTTGGCTAAGTTGTGATTGGCTACCTTAAAATATAAAGCTGTCCTGATTCCGGCCAGGACTGGGCTAATTTTTGCAGTAGCCAGGACGGGGCATGGCCAGGTTATCTTATATCCCTCATTTTCCAGGAAGGGGGGAAGGGGTCCCTTCCTCGTCATGTATTCTTGGGGGTGAGAACTCATGTGCAAACTGCCCATTTCTTGTTCACTCCCCTATTAGTATTTTTGCTGTTACTATTAATTTTCTTACCTCATTGCTATTTCCAGTAAATAGTTCTTATCTCAACCCCCAATCTTTGCCTTTTATGCCTCTGATTTCCCTTTCTATCCCTCCACTGGAGACTGGGAAGTGAGTGAACTGGGGGTGGTTTGGAGTTGTTTCAGTGGGAACACTAAATTGGGGAACACCATTCCCCACAGCACAGCAAAAGCTAATTTAACACTAAGCATTGGTTGTGCATTCGTTCAAATGAGATAAGTCAGCCTCAGGAACAAATTCAAGTGATATCTGTATGTTGTGAATGTAACAGATCAAGGAGATGGATGTTTGCTGGCACATGTAACAAAAGGCACTGCAGTTCAGGATCAGAGAGCCACAGAGAATCTTCCTATATACAGGGGAAGACATGAACAAGCTTTTTGTGTCAGGTGGAAAGGTGTCAGTGACTCATTTATACAAGAAAAATTGTACTGACAAGTTTGGTCTTGCAGTGAGGAGGTCTCTGACCATTCTAGATGGCTTTGACAGCCCTTTGTCCTACTACTGGGAAAAGTTCCTTCTCTCCCTGGTGGTGCCTGAGGAATATAACAAAATATAAAGCAATTAATGTTGAGTAGTAATTTGAAGAATGTGTGTATGACTTCTGGTCTCTTGGGATCAGTATTAAAGCAGTTTATTTGAGTGTCTCAGAGGATTAGGATCGGTACTTTGAGTGTTGCCAATTACTGTTTGGAATTTTAGGGTTAACTCTTTTCAGAGGTCACTATTCACCAAAAGAGAGACTGTGGATTCTGGGAAATAGAGATCAGCCTGTGGAGGCCCACAGAGGTATCTGAAGTGAGATGTGTTTAACAGAGCAAAACCCACACATAGAGCCCCTCTCCACCCTGGCTGCACCCCTGGCTGCAGGCCATTTCTGCTTTCATGTTTCCTCAGAGAAAAAATGGAGAGAATTTTAAAGTGGGTGGAATTGTGAATGGAAACCTGAAGTGTTCTGACTACCTTTTGCCTTGGCTACTGGCTTTTTTCTTCAGCAATAGACTGATGCATTTAAGTGTTTTAAATCCTTCAGCTTTGGTGGTTAAATTTCACTGGGTCCCTTTTATTGAAGTTGCTGCTGAATTACTTTTTGCTTCTTTTATACAAATTACGTCACCCTAGCTGTCTCAATTGTTTCTGCCCTACAGAAACTGAAAATACCTTGAAATTAAATTTATTAGAATGTCTTACTAACTGAACAGTTACAAAAGCATACTTTAAGAAAAGGATTTAAGAAAATTTCCACAGAATAGTCTGGTTAATGCTTTGCTTATTCCGGAGATCACATCAGTGACAGATACCTAACCACTAAAATTATGCTGATTAAAGAAGCTGTAAATATTTCCAAGCCTGAAACATTTAGAATATGAGAACAGCTGTACTGGGTCGGATCAAAAGTCCATCTACCTAGTGGCAGACGCTAATGGAAAGACAGCATCAAAAATGACATGCATAGTATGTTCTTCTCCTTCCTTCAAAGATACTTCCAGCAAAGTGGGTCTGTAGGAACTTGAACCAAAGATTATGTCTTTGTGTTTAATTTTAATGGGTGAAATCTTCTTCTTTGTTTCTATCTACTGTGGTTTTGGACCTGTCTGAATTTTTGGCCTCCATAAATTCTGTTAGGAATAAATTTTGCCATTAAGTTACACCATGGAAAGAAGTACTGCTTTAGTGTCTTTTAAACCTGATACTTGCTGATTCAATCTGATATCTCATCTATAACACAACACTTACTGTAAAGAAAATAAGGCAGAGGGCACTGATGGCAGTGTCAGCGACGAGACTGGAATTACCATGATATGACATCCTGCTGCCCTGTGCTCAAAACATGACATTGTAATTCAATCCCATACTCCGTAAAATTATACCTGAATTATCTGCTGTGCAGCAACACACCAGATAAAGCTGCTCTGTAATGCTGCTTTGGAGAAAACTAATCAGCATTATTTTACATAGCTATATCTGTGTACAGTGTTTACGTTTTATTTTCCATGGAGGATGGTTGGTAGCATATTGGACACCAGAGATTTGCTCTAATGGTAGTGCTCTGAGAAGCAGTGGCCTAGGAAGGGGAGGGGTTGGGAAAACAGCAACACTGGAGCATGGGGAATAGGGAGGAAGGAGGCAGCAGCAGAACTTCGCATTAGAGAGAGCAGGGGAAGTTTGAGGGTGGTGTAAGAAGGGAGTGGAGAAATCAGCAACAAAGAGGCACTGTTTAAAATAAAGCTGGCATCATCAAAAGAGGATGCTCCTTCCATTACAGAGCTTCTCTTTACATTGTGAGATTAACCACCCTATGCTTATTAATGTGAACTCATCCTCGTGCTGTGTTGAAATAATTTACCCAGTCATAATTTGAGACCTGTGGGTCCAAGTGAAGCTAATACAAGGGAGACCTGCAGCTTCTTTCACCTCACGGAGATATTGCAAGCCTCTACTTTTTCAGAAAAGTAATTTCAGTTTCCTGCCAAATCTGTAAGCAGAATTACAGTGTAGGTACTCTGATACTCTGTCAATAGAGTTTCATAATTGTGGCTCTAAACTGTACTGCAGTTTTATGTAAGAGAGACATGAAATACAATTCAAAAGGATAAACTGAACAAATAATAAAATTTCATTGATACCTCAAAGTCAGACAATGCTGAAAACAGTGGTAAGATTTCTTGCAGGAAAAAAAAGTGTCTCCAACTAGGCTTATTATTTTCAGCTGTAGTCTAGTTGGTTCTTTTGCTCCCTCCCAGTTTAAAGAAATAAACAAAGCAGTAAATATTCAGTAATATATAGAATCATAGATTCCTAGAATATGCTGAATTGGAAGGGACACATCAGGATATAAATGTTCTTTTGAATAAAACAACTAAATAGATTATTATTAACCTTGGTGCATCACTTATCTTCCATATTAGATGTAAAAGTAAAGGCTTTACCTATAACTTGTTTTTTGATTAGCCAGTGAAATGAAACTTTCTGCATTGCCAGTGATGTCATATATTTTTTTATTTTCCATGTTTCTTCTCATCATTTCAATATACACTGTGTTCAGGGAGATTCAAAAGCTTATGGGCAACATCTGGAGTGGTTTTGCTTGTTGCAGGTATTTTCCATAGTTAGACATAGAGCACAGGCACAGCATAGACTGGGTAGTAGATTCCAAACTGCAGGTGGCTCCCTGACAGGCTATTATGCTGTGCTTCAGCATGTTAGTGGCCAGCCTGACAGTCAGTTCAGGCATGGCAGTATTCCCTTGCTGGTGGTGGGTGCTCATTCAGTTTCTCTCACTGGAAATTCCTGAATGTCCCTTGTACTAAGCAGTGTCTACACAGCTGTGAGCGCAGAGGTGGGACAGGAAGTGCTGGATGCCATTGTGTCCCAGAGAAATCCAGCCTTTTTTTTGGTACTAGAAGGGCTGTAACATGCCCTGTAAGCCTAGTCAAGGCCAGAGTTCTTTCTTTTATTTTGCTGTCACCTCAAGGAAAGAACATACTCAAGAACATAGGAAGGAAGAACCCTCTTTTAATCCTCTCCCACTCTTTTTATTGCCCTTTTGTGGCATTGGTCTAGCAATAAATAAGGCCCCATGCCATGCACATTCACAGACTGCTCATTTCTGCCTGTTATTCAGGAGGGAAACAGTAAGTACAGTGCTCGCCCATTACAAGGAGTTATTAAAGTATTCTGAGATTAAACTACCAAGATTGCTGTCATTTACAGGTGACATGTTTTGTTTGCATGTTTTTGTCTGCTTGGGTGTTT
The DNA here is from genome assembly GCF_024509145.1 of Vidua macroura. Taxonomy (NCBI): domain Eukaryota; kingdom Metazoa; phylum Chordata; class Aves; order Passeriformes; family Viduidae; genus Vidua; species Vidua macroura. The sequence continues at coordinate 71,864,927 of NC_071611.1, read as the reverse complement.
GTCAGTATGAAATGTTTTAATGATATGGTCAAACTGTCAAAGAAAATAAGTAATAATTTTGTTTGATATTACTTAGCAAACAAAAGAAGCAAAGTAATGGTATTGAGAGGCTGGGAGTGTATATATAAGTGTATAGAGTTGCTGTTAACACACAGGTCTCTTTAATCTACCCATTAGTCCTGATCAGTTGTCTTTGCCCTTTTCTGTTTGTTGATGACTGTGTTTTTGCAGACTGTGGAGGAGATTGAGGGAGTGCTGGGACGTGACCTTTATCCAAACCTGTCTGAGGAGAGGTCTCGGTGGGAGAAGGAGCTGGCTGGCCTGCGGGAAGAGAATGAGAGCCTCACAGCTATGTTGTGCAGTAAAGAAGAGGAGCTCAACAGAACCAAGGCCACCATGAACGCTGTCCGTGAGGAGAGGGACAGGCTGCGTAGAAGGGTAAGGCTGCTGCATAGATGACGCCTTCTTCCTCCAACCTGTGTGGTTTTGTCACCAGAACAGGCTTCTTTTTAATCCTACTTTCTGTACTATAGGCTATAGGGCTTTTTGTTTTCAAAGCTGGGCTGTACAAATGACCAAACTAGGACAGAACTGAACATAATTGAAAAAGAGTGTGTGAAAAACAGCCAGCGTGCACAACAGCCTGATTTGAGAAATCAGAAAAACTGATATTCATCTTCAAGGAAGCATACATAACTTGGATATAGAGAAAGCAGATGTTCATCTAGTGAATTTTCCTGTGAGGCTATTTTTTCCTGTAAACAACAAATATTTCTTTGTTTTTGATGGGAATTCAATTTGTGATTAGGAGAAAGAAAAAGAGCAGGACTCCTGTCAGTGGGCAGTAATTCTTATACTGAACAATGAGTAGTTCCAGCCATGTCCTGCTTCCCTGTCTACATTTTATGATGATTTAAGGTCAGATAAAGGCTTTGTGCTTTGTGTGGAGTCCAAAGTGGAATAAAAAAGGGAGAAGATTTGTTCACAAAAAAAGATGAAAGATCCAAGAGAATGTGACCTCAATCTCAGTTACTTTTAAAATTTGTTTACTTTGTACCTGGTAAATTTGCGGAGTTTTGTTTAGATGTCAAGTTTTTTTATTTTTAGAACAGGCAGTTTCAAGTTTGTGTTCAGTCTAAATGTCAGTTCAGACCACCATATCATGGTAAACGATTGCAAGTATTGCTCTTTACCTGTTGGCAGCAGATTAGCTTTTTTTGCTGTTCTAACCAACATTGTTTTGCAGTGACTCTGCCATTATAGCATGAATCTACATCGTGTGAGATTTGCAGTCTTCAGGAATGAAGCCTCAAATTACCTTTGCAAAACTCCCTGTCTTCTCCTAACACTAAAAAGGCATGTGTGATGAGGCAAGACTAGTAATCTCATATCATATAAAGCAAGACCACTTCAACTTTCCCTTTTAAAATTTTTGTCTTATAATATACCATAGGTTGTTTTCAGTCCTGAAATTTTTGGACTGATAGTGACAATTTTTTTTAGTGGAGGCAATACTACCCCTTGAGCTACAGAAGTAGCATTTATGGACTGGCTGGATTGTTGCCAAATTGAGGGGGGTGGACATGAACACAAGCAGGCAGAGAATTAAAGTGTGTGCTTGAGAAATTTGCTTACACAAATGCAGTTATTGACACTCCAGGTGACACTGAGATACAATACTGAGATATCAAACAAGAGAAAGATAGGTGGCCTTGAGTATACAAAAAGATTCCTGTTTTGAGAAGTACGACATGCAAGTTAAGGGGCTTAAAAGAATGGTACCAAGAATCTATGCTGACATCCAGGAGCTCATCAGTTGAGAAACAGAAAAGGGGAAAGAATTGGTGTTGTACCCTCAGGGATCAGCATGGCTGAGCCATAGTAACAAATCCAGTCCTATGAGGTACCAGAGAAGTTATTTTCAGTAGGGGTTGGAAAAACTGTATAAAGAGTGGTGAGATCTGATCTGGATTGTTATATGTCATTCTTATCTCTTAAAGGTGCAGTTTAAATGGGCAGAAAATTATGTAGACAGTGGTCAGAGAAATAGTCATTGTCTGTAGAGTAGAGACTTGTCCTGTTCAGCATGACAAAACAAATTCTTAATTTGTTTTCTCTTTACAAATGCTAGAGAAAGAAAATAACAATGGTATCAATGGCTCTCTAAACTCAGGGACAAAACTGGAGCAAGAACAGAATAATACTAACCACTTGTGGCTGTATGAGGCCAGAAGTTAGACTGTGAGGTGTCCAAGACACAGGAAGATTGTGATTCTGAAGAAACAGTAAGGAGTAAAGCTACTGACTACTTTCTAAATGGAGCTTTAACATATTAAAGTTATGTTTGTATAATGAAATATATGACTATGCAAGGATACCTGTTAAAACCAGGATCATTACATTAGCATTGTATCCGAAGAAAAGCAGAAAAAGCCAAGTTAACACAGCTGCTTAAATTCTAGAGCCAGCCTTAGCATCTTTTCACAATTCTGCTATGGTTTGTCTGGCTGCCAGCAGTTCCAGTTGTCTGTTATGGAGGCATCTCTGGCAGAAGCAGAATTAAGGTAATCAGTTTGTTTCAGTTGTTTGTAACTACAGAGGACTTTACTGAAATCTGGTAATTACTATAATCCTTATCATGCAGAATAACTGATTTATTACCCCCACCAGAGAAGTTAGTTCGTGACATATGACCCTGTCTGCACACTATGTAATTCTTGCACTGGGGACCATATTTGCATTTTTAGTGTAGCTTTATGTCCATAGTGACAACAAAATAAATGTTTTCTTTGACCTATGAAATATTTTCAAATGCCACCTGAACTCAAAAGTCACTTCAAATTATTTCCCTGGAGAGTGGGAAAGGAGATCCAACTAAAATTTAGTTATTGTCCTTCTCAGATTAAATCGGGTGAAGTGAACAAGCTTGAAGTTGACCAGATCAATAGGTCTCTTGCTTCAGACCAATGCCTGTAAACAAGCAGAATGATTTCAATACATTTTTCTCAGGCTTGTTGGAGATTTAATTTAATTAGGTATTTACTGCGCTCAGTTAACAGATTGAACTGCTCTCTGGAACAGTAGCTAAGAAACATCATACATTCAGAGTTTGTTTCTCACAGGTCATTAGCGAGTGAGGTAATTGCTTACTTCTATAGGTTGTCTGCAGTGTAACAGCTAATTTCATAATGCAGGGGTTTATTTTGTCCTCTGCATTATTTTGCTGCATTAAAAATAAAATCTATTTAAGTCTGGGCTGGTTAGTGCCCTAGAAACTGCTTACACATAACTGACCATAATCCTGAATCCAGTAATACAGATAAGATGGTAGGGAACTTCTGTACCAGTCTGTGGGATTAATATTATTATTACATGAGAATAAGGCTGTAATCAGGTCAGCACTATTTACAACTGCTATACAGAGTAACAGGCTTAAGTAGTAGAAGAAAAAGTAATATTTGTGTTCTTACACAAAAGCCCTTGTATTCAGCAGGGGATTCAGATGAGCAGCAGTGAAACAGCATATAAACTCCATCCTGATGGTAAAGTAAAAACTGTGGGTTTTTAAATTACTGCCCTTAAAAGTTGTCAGATGAGTGTTACCTCAGCACAGTCTAAAGGAGTTGTTTGGCATAAAAGGCAGTGGATGTGGGCAACATTCAGGCTTCCCTGAGGCTGTTCTGAAGAACTAAGTCTGAAGTGAAAAGGCAGTTCCAGCTCTGGAAGTCTGTTAAATCTGTTCTACATGAGCCATGTCAGCTTGTGCAGTTAATCCCATGCTTCTGGTTGTGAAGGTTGTTCTGTACCTTCTCCAAACTCAGCTGAAATCACCAAACTGACCAGAAGAAAATCACTTCATTAGCTGTATTCAGCTAAGACCCTAATAGAAACATAATGTGTGGAGTAGTAGAAAATCAGCATTTTATGTGTGATCCCATCAGCTGCCCACATTTCCCACTCCAAAGAACTTTAATTTGAGCAGAGGGCTCTCCAAAAATATGTGGTTCTTGTGAACAGTTGAAACCTATCCCTGCCACAGCAGGACTCAGATCCTTGGCTTTGCAGGTGTTCTTGGGCCCACACTGTTCTCAGATGACACAAAGCTGGCAGGATCTGCTGGACTGTGTTTTCTAGTCATTCCCGTTGGGATCAGAAGGTATTGTTCCAGGTTGCTGGAGAACACTGATACATTATGAGCCCTTAGAGATTATTATCTGCTTGCACAGCTTAAAGTGACCCTGGAGCTGTTCTGTCTCCTTTATCTCTTGCTGAGCACCAGAAACCTGAGCTAGCAGCCAAAGCTATTTCCATTCTCTGCACCCTTCACTTGCATGGCATTTGCTTATGCAGCAGCATCTCCTCTTGGGTGTCAACAAAGTAGAGTTTTACTTGTGATTCCAAGCTTGCATGCAAATACTCAGTGTTTAATTGATCTTATAGATACCAGGAAAGATTTCTTTACCATACTTAGTTGATCACAAAAGACAATACATAGAAACTCAGCAAACTTTGCTCTGGTGCTCATGATATAGGAGAGGCAGAAATTATCTGACTGAAAATGAATTAAAGGTAAGGGATTTTTTTTTTTTTCCCTGGGAAAGACTCTCACTACTCAGAGCAGCTCAAATTGTTACACGGATGTTAGATTTGGCATCTTCTCCTCACAGATCTGCAGTATGCATGAATAAATTAGGAAGTGGGAGGAGTTCACTCCCTGTAGTTTGTTGTAGTTTGTCTTCCTCCACTGTATAATAGGGGAAAGGAAATGAAGCAACATTAAAATGCTGAGGGGGGAAAAGTGCTTTTACTTGAAGGGTTCAAAGGTATTGTATGATGAAACAGGTCACAAGCAGGGTAGAATGAAAAGAATCACAGGCATGTCCCTCATTTGAAACTGGTTTAGAAACAAAAACAGCAGGTGTCCTTTGAATGTGGAAATCAGTGATAGAAACAGGCAGTTCGTAGCTGTGGTGTTTTATTTAGGATATGTTAATGAATCATGTAGTTGTCACTATGCATGTGCAAAATAAAAAGACTGAAAACATTCTTCTCAGAGTCATGGTTACAAATAATGAAAATATTCCATTGAAATATTTTTCTGTAGCCCATAATGCATTTGGACAAGCACGTCTGTGACATCTGTTAATAGCTTATTAAGTCTTTCATAAGTTGAACATTGCTATAGTGTGTCAGCCCCTTTTCTCTTCTACTCTTACTTTCTTTTTATTTAGTTCTTAAGGTGATAAGAAATTACCTTCAATTTTTCAGTATTTCCTACTCCAATTCTCAGCATTCAAAGGAAAAAAATTAGAAATGCAGCTCAACAGTTGGTTCAATTGCAAAACATAAAATATTTATAAGTGACATTTCAAGTTACTTTTGTTCATATTTATAACTTGAGAACATCTGTTTGCACCTGACCTTTTTTTTGTATCTAGGCTATCCATTGCTCTGAAACCTAATGGTTCTATTGCCTTGTGTCTCACTTAATGCACCTGCTCCTGCTCTTCCCAGGGTTCCAGCACTTCTTTACTTCTGTAATTTCTTGGACTTCCTTCAATCATTTGGAAGATCTTTCCATATCTTTTTTTCTGGATTTCACAGACATTTCCCTGGATATCTCATTTTTCCCTTCATTCTCAAATCCTTTTTTTTTTTTTTTTTCTGACCACATAATAAGATCTGCTTGCCAGACAATTTCCACCTCATTTTAGTGCTTCAGGAGTTTATGGCAGTTTTTATACCCTTCTGCATGTTTGTTTTTAAACTAGTGTGATGCAAGGACTCAAGAATTTTTTCTTTAAGTCCTTCCTGGTTATTCCTCCTCCCAAACTCAGAAATCCACACTCTTCCTGTCTTGTAATGTAACTGTTTTGGGTTTCTTTTTATACTTGTCTTTGCCCATTGCATTTTGCCAGTTTTGTCATCGATTTCCTGTAAGACATTCCCTTCTTCTCTCTCCCATTTCCAAGTGTTTATTGTGTCTCATGTGCAGTACTGCAATTTACCTTCATTCTATGAGTTAACCTTCAGAATAATTTATACTACATTGGTAATGATGCTAAAGACTTGACAAGGGGGGTCAGACTATTTTTAATCCTGCCTTTAAAACCAGTCTTTTCATAACCTGTGGATTCACCAAGCCAGAGAATAAAATGGCTCTTCTGAACTTTGATTTGAGTTTGGGGTATTTTTTCTCTTCTTTGGTCATTCTTTATTTTTTCTGTAGAAGAGCTACTGGTGTGGAAAAGTCCTTTCTGAAGAGATGCTGCATATGCCTCTATTTAAAATTGAGGTTTTGGTGACCAGAAATAGTTACCTAATGTGTCTCTGGGCAGTGTGGAAGATGGGCTGCCCAGCCATGAGTCGCTTGGTGAATGTGGGAATTGTGAGATGTGTGATTTTACCGGTCAGACAAACTTGCCCTGTTACCCTGCTCAGATTTAGCATCCATTACTCAGTGTTGCTAAAATTAGTGCAGTTATTTATAGCAGTCAGTTCAGCATGTAATTTCATAAATGAAGGCCTGACTTAGTAAATACATCAAGAAGGACAGATAAGCAGGCAGCTTGTTTTCATGGTTGCTTCTATGATACAATATTAAGGCAGTGAGTTGCACAGATGAATAACCGTGCTGTGCTCTAAGTTATCTTCTAAAAGTGCTTTTCTGAGCAAAACTTCACCTGACTACATTCTTAACTGTGTTAATTTCTCTTTCTGTTGCCAGTGTTGTTTTACAGATTTGTATGAATAATTAACTTTGTAATCCTGGCCAATAGTCACTTCACAGTAAGAAAACACAGAAAAAAGGAAACCTATCTGCATTAAAGGTTTGTGTGATACAGTCTTTGCATAAGGTAGTTCTAAACCTCAGAGTCTACAAACACTTGGCATTTAAGCAACTTTACCACTCTCTTTCCTGGTTGCACTTAAATTTAAAATGTTACTTGCTTTTGAACTGCATCCTTCCAGGACTGGTTTCTGAGCATAGGTGAATATTTTAGCAATTTCTAAGCTGGACATGGAGGCTTGGGTTTTATTTTATAAAGAATACATCCAAATGGCCTTCCTGTTTGTTTGCTTTTAAACAGTGCTGTAAGTTAAGCACTTGGAAAATTTAATTTGGTATAGCATGGGTTAAAAGAAATATTAATAAATGGCAATTTTGACTTAATGAAGTTTTGGGGTTGCTTTTTTTTTTTTTCTCAGTGTCAATGCCACAGTACAAATCCTATCTGCACTGACATTCCACATCTGCAAGCAAAAATATGCATGCGTGGTTTATTTCAGGTTTATGCATATCAACAGGCTGTAATTATTGGTTTGTAGCAGTAGAGCACTTTTGTCCTTAAGGTTTGCATTAGTGCAGCTGTACCCATGTTGAAGCTAATATGTCTGCATAAACAAAGGAGGCCTCAGCTGCAAATATGTAGAAGATACTTGCTATGGATGTCCACTTCATACACTCAGCTCAGTTAACTTCATGAGAAAATTGAATTTATGATACATAATTCTGGGTCAAGCACCCATATCTATTTTTCAGCAAGTTACTTTTAACACTGGGGGATTTGATTTGAGTTTTGTGTACTTTAGTTGTTTGGAATTATTTTGTTCAAGGTGTAACACTCCTCCACAACTGAACAGGGAACTTAGAAGTGCAATGTGACTTTATGTGTTTTTATTGTTGCCACTTATGGCTTTTTTAAAATATCATGTTATGTGAAACACACAGACTTTTTTTTTTCTTTTTTCTTAATTTGTAAATACCTAAAAATTCTTTTGACACTAAATGTGCAGGCAGTCTGTCCTTCAGTTTGCATACAATGGAGGGAGAGGCAGGAATACTCTTCAGGAAATAGGAGCAGGCTGTAGAGGATTGTAGGAGGCATAAAATACTGCCTTGGTGACTGGAGAGCATTCCAACTTCAACTCTTTCCTCTCTCTGCAGTAGGTTGAAGCATCTGTTGTGCAGAGAACATGACTGCTGCTGCTGCTTCAAGCAGAGATAGATAAACACTGTCCAGATGCACCTACACCTAAGAAAGTCTAAGCTTTGATGTAACTTTAATTTTGGGGGTTTTTGACTACAGAACTTCAGTTTGCTTAGTCTTTGTATAAATGTATTTAGTATAAAATCCCACCTTTCTTTAGACAGTAGGAATCACAGTTGCATTTCATGCTACATACGAGGGAAGATAACAAATGGACTGAACTTTACTTGACTGGCCTTCTGATAAAATTTCACAAGTTCAGTTTTGTAGAGGGACTGTTCCAACAAAATCGCATAGAAACCTGTGTATTTAAGGACAGCTGTGTTCAGGGGAATTTCCTCTTTAGATGGTTTCCTTCACCTTCTCCCATCTCACACTCTGTTTGAGATCTGTGGGAAAAATGAGCTCTGTCACTTTACCTTGTGTCATAACTGTTGAGTTAAGCAGACCAGTTATTCCTTGTCTGTTAAGAATTATTCCAAGGTAAACACTATAATCTTTAGCACAGCTATAGTTTGGTTCCTGCAGGCCTTTCTTTTTTTTTTTAACCTTTAAACTGAAAATCTTTTGACATCAGTTCTAGAAGTGTCTGAAGTTTTATGAGGACCATGTAGTGTTTGCAGGGTATGTTTACAGAGAGCTTTTGCAGACTGTTGGTTGAATACTTTGCTGGTATTTTTTTTTTTTTTGTCTGTACATTACTCACTGAATGGTCATTTTAGTTGACTGTAGTTTCAAAGCATGATTCATGTTTGAATTTCTTTAACCTTTAAATATGACCAAGTCGCCATGTGATCTATTTATGTCAAGAGGTTTTTTCAGCACTGGAGTTTTCCATTAACAGGAGGATTGTCATTTGATTTGTTTAGCCATCATCATCTTAGGCTGGAGCTTTAGCTTTACCCCAGAGAGAATTATTTCTATACCTGTAGTACAGCTGAAACTTTGAATACTTACTCTACAGTATTCTGCGTATTTCCACATTGCATATATTTAAAAAAACTGATAGCAGTGGGATTTTAAAATAACCTCCACTCATCTGCTCCCCACGTGAAAACTTTGCGGCCACCAAAGTACAGAAATGTAACTTCTGTGATGAAGCCAGAAGCAATTAGACTTGGCTAGACAATGAAAAAATCTTCAGACTATTTAAACCATAAAAATAGAAAAATCAGAATGTTATGTTTTATTGCAGGTCCGGGAGCTGCAGACTCGTTTGCAGAGTGTGCAGGCCACGGGCCCATCCAGCCCAAGCCGCCTTACTCCTGCCAACCGCCCCGTCAACCCCAGCACAGGAGAGCTGAGCACCAGCAGCAGCAGCAATGACATTCCTATCGCCAAGGTTGGGTTTGTGTATTTGTAACCCTTCTCATGACCTGGGAAAACCAGGCTTCATTTTGTGCTGTGCAAGCATGGAATTAGCTGGGAGACATTTAGGGGAGTCCTGAGCAGGTCTGTGAACTTGAACTGTGGAGAGGAATTAAACATTATTGATTGTAGTTCTCTCAGTTGCAATGCAGGACTCAGTTCTCTAGTAGTTTGCTTCAGCTTTGCAAATGTAACTAGAGAACAGATGGGGTTTGCGTGATCTTTATGGGGTATGGGCTGCTGTGTAACCTGTGCAGCATTCTGACTTACAGATTGCTGAAAGAGTGAAGTTGTCAAAGACAAGATCAGAGTCTTCATCATCTGATAGACCTGTTTTAGGATCAGAAATCAGCAGCATAGGGGTAAGGACTAAGAACTGTGTGCTTGCATGATCCATGTTCCGATAAAAGCATTGTTTTCTTAATAAAATTGTTTGCTATCTGAAAATACTTTAAAAGCTAGTTTGAGCAAAAATATTTCAACAAAGAATATTTCACCCAGTATTAAGATCTCATTTTCCCAAAACCAGTGGCTAGAAGTCATTCTCATGAGTGACTTCAAGAGGAAAATTTTGGAGTCAGTTCCACCAAAATATTCTCAGAAAGACTCTCCAGTTTCATTTCACAACTTTCAACCAACAGCAAACTGGATTCTGCTTTTGAAATGCCAGTGTAAATCAATAACACTGTTGTTACTGTGTGTTAATATTTATTTTACAGAAGAACTTGGCTCTAACCCTTTGCAAAGCTCTCAAGAACATAAATAACTTGCACAGTAGGCTTTTTAAATGTATAATGAAATAGTGGACTTTACCCTTGGTTAGTAGAATTTTAGAACAAAATGGCTTCTAAAAGTGGAATCTTGTAAATGTTCTATTCAATGTAAAATTCATAACAAAAATTTAATAATGAACGCATTGGAGTGAGTGCATGCAATCAAATGCAGTTCTTAATGCAGAAGGTATCTGGGAGAAATCCGGTCGGTATCTCTTCACAATGATCTATTAACTGCCCTGTGCAGGTCTCTAGTACCGTGGCTGAGCATCTGGCACATTCCCTCCAAGACTGCTCAAACATCCAGGAAATCTTCCAGACTCTTTATTCACATGGATCTGCTATCTCTGAAAGCAAAATCCGAGAGTTTGAAGTGGAGACGGAGAGATTAAATAGGTGAGCTAGAAATTTAGATGTGCTCACAGATGTTGTCTTCTGTTAGCTTCATTAGAGTTGACTGCTTTTTTTACCCTTTTTGAACATTTCTTAGTTTGATTCTAGCTCAGCTGTGGCAGCTGCAGATAAGCATGGAATGTGCTTGCTGAAGAGGAGATTGAATCGTGTGCTAAGGATTCTTTCCATGACAATAAGTTTGTTTGTGCATTATTAGATCAGCGCAGCACCTTCCCCTGTCTGCACTCTGGAGTGTCCCTTTCTGTGGCTGACCAAGTAGTCACGGCATCTTTTTTCATAAGACACATTATTCCTTGAAATAAGGACTCCCATAACTTAGTCTGCATCATTCTGAAATCACTTGACTTTGTTTTGTCCTGAAGAAACAAAATAATGGCATTTAACTGTCTCAGTAAATGTACTGATGCATGGTGGTGTGGCATATATACCAGCAAATAGGTTTCTGTCTGCAGAAGAGAGATTACAGTTTTCTGGTTGCAGTTAAAACACTGCTGGTGTTATCCTTTAGCAAGCTCTATCAAAACCAGTGTTTCATGTCTTTTTTGGCACATAAAATCAAAACTAGATCAGGAGTATGAGAATTGTGTGTCAGCATGTCTGTATCCAAATTCTGTCTTCCCCATAGCTAGCTCAAATGTAGTCTGATGAGTACAATATCTCTTTTTATTTATAGCTTGTGTTTTTGTAACGCTGCAAAACTTGATTCTTTTTTTTTCCTTTTTTTTCTGCACAATTATGCTTTGGCAACATGTATCATTATAGAAGATGTTAAGATACGGAAAGTGGCAGTTCTAGCAGGTAGAAAAGTCAGGGCTTTGTTCTGACAAACATATATACTAGCCCTTCTCAGTTTTTGTCAAGAAGTTAGTGATTTTAGAGTCCTGGATGGCATGGATTTCTTCATTAACTCAAGGCTTCAAATTGTTTGTGTCTGGTTTTGGCATATATCCAATTTTTACAGTTAGGCAAAGTATATTGATGTGTGGTTCAGCAGAGAGAATAAACAGTAATACAATCTTCATTTCCATGTTCAGAGTTAACCTCATTGTGGGAGGGTATTACAGTTAAGCTTCTGTTTGACTTTTGCCAGAACATTTGGAGGTTACATTGCCTCACTGAAACCTCATTCGTAGTTTGGAAGCTGCCTCTCTAATCACAACCCAAACATGACTTCAGATGGAATGGTTACTCTGGATTTTCAGAAGAAAGGAGGCATTTATGCAACTGCATGATCCCTACACACACCCGCAATCACACTAATGAATATGCCATTTAAAACAAGTTGCAAATGTGGCAGCAGAAAGTGAGGAATGAAGGCAGAAAAATTGAGCAGAAGGTTAATATGAAACTGTCCTGTGCAGTCTTGTGGCTGCAAAACAAGGATACAGCTTTCTGCTTGCTGCTGCTGCACAGGGTTATGACTACGTTTTATGGGGAGGAGGAGAATATTACCTAAGAGAAATTTCTATTCTCTTGGCTTCTGATAAGATATACAAAACTAATGGGTTTTGTCATCTTCATTAAAAAACACTTGTGCAGACTAAGAAATTTTCATTTTGAAGTGTGATATTCCTAGAATTTTCAGGACAATGACTGCAAGTTAAGTTTGAAGGTTGCAAATTACTTGGTTTTTTGCAGCCGTATTGAACACCTGAAATCCCAAAACGATTTGCTGACAATAACACTGGAGGAGTGCAAGAGCAATGCAGAGAGGATGAGCATGCTTGTGGGCAAGTACGAGTCCAATGCCACAGCCCTCAGGCTGGCACTGCAGTACAGGTATGTACTTACACAAGGGGCTCAGCCAGGAAGAGGGAGCTGGGGGAGACTTGGTAGAAGTGTTTAAGATTGAAGTTGATGGTGTGCCATAGTAATACTGTTTATTTTTTGTTTCCTCCCTGAAAAGGCACCCCTTTGGTTAAACTACCTGACAAACTACGCAACTGAAGTTATTCTTACAGGGTATTTCAACTGTAGTTGACCAGCATCTGACAGGAATGTAGAGGTTTTATCTCTTCATTCTTAAATACTGAATTAGCATTTAAATTAGGGGTTGTGTGTAGGCTGAGACTGTGTTGCTGAATCCAGCCTTAAGATTAAGGTTCTCTGTACTTTCCCAAGACCAGTGGAGCAGAGAGTGTTACACTCCACATAACTCAGAATGACTTTGTATTGCATCAGTTGGAATTGTGGATTAATGGCTTGGTGTTTGGTAGTAAGTGTCTAAATTTGCATCAAACTGTTCGCAAAAATACGGTATCACTTAACACCTTCAACTGCAACTAATTTGGGACAGGCACATTTGGTCTTGGAACAAATCATGTGCCTTTTAAAGAATGTATTCTTTTACTATCAGCCTTGAGCAAATTGCAATGAAGTGTAAATTGCTAATAGTATATTAGTATGTATTTTTAAAAACATTAAAATGCAACACGGATTGTATGACTCATAAATATAATTGGAAGCTGTTCTGTTGTAAGGAGGAACATCTTACAGTCAGGACAGAACAAGAAGTATTCTTCTTGCCTCTTTTCTGCTTACAATACTGTGTAGTATAATTATATTGTAGCATATAGAATACTGTATGTTGTATACTAAGATGGTCTGGGAAAAGTTTCTCAAAGGGATCATCTTGACCGCTGTTTCTATTGCCACCTGTTTAAAACATGCTTCTGGAGCTTCCTTTATTTTGGGTCACTCTCTTATCTTTTGTCTTGTTACATTACTTGAGACCAGCCTGGCACTGTTACAAGAATGGGGAGACTGCTGAATGCTTGTGATAGAAGCTATGTGTGTCATGTTCTTTAATATCCCTGCTGCTAGACAAGTAGTAGAGAATCGTGCAGTTAATCAGCTAGCTCTTTTTTTGTTGTTGCTATTGCAGGTATTGTTCTTCTTTAAACTGCAGTTAACATTTTGTGTGGTTTTTGTTTTCCCTTTCAGCGAACAGTGCATAGAAGCATATGAGCTGCTGTTGGCATTGGCAGAAAGTGAGCAGAGTCTCATTCTTGGACAATTCAGAGCTGCAGGTGTTGGTTCTGTTGGTAAGATGTCAATGTATCACTTAATTTAAGTGTTGTTTTGGCATGTCAGTTAGCATTAGAATTGGTTGTAATGGTGAATCATGTCATCACCCATTACTTAAGAATGCTCTCCAGTCATTTCTTGTTTTTAACTATTTAAATTATTTTATACACCCCAGAAATAGGGGTAAAATGCAAGAGAGCAATTTTAATTCACCTGTGTTGGTTTCACGAGGAGATGCCTCTCCTGGCAGGGGTGAGATTGTTGTAGGCGTGCAATTGTACAGAGTGGAATAATTAAACAATACTAGTGAGCACAGGTGGCTTAGGACTGTACAGCTGTGGTAGTTGCAAGTCAGATTCACTAAGACTGACTCCCCAGAAACAGTCTAATCTGTGAAAAACTGAGATGAAAATAATACAAGGGTAGCATTGAGTAGTTACAAATAAAAATTTTTTTAAAGGCTGTAGTTTTTCACACCCTGTTTTACCTTTGCTGTGGAATTTTAAAACATTCTGTTTAGCCTATATGTTCTGGATTTTTCTTTTTTTGTGGTTAGTTAATCCTGTGGCTAGGTATTGTTTTTTAATATGCTGCCTGCTAAATAATGGAACAAGCCACTATCACAGGTACAGTACAGTTCAGAAATTTGGAGCTTGACATTGCTGCTGGCTCCATTCTTCTGATAGAAAAAGGTGATCGCACAATTAAATTCCAGTGTTATCCTTTATTTGACAGGAGAAGGCAGTCATAGTAATCTTAAACTAGAAAGAAGTATTCAGAGAGAGAATTCATACTGTGCTGATGCATAGCAAGTGCCTGGTGTGTTTAGGAGCACTGGCTTCTCAGTAGAGGGGATGTCTGAGATTTTCTTCTGCCTTTCTCCAAACTCTGTTTATTCCCTTGAACAATGTGCTGGGGAACTTCTCCCAGTTGGCAGAGATCACTGAGTAGCAAAAGTGAATTTAGGCTTGGATTTTCTATTCCTGTAGATGGTAGAAGGAAATCTTATTAGGAAGAAATACTTTGGGTTTGAGTAGGATTTCATCTGATGTGCATTTTATGGAAGAGACTGTAGTTATATTTTTATGTAGGTATCTGTCTACGGCTCTTAGTTATGGTATTATCAGTTACGGCCCTGAGAAATAGTGCAAATTTCCCATTATACACCACAGCGTGGAGGAAGTTGTGTATGTTTTATGTAACTTTACTTCATTATGAAATTTGATGAACACACCTAGATAAAATAATTGGTTTGAAGATCAGTCAAGCTTTATATCAACATCTGTGAGCGGAAAATTCATGGGTGTAAAATCACTTAACGATGAGCATATCCAGCTTCTCTTAACAGAACATTCACCCTTCCTTTCTTCCTCATTAATGTTACTTCTAGTGCATACCCTTCAATCAACAAGTGTGCAGTATAAGTAATTGACTTGAACAAGAATTAAATGAAAATCCAACACAAGAGCAAGTTGTTGGGTTTTGCTAAAGTACAAATATATTGTAGCTTAATCTACAAATACATTTGTAGATTTTCTGTGTAGCCAATAACATGTCTTAATTACTTGACTGCAGTGCAGCTGGAAGACTGTAGGAGTAATGACAGTGGTGGTTTCAGTCCTGCTTCTCCTGAAGCTTATGAGCTACACAGGCGCTGTATAACCACTAAAAATTACAGCAATTTAACCAGGGCTAGTTTTCCTTTGGCTTAATATGCATGACTGTAAAATGTGAGAGGGTGCTTCTGAGCAGCAGGGCAATTCTTCTGTCTGGCCAGGTAGCCTGTAAGAAGGTGTTCTGGCAAACCATCAGGCTTGAGATCAAGGTACCTGGGAGGGGAAGTTATGGAGTTGACTACACTGTGAAACCACACTGCACTGACTGGAGTAAGAGTTGTAATTGAGGCTGAGGCTTTTCCAGTGTGTTCATAATTTGAGCATCCAAACCTAATGTTAATGCAGAATGCACACCCATTACAAATAGACAAGCTGAAATTCTGCATCACTTAAGACGTGTTGCCTGGAGCCACAAGTATCTGGAGCTTGTGACTAGGAGCAGGGTGCATTCAGGCCAGTGTCCCAATTAATCACTGATGCTCACAAGGAAGTGAAGTTGCTTTTAGTTCACAGATTGGTAATTTACTGTCATTGTCTTGGTATAAACTGAGAGCGAGTAGAAGAATCTCTTGCCTTAATTCCTGACTGAAACATTGTTTGCTTGAAAACTAGGGGACCAGACAGGTGATGAAAATGTCACACAGATACTTAAGAGGGCTCATGACTGCAGGAAGACAGCTGAGAATGCAGCAAAAGCCTTGCTGATGAAGCTGGATGGGAGCTGTGGGGGAGCCTATGCAGTCACAGGCTGTAGTATGCAGCCTTGGGAAAGCCTGTCCTCCAACAGCCACACCAGGTAACTGCAACTCTTCTGCTCTCCTAATCTCCTAATCTTTGATTCCAGACAAAAATTTATGCTCTATTGTATTTGCTGAGCTACCTCCCCTCACCTCAGTCCTTTGGCTTCTGTGCTTTGATTTGTAAGTTGCCATGCCTCAGTGGTCTAATTGTCTTTGGACTTTGAGGAACTCCAGCCAAGAAGAGTTTTGTATAAATTTGTTGCAAATGTGTGACTCAGAACTTTGATCTTCCTTATAATGGGCAAAACCATTACGTTTGTTTTATTACACTTTGTTACTGTTTTATTGGAAGTCAAATCATGTTCTTGTTACTCATATCTGTGGTATGGAGATAGCATGGACGTGCGGAGAACCAGAGATCTGAAACAGGCTTTCACTGGCATTTTGGAGTGCTCAAGAATTGTTTTCTAAATGTTGCAAATCTAGCCATTCGCTTTTAAACCATTTCCTCTCCCTTCTCCTTCCTTACCCTTTGCACCCCTCCAAATTATTCCTTCTCATCCTGTTCTTTTTCACTCATGGCGTGGAATAGATTGGATTCTTCCAGGAAGGACTGGATACTTCAGTTTTTCTGAAGACCTATAAAATAATAAAACATAGATGAGCTATTATTGCAGAAGTGTTCCAGTTCAAATGTATCTGCCAGCAGCTTCATTTTGAGTTTCTGCCTGCCTGTGGTGTAATTGTGCTCTGCAGTAAATATGTGTGCTTGTATATGGATACAAATTTGGCAAGTGTCCTGGATAAATATAGATGAGCATTTTTCTCTTTAAAAGTTATTTTTGTTTCTCAGATTTGCTCTAAAACTTCATTTTAATTCAGTTTTCTAGCCAGTTCTTTATTCAAATGCTGTCTTTTTTTTGACACTTCAAAAGTTTATTTTAGTACTGTATCATTTCCTCTTCTTGCTGATGCCTCCTCCAAAGGATCTTATTTCCTGCCATATGACTGGCATGGAATAGCTAAAAAGGGAGCAAAAAGGTAATCTGAGGGAACAGGGTCCTAATGTGAGGTGAATTTTAATGTTTTATTCAGAGAAGTTTTCTGGTGCACTCTCAGTGCAATAAAGCTGTGTCTTTGCATAGAAATGATTGTGGCAGCATCTGTGCTAGAAGCACACTAATAGCACTTTCTACCAAAAGCATTTAAACCAGGCTTAGAAAGAAATTATATGAAGCTGTTTCAAGCACTTAGCTTCCTGTGTCTTAGGCCGTATCTACACCTGTATGCAAACATGTTGTCTGTGTCTACATGTAGTAACACCTCTACCTAAGCCAAGCTTGTTTCCCATTCTATTGTTTAAAAGAGTCATTTTTAGTTTTTCAGGACTACCTCAGTGTTTTTGTTCCTTGTGAGATATGTGGCATGTAGTCAAGGCATAGTGATTTTTTTTTTCTTGGAAACAGTTCAGCCAGTTTCCAGTATTGACAGGGAAGAACTGGGGCGGAGGGGGATTGTTCCTGTTTTAGTGTTTGCTTTCCTAGACTTGCACTGAAAGCGTTTGGTAGGAACGTAGTCTCTACAGCTCTTGCTTGCTTTAGCAGAATTTTTGGGAGGATAAGAGTCTGTGTCTGTGTTCATTGGTGGACAGCTGGACCTGTGTGTGTGTCTATGTAAGAGGTTGGCTCAGTAGATGAAGTTTCAGCAGAGTATGTTTAAAGTGGCATTGAATTTAAAATTTCATCAGGATAAGCTATGTCATGAATATGAAAATGCAAATTTAGTGTTCTTATATTAAAGAAATGTTATAGCTTGAGCCACTATTATCATTGTAGTATTTTTTTTTCTGGTGTGGAGCAAGATACTGTGCTGAATGAGGTAACTTCTACAATTTTTTTTTATATATGTGGAACATAGGAGATAAAAGCTGTTGTCACTCACCCAGAGGGCACACAGCAAGTCAGGAATTTGTGACATTGGCACACTGATCTGATTGTTACTTACAGATTGTTGTCCCTCTCCCCTCCCCCATGCCCCAAGTAGTTTATCTTTGCCTAAGCATATGTATCAATGAAAACACTTCTGAAACTTCAGCTTCTCCAGAAAATATAAATCTTCTCTTCTTTCCTTCTGTTGCATTCATGTGACACGAGGTTAGATGTGTTTTCAGATTTTTTCTACCCTGTCTCAAAAGTGAGGAATCCTCTCTCCAGCTTATAGAAACAGACATTGTGCTACCCCATTGATGGAATATCTGTCTTGGTTCAAAAGGCATACACTTTTCTATGTTTATATCACAGAAACACAGAAATCAAGTTTGGAAGATACCTTCAAGGTCATCCAGTCCAACCATCACCCCAGCACCACCATAACCATGTCTAAACCTTATTCCCAAGTGCCACATCCAAATACCTCTTGAACACTTCCAGGGATGGTGACTCCACTGCCTCTCTGGACAATTTATTGCAATGCCTGACGATTCTGTCAGTGAAAATTTTTTTCTAGTATCTAATCTGAAACTCCTCTGGCACAATTTAAGGTTGTTTCTTCTCACCTCTAGTGAGTGCTATGTGAACTACCGCCCACCTGGGGACCACTGCGAAAATATTTTTACAGTATTCAATTGAAACATACTTTGAATCTGCAAAACAGATTTTTCTTGCCTTTGATGTTTCAGTGTTGCAGGCTTTTAGTTGCAGATATGTATTGCTGCCTTTTCCCTTTTGAAACTAAATGAATAAAGTGGTAGTAGGATGATGAAAACTATCCTTTGTTGAGACTTGTGACAAATTACTAATTCTCCCTGTTGTTTGAAATCCTGTAGAATATGGATTTACAGTGGAATTGTTGACCTTGGGTTTTGAAATTTCAGATGAGATTCTGAATCCAATCACTGAACGTGTTACTGAGAGTAAGTGCTTGGTGAGCCACTAGTGACGAGTGGTTAAAGACTGTAAAAGGGAGCAACTGAAATGAAAATAAATGAAAAGCAATGAAAGAGCATCTAAATTCATTTGACTGGCAACAGCACCACAATAATGTTGCCAGATCAGTTTTTGAAAATAGAAATGGGTTTGCAATGGAGTTGGAAGTCATAATTATTTTAAATGGACAGAAGCTAAGTATAGAACATACACTGCCAACAAGGTTTGACTGATTGCACCTTTGGAAGGAAACAAAAAGGAAGAAGCCCAGTTGTAACACTGTCTGAAAATGGTGTATTTTATTCCCTGTTGTGCTAGTAAGCCCAACCTTACATCTGGGCTCATGGGAGGACAGATTGGGTCCCTTATATGCAAAGGCAATTCTTTTCAGTATTATGCAGTGTCACGAAATATCTGAACTCAGTTAATGGTAGGAATATATCTCTCATCAGAACCATCTCAGGTTTCAGATAACGTGGTGACAGACAAGATTATCTTGGCTGAGGTGTGCAAATGCATTATTTGGAAGTGTCTAAATAGATAGCTCAGTGTTACCTGCATAACACTTTGTTGCTGGACTGAAGCAGTCTCAGAAGGAAGCAGGGCAGTTTACCAAAGGCTCTGGTATTAGCTGTTGTTTGTCCTTTGCCTGATTGGGGTATTTTTCAGTTTCTCAGGAAGAGAAACTGGCATTGTGCTGTCCCAGATCTCAACCACAGTGTTCAGCTAGAAAGAAGGTGTTTGGGCTATGTGCACTGTGGATCAACTGTATTCTTTAAAGCATTAGGTTCTGTGCAGGTATTCAAGCAAGTTTATAGATTCAATTCTGACAATGTTAATCTCAGTTCTACCAACTGTATTATCCACACCTTTGCTTAATTGCAATTATATTAATTTATTTGCTTGATTTTTAACAGATAAAATGATGCTCATGTAAGGTTTTATGGATACATTTTTGTAGTGTGCAGAAAATACTCACAGAGAAGCACTGCTGAAAGCCTCTTTTATGTCCATCTACTGTATGTTATACACACACACGCATGCTAGCATATAAGACTGACATTACACTGTACCAGGCCATATATTTTCCAGAAATTTTATATGAAAATTAATTTGACATCACCCAGGCATGACATCATCATAAAGGACTCAAGGAGTGAAACAAGTGTGAAGAATATTTCTTGTTCTCATACAGCATCTGTGAGAATGAGCAGATTGATGATGTATTTCCTCCAGCTGTGATGAAACTGTGATCCTTTCCCTGTGCTTACCTAAACACTTGAGAAATAAGAAACTGCACGTCTTTTGCAACAGTTTCCTGTGGTTTTTGGATGGATGCATTATAGTATAAATGTTTTCCTTTGTCCTGATTGCTGTTCAGAAGGGAGGGCAATATCAGAAATTCAGGATGAAGTGCTCACCAACTTGAAGAGAGCAGTAGTGGACCAGCACTGTGGCTATGGAGAGCTGTTTGGTGGGGTTTTTGGGGCAGCACACGCTGGCAGAGTTGCTGGGGAGATCAAAAACACTGCAGTGCTGTTTCTGTCCTTTCTACCCCAGCTGCTTCCAGTCTTTTGGGTGGGGATGTGCTGCTAAATGCAGGGGGAGGCTGAAGGTTCTTGTCCTCTTGTGTGCTGGCTGAGACACAAGTTCCTTGCTGAGCTCCCTCCAACTTAAAAAAAAAAAAAACAACCAACAGCAAAAAAAAAACCCTTGAAGAAGAAGAGGATCTTGCTAGCAATTCACCAGAGGAGCCAACTCAGCTGCAGACAGGCAGGCAGGCAGGCAGCCAGGACTGAAGTAAAAGCAGCCTGAGTATCACTGGCAGCAGCCCAGACTGCCTTACTCAGTTTGGGTTCCAGTCCCCTAACATATATGTGCATAACTGTGGGTCTTCAAGGGCCAAAATCTGTGAATATGCATGGAGTATGAGGTCCAGCTCAACATAATAATAAACTTTCAGCATTTTTTTGCTCAGGTTTCATTTGCAGCAGGAAGGCTGGGTTTTCTTTCCTTTTCCAGCAAAGACTGAGATGAGGTCTTTGTGCCCCAAGACTTTTAAAGCTATCCTTCCTCTAACAACAGCCGTTTTACATTTAATCCAGAAAAGCTCTGCAATTGCAGTCTTTGGGTGCTGAGGAAGAAACTTACAACATGACTTCAGTACAGAATAAAGTACTTTTCACATTGTCTATCCTCATTCTTTTTATATAAATATCTAATTCAGCAGATGCCTTTAGGCTCAGTAAAGCAGGATTTAGTAAGTGTTTCATGATTTTTTAATCAAGGAATAGTATGAACAAAAATTTGTTTCAGCCTGAAAGGGTTTCTATGCATATGGGTACTGAGTGCTCTTAAGCGCCATTGCAGAAGGAAATGGATGAAAACAAAAGCAAAGACCAATTTACAGTTATGTTGACTATAGCAGGCACCTCTTGTCGCTCAGAAAAGGAGGGAATAATGTGAAATTAACACAGAACTGTAATAAAGAGCTGTAATACAATATTCCATGAGGGGGAAGGATTTTGAGAAATCTTGGTAGACCTGCCAATTCTCTATCTTCTCCAAGGCTGTGCTTGGAATTTGTGGAAAGATGGGCAATTATATGAAGCACTTTAAAAGCACAGTGTAGCTTTAGCTGAAGTAGATCCAAAGGAAAGAGAAAAATCAAGCCTGTCTTGATAGGCTTCCCCTTTGCACATGCATAATATTTTAGGATATCATCCTGGCTCTCACACCATCTAGCGGGTGGGACTTTTTTTCTTAGTACAAAAATGTTGAACAGCAATGCAATTTGATACAGAAAGTGATTTATTCCCCTGCTGATAACTGAGATCATCTAGCATTCCAGACAGGCACAGTTAATGGATGACTTATCCCTCACCCGGCAGCTGATTACAGGACCTCAGGAGACAGCAGGGAGCTTTGAGTGAGGCTATAGAAACAACATGGTATTTTATTTTCCTTTTAGTGTTATTGCAACTATATTCAGCTCTGGAATGCTACAGCTGTGTCAGTCTGGGCCCCCTGCAGCACTGGCATGCATAGAGGTGGGTAGGCAGCACTCAAGCCCCCATTGCTCTAATGACATTATTACCCCTTTCTGCAATCTCTGTGTAAACACTTACGTGGCAGAGTAAGGGGCCCTCATTTGTTCAGAAGATACACCAAGTCTTTCATGATGACTTTTTATTAGAATTCCTGCTACTCCATTGGTTAGTTTTAAATCACTCTAGCCCTGAAGGAATGCTGAGGAGTACACCTTCACATGAACTGAAAGTTCTGGCATCTGCCAGTGGATTTTTCATTAGGTTGATTCCTAAAAGTGTCCATTAAAATATCTGAGGTGATAACTGGTATGGTCATTAGAAGAGATAGATCAAGTCTAGGTTCATTCTTTTTTCTTAGCAGATGCTTCTTCTCAAAGAAGACGCAGTGTCTGAGCAGCTTGCTGTGCTGTTATTGCTAAGAAGTCTTAAATAGCTTTTTTTTTTTCCTTTTTGAATAAAAAAATCCACCACTTTTTTTTCAGAAGGCACCATTTCAGATAAAGTAATTCTGTTAGACATCAGTAAATATCTGGCTTTGCAGAGAAGTTCTCACATAATTCAATTTTCTTGTGCAGGTTAGAGAATTAATTTCTTTTCTGAATTTGTCACACTTCACATTGCAGTGTCCAGCCCATGCTACATCTGTTTCCTTTCTATGAGCTTTTAATTAAGGCTCAGATATGTTGATGAAGTGTTGGGAGGATGTTTGATGTAAAAATCAGGATTTTGTTTCAAATGTATTTTTTTTTCTAATACCATTCTTTGTCTTTCCAGTACTACCAGCTCAACCGCAAGCAGTTGTGACACGGAGTTTACGAAGGAGGATGAGCAGCGGCTGAAGGATTACATCCAGCAGCTGAAAAACGACAGGGCAGCAGTGAAACTGACAATGCTGGAGCTGGAAAGCATCCACATTGATCCTCTTAGTTATGATGTTAAGCCACGTGGAGACAACCAGAGGCTGGACCTGGAAAATGCAGTCTTGATGCAGGAACTCATGGCAATGAAGGTATTTTATTCATAACTGGGAGGGGAGCTGCTCTGCTGGCAGTGCCCCTGTGTCACAAAACATGCTCAGTCACACACGGGAGGCTTTGATAGTGGTCACTGGGTAATAAAGGATAACTTTGTTGAAACACATAATCTGGACTGAAAGTCCAGTAGTCAGAAAGCGACAGAAGGCAGTGCATTAACAGTGATGAGCTATGTGTGTTCTGAATTAGGAGTACTTCATCTGTCTCTCTAAACTTGGAATACTCTACTTGACAAACCAGATGCACTCTTTTGGAGAGATATGGCAGCTGAATTGCTCAGGGATGACCAAAAAACATGATTCGGCACTTCCCAAGAGATAGTTCATTACTTATGAGCTTGCAAATATGCATCGTGAATATTTGTGAGCTGAAGCAGAACAAATTCATATTGGTGTGGAAGGAGGAATGATCTGTCAGATATCATCCCTAATGCTCTCTGGCAGTTGGTCACAAGTCCTGAGCTGTTCTAGGCACTGTGCTGCAATCTGTAGCTCAGTCCAGAGACTGAGCAAAGGGTAGCGTGTGTAATGACTTGCATTAACAGAGGGTTTTGGAGAAAACCCTGGTTTATATATCCAGCTCTTAAAATGTAGTCTAGAAAAGCTGATCTTTACTGAGCAGGTGTAGAGCTTGCATCATTTTAAGTCTGTCTTCTGTATTGATTTTGAGAGGTGAACTAAAATGTAGGAACATACCAAAGGCTATACAAGTGTATGTCTGCATTCAGAATTTGTCTGGCTTTGATTCAGTTTAAGTTTAACTTCTATATTTTAGCCAACTAATTGCTGAAATGTCAGGTGATGGGACAGAATATCCCAATATTGAGTGGGACAGAACATCCTAGTAGTTTCATGAGCTTCTAAAGTTAGAGATTTTTGTTCAGATGTGCTGCTTCTGGCTAAGTGGGTAGCCTGGTGATGATAACTGTGTTCTTAGTGGTGCTGCTTTTCCATGATGGCAGATACAGTTTTGCAATAATGCATTCATTATTTGCAGTCCAGAAAAGATTGCTTGCTAGAGGTTGGGAGATATAAAATTATGTTACTTGTTTGAATATTTTGTGACTAGCAGCAATATATTCCCCACAACTAAAGCATGCAAGCTGAAATGTAAGATATTGGTAGATAATCAGATGTGTATTTCAGATAGCACACTTCCTTCTCCTTTTTGGCATCCATATCTTTCCTGAAATCTCTTGTATGCCATTCTTACCTCTATTTTTCAATTTTAACTTACTTTATTTTTCTAACTTTATTTTAATTTAAAGGTAAGGGCAAACTGCAGAGCTGTATCCCTTGTGAGTAGTGGCCTTGTCTTCCCTGATTGTCAGGAACACCAGCAGTTGCGTATCGTAATTTCTGGTACACTTTTGAGTGCTGGTAATTCTTTTGTCCCCACAACAGTCATCTAACTTGTTTTTGACACACAGCATCCATTTGGCTGGACCTGGCAGGGTTTTCACTGCATGAATTGCCTCTGGAAGAACATTTTCTTCTTGACTGGGTTGTGTGGAGTGCATACAGAATAGACAAGCATTTTGCATAGGAGTGTGAAGTTATTTTCAGCCCTTTGCAGTACAGAGAAACTGACAATACTGTTATTCATTGTAATTTCTTGTACTTTGCTGAAATTCACAGCTGCAGGAAAACCTTATGTTTCTGAAAGAGACTTTGTGAAAACTCAATTGTGAAAACTTGTGATTTATCTGCATTACACCTCCTCATCTGTTTGTCAGGCTAGAACAGAGTTGAACCTAAGGTCGGGACCCACTTTGGCTTTCTGAGTATATTTTTTGTATCAATTATATGAAACATGTATCTTACACAGAACAGCATATGCATCTGCCTCCTTCTGAGATAAACAGAAAATTTAAGTTTCCTTACAGTATTTTATTTAACTGGAAGCAGATGGACTGCAGAAGACTTAATTGTTTAGCATTTTTAATTTGTTCTCTCCGTTCTACATTCTTAGCAAGGATAATACAGCTCTACCAAGCTACTTGATGATTTCCTGCATTGCTGGGTCTAAAAATCTCCTGCTGTTTTCCCAAAACTTGGTTCTGCCACATTTTTTGACACCTTCCATTTCTGATTTCCAGTAAAAACTGATCACCTCATCAGTTTGAAATACCTTTACAACAGTACTTCTACATTATTAATTAGAAAGGCAGTTTGAGGGTTCATTATTACTTTTTACTGATCCAGAGCGTAAGACGTAGTGGTCTGCCAGTACTCCTATAAAATTCAGTTCTTTGCTTCAAGCAATAATTAACCATGTTTCCAAATACATTCTCATCCTAGGTTTATCATTGAGTAGTCTTGCTTTGAGGTCAGTTGTTGTCATGCCCCAGTTAGCAAGGAGATTACTTCTGATGGGTGTAAATAATTCTTGGTTTACAGCCTTTCTGCATTTCAAAGGACATAATCTAGATAAAAAGTCTCAGCTTTCTCCACTGATAATTTTTCCTTTTTTGTGTACAGGTGTTGATAATGTTGCTCATGATGTGCTTTGAGACTACAGTCTCTTGGTGGAAAATGTTAAGAATTCCATTGTCCACCTTTGTTACAGCCCTTCATGCTCTTACAGATTTGTACAGTGAAACACAGTTAACTAGAGCATGACATTTATCTGTTGTGATGTTTGTTTTAATTCTGAAGGCTGGTACATCCCACCTTGTTTACTGTGGTTCTCCTAGAGTCATGACTTTTTGTGACTTTAAAAACTTCTTGCCACATTAGAGTCCTGTGTGACCAAATCAAATACGAATTTTGATTTTAAGAATTCTGTGGTATCTCTGATTATTTTGGATCAGAAGTTTTTAATTTTTGTTCAAGTTTTTGCCCAAAATCAGGCTTACAGTATGACTGCAAGTACAAATTATCCCTCAATAATAAATCAACTAGTCCCAAAACAACTGCTGGATTTGATTCCTGAAGCTTGTGAATTTGCATGGATTGTCTTAAGTCTTCTGCAATCCCCTAGAAGAGGGACACTTGCTACCTCCCTCCTCCTTCAGGGTTTCATTTAGTGAATGCCACTTGTGCTCACACTCTGAAGATGCAGGTGTGTTAAACCGCAAAAATGCTTCACAGCAACCTGTAGCTGGAAGAAAATGGAAATAGTAAATATACAAAGGTGGCACTGTAATTTCAATTAAATTTAGATGAAGTCTTTAGGAAACATATTTTCATGGAAAAAATTGCTGCATATTGACTCTCTAAGTAAACGTGAGCTACTTGAATTTTCCCAAAATGGCTGCTACCCCTCTGCCTCACACATTGCATGGGTCCATACCACAATCCTCAACTGCAATCAAATTTTTAACCATCATCAGCCTTTCAGTTCCCTCCTGTTCCTTCTCTATGAGCCTCTGTAAGACACTGGCTGACACAAGCTTTTTAAATTTTCCCCTGCTTTTTTTTTTTTTTTTGCTTCTTTATTTCCAAGTCACATTGTTTTGACATGAGAAAAGTAACTAACATATGGGAGGTGCATGATATATCTTCTGGGACAGGATGCAAACTGCTGAATTCATATATGATGATCTAATTTACTGTCTTCATAAATAAAGGAGTTACACATTGATTGTCAAATTAATATTGAGTTTGGATATGTTAAAATAAGTTAAAATTTTGAAAATTAAATAAGTTAAAATCTTTGCATGATGAGAAAAACCTGTTCCACAGATTCATTGTTGTAGTGAATAAATTCACCTTTTTATTTTAGGAAATAAATGTCCCTTATTTCTGGGCTGAATTTGCCTGGATTCATCCTCTAGCCAGGAAAGATCTTGTCATGACCATCCCACACAGACAGCCGAAAGTATCTTTTATTCATACAAGTGTCAAAATACTCTGTTCAAATTTCTTCTCAGCCTTCACTAAGAAGTCTAAGTAGATTAATGGTTTTAGAAGTAGAGACTTAAGAAGTTAAATGCATACACTTGAGTATATCAGACTATCCAGTTCAACTCCTGTAACAAAATTTCCCCATCATTATTTATCAGTGTTATTTACATTTTTTACTGTTGACAGAAGCAATTAAGGGTAAGTTTGCCCAACATCTAAATTCATGTAAACCACATTGAATGAAACTGGTT
The DNA here is from genome assembly GCF_024509145.1 of Vidua macroura. Taxonomy (NCBI): domain Eukaryota; kingdom Metazoa; phylum Chordata; class Aves; order Passeriformes; family Viduidae; genus Vidua; species Vidua macroura. The sequence goes on along the minus strand of NC_071611.1, from coordinate 71,837,891 downwards.
GTGCTTCTAACCTTCAGTTCACAAACACACAGATGAATAAATCAATGACTTTAAAGCTCATACAAACCTTTCCAAGCCCCTCAGGGTTTTTAAGATACGGATTCTATTTCTGTGTGGTTCTGAATAAGCCAGTAATGGTTGTAGTAACTGTGATACACCTATGTGCACTGCTTACTCTTAATCCAGACAGTAGATTTTTGGTAGGAACTTAGATTCCCTTCAGCATAAAAACTTTGTCTAAATACATGTAAAGATTTCGTTTTGTATAACATTGATTAATAATGGCTAAAATATGAACAGCATTATTTTTGAGCAATAAAGCAAGATGCCTCTATTATTTTTGTGATTAGGGTTTTTTTTAGGTTGTGGGTTTTTTGTTTGTTTGTTTGTTTGTTTTTAAATAAATAGTGACTTGTTCCTAGGCTGGCCACACAACAAGAAACTTCTGTCTTTCAGAGGTGTTTACACAGTGAACAAGAGAAATGTAATACAGAAAATGTCTGCATGAACTTAGTATTCACCCATTAAGTGACCAAGGGCAAAGCTAAACAGTGGAAACATGATTCTGGGTTGTTTGTTTGTTTGTGTTTGTTTGTATATTTGTTGGGTTTTTGTTTGTTTTGTTTTGGCAGTCTTTTGTTTGTTTAATGGTGGTTTTAAGCACATAACATAAATTATGTATTAGTACTATCTGAAAGGTTTTGTGGATATTGGATTTTCTGGGTATAGAAAACAACTAGGCATTCTGTACAAGAAACATTTCTGAAGTGTTGTTAATCACAAAGAGCCTTCTGGTTCAGGAATAACCCAGGAGTTATTCCTTTCACAGGAGTCTTGGAGCATGTGCTGAAAAGAAGGGTCATTGCAGTCATGCCCTGCTCTTAAACTTCTGCCCAACCACTGTCAGACAGATGTTAAAACAGAGGTCTGTCCCTAGGCAGCAGACATTGTGTTACAATAGGTGACAGCCCTGTCAAAAGCAAGAAGGAGCTCTCAGAATTGAGCTTCTTTCTATCAAGTACCAGTATCCATCTGCTGTGAATTGTATTTAGGGAAGAAAATAAATGAATGCATTTTTCTGTTCAACTCAAGTTGTGTGTACTTGGGATTCTGGCCACCTAGGGGAGGGAAATTATAAATGGACATCTGATGGTGCCATACTCAGTTGATCTTTTTGACATAACTCATTTTACCACAGAGGCTGGTATTACAGGGCACGAATAGGTCCTGGTCTCTCCAGCCTCTTCCACTGTAGGGAGATTAATTCTTGCATATCAATAAGAAACTGAAATCTTGCTTTTAGGGAGATGTTTGACAAAGTCATACACTTCTGCTTTTAAGACAATAGTCTCTGAAGGACAAAGTAGAACCAGAGAAATTTCAACAGCTGTGGCAATTCTCTCAGATCTCTGATAGCCTAATTCTAATGTTGCTTCTGAGCTTATTCCTGAAGATGATAAAAGAGTGGCACGGCTCATCCTACTCAGACTGAAGATATACGGGTCTTTGACAAATATGCAATGTGATTATAAAAAGTCATCTGGATGTTGATAGTTTTCTCAATGAAAAGAACACTTAGGCTATAAGAGTGGATGAAAATCTTGTTTAACCTCATCTTCCTTTAGGTACCTAGTCCCATGAAGCAGCATGTGATAATACAATGTTTCTTCAACAGGAAGAGATGGCAGAGCTCAAGGCACAGCTTTACCTGCTGGAGAAGGAGAAGAAGGCTTTGGAATTGAAGTTGAGCACTCGAGAGGCCCAGGAGCAGGCCTACCTCGTCCATATTGAGCACTTGAAGTCTGAAGTGGAAGAACAAAAAGAGCAGAGAATGAGATCTCTCAGCTCAACCAGCAGCGGAAGCAGAGACAAACTGGGCAAGGTTGGGAGTCAAGCTACATTTCCAAAGTTGCAAACATGATTAATGAAACCTTTCCCATCCCTATTGCAGTCTTTAGCATGTTAATCATGCTCTTATTTTGTCTGTATGCAGATCTTTTCTCTCTTCCCCAGTTGTGAGGTGGTTCATTCCATGCTGTGACTTGAGGACTTTGCAGAATTGGTGTTAAGCATGGGCTAAAATAAGGGTGTTTTGAAGACTACCACAAGGCCAGTCTTGCCAGATATACAACTTGCTGTGGTTGAGCATGTGTTTTGCCTGTTGCCACTCACTGGAAACACTGGAAGGGAGTCTAAGCAAAATAACATTCTCACATAAACACAAAATATGAAAATAGGACTACTCATTTCTATGCAGCGTTTAGGGCATTGTAATGACAATCTCTTTCTCCAAGTCATGTTGTAACAATTTGAGAATGAAGACTCTTCTCCCCTTAATGCAAAATAATGCAGAATAAACAGATTGCTGCATTTGCAGTAATAATTTGCATTAAGAAATAAATACCTTGGAAAACTTTTTTTATTTTAATGCTGTGTCCTCAGAAAATGTCAATAATGCGTTTAAAAACAAAAACCGAGACATAATGTCTTACTTTCTTGCTCCTGGCAATATGTCATCTAAATTTCTTGATCCCACTGCCTCTTTGTTTCATGTGTCGTGTCAAAAGAAATATAAGGAAGGCAGTGGCAGTTTTGCACACCGTGGCAGAATTCTGCAAGTCGATGAGCTGTGGTGGTTTAAAAACATTTAGAAGCATTTGTCAAGTATTAATCTGTTAGTACATTTCTTGGTATGATGATACACTGCTGTGTTGCTGTAGCATTGTGTTGTCTATTTCACCTTCATTTCAAAGGTACTCTGAACTAAGGTGTTTTCAGAATTCTCTCATTAAGATGGTCAGTAATTTCTAATCAGGTGGCTTTTCCTCCTTCTCAGGAATGCAGTGATGGCACCGCAACACCACTAACACTTGCTGAGCTGAGACCATACAATGAGAGTGAACTGACTGCTGAGCTGACAAATGCACTCAGGAGGTAAGCACAGCTTCCCTCACCACGGTCAGGACTTGTCCTGTAGGTCCAGGGAAAGGTTTATTTCTGAGCCTTCACTCTAACCCTCAAGTGGTTTGAAGAATGATCACAGATTTGTCCTGTGAGAAGGAAAACTATCAAAGTCCTTCTAATTTTCCCCTCTCTCCTGCTGTTGTTCTTTAGCTGCTTTCACATGGTGCTCAACTCCATTCTCCTTGAGGTTCTCCAGAATTCAGTTGAATTTTAGAAATAAAAGAAACCCTTGAAATGGCAGTAATGACCACTACCAGGCAAGATTATGAGACATAAAACAGTGACATGACACATTTCTTGTGTGTAAAGAAAACATTTAGTAAAGACAGGATTTGAAGTTTGATCTTTGGTTAAGAAGGCTGGCCACAGGTTAAAACTTGGATAGGAGTTACGGGAGTGGGAATTGCAGGCATTTTGATGACTCAGATGCTCCATTTGCCTCCTGAGTATGTAAGTGGAGCCACAGTTCAATTACAAATGACATTGTGTGAGGCATTAGCTTTCCAATGGGAGAGAAAATTGATGTCTTGACAAACAGCTTTTATCAACAGCCAGGTTTTAAGCCTAATCTTTCAATACAGTTATACATTAGCTAGGTATTTGTTTGTGCAGCAGTTTTTCCTTCACCAGCTATTTGGTAAACTTAATGACAAAGAAATTCATAGTTTCGATAATTGTTTCAATACTTGTTCCACGTTTACCAAGAAATGGCTGTCTGGTATTTAATCTGGTTCTTATATTTAGAACCTGTCCAAAATGCTGCTAAGAATGTGTTTTGCTTTACTGGTGCACCTTCTTTGATGGTGGAATGTCCTTTCGGGCAGCTGTGGTGTTTCATTCCTGAGGTGCTTTTTTTCTTAAGTGCAACATGTGCTGTGCCTAGGGACACTTAAGCCTGAAAGGCATTATGTAAAAATGTAAGATCATTACCACTGCAGAATCAATACATTTCATACCATTTGCTTAGTAGTCTGGCAGTTGCTGAGTACTTAGTTTGCATGATGCAGGGAACAAAATTCTGTGGGTAAAATAATCAAAACTGTCATTTGTATGTGGGTGGATAAAACCCATCAGCAAAGTAATTTACATAAACATTGCAGAGAGCCATTGGCCTCCCCTGTATCCCCCACATTGCTCACTGGTGTGAGCTGCTCCACCAGCATTTTCTCCCTTCTCTCAAGCTGCTGCTCTTCCAGCTCTTGTTATTTGCTCCTGGATTTTGAGAAGATGCCAATGACCTTAGTTAGCAGAAGTTTGAGGATAGTCATGTGTCACCAGATGACACAAGCGAAAACGACGCACCACAGCCTTGGTCACGATGAAGAGACTAATTTATTTTTTCTGACTCCAATCTTTTATAGTTCTCAAAAGATGCCAGTGGATTGGAGGGTGAACGTGCCACCTCTCCAACGACACTGGACAAACTACCTGTACATCAAATTTCTCCGCCTCTATGAAAGAATGCAAAACAATAGGTTATTTACAGAAAGTTGTGTGAGAAAGTTCTCTGCAAGAATGTAAACTCAGAAAGCTTTAGAAAACTCTTGATAACCAGGGCGACAGTCATGAAATGTGGTTTGCTGACAACACAGAGAAAACAACTTTGCTTTATCTACTAGGCCTTAAGTTGATTAGCATGGATTTCTAGCCAAGGGCCTTGCAAGTACAGTTTGTCAGGCAGAAAGGGAGAAGAAAAATAATCGGATTAGACTGCACATAAATTGTGAAGGCTCTCTGTGTAATGGAAATACAGCTGTACTAAATGTGATTGCTGCTGCCAATGGGGCTCAAGTACAGTTCCTGCAAGCTGTGTGGACAGGGTATTTTTCTCCCTAATCAGTGTGCCAGCCAGATCAGGCTGCATGCTTAGCCCTCCTTACCCTGAAGTCTTGTCTCTGCAAGTCAGTTGAAGGTCTGTCTGGGACATGGAGAAAGCTTACTGCAACCTGTTTAGCCGCAGCTATGCTAAAAAATACCAGAAGAACCTAACTGCTGTTCTGGATAAATGAGCCCTCAAATATCACAGTGATATTTAGACCATCACAAATCCACAAAAGAATTCTAAAGTTGATCAAAGTCCTTTCTCCTCTGCAAGTGCATCCTCCTCACCTGCCAAGGAAGTAGGACCAGAATACAAAATTTAAGGTATTAGTCCCAGTAGCTGTGTTTGCTGAAAGGCAGAGGTGGAGGGAGATGTGAAACAAGTGCATATCATGCTCTGGGGTCCAGAGGCAGTATCTAAATGCCAGCATTCAGGAGTGTTTCAGGACTGGTTACAATTGGTGCATACGTCCTGCAATTGGTCCTCCCTGTTGTTTCTCCAGGCAGTAGACACTGGTTCAGGGGACAACAGCTGCAAAGATAGGGGCAGAAATCCACTGGTTTTTGAGTCTGTTTATCAGAGTGTGTGATATCGATCAGCAGCCCTACTTCCTGTCCCCTTCTTATCCCATCATTACAAAGACTAAAGCTCTGGCTGCTCTCCCCTCTGCTACTTTCCCATTCTGTCCTTCTGCTGTTGTTAAATTGTCAGGTTCTTTTCAGTTAATTGAAACAGAGTGAAACCCAAATAAAACAGCAGGACATAGTTACAGTTTGGGTTTTGGTGTAGTTTGGAAGCATTTATTTGCTCATAGTCTGCAAATGGCCATGCAGCAGAACAGTCTCATCCACAGAGCCAGGCTAGCTTCTCTCTGCAGATGTGGATATTTTCGTAAATCTGGAATCCAGTAGCGCGTTGTGAAACTTTTGTTGGTAGTGCCCATCAGCAGAAATTCAAGGCAGAAGTAGTTCTTCATCTATTGGGTCATAACATATTTGTTCTAGAAAAGTCAAGATTTCCTGTAGTAGTGCTCAGCATTAAAACTCCTGCTTACCAGCTTTTTACAGAATTCACTTGTTTTTACGTGGTCACTATGCTAACTGGGAGAAATGTAAATTATCTTAAAGTCCTATGTGGTTAAAGCTGCATCTGTTACACCAATTTCTGGTGTTGCAGGCTAAGCTTACTAATTCAGACATATCCTGTTCCAGCCAAACGTAAACACTTTCTGCCAGAGCCTTTAACAGTTTTGGTTTTCCCTCTCTCTTTTCTTAATGGAATGATGAAGTGCTTTAATGGGCACAAAGCCTCTTCTTTCTTGAGTCTGACACATCCATAAACAGCCTTCTTGGCAGGCTTCTTACTCTTGAGAGGGTAGGAATGTGTTCTCAGCAGCCTCATGGCCTGGTGCTGACACCTTGATGATTGTGCCAGAGGCCAGTTTTATAAGACAAGATTTGGTTGAATACCGCAAAATCAGACACATGATGCAGTCTCTGAGGGAAGACCTTAAATGAGTTCTCTTCCTTACTGGTTTGTTCTCTTCTGCTGGGGCAGGGCAGGGAGCACTGTACATGACTTATATGAGTTTGTAACTCAGTAGACATATACCAGGTTATGCATTAATGCAGGTAAATGCATTACAAGTGGCAGGAGGGAGGCAGTAAGAATTCCATTCTGCTTTAGAAGGCTGATGATAATGATGATAGAGCTGGTATTTTCTTCTACTATTTTCTTTCATTCTGTGAAAAATGGCCAAGCTGGCAAGACTGAAGCTTCTTCCTCTCCCTAGGCCTTGATACAAATGTTTTGATGGTTGAGGTGCTCCTGTGATCTATGCTTGTATTTCCAGCTGCTGATATCTTTTCTGTCTGCGTAGGGTTGTATTTTATTCATACATTTAGAGAATCATTTATAAATCATTAAAATGCTTGGTCAAGAAGGATCTAGCAGTACTAGGCAAGGACCATGGCAGGCAAAACACTTTGTAACTAGACTGACTGTTCAGACCTCAGCTGCATCATCATTTGGCACAAAATTATTATCCTTGATGGTTGTGCAGGATTACATGAATCGTGTCAGTCTAGACATGTTTCAGTATCTCCTTCACAAAAGAGTGACTTTCCATCTGGCAACACTGCAAAGGAACTTTTTATTTACCATGCCTGATGACTTCTAAACTAAGATATAATGTAGTGAATGATGCTACTAATTGTGAAGTCACTTTGGAGAGGGGAAATGAGTAGTTATCAGTAGGACTGGCAAAGAGCTTTTCTTCTGTTAACAAAAGGTACATTTTGCCCAGAGCTGTGGTCCCACCTCTCTGGAGTGGAAGCTGCAGGTATTTCTAGTAGGACATAAAAAACAAATCCTATTGCCATAACTTCCTGGTGTCTATTGAGACAGTACAATGTTTGTTGCACTCTTACGTCCACTTCTTTTCAGAGAGCAAACATTTCAATAGAAAACTAGGCCAAGGCATGGCAGTGACTACTTCCTGACACAATGTCAGTGAGGGAGAAATCAAGCCACTTTCCTTTATTTTAAATTTCCATAAACTCCACGTGATGGCATTTTAAGCTTGCATATTTTCAAGGGCTGACCTTAGTTTCATGATAGCAGCAGTCAGTAAATTTCATCATTGAAATTCAGGCCTATGCTGAGCACAGTAAGGCTGTCTCAGAAATGGAAATAGAAATGTCTAAAACACATCATAGCCATTCATATTTAAAATTACTCTTTAGACTTTTCTTTGAACAAAGTACAGGACAAACATGCAGATAAAAGTAGGGGGAGAGAGACAGGTTTGTGTTCTGGACCTACTGATGTGTCTTTGGCTGCTTTCTGTCATGTCAGTGTTTGCTTATTTCTGTTCTCCAATTACCACATCGATTAAATGAGGAGATAAGAAGCTCTGAAGCATTTGAAAGCCAGACACTAGTATGGCTTGCAGTCATCCACATGTCTCTTCTTTGTGACTGTGCAGTATCCTGCTGTGGTTTCCCCTTGGCTTCCAGGGGGGTTTCAGAAGGCATGGCCTGTCTGGGGAAATCCCTCTGGAGAGCCGCACTAAGAGAAACCTTCTCACAAGAGAAATTACTCATGGTGATAGCAGGGACAGATTCCTTAGAAAGCACCTTGAGTAACTATTTTTACCATATGCCTCACAGACAACCATAATTTGTCTTTTTTTTGCCATTTTTGACACGGAGTAAGTCATTCTTAGCACCATTTGAACTGCTGAACTGCTGTGCTCTTCGATATAATCATCACAGAGAGCTCCAAATAGCTCCAGGTCTGGAGAGCTTCCAGGCTGGGCTAACAAAGCTGGGTGGGAGGTTTGAGCAGTGAATGTAGCAGGCATGCTGCTGCCTCCCTTCAGGGCTTGTTCTCCCTTTTTGCTGCCAGTATGTTGCTTCAGGACCACACCTGGCCTGTCTCCCCACTGCAGGTGGTGTAACACATCTGTGGTACTGTGTTACAGTTTTTGAGATCTGTTCTGAGCATCTTGGCAATCAGCAAAAAAAGCAGTACAGTATTTTTCACCAGCAAAGTGGTTTTTGAAGCACCCTCTGTCACCTCTGCAATTGGAAAAGGCCTCCTGTACACAGGTAGCTGGCAAGCACAGGTGGTGCTTCAGCAGGTGAGCCAGGGAGACACGGCATTTGAAGAGGGTAGCTCTCTTGGCATTTGTGTAGTGTTGCTTTATTGCCTCTTTAAAACATTTATTATATTCTGGTTGTTTCCCTTAGCAGGCCAAGCCAGACCAGTGAGGCAAGCGTGCATTGTGCATTCAAATTAGCCTGGGGATTCTGCATGCCAGCCTGTAAGATGTTAGTTTAGATGAAAAGAATGAAGAGAGAATTAGCTGATGAAGAGCTAGAGTTAGCTGATGAAGAGAGAATTTATCTGTATTCCTTTTAAATGTCCAGCTGTTATCTCCTGAGAGGAGTCAGGTGCCTAGGAAAGCAATCATGTGTCACTCTGTTCGACTGGAAAAGTCAGAGAGGGGAGGGAGGGGTGGTGCCGGGCGCACTCCAACAGGAGGATATCAGGGAAGGAGTAGGAGTGGAGTGCAGAATGGGAGATGTGTGCCTTCTCTTCAAAGCAGAGTACCTCGCAGATAGCTGTGGACCGTGCAGGAAGTGCCTTCCCTCCCTCCCCTTCCCCACACCCTCGCGGCCTGGGGCTGCTCTTCCAGCATGGATAGCTCTGCCAGGAATTCTGTTCCCCTGGGCTGGCTGCTGCTGGTGCTGCTGCATCAGGGCTTTGTGCCTGCAGAGCTCAGGGGCAGGTGCTGGGCTGAACCGTGTCATCCCACTCCTCAGGGGGAGCCAGGATTTGAAGGGATCTGCCCACAGCAGATCTCTTTTGATGAGTAAGAAGATGTGCCCTAGGGATGACAAGAGTTCTCTGCCTGGCTGTGGGAAAGTTTCTCACCTCTTCATTTGGAGAAACCTCATTGTTCCTCTTTTGCTTCAGATTTGGCAAGAGCTGTGGTGTTCTTGACCCCAGGGCAGAGGGGTGGTAGTTGTTACTTTCATAAGCAGGGGAGTTAGCTGGGTGCACTTCAAGCCAAGGGCAGAAAAATCAACTTTCTGCGTGCCAGAGAAGAGCAGCTTCTTGTTTGCAGCACTGGGGAATTTTCAGTGAAATCAGCAAGAGCAGGAAAATCTGGGAAGACTTCTAGCACATGAAACCTGAACATGTCTGGAAAAGCCTAGTCAGGAGGGAAAATACAAGGTGCTCACGACCTTGCTTACATTGCAGTGTGCCAAACATGGTGTCAGTGTGTGGAGGCCAAATTGACAGAAACAGTTTCCTTTATGGCCCTGACAGAATTTCCTATTGTCCAAAGTGGTAGCATTGAAACCAGAGAACACCAGTTAGCACCTTCCTATTCAGCCATCCTGAAACAAAAAGCCCTTGAAAACCACTATGAAACTGTCCACTGAGTGTTTTGATTGTGAAAATACCAAACAAAAGCCTTTATTACCAGCATACTAGACATTTCACTGAAAATAGTGTTTTTAGCAGATGTTGTAGGCTGTAGGCTGTGAATACACTCATTCTGAGCTTTTCCCTGGAAATGGAGCAGTCAGGGATTTCTCCAGCTGACTTCTCAGCAGCAGAAAGCCCTTGTGCTGGAAGTGAGCCATGCCCTCCGATCATAGGCTCGTTCCCTCTTCTGGGAATACTTGTTCATTTTCTCTGTGCACATGAAGTGTCGTGGCTGTGTTTTCTGCAGCCCCAGCTTGCAGTAGCCACTTGAAGGAGGAGCTGTTGGTATAAGGAGCTCTGTGGACTTCTGCAGTCCAATAGAGTCTGAGTCAGGAGCTCACAGAATTTGTGTTCGCTGAAAAACACTCACTTCTCCTTCCCCCTTCCCATCAAAATACAGAGATAAGTACTTTCTTGGGATACACAGAGGTCCATATTTACACCCCTGGGGCACAATAGCAGTGTGAGTTTGATGTGTCTGCTTCCATGGCAGTTTAGACATTGGACTCTGGAAGACTGTCTGGCAGCAGCAGGCTATGCCTACATCAGTAGGATGTTGCATATGTCTGTCACATCAAATGCAGTTCTATCCCTGGTTTGCAGCTTTGACGTGTTCTCATTGTAGAGACGTGGTTCATATGCAATATTGAAAATATTGTGACATATTAAGCCCTGTAGTGGCTGATTTTTCACATCCTGCAGTCAGCAAAGTGCTGTGGTGCTGGAAATCCCCTTAGGACAACACCTCAGGATTCAGTATAGCTCCTATTCACTGCCTAACTATGCAATCAGTTCTGAAGAGAAACAAGTGTGGACAGTTCTTTCTGACCAAACGGAGGTGGTCAGTGATAGAAACTGAGGGAAGCAGGGGGAGTCACCCTTGTGAAGCATGGGGTTCTTACGAGCCTGTGACGTACAGCTCTGAGGTCTCTCTGCTGCTGCTCAAACAGAAGATGCAGCACCCTGGGGAAAACTTTACATGTTTTAGTGTGTAATAGTCATTAACCCAGTGCATCTTCATTTCCCAGAGTAAACCAAGGTGTTTGCTCTGCCTTTACTGTTGCTGCTGTGTGTGGCTCCTCAGGTGTGATTTGTTCTCTGAAATGTCTCTTGAAGCAAAGATATTTAGATAAGCAGTTTTAAAATTGTAAAAGAGTGTAAAAGTAGATCCTAATGTGTTGGTTTTTTCAGATTTTTGAGACATTTCAGTACATGCAATCAAACAACCAATTGCTTTCCATGAGATTAAGGTTGAGTAGGTATTATCTAGTGCTGTTTCACTGACTTGAAGACATCCCTGAAAAGCCAAAAGAAATACATATATTTTACTGATGCTAGTGTAAATTTGAGTCATCTATAGATTTGAAGTATTACCCACTGTTTCCTGGTTCAGAAGGTTCAGAACTCTGAAAGTTGTTTACGTAGCTTGAACAGGGTGCTTACCACTCTGCTGGCTCTGTGTCTTTGACAAGCAGCAAGACAAGGATGTTTTAGACCAAATGTAAAGAAATACAGCTTGATGTTTAGCTGGGTTCGGCCTGAACAGAGCTGGTTGAATGGTGTGAGTGAAAAACAGACAAAAGGTGATACTGTTTTATCAGGTAACAATCACCATAGCAACCAAACTTTACCATGCATGGAAAGGTCCTCAAAGTCTTTCCACTGTATTTCTTTACCACGCAGCTTTTATTTCAACAGGTGTGTGTGAAGCAGTTCAGCTGCAGTGAACTGTGGCTCTACAGGGCTCTTTCACATGGCACTGTGTGCAGCGTTTCCTCAGTGATACCTTTTCTTGGACATGATGTTAAATCAACCTCACACAATTTTGCGATTCCTTTGCCTATGTAAACACTGTGTCTGTTTATTCCACTGGAATTGCTGTTCAAACTAGGTTGTCATGCTGAAAATGGTGCTACTGAGCCTTCCCCAGAGCCTCTGGATGTAGCAACCATTGGATCAGAGAAGCACAAATTTACTGTGTTACAGTCACATTTTACTCTGTTCTGTCACATCAGTAGTGCAGTGCCACAAATGCATTAGGGTCTGGCCTCTGCCACATCTGATCTTTTCTTATTTGTGCTCTCTATTTCTTATTTCTTCCTGTTTTCTTTGCACAAAACAGATTTTGCCTGTAGACTGTGCTGAGCCTTTCTGACTGCTGAGATAGAATATAAAAATTAAAATTTACATTTGGGATGGATGGCAGTGAACTTCTAACTGCAAGGGAGAAGGATTGCATTACTTGAAAGCAGAGGGCGTGTTCCTTCAATGAAGGGACGTACAAAGAATACTGATGATTCTTCATCAACAAGGACCCTCTTATATCCTTTTTAATTTGGCTGATAACCCAGCGCTGGAGTCTGTTTGGATAGATTTCTAACTTGGAATATTTCCCCAGCTGACTTCGTGAAAGCCCTTCTGTTGCTGCTGGAGCTGGGCGCTGTCCCTCTCTCCAGTGATAAAAGGCTGCCATATCCAGGTCTTATTCGGAACTGCAGGCTGTTGAGCTGGGATTCCAGGAGGATCCCTGTGGTCTCTGCAGAGATAGGGAAGCTTTCACAAACTTCAAGGTATCCATTCCAAGGGCTTATATGGGAGCTGGCAGTTGTCTCTTTATTGAGGTGAAAACAAGTGTACTCATGTAGCAGCACCAAAGCAGGAGAGAGAGGTGGGTCACTGCAGAGTGGTTCTAGGCAGCAAAGCACAGACTCCATGTAAACACACAAAGTTCCCACATGGCAGATTTGATGATTTGATGCTGCAAAATCTGTGTCCCCGTTGAGCCCAGCTCTCCATATCATCGTATCATTCTTAAAACCTTTTTTTTTTTTTTTTTTTTTCCCCCTTTCTTCTTTCCCCCCCTCCCCCCTTCCAAATTTTCTCTGGGCTATCTGTGCAGAGTTTGGGTCACAGAGAAGAGCTCCTGGAACAGTCCCGTGTTTGTGTAGGAGTGGGCTGAGCAGGCATCAGCCATCAGCTCTGGAGCAGGGAGCTCCCCAGGAAGAAGCACCTGCCTCGTGTCATGTGATTACCTGGGAAATGCTTTTTAAATCCAGTTTAATCCCCTGGCTGTAATGCTTGCTCCTGCCCAGAACTTCTATCTTGTTCACTTTTTCTTTCCCTCATAGAGAGACTTGTAATGTGAAAATGTTTAAGATACCTTATTTCCATTTTGTCACACTTCATGTATTTAGCTTTTGGTTCAGAGTTGGTAAGTAATTATGGATAACTATATTAGCTATTTATGTATCTTATTTCTTAGTGTGATTCAATGCATACAGCATCATGATATACCAGAGAAGTTATTTTACTCTTTTGTTTGCTCTTTCTCTGATCCTGAATTCTAAAATGGTGAATGTTATAAATACCAATCTTTGGAAAAGTTTAATGTAAGAACTACCTCTTGTATTATCCTAGTAATAGTAAGGAAAATATTTTCAGCATGTCAACCCAGCACAGGACAATTGTTGATACACTTCCAAGCTGAAGTACTATTTCTGTTTTGAAAATAGTTTTCTACCTCCTGTTCTCCTGATCCAGGGAGAAGAAACTGAAAGCAAGAGTGCAGGAGTTAGTGAGTGCTTTGGAGAGACTCACAAAGAGCAGTGAAATCAGACATCAGCAGTCTGCAGAATTTGTTAATGACCTTAAAAGGGCAAACAGGTAAAGGATCTACCTGCAGATGAATGCACTATTGGTTTATTTTCACTTTGTTCTTGCAAAACATTAATATTCCACTTACCTTAATGAGATGTTTCGGGACCCTCACATTCTGTCCACGTGTTGACACTCCAGGGTTATAGTTAGAGAAAGGGGAGGTATAAACTTCCCATGTAGGCCACTGACAACTACAGAGTTAAGAACAGAAAGCAGGGAAGTAGGTTAATCTCAATTGAGTTACTACTAGTGATTGTATAATGTAAAAAACAAACAAACAAACAAAGACTTATGAATCTGTTACTTAGTTTTTAACTGCTCCCTTTTCTTTGGCTCCAACCTCTTCATTAATAAACTGTCTTGGATAATCACACCTAAGTTCCGTTGCTCACTCAGGGCATTTTTCTTGTACTGTATTTGGATATGGTAGACTGCAGCTGCCCTCTGACTCACAAATGAATTTTAAAAGCCTTTGTGGTGAGAAGCAGCACCCATCTCAAGCTTTCCAACCCAGTCAAGGTGGAGGCACAGAAGCTACTCAGCAGCTAGCAAATCAGCACAAGATGCTGTCCTCTGAATGTAAATCTTACTTTTTTAAAATGAAAAATGCAAAATCAGTCCTTAACTTTCTAAGCAGATTCTGGCCATGCAATGTTTTTATAAATCACATCTGATGCTGCGGTATCTTGACTCATAAGAAGTGGTATGAGAGGTCATCAACAGCAACCTCCATCTGCCTCTTTGAACCATGTTTAGTTTTTCTTTACCAGTTCACTGGAAAAGGTGTGTGCTTCTTCCAGGAAATACACAGACATTAGCATTGATCTGGGTTGGATCAGAAAGGTTTGGATCTAATCCATTTTAAAGCACTGGTAAATTTTGGGAAGGGGATCAGTAGCCAGCCTTTGAAGTTCCCTGAGGGTGGGACTTTGGGGTAGATTTTTTGTAGCGCTTACTCTGAAACAAGCCTGTTTAAATTACCTTGTATGCCTTGTGTTTTTAACAGCAACTTGGTAGCAGCTTATGAAAAAGCAAAGAAAAAGCATCAAAATAAGCTGAAGAAACTGGAATCACAAATGATGGCCATGGTGGAGAGACATGAAACCCAAGTAAGAATGCTCAAACAAAGAATAGCTTTACTGGAAGAAGAGAACTCCAGACCACACACCAATGAAACTTCACTTTAAGTGCATCTCTTTAAAGGATGCTTAGTGCCATTACAACTTTCTTTCTTTTGGAGGTTGACTTTTAGGTAGCTTCAAATGTTAAAAACTCTGATTGTCAATACTGACAAACTTAAAAGCTCCTTCTCTGAGATCCCAGAGAGGTATTATGGGGATAATAAAAGTGTTAACCTTAATGACTGTTTCATAATGTAAAATGGCAGTGCCTGAATTATCATGCTATAATTGTGTACATTGTCTGTGTTGTTATGTCTGTATTCATACAGCTTCTCTTCCATTTTATCAATGGCCCATGGGTGACAGTGTCACACAGCAGAATAATTCATGTTAAGAGGTTTTCATTTGGGTAGTTTGGAGGTCATGTGGAAGTTTTCCCAGTCCCAGAGCTCTCTCTGACACAAGTCCATACTGTACCCTCATGACTCGCTACTCGCTGCTGTGGTTACACCACCAAACAGGCAGCTGCAGAGTGGGTATGACAGCCTGGCTGGCTTTTTCTTTGTGCCCTGCTTGCAGTTCTGCTGCTCACAGTGCAGGTCAGGTGGGGAAACTCCTGTTGATTTGGGAAAAAGCCAAGAAAGCATAGTTGCATCTCTAAGAATGATGATAAAAGTGTAATTCTTACATTGCATAAGAGGGCCAAAGGCTGTGGGTTTCACCATGCCACACAGTCTGTGCCAAGGGTGAGTAAGAAATTACAGAAGACCTCCTGGTATTTATATTGCATGGTGTTTGCAACTACTTTGTAGAAAAAGTTGTTTTTTCTTGAGATATACACTATATCCAAGATTTTCTTTAAGAAGCTGGGCCATTTTTGTCATGTGTGTTGTGCTTATTACAGCTTACTGTGATCAAGAGGTGGAATGTCTTCTTTTTATACTTTTTTTTGACCAAAAAGGGGTACTTAAGTAATGTACCTGTTTAATATTGAATACATAGGCACAAAATTATAGATGTGTAGATGTATGGATATCCAGCCACAAACCGAATGTGAATGGTGAAGTCTTACAGCTTTCTTAGGTTAGTTTTTGTTACTGCTAACATTCACTTGTTTAAATCACGTATTACTGTATTATCAAAGTGACTGAAGTGCAAATTTTGTCCTGTTAGGTTAATGAACATTAAGCAAATCATGGGGATCAGGTTGATTTCTGTAGGGGTCAAAATACAGGAGTCTGCCATAGCACCTGTTACATTCAGAATTAACTTTTTTTTTTTTTTTTTTTTTTTTTTTTTTTTCCTTTTTTTTTTTTTTTTTCTTTTTCTTTTTTTGACAGAGTACGTTAAAAATCTTCATGTGTGTTTTAAAAAGCCAAGCTATAGTCCATTCACTGTGTTAGCCTGCTGCTGTGTTATGCCTTTGCTTTGCATTTTCCAGGCTGATTTTCAGTGAATCTGATTTCAGGAGATGTTTATTGTTTTTGCTTTACATGTTGAGTTGCACCTCAAGTTTTTTACTAGGATATTTAGAATTATGATAACTTTTCTCATTTATTCCTCTCATTACTAGTACTAAGGGAATATTTTAGAGGACTCTTTTTGTCTACTGTTGGGTTAGGTCAGATAACATAGTTGTGGGAATTCGTGTTCAGAATATGGCATTATTGTTAAGTCTTGGTTACATCTGGAAGTGTAGCAGTTGGTTTTCCATCTCTTACTACTGTAGCTGCTGTTGTCTTCTGTCCTTAGAGTAGTAGAGTCATTCCTACTTCTCTCGAGTCTAGTACATCATCCACAAAGCCAGCATCCCATGTGGTTGATTGCAACAGCAAATTAAAATAATGCTGATTTCAAAATTTTTAGGTAGTCATGTTCTGGTTTTGATCAGTCCTCTTTCTCAGAATAATTGCACTTCTTAATTTATAATGTCACTAGAAATTACTGCAAATGAATCTCTTGAGGGAGGAGGCACATTGATTTCTTCTGTCTTTGTGGTTTTGCTTAGCAGTTCTCTAAGGTGTTTCCCCTTTTGACCCAATTTTCTCATGCCCAGGAGGGTGGGGGTTTGCCATCAGGTTCAGTGGTAGCTGAGCACTCGTTTTGAAGAATCACAAAGGAAAGTATCCAGCATGTGCTGTGGCAAAAATGCAGTTACACTTTTGTCTTTCAGCATCTGAAACACCCATGTGACTTGAGGTCACCTCAGAATGTCCATGTGAAATACCCTTCACTGGAGAGGACAGAAACTATACTGCACTGGGCTGTCTCTTAGCTCATTTTTTCACCCCTATTTAGATTAATGGAATTACAGAACGGTTTAGGTTGGAAACTACCCTAAAAATCATCTTGTTGCAATCCCTTTCTGCGGGCAGGGACATATTCCACTGGACCTGCTCCAAGCCCCATCCAACCTGGCCTTGGACATTCCAGGGATGGGGCAGACACAACTCCTCTGGGCAACCTGGGCCAGTGGAAGATGTTGCCTCTGCACCCTCAGCACAGAAGAGTTTCTTCCATAAAAAAATTCAGATACTCTTACACAGAGGTATAAAAAGCTGCAGCCTCAGTGTTTTTTCCAGACCTGACAATTTGCTGATTATTTCTCTACATTTAGCACAAATCTTCCATGCCAACTGTGCTCTAGACGTGCATTAGAATAAATTATAAATCATCAGTAAATGTAAACCACTCCCATTTTTTTCCCCATAAGGGTTGTAGATGAAAAAGCAGCACTGGTACCATCCAGCCTCAGCAGTAGCCATAGCTTGCCAGACCACCAGTTGATTTATTTGTCTCAGCAAGCAGCTACTGCATCATTTGTTAGCATAGTGGAAAGGATCAACTGGAAAGTGGTCACAGGTATGATGTTACTGTGAAAACTGTTCATTAGTGATAATCAGCTTCAGCTCCAGTGTACCCCATTAAAATGGCACTAACCCTCACAAAAAAATGCCAAAAAACCCTCAAACTCCTTTTATGCAACTCTGAAGTACCAGCACACCAGAAATACCTGAGCGTGCAGTGCACCGTGAGTTACAGCAACTTAACTATTAACGCTTATTGCAGAAATAATACATTTGAAAAGCAAGAAAAAGAGGTGATTCTTGTCAACCTAAGTCCATTCGTTAATTAATGACTGGACTTCTTTTGAGTTTTCTGAAGTCACCAGAGTGCATGAAACTTTGTATTTCACAGAGTACTCAGAAAAAATTCACTTTTTTTAAAAAATTCTGTGATGTATAAATCTTCACCAGCTTGAATGTACTGTTAGCTTTTGCAAAGCACATGTGACTAAATTTGCATTCATGTCATGCTTTACTAGTTTAATTAGTATTCTCCTCCTGCATACTGCACCATGCATTGTAACTTTAGAAACTTTTCACCTTTCTGAATTAGCTTTAAATGTGTTGCTACCTTTTAGTTTCCAAGCTGTAAAATAGCTATTTTGTGTTCATTTGATATAGAATTGTAAAAACTGCATTTATTTATACAGAGGCATTTATAATACTTATTTTACAAATGTTCTTATATTCTGAATAAATTTCTAATGCTGTTTCTTTGCCTTGGGAGCTGTTTCACCATGGCTTGTCACCTTACTGTTGAGTGGGACTGCCTAAAGACACCTTGGCACAAAGATATCTCATCTCCATGCTATGTTGCTGAGGGAGATGGTTTGACATTGTCAGTAAAGTTCACTTAAAAGAGCTATGAAAAGTTGTTAAGAACTCAGATCTGGACATAGGTTTTAGCTGGGCTCAAGAACATCAGTACCCTCTACATCTTCAATGAACACTTTATGGAAATGGAAGGGTGAATGTGAAAATGTTACCACACATCCAGTTATTTTAATAACAAGTTATATGGACCAAAACAAAAAGAAAACAAAATAATATTACATAAATATTCTAAAAGCAGTGATTGAAGTTCACACACTTCCTTTCTCCAGTTTGTCTAACACATTTTATTTTTTTTTCCATTGTGTTGAATGGCATCCACCTTTACAGCTGACTTTAAAAAATACTCCCTCTCCTGGCTTAGAGGAGATATAATCACTGCTGGCTTAAGGCAACACGTAAACATTCTGCAGTGAAAGAATAACTTGTGCCAGCAGCAGAGGCATCACATTCCACAATGACCAGCAATTCTTATATTCATACTTCAGTACTTCAATATGTTTATTTATAAAGTAATTTAATTTTACAGAGGAAAAAATAACAATATAGAAGAAAATGTTAACTTAGTCATAGTCTCCTAAATGGTGTGCTTCAGTTTTGAATCAATTTATAACAAACAAAATCACAATCATCAGTACAGTAGATGTTACAGGTAGTTACAGATTCTACTTAATACAATTGAAGAGTTGACTAATGCAAACTTCCTTCAAAAGGACATAATGGAAGTTGTATAAAATCCGTAATGATTTTAACTCTTTAGCTGTATGAACTTTCTACTTAATGAGCAGCGATGTGCCATTTACACAGAGGAAAAACAGATTGAGTTCTTGAGCTTTAACGAACAGGAGGAAGACATAACTCTTCATGCCTGAGCCACACCACAAAGCAGTGGCTCCTGTTTTCTGCGAGGCATGCAGTGCTGCCCTGAAAAGTGTCATCGGTTGGAAGCAATACCCAAGTCCGGATCCTGGGACATGAACACCAATCGAGCATTCTGCCTGAATTAACAACGCCACACCTCCTTCTGGGGGGGGGGGGTCTGTTTTGCTTTTTAATGGTAAAAGTGCCTTGCAAACCCAGCTAAATTGCTCCTCAGGGATGAAGTTAAATTTCGACATAGCGCAGTGCCATGCAAACACAGTAAAGTTCTGATGCAACTACTGGTGTGAGAAGTATTTGCTGAGAGCTCTTAATCATGCGGTTTTCCATACATATTCTGCATAACAAAATTATGTACCCAACCAGTAAGATACAAATTTCATCCCCACAGTTTAGTAATTTTGATCAAACATGCTTAAAAAATTTGCAAAGTTCTTCTCACCATTGGAAATGTGTTTGCAGGATGTGTTTTCTTAAAAAGCTATGAATGCCTTATTTTAAAATGATTCATGCTCCATGAGCTGTAATCATTTTCTTAAAGGCACTGAACCCATACTGGAAACAAGAAGCTAGTTCTTCTGATCAACAATATAAATGCTTAGAAATTACAAAATACTCTGTTTTCAGTAAAATCCATAGAGACCTTTCCAAATTTAAACATTCTGTACTCTGTGAAATGTTAACAGTTACTTAAAAGGAAGCTTTTTTTTTCCTGGAAGAATTGAAGGAGGACTCAAAGACACTTTTGACTTCCCAAAAGCAGCCAGAGCTGAGAACAGTTTCAAGATAAGGGTTTCTGTAAAGCTGAATCTGTACAAAAAGTTAAGTCCTGCTGAACCTAACATTTTCAATGGAAAGACAAACCCTAAGTATTTCGTTTTATTGTACTGCTGCCAATCTGGAAGAGTTCCTCTGGTACAATCTTGAATATGGCCAATGTCATTGTTGTTTAATGTTGACTTCCTTTTAAGTTCACAAGCTACATGAAATAGTGAAATGCACACACAGCACAAATACTACTGCATCTATCAGTGCTTACATACGGGATTAAGAACAGTGCAAATACTAGCATTTAGCCTACTTCCATTCTTGACTACACTATTGCTATAAATGCATATGAACAAAAACCTATTAAGGAAGAGTTTCTAAGTCTAGTTTACTGTAAAAGCACCTTCAGTTAGTTTGTATAAATTTACCATATCTTAAATAATTTTGGTTGTTTCAAAAGCTGAAATATTGTAATAGCAAAAACAATTTGAAATTATGAAGTTGTATATAAGCACCAGATTATTTAACATTTACAGTGCAAGACTTAAAATTGGTTTATTTACAGAAATCAATATCAACAAGAGAGACTATTCTACTATTTCTCAGTAACTATGAGCTTCTAACACATTTAGAATATAACCTCCTAACTTCAAACATGAAGGCACCTGGCTTTACCTCTGGAAAAGAAACCTGTTGCTCAGAATTTGTAACAAAACCCCAAGTATCTGAGGATTAAGCAGCCCACTGACCCCACATCTGGGCAGCCAGTTACCCCTGGAGCAGCAGTGCTGTCTTGCACCACAGGACACTGGAGTTTGGATTCTTAATGTAGACTCTTTGCTCTTCACACCATAATGGCATGAGTGCAAAAGCAAATCACCACATTAAGTAAAGGTTGGAAGAACTGTATTCTTATCTGAAATTACAATCTGGGAGCAAGTATGTTAGAAGTAGCCAGACCCAAGCCTGCCTTGTTTTTAAAAGGAACTGTACATCTGTAACAGCCACAGGTAGGTGAAAGAAAATCACTAAGTATTGTTTTCAAATCACCAAATTAGTTCAGCAAGGTTGAAGCACAGCACAGAAGCCTAGAACAGTGATTAGGCCCAAAATTTCATTAGAAACAATTTATGTATGTTTGGTCTAAAGAATTTACATTGTGTTAAAAAATAATACTCTGATTGTGCAATAAATAAAGCTATTTCCCCCTCTCCTTCCAGAACCACTGTTGCAAGGCTTAAAATTATGCAAGATACAGTTACTTTTAAAAGCTGGATGATTGATGTACATCAAGGAACTGAAGTCAGCAGCACTTCAGTCACTTAACTAACTGGGGAGGCCACTCTTCAGTCCAAGGTCAAAGTAATAGAAGCATTCTGAGGAGAGATGCTAAAAACCTCATGCTAAAGCAGGGAATTGATGTAGTACGAGAAACTGCACACTAGATTCCTAGCACCACACAGCTTAGGGTTTTTTGCTAAATATTTGTTTACTCTGCAAGTTGATTCCAAGAACACTGACTGACCGTTCATTATCTGAAAAACCCCTAACATGGCAGCATTCTCAAATTGACAGTGTTTGTTTTTCAAGTATCTCAACACCAGCTCTTGAGTCGGACATGAAAACAGTTCCTAATTCCCTGTGTCTAGCTCCTGTAAAGTAAAAACTCACAGAACTAAAGCCTGTATCTCACTTGCTACTTCTTCACTGTTTTATGGAAGAGAATGTAAACAGTACTTCTAAACTCAGAAATACAATTATAAAGGGATGTTGAAATAAGAACATAAACAACAGTAAACAAAATGTTCACGGTGCAGGGCATGTTGGAGCCCACCAGTGGATCACATGCCACCACATTTACATAGGATAAACCTTACTAAGAAAGCAGAAAGCAATGCTACTACAGGAAACTGTACCCTTATACAAAGAAGTAAGTTATTGCATATTTATCACATTTATTTGCAACTCACATTAAGGCTAGGTTTACTAAAATGAATGACAGATGTATAAGCTTCACTTTGGGTTGCTTAATGAAGCAACCAATGTCACTTATACTGAACCAACCTTTCACTAAGAAGAAAAAAATTATACAGTAAACAGAGGGCAGCCAGCATCTCCTATTCATAGAATATGCTTCCATTGTTCTAAAGACTTCCTCTTGCCTGGGACAGGACTTCCCAAACAGATGACAGATGCTCCAAGTTCACTGTTTCATCAACATCCCCATTAATTCACAGAGCACTAAATTATCTATAACTAATTTATCTGAGAAGTCAACTTATTTATAAAAAGATTTCCACAGCCCGTTATTTAATTATGCCTTAGGAGAGTCCTAGTAGCTCCACAGGCAATAGCAGCCTCAGGATATGATACAAACTTCTGCCTCACCATGAGTAAAGGCACTTTTGCTGGGAAATCAACTAAAATAGCACAAAAAAGTAACTAAAGATTAGTTTTCACCTGAAGCTGAATAACATCACCTCCTCCAGCATAATCCTACCCTCTCAATTACTCTTTGTCATTGTATGGCCTTTGGATACGTTTAAGAAAAAAAAAAAAAAAAAAAAAAAAAAAGAAAAAAAAAGTGAGTCAAAGCTATTTGATTGAGCTATTTCACAATTTGGTCTTGAAAAACAAGGCCCTCAGAACCCTTGTCCTCCAGAAGGAGGAAATGCTGTAGTCCATTTCTCCTGTTGACTGATACAGAAGTTGAACACTCCCATGGCCAAAATTTTTACAGCATTAGAGTTCCAAATCACCTGGTGCCAGGCAGGTGAATAAACCAGGAGAAAGTTCTAAAGCTATTTCTGAGGAAAACACTAGGTAGGGTGTATGAAGTAGGGTGGTTGAAGGAAGACCAGGATTTTGGTTTTGGATGACATATATGAGTTGCATAAAAACTCAGTGCATGTAGATACACTACAAGGGTGTAGTTCATTCAACCTATCAAGTTATCAATTACCTCTATTCTAAAGAAAAGTCTGTTTTTAAATCTGGGACATGCTTGCTATCACAAGCTGCTGTGACAAATTATTCCAGTGCATTTCTCTCCACTGCAACGCAGATGCTCAAAACCCACTGACTTGCAGGTGATAGCTCATCACCCCAACTCTTACAGGTTTTTTGTTCCTCCCCTCCATCCCCACCCCATCTTTCACATTTTTCCTAAGGAAGCACTGTAGCTGAAAATGACTGAAGCTAGATCATTTAAATGCTAACTGCAAGTGCAATTCAATACTACTGGATATATACAGAGCAGATACACTACACAAGAGTTCTGAGGACAACAGCACAGAATACAATACTGAACACCCTTGGAATAGTTGGAAGCCTGATTAAGCTGTTCAGTGTCACACAATGCCTCTATTACCCATGCACCTGCCTTTCTCCTCAGCGAGAGCTACAGAGGCTTATTTACATTCAGTATAAATTCTACACAAGTTACCTCTCACAGACAAGTTTAAGCTTCTCTTTTTTTCGCAAGCAGCTGCTTTGTAGCTTCTTATGCAGTTGTGGGCAGTGCACAAGAGCTAAATTAGACACTTAGAGGGGCTGAATTTTACCCAGTTTGAGTGTCATTATCGAAGACCAAGGAAGAGTAGGTACAAAAAGTCAACATGATATAGATTTGACTAGTACTAGTGATTGCCCACCAACAAAAACTATCAGTGTGAAGGAAGGAAGGTATTTCGGGCAAACAATCAGTACAGAGAAAGGATGACGGGCTGAGACTAGGTTTGAAATGTGCAACTTGGTTTCAAAATCACTAGGACAGAGGCATCCTCTGAGAATTCGTTTCATTGCCACTGCGTAATATTGCAATGTTCTACAAAATAATGACAAACAAGTCCAATAATTTACATCAGAACAGTTAAAAGGATAGCAAGCTGGTATACTCCAACAGTTAAAAAAAAAGTCAATGACATTCTACAAAACACATGGCAAGTTACAATTAAAAAAATTTAAAACCACAAAAAAAAAAAAAAAAACAAAAAAACCAAAAAAAACCAAAAAAAACAAAAAAACAAA
Organism: Vidua macroura; assembly: GCF_024509145.1. NCBI lineage: Eukaryota > Metazoa > Chordata > Aves > Passeriformes > Viduidae > Vidua > Vidua macroura. Next base: position 71,813,973 of record NC_071611.1, on the reverse strand, counting down.
AACAAAAACCCACACAAGTAAAAAGAATGCCCTCTAATGCACAGCTAGGAACAAGTGAACTGAACATTGGAAAGGTACTTTTGTGGACAAAGGCTAGACTGCATTTAAAGTGCAACACTTGACTATGCCACTCCCATACTGCTAAAAGAACAAACCCTTCCAAAACAGCAGTCAGTCCCTGCATTGCATTTAAAAACAAACAAACAGAACAAAATAAAAAACTCCTGAGAAAGAGTAAGGCTGGATAAGAAACCCCCTCAATTGCAACAGGCAAGTCTGATTCTTATTACTAATAAGTTTGCTGTCAGAGGTCAAAACTTTTCATTATGGCATCATGGTCAAACTTGAAACTCAAGAAAGCTCTTGATGAAAAAGCAAATTTGTAATGGCCATTGCATGCCATAGAATGTCCATCTACATGTTCTGGCAGTGCGTCTTCGCTGGAGCAACACATCTCAAATGCTGCTTCTGCTTAAAGAGAAAAAAGTATGAAACAAATTTTAAATGAGCAGTTACCAATAAAAGTATCAATAGCAACACAAAGCCATACCTCAAATATATATTCAATTAATATTTATAACAAAACCTGTATGTTTGGTCATAAACAGAAGAAGGTAACTGAAAACAGCCACAGTTACAAGTTGTCTAGAGGCTCTAATAAATCTTCAACTTCACTGCAATCTGGAAATACTTTCAATAGCCACATATATATATATATATATATATATATATATATATATATATGTATTACACATATTTCATTTCTCAATAGCCATTTCTTAACAAGGAGAAAAAAACGGCACTGTTTCCTGAGCAGTAAGTAAAGAACTGTGTGCATTCTGCTGCAGCATATTACTAGCAGGACAGAAAGCCTTAAAACAATTACCAGCACTGTGTTGACTCAGATGCTATTTTTCTGAAGTAGCTTTTAGTTACTTTTTCACTCAGCCACCTTGTGTCTTAATAATTAAAGAGAAGAATTGCAAGACCAACATGAAATGTATCTTTTTCCTTAAAAAACAAACAAAACCTCAGACTACCTTGGAAAAACATGGCTTTATAAGATTTGGAAGTTTGGCATAAGGAATGGTTGAGGAAAAAAGCCCTCAACCATCATTATTCGGGTGCCTTCAGCCTGTAGCACAGGACAGTGGATGAAAATTCTGACTGCACTTGCCTGTTTCAAAGTTATCTTGAAGTCTTCTTGGATTAAGCTTTTTTTCACATTTCTGGTGAAGAGAATGACCACACATTACACATTTTTGATAAAGAAATGGCATTACATTTAAGCATCATCTAACAGACATGCTGGTTTGCTTTGACACACTTCATGGCTGAATTACTTTACCTCTAATTCAGCATTAATTCTGTCACATTACTTGATGTAGCAACATGCTTTAAATCCACAAGTCTTTCAGAATCATGCAACCTTTTAACAGTCACTAAAACATTTCTAACATGCAGATTTAGGGGAAAATTTTGAATACTTTCTAACTGTTTTAAGATGGAAGGGTCTTGCATATGATGGTGTGGAATCAACGTTGTGCAGGCATAAATCCACTCTTCAATGAGCTTGTCCCAAAAGAGACAAGGGGAATGTATTTGCAAACATGCTGCTACTACCAATTAAATTAACATGTTTTAGAGACACAAACTCGAAACTCTCCAGGGAGGAGTTGTTTTAGCCCAAAGTATTGGGGCTGTAAGTACAGCAATACAAAAAAAATATGGCTCTTTGCACTCTCTGCAAATTAAGAGTTTCCTGGCCTCCAAATTACATTACAAAATTGTCACTGGACACAAAATATTCAAACTTCAAAAGACTGACCATCATGAAATCGCAAGTGAAACAGAAAAACAAATATTTAGAAAAGTTTGTGAAAAGCCTACAAAGTAACTGTGGAGCATTAACAGTTACCTCCATGAAGATCTTACAATTACCATTACAGTTTTTTCCTATCCATCTAAATTTCTGGGCAGTCAATTCACTCCTCTACGCTCAGACTCAAAGATAACTAATCATTTCTTGCTGCAGTGAGGATTTTAGGACAAGTTTATGGTTTCTGTATGTTTACATGAAAAAGAGAAAGAAGGCAATAACCCAAGAATGGGAAGAATCTCGTTTAAAGCCTGTAAACAAGAAAAACTAAAGCCTGGACAAGCCAGCTGAGATGCATAGAGAACTGTGGACTCACTGCTGCACAAGAGCCAACAAAGTATACTGAAGAGCCATAAAAAACAGGGAATCAAAAGCACATTCTACTATAAAAGAGAGCACAGCCCAGTGAGTCAACTCCCACTGAGAACTGGACAAACACAATTAGTAACTGCAAGGGAATGTAAAACACAAAGAGTGTGGCACTGGAATTTACAAACTGCTGTAACCAGCTCTACTGTATGATTGAAAAACTATATGAGATGCTGGCATCCAAGCCAAGTCTGTGTCTCAATACTTTTTGCTGGAGAGAAGGGAAATAGTAAGTGTTTACAACACTACTTTCTAAATACTGCTTAAGAAAACCCTATGCTTACAGTAAGACATCACACATGAATAAATGTGTGCTACGCTGAGTTATTACTACCCACCACAGAAGGCTTTTACATGACAGGAACCTTGAAAGCTGCAAGATTGTGTACTGAAACAGCTGACAAATTTTCAACAGCTAAAACTACTTACTTCTAAAATACAAACTTTGAAATTTAGTATGCTTGTTTATAGATGTATATGCATACAAGGTAAGAAATGTTATACATCTACAAACATGTATCAAATACTCTGACCAAACACACTCTTGACAGACAGGCATTCTACTCTGTTTTAGCAGGACACTGTCCTGGACATTTGTTAAGCATTACTGGAACCTATTACTGACACAGATACTGCATGTTTCTTACCAAGGTATGGTTTTGCTTAACTGGTTGACTATGTAGTCCATTTGCTCGCTTCTTTTGGCTGGAAGCGTCTTGATTTTGCTTTTTGCCATTGTTCCTCAGGCTCTGACTCTGCTGTTAAGTCCAAAATAAGTAGAGGGAAGAGTTTAAATGGCAGAATCGGACATCACTGGATTGACATTCCTTACTTAGTAACTAAAGCTTCCCTCCAAGTAACTTCAAAACATGTAAACAGTTACTTTTGCAGAAAAACTGAAGCCCACTGAAATTAACCAGACATACACTCAAGCTACAGGGCCATTAACTGTTAGTCATTCTCTATTGCACTGAATGGGACAGAATTATTACACAATTAATTCAGTTCAGTGAATTTCCATGCACTGATGCAGATATACTAGAGATAACAGCAAAATGGCAAGTACTAATTACTATCTGTACATGAAACAACACAATTGCTACCTGATACCACCACTTCTAGTGTGAGATAAATCAAAGAATTCCCAATTCCCCTACTCCCATGTTTCTACTTTTGCATTCTGTGGTGATGAAATTCACTGGTTTTGTCCTAGAAAGGAAACCCTCATGAACAAAGACATCTGTTTTAAACAGTCCAGATGCATATGCTCGCCTAATAAACAACCAACCTTTATTTTCAAAACTTCAGACACCTCAGGATGATTATATGGCTTCTGTGGCTGTTTTGGCTTCACCAAGTGCTCTCCTGAAAAGCCATCTGTAAACACCTGTTGACTACAGCGAAGTTTGGATCTAGTACAGGAAAACAAAGACAGTTTACAACACAACTTCAAATCTACTGAGAGCAGAAGACAAATGTGAAAAAATTTTCTGCTTTTTGATAACAATCTGGAAGACAATCTTAAGTAACCTAGTATGGAAACTCTAATAATGCTCACTGCCGTTTGCATTCTCCACAGACAAGAGGCCAAGTCCACATTAACATTTGTCCTGTTGTTCTCAGCGTTGGTGTTGCCCTGGCTCAAATTACTCAAGTCCTCTCATAGGGACTACAGGTTTCAACATTTGTTCTACCACTTTTCACTCAGCTGAATCTAAAGCCAGCAGCACATATTCCCCTACTGATTCCCACAGGTTTTATCTAGCACTTCTTAGACTACTTTACAGTCTTGCTTTGTAGAGTCCTACTTTTCCTGTGCAGAAGTGCTAAAAATATTGAACTTGAAGCACTGGAAGTTATCTACTTGCTTTAGCTTCTGGGTTTTTTTTGATTCCCATAAACAAGACTGAGGAAATAATCTCAGTTCTTACACCTGTGTATCATCACATTCATTAAAGTCTCATCTTACTTACTGGTCTATGATATACATCTATGCTTATTTCCCTGTTATTTACCTATTACTGGAACACAAATCCTTGGAGAAAGAGAAAAGGACAAGCAGTATTGCATATAATTGTCATTGTATAATATTGTCATATTTGTACGACCAGTGTTTTGTAAGAAAGAATATAGAGATGTTAAACTGACCTGGTTCTTACCTAGCTTTTTCCAAGTTGGACTTAGAGGGTGTGCTCCCTGCAGATGAAAAAGCATTGTCACTGTCTGAGGAGTCTCCATTCCTTCGGGAAATCCATTCCCTCAATGGCCTGTGAGCAAGGAGTATTACAACAAGATCTACTTACCAAAACAAATCTAAAGAACTTAAAGTTGTCTGAAAGACTCTGGCCTAGCATTTGCCTCATCTCAAACATACCTGATGAAGGGAATTGCCATAAAAAATTTGTTAGGTGCCAAACCCAGCTTGGACTTTGGGGTCATGTCATTTCTGTGGCATGGTAATTTGTCGATGGAAAACCACTCAATATTCTAGAAAAACAAGAAATAAAATCACAATACCCTCTCCTGTAGCCTTAGCAGAATGTTACAAGTATGTATCAGCCACAATTATTTCCCTTAATTAAAAAATTACCATGGAAGACTTAAATTAACAGGCCACAACAGGGTTTTCACAAAAGGTTAATTAACTCTTCTGACTGCCACTACAGTAGCAGATGGTACAGCACAAGCTCATTGCATGATACCACACCTAAAATATGAAAGGTATTAATCAGTAACTAAACTCTGAATAAGAGTTTCATAAACAAACTAACCAAACCACTGCACACAGAATGCCATAAATAAATGTATAGGCTTTGAATAACTTTCAGAAACTTTTTACTTAAAGTGTTATCAATACTGGACCACCAATACCCATTCAAAAAGTAAGAAGGATGTTTACTTTGACAGTAAGTTTCAGGGCTTTTTTGTAAAAGAAAAAAAAAACATGGGGATAGGATAGGATTTGTGTTACTGTTTATATGTTACGGTTTTATTAGTTAAAACTGTATACTTAGCAGAATGGGGAACAAAATCAGAAATTCTGACCACAGACAGTATAGAAGAACCCAGATGAGATTGGCTATCACAGAATCTACTCTGAAAGCCCCATGTCCAGACATGATGCAAATTATGTAAGTAAGTTCCAAACTGAACAAGTTTTCAATATAGTTCTACAGGGAGTACAAAATCAGCCTGCCTGGTGGCATTAGATCAGATGAAGACAAAGCTTCAAAACTCTGTCATTGCAAGAACACTTCAACATTCCCACATATATTGTCACTGTTCTGCAAAGTACCATATTTATTGTATATTAAAAAAACCCTCAAATTTCATCTTATGTCATATTTAAGAAAAACAGGTCTCTAACGCAAGAAATTAAGTCCTGCCCAGTCAAATACTTTCCTTATTTAGAAAGCAAGATGCCCTGTTTAGTGACACAATCTGCATGGAAATATAGCTATTTTAAACTGAATTGCCATAAAGTTAAACTGAATTGCCATTCAAACTTCAAAGACTACAGATACCACTGACAAAGGTTCCAACAAGTTGCTATCTGAGCTTTTGTCTTTCCCTTTCACAATACTTTTTAAAAGCCTAATGATACACAATACATCCAAAATAGTTCCCTTTTTCTGTCCCCTTCCCAGGGGAACCTCCTTAAAACATACTATTTTTTTAAATCTGACAGTATTCGCCATGAAACAAAGAAAACAATCCTTAGTTTGTCCTTTTGATATGTAGGCTTTTGCATGTCCCCAACTAATAATTACAACTTGAGAATATATAGTTACATTTGCATCTGTAACTAGGAATAATATGAAATTATTAATATATACACCACCTACAAGAAGAGGAGAATTGCATTTTAGCAGCATGCTCTATTGTCTTTTCATGATGAATGGAGATGTCAGATAGATGGTCAAGTATCAGACTTGCAGGCGAGCTGCAAGAAGTCAACACAAAACCCTAGAGTGAAGAGATGCAACTGAGTACCCAGCATTTAAGGTGTTCATTGTGCTTACTGGGTTCATTATTTTACACACTTCTGGCTTTAAAAATCAAACTCTGCAAAGTTTCTACAGATTCAGACAAGGTAGCACATACCCGAATTTCCCTTCTAGTTTTGGGGTTGAATTTCGTGTTCTTGGGAACTCCAGGAATGATATACAGCCGTGCTAACTGATCATTGATTCGCAGCTCAATGTAGTCCTCTTTGCAGATATAATCTTTTATGTCAAACCCAGTTTCTTCAAACACCTGAGAAGTATTTAGATGAAATTAGTGTGTGTGTATTCAGAGTTATCCTTTCACAACTTACTACCACAAGGGAAGCAATGACAATTTTTCAGATATATCCATGAAAGCTGCTGGGAAAAACAAGCCTTTACACATAGAGATTTGCTCAGAAATAGAAAAACTATCTACATGCTTTAGATTTCTCTGAAACTGCAAACCTGTTATGCAAGTTGAAACAATTCTATTACACCTTCATGTAGCAATTTATTATTATGGATGGGGTTAGTCCTCATCAACTTCTGAGGTACTACTGAACTTTGTAGGCACTGCCAAGTGAAGACCTCTTCCATTAGATTTTACACAGATGCAGCTTATGGTTTCAGATCTGTGCTGACTCCAGTGAAAGAAGTTGAAAGATTTATTTCAGATATAAAATAATTTGTCTGTCTATCCACAATGACAATCTAATTTGATGGAAAAAAAGATTATAACAATAGTGCTGTTCACTAGTGAAATCTAAATAGATTTTTCTAATTAACAACACCATCAAAAGATTTTTTCCCCACTATAACTGTGCCCCCTTTAATGCTTTGGGCTGGCATAACTTAAAGTAAAGAGGAAGATACACTTCATGTAACTCCTTCTTGAAGTAGCTGTCTTGTTTATCCTTGATAGATATACTTAAAGAAACAAAAAAAAAACCCAAAACCCTGTGATTTCCCAGATACTGATTCAGTCCAATTGAAGAAAGCTAAATGCACCACATTACTTTCCCTCACCTTAATTCTCTCTCTCAAAAACTCTGGATGTATTATGTTGAGTGAACACTGAATTTGTACCAGTAATATTCTTTTACAGGCCATTTTGAATATGCAGCTTCACTACTTATCTAGGTTTCCAGGATCAATAAATACCACAGATTATTATATTTTTCAGATTTTACTTGCAATATAAACTGATTCTTGTTTCTGAACATAACTGAAAAATAGAAAAGTAAAGTTCTTCACAATTTTTATATAAAATTCTACAACCTCCAACTCAGCTCTTTAGCCTCTTTACACAGACCAGTGTACATACACTGAATTCCCATTTCTCCATGTTTTTACAGTTATGGTGACCCTTGAAATTAATACACCAAAAGTCATAAATTACATAAGATTTCCCAAGCACCATAAGTAATGCTTAAATGTAAATTCACAGTTCAGCAGAGAACTTATAGTACCCACTTCATTTAGCACATTAATGCAAAAGAATGTGAAACATAAACCTTTTTTTTTTTTGTTTTATTTTAATATATAACCTCAACCTTGATACCATTTTGGAACTCAGAAAGGCACCAGAAGATGACTGCAAAAACAGACTATTTATTCACATCATTCCACTATCAGGATTACCTAAGTAAAGTGCCTTTTCACCCAACACATATATCCTGATTTCAGCAAAATTTCACTACTTTATCTAAAAGGAGTTGATATAACTTACCTCTCTAGCAGCACAATCATGAGGTGCCTCTTCTTTATTTACTTTCCCTTTTGGAAATCCCCAACCAGATTTTGCTAAATAGCCCTGAACCAAAAGAACCTACAAAATACAAAGGAATGCAACTGTCAAACATGCAGGCACTCTAACCAATTTCATTAAATGTCTTCCCTCCACCATCCCCTTGTTCTCCAAAAGAATATGTTAGCCTCAAGGAAGGAAACCATTAGGTTTGCTATGTTCTAGCAAAAACACTGAAATATTTTACAGAACCGTGTAACTCAGAATAAAAAAATAAAATCTGAGAAGGAAAGCATGCAGAATTGTGTTTACTGACTCACATATATTTCTGTACACAGCCACCAATATCAAGTAATTGTCAGATCTCTGCGAATCTGACAGTGAATGTAAATTTCTTCAGAAGAAAAATGTAAACAACAAATTACTTCTGCCAGCATACGCCATCCCTCCCTCTAGACAGTCCTTCACAACTATTTCCATACTTACATTTTCAAGTGTCTCATCAAGGATAATTGCACCATAGGTTGGCACTCCCATTTTGTATTCTTTCCACTCATCTAAAACCTTTTGTACATCTTCACCTTGAGGCAGTAAAAAGGGGCAGTGATTGAAGAGTATAGCAGCATGTTCAGGAAGATAAACTTAAGCAGCCAGTTCCAAGGCACATACTGAACACAAAAGATATTCACTCCAAATTTAGAATAAACACTCCCTCCCCTAAGTCCTTTCAAGACAGATTCTCTTGGAAGTAAAAAAATATTATGAAGAATCCACTACCAAGCACAAAGTCAGAGTACATCAAGTAATTCGGCAATTCCTATACAAAGCAATCTAAATAAGTGAAAAAAAACCCAAAAAACCAAAAAGCAAAACCAACCAAACAAAAGACACCCAAAAAAAAAGCATCAACAAAACAGAAAAAAAAAACCACACCAAGAAAAAGGATTGCACAAGGCTGCTTGTTTGAAGGAAGGTAATTTTGAAAAAAAGCAACCCCATAACAGTTATTTTGAATATGTATTATTTGCAAACACATTTTCTTAATTTTGAAGTGAGCAAGACAGAAAAAATGTCAATTCCTTGTGCTTGAAATAAACAGGAATAAATTTTTGCCACAATCATGTGTTAAGATTATGGCACAGAATCCTATCTTCAGTATTTATTATGCTAAAAAAATTTTAATGACATATAGTTAGAGAAATCTAAATTCTAATACACTTTATCAAAATTCATCATGCAGAGAAAATATAAACCTCTATAACTCTAAAATTTTGAGAGAAAATCTGCAGGTCCCTAATCAAAGTATTAATATTATATATTTCATATATTTTACTACCAATAAAAAATATTCCACAGCAGAATACTTAAAAATACACCGCAGCAGAACTAATACTTATGGCAAATATAGGCTAGAAAGGGAAATGTGTAATGAACACATAACATCTATTACACTGCATTTTTTCTGCACTGCCTACAATTACTAGGAGAACTTTGTTGGTCTGAAAATACACTTATAATTAAAAACATATATAAAATAACAGCATAACCTCAACCAACAGGATATGACCATATTTTTACAGTTTATTGTTAAAAACTGTAGTGTTTCAAAGTAAATATATATTATGAAACTAACAGTTAAGTATGTTGTGTAGTGAAACCATGGATAATATTATCCTCAAAGTTAGAAGCAATATTACAATCTTGCATCAAGAACATATGGGACAAGGTTAAAACTAAAATGCTTGCTGGATGAAAGCCATGAAGTTTTCTCTAGCAATGACTAGGTAATACACATTCCAGCAGCCCTTGCAAACAACAAAAAAAAGCAAAGGCCAACCATTTGAATTCAGTAAAAATGCAGTTTCTACCCTACAGAAACTTCCAACAAATACATACCACTGGCCATGGCAGAACACATACCACCGTCAACTACTTCAGTATTTATGTCACTAGTTACTTAAAAATTAATTAAACTGTGGAGTTCGCTTTGAAGAGCACCAACAGTTCACCCTTGAAACCAACCTAGCATGCAAACTACAAGCATGAGAAAAAAATCCTCAAACATCAGAAATGGACTGTTTTCCATAGTTCTTTAGCAGTCCAAGAAACATCTCTTTTGTGGGTGCCACAAAATTATGGAAGCAGTGAACTCAGTAACATCACATACCTAGCAATGCTAATTTTCAATCATTAACACATGAACTGACAGTATCATACTATGAAATACCGTTAACAATATTCAGTTTGCACTTTACCACTTAGACAGAAAATAACTGGAGTAATAAAAAGGATATCAGCTTTAGCAAAGTCTCTTATCCCACACTGAGGTAATCCTGGTGTGTTTTGCATGTAGAAATCCAAATAAAACCAATGGGCAAGTTCAATCTGAAAACACACTCTGATTGCATTGTCTCTCTCTTCACTTGGAATGTGCAAAATAAATCGGCTGCCAGGAAAGAAAAGGAGTAAGATTAGCCAAATCTACGGACTTAAATACAGCTAACAATAAAACACTGCAACAGTACAATTCTTGATCCATTAGCATATACAAACAGACCACCAGATCCTCCTCATGTTCCACAAGGACAGTAAAAAGTTTTCACAAAGTAAAATACAACTTTTAAAGTCAAGAAGGAAAATGGATTATTATGATCTTTCAGAAACATCAATTACAATATACTACGTAAATTAACTGTTGTGAAAACAGGGAGTGTGAAGACAACCTACTTAAATGGCTGTGTTACAAAAATGAAAGTATTTTTACAAGACCATTAAAGAACATCTGCAAACTGTGATAAGATATTTCAGTGTTATTTTTTTCAGGACACAAGTTGAACATAAGTTATATATTTTCACTTAAAACCATGGTAAACTAATAATCTACATAGATTTTAAAATTCAATGTGATCCTACAAATTTCCTCAGTCTGAGACTGAACATGGACAATCAGGTTTAGCCCAGATACTGGCACACAGAGTCACTGATATAAAAGTTTTAGCAGCACTGTGTGATAGGCCATTTTAGTTAAGCAGAAGAAGATTTATTTATGTGTTTGTATCAAAAGCAGATGTTCCTTTTTAGAAATGTAAGGTCATACACCCCACTGAACTTAAATGATTTGATGGAGATCTCTGACATTCACCTCCTGATTGCAACCAGCTAAAATTCCAAAAGTGCATAATATCATTGCTCAAAGGATAAATACTGTATCTTTACTTAAAGTCTGACAAGCGTGAATTGTCACAGGATCTCAGAACTGGTTGCCTTTCTAAGGCACTCTGGCCAAAGCCAGCGGCAGAAGGTCACGGGTGCAGGCACACACCTAATACGCCCCAGGCTTCCAGGCACCTTCACAGGTTCCCCAAGTAATAGCACAGGTCTCCTTTTCCACCCCATAGCCCAGCCCAGACCCCAGACCCTCACACCCATCACATAGGTCCCTGCCCCACCAGATGGTCCAATCTGAAGTTTGCTAGTGAGAAACGTGCACAAACAGGTCTGGGGAAGACACCTGTATCCCTCCCACCCAGTGTATGGATGGTGACCCACAGTCCTGCTGCAGCGGCCTGTGCTCTGCCCCTCACTCCCCTCACTCACACCACTTCTCCCACAAAAGCTGGTTTCCAGGACACTCATCATTGCCACCCCAGACACTGGGAGCTGAGACCCTCTCAGTGTGAGTGGCTGGCACTGAGATCTGCTCCCTCACTCCAGCAGCTGACACCTTGCCCAATCTCACACACAGCTCCCATCAGCAGCTGGCACTTCATCCTTGGAGCACACATATACAGGGGGTAGAGAGTGGAATTATCCAGACAAAAGTAAATATTTACTAAGAAGATGTAAGATAGGACAGTCTGTGACACTTGGGCAGAAAGGTCAGACAGAGAAGTGTACTAACTTGCCCAGTTTTACAGCCAGCCTCTTTTATACCCACTTCTGCCTAGCCTTGCTTTGTCCCTCCCTGCTTCTCTTTTTGTGTGGCACTCCTCTCAACCCCGAGTGTGGGATACCCCCAGGTCTAAAGCCCTACCAGATACAAAGGCCAGGCTGATATTCTTGAGAGTGATGTCTGTGTTTTTTTGGCAGTTAGCCAATTAGTAGGTTTGTTTCTTGACTTTGTGTCTGCTTCTCATTTCTTAAGTCTGTATCTACATATTTTTTCATTCTGATTCCTCTACTTTTTTCCTGTTTTCCAGGAGTAGGTCCATACTCAGATAAACTTACTGGAATGAACATTCCTATACCCCCTCATCAACCAGTGGCTGGGTTTGGTTTTCACCACTGCCATATCATTCTTCCGCTGGGTTTGTAGCCTTGTACACTTTATTTATGGATTCCTCACCTTATCATTCTTCTGTTGACTTTGTAGCCTTGTATGCTTTATTTATTTTTTATACTTTTATTTTTCATCTTCTTATCCAATTTTCACATGGAAGAAAGGCCTTGGCCAGATACCCTTAAAGACCTCGGCAGGCCTGAGAGGGAGTCTGCGTGAGCCTCATGAATTTTAGCACAGCCAAGTGCAAGGTGCTGTGCCTGGGCTGGGACAATGCCAAGCACAATTCTGATCAGAGAATGGATGGAGAGCAGCTCTGGGGAGGAGGATTTGGGGTGCTGGTGGAAGAGAATCTTGACATGAGCTGACACTGTGAGCTCCCAGCCCATTCTTGTGATGGAACACAGTGTGCACAGCAAGTTGAGGGAGGTGGTTCTCACCCTTTATTCTGTTCTGGTGAGACCTCACCTGAAGTGTTGTATCCAGCTGTAGGAACTCCAATAAAAGGTGATGGGGACCTGCTGGAGTAAGTCTTCTCTGAGGCCTTGCAGGACCTCAGGGGTGCTACAATAGAGCTGGAGAGGGGCTTTTTACAATGTTATAGAACAAGGGGGAATGGCTTTAAAGAGAAAAAAAGGCAGGCTTAGATAATAGGAAAAAAATTCTTCACTGTAAAGGTCATGAGGTCTGGGCACACACTGCCCAGAGAAGTTGTGGATGGCCTGTCCCTGGAAGTGCTCAGGAGCAATCTGGTCTAGAAGGTGTCCCTGCTTTTGGCAGAGGGGCTAGGATGAGATGATCTTTAAGGTCCCTTCAACCCAAAGCACTCTATGATTCTCCCTTGCATAAATAACTTCATTCACACCAACATTTTACCACTTCCCAATTTTCTATTGGCACCACCACTCCCAATTTCTTTTGAAGGCTCTATTATGACTGCTGAAAAAATCCCTTATCTATAAAGCTGTTGTAACTAAAAGACAAATCTTAAAAGCTGAGGATATTTTCTTGCCCCAGCACTGCAGCTGAACATAAATCTAAAGATAAAATATGCAGCAGTATCAAAGAGGAGTAAGAACATGCCAGGGATTAGACTTAGAGAACAAGAGCAAAGCCAGCTACAATGACACTTATTAATCAAAAAGTTAACTTCTAAGTTACTTAGAGTGACTGAAGAGCTAACAACAGGCATCTCTAGGTTGTTCTACGCACAGCTGCCACGTGCTGGCAGTGATGGGCTAATGCTGGACACACTGTGGGACACAGCTGGAGACAGCAGCTGAGATGGTGGTGCCTGGGAGGAAGTGTATTTAAGGACAAAAATACCAGACAGGCAGAGGAAGTGAAAAAAACAGCATGAAACAGGAGTGCAAACACCAAAGTGGGAGAAGAAGAAGGAAGAGGAAATGTCCATCCTACAGCCTGTGGAGGATCACATGCTGGAGCAGATGGATATGTCCTGAAGGAACCTCAGCCCACAGAAGTGGTCCCACACTGGAGCAGGGGCAAAGCATAAGAGGGAAGGAGCCCCAGAGAGGATGTGTTACAGACTGACCACAACCCTCATTCCCTATCCCTTGAGCTGCTTGCAGGGGAGGAGGCAGAGGAGAGTAGAGAATGGAAGGATGAAGCCGACATGAAGTTTCCCTGGGAAAAACAAGAATGCAGAAAAAAGCTCTTTTTCAAATGTTTTTTGAAGAGGGGCTGGGTGAGCATCTGGCTACTTGAGCAAGGTGAACCAACCACAGTCTTGAAGTCAAAAGATGGGGTAACAGCACTTGTTTACAAGACAAAAGGAGTTTCAAGAAGCTGCTAAACCCACATTATGTCTCTGCAGATCCACTTCTTTACTCAGTTAAACAAATCCATAGCACAAAGTAGCATGACATGGATACCTGTAACTTTATTTATTATTTAACAATACCCCCTAACTGAGTAGGAAAAATCACCTATCACTTTCTACCAAAATTCCCACTAATATCATATATAGACTGAAGAATGTAGGAAATTACAGATATTTTTATAACACATTTATAACATTAACACAATCATAATACAAAACACCATTTCTAAGACAGAAGATGATAGTATCTTAAAGAAACATAGTAAGACACTGGGAGTGATCCTATTACAATATAAGATTCAAATACTCATGTGCCCTCCTATCGGTCACCCCACAGAAGTGACACTAACAGGCTGTATCAGTTTTGTAATCATTGCAATTCCTCTCTGGATTTTCTGAAGAAGTCTTAAATCTTGTGAACAGGGATCTGAAAGGCAAGTTCCTCTCTCTGCAGGGAGGCCAAAGGAGACACAGTGGAAACACAAACATGTTTCAGAGACCATATTTAGGGAATTGAAAATTTACATGACTATGACAAACTCTTAACTCTTGCACTAGACAAGTGCAAAACAATACTGAGCAGGACAGTTCTACTTTCCTGTGGTATTCTCACTTCTAAACATTTTCACTCATTTGAAAACCATAATTACAGTAAGTGGGGTATCTTTCCTCTTCACTAACCTTTCCCTCTTTTACATAAATACCTCATAAGGAGTCCCTTGGAGGTGGTAAGACAGAAGGATTATTTCATGCCAAATATCACATGCAGTTTGTGTCATCACATTCTGGGGATGACAGACAAATTACAAAGTTTGAAGGGCTGCACCACAGATGATCAGAGGTTGAGACCGTACAGGGAAAACGCAACTTGGCCCTTTTAATGAACACAGAATCCACGCTTTATGAAAATTCAAACGCAAAGCCCCTGGAATAAGAAAAGCATTTCACTCTGAAAGAACCGACAAACCGCTTCAGACCGAAGGGTGTCCCTGTGGCTCTTCCCCTTCCGCCCGCTGGCACGTTCCTTTCCAGCAGAGGTAACTCACCAGGAGGGACTCCCTGCCACCCCTTCCAAATGAAGAGGGACCTCGGAGCAGCAAGTACCACATCAGTGCTCGGCTACACGTCACGCCAGCCCCACGCTCCCAGCTCTTCTTTCACCTGCGCAAACACCGCCGACGCAGTTCTGCCTTTTCCGGCCCAAACCCCGCAAGAAATCCCCGCAAGAAACAATGTTCTTCTACTTCCCCCGCGCACTCGGCTCCTGGCCCGCCGCCGGAGCAGCCTCTCACCAGGTCCAGAGGGTGCCGCGGGCAGCCTTCCCGCCCTTCCAGGACGGATCCCATCGGGAGGGCGGAGCCTCGGGCACGGGGGGAACCGGGCAAGCCTCGTCCTTCCGCTTCCCGGCCGCCGCCCCTCGGCCCGGGTGGCCTCGCACCCCCTCAAATGTCTCGAGCATCCCGGGCTCCGCGCCCCGCGGGGCACCGGGCAGGGGCAGGCGCCTTTCCCGCCCTCCGGCAGCAGCGGCACCGCAGCCCCGGGGCCGCCCCCGCCCCACGGCCGTACCTGCATAGGTCGTCCAGGACGCTGCTGGGGATCTCGGCCCGTTTGGTCTCCATGGGGAAGCGCGGCTCATCCCGACGCGGCGGAGGCCGGGGCGCAGGGAAGTGGCGGGGGCGGGGCTGCGCTGCGAGGGGACGGCGGAGCGGCGGCTCCCAGGGCCAATCGGCGCCCGCCCCTGGCGGAGCGGCGGCCAATGGGGCGGGGCGCGGGGCGGGACCGGCGCGCTCAGGTGATCGCGGAAGGCCAATGGGCGGCGCGGGGCGGGGTCGCCGCGAGCGCGCTGATAGCGCGGTGCGCCGGGACGCGGGACGGGGACGCGGGACGGGGACGGGGACGGGGACGGGGACGGGGACGGGGACGGGACGGGACGGGACCGGACCGGACCGGACCCGACCCGGGCCGAGCCGAGCCGAGCCGAGCCGAGGCGAGCGAGGCACAGCTAGGGTGCTGTGTCCAGCTCTGGGCTCCTCAGCACAGAGACAGAGAGCCACGGGAGGGGGCCCAGCAGAGGCCATGAAGGTGACGATGGTGTGGGACACCTCTGCTTTGTGAGGAAAGGCAGCAGGGAGCTGGGCCTATTTAGTCTGGAGAAGACTGAGAGGGGATCTCATTAATGCATGTAAATACCTCCAAAGCGTGTGCCAGGAGGGTGGCGCCCAGCGACAGGACGAGGAGCAATGGCCATAAACTAAAACACAGGAAGTTCCACCGCAATATGAAGAAGAACTTCACGTTGAGGAGTGGCAGAGCTCTGGAACTGCTGCCTGGGGAGGGCGTGGAGTCTCCCCCTGTGGAGACATTCAAACCCACCCGGACGCGTTCCTGTGTCACCTGCTCCAGGTGACCGTGCCTTGGTGGCGGGGGGGGGGCTGGACGGGATCATCTCCGAAAGGGAATAATTCTGTGATCCTGCGAAACAAAACCGGCTCCGGTGGCATTCCCGGAGGAGCCTCCCTGCCGGCAGAGGGTATCGCTGCTCTTTCTGCGGCAGCTGCTGCTGCCATTGCAGCCTCTGATTTTAAGTAGCAGCGAGTATTTGATGCATTTCTCCTCTTGTTCTTCCCCTTCCTTTCCTCGCCAAACTGCCTGAGCTCCGTCTGGCTGCTCTTTCCCTCAGTGGGGTTGGGGAGAGAATCAGCGAAATGAGAAAACTCGTTGGTTGAGATAAAGACTAAATTGTCTCGTAAGTTATTAGTATTGCCTATTAAACTATAGGGAATGCAAAAGCTGCACACGTTAGAAAGCAAAACAAGAAATTAATTCACTGCTTCCCGTGAGCAGGCAGGTGTTCAGCCATCTCCAGAATGGGGATTCATCATGTGTAACAGTGACTTGGGAAGACAAATGCCATCCCTCTGAATGTCTCCCCTTTTGTTCTCCCCGTAGCTTTATATCCTAATAATGATGCTATATAGTATGGAATATGTTCAGCACAAATCCAAAACAAGGCTCCATACTAGCTAATTAGCTCTGCCCTAGTCAAAACCAGCACACAGAAACACCACTCCAGCATTACCCTGAAGACAAAAAAAGTATGTACATTCACAGTTCAGTTATTGACTGTTAGGCATAGAAAGTGAGAGATGTATCCTTTGCCTTCTTTCCAAAGATATAACAAAGAACAGGAGGTTTCATGATAGCTCCAGAAGTATAAGGAAAGGGCATTCAACCAGCTATAGAAAGAACAATACTGTAAGATGACTTTGGAGTCCAGTCTTAGTAGGAGCAGCAGTAGTAGTATTTGCATAGATTGGTGCCTCACTCATGAGCAAACTCCACTAAGTGGTATTTGACAGTGACTTTTGCTCCACTCTATTGCTGTGATGCTTGGAGGTGATGGGTGGATCACTTTAATGCTGACTTACAGAAGTACTTTGTTAGGGAGAGTAAAGTCCACTAACAGTACTATTGATATGTCTAGACATAGGAACTGCTGGAAGGATCTGAGTTCAAACTGATCAATCCCATTGCTCAGATATCCAAAAAGCTCAGTTTTTACCAGAAAGAGTAGATGTAGGAGGTTCTTTAAAAATTGTATCATCTAGATTATTTCAGGTATGAGGATACTCTTGCTGCTATTGTTTTCCCCTGCTTTGCTACATTCACAAACTGCTCCCCATGTCCTGGTCCCCATCTCCCACGTGGATTTGGTACCAGGAGCTCCTACAATTGATAAAGAGGAAAAAAAGTGGCTTAGAAAATGCACTTTGACATCTCATGCCATCTATGGTACTTTCAGCCCTGTCACAGGTTCTGAAAAATACCCAATAAAATATGATAAAATGAAGAAGCAAATGTGTCAAATGTTACCTAAGCTACAAATCATTCTTGGATAATACATAACATATGAGAAATGTACTACCAGAAGAACATAATGGAAGTTTGTAAACAGTGTTTCAGGACAGGGGAGAGAGGAGAGACATGTTTGAACATTTCTGCTTGCTCCATTTTGGAGACATTGCTGGAAGACTAGGTTAGCCAGAACATGAACATAAGAAAAAATATGTCTACAAGTAGGATTTGGAGTTGTGTATCATTGTAGTTTCTTTTTCTTGCTGTGTGTTTTCAAATTTCTTTGGTAAACTAACATGCACTCCTTTTACCTGTTAGCTCACACGAAGTAAGTTGAGTTAAAGCTGACACATTCAGGTTATATTTCCCCAAAGATAAATCCTCCAGGGGACTTGCATGCTTTGGTGGCAAAGTTGGAAGTAGCTTTTGTCAAGCTTTAAGGGGCAATTAAGAGAGTAGGAAGGCCAGGCATAACACAGAGAAGCTCACCCAGTACCCACAACACCTGACAGCTCCAAGCAACATGCAGAATCATCCAGTGATGTAGTCAAACTGGTTTTAAATCACTGCTTATCAGTCAGTCTTGGCAGTCCGAAAGGCAACAATAAGATATTTGGAAAATAATGTTGTTGTCTTTTTGAACTGAGCAAAGAGAGAAGGTGGTAGAAAATAAAACAGGGGCCAGCCATTTGCACATTCAGAAAAGGGATCAAGCAAGAGCTGAAAGTGGATAAAGTTTTGCTTGGAGAATCTCACCAAAGTGAGAATTGCATTGGATAGGAACACATTCTCAGATACCAAGCAACAGCCAAATCCAGAACTCAGTAAACATTTATTTGTCGTTTATGTGAATTAGAATAAAGACTGAGGCAGAACCTTGAGAGTCTGCAATCTCTTGATTGCAGCTTGCCTAAGTAATCAGGCATTAATAAACTCAGCTCTTCAATAAACAGATTCTATACTAAAATCTCCAAAAAAGTATGGAGGTGGGAGGTAAGTGGACTGAAAAGCAATACCTTCTGTAAACAGTATGAGCTCAGCACCCTCAGTTGCTACAAGTTGGTATTTTCGGCAAATTTGTATGCAAGGAGACAATGCAAGCACTACTCCCCTGCTTTGCTCCATGTGTTAGATGATAAAAGGTGAGAGCTGGCACAGACCATCAGGAGGACAGTGATATACTATAGAACCAGTCCCATATAACCCATGTGGAGAAACATAAACACTTAAAATATGTTGAAGCAAGTTTTAGGTAAAGCAAATTGCCCACACAAAAGTTAATGAAAATTTAGGCTTAAATCTGTGTTCATCTTAGTTTCCTGATTGTATAGGAAAGAGAACCATAAAGATCTGAAAATAATTTGGAAGGGTTTTTATTAAGTGAGAAGCACCACAGAAAGGACCACTCTTGTGGTGATGCACAAGACATTATAATAACTAATAAGATGCACTTATTAGCAGACTTGGATGAATAATGGTACCTAAACCTTGGTACCAGGCAACCTCTCTGAATCTTGCAGAGGAGATAGGAAACACACATAAAAAGGTAAGTGTGAAAAACACATATTTTATGATTGGCTTTTTGCAAGTATTACAATGAGTATTATATGTGTAATGTTAGAAAGTTATGCTGTATTAATTCTCTTAAGTAGTGTGTTAAATATAGTCTTAGGTTACAACATAATGTTAAAATAGAAACTCTGTGATGTAGGATTTTTTAATTAGCTCAAGAAAGGGATAAGATAATCAAGAAACTCTTTGCACAGAGGTAACAGCAACAGGACAAAGAGTTACTGCCTCCTTATCGGAAAAGACAAATATTCTTCCACCTTCGCTCTGTCTTCATAGAACCACCAGGATTAAGAAGAAAGAGTTAACAAAAACCAGAGAAATTTATAATTTGCAAGAAATTTATGCATCATGTATAAGATACATGAATATGCAACAGGCTATTGCTTCTAAGGGTTATTCCTTTGTTCACAAAGTAAGCTTTTTGTGACTTAGTGTCTGAGAGCATCTGGATGTCTGTAATTCTTTACTTTTTAATGTCTTGTAATTGTCCCAACTCTAAATTTTTATTACTCTATTTGTATTACTATTTTTATAACCATTTTATTATTATTAAACTTTTAAAATTTTAAAAACCAAGTGATTGGTGTTTTTCACAATAAGCCAGTGATCATTTGGTTACTTTCTGTATAGAGAGCTGTGGTGAGCCTGTTCAGAAAACTCTATACTGGGCTTTTCCTAATGTTACAGTGCTTTCATGATCAGATCAAATAATTTATAATCTAAGACTTTGCAGGTAGTCATTAATTTAATGGCAATAACATGTGCATTGCTTTACATACATGACATGACATGCTACAGGTCAAGACAGCAGGGCTTGTTAGGCAACACTGATCTCAAACAGGCTTAACCAGTGTTGGGGAAGATGAAACAAGAAGGCCTTATAGGTACGATTGCCTAGTGGGGGATTGGGAAAGTGCAGAGAATGTGAGCCAGATCAAGATGAAAATGAGCTTTGAGATGACAGACCTTGGTTGCTAAGCAGCTAATGGGTAGTGGTGTAGCTGGTGGAAGATAACTCCCTTTTTTGACCCACAGACAAAGAAAGGGTCAAATAAAGTGTTCTGGCTTGCTCCTCAAAAATGTAGAGTTTATCTTGCATTTGTAACCCTCCCCTGAAGTATGATGTATCTGTAATCTCATTGGTCCAAAGTCCTTTTCCGCACCCACCTACAAGCCCCCTTGATAAGGTGTACCTGAGAAGCCGGGGCCATCTTCTTTTTCTTCTTCTTCTCTTCTATTTCTTTTTTCTTCTTGCTCTTTTTCCTCCCTCTTGGACCCTCTCGCTATCTTGCCCTGCCCCCACTCCTTGGGGCCTGCTTCGGGCTGCGCCTGGCAGCTCCGAGCAGGGCCCCCACAATAAACCGTATATCCTCAGACCGGGCTCTAGAGATCTCTCGTCTCTGTCTGTCCTGACAGTCCTGGACCAGTGCTCGCCACAAAGCAGATGCTCCAGGTAACACACACATCCCTCGGGATGTGATCATCCATTCAAACTCCAAGTCAAACAGACTGTTGGAGGAAGTCCAGCTCTGGGGCCCCAATATCAGCAGGACATGGACCTGCTGGAGTGAGTCCAGAGGACCACAAGGATGATTAGGGGGCTGGAGCACCTTTCTTGGGGAGACAGGCTGAGACAGATGGGGTTGTTCAGCATGGAGAAGACAAGGTTCCAGGGAGAGCTTATAGCACCTTCTTGTACCTAAAGGGAGCCTACAAGAAAGATGGGGAAAGACTTTTTGCAAAGGTATATAATGACAGGACAAGGAGGAATGTTTTTAAACAAAGACAGTAAGTTTAGATTAGCTATTGTGAAAAAACTCTTAACTGTGAGAATGGTGGGGCCCTGGCAGAGGTTGCTCAAGGAAGTTGTGGATGCCCCCTCCCTGGAAGTGTTCAAGGCCAGGTTGGACAGGGCTCTGAACAACCTCGTCTAGTGAGAGGTGTCCCTGCCCATGGCAGGTGGGTCAGAATGAGATGAGCTTTAGGGTCCCTTCCAACCCAAACCATTCTGTGACTTCATGAAGCATACACCTGTGCTAAAGCCACAAGCTGACCTTTACCTCTGGGTCGATTATAACACTGGAGTACCACTTCAGCTCAGGGTGAAAAGAGAGTTGAAGAGTGTTGAAGACAGTTAAAGAAGTAAGACAGCTTATCTAGTGATTAGGCCAGTCTGATCCTAAAATCAGATTAAACAGCTTAAAACATCAAAGAGAAAAAGTAAAGATATGGATTTGTATTAACTGGAAAAATAAAGGTAGAGAAAAAATTAGGACACAAAAAGGGAAAATGAAGAATGGAGTATCATGAAAAGGACATAACCCTGTAATACACTGTTTTCTCTTAGTTTGTTTCATAGCACAGCCCTCAGCAGGCAGGATAGGCAACCTGCCATTCTGCATGTGGTGCAGAATTCTCCCAGCCCACGTGTGTCCTGCAGCCTGTGACTTTAGATGTCAGTTCTGGTACTTCATGGTAACCTACTGATAGTGGCTGGGTAGCCTGGACAAATGGGCTACTGCTGCCTGTGGTTTGGTTCTGGTGTTTAGGACACCAAATCTTTATAGGTGGAAAGGCACTTATCCTCTTGGTCCTCCATGGGGTAGTTCTGCTATATTTTTTCTAGTTTTCTTCCTCTCCTGCAGAAGCTCCTTGAGCAGGTCATGCAATCTGCCTTTAGCCTTCCTCTCTAGGTCTTTCAAGTTACAATATTCCTTCCCCATTCATATTTTCAGGTTTTTGTGGGAACATGAAAGACCACTGCCCAATATAGCATATTCTCCGTATTGTGCTGGTATTGTGCATTGGTATTTTTTAGTACAGTACCCTACCTTTATTTCTCTTTGATTTTCCAGTTTCTTTCTTCTAAAAACTCACTTTTCTCTCACCCTGTAGCATAGGTATCTAAAATAAAAGTTATGTACCTTACTGCTATAAAGAGTTTACACTGCATACTGTAGTGCACTGAAAACATTTGTCTAGCACAGATAGCTGGGGGAGCTGTTAATGCCATATTTTATAGTTTAGTTTTAAATAAAAGAACAAAAAAGTAGACAGTGAGTTATTATGAAAACTAAACAGGAATTTAGTTGGTTTTAATGTTTTTATTAAATTCTCTTTTCTATAATACTTTTGTGTCTTACCTGCTCTTCTCCTCAGTCCTTCAGTCTTACAGGTATGATGAAAAAATCCCAAATTTTTAGAGGGATCATATTAAGTGCAAAGAGAGTGAGCATGCAAGAGAAACAAACCCTAAAAGACCAAAGTAAGTTTCCACGAGGCTTTTTCACTCCTACAAACTATGGTCCAAGTCTGCAAATCTTCAGTTTGAGAAGTGCTCATTTAGAATTTAGCAGATCCCGTACTTGTACACATCCCAGGATAATCGTAAGTAAAAAGAGAGTGATGTCGCTTTCTGCAAACTTCGGTGATGCTTACCTTGTTTTACTTTTCACCCATGGGCACATTAGAACATTAAAGTGTCCTTAAAAGGCAGGGAGTTTCTACACAACATCTATATACTGGACAAAAAGGGAATCTCAGCTGAGTTGCTAACATTTTTAATATTGTTGTATTTTAAATTAAGGTGTAGAATTTTCCTCTGTTTAAAGCCAAGAATTAAATCTCTCACAGATCTTGTAAAGGACCATTTCTTAAGGCTATCTGGCACTGTTACTAATCATTATTAATTTGAAAACATCAGTATATCCCTTCACACGATCTAATTCCAGTCCCAACAGTCTGTTGTGTTTCACATTCTCTGTAAAACACAAGGCATGTCAGATGGATCCAGCAGACAAAGAAGGGATAAGGAGGGGGATGGAACACATGGCATAGGAGGAGGGTCAAGGATCTGGGACTGTTGTGCTTCTTCTCAGAAGTGAAGGTTAAGTGGGGACATTGACTGCTACCTTCAGCTCTCTGTTTGGAGGTTAAAGTGAACTGGACCCTCCTCAGAAGTCTAAACAATCAGGGCAAAGGACAAGATGAAACAGTCACATGTGACATCAAAGGACATCGCAATTTCAAATGTGAGGGGAAAATATCTCTTTGGTTGCAGTTGAGCACAGTGAAGGGCTGCCCAAGGAGGCTGCAGAATTTTCATGCATTAATATTTTCAGACCCTAGGGGTCCAAATCCTGAGCATTAGGATCTAGCTTTAGCATTAGCCATACTTTGAGCAGAAGACTGCACGACATAACCTCCAAAGATCACTTTTAAATCTATTTTTTTATTCCGTTTAAAAAAAAAAAGTTGCTTATAGGACAAACCTTTTGACCACGGCTATAGACTAAACATTATTCTCCCTCTTTTCCTCACCTCTGCTTTAATAAGACTTGAAAGAAGAAAATGTATTTCAGCAATTAAATTTAAATTATTTCCAAGATGCCATCCCCACAGCTGATAGCTCTAAAGCACAATGTGATGTTTACATTTAATTTTTTTTTAGGTGAAGACTTACACAAAAGAAGACTGATTAGTATTTTCTGGCACACTCAGGAGCAACACAGATTTGAGGAGGGCATAAAGAGTCCCAGCACTGGTTGTAATGCTGAGTCAGATGAAAAGGAGTTGCTCGGAAGGGTCAGCCCAGCCGAGGAAGTTTCCAGGACTACATCACAGCCAACAAATTATATTTAGTTGGTAAGAACACACCATAAATTCCAGGGTACAGTTACACCAAGGCGCTGCTGCCCTCGGCGTGGTCACATGAGCCTTTTGGGTACCCGCAAATTGTCATAACCTTTCTTCTACATCACGTCAATGCCTACCATCTGTTTCTGACTTTTGCTCGCCGTGTATGGTATCACGCACTGATTTTGGGGGTCGGGGGACATTCTAGCAGTTGTAGGCAATTGGAGCCGGCTATGCGCGTGGCCTCCCCCTCCTCGCCACCTCTTGACACAGGGGTCTTGTCTGATTACTTGAACAAGGCGCACCATCCTTGCAGGGATCTATGTCCCTGGCCCCCCTCCAGGATTAAAAATCTATCTCTGCCAGCGGGGCAAGAAGGGCGGGAGGCCGCGGGCGGATATCGGCTGCGCGCACCGCGCCCGGTGCTGCATTCCGCCCCGGGCCGGGGGACCAGGTCTGGCCCGCCGGGGCGCGGCCCCAGACCTCCATTTCGCGAAGGGGAGGACTCGGAATGGGCCCGCAGCCGGCGGAAGATGGTTCCCAGCCGCTCGCCGCCGCCCCCGGGCGCGGCGCCACGGGGATGGGCGCTGGGTGCCGGGGCGGCGCCTGCGCTCGGCCGCGGGGAGCGCAGGGCTGCGGCGCGGAGCGGGCGGCACCAGCGCCATGACCGCGGCGATGCGGCAGCGGTTCGACCGCTTCCTGCACGAGAAGAACTGCATGACCGCCGTACTGGAGCGGATCGAGAGCAAGACCGGCGTCAGCCGCACCTACATCGCCACCGGTGAGCCCCGGCCGCCGGCGCGCCGGCTCCCCGCGGGCGGCCGCGCCCTGCCTGCTCCTCCTCGCCCTGGTCCCTCGGGCGCTGACGGCTCTCTGCTCTCTCCTCAGGTATCCTCGGGGTCGTGGCCGTGTACCTGGTGGTGGGATACGGCGCGTCCCTGCTCTGCAACATCATCGGCTTCGCCTACCCCGCCTACATCTCGTGAGTGTCGCGACTCCTGCCCCCTGCGCCACGCGATGGTTCCGGGTGCCACCCTTCCATGCGGTTGCAAAATCGCATCACTTGCGGCGTTGCCGAGTCTCTCTCGGGTGGCATTCCGGGACCGCGCTCCAAAGTGTTGGTTTTGCCGGCCACCCCTTTCCTTGAGAAGGTACAGGTGCCAGGTGAAGAATGGGGCTTCTCCCATCTGGCGAGTGGTACAGGAGTTACAGATGGGAGACGCTGGGTGGTTTCCACACTTGATAACCAGTTCTTGTAGCGGGTTATGCTTTGGGGTTGGGTTCCCAGCGGGAAGCTGGGTCGTACGGGAGGGAGGATCGCCAGTTTGAGGGTGTTTGTTAAAACTCGCGCTGATGGTTGAGCGGGGTGCAGGGAGGCATTGGCGCATCGTCGGCGTATGCCTGGTACCGTGTACTGGGTGATGAACTGGAGACAAAGGTGCATTAAGGAGTGCTGTTTACTCCAAACCTGCCTCGCTGATGGGGGGGTGGGGGCAAGAAAAACGCTGTAACTCCTCTCGAGCATGAAAGACTTTTCCTTGGTTAATTTACTTTCATCTTTTGTGAAGTAGTTCAGTGTATCATTTCCCCATTGTCAGTAACTGAATTGTTTAAAAGAAAAACAAAGAATGCTTTGGGTTGAAAGGAACCCTGAAGGACATGTAGTTCCAGACACCCTGCCATGGCTAAGGGACAAAGTAGTGGGTCAAGCTCTTTGTCAGCAGAAAAGGCACTCATGAAAGAGTGGGACAGGTGTCTGTGCTCTGCAAGGGACATCAACAGTCTTTACAGTTGTTTAAAATGGCAAACAAGCTGCCTGATGGGTGACCCATGGGCATGTTCCAAATCTGTTTTACCGGGATTTCAGTTCTGGGTTACTTTAGTCATGGTGATGACTGTGCATCTCTCTGCTTTCCTGAAAGAAAATATATTGGAGTCACAGCAAACCCAGGGACCCTCAGTTCAGAGTTAATTCTGTTCATGCATGAAACCAGGACAGTTTTGTGCAGGTATCTGCCTGTCAGGCTTTGTCTAAATCTGCAGCTTATTTTCCTTGGTCTCTGTCATTCTGTGTATTCACTGTGGTGTGTGCAGTGCAGCAGGTGTGAATTTCAATGGAGGAGTGCTGGAGGCTGTAACTGCTAGACCAAGCAGATGCTGTGAAGGGGTGCAGCTGCAGCTGCACTGCTGCCCGTGTTCTCATCACTGTGGTGCAAACCAGTGCCAGGGATGGGGCAGCTCCCTGCTTAATGCCTGATACAGCTTCAAGCAGGAACAGCTGTTTCTATCCTTATTCCTCCTTGTTCACCTTCAACTTTGCCTTGTGTAAATCTTTAGTGGTTTCATACATGGAGGAATGTCTTCTCCAGCAATACAAAAATCTCCCCGTATATCCACATGACATGTCACAGCAAGGACCCACCTCAGTCTCTTAACATAGGCAAAATGAAGCAGTAGTTCTCTGGCTGTTTCCCAGAAAGTCGGGCAGTCTCTACTCTCATTCCTTAGAAATCTGTAAGTGCTAACTGATGAAAGAGAAAAAAAAAAATTAAATTGAAATCTAATACTTAATTTACAGGCTTTTGTGGTTGCAGTAGACCAATACTGAAAAGTTTGCCACAGGTGATAGACAGAACTCTTTTTAAACTTCTAGCAAGCTTTAACTGCACAAGGCAGTAATCAGGCTAGAGGTGGAAAAAGTGAGCGTTGGCAAGTGCGTAAATACCATTGCCAGCATTTTCACGGCTTCTCTAAACTTTCCAGAGCTAGCATGTTCAAGTGTAGCTCCACCCATAGTTAGTGGTGGTTAACTGCCTCGGAAAAATTAGAGTACAAGCAGGAAGGGAGCCTTTGATGACTAAGAAATGTGTGCAAAGGCTTGGAGGTTTCTTAAGTGCTGTCATGCTTGGTTTAAAAATTGCGAAGATGAAAATAGCTTTGGGCAGTAAAATGTCTGAACTTAGTACTAGTGTCTTCAAGGGAGAAAAGCAGTATAGTACAATAATGCCTCTCTCTGCTTTGACTACTTTTATGCTGTTACTTCACTTCAGTTGTTTTCACTATGTAAATGTTGCTTGTGGCATTTTACTACCAGGAAACAATCTGGATTGACTGTAGAGAAGTATAAACACTCAGTTGAAGCTTGAATATTGTCATGGTGCCTTGAGTCTGTCTCCTAGTTCCTTTTCCTCTTTCACACCTTTAAAACAGGAACACTGCTTTTCTTTGGTGACAATTATTTAGAAAAGATTAAATTGTTTGTGTATTTCTTGAGAACTAGGACAGCAAATTTCCTTTCTCTTAACAAATTTTAAGGTAAATGCTTACTTTCTTCCTTCATGAAAAATGATGCATGATGTGCCAAGGTTCAGAAGTAATGCTCTGCTGCTGCTTTATAAATATGATTTGAGAGAGCTGACATATCTCACCACATTCACAATGCCCAGTATAAATATAAGTGGAATTTTTTCAAATCTGTCTGTACTTGTGCTGTTTTCTCTTGTGCCTAATAATCTGGGGCTTCAGACACTAAAAAGGGTATTTTTATTTTTTTTTTAATATGTCCTGCCAAACCAGTTCCTCCAAGCATACTCACTTTTTGTTTTTTAGGTTTTAGAGTGCCACATTTAAAAGCCATTTCAGCAGTCATTTGGGCAGATTATGTGCTTTCCTTTCTAAAGAAAGCAAGTGTTTAGGTTCAGGGAGACTAATACTCTGATAACAGTATGAAAATTTTGATTTTACTTCCACATCTTACATATAGGTTAAAAATATAAAGGTGTTTGTCATACAGATGGGTCTGCTCTGAACTGAGGCACTAACACATCTTAATCCCAGCAGAAGAGCCAACATCTGTGTGGGATTTTGTTTTGGGGAAACTGGTTTCGACCTGAGTCAGAACCGGGGAACTAACTCATTGGCTGGCCCTACAAATACTTGTTCCAGGAGGAGCAGGCCAAGAATGAGCAGAGAGCAGTGAAATGAGAGGATGCCTGCTTTTTTCCCCAGCTTTGTTTCAGGAATCTAGCTTCATGTTGAGTTAGTGTGTAGGCTGTAGGACTCCATGGATGGGCAAAATGGCATGTGCTCCTCTTGCTGCCTCAGTCCCCATTTCCTTTCAAGAAACACAGAGCCCTTTGTACTGCTGTCATGTAGCTTTCTGGTGTCTTCTAATAATATCTGTCTGTGCATGATCAGTGAAACCCTCCCTTGCTATCCTTGGTGAGTTTTTCTGATCCTTTCTGATAGATCCTCAAAATTGTGAGGGGGGGAACTGGTAGACTTAAATCACAGAAGTTGTGTAAGTGCAGTTGGCAGGAAGATCTTTTCTATATCTGCAAATGCATGACTGCTGTTGCAGTCAGTGAGGAGGAAGAAAGATGGAAAGCAGAAGGCTTTTAGGTGATGGATAGAAATGTAGAAGCCAAAATGATAAAGCAAATCCAAAGGCACAGGTACTTGTTTCACTGAAATGATGTGAGATGTCAGGGAGGCAGCCTGCCAGGATGAGTCTGACATGAGGATGACAGGGAGGCACCAAGCTAAGGAAGTTTGTGGTGCAGTGGAGTGTTGATTCTGTGTGGGTGTCTGCATAGGTAGCTAGAAGTAAATTATTTTACAACCTGCTGTAAAGAGTTGGGGCAGACCAGTAGGCATAAGCTCTAGAAATGTAGGTGATTTCATGGGTTTTAAGTTAAATGAAGAAAAAACAAACCCAAACTTACGCTTGGCTGAGGGTATGACAAATATGCCTACCTACTCACTTCATATAGCACTGACCAGAAAACTGAAGGAAGGATGCACAAAATGGTCTAGTCTTTCCCAGCTACATCATGAGCACTGGGTTTAAGGGAGACTGATCTTTTGCCTTGAACCTGTAACTTTATTTATACAAGAATCCTCAGGTTCACCTTGTAAATTGCAGGGATAAGGGTGGTCACTTCACATGAGACCACAGCAATAACATTTGGCATTTCTTTATTTCTGCCTCCCACGTCTGGACTCAGCTCAGTAAAATCCCCACTCCAAACTCATAACTTAGCCTGTGAGTACTATATGTGTGAATTTACTGTAACAAATGATTTGTTATGCCAGAGCTAATTGAGGAGCAACAGTCTCTTATTGGGAAAGAGCTGATTTTTTGTTGAAATGAGTCAGTTGCTCTAAGTGAAAGAACTCCACTTGGCAACTTACTAAAATTAGTCCAGTGTCTGTTACTATCAGTAACAGACACAGTTACTATCAGTAACAGGATAAGTAACCACACTTCTAGGGATCTAGGGTAAAGTTTGACTGATTTTAGGATGCACAGGGTAAAAGCTGAACCAGTGCTCTGACACTGTAAATACAGCACGGATAGGAGCCTTGGGCTGCTACAGAATGTGACGACCTCCAGTCTTCCCTCTTGGCACCACCAGCTAGCAGGGTTACTGGAGAACAGATCTGGCTCAAAATGAAGTTTCTGTTGGCTCCCCATCCATCACAGTGCCGGCCCACATCAGGTCCTTTCACTCTTGGTCAGGCAGCTGACCAAAGTTACTGAGCTGTGATATTTACTCTCCAGACTACTGGAGCTGTTCCTAGTGATTGCTTTTACCTCCAAGATGCAGAACTACTGTAAGTAGCTGTTTCAGGCTCTATTTAAAGTCCTCTGCAGTTAGTGATGAAGCAGTATAAAAAATCCTTTGGGATATGTAATTATTGTGCATAACTAAGGTGGAATTTAGATCAGCACTAGACAAAACAGTATCATTTTTTAAAATCTGAAGCTATTGTCTTTGGATGGTCCTTCATATCTTAGAAAATCTTAATATAATGTTTTCATGAGACTGACTTATTTATTCTTGCAACACAGAAATAATTTATAAGAAGGCAATCCTAAAGTAGAATGTAGTGTCAGTACCTCTTGGCCTGTAACTTTTCACTTATTGATGGAGATTGCATTTTGAATATCAGCCTGCTTGATTGGTTGACCTAACATGGAGAAGAATGAACTGTTCTTGGGTTGAAGTAATGATGTCTCTCCTAAGCTTAATTGTACAGGGCATTACACCAGGATAATACCTCTAGAATAACTTGGAAGACTACATTTAATTATGGTGTGATTCTCATGTTGAAAAGAGTGTAGTTATAAATGGATAAAAATCCATCTCTGTTCAGATATTCTGCATAATTTACTGTGCTTGTTCTTGGACAAGTACCATTTTCTGTGACTTGCTATTGAAATAGCGTATAAGTAGCAAGGGATGGAGGTAACTTTTGCCCTTTTATTCAACAGGAACATGTTATGCTGGATTTCCCTGTCTCATCTGAGGGACACACTCCCAATTCCAAAGCAGGATATTTATAAAATGCTTACCTTTCCTTGACTTCAGTTAAAACTTTCAGTCACTGATGGCCCTGCTGTAACCTGCTTTTCCCTCCCTCCCTCCCTCCCTCCCTCTCTCCCTGACTGGGACTGGAGCCATGGCCCACAGGAGCAATTTGAGCTGGCGTGGCTGTTCCCTGCTGGCTGTGGTAGGGTGCTGCCCCTGGCCTTGCCCACCAGTATCAGCCCACTGCAGAAGGTTGAGAGATGTGCTGTTCCCTACAGTGTGTAAGAAAACAGCCACGTGTGGATTTAATGCTCCATACCTCAGCTGGCTAAATCTGATGGGGCTTTGACTACTTGTAGTGCTGCTGCTTGTGGCTGTCTGACAGTAAAAGCGTGTTGTTCATGTATCCCCTAAGGAACTACAGCAGCAGATGGTGAACATTCAAAGGGAGAACACCCATGGTACTGCATTTAGGAGCTCTCAAAGGCCATTTGTTTCCAGAGGAGAGAAGATAATAGAATGTGGCCCATTAACACAGTGATATGCCATCTGCCTTTTGCCACAAAATTGGAGATTCTAAGCTCTTTTTTTTTTTTTTAATGAAAGCTGATTTTTGTGGTTACTGAGATGATTTTAATAATGTTAAAAAGGAAAACAAAACAATGCTCCCTTAAATCCATATATGGTGACTGGAAAACAGGAAGACTGCTGGCAGGTTAACTGCAAAGTATTTTCTCACAAATGCCAAGCTAGGATGCTTTGTTGTGGTAATATAAGCCTTCTCTTCTATGCCTCTAATGGAGAAATTGTCAACAGAATTCACATGAGTCTCTACAGCAGGTTTTCCTTAACAGTGAGAAGCTTTGCAATTGGTTCCTTTCTCTGCTTCATTTATCCACCACTCTAACATCCCTGCTCATCCGTGTACTTTTTCTTTCCCTCCAGAAGTGCAGTTTCACACATTGAAAATAGCTCTATAGCTTTCTTTCTTAACTCCTGTGGTGTCCAGGAGCTGTTTTTGTACAGCCCCCTCTCCTGGTCTTACTAGAATACTTCAGAGGTGTGGGCATGGAAAATATGTGCTTGAACAGTGGGAGTAGGAGCAGCTGGAGTTGTCCCTGCCTTTGAGACTGCTTGAACTAGGGCTGCCTGTGATGATAGGAATAGCAGAAATTAGACCTGCTGTTGCAAAACCTGTGGAAAATCTTCCAGTTGTGCTGGTGCTCTGTGTGTTGTTAAGATCCTCTTATTGATGGGGTATGGCAAGGGCTGCTGCTTTTCCCGCTGCAGGACACTGCTGGCCAACCTTACACTCCAGTAGAAATAATGCATGAATTAAGTATCAGATCCTTGGTACTGCATTTCAAAGTAATTTGTTCCAGCAGCTCTGCCAGCTCCCTCTGCATGAAGTGGGTTTGCCGGTGCTTTTGCTAAAATATACAGCATGTCACAGGAATTATTTTCCCCAATTCTCCCTGCTCCCCTCTGACCTACAGAACTAGGAAGTGCAGAATCCACAGCATTTCTCAACTCACCAGGATATGGACTTATGGCCAGCTCTCTGATTTCTGCTTTGTAAACCTCCCTCTGCCTTTTTAAGGGAACTAACAAAACTTGGCACTTCTGGTACATCTCACACATGCTGCTTCAGAAACAATACAGCTGATATTAAAGGAAAAAGTGATAGAAGAATTTAAACTAAATACATTAAAGTGAGTCTACAGATTTTAATCCTCCAGCATAAGTGGAAAGGACAAATGCTCTCAAAGACTCTTAAGCTTGAAACAATCAGGCTTAGATTTCCTAGTATTTTCTTCTAAAACTTCTTACAATGCTAATCTGGAAATTAGTGGCTCCAGAAACTCTACTCCACTGCTTTTACTGAAAGAGCACATGTGCATCTTTTAGTTTCTGTTTTTGAAAACTATATAAACTTGAACTACATTCTCATAGCAGATGGAGAACAAAAGCTCATTAAATCTTTATGCAGAAAGCCCAATACTTTGGTAGAGGTTTTTTGACCCTGTTCTTAATACTTTAGTCTACATCAGACTTTGCAAGTCCTGTAGGAATTAATTTATAGAGCACTACATTGGGTGATGCAGATACATATGGATCTGGATTTCCCCTGCTTATGTAGAATAAGTGCTTCTTAGGACTTAGATCAAATCCTATAGATAAGTTTACCTTTTCAAAGAGGAAGCTAGTACATGTACAAGTACATTTAAAATGCTATTTATTAGAGCTAACTGTGTAAAAGAAACATAATAATACAGACAGTTTTATACCAGTGGTGCTGGGAACCCCAAGCTATGCAGCACTGAATGAATTTCTGATCCACACGTAGCCCACTGTGTGGGCCTTGTCTGGAGGCAAGGCTATCACATTTTGATAACTTAAGGTATTGTAGGATTTTTCGTCTGAGCAACTCTGTTCATCATTCCATTCTGGCTGTCAGAGAAGGAGGATGGTCACTGATGGGTGTAGGCAAGGCCAGGAAGGTGTTGTGATCACTGGCATCCTGTGCCTCACAGGACTGGGCTCACTCAGGTTATCTGTTACGTGGATCATTAATGCTGAATGTACAGTAGCCTTCTGGGCAGGATTACTGCAATACCTCCAGAACTGGAACCATGGCCAAAGATTATCCCCTCCCTTTCTTGTCCCTCAAAATATTTTGTGAACAAGGTTAGAATGCTCACTGGTTTTGTTTGGGTTTTTTCTGCCTTGTAATGCCGGAAGTAGAAATAGCTTGAGTGTCTTTTAGTTTTGAAATGTGGTATATAGGAAAAAGCTTTGCTGTTCAAAGATCTTGACACCCTGTCTGAGTGATAGATGTTAATTATTTTTCTTGGCGTAATTCAATTATGGAGAATCACATATAACAAAAAATCTGAGTCATAAAATCTTCATCATTATAGACGACACTGATGCTACTGTTCTGCTCACTTGATTTATTTTCCTTGCAGAATCAAGGCCATTGAAAGTCCCAACAAAGATGATGACACGCAGTGGCTGACTTACTGGGTTGTGTATGGCATTTTCAGCATAGCTGAATTCTTCTCTGACATCTTTCTGTCATGGTTCCCTTTCTACTACATGCTAAAGGTACGTTAATTCATGTGACCCCTCTCCTAAAATGTGACCTTTCGATAAAACTGATTTAATGTCTCCAGGAATGGGTAGATGACAACAGATTCATTTGGAATCATTCCCAGGTCACACCTTTTTACATGCAGGTTATGTGTAATTTACTGTTGTGAAAGTCATCTGTTTACAGCTGGTCATTTTGTGAGGCAGGAGGGGAGGTTGGTATAGGTGAAAGGGAAGGATCTGCTGGGTTTTAGGAAAGAAGAAGAGACATTTTAATTGTCAAAAAAAAAAAAAAAAAAAAAAAAAAAAAACCCAAAAAACCCCAAACAAACCCCCAAAAACAAAACAAAAAACACAACAAACAAACAAACAAAACCACCAAAAAAATCCCAAACAAACCAGACACAGTTCTTTCTCTTGGTGCTCAGGTAAATTTGAACAAATGACATGGTAAGCCCCATAGAGTGATTCTATTTTTGCTTGAAGAGGATTAGTAAAAGTGGAGAATAAAATCATGAAGGAGGTCGTAACATCTGTGCTATTGGAGCAAGGAAGGAAATTGGAATACAAGAATAATTTGTCCTACAGTTTTAATTTTTAATTAAGCTCAGTTTCCTGAAAGGAACTGGTAGGTATCAGAGGAGATGGTTGCTGATGTGCGTTTGTTAGTGTGATTTGACTACCAACATTGATTTGGTTAATGTGTTTAAAGCTTTTGTGATCTAAGGTTTCAGTCAACTTTAACATGTTAAATTCATCTAGGAGATAGCTGATGACTCTCTATGCTGTTGGGTAAAAGACCTTCTAGCTTGCTGCAGAGGTTGCTCTTTATCTCAAAGAACTCTTACCAGTTTTCTGGTTCAGTGGGCTGTTCTCTTCCTTCTCTTTTGTTTTGTTAGCCTGGTTTAGTCCCACCAAAGTGGTTAAAACAATTTACTTGCCAGCTGTTGTGGTGGGGTAATTTAATATTTTAATGATAAGACCTGACAGTGTCAAAAGCTGTTTCCAGGAAATGCTGTATTTTATAACAAAATTTGACTGGTTTACATGTCTGCCTTGATCCTTCCAGTCTTTAACAAGCCTCAACTGTGGCAATGATTTGGACACCTTTTACTTTAATCCATCAGCTGCAGTGGTATATGCTTACAATTCTGAATTAATACAGTGTATTTTCAGAGCTTCTTTTCTAAATTCTTAGTGGAAAAAGATGTGGCAACGGTTTCTTCATGCCACCATAGCTCTCTTTCTGAAGAGCACACGACTGAAATTCAGGTTGAATTTCCAAATAAAGACTACGAATGGCTCTGATAAAATGGTATCAGCAGTGCCACAGTTACATGTAGTATTGTAATCAAGGGGAAGGCACTTTTCTCAATTCTGCAAAAGCAAGCACAAGGAATTAAGTCAATACACAGCTTTCTTTGAAAGCTGCAGAAGACACATAGAAGTGTTTGCTCTCAGTAGTGGTTGGTAGGAGAGGTTTGTACAAAGGCAGGCAGGTTTTGGCTGAGAATCAGAAAGTGTTGCTGAATGGGTGGAAAGACGGTGGTTACTCCACAGGAGGAGAAGGAGGAATCAGGCAGCTTCCACACTTCATTCCATCCATGAAGTAAAACCTCTTGGAGGGTAGTTATGATGCTTCTGTATCTCTTTCATGAAGTAGAAGCCCAAATTCGTCATTCGTGAAAATTTTGAGCTTGCTTTTATTCTCAAGATGTGCTAAATTTGTGTAGTCACATCTGTTTGATACCGCTTGTAGCTTCCACTCCAGACTGAGATTTAGTTGCTCAGTATTTCAAAACACGTTCATGTATGTGGCTGAAACATTGAGCACCACTGCTTCCAGAGTCCCCAAAGTCCAGAGTTTAGACTCTGTGACATAAAAGTTTTCAGCAGACTAGAAAATTCTATGGGTGGGAGAAAGGAATGTTAAAGAACTTCTTTAAATACATTATTATGTTCATATACACTTTTATTCTCCGTAGGACTTTTTTTTTATTTTATGAGCTTTTTCTTGGATTTTATGGGCTGTTGGTTTTTGTGGGTTTTTTTTTTTGTTTTTGTTTTTGTTTTTGTTTTTGTTTTTGTTTTTTTTTTTTTGGTAATGCTCACTTCTTATTTATATGCTTGCATTTTTTATCTCTGAAGCACAGGACATGCATGCAACTCATAATTTCTTACGCATATCATTTGATGATTTGGTTTTAAATATTTCTGTTCAAGCTTTAAAGATTTCTGTGGCATTCAGGTATTAGATTACAGTATCCAGTAAAAGCAGCAGAGTTTATCATTCTATGTGTATTCTTGGTGGTGGGAGTGAGAGGACTTCTTACTCCACTAATGGCTCTACCTTGAAATACTCTAATGCTATATCTGAACAAAATTGGTGCTGCCAGGTCAAAAACAACTGCTAGGAGCAGGTCCAAGTGAGCCAGACTGAGCTCAGGTGAATTCCATTCCCTACTCTGTCTGGTCTGGAGGGTTGCAAAGAATATATTTTGGGCTTGGGTTTTTATTTTTCCAGTTAACAATTTTACCACTATGAGCTTGCTGGAGCTTCTTACAACCCTCTTTATTTTCAATTAAGTTTTTATTTTCAATTAAGAACTAGCCTATGTTACTTCAGTTTCACGAGAGATGGGGTAAAATAAACTAAGTTAGCAGTCTAACATTTTCAAGCTTTGAAAAGAGTGAGAATCTCAACTTTGCTACGTGTCCAATAGAAAATGCGTATAAACATCTGTTTCAGTACAATTCAAAAGTAACAAGTATTTGAGAACAAATCTATAATTACTTTTTTCTCAACTAGAGTGGGACAAAACTGTCAAATCAAAATTACTAATTTTGTTCTTAGGCAGGGAAAGGGAAATTTCAATTTCTTTTGGTTTTAGAGGAAGTTGGACTCACATTTGAGGGATTTTTCTAAAACAAAGGAGAACTAACTTTTTTATACAGAAGTTGATATGTTTGTACAGTTTTGTGGGAGAAGTAACTTTCAGTAATTGATCAGATATTCTTGAACAGGAAATAGTCAGTGTACTTCTCAGCTTTTAATGAAAGATAACATAAGATAACACCATGTAGTCTTTCTGTTATATTAAGTTCCAAAGAATTGAAGCTTTTGAAAGTAAGTATTTTTTTGCCTTTATTTTCTCTGACCATACTTAATAATTCATCAGTTGCTGTTTACTGGTGCCAGATTTTACTGCATGTTGAATTCTTTGTTTTAGTTAATTGGAATTTTCCTGATGGGACAATCCCTCTGGTGAACACTTTACTTTAAAAAACCTTTCTTTCTGTTCTGGGCAAACATTCCTTTCAGTCATTTGTGGATATTCTCAGTTCAGTCAGAGAGAAAAGAGAGGGTTTTCTAACCAGGTGAGAACCTGGGAAGTAGTTGGGAATGAATGTAAATAATTCTCTAATCTATCTTGTTATTCACATTGTTTATAGATATGCCCTGCCACTGTGCGTCATTCACTGCACCCC
The DNA here is from genome assembly GCF_024509145.1 of Vidua macroura. Classification (NCBI taxonomy): domain Eukaryota; kingdom Metazoa; phylum Chordata; class Aves; order Passeriformes; family Viduidae; genus Vidua; species Vidua macroura. The sequence goes on along the minus strand of NC_071611.1, from coordinate 71,776,909 downwards.
AATGGTGTGACATGTTTTTACTGTAAGACCAATGAAATTAATCTTCTCGATGTTCTCTATATATAGAGAGGTACATTTGAAATAAATCAGTTCATTCTCTTTGCCTTCTAACTTGGAGTCATTTCATTCCCGTCCTGCTCAACAGCCACAGTCATTCTGTTTTGACACCATGATCAAATAGTTTAAAGAAGAAAGCTTAATTCTTACCCAAAAGGATGGTAAATTGGTCTGGCACTGCAGAGAAGACAAAGCCAAAATTTTACAGATGTGTAGAGCAGAATGTACAGAACATTCAGTCTTAGTATACCTTGTTGGGAAGGAACAGAGGAGACATGTTCCAAAATATTTGGAGGCCTTGCTTGAAGAAGACTGCCCAGAAATATGTGGAAATCCTTCAAATATGGAATCCTGTCTAACCTGAAAACAAGGCATGTTTTGAGGCTGAGGTTGTTTTGTTTTGTGTTTCAGGAAAGGGTAGTCTGAGAAAAGCTGTTATGCCTTCATTTTCTGGAGAGGCTTTTGACATGGAATAATACTGTACTATTTGTGTACAGAAAGAACTATACAAATGCTGAGAAAATGTACTTCATTTTGTTGCTGTTTTATCCTGTAAAATAATTTTATATGTATTTTCATCGCTCAAGCAGATTTAGTTTATGTCACTCCCTCTCCCTTAAATGTTTCATCTTGCTCTGCATGACTGTCTTTGTGTGATGTATGGCAGTGAAACTGAAGCCAAATAAAAGTGCTTCAGTAGTAAAGACAGGGATTTGTAGTACATGTAATAACTGTCTTTCCAATCCCCTTTTGTAAGATGCAGAAACATAACCCCACACTGTGGTCTTTGATTTTTCTGGAGAGCAGATGGTGCTCTAAAAGCTATGCCTAAACTGTAATCCAGAAGCATGACTCTTGTTTGTGCCCTGTGTGTAGCTTGGGTTTATTCTCTCCTCCTTGTCAATTTACCTCTGGGGTACACACATCCCTGTTCTTTCCTCCACTGTGTTTTTAAGGCAGGCAGGCAGAGAGGAGAGGGATGTGTTTTGGCTGAATTGAGGTCACTTAGGGACCTAGACATTCAGTGAGTCCTGTGTCATGTGTTTTAGAAATATTGAGAGAGACTGATGTTTCTGTAGCCAGGTTTTATAGTTCCACCTTAAAGAGGAAAAAAAAGTGCATGTAGTCTTGATACACCTGACACCCGATTAGATTTACTGCTGCAACCCTCCTCCTTTGTCCTTACACTATCCATGAAATAATTCCAGTGTAAAGACTTGACTGTGTGTAGCTGTCCTGGTGTGCGCCCTCCTGGAGCCCTGACCGCACAGGGACTGTTCTCAATGTGCTCAGTTCTCTGGCACTTAAGAAAGTCACCTTGTCTCCTACTCATGATTCCTTCCACTCAGGCTGATGTTCTTGTTCTCACAGTGTGGCTTCCTGCTGTGGTGCATGGCTCCAAGCCCTTCCAATGGGGCAGAGTTTCTCTACCACAGGATTATCCGTCCCTTCTTCCTGAAGCACGAGGCCCAGCTGGACAGTGTTGTGCAGGACCTGAAAGACAAGGCTGCAGAGACTGCAGACACCATCACTAAAGAAGGTGAGCAAAAGGCCCTTCACTGGTCACAGCAAGTAGGGGGAATTGCACTGGGGAGGTCTTATAACTGCACTTAATATTCATCATTTGGAGGAAACAAAAATAAATTGCAAGAAGACAATGTAAATTACAGTGGAGAAGTTAAGTCTGAGAAATGGGGGCTGCAGTGGATCTTGCTTTCTAGAATTGCAGTTAGCCTAGAATGAGTGGAACAAATTGAATTGTTTTTGTGTCTTCCCATCATACACACCACTAAAAACATTATTTCTAGAGGCAGGTCCAGACATAATTTTCATAAATACAGTTATTGTTTTAGTGTACCCTCATATCTCCTAAAATACTCCCTCAAATACCTGGTAGTACAGAGGGGCTCCCAGTTGTGCCGTAAACAATTAACAACAATACACAGCAATGTGGAAAGTGCAGTTTTCCCATGTATATGTTTTTGCATTTTTCCTTCCTCTGGAGATCAAAGGATTCCTCGCTCTTAAAGGAACTACTTATGTTTTATTTTTATGTATTATAACAGCCTGTAGATTGATTCAGTTTTTTATTTCCTTGCGTTCTGTAGTGAACCCTTGCATTCTAAAATATCTGATGATGGTTTTATGAATAAGAGAAGGAGATGTATTAGGTAGCTAAAATAAAGGTTTTTTTAAGTTTCACTTGAAATTAATTTTATTTATATGCTATTTCAAAGCATCTTAATGCTCCATTCCACCAAACAATAAGTGCAGCCTCATTTCATCTTAGCAACTTTCCTGTCTGCTTAAAAGATCTGCCTTGCTCAACTATTCTTGGAAATTTTGCTGCACAATTCTTTCCGAGTCCTTATTGTTAGGCATGTACCTTAATTAATGTCCTTTGATGTTGCATTTGGGATTTCCCCGCCCTTATTTCATCACTTATTCTTTCTTTTTCCTATTTTTTATATAATGATTTCTACCAAAAAACCTCAACAAACCTAACAGCAACGACAAAACAAAACAAACAAAACCAAACCACCAAAATAAAACAACAACCTTTTTTTTAAATGACCGTGCATACACAAATATTACCATTATTCCAAGCCTGTTTTATCATTATGGTATATTTCTTGCTGCAAACCTGTATGTCCTTAACACTATGAGCAGCCCTGTTTTAACAATACCATAGTTATTGCACTGCTCCTTACTTATTTTTTTTTTTACATGTTTTTATGTTAAGTTTTATCACTATATCTAAGTGTATACAAAAGCTATGATTTTCTTCTGTGTTCTTTCTCTTGTGAGTAGAAGGAAATATTTTTTCATTCAGTTTGAGAACATTTGATAACCGACTTTGTAGGCCTATGACTAAACTTGATTTTATTTTCCTGCAGCCAAGAAAGCAACAGTAAACTTGCTGGGTGAAGAAAAGAAGAGCACTTAAACTGGATAAGTTTCTCTACCACCTCCTTTGTGCAGCTTGATGTTACTGGGGACTGTGGTATAAGTTCAATAATATTGCCTTGGAAACATTTTGATATATTAAAGGAAAGTGCTGTAAGTTTACTTACTACTTTGCTGTGACTCATAGAGAGTATGCATTTTTATTTAAAAGCAATGCAGTGGGCAGCATCTGAAGCTTAATGAAAATATTTTATTCATCTTCATGCAGAAGAGTTTCAGTAATCTCTTTCTGCAGTAACATAAATAAAAAGTATATATCCCTCAGGCTCTGCACTTTAGTTGTCTCTTTGTCTATGAAATTACTCTTAACACTTTGATTGTGGTGCCTCTGGTAGCACAAAGCTATTTCATAGGGAAAATTCTGAATGGATCTTCTTGAATATACAGGGAATTACTGTTAGAGATGGCATAATGGATGTATTCCCCACCACTAAAGCTGTAAATTGTGACATTACGTGTTCTAGGCACCTGATTATAGAGATTATTCACTGTTGCATGTTTTATTGTAGCACAGTATTTGGTACAATGTGTGTATTCTTAAATGGATGGATACTAAATATAGGAAAGAATAACTTCCTTGGTGTGATCAAGCTTATATTGGCCTGAAGTGATTTGCTAGATATGGATGCATTAAATCCCACAAGATTAACACAGCCTGACTGAAGTACAACTTCTTGCCTATTCTTGCTAAAACAAGTTGTTATCCAAAATTGTTCAGAGTGCTTTTTAAGATCACGCTCAAAAGCACAAGCCACCTTTAGCTAAGGAGTGGTACCATGACAAACTTTTTTTCCTGAATTCCTTTTAAAGTGTCACCTGCCTTGGATGTCAGACCCCAGAATTACATCATTATGGGGACAGACCACAACTCCCACAAGCTTTTTCTGCTCATAAAGATCTGCAGTCTCTTCTGACTATACTAAGAACAACTTTCTATAAGCACTTAAACTTCCTGAGTGGAGATGCTCTTGTTATTTGATATATTCCTGACCAATCAGTAGGAGCGCAACCAAAGTTGCTAAGAGAATAAAGGGGTTTTTTACAATCAATCTGGAAAAAAAAAAATTTCCTTAGATTTGTATCTGTACTCTTTCACACTGTAGTATTTTCAACAAAAACGATTACATTCATTAATTAGACATGAATTACTGAAATTTCTGTGTTTTCTTCTCCATGCTGACATTTCTTTAAAGCCTAGAGTAATTGTACGGCAGTTCTCAGAGCTCACAGAACATACAGAAAGGATAACTTAAGCTTTTGATAGGATAAAAATTATTTACAGTACACAATCTTGAATTCTAAAGACTTAATCTTAAAATAAAGTTTTGAGGACTTCTTACTTTCTGCAACAAATTGTTGTATAAATGTTCATTGTAAATTTTCAGATGCAAGAACTGCAAAAGAGTGAAGTACACAGTGCAACTCAGCAGGTCAGTTTTAACCTGGAGAGATATGTTTTATAAGAGGGGATGTAAAAGTGTCATAAGAGAAAGAAGTTTAAGCTTTGAGCTGGAAAACATAGCCCTTAGGGGTGGCATCTTGGATAGGGAAATATAAGTCCTGCTGTACCTTGTGTTCTGTAGGACAGCATGCAGTTTGTCATTTGAAGAAAAAATGAAAGATTTCTTAGCTAATCATTCCTTGACAACTTTTTCTTACGAGGGGATATGCTGAAGAGGATAAAGTTTACAGCAAAGTTCTAGGTTTTAAGCATGTAAAAAGTTTGAAGTATATCACCATTTAACTGGTTTAATTTCTTGTCTTAACTTCTTCTGTTGTAAACCCACTGGACTTTCTGGTAAGCCTTACTAAACCTTAGTCCTGTGTTTTCAGCTCTATGTAAAGCACTCATGTGGCCACTGTAATTTAGTTTCACTTCTTGAGATTAGAAGTAACTAGATGAAAATAAATGAGGATTCTTAATAGACTGTTTGATTTCAGTGCAATGCACTACATAATTTACTTATCTAAAAGCTTACAGTAAAATTTTAGATTTTTCAAGTGTAATGATGTCTGCAGTAGAGAAAGGATTTACTCTTAATTTCTTATACTACTAAACAGTTCTTCCACTGTTATTAATGGGGATAAAACATTCTAGGTAGATGTTAGATAAGTGTTAAAACAGTCCCTTGCATCTCTCTCAGAACTTGAAAGGCTTTAAATCAACTTCGTGTCTTTACCAATTTGATATTATCAGCACATACAATCAGTGCTCTTTTGTCAGATTTCTACTTGAATTAGAGCTACAGTTTGTTGTTAACAGAAGTTGTCCTTGGTTTTTTGCCTTGATGCAAGTAGAAATGTCTGAATTTCTGCAGCAAGTTATCCTTTCCTGGAAGTAACTCCACTGGCTGGCCCTGCAGATCAATGCTTTTCTTTGTGTCTTCACAACATTTATGTGCAAATGTTGGTACACACATCTGCTCCATGTCTTTACTGAAGCTGTAATGTGCTAAATAAAAATGGACACAAATAAAGAGATTCCTATGGGACTGGTATGATGTCTCAGCATTTCTTAAGAACCTTATACCTCTACAGTGAAATCGTGGCTACTTCAGGAAGGCAGAAGGTCTTTACAGGGTATTCACTTTTTTTTCCCCTTCCCTGAAGTTCATTACTGTGGAACCACTAGAAACCTCTTAAACTCCAAAGGAAGTGTCTCTGCCCCATGCCAATCTGAGGGTGCAGCCAAGCAGATTTAGAGCATCAGGCCCTTACAGAAGAGTTTGGAATGCAGAACTCTTCCCAACTGTGAGCCCCATGAGCATCTTTCTAGGCTTCATAGCCTGGCTTACCTGAGAATCATTAAGGTTTAGGATTCTCTAGAAACATAGAGAGGAAAGACTGTAAACTACAGGGATTTTGAAGTTTTCCTCTCCTATGGGTTTCCTGGTGTTCCATAAATGACCTCAGCAAACAATGCTGAATACTTTTTGGCAATGGTGTTACACCTACCTAAAACTTCTGTTGCCACTCTTTATAGGACATTTTGTCTGCTTTATCTGACTCCTTTCCAAACTCAGCAAAAAATGAAAATAAGTTCAGGAAAACATAACTTCCCTCACCAATGATCACATCAAGCATCAAGCATCACATCAAACATCACCAAGCATCACCTCTAGTAATAAAATAATGAAAACTCTCCAAACCAGAGCAAGCCAATTAACAAAGCATAGAAATTCTTGTAAGTAGTGGAAGGTGTGACTAGTATTTGTCAGGTCAAACCCTCACTACATTTAATTTGACAAATAAAAGGAAGTTTCTTGAGTTTGCATTCCAGTCTTGCCAGCTCTTTCTAAATAATCTGAGAATCAATTAGAATTTTTATTACTAATTCTTTAGTCATTTTCCACCCCCATTTCATATTCCACAAACAATAGTTTCCTTACGCAAAGGAGGAAGAATGGAGTTTTATAAAACAAAACCACAATTCCTTGTAGGTCATGAGAGATTCTCATTTTCTGTAAAGGGCACCTGACAAATACAATGAACATCTTGTCTTCTAGAGAACTTCTACATGCAGTGTAATGGAATGAAACTGTTCTTGAGGAATGACAACCCATGGCTACTAAGGAAATCCTCAGTTGTGCAACCACGTTGTTACAGTTTTATGAAAATTTTGTTTCCTACTGGTTCAGAAACCACTAGATTCTGTAGCAAAAAATCTTCAGATGACCACATGAACTCATGAACTAGTCAAGTAAAAATAATTGAAAATGAATTTTCAATTTAGCATACTTTGCAATGCAATGGAATTTACACCTTTGCTGAGGCTATGAAATTCCAAAAAAGTTTATATTTTGTATTACTGGATCTTTGCAGGAGAAGAATACTTGAAGACTTCTTCAACATGTCTAAGTTCTGCTACTTGAGAACAGACAAAACACAAAAAACTATACCCCAAAGAACCCCCAAACCTTGGCAGATGAAAAGAGGCACATATGCTGTTTCATAGGAAATAGCACTACAGTTCAGTCTACTCAGTTCCTACCTGGAGTGTCCTCTGCTCTTTCCCAAATCCCAAAGACCTATCTGTTTCTTTCCATCTCCCTTACACAGCCACTATGGCAAGGAGTACTTTAAAAAAATATATATATATAATAACAATATTTTTATTTAGGGGGAAAAAAACCTCTTTGAGAAGGGTATCCCTTATCCTAAGAGAGAAAATAACCCCACAAAGGCCAGTCTGTAACAGGAAGAAGATAAATTACTGATGTCCACTGACAGAACATGTGGGAATCATTCAAAGCTTTGCCAGGGGAAGTTCAGAGTTGACACTGGGAAGCATTTCTTTACCAGGAGGGTGCTCAGACCTTGGAACCGGCTTCCTAGAGAAAGTGGTCAATGCCCCAAGCCTGTCAGTGTTGAGGCATTGGGACAATACCCTTAATAGTGTGCTTTAACTATTGGTCAGCCATGAAGCAGTCAGGCAGTTGGTTTGGATGATCATTTTAGGTCCCTTCCCTTCCTGAAATAGTATATCCCATTCCATCCTATTCCATTTCACTGCATGTGTAGCTCCAGAGAAGGAATCAAGAGAGCCACCATTTCATGCTGCAAAGTAGAGCACATACAAATATCTCACAGGTATACGTGCCCCAAAGGGGAGTTCTGGTGACAAGTTTCTCTGAAACACACACAAGGAACAGGATGTACACACAGGCAAGCTTTTTTAAGACCAGTTGTTTTTCACAATGCTGTTGAGTTTCTTCATGGCTGAAGGCTGACGACTACATATGGTTACACATTATTGTCACTTCCCAAGTTAAAACATGTTTCAAAATAGCCTCTTTAAGCTCCCTCTCTTTAATTACTTAATTAAGAATTGAATAATTATGGTTGTGTTTCTGCTATAGCAGGTACATGCTATACTTCTGAAAGAATAAACCTCCTATCTCACAACAGTGCTGAATTCTCATTTTTAGTTATTCTGTTATTGATTGCCTGTATCATCACACCTCCCCGATGCTGAATGTCAACGTTACCATCCATTCCTGACACAGAAATTGTTCTAAGGATTGTTACAAGGATTTTGAGCTCATATTTCAAATGTTTGTCAAATTTTTGCTTGAGTACCTAGAAAATTGTATAGGGGAACATATAGGGAAATAACAGACATGGACATTTAGAGAGCTGGACCGGGACACTAGTTCATTATCCATATTCCTCCTGTCCTGGGTGCTGAGTAAATTCCCACTCATGGATGCATGCCTTCCTTTGTTACTGTTGCCACCTACAGGAAATCTCACACAGAGTGTGTTTTTAGCAATGATACTGCATAAGTAAAACCTCACAGAAAATTGTAAAAGACAGGTGGAATAAAAGGACATTCATTATCACCCAGTTTCCCACTTGAAAATAAAATTATAATAAAAAAATTATTCACAGCATTCAGACTAAACATTGCAATATTTCTGTCTTTTTACAGCAGACTTGTCTCCACTCCCAGTCCCACAATGGTCCATAAAATTTTGCCTGTTCCCAGAAATGAGGCATAATCTGTTAACTGAGGAAGAACTGAGGTGGTCTTGACCTGCTTGTTTTTAATCCTCCAAGGAACCCACTTCATTAAAATACGGAAATGAAAATCTAGTTTATAAACTTAACTCTGTCAGGAAGAGGGGAAGTGTGTTTAACTTTGTGCTGCCTTGTTTAGGAACAGATATTGCTCATATAATGTACTTAGTATAAAGCCAGAAATCATAAAAAAACAAAACAGTCCCATTTAAAGATGGGAGGATGAGCAGATAGGAGTTAGGGAACTCAGTCTTCAACTTCCTAATGGTAGTAGTAATCCGATTTCCTAGCAGGGCTTTAAAAAACATAAAGTCAGCTTTACTCAAAATGCCCCCAGAGCTTTCTTTGTTAGTTTGACTAATTCACATTTTATGTATTTGAGCTCAATATTACCCTTTTCAGATGTCTTTCTTGTCTTTCCTTGCAAGATCACTAGACTTTAAAATAGCTTTAGTATTTTGGATTCTTAGATCAGGGAAGTTTGATAAGCAATGCCACTAAGATTCTTTCTCACACACACAGATAGGTCAGACCACTTCTGAAGGTATTTAATTTTAGATCACAGGAAATGATATCCCACAGGACTCAACCTCCACATTTTCCAGATGTCTATAGTCTAAAGCTCTGATTTACAAAAGGTGAGCATAATGTGATCGTAACTTTTCACAGAGCTCTCACTTTATTTAAAGTTTCAGAAAAATTACTTATCACTCAGCAGAATCCAGGAATAATTTAAGTCTAACAATCTGTTGGTAATTATAGTGTTTTATATCACAAGTGTATCTTCCATTCCTGCTATTTTTCCCCATGTTGCAACTAACTGTAGCACTTCGCTAACTATAATACAGTGGATGTGCCTTAATAACCTCTACCCATGTCCAGTTGTTTTCTGCTACAAAAAAACCCTTTTCATATAGCATCTATTGCCACATCTCATACCACATGGCATTTCGTAAGCTCATAGGGATACCATATAACTAACTTCCCAAAATTTAAGCCAGACACTGTAAAGATAGCTCATATAAACTCTTACATCACCAGAAAAATCCCCCCTGAAGATGTCTGTATATGACCACCAAAGTTGCTAAGAGAATAAAGAGTTTTTTTACAATCAATGTGAAAAAAATTTTTTTCCTTTTATTTGTATCTGTACTCTTTCACACTGTGGTATTTTCAACAAAAACGATTACATTCATTAATTAGGCATGAATTACTGAAATTTCTGTGTTTTCTTCATTTTTTCAATTTCTTGTAATTTCTTCAATTACAGCCTTAGAACACAGGACTTCCTCTCCTAAACATTTCTGTTTTAGAGAATCTGCATAACTGCTCACACTGAAAGGTAAGAATTCTCCATAATAGTAAGAAGAGAGCAGGATGGATATGTGTGTGCACAAAGAGAGTCCTTTCCTGCAGAATCCAACATCACTCTGGAACAAATCATGGGGTGACATGGGCAGGGTCCTGTTCTGGCTAAACTGATGCTGTGTTTGAGGGGTGGACTTGAGCATGGACACTATCACAGAGGTTTTGGATGTGAAACAGGCAGCGTGATTAAAGCCTGTCTTTAGGCAGGTATGGAGGATGATGGCTGAAATGTCAATATGGTAGGGCCAGGCAGCTTGAGTGTGTCAGTCCCCCAAATCTACCAAGGCAAGAGCCATGTGCTAACAGTGTAGGGATCAACCATTGGATGGCTGGAAACACCCTTTGTACCACACCACTGTCCTGGGTCTTGAAAAGCAGGTCTTATGGGGGCACAGTACACCAGAATTGAGTCAGACAATGGGATTAGTTTCCAAAGCAACCTCACTTGGGCCAAAGAGCAGGGCACTGAGTAGGAATATCACATTCCCTGTCATGCACCAGCCTCTGGAAAGATCAAATGATGCAATGGATGGTAAAAGACCACACTGAGAGCAGTGGGTGGTGGGACCTTCATACCCTGAGGCACACATTTAGCAAAGGCAACCTGGTCATTCAACACCCAGGGATCGCCCACCAGCTGGTGTGGCCCGGTCTAAAATTTTGTTTATTGTACAAGGGGATAAAGTTCCTGCAGTGATCATTAAAGACATGCTGGGGAAAAGAGTCTGAGTTTTCCTTGTGTCAGGCAAAAGTAAACCCATCCCTGGGATTGTTTTTGCTTAGGGACCTGGATGCATGTGGTGGGTCCTGTGAAAGGATGGAAAAGTTTGGTATGTCTTAAAGGGACTTGCTTTTGGGAAAGACAAGCCAATGAATTATATTAATTACTGTGTAACACTGTGAATTATCATTCATTCATATGATGGCCCTGTGCCCATCACCACATTGGCCACCCCATGATGCCTGTCTGTGAGATGCTGGATTTGGGGCTCTGACCCCGACTCCCTTTTGATCACACATTAATGAAGAGTGAACTTTGATGGAACCATGAGCACAGCAGTGATGGATTCAGAACTGCTTTCCACAAGAAACAGTCCAACACCACAAACCTTCTCTCCTGCCTGAAACTGGTTGTGACAGATGGAGCCCAGGGTCATGCACTCAGGGAACTCAATGGGTTTTTACAGGGATGGTTCATAATTTAAGGGAATGTTATCTGTGTGTGTATATATGTACCAAAAGATAGGAAGGTAATGGGGTTTTGGGAAGTGGGACCTGGCATTACAGAAATTATATGGAATAAGGGATGCCTGTTGTCCTGACTTCAGCTGCAATCCAGTGAATTTTCTTCCCAGCAGCTGTTCATACGGTATTTTAGATTCAGTGTGAGAATAATGCTGCAAACACACTGGTGTTCTGCTTGTTCCTGAGCAGTCTTATCTTAAACCCAGGACTTTTCAGTGCCTCACGCTGTACTGGTGAGGAAGTGTGGCAAGAAGCCAGGACAGGTGACCCAAGCTGGCCAAAGGGATATTCCGTATCACAGATTAGCATGTCCAGTATATAAACAGGGGGAGATTGGCCAGGAGGAGCTGATCACTGCTGGGGGTGGGCTGGGTATCAGTCAGCAGGTGGTGAATAATTGCATTGTGCATCATTGTTTTGATTTTTTTCCTCTCATTTAAAAAAAAAAGTGTAATGTTAATTGTATTTTATTATAATCACTGTCACTTGCATTACTGAATTTTATTGAGTTTAAATTATTACACTGTTCTTAACTACACCCACAATCTTTTTCTTCCTGATTATCCTTCTGTGCATCCCATTGCGGCTGGGGAGCGATGGTACTTAGTTGCCACCTGGGGTGAAACCGTAACAATTAGGGTGCTCGAAGTCCCCTCCAGCCTTGGCTTGAACACTTCCAAGAATGGGGCATCCACAACTTGTCTGTACAACCTGTACCTCATGAAGAATTTCTTCCTAATACAGAATAGCATACAAGTAAGACAATTGCTTCTCTATTATAAATAAATGGCTTACTAAGGCAACCAGATTTCAAAATGGTGCATATTTATTTTGGAAAAAAATAATTGTCTCACCCAACCTTCTTCTATGTTCTTCCACTTTTAATGTGGGTGCTAATGTCAGACATGTAGGTTATGTGTGAAAAGAGATTGATTGTTACACAGATGCAAGGCAGTTACATGCATTCCAGTTCCAAGAAAAGCAGGCAGTTCTACTCAGCTTCACCTCTTCATTTCTTGCTTGTATCTTCACTCCAAAGTCACTGCATGGTGTCCATCTGTACTTGCCCTAAGTACAACTATGTGATGCAACACCGACTCCAGACGTCAATTTATTTCTTTTTCTTCCCTTTACCTTTCTTGCCTCCCTCTCCTTGCTGAACGCTTTGATCACTACCTCCCATCTTCTGAGTTCTTGTTTTGAGTTTGGGAATGGTTTCTGCAGCATACAGCATCACTGATTTACCTAAAATACAGGGAGAGATCAACACATGCCCTTTATGTTAAGAACAGATGTAAAGCCTGGGAGATCTGTTTCCGTCCCCTGGTACAGCAAGCAGCTTGTGAAAAATTCTTGGGGGAAAGAAAAAAAAAAAATGCAGGACTGATAAATGTCACAGTAGTCTGGAAAAGCCTGGCAATCATAACCTGACAATCTCCTAAGTGTCAACATGCTTCCTGCTACTCTTTCCCTCCACCTCCTACTGGTCCAGAACACTGGGGACAGAATGACCAGGCAAAAGCTACATGCATTTTTAGAAAGGCACTGCTGCCCTCCAGCAGGACTCTGATTTTAAATCATCTCCCTCTGTCAGCACTCTTATGCTACTGTACACCCAGCACTCTTCTTGCTCTTTCCTTAAGACATATACTGTTTCTCTTTTATATAGGGATTCATCTTTGGAAAAAATGCAAAAGATGAAATTTTCATTTAAGATAATAATTTGTATTAATTAGTTAAGGGCAGTTGTCTCATTGGTAATTTATGAAAATGGTCAGTAGAAAATTCAGTATTGTGTTTTATCAATTTAGCATCCACACTGATGCACAGATGATGTATGTATCCTAAGAAAATGGTGGAATTTAGCCATTTAAGAACTAAACTGTTTTAAATGTCAACAAAGCAGTAAGCCAAAACTGAACAGAAGCTTTGTTCAATGCAACAATCACACAATGCTCCCCACAAGCCCCTCCAATGACACTGCTGCAGAAGCAGCAGAATCAAAGGCAACAGCATTTTACAAACTTTACTCAATGCTCACAACTTAATTTTGTTGACTTACACAAGCAATGAGATTTAATGGTAAACTGTAGGATTTATAATAGTTGAAACTAATAAAGCAGGCTGTTAACATAAAATAAACCACGTCTTTCTGGTTTATTAACAGGTGAGGTACCTAAACCCAGGCACTCTACTCACGTGTTGGAAACTGAGGTAAACATGGGTTGCCATCATCTTGTTTGAGCTGTATTCGTACTCTACCTCTGTACTGCACATCTCTGTTCCACTCTCTGGGATACATCTTGTTTTTCTGTCAAAAAGGAGACATGACAAAAGGAGAAATGTATTATAACCTGCATTGGAAGACAGAACTGTTTCAGAGGCACTACTGAAAACAACTCCTGGTACTGAGCAATTTTGTCAGTAAACTGTTACAGGGACCATTTAATGTCCCCAGTGGTCTGGACCACAGGATCACAGGTTTTTGTTTTTCTCCACTGCTGCAAACCCTTTTGGACACCTAGGGATAGCAAGTGATAGGTCACAATCACTGCTTTTGACTAATTATAGCCTTCACTCTTGATGAAACATCATGGATTTCTCAGTACAGATGGGATGCACTGTCCAGATACTTCTGAAAAACAAAGTGATTTTGTACCAAGCTTTTGGGTACTTCTGGATGAGGGCCTATATTCTTCTTAGAAAAAATAACACTGTTCTAAATTAATAATTACTTCAGGAAATGACAGTGTGAAGTTACCTCTCTAGAAATCCAGACTCATTCCCTAAGGAAAAAGTAACCAATAAACTATTTAAAGAGCAAGTATGTACTGCAATAAAAAGCTAACATTGTCTGGCTGAAATATAACTCCAAAGGACTGTGAAGATTCCAATTATCAGAATCCTATTCCTATACAAGACTCATTGCAAAGGTCATTATCTTCCATTAAAAACATTCATTTTTAAAAGTTTAATTTGCAGAGTTGCAGCTTGTAAAACCAGCTTTTATTCAGATACACTTTTAAGCATCCAGGGAACTCTTCTAAGAAGGTTGGAAAAACAGAAGTGGTTTTCTATAAGCTTAAAAAGTCACATTGTCTGAGAGATCTGGGATATTCCTGACTTGCATCAGATTTCCAACATTTATGTAATGATTATGGTCAGTTATTATATAAAGCCAGCAAAGCTAGTAACAAAACTTCTGAACCACAACTTACAAAAAATGATATAATGAGAGAATAGAGATGCAAAACAAATTTGGGCATTTTTTGTACATGGGGACTTTTTTGATTACCTCTAGTAACACATTGAATCCTACTGCTGCACATACATCTTGGATTTCTGTAGATGTGGGATTTTCAACAGCCTGTTGAAACAATGTGTTAAAATTAATTAGTTTTCAACTATGACCTGCCAATAAAAAAACCAGACCAGTTTCCCACCCTATACTCAGTAATTAGGAAAAACTGATGTGGAAAGAGAAGGTACAAATCTAGTGTAGAAGTCATTTGTCAGTGATGCTGTGCTTTAGAAAACATTAAAAAAAAATAAAAAAAGAAGAGCTAAGACATCAGGAAACAGATGAGATAGAATTCACTAGGACAGAGGAGCAAGTTAAAGAATTGCTTAGAAAAAGTAATGGAAATGAACAGTTATATGTACAGAGATAACCAAAAGGTGTGAATCAGCAACACAAGGACCTTTTAGCAAGGACTAAGGGAGGGAAAAAGCACAAAATTTCTATCCATATGAGAGCAGACTCCTCCCATAGGTAGACCTATGATACACAACTTGCATACTCAAGAAAGATTTTATTTAAAAAAAAAAACCCAAACCCTAAGCAGTAAGGAAAGCCCTTTATATTCCCAGAACTGATTGCTAAAATGATTACAAATGAGTGAGATGACAAAAAACTATTTCTGGACAGGTCCAAAGCAGCAATACCTACCATGCCTGTGTGTCACATGCACAGGACATAGCATATAGGCTCATATAGTCAGTCACTAGAACCCAGTCATTACCTGGCCACTCTTTTCTGCATTGCTTTCAAATTCTGCAAACTGTGCACACAGCTGAGTGTATTCAGCTCCTCATTACTCCGCCTGCTTGCTCAAGGTGCTGCTCCTTTTGAAAGCAAACACTTCAGCTCAGGGCTTTCCTACTAAATTCACATGCTGGCACTAGGTTACCTTCAAATGCACTGTTATTTCCACACCATGGGGGAATGAAAAGATGAGAGATGTATTTTCCAGCACTTTACACACTGCTGCCCTAACAACACTGCAAAACAAAATGTCCTATTTCCCTGCCATCCTGAAAATACCTTGTCTATAGGTATCCTTCTTCCTTCTGCTATTGTCTTCTTGTTATTCAAATAAGCTGGATAAATGCAGATGAATCTAAAAAGAGAAAACAGTGAGTTTAAGCATACTATATCAATTCTTTAATGCTTATGCAGTATTTTCCTAGTAAAATAGAAAATAAATGTCATGGCTACAACACAGAAGTTCCCACAGCAGCTTAGAACAACCATTTGTTTTGCCTAGACTGCTTAGTAAGATACTGCAAAATCCCACTTTATCATAGACACTGCATGACACCATTTTTTGGGGCACTACGTGTACAAGGGATGGCACTACCAATTCTGAGGGAAAAAAAAAAAAATAACAAACAAACCAAAACCACGAGGCTGAAATAGAACATTCTGACCTATTTCTTACAATCTTGAAACATGGAACACACGTATTTCCCTGAAAAGAATTAACATTAAAAAGGTTTTACTACACTACAGATCACCCCAGATTTGGGTACATTTATAAAAGGTACTGAAACACTGCACTCTTAGAAACTTGCTTAAGATTTTTCCATAGATTTACACCTGTCAAGCACATACACAGGATTAGCGTGACAGAACCTCAATTATACTAATTAGACAAGTAAAAAAACCGACTAGATGAGATCAAGGGCATGTGGAAGAAGGTCCGCACTGATTTTAATAAGGATCTATGAGAGCATAAGAAAATAGGTAAAATGAGTAAAACATATGGTGCAGACAGATTCCAATTAGCTGAATGACAAGAGAGTGACAAAGATCACGTTCCTGGCTCTAAAGACCATCCCACATCACCTCAACTCCTACTGTTTTCTCCTTCTCTTGCCCAGTAGTGTTCTCCACTCTTTGCTACTGCTATCTTTATGAGCCGACTACCTCTGTGTTCTGCCTGGGAATTCCAGTCCCCTTACTGACTTCCCAACCACACAAGTGTCACCACCACCCCTCGTCCCACAGGGATTTAATTTCAACCACCATCATCCCTCGCTCCACAGGGATTTAAACCACCACCCCTTGCTCGCTCGCGTTTTCTTTCTCGTGAGCCGTGAATGACACGTAAACAAACGAACCCAGAAAGACCCGACCCCAAACGAGCCGTTCTCACGGTACCTCTCCTTGTCGGCCGGGGACGCTGCGCCGGCAGCGGCGGCCATGACAGCAGTACATCCCCCGCCCCGCCCCGCGCCACGGCGGCGGAGAGGGCCCGCCCCCAACGGCCCGGTGCAAGATTCTATTGGTCAATGCGGCCATCTGTCAAAAGTCGCAGCCTGTGAGAAGGCGCCACGTCGGCGCCGCGGTCGCGCGAGCGGCTTCCGCCAGGCTGAGGGAGAGGGGGTGGGATGGCGGCGGGAGGGGCTGGGGCTCTGGGGTTGTGCGGAAATGCTGTGGCGCACACCCGTGAACAATGGGCTGCAGTCGCCGATGAAACACCATCCCAGCGGGTCGATGGGCGGTACAAAGTGTGTTCGGAGGGCGCCAAGACGCCGTGTGGTGCCCTTCACTCACAGACCTTTTCATGCAAACACGATGCATGAAAGAACGATCTGAGAAATGCCGGGAAATGTTTATTTGGTATTACCACAGCTTCTTGTACAATTGCATGAGAAAAACAGGCTAAAGCTTAAGGGAAGAACTACGGCGTCAGTACTGGGTCCAATCCTGTGTCTCACCTTCATTAAGGCTGTGGATGAGGGGCAGGTGCACCCTTGGCGATGGTGACGCAGCAGCGGTGCGCCCTGGCTGGTGGCAGCGAGCTCTGAGGGGCGCTGATACACCACAGGGTCGCGGTGCTGTCCAGAGGGACCCGGACAGGCTGGAGAAAGGGGCTGACAGGAACCTCAAGCAGTTCAGTACGGGAAAAACCAAGTCCTGCAGCTGGGAACAGCCCCAGGCACTGGCACGGGCGGGGAATGCCCCGCTGGAAAGCAGTTTGGCAGGAAAGGCGCTGGGGCTCCTGCTGGACCCCAATCTCAACATAAACCAGCGACGTGTGCCTGTGATAAGGCCACTGGCGTCTGGGCTGCACCACAGGATGTGTTGCCAGCTGGGCAGGGGAGGTGATCCTGCCCCTTAACACTGGCGACGCCACACCAGGAGTGCCAGGCCCAGCACTGGGCTCCCCAGGACAAGACAGACACGGACACAATGGAGAGAGTCCAGTCACTGGTCACCAAGGCCATAGAGGGACTGGAGCAGCTCATCCTGGAGAAGAAAAGGCTCAGGGGATCTCACCAATGTACACAAACGCCTGCAGGGAGGCTGCAAGGAAAACAGATCCAGGCTCTTCCCAGGGGTGCCCAGTGACAGCACCAGAGGGGATGGGCACACACTGAAACACAGGAGGTTCCCTCTGAACATCAGGAAACTCATTTTCCCTGTGAGGATGACCGAGCACTGGCACAGGTTGCCCAGAGAGGTGGCAGTGTCTCCATTCTTGGGGATACTGAAAAGCTGGATGGGAATGATCCTGCACCATCAGCTCTTGGTGGCTCTGCTGGAGCAGTGGTCACACCAGATGACACCCAGAGGTCTCTGCCAGCCTCAACCATTCAGTCACCCTGTGAATTTCACATGTCATATTTTGTGTACTCTTACACTCTTCATACAGCAGCAATGTACCAGGACAAAGAGCTGATGGTATCTATTCAGTATTTATCTGTGGTGGTGTCTTTTTAAATTTTTCTGCTCCACCAACATATCCAGCTGGCAACAAACTATGGAAGAGGGAATGCTAAGACCCAGTGCAACACAGTGGTTTCCCCAGGGGAGAATTGTAAGTACCAGTCATGAAAACTTGGAAGAGTTAAGAGAAGCTTCAGAAAGAATCAGGGTGGCACAGTTTAAAAAGTTATTGTCTATTCAGGCTTTTGAAAGATGAGGAGTTTTGTTCTTATGTCTTTGCTCTCATTCTGTCAGAATGAATGCACTGTACAGAGTACTGCAGAAAACATGGAACAGCACAACTGTGTGCCAGCATCAGGAGCAAGCAGGTTTTGGAAGTGTGACTGCAGCTCTCTGGGACCAGCTCAGCCACTTGGCAGCTCCTCACAAACATGACTCAACAAGGTCCTCAGCTGAAAAACAAGGTTATGTAAGTGAGGTGTGCCAGATATGAAGAAAGTGTTTGATGCAATACTTGTCCAGTGCTAAAGACAGGTTTTTTTGAGGGTTATCTCCAGATTATCATCAAACTGACCGATACAGAAAGTGTAGCTTTCTAAGAGGTAATCCATTTACAAATAATTACTTATTTTGTTGCTTAGCAACAAAAGGTTCTCGTCTTGTTAGCAGTAGCTTGATAATGGATTTCCTGTGGTTTTTCTTTCTTTTCACAGTGTTTTTGTTTTAAATCTCCATTACTTGCACACACATGTCTTTCTATTGAATGACTTTTTATTGAGATCCCTACCACCTAAATAGTGTCAAGAACTGCCATTACCCTGGGAGCTGTCCTGTTGTCGAGGTTGTCACTGCTTAAATCTATGCATCAGCCAACATGGGCAGAAGCTTCTTCTGTCAACTGCTGTCACCTGCTTTTAGCAAGACAGATGTGGTTTGTCAGGAAGGAGAGGGGTGTTAAGTGCATCGTGTGTGCACAGAGTGAATATGGACAAACCATGTACAATATAGTAATAGTCTCTGTGAAGGGCATGATGTGTGCAGGGCACATTCATGATCTGACCATTGCATGAAACGTGGTCATCCTACACCTTTTTACTGCCATTTGGTTTGAACAATATGCATTGCTCTTTTCTTCTGGGACACAGAGGTCTGAACCTACCAAAAGGATACAAACATAAATCTCTGCAGGACAGTGCTCTAGCAGGGTTTGAACTGAAGAACAATCAAATCTAATCTTTTAGGAAGTAATGCTAAGAAATACTTATTTGGCATTGCCACAGCTTCATCTTTTAAAAATTGAAATATAGGCTAAAACTTAATGAAAAAATACTAAAACTTACTCCATACTATTCCCTTAGATTTCTATAGTGATTTTAGTGCCTCAATTACATTGTAAAGCAATTTCTGCTGCTTCTCCTTGAGAAGAAGTGCTCTGATACTATGTTAAAGGCAGTGAACACAGGTGCAGTTTGTGAGTACTATCATTGCATATTAAGATTGCCCTCAATCAGTCCAGCTAATACAGGGCACTGAGAAAGGTTTTGTGTGTTTTAATGCTGTTTTATTTGACAGTTGCATGTTATTTTTTTTTCTTCCAATTCACGTAGCTTTTAAATACCAACATATTAGTGGCTTATCTTGTAAAACAATATTTAAATTGAGTGTTGCAAAAGATACATAGCGTGTGACAGCATTTGTTAAATAGAAAGGGTATGAAGACAAAAATTATTTTCCACATCTTTTTCAGATGGAAAAATAATTTTAAAATTGTCAGAAATGGAGTTTGTGGAATTACAGACTGGATCACATGGCAAACATAACCGACCACACAGAGGAAGCACGGGTTTTTTTTTTTTTTTCTGCAGATCTTGTTATTACTTACCAATCTCCTTTATAGGTGCTAGAATTCACAATATCTTGGAACCAGGATGCCTAAAATGAAGCAGTGAGTAGAGACATGTCATTTAATCCCCATCATCACTGTAGAATCACTTCACTGAGTATATGGCATCCAATCACTCCATTTGTTCTAGTGGCATAAGGAATACATTTCAAAGTTGAATTCTAGATATTTCCAGCCCGAGGAATTCAGAGACAGAAGCAGGTCACAAAGCATTCCAGCTCAGGCACGCTGTAGCTGCATGCATTTCCCAAGTATCTGCTGGCCCTGGACTCAGACATGGAACAGAGCACTCAACACCTGACAGGTTTTGAACAATTTAAAGCAGTATGACAAGAAGGTACAATTGCTGGTGAGGATAGGACTTGTACACATCTGCAGCAAAACATCAAGACCACAGATAATGCCTTTGGAGAGTAGTAGCAGGGATACTGGTCTTGGAAAGCTGTGTAGAACTTGCTGAGGTTATTCCTGTGTCTGTGGCCACTGGAGTGCTAGGGAAGGGGCAGGGACTGAAAATTACACTATAAAACCCTAAAGCCGAGAATTCTGTCTCTGTATACAATGTAACCAGCAAGTCAGATGTCCTGACTGAGACTCTATTTTTACTATTAATGGTATTTGGGGAAGAAAAATAACACCCCCCCCCCAAAAACCCACAAAACAAACAAACAAACAAAAAACTCCCCAACAAAAACAAACAAACAAACAACAACAAAAAAACCCCACAACAACCACCCCTTAAGCCTCAAAGAAAACCCTTCCCAAACAAAACAACCCAGCAACAAGAGCCCTCTACAAATATGAAATAGCAATTCAAAGTGGTTGTGATAGATTGCTGCAATTCACCTGGGGTAAATGCAAATGCCCTAACCGGAAGTGGGAGCCCAAGAAAATGGAGATGATTTGAGGTGACACAGTTTGTATGTGACACAGGGTTTTACTGGAAGTGTCATATACACCTTCTTATTCAGACCTGGTATCCATTTTCAGTTTCTTCTTACTTGAGGCTACACTCCAGAGTTTAAACATGCTAAAAAATACCTATATAATAATAGGACCAGTGAAGTTATTCAGGAGAGGGCAGATTTTCACCTGGATTGGTGGAGCAGCTCTGTAGTGGACTGCAGATGAAACATAGAACAGGGATGTAGAGGGAAATCTTGATTTGTTCAATGGACACTGAAGGGAAAGGGGCAACATGGGAAGGATTTGCTTCACAGTTTTTGGAAATGAGAATTCCAGGAGGATATTTTAAAGTGAACTATAAGGGCTGGGAAAAAAAAACACAAAACTTTGTGAAAAATGCTTCATGAATTATGACTCAAGTTGGAAGTAACAGGCAGGTCTGTCCAACAGTGAGTTTTCAACAGCACAGAGAGAGAATGATGCTGTCTTTCATTTTGTTTCATTTTGCTGGTATTTACTTATCATGAGACTTCAATACGCAGAATTAAGCACTAATTGCACTTTTACAAGACTGTATGCTCCATTTTCCCAAAGCAAGGGGTGTCCCTACCCATGGCAGTTTCCACCCAGAACTGGATGATTTCTAAGGTCCCTCTCTACTCAAGCCATTCTGTGATTCTGTGATTTTTAAATCCATAGACTACCTTTCAGTTTTAATGATTAAGAATCCTGTCTGCTACATAAGTGTTATCAGAAGGAGCACTATCTCATGCCCATACAGAGAACACCAACACAGCATTCCTTATGAATCAGCAGAAGCACCGCTTCCGTTCATCTCAATGGCAGAGGACTATAAATGTCAATAGCTTATTTAAGGAGTGTGGGATGTTCTAAAGCCACTCGAGGCTTAAATATTTCAATCTGTGTAAGAGCTGCTGACAAGGAGCCTTGAAACAACCAGCCTGACTTGTACAGTGTTTAGAGCTAAAAGTCTTTTGGATTATGTCACCTCAGACCTTAACAATAGTCAGGTAAGATGCACAAGCCCTTCCTTGCTACCAGTGTGCTTTTTGTACAGAGGACTGTTAGAGAAAAAAGGGCAGAATTAGACTTAGCCTACTTTCATTTATATTTAATATAATAGTCACTCAAAGTCTCCTTGTTTTTGTGATCCCTACTGATTTTGAATTGCAGGTGATAATTATAATGCTTTAAAAATTATTATTTTTAATAAACCATTTATATTTCTAGCAAGGCAATTTACTTTTCTGTATATAAACCAAGACTTAAGTGCATTTTTTTCTAGAACAACTTGAAAATTAGAACTCAATATGAAAAAGTGGTACAACTATTAGAAAACAAGGGATCTTAGTAATCAGCAACAATGCCCTTTTTAAAATTTAAATACTTTTGTCAAAGTCTAAAGTGAATAGGGGAGTGTAAAATATGTATGTAAATATAAATATATATGTGTGTATGTGTGTTGGGAATTAATCAACTTGGGTCCCTTAACAGTTTAATCAGGGACTAAAGAATTAATTCATTACAGGAAAGAAAGATTTTAGTAATTAATAGTCTCTGCTATGCTTATGAGTAATAATGAAATAAGCCTTGTGAAACTTTTGTAAGTAATAGAGGGATTATGGAATTGTATAGTGTCAGAACTAGATTTTGTTTTGTGCAGCTCCTTCTAAGGTGAAACATGAAAGAGAACAGAGAATTCTACAGGTGAACCAGGTTTTTGAGCTTCTTTTTTCCACTTACTTATCTGAAATGTGAGTATCACTAAAATGAAAATGCATGAGGTTTTTTTTGAGCATTTGTTCTGATATACTGAATTACTGAAGTGTCTTAACAACAAATTCCTTCTTAAATGAAATTGTATTTCTAATACAGTAGACAGACACCTAACTTTCAGTAATAGCCAAGAAAACAATTCCACTCTGACAAGGTGCAATCAGGAGGAAATTTTATGTAACACTGCAAGTAATAAATAAATTATGCATAGCAAGACTAAATTCAGAATAAGTATACTGTGAAACAAAATACATTAGAATAATTGAAGAAAGAATTCATTACAGAGTTAGGATATAAACAGTAATGCATCTCAGGCAGAAGCAAACAACAAAATTGAAGGAAAGATAATTGTGGGCCGAGTTTGTTCAAGAGAAACAACACTTACAGGTGGGCAAATTCATCTGATCTCACAAGATGACAGTTTACTTGCAGAGAACCAGCACAAGCTTTTTCATGTTAGATCCCACCAGAAAGGATGGCATTAGATACACTGTTTGTATGTATGGCTTGAGCTCTAGACAGAAGTGCATTTTACTGAGTGAACTAGCTCCCTCTACATCTTCTTGATACGCTAATTGCAATTCTACAGCCACTCAAGCAAAGGATGTTTTCACAAACAGCAAAATTCGAATAATTTCTTTAAATCTTGAAGTGGCAGAGATTCACTAATACATAAGCCTGTAATTGTGTGGAAATTTCCTAAATTTGCAAAACTACTAGGGAGGCATTCCCCAATCTTAGAGTAAGTAAACAGCACATCTGGTAAACTGAAAGTTCACAGCAGAAAATTCATCTCGGCATCACAAGTTAATTGACACCTGCATTAATTATGTTGTGAACTCTTAAAGCACCACACCAAATTCCCTTGCACTTCCAATATGTAACCAAACACAATACGTAAGCAGTTAACTTACCATTCTGACTAAAAACTCAACCTTAGCTACGTAACATTCTCTATAAACACATTTACAGATACAAACTGTTATTCTGCATATAGGAAACTATGATGCAGGAATCTTATTTCTACATGTGATCTGAAATGAAATTAAAAGTGGACATCTCTTCTGGTTAAATGTCAAAGTGCAAAGGAGATGGCTGTGGAACCAGAGAGTGAATACACTTGGGTAATTTGGTATCAAAAGGTCCTCAGAGTTTTAAATGTGGAGAAAGTCATGCTTTACGTTAACTGACACTTCACTTCTGATTCACAGCTTCATCCAAATCACACACCTTATCAAGAAAAAGCTGTCGCACAGGTGGATCCAACTTTGCAAGGCATTACAGTAGATGTAGGAAGTTATATTTAGGTGGAAGTCTACACATGATTTTTAGTGATGCTCTTATGGCTTTTCGTACTATTTCATGAAAACTAGATGGGAAAGACATTTGGGAGGCATCTAGTAACTGTAGCAACTGTACAACTTCTTTGTACAAAGAGTCCACCTAAACATTTTCCAGATTATCCCTACAATACTGACCTCTTTAAGAATGGGAGATATTAACCTCCCTCTTCAAGCCTCTTCTAGGAAAGCAATAGTTGCAATAAATCTCTTCACTGGAAGGACTTACTGCATTGAATTTAATATTGTAAATCTAAAAACTGTCTCCCAGAAGTTTACATATGGTAGACTTTTTTTGGGGGGGTATTTTTGAAGAAATGTATCTTTTCCACATCCATATACTGATGTAATACTTCTGAAGTTAGTTGTCAGAATTACCAGGATTAAGGACATACCCAAATATAAGGTATTTAAATGCAAAGCACTAGAAGCGATTAGACAAAAATGCAGTAAAAAACCAAAACCAAAATAAAACCCCCCAAACCAAAAAACAAAACAAAACAAAACAAAACAACTTCAATTTGCTTTTGCTGTGTTAAAATGGGTGAAAGTCTGAAACTTGGCACATAGGCTTAACATTGGCTGTAATGGCTCAATCCAATGACCTCCTATAAAGTAAACTATTCCAACCTCTTTCAACCAGCCCTAGCTGTTTTATTTACTTTTTTGCTGGCTCAGGTGGCACTTGTCCAACTGTGCACTGACCAAATTCAGCATATCCAAGCAGCACACATCCTACTAACCCCATCAGAGGAGCAGGTAAGAGTCCACTGAAAGGTCATGTAAGAGCCAGGATTCATAGCCAGAAGCATGGAATGGAGAAGAAAACTTCTTTGAACAGCACATGCTATTTTTTCAGTTCTAGAAATAGTATGGATCGTTATCTTTAAGAAGAAAGAGGAAGCTAACAGAGTTATCTTTCTTGGTAATATCAACTTCTATTAAGGGGATCAAGGGGATGGACAGCTATGAAGTACTCCAAAGTAGACATAAAATAATTCAGTTTTCAGATTATCAGGCAAAGATTATGCAGTTTTGTGCTCTACTGGTATACTTCAAAATAATGCCTCATGAATTTCTGCATAAGCTGTTCTCTCTCTGGTACAGCTTATGTAATTTACTGAAGAAAAAAGTAAATCCCTAGGACAACCTGACTCTCTCTGCAACTGTCCCTTTTATCTCCCTCCTCCTTTACCAAAGACAGTGCAGCCAACTTCCCAAAGCCATCAAAGGTATTTGTCTATGTTGAAGAATACTGCAGCTTACTGACATTTATAGCAGAAACTATACTTGTATTCTGCAGCCAAATCCTGCTTGAAACAATATTCCAGTCTCATCAGGAAATTATGGCAAGGCTTCCAATTTTTAAGCTATCATATTTGACAAAGCTGTGAGTATTATCTTTAATCTTTCGGGAGAAAATACTCTCAATAGAGAACTGCACATGAAAAATAGAAATAGATTAATTCCCCTTTAAAGACTGCAATATTTAGTCAGAAGAGCTTACACAGAAATTGAGCAGTAACCTTAACTGTGGCACACTGCAAGAAACTAAAATGGAAGCACATTTTAAAAAGTGAACTACAAACTGTGGGAAGGTCAGATCTCTGCTTTTCACATCAAGAAGACAAAGCTAGAAGATAGTCTGAAATGAGCTTTATGAGTTATCTTTCAGTATAAACTGATTTTTAAGTATAAGTTTGGTATGCACAAGATATGATAAGCTAATTCAAGGACAAATAAAGGTCTGAGCATAAGTCACAAAAAATTCTACCAAAATTGGTAGAAAGAAAGGCAGTGCATCCCAGAAGAACAGTAAATTGAGTCTTGGTTTCCTTAGCTCCTTGCTATTCTTTGTTTTGCCTTGACATAAATAATGTCCTCTTACCTGCTGTGGCAACTTCATACAAATAAAACCAAGGAACGAGAGGTTATCTTTAGCAGCATAAATCAAATCTGACTATCATGACTCTGACATCATTAACAAAATCCAAGACCAAATATACTTATTGCAACCATTTTTTGTATCTTTGATTTTATATTTCTGGGATCTGTTTTTTAGTTAAGCTTAAAGAATATAACTTTATATCCCCATCATAAATCAAACATCATGGATGTCTTTAAATATTCTGAAAGGCTCTTAGTGGATACTAAGTTTTTAGATAAAGAATCAGAGAAATGTAGATCTGGAAGAGATTTCAAAAGATCACTCATCTCTGCACACAGGCAATATGAAATATACTACAGTCCATCCCTATGAGATGTTTCATAACCTCTTCTTAAAACTTCTATAATGGAAATTTAACAACTCCCATGGGAAGCATATTTTAGTGTATCACTACCCTTATAGTTGGAAAGTTTCTCTAGCTTGTCTTTGCTACAAATATAAGTTTACTTCAGTGGATACTAAGAGAAACTTTCCAATTATAATGATCATGAAGTATCCCCAAGTCTATATCAAGAAGCCGCTATAATTTTCAAAGACATTCTGGTGTTTGATACGCATACAATTACTTATAGTTTCATGTTATCTTCTGATGAAAAAACTGATTTCAGTCATTTTTCAGTAACAGAACTGAAACCAGGATTTATTTTCTGAGACTGAGTTTACCTTTAATTCTTTAATTGACAGGACAAATATGTAATGCTGGTGTTAAACAACTATTCTGGATTATGTCGTGTATTTTTTGTATTAGTTGTTAAAAGCCCAGCAAAAAATAAGGATTTAAAAAAATGAACACATTTACAACAAAAGTGGTCTTTCATTTAAAACTCAAGGATGGAGTTCCATATTCTACACCAGCAGGAAGTCCTGACTTTAGACAGATGACATAATCTGTTTCTATCTCACCTTTAAAAGGACACTAAATATTCATTCATATTAGAAATTTAATGAAGATACTGTATGCAAAATATTACAAATGCTAACACGAGGAGTGCTGCTTCTTAACAGGAACATGGCACGTCTCTAAGAAAATCTGACAGGAAGCAAAGAACAAAAGAGCAAGTAAGATATCACCTCTGCCAAACAGGTCTTTTTGGTACTGGCTTTTGTATAAATTGACTTCTGTCTGCTTCTGTTGTGCCTTGATTGTGTTCCTAAATCAGTGCATGATTTATAATGAATTCAATTGATTCATTTCAGTATCAGAAGTACAAAAGCCACAAAAGTGATACACTCTGCAACTGTGTTAAAGCTACCATAAAGGTAAATTGCTCTATTTCAGGGCTTCCTGAAATGAGGGCATTCTGACATATCAGTTATTTAGAAAGCTACCTTTAGAACAACCCAGTTGAGATACAGCAAAACTGATATACCATTTCATTTCATAGTTTGTTTAAACATGCACAGAATGGTTAATGTTCTGTTCTCTCATGTTACTACTTTGAAGTAATCCTCATCTAAATTCAGACTATATTTATATTTTTAAAGCACAAATCTGTTTTTTTTTCAGCATTGTTCTAGTACAATCTATATTTGAATTAAAAAGGCTCGAGGCAGCAAATGTCATGTTTTGCATAAAATTCTTTTTCTACTATGGTAACAAATTTCTTGCTGCCATGGGATTCTTGCGATATTTTTCCTTTCATAATTTTTAAAAAATAAATAAATCAAAAAAACCCCCACAGAGCGCAAATAGAAGCAAAATTTCATCTTATAGTCACTATTACACATTCTACATTATATCCCCAATCAAAAAATGTTTTGTTTTACAAATATTATTTGTATAGATACAATATTGTTTCACGCTTGCAGTCATGAGAACAATTATACTGCGTGGCTACTGGAAATACCCTGCCTTTAGCCTTGTTATGCACCTGAGATGTGTGAAACTGTTTCAATTACAAATATATTACAGAAGACCTAGGGCCTGATCCTGCAAATGTTAAAAGTATCTTACAACAGCCATTTGCCAGTGATAAGGAAGAACAGATATTGGAGGTGCAGAATTATTCCAAGTCAGGCCTTAAGTGCATACAACCACATTATATGGTGACATCTCAAAGTAAAATCCTGTATTTTTATGTAATGCAGAAGTAACACACACAACTTACATATAGTAATAATTTATTCTGAAATGTTCATTTTAGTCTCTAT
This sequence comes from Vidua macroura, assembly GCF_024509145.1. Lineage (NCBI taxonomy): Eukaryota > Metazoa > Chordata > Aves > Passeriformes > Viduidae > Vidua > Vidua macroura. The sequence continues at coordinate 71,748,752 of NC_071611.1, read as the reverse complement.
TGAGACATCACCCACGTCTCATTAATAAAAGAGCAGCCATCTCACCTCAAATACCAGAATATACAACAAGTTACAGCATAGCAAAAAAATTCTACCTACTTTAAGATAAAATCTAATTCAGGTAAAATAATTTTGTTCAAGGTTTTACAGTTACACAGTTGTTTTTTTGTTGTTTTTTTTTTCTTTTTCAGAGCACAAAGTGTAAATTGTTACACCATAACTATCTATGCACATTATGTGACCACAGAAATGTTAATCATTACTTCATAAAATGAACCATCAGTTCCATTCATGCAGAAAAGCAGGCTAGGAAGGCTTGTTCAGCGGAAACCATATTACTGTGAATTTCACAGCCACATGATTAATTATTGTGTTAGATGAACTCACAAATACTAAACATGAGTATATTTTTTTGCATAAATAATACCGATTCTTCCCTGATGTAGTTTAGTTGGTCTGTCTTCTAGAAATTATTGATAAAGCAATATGACTGCATCATTTCTATTGTGCTATTCCATGATTTCAATTACAAGCAATATTCAAAGGATAAGGGGATGAGATGCATGTTAAACATGGGAATACATGTTAAACATACTGTACAAATACACTTGCTTTAGCAATTTTATTCCAAACTGTCAATCAGGTATTCCTGCAAAATATCACCAGTGGAGACAAAGTATACTATCAAATATGGCTTCCAGAACAAGGACCATCTAACAAGAATCAAAGCTATTTACAACAAACAAAACAAAAACAAACAACAACAACAACAACAAAAAAATCAATCCCCATTTTTTTTGTTTCATTTGAAACAAAGTTTCTAAGTAGCTGCTGTATATAATACATCAGTTTTACTTTTTTTTTTTTTTTTTTTTGTTGCACTTAAACAGAAGTTACCAGGTAAGAGCCAGAGTGACGTTTAGGGCTTTGTGTTCCACTGGAGTCAGTGTTTTCAGACTTGGTGTCACGTTTCTTGGTGCTGTTATTCACCGGGGTTGGTATCTGTGAGGGCCGAGCAGAACTATTGTCCACGCTGCTCTTCCTGCGGCTCGGGTTGTAGTTGAAAGGAGTCACCCTTGCTGCCACAGCACCAATGGGGGAGCTGTGCTTGCTTGAGCTACTGGAACTGAATGGAGTACGCTCACTAACAGTACTTTCGTTAATTTCTGGTGCAGGAACGGCATTATTCTGCAGAGGCTTTGTTTCAGTGCCTTTCTTGTCTGGACTGTCTATCTGAAAGAAAGAGTTCAGACGGTTTTCTAAGCCAACGGTACGAACAGGAACACCTCCATTCCCTGGGGTTTGCTTTTCTTGAATCTCTTTAGGATCTCTACCATTCACACCCCCTTTCTCTGAAATACTGTCAATAACAGGGGGAGTATTTCCAGTTGGGGACCTTCCAGATCGAGGGTTGTTAATTGGGCAATCCTCTATCCTCACCCACACATCCTCTGTCTTAGAGACAGCTGGAGCCATCTGATAGATGAGGGTTTTGGAATCAGAGCCATTTGTGGCACCCGAAGAAGAATGCTGAGGATCATTCATTATCTGAGGAATTTCATTTTCTTTTATTTTTCTCCAAGTACCTTTTGCTGGTGCTTGGCTTTCTTTACTTTGCTTGTGTCCAGGGAGAGAACCTCCATGCTGCTTTTCATCTTCACTTTTTGCCTTTTCACTGGATTCTGAAGAAGCTGACAGGATTGAGGAGGAACTTCCAGTTCTTCGCCAAGTACTTACACGAGGAAGTGATGAGGAATGCTTACTGTGCTCACGCTTCCATGTTCCTGATCGGTTGATCAGCAGCCTAGACGGACTCTCAGAATGGGAACGAGCTATGTCATGACGCTTTGCTGGTCTCCCATCATATTCTATGGTAGGGCTCTGATTAGGAGCTAATTTTCGCCAACCACTACTCTGGGCAGGTGAATGAGTGGATAAAGACATATCAGGAAGAGAAGGACTTAAAACTGGGGTCTGCAGTTGGGACCTTGTGGGAGAATCTGGCCTGGAAGGTGACAGAGATTCAAATGAAGCTGACTCTTCTAATTTCCGTCTCAGAGTCGGGCTCGGAGCCTCTTTAATAAAAGTTGACTGACGAACGAGAACAGGTCTCTCAGATCTGTCAGATTCACTTCCACTAGACTTTGTGGATGGCATTCTGGATAGGTCAGTCTTTTTGTTTGATCCACTGGTGTTGAGAGTTTGGTTTAACCCCTTTGAAGCAGACTCACTTCGTGGAATGCTACTGGTACTCTTAGGTAAGGCAGTTTGCTTTGTAAGGTTTTGCTGGCTCATCTGCCTTCCTGGTGGTGTGTATGACATTCTGCCTGAACTTGAGGATTTAGTTGAAGCTGTGCTAGGAGATGATGTTCTTGGCAACTGTGACAGTTTGTTGGGAGGACTGATACCATTTCTTCCTGGGGAAATGGAATTTCGTCCAGGAGATTGCAGAGGCCTACTTAATGGCTGCTGTTGAGGTCTAGAAGGAGTGGAGTCTCTAGATCCTGATCTAGAAGGTCCTTTACTTGATCCACTCTGGTTCAACCCTGATGGCTGCCTAGTCACAGGAGCTGGCTCAGGTTTCACTGATGATTTGGTTCCTCTTGGAGAACTAGTCAAACTTTGGCCTTCACTGGGACTTTTGGAGTTCATGTTTTTGAGTGGGGGTCCTTTTTTGGAAACAGGACTAGTACTTGAAGAACTATTTCGAAGTCCTGGAATATGGATCATTGTTCTACCACGTGAAATTGAAGGCACACTTGTCTGTTGTGGTTGCTTCAAACTTGAAACTTCTGAATTAGAGCGTGCTTTTCCTGTGATCATACTTTTATACACTTTCTTCCCTCCTTTGATTCCCCTACTTTCTGATTCTACTTTTTTAGACTCCAGTGTACTCTTCTCTCCTGGCTTAATAATTCTTGGACCTTTATTACTAGTGAAAGGTTTTTCTTCTTGGTCTGGGGTAAGATGAAATGGTGACCCTAGCGAAATACCAGATTTTAGTGAAAGGATAGAGTCAGAGTCTGATGAAGCTTGTCTAGACAGTGATGCAGCAGCTGCAGCTTGATGCAAGCTACTAACTATAGAATTTGCACCTTCTTGTATAGCTTTCCAGTCAAAGTTTTCTGAATCGGGTGAAAAACCATGTTCTGAATCTGGCCTTTGTATCTCTCTTAAATCCAGTGTTAAATCTTCAGCTAGTATACCACCTGTGTTTCTGGAATTATTTTTTTCACCATCACTCTTCATTCTTGAGGGCTTTTTCTTTTTAGGCATAGCAGAACTAATGCATTCCTGCAGAAGATCATCTTCTGAGTCAATGCTAAGAGAACTCAGAGAGCTGTTTCTAGAGAAGCACACAGGAGTATCTTCAACATGAAATGATTTAGGTGCATAACCAGAAGTCTGTGGTCTGTTGGATTCCACCTGTGGCTCGGGAGCCTCAGAACATTTTGCAGGTTCCCCTTCTTTGCTGTTATTGTTTTCTTGATCAATATCACTGAGGGAGCTAAGAGATGAATTGCGAGAAAAACAAACAGGTGTGTTTTCAATAGCAAAATTCTGCATTTTCTCATCTGTAGCTGCTCCTCTGTCTGGAGTGTCTTTAGTTGACTGAGAGAATGTTTTTGTCTGGCTTCTGCCCACTGGGTGTTTTTGACAAACTTGTGTCCTGTTACTTGGTTGCTGATTTGAAGACTGCTCTGCATTAGAGCACTCTTTACTTTCAATTTCCCTTCCTTCTTTTCCTTTTCTTAATTCTGCCTTCTCCCTTGAAAGGTCAACATCATCATCATCAAAATCTAAAGAACTCAGGGAATCATTCCGTGAAAAACAGTAAGGAGTTCCCTCAATAGGTGTATAATGATGAGGGGAATCAAATGCAAAGCTTCCTCTTACACGCTCTTCATTATTTGGCAATTTGTCATGAAACTCTCTTGAATTATTTTTAAGATTCTGTTTCTTTGCATCTCTATTCTCTGGATAGCCTCTTTCATTACTAGCATTGCTTTTGGGTTCTATGCTTTTTCGCACACGTGCTCTATATTCATTGTTTTGGGAAACAGGCTTTACTGGTGATGTTGGCTTCTTTTTCTCACCTTCTGGTTGGTTTTTATTACTTGGAGATGAAGATGCTTGTTGAATTTGATCCATTATCTTCTTCACTCTGAAAGGTTTGTGACTTTTTCCTTTTGGCATAGCTGAGTTAATGCACTCAGCCAAAATGTCACCCTCTTCTGTTTTGTCGTCATCCAGGCCAAGGGGAGTCACAGCTGAGCTTTTTGCTCTCTGAGAATCATCAGTACTTCTGCCTTCTGTAGGAATGGTGTCTCGCTTTTCAAACTCCCCTGACTCTGCTCCCACACCGACATTGTCTGCATTGGCCAGCTCACTTGGGGGGGATTCTATTGTCAGGTCACTCAGAGATGTAGCTGTTGAAAAATTTATTGGTGTACCCTCAACACAATATACCCGTGGCATATCATCTCCTGGTGTAAAAGTCACGTGCTTTTGTGATTGCAATCTGCTTTGTGAAGGCAAAAGTTTGTAAACTGGCAACTGGCTAGGCTTTCTGGCTACAGGAGGAGGTATTTTTGGAGCAGATGCTTGAGAAGGCTTTTTGGCTTTACGTGAAGACTTCGTTGGCATTGCAGAAATAATACACGCTTCCAGTATTTCAATATCGTCATCAGAATCATCCAGAATGTCTTTTTCTGCTTCAGGTGGCTTCTCTGGTTTCTTCTCTTGGTTATCCTTTGTATCCTCTGGCTGTTCAGGTTCTGCTTCGTTACCATGCTCGTTTTCATGAACTGGAGGCATAATTCTTAACTCCGCATCCTTCTGTATAAATGGCTCGTCAAGGCTCAGAGCGCTCAGGCTAGAAGAGCAAGAAAACCCATCTGGTGTGCTTTCTGTGGCAAAATGTAATAGTGTATCAGCATCTGGCAGTACCTGTACTCTTTGAACAGCTGCATTTACAGCTGCCTGTCTAGGACCAGGCTCTCTCTTCTCTGTAGTGGTTGCTTTTCCTTTAGGTCCCTCTCTTTTTACTTGAACTCCTTGAGCAGGCGGTGGTGTTTTACTTCTGCTTGGAGGCATTGTTTGTCCAGGGCTGTCTGGAAGGTCACTGGGACTTATAATACCACTTACTATTCCACTGCAAGGCTCACTTTGAACTGAACTAGCAATTGAACGGCTTTCAAAACTATCCAGGGAACTTACAGAAGTACATCTGCTGAACATGAGTGGTGTTTCCTGTACATAATGTTCTGGTGGGCTTTTAGGAGTTTGGGCACCACTCTTTGAGGGAGATTTGGCACCTGAAGAAAATTCAACAGCTTTATGTCTAGAGGAATCAGAAGGAGACAAGCTAGAAGTCTGAAGTCTAGTGGATTTTGTTCTGATGTGCTGTGCTGTTGATGTAATTTCACTTGCTGCACCTTCTGTAGGTAGAGCCCCACTGTTCTCCTTCAGTTCTGCAATCTGCAATGTGTTATTGGCATCAGTGCCACGTGTGGATTGATCACGTCCTATTTCATCTTCAGCTGATGACAAGGATGACAAAGAGCTACACCTTGAAAAACATATTGGGGTATCTTCCACGCAGTAAGTTTGTATAGTTTCCTGATTAATAGAGGGAGTCTTACAGGAGGCGGTCTTCTGTGCATGACCACTTCTGCTCTGTGCAGAGCTTGGGTGAAGCTGGTTCTGCCTCTTTGAACCAGCTGATGGGGCTGATGTGCTCCCACTGCTTGGGGGAATATGGTCAGTTTTATTGAGTTGCACTGAAGTAGTCTTTGGAAAAGTAAAAGATGGCTTCTGAGAAGGTGCTGGAACCTCTGTTGAATATTTTAAACTATAATCAATAGGCTGATCAACATGATGTTCCTCTTCATTGTACTTTATGCTGTAATTAGTTGGTCTGTCTTCCTCTTCATGTTGTTCCTCCTCAGAATAACGTTCACTATAGTTGGTTGGCTTATCATCATCATAATCATCAACTTGGCGCAAGGACTGGTTTACTTTCTGATTCATTCCAAGAGTTGGGCCTACTCTGTTCTGATCTGAGCCACTGGATCCTCTTGATCTAAAGGAAGAAACACACTCCTGCTGTCCAAAAGGTGTCTGATATTTCATGTGTTTATCCTCTCCACTTTCAGTATACACAGGGTAGGCTGCGTTTTGGTTCCTTGACTGTCTTTGCTCATTTTGTTTCATTTCATCATCTATTATATGTTTAGGCCTTGCCCATCTTTCATTCTGGGATGGACTTTGCCTTCCAGAATTTAACTGCTCATCTGAGTATTTAAGACTATAATTAATAGGAGTGTCTAGTTCTTCATCATTGTCATCCATGTGATTTGCACTATGAATCTTGTGTGCCAAGTCAGCTGGATATTGGCCATAACTACAGAATTTACTTTCATCATCTTCGGAGTAAGACTCAATGGAAGGTTTCATTTGGCCTCTTTTACCATAGCCATCACTACTGCTGACACTATTTAAACTATCATTTGAAGCTCTTTTGTATTCCATTTTTGTATACGGCACAGGACATGTCCTGTTTGAGTTCTCGGATTTTGGAAAGTATGTATTTGAGTGAGTATGGGCAGAGGCTGACCTCCTCTGGCCATTTCTGTCTTCTGTCAAACAGTGTACTTCAGAAGTGGAACCAGAACTTCTGTCTTCCTGTGGAATGTGCATGCTTGTCACTTCTTCCATAACTTTGGCAATCTGAGCTGCAGCAGTAGAAATCTGCATTCCTATTCTCTTAGAGGAACTGCCAGTACTCTCTGCAGCTTGATGATAGGTATTTAAACCTACTGTTCGATCCCTTTCAACACTCCTGTCTTTCTCAGATCGAGAATTTTCTGCGTTTCCTCTATTGGAGGAGCCAGGCAATACTGTAGTATTTACATATGGTGAGAGCACAGTCATATTGCCAGCATTAAAGCTCTCTGACCTGCACACCCCATCGTCGTGGCGGCTGGCGTCCAGGACATACTCACTGTATATATTTTGCTTATGTCTCTGCTTATTGCGGTGAGATGCTTTTGGACTTAAGTTATCAATGTTGTCAAAAGTCTCTGATAAATGCTGAGCATCTAATTCTGCTTCCAGTGCCTTTTGCTTTCTGACATGGAGGGATGGGAGGCTTGATCCTGGAGACATAATGTTGGCATCTTTGTACTTTGCTGGCCTGTTTGCCATGAGGTTCCGTAGAGCTGCGGCACTACCCATGGCTATCATTTTGTGTTTTGAGTGAATCAGGTTTTTCAGCATGCTCACAGCTCCCATGTCCCACAGTGCCTCCTGATCCTTTGCATTTCGAGCAGAGAGATTCCACAGGGTCCCACATGCATTACTAACTATTGTCAAACTGTGTGACTTCAAGTGTTGTAACAAGGTTTGTAAGCAGCTGTTCTCCCGCAAGATTTGCCTGGTGTTGAGTAATTGAAAACAAACATCTGTAAGTGGCATTTCAAAAGGATAAGAGAAAAAACAAAACATAAACCTATTATTCTAGAAATGAGTTTTGCCCTTACAAAGGACTATTAAGAATTCTCCTTTGCAAATAACTTGTATTTCCACTAGCTTTTATCTGAACGCTAACCAAATCCTATTACAAATATGAATAGATAGCTTTTAGTACAGATCATCATTAGCAAGCAGTAGCTCTTAATCTGTTTGCATATTCCTGTTACGTAAGTGAAATAACACTTAATCAAATGTACTACAAATTAACTGTTTTTAATTACTAAATACATGCATCCATATTAAGGCTTGGTCATAGAAACTGTCTACTAAATATGCATGTAGAACCAGTAAAAACTGTTAGAAGAGTACCTACCTATGGTCCTCATTAGTAGCAATTAGGCTAGAAACATTTCTTAGTATTCCTCCTCCACTTTCTATGATGGCTAAGGTGTTTGTTTGGCTCCGGTATGTCAGTGTGCCAACCAGGAATGCAAGAGCACCATCAACAGCACATATGTCAGCTTTGTTCCCAGTGCAGTGTGCTGACAAATTCCATAAGGCACTCAGAACGCTTTTTAGGGTGGATTCCTAGGAAAACAGCAACATGACAGGAGAAGTTTTCAGCTATTGACCTTAAGCTCTCAGAAACACATTAAGTTAACTTCAAGGAGTTGCGTACATTCCAATTCTGCTCTCTGGGGTGATAAGGTGGGTGCAGGCAGCAGTGCCCATGTATTTTGTTCACTTTGCTCCTTCTTTCAGCCATGGATTTGGTACTGCCTGCCCCAGAGGTATCAGAAATATGTGCCCCAATACTTGTTTGCAGCCACAATGATAGAAAGGGCTTGAAGACCATTTGACAGGAGTCTTTGGGATGGAATATACTCCCATCTACACTCCAAAGAAGTCATAGATACCTACTACCTAAATGAAAAGAGCTTTTATTAAATGACTAAGTTATAAAAAAACACTATTGTAACAGCAGGAAAATTACCTGAACCACATCAACTGCTTCAGCAACTGCTGTTATCAAAAATGGTCAATGGTCATATTAGTGTTTTGTGTAAAACAAATGCAATCTCTCAAAAATTCAATTTAATCACTTATAGAAGATACCTTCTTAACTTCTAAAGCACATTCCATCAATGCTTTCACACTTCCAACTTCTCTTAGAGTCTTTTTACTGTTTACATCTGCTCGCCAGGACAAGTTCCTCAACACACTTGCAATGACCTGCAAAATGAGAAAGTAACATATTTCAAGATAGGTACTTTTTTAGCAGGTTATCAGATTTTCCTCCTGGAATTATCAATTGCTATGGTTAATTAACAGTGGTCATGTTCAGTTACCAAACTAAAATTTGCTAACATGTGTTTTTTGTTGTATTGTCTGCTAGACTGGTCTAACGTTTCAGCATCAAGTTTGATCAAAGGTACTGGCTTTTGTGTGTGGGTACTTAAAACAGAGATTTGAAATCAGGTTCCCTGCTTCCCACACCAGTAGAACATTTGTAGATAGATCTTCTTCTCTATTCTTATGTCTTTTCTAGAGTTATATCATCTCAGAGGAGAGATTTATATTTTTCTCAGTTTTTCCACTTAGAAAATAGAACAATATCACTTGCCTGTCTCTCAGACGGTATGATTATTTTTATGTTTATAAAGCTCTTTAAAGTATTTTTAAAATACACTGTGCCTTTTACAAGCAGAACAGTTATCTGCAGAAGATGTCTTTGTACTTGGCAGGAGTTAGACTGAGATAGGTTGTCACTGTAGTGGGCAGTCATTATACATTAAACTCCATCCATTCGTGAGCAGCTGTAAGCATGTGTATCCCTTATGAAATGAATTTGATAGAAAACTTTTGCTTATGGGTATTCTCATTGTCACAGAAGTGCATAAACTCCTCAGGTTATGTGGTGAATGCTCCCTTGCTCACGCCCCCAGTGGAGCACAGGGAGCCAGTGGCACACGGAAGGGTCCTGGAACACCCAATCCTGGCTGCTCCCAAGGAGCCACCAGCTCCTCAGAGCCCACCTCAACACAGCCAGAGCAACACAGGAGCCCAAAGCCCGGTGGGAACTGTGCCCTGTCCAGGCTTTTGCCAGAACTCTCCCAGGGAACCCACCACCCCATGGCCCAACTGTGACACTCAAGAGGAGTCAAAGGGAGCAGCTCTCGGCCCATTTTGGACTGCGGATGTGGGACACTGTGGGATCCAGGGGAAGAGCATTCTGTAACTGTTGAACACTTATTGTGGGATGGCAGGACCCAAAGGTTTCAAATGCAGGAAAACAGATTGATTGAGGTGATATTCCAGCACAGGAAGGCACAGGGGACAGAAAGGCACAGTGACATCTGAACAGCTGCCTGGCTGATATAGTTGCGTGGACATGCCTTTTGAGTACACTCAGTCCCATATTCTTACTAAATCCCATTTATAACTTGTCCTGAGTGGAAGACTTCCTGCTCTCTGTGTGTGTGTGGTGTCTTGGTGCCAGTGGCTGGAGACATCCTGGAGGTCAGAGGGCCCATGGGGCTGACTCTCTTTTCAAGAATACTCAATACATGTCCTAATACCATATCACAGAGTTTAATCCGATAATCTCTCTTGTAATTCTAACATTTTCCTCAGTTGTAACTAGCGAGCTCCTCCTGTTAAGGAAAGAATATTTTGTTAACAGCATTTTAAGACATAAGGTCAATTTTATTTAAAAATGCTCTTTTATCTGATGATTCACTCAGACTGCAAGGAAAATGGGGGTTTTCTTTTAAAGAACTGTTCCACTTTGTATGCAATAGGCATAAAGTTGATAATTAAAGTTGATTATAATTTAATATTTAGTAATTTTACACAAGTTCCAACAGTTCTGCTCTCTCAGCTCTGAGGATTACCCTAAGCACTTCCTAAAGGCTTTATTTTCAGGCTGTTTTCCTTACATGGCAGGACCCATTAGAACAGACAGTAACAGATCAGGGTCATAAAATAAGATTTGCAGCCCATGCATTATGATTTAAAAAAAAACAAACCACAAAAGAAATCCCAGAAATTATACCACAGATAAGAATGTTTTACAAGAAGATTGTACTTCCTAATTAGTAAGTATGAGAAAAATTTTGCATCAAAGTTAAGGCAGACAAGACAACAAAACAAGTATTTTATCTCAAAAGAACATTACCTGCTGTAAGTCTTCACTTTCAGATTTCAGCTGGGCTACAAGAGCTCTCATGCAGCCCTTCATGGAACATAATGTGGCCTGTTAAGAATCAGGAGAAAAAAGAAAGCAGTATTAAACAGCAGGTTAGATGGCTGCTTCTGCACAATGTTTTGATATTTTAAGTGAATCATATCTAAGTTCAATAAAAACTTAGTAAATATGTTGTCAACAATAAATACTTGCTTTACAACTACTAAAAATTTCAGCATAGCTAGGAGTTCAAATACGTAAGTGGCAAAATTGTGCTAAAATTTTGTATTTTTTACAGCAGTTCTAGGACATGATCTGGACCTTTACTCCCTTAGAAGCCTTCTTTCCTTTGTACGAGATAAAAACCCCTGTGAGCCAGCAATGTGTTGTTACCTACTGCCTAGTGAGAGAACAAATCCCGAGTTCTTGTAAGTCTGTTATTTCCATTTACTGCTGAAATGTCTTCCCTCTAGAGCAGAAGGGTAGGTCTTCAGCACTGAGTTATTTTAAGATCCACAGGCTGGCAAATCTATTGGAAATTTCTAGTGTTTAAAAGAAACGTCCTTGTCAGAAATTAGAACAAATTTTCTCTTATAATGATTGAAGTAGTGCCCAGTTTGAGCCAGATATACTCCAGATACTTAAAAGCAAGCTCTAGCCTGAAGAAGTTGGAAAAATTTCATTAGACAGTAATAGTATGGTTAAATAACTGAAAACTTCAGAAAACGACCAAATTACAAATTTTAATTCAACATTCTCAGAAAGAATCAGTTACGATAAAATCACTGTGTGCTGTACTAACCTAGTTCTCATTAAAAAAGCAGGCCAATAGATAAAATCCTTGCTTTCAGTGACAAAAGTGATTTGAGAGCCAATACCACAGTTGTATGATGCAACATTCTGCTTGTGGTACTCTCTATCAGCAACAGGATGGAATGAGAGAGGTATTTGGAACTCCTGCTTTGAGTTTAAACTCAGTATCCTATCCTGGAGGTTTTAATCACCTGTGTTGAGAGCTGTAATTCAAACAGCTATGAACTGAAATTACTGCAAGTTTACAGTGCTGCTCTCACCTTGTTAGCCACATCTCCAAAAGTCAGGTTTGTCAGAGCCATGCCCGCATACCTCCTTAGTGTAACACTATAGTGATCATTTGTGAGTCCATACATTTCACAGTCCACTTGCAGCAGTTCAGCAATGGCCTGCAGACCTCCTTTAAAAAGATTCAGGTAAGAAAAAAAAGTCATAGCAGTACTCTAATGTTGTAAGTACAGGACATTTGTAGCAAGGAACAAATTTAATTTTTATGTGCAGAAGAAACCTCAAACGTCTGAAAACCGCAATGCTCAGAAAGACATATGAATTGCTAAAATTGCATGCATGGAATTTACTGAGCATGGGCTAAAAAAATTCAGGCTGTCAAAAAGGAACAAATGCAGGATGAAAAAACCCCACTAAAACACCAATCAAAAAACCACCCATCCTGGGAAGTAGTCTCAATTTTAAGTCCAATACTTGTAAATTGCAAATATTTCCACAATAATATTAGTCTTCCAAAATTCACAATTCATGCCAGAAAAAACAGTAACTGACATAATAATTTATCCACTGGGAAATGGTGTAGTTAATTTCAACTGCTTTCAGCACTTAGGGGGCAGCAACTGACACAAATGAATTACTGTTAATAGCTTAAACTGTTAGTAAAAAAAAGCCATATATGCAGTGACATGCACAAGGAGTGCCATGGTTTCTAGCAAGTTTCTCAAGTCTGATCTTACCAAGCTCATTCATTGCATGTCTGTGTTCTTCATCAAATGAAAGTTTCATCAAAACACACACTGCAGGACAAATCTGATGATCCACTGGAGCAGGCACTGATCCAGAAACAGGTAATAATTAGTACCTTCCAGATGATTTTGTCTAAAGCAGCTACAGTTTTGGTCAGGTCTGTATCTTCCCAGTAATCAATGAACACACAATTAGTTAAGACTATTACTAAAGAAAGTGTGTACTGTAAATATATTTGATGCTTGAAAACAAATTAGGGAGAATCCTGAATGTATGTGCTGAGTTAGAGGCACGACTTGCAGTACAAAAAATATTACCTTATTACTCCTAGAAATTAATAATGTTTGTGAAACAAATCAATATGGTCAAATATTCTGGTGGCAATAAATAATACTCTGTTTGTTTGGGTGCTATATCCCTATGAATGGTTAATTAAACCTTTTACTTCATAACCTAGAAGTTTTTAAGTTCATACTTTTGTGAGCTAGGTTCTCGATAATGCAGAAATGGTACTGATACAGCTTGTGCAGAGGCAACTTCTGCTGAACTACACCAGGCACAAGACAACCCTGATTTCAGTCACACACCTCCCACAGACGCCTACAGGCTGCACTCATGGGATGCCCTCAAGTCAGAGAAGCAAAGGAAATAACTCTAAGGTTAAATCTATTTTTCTAACTGTTCCCTGAGAAAAATCCTATTAATTTACATTTCTCATATATAACATTATAAATATCAGTTCATTTTGATAGATGGAGATTTAATTTGTGCTCTCTGCCCCTCTCCCAAATGGAATGTGCTATCTCCTAAACATCTGCATTAAGAGCAATTTGGTATTGTTTATCCATAAAAATGTAAAACAGAATGAGTATATATTCAATATTATTTTACAAATTACAAATATAAACCACTAGAATCACTATCTGAAAAGCACAGCAAAGTCCAAGATTTAAATAAAAAGCTTGTAAATAGGGTATTGTATCTGTGACACATACTATTTGCCAACAGTAGCTGAATTTAAATAAAGAAGAAACCACACAAACACATATATGTATATAAGAAAACTTGCATACATTCAACAAGAAGTCAGATTAAAGCTGTACTTTCTGTAAATTCACTCTTTTCAATATATCCTTGAAATATTTTTATATGGCTTGTAGAACCTACTTGGGTTTTTGTCTTGGTCCATGCCTTGTTCATGTGCCTCCTGCCATTCCCAACACGTTTCACAGTAAGCACGGATCTGCTCCAAGAGATGGAGCACACGGATTTCCCGTCTGCCTCGCTTATCATCGGGCTGGGAGTGAATGATGTTGTGCAGCGCTGCGCTGGCTCTGGCACGGGCCTCTTTACTACCACGGGAGTTTCCTAACAACACAGAGTCCTTATCGTTGCCATGTAAAAGCTGGATGAGGAGAGGAAGACATCCAGACTGACGCATGGCTATGCAGCTGTCCTGGGAGCTAGACATTGCTAGCAATGTTCTTGACATGTCATCTTTATCATGAGTACCAAGCATTGATAACAATGAATACACCATTTCCACCTGCAGGTCAAATGATTTTAAAAATACAGTTACGTTTTAAAAACACACCAAATTGAAACGAAATTTGAATGGTATGAGCAAAAATATATGAGCAAAAATATGAGCAAAAAACCCCCTTATTTAATGGTGAAAAATGTAATTGTACTATTTAAATGTAGTTAAACACTATTATTACTTCAGCATTCATAATCTTAATAAATTCCACACAGTGGTTAAATGGCTGGAAGTGGGGGGGTAGCGGTGTGTAATTGTATTAATCTACAAAACCAATAGCATAGACTTCCAGATTTCCATTATACAAAAAGATTAATCAAATGTATAATGAAAGTGTTTCATTTTGGTAAACCAAAATACCTTCAAAATTAAATCTGTCTTTAAAAAGCTATGCTCCATGTGAATTATTTACACTTTATTTATACTCTACATCACGCAAAAAACCCCTGACATCCACGAATTTTGAAGTTTTCCTTTAAAAAGCCTCAAATTAACTGATAATTTTTGTTATGATCACTGACTTTTATACAGACCAGATTATTTTGAGCAAATGCAAAACTAAAGAGTTAAATTAATACTTTTTCAAGTTTACAGGGATAAAAACAGTAAAGCAAACAAATGCTTATTTATTATGCATAAAACACTGAGTGTTTGTCAAATTAACTCATGCCATGAAAACCCAGCATTACCCATTTAACTTGGAGTAACCCAATTTTTTTTATTAAAAATAACAATTTTTGAGTGATTCCCTTGGCTTTTGTGTAATACTGTTGTCACGGCACTATTTGGTTTGTACTCCCACTCTTCTGTAACAGCTTTCAATCAAGAAATGCATTTGATTCTTCTAGTCAACGTTTAGTAGAATAACAGGATGTAGAGGATGATCTTAGATACTATCTAAAAACTCCAAACTTGTAAAGCCAAGATAAACAGGAACATTCAAAGTCAAAGCACAACATAAAGAAACTATCAAAGGGAAATTATAAAGTAGCAGCATGTGTATTTCTCTAGAATATAGTAATTAAGGAAGAAATGAGATTTTGGACCATTAGGCAAATTTTCCTACTAATAATTAGATATTTGCACTGGTTACCCTATCAATGAATGATTTTATTTGGTGTCTTCAGTGACAATTCCAATGTGTCTGAAGATTAATACACATACTGAGTTTCAAAAAAATTTAACAGCAGCAGGTAGATTAAACAGGAAATTTGGTAACACAGACTTCTCTAAACACTACAGGGTTGCTGAGGCAATACAAATCTTAGAGTCTGTAAAACTGTATGGTCACATGGCAAAACCCATTGAAATAGTAGCCACTTCTGTGGCAGTCTAGCATCTCAGTTCGGAGATCCTCTCTTCCTGGATCTGGGAAACCCCAAATGTAGCATTTAAACAAAGTCTTTGATTCTTACAGGAGAGTGAATTTAATTTTGCTTTATGTGTATCTCTTTGCAGATGTTTCAACTGGCAGCTATAATACAGTGTTACTTGGATTTGGAAGGTTAAGTTTTTGCCAGAGAATAAAGCTGAAGAAGCCACCAAATCAGGCCTCCAAGTTGCAGCTCATGTATTATAGGAAAAGCAAACAAAAAAAGCTATTTGTTTCTCTTGTTTACAAAGACTGCCCACAGATTAATCTCTTTTTACACCTGTAAATGTACTCCTCCATTTAGAATGTCTACCATTTTCCCTTTTAAGGCATTAATATCAATAATTTCCTACCCGAGAATACACTCAGTTAAACCTGAGTCTTTGACTGTATCCTTCCACACTCACTCCTGTTCCTGCCTTCAGGGCTTTCCCACTGTTTGTAACTTTGTAGAGTTCTATAGGTTGCAGTGAAAACTGGTAGACAGACAGCTGATGTTACCTCCATTTAGGATGTGCATATAGCATGGGACTGAAATGACAACATTGTAACATTGTTTTAAGGCCCAAAATCATTAACTCTATGCAAAATTAATAGGTCCAGCTTCCCAGAGGACTGTTCTCAGCACAGCACCCACAGTATCCATACTGCTGCTGATTCCAGAGGCAGTATGAGATCCAGTGGCTCATGAATCTGCCCTTTTCTTCCCCTCTCTTTTCATGCTGCATATGTATTTTTTAATGCAGTCTTCTATGTGCAGATGCTGTGAAGGGCTTACATAATTTTTTTGGGGGTCTATTTCTTGGCAACTGTGTCTATTTTGTGGATCTGGATTCTGCAAAAGTATTTGAAGAGCGCTCTTAAAAATGTTAATTTTCATCATGGATTATAAACAACATCACAAGGTTTTTTGATACCCCAGTAGCTTCTAGGAATTGCTTGTTCCTTACTGTAACAACTCTTAACTCATCATCAGCAAGTTTAAAAAAAAGATTTCTGTGCATATATTTTCAAAGTTGAAAAAATATACTAAAATTTTAACTTAATAAAAATTACTATGTATGGACAAGACTGTTCAGATAATATTAGTACTACTGGCAGAAACAATGAGGTTATTGTATTAGTAAAAATGTAGCATTAGCGACCTGTGGTTTGTAATCTTCGGTTACCTTGGTACCCAGATGACTTGTCAGTCTGCGAGGAACAGAATAGTTACTACTAGAGCTCATAACACTGGCTGTCTCGTGGTCCACTCGAGCAGCAGAACCCTACAGATTTAAACAACAACTCATATAAAATAAAGTCTGAGGGACAGAACAACATTGGCAAAGTCAGTTTCAGCACTGGATGATGCAGTTCTGCAACAACTATGAACTGCCAACCTCCTTCTCTTAGGCCCTGTCTGCCCTGACACAATATAGAGGTCAAAAAACCTGGTTTTATTAACCCTTTTTCCTGAGATTCAGTGTCAATACAACTGTATTTTCAACTGAATGGGTTTAATTACTATTTTCACCAAGAAGTGGATTTTGGAACAAACTGAATAATAATTTTGACAGAGTGAGAAGAACAGCCTCCACTTTTATGTCAGATTTTGTAGTGCACTGAAATAGGTATCCAAGAACCCACTAGTAACAAGAGACTGATCTGGGCAATGAATAACTCTACTTGAATTTGTACATTTCAAAAGCAAATAATAAGTGGTTACGTAGTTATTTTAGTGAAAACTGTAAAATAATGCTAACACTGCTTGATGTAATTTTCCTAGAATCTAGGTATGCTCCTACCTGTATTAGCAAGACTCAATTATCAGCATCTTTGTCTTATTTTAATTAATTTCATGTATTTACATTTTTCCTTTCTCTGCCACTTTTTATCCACTCATATTCTTTATTTTTTTTATGCACTCATATTCTTTACTTTTTTTATTTGCTGTTGTTTTCTTTCTGTGATGTTTCCCTTACTGTATCATTCCCTTCCCATCTGCTTTGGGAAATTAAAAAATATGTTTGTTTAGAGAACACTTTTAGTATCAGTAACTGATTTCAGTCTTGGTTTTCCTAAGGTAGTCATGAGTTTTTCTTTGATCCTTTAAAAAGCTAAAATCTGTTAATGGAATTATTAGCCTAATTTGCAAAACATTTTCAAACTACCTGGATTAATAAATATAACTTTTTTTTCCAGCAAAAACAGATAAGACAGTGAGGAAAACTCCATGGAAGATGCTTTGAAATAATGTCTGTTTCTTCTATGTGCTTCACAGAGAAAGAGGTATTTTGCAGTTCACAAAGTTCAACATCTTAAACATGAAGTTGAAAGATACTGTAAGTACAAGGTAGGAGTAACTTAATTGTTTGTATAGACAGAAAAGAATCTAGTTATACTGGAATATTTAAACACATTATTATACTAATTTCACTCCCACATTTGAATCCAGAAAATGTGATACATGTTCCAGAAGAAGAATTTTATGCTACAAGAATGTAACTGGAATTATTTATATTAACACAATTTATTCCAATCTATACTTCCTCTGTAAACAAACCCTTATTTTCTGTTGACTACAGGAAAAAAAATCAGAATCTAAAAGCTTACGGAGAAAATCACACTACATTTTCTCCATTATTCACTTTAATAATGTTCAGTGCTAAGACTATGGGAATGAATTCCCAGGTTTTTACACCATGCAGTCCCTTCGTATTTCCTCAAACTACATTCAGAGGATTACAGGTTCAACATAACGTATGTACTAAAACTATACATTATTAAGCTCAGTGTGATTGTTTCATCCAAGAAGGTAAAAAATTATGTAGGTCTGGGGCACTATCTATTAAAATTAACCATGGTGTAGATGGAAATAGCAACCTCAGTTCAGGTAACCAATTCCCTCAGAGCCAGCACATGGCTCTGCTGCCTGCTACCAGGATGCTCAGCTGAAGTATAACTACATTTCTCACTGCTTGTAAAGAGTAATGCCAAGGAACTAATGTCAGGTGAGCAGTCATTCATCCAAGAAAATGGGAAATGACAAGGAAATACTACGTGGACCCTTCCTGTGTTGGATCTCCTCCTTCAAAATCTTTTCCTGTCTACTTCAACTTGTGTCTGGCTTTTATACTTCAGTGTCTTTCACTCATTGTTTTACCCTGCTATTTACCATGCCAGCTGAGTAATTTTCCCTGTATTGTGACATATTTTCTTAACAAGATGGATAATCTCAACAAATTCCTTTATAGAACTTGCAAAATGAAGCTATAAACAAAATTTTACTTCAGCGGGAGAATAGTGACTGCAATGGAAAAGACAGCTGAAAGATGGTGCTGAAAAGGACACACTTGAAAAGTGAAAAATCCTGGATTCAATTAACACTGACTATAAAACCAATTAGAACAAAATAATTTGGTGAAAACTCTTTTTTTTTCACTTCACTTAATGGTGACTGCTCTAAGTATACTGAACTGATTTATCAGAAATAAATGTTATGTCCAATCCATTAAACCTTCTGTGTCTGGACTTGCACTGAAAGCAAACAATCCCCAGATGGCTGTTTTAACACACATACAGTGCCCTGGCTCTATCCCCCACCAGGAGGAAGGAATAGCCTTGTTTTATATATTTTTACAAGGCAAAGGTCAAAATTGCACAAATCCTCAACATTAAGGCCTCAACTGAATTATGAACGGATCTTCCATTTGCATAAGTCTGCCAAGACATGACAATCCCTTCTTCCTTCCTTCTCTGTAAAATACATTGTCCAGAAAAACTAATAATTCATTCTCTGAAGATGGATGACAGAGCAGCAATACATCAATTATTTAAATACATTATGCTTTCAGCCCAAAAGTAGCAGTGAACTATTTTCTTCCCAAACAATAAAGCTGTCATAAGAATTAAGAGTCAGAACCGCAATAAGATATGGATGATAGAATTTAATTCCAAATGGTGATCAAATGTATTTCAAAAGCAAAATTATGGGCTGTGCTTAATGTTTAATCAAGTAAAATATTCCAGCCAAACCACAATTCTTTCTGATAAATCTTCTACAAGACACGTTTGAAAATATTTAAGTAATTTTACTTCCCTGGAGTAACAAAAATATCCTGTATTTGAATTCAGCTATTGAATTAATAGTGTGCAGTTTTAAAAACCCATATTACTTGTGGGAATGTCTAAGCTACAGTTGGAAATAATGAAAGAAAATAATCATGGTAAATAAATAAAAGTATTTTTAGCCAAAGAGGGAAGTAATAAATATTGATTTTAAAAGACAAGTAAAGAATTTAATGTATACCTCAAAATATACCACTAATGTATTTCAGTAATAAAAGGAGGAGCAGCAATGGAAAATTATTTAGAAGCATTTAAATAACACTTCAGCCAACTTTCAGGAGATTACTCATTGCTACTTCAATTTCAAAGCTTTAGATAATACAGTATTAATGAAACATTAATAATAAACCTGTCATTTACTTATCTTCTTTTTTTGAAAATCACCAATATCTTAGTGGTAGTTTCTAAAATGAAAATTCAAACAATTTTCCATAATTTACTAACACTTCTTGTATTACAATTCACCTACAATGAAATATATTTCCTGTAGTCATTCTTGCTATCTCTTTCACACTATTAGGCTCATTAATCATTTAAACAAAAGAAAAATGCTCCCTGCATTACTGAATATTTATACTTCCCTTTATTCAAACACTTCCTTGCAGTAAATACAAGAAATTTCCCAGATATAGATGGAAAGAAGAAAAAAATTATTTTTTTAAAATGACTAGGCATGCAAATGCAGTAAGTTAAATACCAACATGTAAGCATCATATGTCTCAAATATTTAATTATATTAAAACAAGCAAAATACTCTACTTACCTGACCAGTACTGCTAGTTGCCACACTGATTTCTGCTGCTCCTTGACTTTCATTCTGCCTCTCTGTATCATGGGAACCTGCCTCATGCTTGCTTTGAGGTGTTCTCTGTTAATACAAGAGTTTATGAAATTACAAACAGAAATGAGGTACAATTTACCATTCAAAGCTTTCTCAGCTGTGAGCACATCAATACTGCATCCTCAGGAAACCACTGAGCAGCACTTTGCATTTCATAACCCTGAGCCTCAAAAATTAACAGCCAAGACTGAGTGCCTTCAAAAAACTGCGAGATGAAAGAGAAGCATTTCCTCAGAGGATTACAGCCCTGCAAGACAAAGGATCTGCTGTGACACACAGCAGCACCATTTTCCACCAGCTGTGCTCACATCCCTATCAGAAATGTAATAGAACTGGAGCAAACAACTGCTCTGCTTGGCACGTGATCCCTGCTTTTACTGGGGACCATGGCCAGCACTGTTCAATTAAGCTTCACATTCTGTTCTGCTTGAACAGAAGGATATCTGTACTATAAGAATATTTCTAAATGTCAAGGACAAACAGTGTAGGAATTACCACTTTGACAGTAAAGAAATTTATATAGCCTGATACTGATCCATCTAAAATTTTGTCAAAATAAATTTAACTAATGTGGCAAGCTGGTACAGACGGTTTCAGTTCCTTTAGGAAAACAGATTTTTATACATTTACATAAAAATTAAATTGGTCTCCCTGCTGCTGATAGGCATTTAAATAAGCAGTTATGAAATATGTGAAATATCAAACATCATCTATTAATGTGTTTAAATAATTTCAGATTTTCAGAAAGACATGAATAATCCATGGAAATGACTGAAGTCCAGAGTTGAAAGCAAGATTATTTTTTAAATATTGCTTTTGTTGCCAAGCTTCAATTCACAGACTGAGAGGCTACTACCTTGCAGACAACACAATCTTAATTAGTTTAGCCACATATGGTATATATCATGCAGTTTCCATGCGGCTCTGCAATGTTCTTGAGCTGCAGAGCCTAGGATAGCACAGTCTGCCTCATCTTGCTTTAACGATACTTATCTCTGACTTTTAGCAATACCCCTCTTCAATGTACACACCCTGGAACATCTTTGGATACTCTAAGTGTTTAAATTCATACAGTATCACTGGAATAAATAACTGTTTTGTTCACTTAAGACAGATGAGTCTCAACACAGAGCAGAATTTCAGAAACCAGTAATCAGCATATGAAGTGATTAATTTAGGGATAAATTTAAAAGTGTAAATACAGTTGAACTAAAGGAATAAGGTATGTAAAAATGCAGGATATTACATAAACTAGTAATATGAGAAAATTGGAAGCAACTATAGGCAACAAATTCCTTGACATTATACCTTCACTTATGGAAAGTAAGTAAGCCACAAAGCAAATCTCAAATTATTTTAGGACACAAAATGTCACTACTTTTTAAAATCTGATCTCTAATTTTTCACCTTCTCTGTCACTGTGTATGAAATGAAACTGCTATTGATGCTCATACAGTAACTGAAGACATTTTGGTTCTCAGTACAAGAGTGGGGCACCCAGTTAAGATCAGACCTTGCTGTACATGAGGTGAATTCAGCATAATGCTGAATTCCTGTCTCGCAACACATTTCAATCTTGAATAAAGTGTAATTATGAGTTTGACAGAATCGAGACAGATTTTTCCAGTCACTAAATGACTGGAAAGCACAAAGAAAGCAGTACTGGACATTCCTAGAGGTGAAAATCTGAATGGTTCATTAGCAGGGCTCTGACCCACTGGGTCACCTGAGAGGGAATAATACTCCTCTTCCAAGAACACTCCTGGGGGTTAGGACAGGGTGGTGAAAATGGGGTATATCTATTAAACAGTTGTGCTGCATCCACAGCAGAGACACAGATATTTCATTCCCTGACAAGAAAAGTTTCTGCTCTCCTTTAACACTCTCTGCTTCTATTAACATACATTTGATTGCTACATGCTATTTATGAGTAAGATGCCTTCCCATTCTCCCTAAGCACTCTCAAGAACATGCCAATACAAAACGTAGTCAACTCAACAGACAAATTAATTTGCAAGGCAGTTTTTAACAGTTACTAGCAGGGTTTATCTGATTTGAAATGAAGAACGTGCTGGCAACGTGCAAACCCCATTACTGTCACATGAGTTATCAGCTGGACTTGAACATCAAATCTGTGAGTTCTCAGTGAAGACTCCCTACCACTTCAGTCACTGAAGTAATTTGAAGTGAGCTGTCCTCTTCAGGCAGACTGGCACAAAGGAGTTAATAACACAGGCAGCAGAAAGCAGGTTATTAATTGAAAGTGGAGTATTTATATAAATATGTATTGTATTATTATAATGTATAACATGATTAAACATACTTATTTATTATTATATGAAAACTGCACATATCCATGCACATGGATAATGTAAATATATTTTTGTATAGATACAGTATTACTGTAAATAAATTAATATTCATCTAACAGACTGCAGATTAATCGTCAGAAAGGAATATAACCACCAAAAGTATGTCCCTCCTTCATGGTGCCTTTAAACACTGAACACAGGACCTGTGGAATAAAATACAGATGCTACCAACCATATCAGCAACGAACCAGAGCATGTTCACAGCAGCAGGCTCTGTAAACCCTACATGAGGCACAGCTGCCAGAGAATGGCCCTAGTCCCTGGGTTAAACTGCACCACCTGTTTTGAAGCATGACTTTTGAGGAGGCCTCAGCTGGGTTTGTAACCTCTTCCATTGCTGAATTTTGGCATCAGACCATGAAAGTCGTTTGACAGAGTTCACTTGTTTGCTCTTGCAGCAAAATTGTGGGAGACTGCATGTGCTGATTACAGGGACATGGAGCTCCTCCTTCCATTGCATTTGCCACAATTTTCTAAGTGCTTCTAAAGACAGCAAGAATTATCATTATCAATTTCCATGTATTTATTAGTAGAAAATTATAAACTCTAGCTAGCACAGTAGACCGTGACTATTTCTGCTAAGAAAGCCAATTACACATAATTTTACCTCATGCTTTGTCAATGTGAGATGCCAAAGCAGACACTTACACATTCATGAGGAATTGCCACTACTCCATATTAAACACAACAGACATACATGTATAAGTAAGACATATATAAGAAAATGGAAAATGCAGCAAATGAAACTAAGTAACTGTAAGAAATAATTTTGCTATAGTTGATTAGAAGACAAAAGAAAGTCTTGTGAGTCAAATAATTGAGAATGCTCCTGTCCATCACAGTTTAAAACCTGCTGAGCATAATCTCAGGAAGAAAAAAATCCTTTACATTTTATCTATGGCAACACTGCCTAATGTTACAGATAAGTTACAGATATTATGAAAGAAGGGCCTGTACCACTACTGCCAAAAATTTCCTTTTTCCTTTTAAGTAATTTCATATTGTACCCAACAACTGAAAATTCTTTCTGGACAGGTCTAACTCTACAGTGGATGAAGACACCACCACTTGCAGGTAAATTCCTTCAATTTTTTTCTAGAATCATTCACAAGACTTAGCAATTTGCCAAACCTTAAAAATGTGATAAAATGTGTGAGAATTTTCTCTGCTCATTGATGTCCAAAAGCTGATTTTAAGCTGCTGCATTATATTTGGCCTTACTCTTCAAGATATATTGCACTTGGGTTCCACAGTGACTGGCATCACCACAGCACTTACTGCATCTGCAGACAAGCTGGAATAATCATTATTGTTGTTACCAGATCTTTATAACAGAAGGAGCACATTCAATTTCGTTATTGGCACCGGAAACTAAGAAATAAACTCTCCAACCAATTTACCAGGTCAGAAAGCCAACATTACTTTATTACCAGTGCTTAATGCATGGGGAATTCTCCTTGAAGCATGCTCAGTAACAGACTAACAGACCAGAGCATACTCCTGAAACAAATACATATTCATCACATTTCCTGAATACATGCATATATGCTAATTATTTCCATGGACTTAATCTGGATATGGTTCAAACCTTCTGATGAATCTTTTCTCCTTGAGAGTATCTCAAATATGTGATCAGGCCATAATGTACTTCTCTTATCATTCTTTGCTGTCACACACAATCCTTGTTCTCAAAATTAACATATCAGCTAGTACATAATAATTACTGATATAAGTAAATAAGGAAGCATTAGCTGGAACACAACTTATTAGTCACAGATGTAGGGAGTTAACACAAGGCTAATCTCTGGCATTTGTACTAAGCACTGTATGGTACAAAACTAAGCATTAACCACAAATACAGGGATCAAACACTATTGTGCTGAGGTTAAAAGAATTTTCCAGCATTTTCCCACTACTGCATAGATTTCTTCTTAAAGAAATATACTTGTTCAGTAACAGTATCAGGCACAGGATAAAAATGTAAAAAATGCCTCATGTTTGTATTTTTCAGTTATATGGACTTTGCAGTGTGACTGCACCACCAGACAATTTCAGAATTGGATCTAGCTGTTCTTTGTAGGAGATGCTCATCACTTGGAAATGATTAAAAACACACTGTAAAGTATTAGGGCGTGTCTAGCGACTGCCTCCTTTACCACCATCAGCACGCTAGTAAGTCTGTCCTAAAACATGCAACCAGATATCCAAACATTTCCCAGATAAGACACATCATATGAAAATTTCAATATATCAGACCTTCAGTGTATGAGGCAGCCAAATAATTTGGTGGAAGGAGTGAAAAACTATGACAAAACCTTTTTTTCTGTAGTAGCATCTCAATACTGTTTGAGTCCCTGAGCTCAAGTAAGTTCAAAATACTGTTCTTTTTTTTTTTTTTTTTTCCTACCAGAGTAAAATATAAACATTCCATCTGACTATATGGGGCAAAAGTATCTGTTGAGAGGCTGGTCAACCAGGCAGGGAGAGCATTACACCAGAAATAACAGGGGACAGAAGGTAGGGCTGGCAAGCAGGAGCCCTGACTGGTGACAACACAAGGGCAATGCACACGGCTGAGATAAGAGAACGTCCTTGGTCACAGGCACACAAGGGAGAATAAGGTGCAGCAGAGCTGCCTTGCTGGGAAAGCTCCCAATGTGCTGGGCAATGGGCATGGCCGGGTGCTGCTCCCTGGCACGTCCCTGCACCGCTGCTCAAGGAGCAAGCAGGAGGTCAGGGACAGGCATGTGGACTGAAAACTGCTGGAATAGCTGGGAATCAGGGGGGTGCAATCAGTAGCACACAGTACAGCTGGAAGCAAACTGAGTTCAATACTGTCCAACATCTGCATGCTAGGACACGCTGCACCCTCCCCAAGGTGGAGAAGCTGATACAGCACAGGGTAGTCCTTTGCAGGCTACAGCAGTCCTTAAGGTCCTCTCATACACAGAGAGGCTGAGAGAACTGAGACTGTTCAGCTGGAGAAAGAGAAGGCTCAGGGAGATCTTGTCAATATCTATAAACACCTGGACTGACTTATGTCAATAGACCAGGCAACTTTAATTTCACACACTATGGTCTGCATCACTTATAAGAATTGATTTCCCCCCAAATCCTGGAACTATGAAACAAGTGGAAAATTCCCATTTACAAAATGGAAAAATATACATCCTTTAGTGATCCAAATGATGCTCTGAGCTTTTTCTGTAGCTATTTTGGGTGAAGGCAAGTAATAAAATATTCATGTCAAACACACAATTTAATTTACCAGTACAAGAAATGGAGCTGACATTCTAAGTGAATTTCCATGAGAGCAGTTTTTGCTAATAGCAATTACTGCTATGGACTTTGTAATTTACAGGAAACATTCTCCATTTCTTAATATAGAACCCTGTACTTAAACACTAAAATATACCAGGCTTCTATAATGAAGTCTGACAGAAGCTCTATTCATCCTTTTTTTTACATCTTATCTCTTTTAAAAGACAAGCACACCACGAAGGTGCTTATCAAAGATTCATAATCACAAAGGCATGTACAACTGATTATTTTAATTATTTCTAAAACCAGGACTCAGCCTTCATAAGCACATTGCACATTGACATTTTTAGTGAAATTTCAAGCTAAACTTTTAACTTACATATGATTGTTGACAGAAGCTCCACAGTAGTATGAGGACTAATCCAAGTATTCCATCCTCAGTTCATCAGAAACAGAGCAAGTAACAGTCTAAGAATATTGACTACCTGATTAATTGTTATATCAACAGCTGATGGGAATAATCCTGCCTACCATTTATTCAAATATTTTGGGGTTTTTAGAGAAAATATACATACCACAATAAAAATAGGCAAGTTATTGCTCACTAACCTCTGCTTCAGCTGCTTGTGATTGCAGGAGCTGTCGTATACGAAGAATGTCCTTCTCTATTTGTTGAATTCTGGCCACCCTTGCCTGAAATGAATAGATTTTCACATTTGATTTTGTTCAAAAACTCCTTTTACTTACTGTACAGAGTGACAGCATGAAGCGTTCTTGGCAGATACTGCTGACTAAAAAACAAACCTACTTCAGTAGGTACATGCAACAGGTACTACATGCATTAATTCAAGTGTTCTTTGTAATGAAAGGAATGACTGCAATCATTCAAAACAGAAGGGAGTAGCTGGGGTTTTAATAACATTGAATACTCATTTGGATGTAATAGGTCATCACACAGCACACATTTAAGTATTAAAAAATGCTCCCCTTGACTTGAACAATATTCCTGTTTCTGAAACTGACACTTTATGCAGATCTTTAGCAAATTACTTCACTTTCATTTCAAATATCAGAATTTTACTTGCCTTTCAGAGATCTGAGAGATATTTTTTATTTGCAGAGTGTCTTTGAAGGTAAGAGACCCTGATAGATTTCTGTTATATTCTGTTGCTATATTGATTTGATAATTTTGCTTATGCCTAACCTCGGAGATTTTCCTCTCCTACAAATCTCAAAAAGAATTTAACAGGCTAAGTATATATATATTAAAAAAAAAAAATCTACATACTGCTTCTTTGGTTTATCTGGGATTTTACAGACATCTCTGAATCAGTCTTTTACAGACATGTTGCTACTCATTTCCCACTGCAACCATTCTGTGGTTAGAAAGGGGAATGTTAAGAGACTCCAAATGTGACAGGATACACGTACTCCAAACAAATTGTACAGTGAAGCACAGGATGCATTATCAGTCTGTAAAACAGTAAGTGTATGACCTTGATAATTTAATAAATTCACATTATTTGACTTTAAATGTAGGCAGAAGACCAAACTGATTAAACAGTCATTTTTTTGTGTATGGAGAGATTAATGAAATGGACATATTGTTGAAAAACGTTCTGATGCCTTTACTTGATTAACATTTACAGTGCTATACTAGAAAAGCAATCTAGTGGACACTGCAAAGATCAGCATTGTAACCAACCTTATTTGACACATTTATAATCTGAAAATGGAAATAAGATGGACTTTCAAAAGGTGCTAATGCCAGAAGATGCACACGCAATAGAAACACAATGCTAGAAACACAAAAGAAAATGTGATCACAAAATATGAACTACTGAAACACACATCAGAAGCACTGTGGGAAAAACACCATAAGCATCAACATTTAGTAGAGCTGGAAAGCTGTAAATTTAAGCTATAAATTTGATTTGATTTTGTAAAGCAAAGTATTGGAAAACACATAAAAGCTTCAACACAGAGGCAAACAGTTAATTTATCCCACCCTTTGCTCCTGGTTCAAGAAATTTTTAAGTATTAGAAAGATAACAGAAAAGTATTTCTGGGAATATCTATGCATTGGTGACATGATGCATGACTGACAAAATATGTCTCTCATTGTCCTTAAGAATTACTTGAATTTTATACAATTATAGAATAGTCAGGGTTGGAAGGGACCTTGGAAGGTCATCTACTCCAAACTCCCTGCCAAGGGCAGGAACATCTTCAAGTAAATCATGTTGCTGAAAGCCCTCTCTGACCTTGAATATTTCCAGGGATGGGGTTCCTGCTGCCTTTTGGCAACCTCTTCCAGTGTTTCACCCCTCCCACCATAGAACATTTCTATCTTGTACCTAATCTGAATCAACTCTCCATGAATTTTAAGCCATTACCTCTTCTCCTATCACTATTCCCTGATAAAAAGTTTCTTACAGGTCCCCTTTTAAGCACTCAAAAGACACAGGTCTCCCCAAAATTTCCCATAAATTGAGTTTCTTTCTGTGTAACCAGCAATGTAGCCAATAAAGGGCATCAAGAATATCTAATTATCTTTATATATGCACCTAAACACAGGAAAAAGAAGTTGTGCAGATGAAAACAATTAAATACTGAATGATTTGCCAAGTATTACTAACTGAGTCCTCCAAAGGGACAGGAATTCTATCTGCCCTTTCCAATTTCAGTCCAGGGATTTAAACATCAGATCATTCTTCTAATTAATTTTTTCTAGTACAGGGAAACTGGGGAGTTCCACTAACAAGGACTGTACATTGTGCCAAACACTGTAGAAACAGAAAAAAGGGATGCATTTCTTGCCACAAAGAGGTAGAGCCTAATGGCAAATGGGCAAAACAATGGAACAAGCAACAACGTTTTTAACTTTAGAACTTACTTGAGAAATATCACCTTTGATTTCTATTTGTTCAACTACATTCCCATTTATTATTACATTTACTTGTAATTTTTATTAACATAAAATAGTTGCAGAAAGTAACTTTACATTTGAAGTTACACATTATTTGGCTTTTGCTGCCCCAGTAACCAGTCTAACAAAACAAAAATAAAATTATTCCACACTCACAGTGACAGAAAAATAATCACTATATAGAAAGTAAAAATAAGGAATAACATTATGTTTTTAAAATGTTGTCTGCCTTTTTTGTTTGGTCGGGTTTTTTTCCAAAATAAACATATATAATAGACAAATGCATTAATGGCTTGGTATACATACAAGACCACCATATAAATGTAACAGTGCTGAAATGTTTATATGTGTGAAACTCCAGGATCTAAATTTTCTTGTATCTTTAGTGGCCTGCTGTTTTAGCAAACTTTTAGAGATCTTGGTATAAATTCTTATAAGAATGGTAATTTAATGTAAGATTTTAACCTCAAAAAAAAAAGATCCTTTTTGGTCTGACTTGAAGGAAAAATAAATTCTATGTGAACATGAATTCAGTCTTAGAACTGAAGTATTTTTAAATATATCTTACAGAAATTAAGTTTGCTACTACTTATTACTAAATATATTGGCTACAACCTTTGAAGAAATAAAAAAGTAAAAATAAAACATCATTAAGAATGCTTTTTTCCTTTTTTTCGAGTAAGCACTACTATGTGAAATTACTGGCTTCAGAGAATAGTTACAAGTTTACAAGTTAGTGTAAATCATTAAACTAGCTGAAATAAATTGCCAACAGCATTCTTATCTATCTTTCTGAACAACTGCTGGGCACATGAAGATTGTGAACAATCTTCACAGAAGACATCAACAGTGAGTTGCTGTGAGTTAAGTTGCTTCAGAAGGAAACAAAGCCAAATCATGCCAGACAAAAAATGGGAGAAAGCCATTGTTTCAAGGCTCACGAGAAAGGGCAGCTACAGAAAAGTGCAATGACTACCTGGGCAACTGCAGGCTACCAGATCTCTCACAGAATAATCTCTGGGACTCTTAATTTGAGACGTCTGCAATGCCAACCTTTATGTGGCTGAAATGTTCCCTCCCTTCAGCCTACATTTTGAGCAGTATTGTGTATCCCAATCAGTTTGGTTGGAAAGAAAATACTGAGCAGAAAGAAAATGGTAAAACTACTAAGTTGAATATCCTTGCCAAATACAAATGTTTCATTTTGCACATTTAAAGATCACAGTGAAATAATGCACAATTTGCTCTTAGATATTTGCACATCAGTGAGCTTCTATATATTTTTGGCACTGGTCCTTGGCAGAATGAAATCAAGGGGAATTCCAGATAAATTCACAAGAAGCACATGCAAAAGCAGTTACTTTGTATTCAATAATCTTTACATAATCACAATAGGCACTGTAATTTCTGCAAGTATGTAAGTATTACACACATACAGAGAGAGAGTGAAACAGCTGTGACAGACTCCATGTCAAACATTAATTCAGAAACCCATAAAATGTTTCAACATGATCTTGGCAGCATTCTTCCCCCCACCAAAATTAAAACCCCTCAAAAATCAGGGAAGAAGCAAATTCAGGGTCAGCTTGATTACTTCCACATAGTGATATAACTACAGCAAGTTGTGTGTCTGAATAATTTCTTTTAATCCCTGCCTGAGCGCATTTAGAATGCTGCCAGCAGTCTAGCCTGCCTATTTAGCTTAATTCATCTTCCTCCAACTTAAGCCTGTTAACAGCAGCAGAACTTTCCCAGGAGTTTTGCTGTGCAGCACCTTCACTCGGGACAGGCTGACACAAAGTGCACAGCTGAAACTGTGGAGGGCATCACCCCTGATGATAAACCCCAGTAACTGCCCTGCAGCTCCCAGATCAGAGCCAGTGATTCCCCAAGCAGACTGAACCTGGGCCTGCTTGAGAACATCAGCCAAATCCCTGCACAGCCCTGCACACATAACCCGACAGCTGCAGGGTATCTCTATGGCTAAATACTTTAAACTGTCAGAGTTTTCTGAAAAGTCCACCAGATTACTACTTTAGAGTTTAAAACAACTATTCTGATTACCTCTTGTAATCAGCACAGTTGCTTTAACTTAAATGTAAAACCAAATTAGAAATGTTTCTCATGGAGCAAAATTTTGTGTTGAGTCAACCTAGCGAGGGAGATAATGCCTAAAAAAACTTTGTACTGAAAATACTGATTATCATCACATTCACCATAAAACCC
The DNA here is from genome assembly GCF_024509145.1 of Vidua macroura. Taxonomy (NCBI): domain Eukaryota; kingdom Metazoa; phylum Chordata; class Aves; order Passeriformes; family Viduidae; genus Vidua; species Vidua macroura. The sequence continues at coordinate 71,717,650 of NC_071611.1, read as the reverse complement.
TCAAGTCTTACTAAGTTGGTTATTTAATACGTCTAGTAATAAATGTTAACAAATAATTCAAATTGTTGTTTTCCTACTATGGAGGATTATTTTTTATAACCAGCAACCAATGGATTATTTAATTTATGATTTGCACATGATTGCATTCTGATTTATACTTCCAAAAGGGTGGGCCATGTGGTTAGGTATGTACATATCCTCATCATGAATGCAAAACAACTCTTGGTGAGAGCAAACAACTCCCAGATATGTATGTGAATTACATTTTACTTGAACATCTTGTTTGAAAAGATTATCCCCTGATACATCTTTTCTGGCTAAGGAAACTTAACAACAGTAGCTGGATGTTATTCTAAACTCAGAACCATGAAGAAACCCAGCAGAAAAAGATGTAAAATAAAGCAGTTGCAAATACATTGGCTTTTCTGAAGTTAAAATGGTAGTAAATTGTAAGGAAATTATCATTAAAAAGTATTTTCTCTTGGATAAATTGTCTACATCTGCTGAATCAAAAGGATTATTTACAACAGGCAGATGAGGGTACTTTTTGCCCTATTATTTCTTATGTCCTGATTCCTATTTTTGTATTTGAAAGGCTAACTAAATGCTGTGTTTACATACAGTTTAAAGATACAATTACCAATAATTTAATAAATATGCAGAAAAACTTTTCCCCTTGCTTTTAATGGTGAAAGACAAACAGTACCTGTGCTCGCTTCTCCATGTCCTGACAAGTGCCCAGTTGTTCTTCCATTGCAGCTCTGATTTGCCTGGCCTCATACTCCAGCTGCCTTCTGGTCATATCTGTTTGCAAGGAGAACTGAAACCAGAGTACAGGGAAGGCATTTTAGCAAATACCATTGATGTAAACAATGTATTTCTCAGAACAAAAAGCAGAACCATTACTTTTCTACAACAAATTTCATAAACAAAACAGTAATACGCTCTTAAAACATGACTGCATTAGAAAAACAAGAATGCAATGATGTTCAACCAGCAGACTATACCTGAGTTTTGTCAAATTTCTAAATATAATAAATAAGCACTGAGAAATTATAATTCCCTACAGGAACATCTGGCTGCTACCAACAAAATTGTGATGTGTGCCATCTGAATTGGCATTTTCAAAAATATTCAAAAGTATTAAGCTACTGTACAGCCTATGAAAAGAGCACAAGTGTTAAACCCAAGAGCAGCAATACAGCCTAAGGGAAGACTTTTGAACTAAAAGAAATTTTGAGGCAGGCACAAAGCTCTTCACTGGCTTTGGTCAATTATTCAGTCTGTAAATAAATAAGTCTCCAAGAGTAGTCTTTCCAAAAGACTTCACCAAGGTCAATTCAGAGAGTCAAAACAAGACAATCATCTGCAAGGACCAAATGGGACCTGTCAGTTTGCTGTGTCTGGCCTAAGCAGTAATGGATATAAATTGCCACAAAAGGCCTTTAGTGTAGATGTTAAGTAATGCATTCTAGTCCTAAGAGTAGCTAAGTGAATTCATTATCTATGGAACAGAGGAGTCAACCTTAAAACCTACGACAGTGTGACAGAGATACAGCTGACAGTGCTTTAAGAATGGGCTGCAGATCCCCAAAATCTTTTTCAGACCTTCTCCCTTGGTTCTGGTGCTCTGCTAAGCTCAGCCATGACTCAGTGTTACTTCTGCCCACTGAAGAAGAGCTGTCTGTTTCCATTTCCAGAAGGCTGACTGATCCTTCATCAGGTGTGACTCTCTCAACCACATCTTCCCAACTCTGTGTGTGAAGGATGCACTGCAAATACATCCACGTTGCTGACATCTAACAGGAAATCCTGCATTATGTGGGATATCAGACATTATTATCCCAGTTAACGGTGACTTGACTGTAAATGGTTTGGAGATGCCAAGGTAAAAGCTTACAGCAACACCTGCATGGGCTGTAGAATCACTTTACTGATAGTTGTGAAATAACACCTCTTGTGTACATTGTCATATGCTAATATTACTCTCAAAACCAGAAAAATCCACCAAACAAAAGAACAAGGGAGAAGATGGTTAAGGAAGTGTACTGCCATGCAATTAATTTGTCATAATGACTTCTCAATGTTCCTCTGTTTTCACTGACATTTATACTGATACGGATGAATTTTATGTGTAAAATTCTATACGAAATGCATTATTTAAGCTAAGTTATCATTACATACCGAATGAAAAAAAAAATTGAACTAAAGTGATAGTTGAGAATGTCACCAAATTAATAAAATACACACAGCATCTAAACAGAGGCTGTAGCACAAGACATCTCACCAAGCACTCAGAAGGTACTTACATTTTCAGTAAGGGGGAGACTATCAATCCTTTTAGTGAGGTTCTGAAGCTGGGCATAATACCAGTCCTTTTCTTTCTCTTCCTTCTCAAGCTCCGCAAGCAACAGAGATCTATTAAAAGCAGAAGGAGGAATTTTCTCACCATTAACACCTCATTTCCATCCGGAGGTTTGAAGAAGACACTAAGGAGACATTTAAGTTCAGTTCCCTGGCACTGGCTAATCAACCTATCCACTCCTTTGTGCTAAGCATGTCAGGTCCTTATCTATGAGAGAGAAAAAATATACATATTTCTCTAAAAAACCCATTTTGAAATCCAAAGCTAAGAGACCTTTTGTGAAAGCAAAACCAGTTATTAGTGGCTAACTTGTACCCTGCTATAGTGTTAACTTGTACCCTGCTTCTTTCAAAAATATACTTTGTCTAGTGCAAACAGCATTTAAGAAAAGGTCTGTCAAAGAAATGTGTACAACCCTCAATCCTGAATTACTGAATTGAGAATCTTCACCTTCGCACTAGCAAAACTACAGGTAAAGCATGCAAAACAAGCCATTTCTGTGAGTGTCTAAAATATTTTAAACCAGTGTTTTCCACCAAATGTTATAGACAAGATATATTTACAGCTGTTAAAAATATTTTAAATGTGTATCATAAGCATACTGCATACCTGAATAATAACTGGGAAAGACAAAATGAATAATATATGCAGACTATCAAGGAAAAAAACTATTAAAAATTTCACATACTACTTTATCAATCCTTCATGAACTGAATTTTGTATAGTTCTAAATCTTATGAATATAGTAAAATAATGCTCATGTCTACAATACTCCTCAAAATATATACTAAAATTTTTCAGCAAAATCTTGCTAGTAGGAATAAACAGAAAAGCCAGTGTTTTTTTTTAATACAAGTTTATTATTTTCTTTTTAATGCTTTCTGTGAGTACTGTTCTTCCTTCTGATATTTTAATATTGCTCATTAACAGAGATGACAAAACCAACACTTAGCCAGAAGACAGAAAGTTGCATACAAGTTTGCCCAGTATTATTTCCCATCCCTTAACTTTTGCATCCCTCTCTGGCTGCAGCAGTTCTGAGCAAATGAATCTTTATAAAGCACACAAACACATTAAGAATAATTACTGTAAGTCATTAAGGAACAATTACACAGCATACAACAAAAGTACAAATTTCCCCTGACTATTTTGATAATGCATCACAGACATGATTTGAGACGGTAATTCATCTTCCACACAAAATAAAGAAGAAAGAATTTTAAAATTTGCATTTAAAAGAATCTGTTTGACTTATTTCCTGCTTTAAAAATATTTCAAGCTAATTTTGATGAGTTAACATTTATTCCATATCCTATATAAGTGGCTTGGCCTGCGTGCAAATGGAAAATTAAACGAGAGGATCCCTCCCCTTGAATGTGAGAGTGGAAAACTACACACATCTAAGAGTGCTAAATGTTTGTAAATATGAACAAAATGGCATAAATTTCCAGACTTGATCAAACAGTCATGTTGAAGCAGATTTAAGGATGCCAAGGTTTACAATAAAAATGATTGAAAAGAAGTAACAAACAATTACCATAATTTGGCAGGTAACCAGAGCAGTATCACAGGACAGCAGTAATTCTTCAGTCAGAAGGATGTGGCTGGCAGAAATTCCTAAAGTCCTTCAGACAGACTGAAGGCAAAACTAATAGATGGTGCTTGGGGAAAGCTCATTGAGAAAGCTTTTTTTGCCTCTCACCTGCCCATTCTCTTGCCACACAGCCTTAGTGCCTAATCTCTGGACAGAGTGGAATTCTGCATAGCTTCCCTTTTTACCACCTTGAGTGCCCAGGCACCAGTTGTGTCCAGGCTGTGAAATAAAATTTGCAAATTAATTAAAGATTGCACAATTAATGCAATCCTTATAAAAAGTATTTTTACTTTTGAGGACTTGCAAATGTGAAAGGACTAACTAATTCTGCCTCTGATGTCAAATAACTGGTAGCAGAAACTGAAGGGATTACTTTCAGCTAAGTAAACATGTGATTAAGTTCCTGTTATGAAATGTAGGGTATTCAGTATGTGACACAGTGTGTCATTCAATCTGTTTTGACGTGCCCAATGGATGCTGGAAGCAAGAAAATAACTTAGGAACCATCAGAGCTGCATAAACAACATAATATATGACCCGAGGGCGACTTGTTTAATTTAATATTGTCATTTTGTCTTCTGAAGTGATGCTTCATGTGGGATTACTAGTTTAGTATCACTGCTCCATGAGAATTCAGGTTTTAGCAGTCTTTAAGTTCTCCCAGCACAGAACCTGAAGGGTCACTACAACTACAGCAGGCTGCACTTCAGTTTCCTTGAAAATAAGCAGCAATAAACAGCAGTTCTCTGTAGATGTGTCTGATAAGCTGTTCCCCACGTTTAACATTACTCTCAGATACTATTCCAACCGGAAGTACAGCTGCTTCTCAGCCTCCTGGAGCTTCTTGGTGTTAGGAGAGGATTTGAAGTGGAAGAGCTGCTACTGGTCATGAAAAACAAGATGGAAAAAACCAGTGCAGTTATTCCATATTTTTTATACCCCTAAGGTGCTTACATTAGGACTTTCACAGCATCAGAGAAAATTCTGTTCTCTGTCAAACCCAGTCAAGTTCACTGAGAATTCAGCAAAGCAAATGAAGAAAGCTTTTGGAACTTGACACTATTTTTATGAGTTAACAAAAAGTTTTCTATTTGAGCTGTTCTTCTGAAGGGTGGGTTTTTCAAAGACTTCTCATATGGCAGTTTTGAAGCTCCCAACAATAGAGGAAGCTGAATGAATGCAGAAAATTCTTGACTTCTTTTTCAAGTATTTTCTGCATAATTATGTCAATATTATTCCTGGCTAAAAGGGAGAAGGGAAACAAACTACATGCTACTCTACTTGTATTATGTAAATTACAACTATAATTAATACTTTCACTTCAATTGGTGGGAGATAAAATAAAATCTTGAAAAGCACTGCTGATGCTGTAAAGTTTGAGGTCAGTTTTACCAGCCAGCCAAAAGGATAAAGCATAATGGAAGAAAGAAGCCACAAGATAGAAAATGCTCCAAATCAACATCAAAGAAATAAACAAAGAAATGCCATAAACCAGAATGAATAAAGAAGGCATACAAACATTTTCATATAAAATATATAAAAATATATAAAATTTCACAGAAGACTGTCATCTTTAGTGGCCAATTACAGAATTTAGAAAGGTGAGATTATTAAATTTGCTAAATTGCCAAGGGCAAACACACACTCTGAAAAAATTTCTTGTTGATACAATGCTCTTATCAAGTACACCTGGAAATAGCCAGAGAAAGCAAGAGATATTTCATGATTAGAGTATTCTAAACTGGCAATTTAAAAGCACAGTGCTGCCACTTCCCATTTTTCTCTTTGGTTTTTTAAACTTTGGAATTAGAAGAGAGCCAAGCAAATGAGATATGTGCCAATAATTTCATCTTTATTCTGGCAGGTGAATCAATTGATAAATTGTCTTCCTCTCTGAAGTTCACTTTCAGTCAAGTGTGGCGGGTTGACCCTGACTGGATGCCAGGTGCCCACCGAATTGCTGTAAATATTTAAATACATCATTTAGTCCTCACACAAACACTGTTGCCCTTAAGTAGCATATATTGTGCCAGCGTGTTAAAATACTGAATGGAAATGGTCTCCTGATGCATATTTCTGCATATTTCAACAAGTTCTTGAAAGTCTGTTTAAGTGCAAAAATCTAAAACTGATTAGCAAATATATACATTTAGATACACAGAAATTTAGTAAATATGCCAAACAAGTTCATACACAAAACACACGAAAATAAGTGTTTAATTTTCTTTTAGAAATGGTAGTGATTTTAGATGCACAGTCCTATACTTCCCCCCCCCCCCCCCCCCCCAGTTTTGATTCATTTGGCTACCCAGGGTTCTTATCAATGCTCTACATGCTTTCACATGTACCTTGAAACAGCTTAAAGAACAGAGCAGTTTTGGATTATCTGTCATTTTACTAATAATGAAGCCAGATGTGATCTGGCCATGCCTCCACACATCTTCTCCACAACACAAATATTTACCCCATCAGCTATGACAGTAACAGTGTCTAAGCTACTCTGAAATTTTAACATCCCTTTTCTCCAGCATTATTTGGAACACAGGCTGGTTTACTGCCTAAGCTGTCTTCACTGCCAAGAAAAATGGCAGTGAGTACTGAGTGATTGTTCTTGTTCCTAAGAACAATCACCTCTGAATCCACCAGGATGGGGAAGGATCACAGATCATAAATCAGAGGTGCTAATCACCTTAAAGAACTCTGGCTGCTATAAACGCTGCTTGTTCCAAGTGAGCAGGAGTTCACTGGAACCACACTGGAAGTTCCAAGTTTAAAGATTTTAGTATCATCTGTAGCAAAACACAGCACTGGAAGAATACAAACAAATGCACAGTTTGTTAAGACAGTAAATAACAAACACATCAGACTCTTGAAGACTGAGATAAGCAAGTAGATAGATTCCCGAATTCCTAAATATTCTTATACAGTGCCTCAGAAATCTACGTTTTATGCAACTGAACAAGTGTCATTAGTGGTGGTCCTGGCTAGGAGAAGGAAAAAAATTGAGTGGCTGCTACAACATGCTCAGTATGGACCCAGGGAAGTTACTTTTATTCTACTGATAGGACCAAAAAAACCCGGGACCTGGATCTTGGAAGAAAAGCATTGTCCTTTCAGGTCTTGGCTGGAAAAATTTTGCTGAACTCCAGAGAAAATCCTTTAGAGGAAGGGCTTCTAGAGGGCTATCCACAACACGCTCATTACCCACAAAGCTTTCTATTACAAATTCAAACTGGATTTTTTTGCTACTTAATGTCTACTAGGCATAAAAATACTGTGTTGCAGTTTATTTGGTTTTGCAGCCCACAGCTTGATAGCCCATCCATTAAGTAGGACCAAATCTTTAGGAAACCCTGTCTTGCAGACGGGCTTCTGAAAACATCTGGTATCTCAGTCAGATTCATTTTAAGAAATAAAGATGGCTTCAGTGGAAATACCTGCATGTCTCTTACTTTGCATTTCCTTTGTAAGTGACTGATAAAGTGCTACAATTCTGAATTATAATCCAAAAGTATGGTCTTCCTATACATGGGTACCACTGCCTTTCAAGAAAAGAAATTCCAGGATTTTGTCAATACAAAACATCTGATAGCAACAACATCTTGAAGATAAGAACACATATTTTGTTTAGCTGATACATTTGCTGAGAGAGTAGAGTCACTAGGTAAATGTCTGCTAATAGTAAATAATTGATAAACCAGTTATGGTACTTAATAACCATTTGCAATCAAGAGAAAACTATTTCACCATCATCCTGGTACAGCTTCAGCATTTAGCAACAGTGGTGAGGAGATATGGAGGTGGTTAGAATGCTCCACCCTTGCTACTTAAATATATTTCAGACAGTTACAACCTGCTTATCAAAATAAAACCTTCAGCCAACAAAGAGTAACAATGAAATGCACATATGAAGAAGCAGAAACTGAATGATACTTCATTTTTGAAGTATTTTTCTGCATGTGCATCTAAATAAAATGTAGATTCCTGTTTTTTTACCTGTCACCACTGATCAAAACCATATTCATGATAGCTAAATACTGTGTGTGTCAGTAAACTTCCACATTAAGATCAGAAGTCAAACCATACTGGAGGAATAAACAAATAAATTTACCTCTCTTTTTCTAGCTCTTCTAAGTAACCAGTGCTTTCTCTGCTTCCATTCATAAAGCCTCTTCTTGGAAATGACCCCATGGGGACTGGACTGCACTCCCCTGAGCGGCTCGACACGGAGCCTTCCCGGCTCCCATACGAACGCACGGACATCTTTGGCCTTAACTTCACCCCAGCGAAGCTGGTGCTTTCCAAATTCAGTTCTGGATAACAAACAGCAAACATTTTTCAGAGCTGAAGGTTCAGCAGCACGAAGTTAAAAGATAATTTCTGTCTTAATTTCTTACTTCCTGAACAAATCCATGTGGTTTTTTATGGAAGCATTTTGCACAGAAATGCAGCGAAAATACTGTGAACAAAAACAATGGATATGGTGGACTTGGAGAACAGCAGTTATCTGAGCAGATGGCCAAACTACAATCCTGGCAATCAGAACAGTATCCTACAAAAGCCTGCCTGCCTCCTTCCCAGAGGACTTAAGAAATGGGCAGAATTTTGCATAAACATAATGAATTACCTTGTGACCCACTTCCTAACAATTTATTTTCCAGAGATCCTGAAAATGTTTCACCATCATGTAACAGATGACTACCCTGTTCATCACAGGGCTCTTAAACATAGACATCCCTATGAAATTTCAGGGTCAGTGGCAGGGATGATGGATGTATACAGGGAGTTAGTGGTCTGGGCTTGCTGGCACTTCCCATACAAGGGGATATATACTTCCAGCCCATGCTATAAGGAAGGGGCCATAAATTTGCAGAATGACAGAAACAATTCCAGTAATATGACATGGAGAGGGCAGGATATGCAAACAAATTTAGAAAATTGGTGGAACTACACCAACTTTAACTTTTTTTTTCCAAGGAAAGAAATGTGAGTTATATAAAATGCAATTCATATGAAATCCTAGAGTTACAGCAGCAAAAGTATAAATGGAGAAGCTTTTTTTTTTTTTTTTCCCTGAGAATGTGTCTTAAAATGTTTAGCAAAAATGTTCAGGCACTGAGACTATGCCTAATCATCAAGGTCAGTGCAGGAAAGAAGATACAATTGACTTCAAAAATTTTATCCCAAACTAAAAACAATGGACAAAGAAATTAACCTACTTAAAACATAATTCTAGATTTACCTTTAAGTCGTTCCAGTAAGTCAATTTGTCCGGAAGATGCCATTGCCTCATCTTCAATACTTCCTTGTAGCTGTTTCAGTACCTCCTATAAGAAATTAAGCCTAATTAAGAATCCTTACAATAGTAACACACAAGGTAAATACATCCTATCCTACCCTAAAGTGCACGCTCACTTAACAGCTGCTGAGACACTGATGTAAATTATATTTCATGTGAGCAGTGATCAAATGTCATAATTTTAATTCCCATCAGATATATTCTACAATGTTTACCCCAGCACTGTCATCATGTAAAGTGTATCTTGCATAAACCTATCTGGCAGTTCAATCTATTGGATTGTTTGGAAGTTCTTCTAAAAGTGAATACCAGTTATTTTGAATTAAGAGATGAAGAAATGTAAGGACAGAGAAATCAGTCAGTCTTGTAAAAATAAATTTTGAATATGTAACTAAGAGAAAAGTATCTTGACTAGAAGCAATGCCCAGGATTTGTTTTCTTTGAGGCCTTAGTACCACTGTAAAGCTGCAAGAAGAATCATGTTATTCTTTCTACAAATGCTACTATTACCATGCCTGGGAGCAAAAGATTTAGGTTTCCTTCATGGCACCTATTATTTGTATTATTACTACTTCTATTTCAACCACCGTCAGGCCCACCAGAAAGAGATGTAAATTCCTTCATGCAGCTGAAGCTTCAAATCTGAGAATACGGCCATGTGCTATTGAAACTGTGTATGATAAAATTATACAGCTGAAGGAACATAGTTCTCATCTACAAAAAAATCATAGTAAACAATGACTATTACACTAAAGGGGCCTGTAAGCCCCCAGGTCTTGAATGCTCAGTGGCCTAAATTCACGTAGAAAATTAAATGCAAGTTAGTGAAAGTCTTTTCAATATCATCATGACAGACGCATCAATAGCAAGAACAAATAAAAAAGACTGGCTACAAGGCAAAAAGCCCTTACTGGAATTTAAAGTATCATTTTTCATACTGTGCCTAGAAAATATTTTTAGAAGCAGCAACAGTCAGGAGATTAAACCTGAATTAAACAATTCTGAATAATGGAAGGTATTCTGTAATTTTCATATACAGACTCTGTACACATGATTGTACTTTTGTTTAGATCTGAAAACTAATGAATTCTAGACAATTTAAAAATATGTCCATACCAAAGTTTTGCTCTTTTGAGAGTCTACCGTACCTTACTGTCAATATTAGTGGGTTTTGCAACTTACACAGAACGTACCTTTTAAATGCATTATTCTCTTTTCAAGAGGAAAAAAAACCCATGGAATCTACAAAAAGTCAAGATTTTTTTTTAAGCAGTGCAGCGATAAGCTTTTCTCTATTCAAAGTGTTCTTACTTGTTACTAAAAAAAAGTGAGTAAAAGGATTTTGAGTACAGAACTGTGCAGAGTTCTGGGGAAATAATCTCAAGTCCTCAGACCAACACTCAGACCAAATGGTAGCAGCCCAGGTGCTGCAGCCTCTGCCATGCTAAGCTGGGAAAAATAATTCTGGAGTATAGACACCCAGATTTCCAGTTTACTGATGGAGTCAAGGTGTTTGTCCACATTCATGTCAGTTTGGACGAATTTGATGCCAGATTTCCATCCTTCCACACCAGCTGTACCTGGATTCCCATTGCAGGTATCTCGGAGCATGAACCACATTCCTCTTGGATCAAGCCAAGCCAGCAGTTACACCCAGGACTGCTGATGGGCATTCACTCCATGGGACCAGGCTAAAGCTAGTCCAAAGACAAAATACCCTGAAATATAGATTGAATGTGTGCTGGGTCCTCAACACAATTCACCTACAGAGTTGCTCCTACTGCACTGCCTGTTAATGTCAGCTTTGCCTTTAGGATCAAGCCTGGGGTGACAAAATCCATACTCTTGGAAAGATATCTTCCCTGTGCTTCTGCTTTTAAGTATGTTCAAGGGCACCCTCATCAACCATATGGCCCAGCCATCTCTATACATAACATCTGCCCTGTCAGCAAAGGCAGACAAATAACTGATGTGGTGTTTTTCAAAGAAGGGCTCCTGCACTGTGTGATACAAGGGCAGATCTGCAGATAGCAGTCTTGGCTTAAAGTCTAAAAGGACAGTGTGGATATGTGAAGTGGTCTTGAGAGAGTTTTGCATTCTTATTGGAAACCTGTCAACTCAGACAAATTTAGAAATAACTAATACATCATTTTTCTCTGAAAACAGCACTGTTTTACAAGGGAAAAACCTAAAATCCCACCTTTCCTTCCATTCCCTTTTTAGAATCCTCTCTCTCACATGTGTGGAAAAACTGCTGTTTCAGCATGTTTAGGATACTTCCCCATGTAATGAGTCTTCCTGCTCTAAGAGCCAATATAAGAAGCTAAATGGAACTACCATCAGCTTTTCCTGCCCTACAAATTACATCACTGAGGTGTCCAGGCAGCAAAGGACTGCTCTTTTCTAAATAATGGAAACAGTTAAACACTAGCACACTGGATCACCTTGCTCAAATCTTCTGTTTCAATTCAGAAAGTTAAGTTTTAACTTTTAGCTTTTGTATCATGCCCTTTTTCCTGCAACAGCACAGGCATTTTTTTTCTCAAGTCAGTTTTCCTGTATTTTTCTACATTTCTTTTCTACAGTGCTATTGCTAAGGCGACAATGCCATTACAGGGCTGTGACATCAACTTTAAACTCCATCACAGTACACTTCAAAATCTAAGCTGACAATTCAATAGGCAGTTAAATAAAGGAGACAAAGGTTAGAGAAGGAGATGCAGCCCCATGGCCAAGTAATGGTGGAAAATGACGTTGTGTGCTAAAATGACAATGCAGGGAATTTGCAATTTTAAACTTGAATAAGGAACAGAGAAGTTTTCTGCAATAATCCTTCTGGAGGAGACATGGCAAGTTATCTGTTACTGTGCTAATGAAAATTTTTTATTTATTCACTGTTCATAAATCTAGGATTCAACACTAATGCTGTTTACGTATATAGAGTGCTTTGAAATAGTATTTTTCCGTAATAATTTTATATTAAATTTGATATCATGTTCACTAAAGCATAAAATAGTCTCCAAGGTTCAATTAGTATCTGTTTAGTTATGCAAATTTCAGTAAGTTTTTTAGTAGTGGTTTACAGCATTATTCTAAGCAAACTCTTTACTGATTTAGCAGTGACTTACGGAAAAAATACACAAATGTAAATCTGTAAGAAAAGGCTGCAAGGCTTTTTCTGTTCTTTTAAAGAATGCAAGTCAAATTATTTTAATGGTCACTTAAGTATAACCTAGTTTATCTTGTTCTGTGCAGAAGTACAAAAGAATGTTTTTGGAAATAGAACAGGCCCTATGACTCATCATCCTTTAAAAGGGTTTCTGTCTTCACAGTCTCTGGACTGTGAAATACTGAAACATTGTCTATTTTTTGTCTGGTTGGTTGGGTTTTCTTGTTTGGACTCTGTGAATATAATCCTGACATAAAACTTACTTTATGAATAATTAAATAAAAGAGATCAGATCTGTCAGCATGTAACTGCACAACTATGGTAAATAAAAGCACCTTTACTAACAGTAAGTGCACCCAGCTAAGTGGTAAGGGTTCTTGTAAATAACATGGTTTAAGGGCTGTGAATTTACTCAAGCTGCTAATAAGGAAAGGAATCACAGAGGAATAATGCTTACAATGGCTGATTTAAAATCCCAAGGAGTTAAGACTTAAAGTGTATTCAATTTTTGGGAACTGTAAGTATAAATATTAATACTTAGGGGAATATTTCAAAATATAGTATATGTAAAAACAGATTTTGATGGCAATTCAGGTATGTTTGGTCTTCTGTAAACACTATTCTCCCGCCATACCCCTTAAACATTAAACTTTATTAGTTGTATTCACTTTTGTCATAGCTATGTGTATTCAGTGAATGACAAAATCTATGAAAATCACAGTGAAAATTAAATGTATGAAACTCCTGGATGCAGCACACCAGAAATACTCAGAGGCCAGTTATGTTGGTTACCACTGTATTTACAGTATTTGAATATAAAACCAGGTTTAATTGCACAAATAAAGTGTTTACAATTTCAGAGAGCAATCCATCATCTATTAGCAGCATACAGAATGGGAATATGCATAATGAATGAATAAAAAATCATGGTTAACCAAATCATCATTTTTTTAAATTACAATATTTCTGACAGCATTGGCACCTGTATTTTTAACCTGGTATGCTGAAAATGTAACATAAATTTTCTAAATTGAAAGTAATTTTTGACCTCCAGTGGAGCTGAGCATTGTTTCAATTACTATTTAGAAATGCAGAAAAAAAGGTAGCATAGACTAAAAAAATATCACTCAAATTCCACAAAACCATTAAATGTCAGAACCATGGTGGAGGGGTAGACATCAGAATATCATTCTTTTGTAGCGATAGTAGAAACTTAAGTTCAAGTTCTTATATGACCTTTCATAACTACATGAACTTGACAGTGCATTAATTCTGTCACATATAGTACAACATTCATAGGGGCTGAGGGAGTGCTTGGAAGGAGCTCTTTGCTCCTACACATTTTGGTGAATTATACTGCTGCTTAATCAGGTCTGCTGGGAGCCCTTCAAGTGCCAAGAAGTGCTCAGGCTGCTCAACCCTGTAGCCAGGTGCAAACGATAACACCACCAATGACAGCACTGTTGACTGAGGTTGAACACCGGAGCAACTCAACTTTCAACCTTGCAGAAAGAGGAATGCATTTCTTATGTGAAATGATGCTGTTCATTTTAATTTCCAACAATGTCATTTTCTAAATGGAAAATATTCACCCAGTGCCACCATGCTCAGGAGCTGTCACTTCCTGTAACCACTTAAAGAAGACAGTACGAAATTTTTAGTGCAAGTACATTGTCAGGTCAACTAAAGTTATCTGATTTTATGCTCAGAAAGAGGGTTGTCTAAAGCAATGGTATTAACTATATGTATCATCAGCTTTATTTCACCTAAATTCTAAAAAGAAAAGTAAACAAATATTTTCTTCAATTTTCCAGCCAATTTGGATCCTGGTAGAACCTTAAGAATTGCAAAGATCTAAAAATATTTCTTATTGTAAAATCATAAAAACACACAGCCCCCCAACAATATAATGCCACTGCTGCTTCTTTGCAGATTAAATAAATTCACTGATATGTTACATATCTGTGATTTGTAGAATGCTAAATGACTTTTATAACCACATTTTTAGTTCATGTGAGCCTAAAAAGATGTCTGACTGCATTAGATGTGCAGTCACTAAATTCCCAGAATTCATCACTTGATACAATTTGTAAGAATCAGTTTGCCTTATGAGAGTTTCTTGCATTAACACATTAGGATTTATCAAATGATCAATACACATCATTATTTTCAAAATTACTTCTTGGAGGATCTAACCATTGTGCTATCTCCTGCAGTATCTACCATGCTATCAGTGTTTTAATTGCCTGCATCACTATCCTGATGTGACAGTCTCCTCCATGTGCCTTCAGAACAACATTACCTCTTCCCTCCTGAAAGGATGGAGTGCATGGGGCACAAAAAGCCACAAAAAACATTCTGCAAATGCAAAATCCAACTAAGAACAAGGGAAATAATTTGAGAATGAAGATGCAGGTTCTTATTAGGGGGAAAAGAATAAATCATAAGAACATATAATGCTTCCTGTGATTACTGCTTTCCCTTGCAAGAATTCTAAAGTTCAAGTGCTTACATGCTGGGTAAGGATGTGTTGAAATTATATGAAAGACAGGCAGATATGAAAAGGAAAATACTGGGTGAATTCACGCAGCACAAGTTACAGAGACTGAGAATTTAGCACCTATTTCACAAATATTAACACAGGCAAGGAATGCTACTGCTGAATCAATTCCTTTTCCCCCTATCTGTTCATCAAACAATGCATTTGCTAAAAAAAAAAAAAAAAAAAAAAAAAAAAGAGAGAAACAAACCTCATTTCATTTCCAGACAAGACCAGCTTTTATCATGTACAGTACGGCTGTTCATTCACGTAGTTAAAAAAAGCAAATATGAAAAAATCAGAAAGCTAGCATGGCTAATCAAAGAACAAAACTAGGTAACACCATATTCTGTCAACTTTTATCACACTTGTGCAGAATGGGATGAATTCAAAGCTTAAAGAAGCTCACACTGAGAGCAGGGACATATGTGCACCTGCTGTGCCTGTGTAGCCAACCCTTTGGAAGGGACCTGATTTTTAGAGTGCCAGATACTTTTATGTTTCCAAAGTTCTCCCTTAATAAGCAGGTAAAATGTTAAATTTCTATGTCTAGCTGATTCACAGCTAATGTACTAATTTTTTAAAAACTGTATTATTATTTCCGAATACAAAACACAATTTGGTTACCCTGAAAGAAAAATATTTTGTTAGCTTGTACTGAATGCATTTGGATTTTGAGCACTGTCTGTTCAGTGCTGACTAAGGTGTGTATCTCATAATTCTCACTTATTTCTCCCCTACTAGCTTGGCTGTCCAAAGGCAGTGTTTCTGATGGGGAGTGCAATTTTCAGAAAGTATGTGACCCACTCATAATGAGACCACAGTCATTCAAAGTGACAGTTTAGCTAAGAAATCCAGCTGACAGAAGAAGATGGAGTTTTAGTTTACTTTTAATAATGTGGAAAAAAAAAAAATTCTAGTAAAAAATGTTCAATGCTTCCTGTAGACTCAATTTCTATAAAGGAGTAACTTTCAAGAGAAATACTTCACTCATTACACAACACTGTATGCCTGAAAATACCAATTTAAAAACTTCCTTTGCAGCAGCAAATTAGAAAATAACACTATATATTATACAAATATATATTTTCACCCATCCTAGGAGCATTAAGCACACTGACTTTGGAAAATTTTTTTGTAGAATAGGTAAAGTTGTATTAGAGGATGTACAGACCAAGTGGCAAAATCAGGATGGCATCATCTGCCTAAAAACTGTAATTTCTTAAATATTTCAATCTGCAAACCCAAATAAAATGCTTTTGTTTATTTGTTTTTGGGGTTTTTGTTTGTTCTGGGGTTTTAAGTCTAAAAATGAGAAAGAGTAAAAATAAACGCAGTTGTACAAATTACTAAGGTTTTTTTTGTAGTTTACCTCAAACACAAAGTTTGTTATTGCTACAAGCAAAGAACCGATCTGGTGGTCAAATTCACTGCAACTGATAAAAACATGACTTGCACATGAATTTTATTCATTTATGCTTTTGATTTATTGATTGCCTCACATAGCTTCCTTCTCAAAAGCAGGAAACTTTTTACACAAACTCCTCACTTGTTACTGCATCTTTAGCTGCTCTTCAAAGCATTTCCCTTTATTGATGGCTGGAATTTATGTTCCTGCTTAATGCTCTTCAAAATGGAGCCACAAAATTCAGTGAAGTATCAGAGAAATTAGGACAAAGCACCTCCTGTGTGCCAGACAGAGTAGAGATCAAAACATGCTTTAAAGAACTGCAAATTTAGAGAAGAAAAAAAAGCTTTGCTAACACAGCAGAGCCTGCACTACCAAAAAAAAAAAAAAAAAACCTCCTAAGAGCCAGGAGTACGAAAGTGTTAAAAAACCCCAAACATCTTAACTTTGGCCACATCAGCCAGAATGCTGAAAAATCAGTCAGACAAAATGAAGTTGACTCATTAGAGCTGGCTGGAAGTTGCAAGGAAACAATGCCAGGACAAGGGTAGATTCAAACAGGCACCACTTTCTGAGGTACACTCCTTGCATAGCAATGAGCAAATGAAGAATGTGCTAGAAGGTTCTCATCACTTGGCGACATATAGGCTAATTAAGAAGGGAAAATCTATGTTCAACTGCTTCAAGAAGGAAGTGAAAAAAAGAAGTTTCTTTCACTACAGTCCGTATCCAGGTAAACAGGATTCTTCTCTGAAGAGCTGTAAGCCAGACATGCACAGACAGACCTAGGATGACAGGAAACAAATACCACAACTGAAGGACGCAGTAAGAGTGGTAATATGTCTGCAACCTCACAGCAGCATAGTACTGACATTACAGGATGATAACAGAATCACTGAATCACTTAGGCTGGGAAAAATCTTCAAGATCAGCCATTAATGCTACCACTGGGTTAGTCCTACATGAAACCATGTCCCTCAGTGCCACATCTATGCCTCCTTTAAATACATTCAGGGATGATGACTACACCACTGCCCTTGGCAGAGTGTTCTTGGGCTTTAAAACTCCTTCAGTGAAGAAATTTTTCATAACATCCAACCTAAACATGCCCAGTACAACTTGAGGCCATTTCCTCTTAGACTGTTACTTGTTACTTGGGAGAAGGGACCTACTCTCAACTCACCAACAGCCTCCTGTCAGGAAGCTGTATCGAGTGAGAAGGTCCCCCATGAGCCTCATTTTCTCCAGGCTGACCCTCCCCAGCTTCCTCAGATGCTTCTCATATGAACAGAGTAAACACATATCAAGAGTAAACACAATCCTTAACACTGAGAGAGACCAAACATCTTTCCAAACCAAACTCCTTCCTCTCCAACAGCAGGAGCCTAGTGAGGATACATGAGCAAAACCTACTGTTCATTTCTCTTGAATGTCCTCTCCTCAGATTCCCTCTGGCCTTGACTTGCAGACTTCCTGAAACCACATCTCCAGTCATTCCACTTCCCATGGCAAACACATGATACAAAACAATCTATCACTGTCTATCTCACAATGTTATCTGATGCCCTTAGATCCAGTATTCAGGAAAATTACTAATTTCCTAATAACTCTCCTCATGACACTTATGATCTTTTATTAGAGCTCAATATCCATCCTGTCCTGCTCCTTCTCCTCTGTCTTCACCTGAAAAGTCCTATTTTATCCAACCACGTCACTTCAGGAAGATTTTCAGGTCACTTGATTTTTCTGGCACCTAATATGATGAATTCTACTAGGTCATCCCTGAGGACGTTCATCAGAACAGAACATAATACTCATCTTCTGGATCAGCATGTATTCACCCTGGCACAATTATAATTGTTCTGTTTCCCTACTTATGCCCAGTAATTCCCAGTATCAGACCAACTTTGTGAATCCAAACTAAGCACTAACTTGACACTACACGGATAAGCCCTTTTATTTTTCAGGTATTCAGAGTATCTGTAATACCTCTTTCTATGCTGTTGCCATATTAATTCAGTCCTCATGGTGTACATAAAGTTAAGGCTCTTTTCCAGAAGCCATGACTCTTCTATGCTTTTGACCATGGAATTTTATTTATCACGTATTCAATTCACTCACTCAACACCAGAAGATTCTTTTGCAATTGTTCACACTCATGTGTTCATTTTTACCACCATGAAAATCATCACTCAAACTCTTCTATCCCACTCTTTTTTCCACGTGACTTAAGATTATGTTGAAAAGAAATACCAGTAATGGCAGAAATCTCACTAAGACACTACTGTTTTTCTAAAGTAAAAAGAAAAAGACTATTTATTCTGCACTTCATTTTCTACCTTTAAGTTGAATAATCATCAAAGATCCAAGAACCTTAAAATTCCACACAGGGTTACTGAGATGTTCTCAGCGTAGTAGGGAATACCACCAAGTTCTCCATGACCAGTTGCTGTGGAGATATCACAACTCTGGTTTTGGTCCATGAAGCAACTATAATCCACTATGTTATATCTGACTTGATCTCTTAGCAGAAGTAACAACATACCAGATAACTTAGATCAATCAGAAATCAGATTCTGGAATCCAGTTCTGAAAATAATGCTAATATTCTAATATGCAACGGGATATACTAAGAAATGTGTACTGTACTACATTCAGGATTCAAATAAAACATCTCAGGTTATACGGCAGTTTAGTAACTACATGTAGCCTGCTCACCAACAGCAATTCCAGATCAAATATAAATATTTTAACATATTTAAACATTCTTGTCTGAATGGTTTGTTTTCATAGCTTAATGCAATTTTTTCAGTTGTTTTTCTATATATGCCTTGGCAAAACATTTCACTGTATGCAATGCCAACTGAATGTATTTTCTCTGAAGATAAAATGAAAAAAGGAAAAGATAGGCTGCAGCTAAAAACACTCTCCCTTTGCACAGAGATGGAAAAGCGATGTTATTGGACACAGTAAGTATTCACAGCAAAATGCGTAATTTCTGATACCTTAGAAGAAAAACTGTTGTTAGATTTCTGAAGATGTTATTGCAGACCTGGGTATGTCTCAACTGTGTTCATCTACCACCTACTTGAAGAAGTACGCACACAGACAGATGGAAACAGCATGTGTATACAGCACATGACAATATGTTAAGCAGTGTGCATCAGAGGTCTTTGTGACTACGCTGGGCTTCAAATTCTAATTTGCAAGCACACAGCTTACAACACATTGAACCAAAAATTGCTGTGCCAATTAGAATATCATCTCCAGCACCTTCTATGCTTTATGATAAGGATCAATAAACACTGATGATCAGAGACAATTGATCTGAACAAAACAGGTTTTCAAGGTTAAATATCAAGAAGTGGTGGCTATGCAGACTGTAAGGTCACCAAGTGTGGTTTGTCAATTTAAAAGAAAATGGGATCACCTGCTTACCTGATGAGGATGACATCTGGTAAGAGCAGTTACTCATTCCTAAAGAGAGAATGGCCCAGTAGACATTTAAAAGGAAATTTTAAAATTTAGTCAAGGGGCATAACAGGTAAAACAGTATCTGAAATCTCCTAAAAATGGGTGTGATTAAGCCATGAGTATGCCTGATGTAAAGGATCAGCACTTTGAAAATTTTTCTTTTAACCCTTATGACTTACAGATCACAAAGTGCATGTCAAAACAGTACAAGACAGTTAAGTTAGATTCTGGAACATTCTGAACATCCATCTTCTCTTTTTTATAGACAAACATTGGCTAACAAGGTCCAATCTGCAATCAGCACATTTTCCAGAGTCCCTCTTCTTAAAATGAGACAAACAAGCTAGTGTAGCTGCTAAATTGCTAACTTGATGGTCAATCTGCTATTCTTGATACGGATTTGTATATTCATTCCTTCCAATAAGCATAAAAAGATATAATGGGAAGTTGAACTTGCAGATAAAATAAAATGCAACTACATCATATTTAGACATAAAAGTACTGTACTTCTAATACAAGATAAGCTTTCTCACAATTTTTTCAAAGCCATCATAACAGAAGATGAAAACCAGGCACAATGGCATCTTCTTTACCATTGTTTTTACCTTTAATTCTGCAAATTTGAGTATTAATTCATCAACATCCCAAAGTATGCACAACACTGAAATAAATCTGGGATATTACACTGTAGAGACTTAATATTCCTTTTGCTACCACATTAAATTACCGTAACTTACTATTTAACAAACGTATTCAAAATAAAAATCCTCAAAATAAAATATCTTCATTCTTCTTTTTTTATTTATTGAAAATATGTTAGAATCCAACAGAATAGCATTGCAAGCTTTATTGCCCGGCTGGCTTACTAGCAGAAGAAACTCACAAACACCACCCATGTCAAAAATAAACCACACTCTGGATCTGCAATGGACGTGATATTAATGAGCTCTCTAGGACTTTGTAATTTAAACATTCATTCCTTCAAACACGCAACCTAAATAAAAACAAAAAAACCCCACAGAAAATGATTAAAACTAAAATGCTTATATGAAGAAAATTATCTGCCTAAACATCACCCTCTACAACACATGAATGAGCAGCTCATAATTTTCTGAAAAGAGTTTAACCACTACTGCATTTCTTTATAGTTTATATTTATCTGGTTAGAACACTTCTCAAAAAAAAATCAACAAATTTGAATCACTTCTAGCAACAGTCTTCCTATTTTATTTTTGATACATGTGGATACAATACAGAAGACACTGAATAAACTGAAAAGCTGTATGTAGAATGAAATTGTTAGGGCATTATATGAAAACAAAAGAGACAATGTTTTGCTCACAGAGCATCACATAACACTAAAAATGGCTTTCTTATACATGATATCATGAATTACTAGTTTACTAAAAAATCAAAGCATTCAAACATTGAATGTGGAAATTAAGCATAATGTCACTCTTATGTGACTTCTGGAGGTTAAAGTGAACATACTTGCCTCCCCCCAGGTTTTATATAGGGAAAATGCTGATATTAATTAGCTATGACACTATAAATAAATAAATGCAATCCTTAAAGAGAAAAATACTTGTCTTCTACAAGAACCAGGCAGGAAAGTCTTACAAAAAGTCTTTTGCAAATGTGGAAGACATATAGGTATATGCACAAAGTAGTATAGCTGACAATGGATTACTTCTTGTTTCTCCATGAATTTTACAGGTTTTGAATTCAGATAAAACTGTTCATATTTTTCTAAATTTGTCCACAGTCTGTGTTTTATGCAGTTACTCTTACATCTAGACAATGACACCATTTTTCTTTATTAATGGGCCAACATTGTTATTTCATTGACCATCAAACAGGGTATTTGTTGATTTAGAGAGAACATTTTATCATACCAAACTGCTGTATTTCATCTGACAATAAGCCAATAAAAACAACTGAATTTCCCAAGTTACTCATAATACTCTGAGGGATTTCTTTTGTTTGAACAGCTAATCCTTAGGACAACACAAATTAAAAAACGAAGTGGAGATTGCTTTACAGGACATTTTGGCACCCCCATTATCACATTTCTCTTTGTTTACCCATTATGTTGTTTTCTGGTCAGCAAATGGGAGTTTTCACTTTTAAATAAGAGATTTAGCTTTAAACAGGAAGCATTCGGAGATACTTCTTATATAGGTCAATAGTATTTATAATAAATACATGTGCAAGATGAGCTCATGTTAAGCTTTTAATTCCTGTATGATTACCTTACAATACTGAAATGAAGGGATTATAAAGATGGGGGGCACACTTACACAACATTTTAACACTGTTACTTCCAAAATCAAATTCTTTAAATATTGTCTTTAAAATACCCTTCCTAACTACTGCCCTTCACAACTGATAAAAGAATATAAGGAAATGAGGAGACAAACAAAGCAGCAGTCCAAAGAATCACTGTGAGATGTCCCTGCACTGGGCCACAGACCAAAATTCACATTGCAAGAACAGGGATGTTTGCCATGGAACCACAGCTTGTCTTCTACACATCTGCTCCCCAGCTAATATCTGGGATTTCATTTGGCAGGATGGGTTACAAGGGCTCTGTGATACTTCTGTGCTCATTTTTTCCAAGACATTCAGGAAATTTTTTGACTGCATATATGGTAGCCAAAGAGCTTTCAATCCTGACTGCTCTGGCTCTGCTAATGACTTTGCTTGTAATTATCCCTAATTATGGCACTGGAACCATACAAACCATGTAGTTTCTTTCAGTGCAAAAAAAGCCAACACACAATTTCTGTAGAAGCCTGCAAAACTAAAATTATCTTCCCATTTAAGAGAATCCTGCAATGATCCCCATCAAACTTCACCCACCTACTCCAATCTGACCCCAAGATCATTCCCACACCATCCTTCAGGTTCAAGTCAAATCAAAACTGTGTTGTGATCCCTTCCAAAGAAAAGGGTCCAAACCAAACAGGGGAAAGACATGACTTCTTAGTTCAGGTGCAGGAGCAAATACACCTGAGGAATGATTTCCTAATACAACATGGTTTAAAAAAAAAAAAAATCTAATCTGAACAATCTCTTCTCCCCCCATCCCCCACAATGAAAAGAAACATAATGACTTTGATATATGAGTTGGAGGGTTTTTTTGTGTTATATTCCTTAGATCTAGAAGGGAACTTTGGGACAGAAAAAAATGAGACCTCTACTCTGCATATCTTCATAAGCACAGAGGAGTGCAATAGAGCCACTTTCTGTTTGGTTGTCTGCCAGATTTAATGTAAGAACATAAAGCCATTCCACGTCCCAAATTAATGCCCTAGAGACCAGCTTGTACAGCTGGACTGGCTTTAGGTCACTGGAAATTTAATTATCTGCACAAAAGCTAGAAAAATCTCAACCAACCAACCAAAAATCAAAACACCTGTATGTGGATGAAGAAGAGGAAAAAAAGACATTTTTACTCTTCTTTTGTAAAACTAGCAGGAAGATCATCTGTCCTGTTCTTGCCTTCTTTAATTTAGACTGCAATGACAGGGAGTGGAAGGGAGTTACTGACAAATTTGTTGTAATATTATCTTAAGAAAAATTATATAAGAAAAATAATATAAATGACAGAACTAGTTTTCAGACATGTAACTCAGACAATGAACATTTTTTCTGCAGCTGTTAATGACAATCATTTCAAGTAGCTGGTGTAAAGGACTATATTCCTTTTAATTTAGGTAGCAAAGCCATTTTCATTTTATACTGCAATGCAAGGATTAAATATATCTGAAATATCTGCTTTTTTTAAAGTGTTGTAACTAGTGTTTCAGAAAGCATGATAATTTTACTTCTTACAGTGAATTTTTCTTCTTACAGTCTACATGCTGAAGGAGAAGAAAATTGAGTTCAAATATTTTTATTTGCTATATTAATCAAATTACCATATTTTAAAAATTAAACATTGGTTGTAAAGGAACAGTAAGTCTGTCATAAAAAGATCAGGAAACAAGGAGATGGAGAAAAAAAATGTTTAATATTTAGAATATGCCTACCCTATACAGGAGTATACAAAGAAATACCAACAATTTCTGAGCCCTTCTAACTGAGGTACCAAAAGCAGACTGGTTTTGCTGTCTGCTAGTAAAAAGCAGCAGGATTTGTCATCTTAGGAAGAGTACAGCATTAATGCAGCTCTAAGGCTAGCAAAATTTTGTCTTGTTCAGTATCATGGATCACACAGATGCAGCTGACTGTGTATCTTCCTATTGATTAAAATCCATCTAAATTCCACTTGAGTCTAGTGTTTGCTCTTGGATGGGTGGCTCTGAAGCCCTACACTCAGCTAACAAACACCAACAGGAACCGATCTGCATGAATTTTCAAAGTATTAATTTAGGCTTTGGGAGAGATTGGAGAACTTGTGGTTTTATGGTAAAAGAAACTTCTCCTGTTAAGACCTTAAATATTTTAATTATAGTAAACCCCCAAATTTTTAAAATTACCTGAAAACACTGAAAACCTCCAGTGTTTCCCACATTTTCAAGAGCCAAACAATACTTGCTTTGTCAACCTTGGTCAGCACTCTGGACTTCCTGCTGGGAAGTACCGCTGTGCTAAAATGGTAGTGCTTATCACACCACGCTGGGAGCTGTTTCTAGAAAACAGTCTTGAAATTAAAAAATAATAGTAAAGAAATGTAGCTTTGAAAGCTTTTCCTTTACACAGCCTGGAAAAGGACTTCCATAGGAATCTAAAAGCACGCAAAACTCTCTGAGGGATTCCCCATGCAAGACACAAAGAGCAGTGACAGAAACCCCACACACAGGCACAGAGCTTGCAATACCTTCATAGTGGATGCCTCGGTTTCCAGTTTTGTGAGGTGATTTGAGTTATCCTCTAGCTCTTGCCGAAGGTTGGAGTTCTCCATCTTTAATGCCTCAACTTGCTTTAACAATTGATCATATGAAGCTGCGGCCATCCTGGGCTACCCTCAGCCCTTAAAAAAGTAAGAGAAAATATTGAATTTAAGCATTTTAGAAAAAACCCTTCACTACTTGAATGTAGCTAACCACAAAATCATCTCTCTCTCCCATTTACCACACGACTTTCTAAACATTTAATTTAAATCCATTACACCAAACTGTTAATGACTAGAACTAGTGCCAGATCAAGACTTATTTCTGTGGGTTTCCATTTGGTGTGCATGATTAAGCAAATGAAAACGAGTTCATTGTCAAGTGCATCAGATATTAGGGGAAGCCAGCATACATGAAAGAAAATCACTGCATCACACAAAAGCATCTTTACTACTGGCACTACAGTTTCAACAGGGAGAAATTGCAGATAATAGACCATATATAATAATTTTTTGATAGATAACAAGCATCTTCACACATATCTAAAAGATGCTGACTGCCTACTTATTTTAGGAAACGAATGGTAGTCACAGATGTTCAATGCTCCTAGGAATAGCACACACTCTGAGGGAGATGCTATATGAAAGAAAACCAGTAAATATATTGGGAAATTTTAACTGAAAAAACTCCACATCATCAAATCTAGTTAAGTATGTAGATATTTTGTAAAAATATCCTTCAAGGCACAAGATTAAAACAAATTTCTTCCAAAGTGGTCATACTGCACCACTTAATTTAAAGATTAAAAGCTACTCTTGATATCAAGGCATCCCATACTGTTTTCAGTAAAACTGTAACACAGTCCCAGAACACCAGCACAACTACTCAGCCATTATATAGAAGAGAGAAACAAATACTTCAATTTCAATTATGAACTACAAATTGTTCCCCACTTTCCAAACCAAAAGCCAGCAAAGTTGTTAATCTAACAATGTAAGTTAACTAAAACATGGCTAATTAGTGTTTGAAGCTATTCAGAATTAATGCTATCAGTTTCTTATTCATCAGCCATTACAGAGAAAAAAAGGAAGCATAGCAATTCACATAACACAAGTTACCCTTCCAATGTCATTGCAGACATCTCCTAAGTATATGGCCTGTAACTCAGAGGGAAAAAAACCCCAACTTACAGAGCAACATTCCCTTTCGTTATCGCAGTACTTTGGAAAAGATGAAACAATTAAGCGCTATTATTTAGTATTTTCATTGTAACCTCTGACCAAACTTAGACCTTACTGCTTGTGTAACCCATTATAAATCAAGTTTCCTCTTCCCAATGAAACTCAATTGAATTATCCAGTCTACTAAAAATAAGGTAAAATTATTCAAAAACCTTTTAGTTCCTCAATACAAATTTTGAAAATTCTGTTTAACCTTTCTAAATTTAAACCGAAGAAAGCGCAAAGAAGAGAGTACAGCACTGAAGCAAGGAACAATAACAAAAGTTGTAGTGCATTTGAAATGACTGGTTTATTTCCTTTCCAAGCACCTGCCACCATCAAAGGAGAAAGAAGACACTTGCCAGTTATGAAATTGTGACTTCCATGAATGAAAAGAATCTGTAACATTTATTTTTCAAAATTTGGTCATGCTTTACTGAAGACCTAATTTTTGAGAAATAAAGGCAATCTGAAATAACTTCTCTGCAATGCAAATTCTGGGATTTTACCATCAAGCTGTTTCACCTAAAAGGTTGAGTCTTGTCAAGAAGAGTTGTAGCAAAACCAAAACAAACACACATACACCAAAAAATCAGTAAGGACAGACTGCTTCTATTTCATGTATGCTTTTATCTATTAAGTAGTAGTTTCCATGATTAAGAAAATTAATAGCTATACTTCACATTTCAGAACACACTGCATGCACAAGCTCAAGGAAAGGCAGACAGAAGTGAAGAAGAATGCAAACTTTTTCCCATTATTTGCCATGAATTAGCACTACATTGTAATATTGATAGAATGTTTTTACTGAAGTATATCAGTAAAATATACCACATTTATTCATCTACATGTGGTTTACAGAAGCTGCTCTGTGCCACATAGGACATGCAACTTGTTTCTAGATAAGAGTATATTTTTCTCCCATTGCTATAATTCATTACTAATGTGAAAGGACACGTAATAACAAATAAGTATCCAGTTTTTCCATTTCCTGTCCATTTTTAGGAATTCTATCTTACAGATTTGAAATTCAGAACAATCACCCCCATTACCAAGATGTACACACACAACAAATTAAATGGAGAAAAATGGATGAGGGGAGGAGCTATGATAGAAATACAAAAATTGCATAGCTCTGGTATTTTATGTGCATAACATACTTCTGCTAAACGAGTAAGGATCCTGAAGGAGAGATTTGGTTTGGCTTTCCATCCTTCTGATTGAAATTCCTAAGCTTCCTTTACTGCTGTAACATGAAAGTAGGACATCACCACTAAGAGACAGTATCCTGCCTCAGACTAGAAGTTACTTCCTGATTTATTCAAATGTCAAGCTTTTTGGGTTTTCAGATTAAAAAAAAAATTAGCTGATTACCACAACCTGTGTAACCCAAAACATTTTTTTTTGCTGTTAAATAGATGCCCAAAGGAAGCGACACTGTCACCACAGTTGCAACAGAGAAGAACAGAAAAACTGTACATAAGTAAGGAGCAGTTCAAAATCATCAAGATGACACAGGACAGAGCTGAAAGCCAAATTATTGCACTGGAGGCAGGCTGTGAGCAAAGTTCCCCCAAAACTAGACTGCGACCGGCATTTTTAAATGTTTTGTTGTTGACTTTGGCACAAGAAGTAGCATCAAAACTTGCTCCCATAAACTCAAGAGGTTGCACGAAGTCAGAGGACTCCACGTCATACACAATGAATTTGATGAACTCAGAAGTAAAGCAGTAGAAACAGGGTGGAATTGCAGAGCATAGTGACACAGGGTCACTCACAAAGGAATCTCAAAACTTGGAGCAGTGAACTCTCTCAGCAGCCAGCCTGCAGGGCACTGTGTGCCACCAATGCGACTGGCACAAGGAGAGGCAACATGATTCCCAGAGTAATCAAATAATTTTACAAAGAGGTGGGTAAGAAAAGTGAACTTAAGTTAAGTGGGTGCAGAGAAAGATGTGAAGTGATCAGGGAATGACAGAGTATCTTAGAAGAGATTAGCCAAGAAAACCTTGGCTGCCTCAGTACATCAAAGGCTGGAATGACACAGCCATACTTTGTTATTAGGGAGTGGAAAACACCGAAGAAGGAGAATGACATTTATGTTAAAACACAATACCGACACAGAACAAATGGGTGTAAATCGGTCATTTATCAACCTAGGCTGGCAACATTAATTAGAACTTGTAGTTCAGCAGGATCCTTGCCAAGCATACTACACAAGAAGGAGCCAGACTTCACGGCTCAAGAAATCCAATCTCGTATTCCTAAACTTCAATACAGACAATTGCCGTACTTATTTTTGATATCTCCAAGATATTTGTTTCTTCTTCTTCTAAAATAATGCAATGCCAAAGTATTTCACAAAAGACACCATTATTTAATTTTAAAATGGGTGAAACTGACAAAGGTAATGTATGACCACAAGGCAGCTTAGGCTTTCTGATGCTGAACACTGTGTCATCTCTCAGGATGTGATTTGAATCACAGGGCTCCATTACACGTAAGCTGTTCCATGTATGAGATAAACCCCTCAAAATTAAAATCTGCCTCTCTTCTGAAAATACATTTTTACCAACTGCCTCCAACTTGACACATCAGATCAGAATTCAGGTCCCAAAATGATCCTAGGATCCATGCGCTGAGTAAAAAATAATTATAAATTTAAAAGAATTTATAAATTATATATTATATGTTTTCTAAACACAGAACCATCAGCATAAATAGAAACTGACTGCACCACTTCATCCCCTTTTTGAAGTTTCTTAGTGGTTAAATTACTTGCTTTGAAGAAAGAGTTAAACTCTGGACCCTCTTGGCCAGACAGGTTTCCCAGCCACATCGCACCTCATTTGGAGCAGAATTAACCAGCCCAAGAGAAAACAAGGAATATCTTAGACATGGCCCACTAGTCTGAAGCTCTACCACTGCACATGCAAATATGTGCAACACCACTAGCGTCAGAATCAGCTGGATCAAGAATAAACAGCTCTTCTTTCCCCCTGTAGGAAACCACTACAGTGAGGGAGAATGGAGGAGAAGGGAAGAACTCTGAACTCCAGAATCCATTCCACATTTCACCCAGCCCAAGGGAAAATGCATCACAAATGCAACACAACCCACCTTTGTGAAATTCACTATTATGCTTCAAGTCAAGCTCCCTTTTACACTGTTAACTGCATTGTTTCTTCACAAAGTGGTCATCAAAAGCAAGAATACATCCTGAGTTCTCTAGATTTACTCTGAAAAATAACTGTTTCAGAATACAAAAATTTTGAAATTCAATACCCTCATGTAAGAGACACCCAAAAAAAATCTATCTGTGTTACTTCCTTGACCCATATTTATTCTCTATCTCCTATCAGAGAAGGGGAAATTGTGACAAGAAATTTCACGCTTTACTGAATCAGCACTCTGCATGAATATACATATCAAAGACGAATTTCAAGCTGGATAGAACTCTTTTATGCACACAAATCAAAATTAATGCAAAGCCTAAATTTATGCAAACATACTGTTAAGATTTAAATATGCATTTTCCTATATTAAGAAAATTGTACCAGTAGCCACTGCCCAGAAAGGAATTTACATGCAATCATTTTGATCTCAAATCCCTACTGACAGGAAAAAATGTAATGTTGCCTGAAAACATAGAATTTCTTAACTGATTAGAGCCTTCTTCTTTGAAATCAGCAAGCATATATACTCAATATGCCCTGAAGAGGTTCTACTTAAGAGCCCCAACAAATTGTCAGATATTAAATCTCCTTATGAAAATATTGCAGAGTCCATTATTGCTTTTATCCATAAAATTTATCAACACTACCATTACATTGTACTACCACCAGTAAGCAAATTTACTCCTATGCTCTGTTAACTCAGATTTTTCACAATGTTATCTTCTTAATGTAACAAATCTAACTCTGCATGTAGTTACAATGTACCTACATGCTTATAAATTTTGATCTTTTTAATCTTTGTATCCAAATTCTGAATTTTTTTGTATCTACATCTAAATATTGATTCTGTCGAAAGTTCATGAATATCTAAAATATAATTTAGTAACGCTGGGAAGGACCATTGACTCAAATTTCTTTCTACATCCACAAATTCTATGCAGCTCTTCAGTCCAGAGCCCAGTATCTCATCCTTGTTATTCTTTACCATTCTATCAATTTTTGTCATTTATTTATAGGAATGTATAGGAATGTGTATAATGGGGAATTGTGTCTTCAAGGGCACACTACACTGAATTCAGGGAGGAAATGCTGACACTGTCATGATATTTTTCCAATTAGTTTCTCTAAACTACCTTTAAAAACAGATTATTTTTAAGCACTAGGCCTAGGGGTTCTGGCAAGCAGTGGCTGTGGCTAGTGGTGGGGTGGCCGGGAGGGCTGTGCTGGTGCCTTCCTTCCCAGCTGTCTGCTCCACCCATCTCCTCACGGTTCCCACCCAGGGAAGAGCTCAGCTGCTCAAGCAGCAGCTGCTAAACCACTGCAGATTATTGCTCGACTGCCAAGGTAATCTGAAATAGGTGTCAATTTAAACTTACTGTGCTGGGTCATTAGCCACGATGCTTCAGCAGCTGTTGCAGAGCTATTTCCAAATGAGGGGCAAGGCTGACAGACAGGGGCAAAAAATCCAGCACAGCTGTTCCAAGCTAAGTAAGTTCCTTAAGGAAGCTGCATGAAAATAGTCCACTTATCTATACACTCATAAGAAAGAAGTGTGTGGGGGTTTTACTGTTCTTTTTTTGAATGTATCAAACTATGCCAATTTGCATTAGTTCAATTTCTCTGTTGGCTGAATACTGTACTGAATTTTCTATTATTTTGTTTGAAGCCTGCCTTCAGGTTTTCAGCTCTGGCAAAATACCAGCACTCCAAGTGCTGTGTTCAAGAACTTATCAAAAATGAGTATCACTGTGTCAGGGATTGTCTTATCCATTTCAGTTTGGGCAAGCTTTCAAGGTTTGCCAATCTAAAAGTGTTTATCCTTCATTGGCATTGTCCAATTCTCTCCTTCCCTACTCACTGAAAAATACTCCACTGGACTCAAATCATAAAAGCCTTAAGTCTCTCTAAACAGCAGAAAAAAAAAATTTCTGCCTTCTTCAGCATCACACTGAAAAAATGATGTTATTTCCATCTGGTGATAAGTCCATCCTTTACTAAAATGGCCTTTGCTGCCAGCATATTTGATCCTCCTATCCCCACCCAAATTTAAGAACAATCCCCCAAACTTTGAGCCAGGAGCAGCTGAAAGGGAAGCCATTTTGCTTGGGTTCTCTTCAACTGGGCAATGCAGGCACACAGATATAAAGAGCTGTCTGGAAGTGTCCTTGAGTGTGGTTAGAGACAACTAAGAAAATACCCATCCCAGAATGAGAACCTCCCATGAGTGGAGCAGCAGATCTGTTCATGTTCTCATTCATTCTACTTGAGCCCACGTAGGTGAACAAAAATTAAGGAAGGAGTATAAAAAACAATAAGCACAGAAAACTGCTCTGCATCCAGTTTCTTTTAGTGACAAGGGCTTTGAAAACAGAAAATTAATTGCAAATGATATAATACTACTCTTTTAAATAAATTTGAAAAGGATGACATTGAAAAAAATTGGTAACAAATAATACCAAATTACAATCTCCAGATTACAGGTACTGTGGATTCCTGGGGTTTTCAACCCTGTAAAAAAAGGCAAAGGCCAGATGAAGAGCCATTTTTGTTATTACTTATCCTAACACAACTTGTGAAAGCGTTAGTCTCTTTAAAAGTAGACCACACAATTTTCTCTAAACTTCAGTTGCATGAAGAAGATTTTCTTTTTAGTTTTTTCTATCCACTTCTGCATGAAGGTTATTTTTGTGGACAACAGACTAAAACCAATCTTATTATATCCAACCTTCCTAAATCCTTTTGAGTGGGGACTGGGTAAAGACTACGTTTTTGTGTTTAATTCTTTCAGAAATGAATTTATAACTTGACAAGAGCTTTCAATCCATAATTATATTTTGGGATACTTCTGTAAATTCAATACTTGTCCTGTAGTCACCAACCATGAACAGAAGCATCATCTGTTCATCTTAACCAAAAGTGATAAGTGATCCGTGTTCTCAGCATTCCGTGAAAGACCAGGCAGAGAAGGAATGAGAACACCATGGTCTGAACTCTTGTGTGCCTCATTACATGTCAAGTATGATAAAGGTCAAGTGTGTGTTTGTGTGAAAAATGAAAATAATTTATTGTTTGGAATGTCACTAAAGAATGCTAACAATGAAAAAACCACATTCTTATTAATACCAAAAGAGTAAAATCAAGAAGTCATACATTTCAAGCTATGAACTGTCAAGTTCAGCTTCTTTACACTGTCAACAAAATTCCCACTTCTTCCTTCATAATTCTGGGTTGGGAAGTTCCTTAGCTGGTTAGTCATGCTGTATTCAGAATATGACTGTGAAAATTCGAAACATGATTTGCATTTAAACACTATATTGAACACAAACCACTCCAGTCATCATTTGAATCATAACTTACATTGGATCAGGAATGATTCACAAGCCTGAACAGTCATCCTTCAAGATGATCATCTTTGTAATTCATGACTAATTGTGTATGCCTTCACTGCACATGACTTGCTCCTGTTTACTTTCACATTTCTCGTAATCTTTAAGAATTAAATTCTAGAAAGTTTAAGCTATTAAAAAACCTGAGCTATTAAAAGTCTGAGGTATTTCTTTTCATATTTTACATGAAAACATGAACTCAAAACAATTAACATGAAATAAATCAGTTA
This sequence comes from Vidua macroura, assembly GCF_024509145.1. NCBI lineage: Eukaryota > Metazoa > Chordata > Aves > Passeriformes > Viduidae > Vidua > Vidua macroura. The sequence goes on along the minus strand of NC_071611.1, from coordinate 71,684,952 downwards.
TAATTTAAAACACTGTACATACTATAAAAATTCTATTATATATTATAAAAATAATTTAGAATAAATAAGTCTTTCTCCATCGTGGGTGACCTATCAGGGCCATCTTCAGGGTTCCCTTCAGTACTTCTAAGGACCAGAAGACCATTTGTCTTGCAGGAAATGTATCAGCACCTGATCACACAGGTGCTGCATGAATTTTGGAAAACCATTAGTAGAAACTAAGTCTTTGCTGACAATAATTTACCATCACAACATATCATTAGTAGTATGGCCTATTTTAAACAGGATTTTGCCACATTAATAAAATAATTTACCATATGTCATCAACATAAACATTTTACCAACTAAATCAAGAAGCATTCTGAAATCCAGCATAAGAATTTAGAGATCAAGGGAACCAATTGTAGCCAATTTCCAACTTGTGCTGTATCATTCCATGCTGATATAACAATGGCATACTGTGACAAGATGTATCAGAACATTTATCATTACGAAGTACTTTGTATTTCGGGGATGATGTTTAGTAAAGTCTACACCCATAAATAAATTAATGTATTATATTTAAAAGTGATATTTTATTCAAGTTATCATTTAAAGAGTGTGACTTACAGAACTACTACAGTGGTTACACAGAATGATACTATTTAAGAGTTAAAAAAGTACAGGAAGAAGCATCACCATAATGATCATCAAAATCACTATTGTGCTTTTGTCACTCTCTTTCCTTTTAGGAAAAAAAAAAAAAAAAGTTGTGAAAACACCTCTGCATCTTCTGTTTCTTTGAACATTTAAGCAATTGTAAGGAAGCCTCAAAATGCCAAAGCTGAAATATCTACTATCAACAATTTACCTTTTGAAACCAATTATTCCAAATAGTAAGTTCTCAAGTGCTGTTTTAAAATGTAATATTATCCAAAGCCTCACTAACTGATAAAACAGGAGATTCAAGATTCTAAATATATAGAAAATGTTTTGAGGGGATATATAAAGCAGGTATTTAAACTGAGACTTTTCTTTATCAAACCTTTTTTGTGCATCACTGTATTTAACAGAACTGAGGAGATAAGCATTTTAATAGTTACTTCAAGTCTCCTTAAAAATACAGAAGAGTCTGGTTCCAGGAAATGGCTTTCAGTATACATGCTTATGTGTATTTTCAAAGAACTATAATCTTGACAAAATACTCATGAATCTATCACCTGCATTAGATAACAGAAAAAATTAACCAAATGGGAAAAAGACAGTAGGAAAAAAAATAAAGAAACATTTTCAACAGAACAAACAGCAAAGGGTGGAAGAAGTACTTAAAAACGGAAACAGATCTATATCGTGCTATTCACGTATGCACTGAAATTTACTGAAAATACTTCTAGGCACACTAAGAAGCTGTGTGTTTCTTGCTACGCCTTTAAAAGGCATTTTTCAGGGTATGACTCTCCAAATCAAGTCAAAACCGGGTCCTACTGGTCCTCTGAAGAAAATCCTATCAAACGAAAAATGCCCCTTACAGCCCACAGACAAGGTCTTCCATGTGAGTCGATAGGAAGAATGCCGTATCTTGACACGAAACCCGAATAGGATGAAATGATCTGGCAGCATATGTGTCCTCCAAAAATCGCCACATATTTTTGCAAAAGCAAGGAGCGCTCTGCTAGCAATGACCTAATTACTAGCATAAAAGCTGCGTATCTGACAAAGGGGAAGAAAGGACCCACTGCTTCATACATAATTTATTAAGATTTCCCACAGCATTCAGGTTAAGTCGTGGACCCAAGCACCTCTTTGTGACGTTAAATAAATCTGTGAGAAGTCAGCGGATCCCAGGGCGCGCCGAGGGCGCAGCGCTGCCCCCCGAGCGCTCCCGCCGGCCGCCCACCCGCGCGTCCCCCGCGCTGCGGCAGCGGAGGCGCCGCCGCCGCCCGTCCCTAACAAAGCCGGGCCGGTGCCACCCGCGGGCAGCGCCTCGCCGCCCCGCATGGGGCACCTCCACGGCTCTGCCCGCACCGAGACCCGCGGCCGCCGCCGCTCCTCTTCCTCCTACCGCTCCTCCCAGCCCCCGAGCCCGCGCAGAGGCTCCGCAGGGCTTTGTGCCTCCGGCCGGCGCGGCGCACTGCGCTCGCTCTCGCCCGTGGCGGCTCCCCGCCGTGCCCGCCCGCCTGTCCCCGCGACTGCGGGGCTCCCCTCCTTGCCGCCAGAAAGCCCCTCCTCGCACCCCCCGATTTTTTGGTTCTTCTTTTTCGTTTTCCGGGGGGAGGGGGGGGGGGGTGTGTTGTTTTTTTCTTTATCCCGCGAAAGCGCTTCCTCCCCCCCCCCCCCTCCCCCCGCCCGTCCCGGGCGCGGCGAGCCTCGCCCGCGCGGGAAGCCGCCGCCGCCGCCGCCGCACTCACCCCATGGCCGCGGCCGCCGCGCTTCCATCCCCGCGCCAGCGCCCGGCCCCGCCCGCGCCACCGGCCGTGCCTGCGCCGCGCGCACGGCGCGGCCCCGCGGGTCACGTGTGGCGCGGCCAATGGCGCGCGCGGCCGCCCCCGCCCCACCCCGCCCCGGGCGGAGCTCCGCGCGCGGCCCCGGCGCTGCCCCAGCGCCGCACGCCGAGCCCGCGCCGCGCAAAGCCGCTCCCGGCCGCTCTTCACCCGCCTGCCCGCGGAGAACGTTTTACGTTTTTCATGTAGAAATGAAACGAGGTTCTGCGTGTAGTAAGTTGCATTAAAGCTGGCACAGCTCACCTAGAAATAAATTGAGACATTGCTTATTAAAAAGGAAGCAGGAAGTGTGTCCTTCAAGGGTATCTCAGATTTCTCTGCGGTTCAGCAAAACATTGTTTTCATGTGCTTTTCAGATATAAAGTTGTTACTGAATAACAAATCAAATATATTTAACATTTAAGCGATGTTAAATAAGAACAATAAGTACCACTTGGAAAAAAAAATCTAAAAGACAAATTAATTTATGAAAGAAATCAATTCCTGAAACTATTTTATAATCTCCTTTCAGAAATTATCTCTCTCCAAGGTAAGGATGTAACAACGTGTTCACGAGGATGACTTAAAACCTCACAGAAGCACACTACTGAACTCCAAGACACAGGAGAAATTAAGCCATATTTCAGCTGTGTTTGTTTTTCACTTTAAAAACAATTATCCATATAACAGGTACTATAGGAATATTTTTAAAAATTTTTATGTAAAAGTCAGCTTTGCAGAAACAGCACAATATTAAACCTTTTAAATCCCCTAGAATGATTCAAGAATAGGTCTATGGGCAGTGTGACCCACCTCAACAAAATAGGGCATGATGGAAGACTTCTGAAAAGGCACAGTGGTTCCTCATCTAGAGCAGAACAATACCCTTCCCTGTGGTATGTTACATTAATTATGGAGTTATACGCTTATACAAGGGGACATGAGGATAGGTAACTCATTAAAAACATATGTCCTGATATGCCTTCTTATAATCCTTCATTCTGCTTATAATAATCTTTTTGATTTGCATGAGACAAGCAAATATGTAGGACCTCATGGTTGGGATGAGATTAAATTAAAGGCACTGCGGGCCTGTGCATGCATGTGAGCAATTGCACCACACATTACTTAAATGCTACTAATTTCATTTGAGCTGTTTCCTCATATGTCCTTTTTCCAATCAGAGAAGGCAACAATCCACACTCAGAAAAGATGCCCTTTACTAGATAACCTTTTATCAAACATCTTCATGATTAAGAAGATGGTGACACGTCATTTGCTACCTTCAGGATAGTTTTGCACAAAATTCTGTCTAACTTCACCACTCAGGCTAACTGCAGAGGTACTGTCACCTCAGCTGTTACGGTAAAACACTTTAAGCCAAAGTTAAGTGGGCCATTAGTCAAGAGTGTTCTAGGCTTTATGATTTTTTTGCTATAAAGTTTCTATAAATTACAGTAATTGTTGACATCATATGGTTTATGGTGGTTTATCATCCACTTGATTTCATTTCACAGCAACCAAGTTCATCCTCCCTCAGCTGTAACAAATTGTCACAGTACTCTTAACAGATCAAATTTTAGAACCTAGTCATTAGACCTAAAGCCATCTTACTTGATATCTTAGTGATATACACCACTGCTCCACCCCTCAGAAAAGCAAACCAAAATGCTCCCAGTTGTTATTGTGAAGCTCTCTCCATCCTAAAATTCTTTATGTTAGTGTAAGGGTACATTCAAATAAATACAGACACCACTCAACACCTGAGTTATCAGTTAGCAAATTGTTGCAATAGGAGTTACAGCTTAACCCCAAATCAGGATGCTCTTGTTATAGTTTTAAATCTGAAGAGTGGCAAGTGTTCAGAAGTAACAAGTGCCACACAGCCTGGAATGACTACGTGTGCAAAGATGACACCAGATAACCAAATAAACTGAAATACTGTGTACTTTAAAACTAAATTCCAGGCTTAAAAGTGAAAAACTAAGTTTTGAGAACCCAAACCATGTGTACTAAAGATGGAAGGCTACATAATGTATTTATTTACACACACCATACTGCATTTTCTGCATTTTCATTTTTCATCTGAAAAACGAACTGTAGTTCCCACTACGTGAAACGATTTTTGCTACTGCTGATACTGGTTAATCCTTTTTGAGTCTGGGAGTCACAATCTGAGCAAATTCACTGCTCTGTAGCCTGAAGTCCCACATTTATTTGCAGAACAAGCAGAAACACAAATTCTTGAATGCTTTCTGCCAAGATGACAGCTGAGTGGGTGGGAAAAACCCTTCCCTTCCTCCCTCATGGTAATGCCCATTCTATTATGATTTATAAACATGGCAGCTTATGGTCTGTGTCTGTGTCACATGTACTTGCCTCTGCAACAAAATCCAATATTAAGTCAAATTCAGTTTAATAAACAGCATGCTTTGACCCTTCCCATATTGCATCTTTCAGTGGTGTCAAACCACTGCTATACAGGTGAATATATTCTCTCAAAACTGCTTTCGATGTCCAGTACTGGATTTTCTTAATAAAACTGATACCAACAAAAGACTGTTTGAGAAAAAAAAAAAAAGGTCAGGCTCTCAGGAAAAAAGAAAGGAATTTTACAGGAAAAGGTCTTTAGACTAAGCTTATTTTTGGCTAGTTATTTTCTATCTGGCAGATGGAACAAGATGACTTTTTCATTCTTTGAAAGAAACCATTACCAAGACAGACTTAGCAATACCTGCAAGATATTACATATACCCACTCTTTTAAATCTATCAGAAGAGTCAATTCTCTGCATGAATCCATGTAAGCTATCAAATCCAAAGGATAGAAAATTTTAGTATCTAAAGATACTTGTTCAGTTTCAAATTACTTCTGTGATTTTGGACAAGATCCCTACAGCCTACTTAGCCCAGCATTCTCAAACAGTCAGATGAGAATTTGGGTCCAGAAATGGAATTGGCAGTATTTTTTAGGCAATTTTTGATGCAACCTATATGGTACATGTTTCCTATTGCATTTATAAAAATATTGAGACAAAATGAAACTGTCATTAACTGTTACAACCCACTACTAAGTAGTGCTAATTAGAATCTCTGAGAAGATTAAGGTCTAAATTTTTAAAAACATAAGGTCCATCCCCCAAAGTATCTATTTGCCGCATAAAATCATGACTACTACAACAGAAAATGCAAGAGATTTTCTGGTTTTAGATAGCTGGCTCATAAATAGGATAATTCTCTCAACGTTTGCAACTTCACCCTCTGCAGCAATACTCTTCTTCCTAGAAACTTTTCACTATCTAATATATTTAAAATGATTGATATTTCATTATTAGTCATTGAACATGCACAGAACCACCTACCTCAGAAACCCTGGACAGGGAGCGGTTGGGTAATGAACTAAGTTCTCTCTCTGGTGCCAGGAACTATTTTGGCATTACTTGCAAATGTGAAACAGTAATGCTGCTGAGATCTTGCCTTCAGAATTTTCTAATGCGAGACTTAGGCATTGGCTTATATTAGACTGCACTTTTAAAAAGATGGTACTTTGCAGATTTCATTAACAAAATAAACTGAAGACATTTCACATCTATTTTACATAGACAAAAGTTTCATCTCAATACAGGACTCAATGACAAATTTTAGCAGCTGCTGTAACCAAAGGTTGTCTTGTGCCTTTCAACTTTACACGGGGGGAAAAAAAAAAAAAACATCAGTGAAGCTGAACATTCTCTTTGTTCCTTATTTTCTTTAGTACTGTGAAAGTACATTCACATCTCTCACGACCACATGAAGACCAGGTTTCCTCTGAGGTCTGTCCTTACCATGTGACCAGGACCAGTGAAAATTTGCATATACACACTTGAGAAAACTCATAGCTTGATCCCACTGGCATTACTATCACTGTTCTGGCCATTAAGAGCTGTAGCCCTGCTTTCTCCATCATAATTCTATCATATATGTTGCATATTATTTCCCCAACTATAGAAACTTCCAACTATAAGCATTAGAAAGGTCATCAGAAAAACTTTTCTTGAGGATCAAGAACCTAAAGGATTGCCTTTCTCATGCAGATGAAGAAAGAATGAAGAAAATAACTCTATTATTGTTCCCAATGCATCATCCAGAACGCATGCAGTAATCCTACAAAAGCAAGAATTTTCTGTACTGAGAAAAGATTTTCTACTATACTAATGTACTAAATTCCACTTTTTTTTTTTTTTTTTCCCTGTCCAGGAAGCTGTGCTACCAGTTCCTGAACTTGAGAAGACTTTTCCACAAGCAATGAAGCAATGACAAGGTCTGTCCTTACTCGTCTGTGGGGTCAATTAACTACCCCACAGACAGGTACCATAACCTAAATGAGAAAAGCAGAAAAATGCATGCTGTTTAGTTATTTTGTAACTAAGTCAGAGGTACAGAAATACATTACTTGCTTTTTAAATCCTTTACTATTTAATGCTCTCTACTGTTTGCCAATTCCTTACTTTTGTCCAGAAGTAGTCTGCTCTCTGGGGCATCTCCCACTCATACTTTATTCCCTCTCACTAAGTTTTTCCATCTGCATGAAGCTTTCTTGCTTTAAATAAAAAAATAAAATTAAAAAATCAAGGAGAAATACTGCTTCCTCACATCTGTTAGCTCTGTTAGTGTGGAGCCAAAGCCCAGCCTGCAATACTAGTCACATTTTCTAAAAACAGTAAAGCAATAATGAAGAATTTGTTTAGAAAACCATTAATTCAGTGTATTTCATCATCCACTCTTCTATCTCAGCTACATAATAAGCACCACCTGACATAACTTTGTGTCACATTTCCTATGATTTCCTCCTCCACTAATTAAGAACATCACACTATCCTGGCATTATATCACTTCATTTCCTCTGCTGTAGCTCTTTCAGGCTTGTTAGGTAGTTTACTGTATCTGCATCCTGTAATTTTCACTTCTTGCTTCATGGATGGTGCTTATTCAATCCACTAAATGGCTCAACCTTTGAAGAAATTTGGAAGCTGATTTTAGAGATGTGACCTAGGAATCTTGTCATTTGTCTGTAATGTGCAGAAAGTGAGTTCACAGTGGTCAGATAAAGAGCTGACTTTCAAGTGTAGCTTAGCCCACTGACCAGACTGTGTTGGTATGTGCCAACCCACTCATTCCAACTGCTTATCCAGTGAATTTGAAAACTTGTAATTGCACCTTTTAGCCTATCAGTAATTCTGTTTTAGTAGTCTGTTAACGGTATTGAAGGCCAAACATCTTCAATATAAAAGCCCTCAGTCGGGATACCTCGGGGATTCTCTGGTGATTATTTTTCAGATGGAAGGTTATTCCTAGAGGACTTTTTTTCAATAATACATACTTTTTCTCTTTTCTCCACTGGGGCCACAGACTAGAAAAATACATTTAAAGAAAGATAAAAACCAGCATATTTTCCCATGTTTCTGGGGAAGTGTCAGACTCTGGATCTGTCTGATGGCAGATCTGCACTGAGTGCACACTTGGAACACTTGCAGTGGCCTGGGTTACAAGATAAAGCACTATTTTGCAGATTCTTCGTACATTAACCATAAGAAGGCACAGTACTCACATGACACATGGATGACTGCGTGTCAAGTGGATGGTTAAACTCAGTTTTTTGTTACACTGTGGTTGACAGAGGTCTCTGCTAAAAGATGGATGCTACATGGCTACATGTAAGCTTTATAGTGACCAAGAGTATCCCAGAATTCTACACCACTCTGACAAATGGAAGCTCTATCAGTGGATTATTTACCTTTTTCTTCACAATCTTCTTTTCAGTCCTCCCTTTGTTCAGTTTGAACCAGATGTTCTTAATGCAAGAGCTGATTTCTTGTAAGCATTCTGACATTTTAGTAGTAATAAATCAGTTAGCTGAAGGTCATCTATTTAGCTAAAGGTCATCAATACGTTTTTTGCCAATGGTATTGAAAAAGAGGGAAAGTTAATTTTTGTGGAATCCTGCAAGCAACGACCTTTTCCAAGAAACATACGTTAACCGTGACCATTCTCCAAGTCTGCTAAGATTAAAAAAGCTAGACACAAGTTTCATAAAACCCACCACATTAAGAAAGGCTTTGACTAGATCTAGAAACACAAAGATCTTGCTAAGTCATGGCTGTGAGTTCTCTCACCATAATTAAAATATTTTGAACACTTAAGATTAAGGCTCAAGCCTTAGAGGCTCTTAGGTACAACAGGACAACTGTATCAAATCAATCTAGAAAAACTATCATTTACATGATAAAGTGCTGGCAAGAAATCTGAGGACACATATATCATACTCAAAGATATATAAAAAAATTCCACATTTCAGTACATAAAAGTAATTACTAGGGAGTTTGAAGAAAGACCACAAATAAAAATGGCTTGTCAAGGAAGATTTATACTGTATGGTTTTAGGAGTGCAACTTAGCTGGTTTAGAAAAAAGTAGGCTGTTTTTTATCACTGTATACTGAAAATATTTTTAAGTGTCACAAGTTTAAAGAGATCCATCAGCACAGATCAGACAAACTGGAAATGAATTTCTCAACATTGCTGCAGTTAATCAAATCACAAAAGTTCAGTAGGAATTAAGCCCACAAGTTGAGACAAGGTATTTCAAAAAATACCAACTTTTACTGTTCTACAGCCTCTAATGTAAGGGTCACACTGAACAGTGCTGGGACTTCAGGACTGAAATACATGGAAGTTTACAATTCAGTTAATTCAGAATTTAATTCCTTGCAGTGTGCATATACTCATAATGTCTTGGAACAATTATAATAAGTCTCACACCACCAAGACTGAGCTGATTGCTTGGTAAGGTTAAGAAAGAAAATCCCCCAGTTAATTTCTCAGGACCAATACAGAACTTCACCATTAATTGATTTCTGTGCATGCAAAGATGAGCTGCTGTGGGAGGTAGCACTCCCGCGGAAGGAAAAAAATTAACTATCTCAGCTGAAAACCAGGACAAGAATGGACTTGTGCTCTTAGGTAGCACAACCCTCCAAGACACCTGGCCAATATGTAGTTTTTCTGCTCACTGCCATATTAATCATTGCAAATAATGATTCATGTCATATTTTTGGGTTAGCTTTTGTTTTGGAAGCATTCTTACTCTCTTCAGCTTATTTATTCACCATAAAAATGTGTCATTGGATGACTTGGGTCTCACTCCCTTAGGGAATTTCTCTTACACAAGCCTCTAGGCAATGGTGGCATACTAATTTCTTCCCCTCCTCATTTGGCACACCATTTAGTCAGTTTATTGAAAGCTAAAAATACACAGCCTCAATTCAAAATATGTGTGGCTGGTGTGGGTGCTAGGAGTTACATTTTTCTGTTGGGGTTTTGAATGAATGACATCTTTAAATATTAATTTCAGTAACACTAGTGAAGGGGAAAAAACTTTTTTTCCTTTCAATGGAGAGAGAAGTGTTTTTATAAAAGTCTGAGAAATCGACAATATCTTATTCTCATAATAATGAAGATCCAGCTTACTGAATAGCCAACAGGGGATAAAAATTCAAGCTGCTCTGCCCAGTATTCAAGCAGCATGAATACTTTTTAAAAATTAATCTACCTGCAGAGTAGAAAAGGAATACAAATTTGAAATATTCATTGTATTTCTAGACAAGCTGCTTCCAGCACCAAGCTCTACAACAGTGCTCTGTGATCCACATTTTTAGGAGTCACACAAAACTGCCATTTGGGCCATCTTGGAAATACCATGCATCTTCAAAGTAACAAAACCAGCATCTGAGACAGCTACTACTGAAAATTTACTACTACCCAAGTTGCTTCAGTACAGTACTGGGAAAAACCAGTTGAAGAAAAGGACTGATATCCATGCCCAGAGCAAATAAAGCGTCAGTGGACTAAAAGAGCAGAAAAAACACATTTAAGTCTGTCAAAAACTGAGAAGGGAGGAATTTCTTGATCTAGATAGAATACGTATTTCAATGCCAGCTTCTTTTCCCAGCTTGAATCCAAGGTCACAAGCTACTCAACCAAACTATTTAAACTGCATGCACTAAATCTTAGAACCCCTAATAGAAATGCATGATTAAAGAATATAATGTTGCAACTCTGCAGAAACAGGTTAAGATGTAACAATTTAAAATTACATTACTGGTGCGCTTTGCATCTTAGATTTTAATCCCTACAGTCATGGGAAGGGAAAATTTTAATTAATCACAACAATACTTATAAAAGCTCTCCATCACTAAGTGTACTAGAAGACCTCTTTTTCTCCTAATACATAATCCAAATATTTCAATCTTAAATGCAAAGACTGAATTTTAAAAACTCTCCAGTGCAAGTTAGCTAGAACACCAGCCCTTAGTCATATTTGACACAAACAGTCCTTCTCAGCATGGATTTGCATTTCATAGATCCATTAGTCTTTATAAATATATTTATTTCTAATCAAGTACAGAATCCCTTGCTAGAAGTAATTTGTAACATTTTAATGTTAAAACCCAAACTATTCAAGTTTAAAGTTTGCCTTGCAAACTCAAGTAAACTGAGCAATCCCAAGAAAACTCTGGCAAACAAACATAACACATTCTTTCTACACAAAGAAAAAATCCAAACAGAGTAGTCTTGTTAATGCCTGAAAATTAAGGTAAGCTGAGAGCTCAAAAATTTTAAGTATTTCCCACAACAATGAAGGAGTTAATTTTGTAAGCTAATTACCTCAGGTGGCAAGAGAAAGGCAGAAATCTTCACAGTAGGTAATACTTGTCCTAACAAGGAAGAAACAATAGGAGAGATCTCATGCCATTGACAAAATCCCTTCTGTCACTGAACAGAAAACCAAAGTCATTCTTCAGAAACACAATAGGCAGTAATTGAAATTTTCTTATTCAAGACTACGAATGAGCTGTTGTCACTTCTTTTTTTTTTTCTGCTTTACTTGATTTTTTTTTTGCCCCATCTCATGACCAGACACTTGGGAATTTTGTGCAACATTCACTCATGGCACTCATTCATCACATTATCACACACAGGTGTGACTAAAGTCACCTGATGACTGACTCAACCAGAACTGGCCCTGTATGCCCAGATGTGCACCCACCACACAGAAGGGTGGGACAGCGCCTGTGACAGCACACAGCCACTCTACAATGTCCAAGCACTTCCAGGAAAGGTTGGAGTCACAGCGTGACTTCACTGAGTGAGCTACAAGAGCAGGGGCTTTCTAGTCTACACCAGGCTGACACTTTCCCTGGTGTTCTCCTATTTACTGGTTTTTGCCCTTCCTTCCCTGAAGAGCAAATGCTGCCAAGTGCTGTTAGTGAGGCTCATGACAACCTTATTGCCCAATACTGTTCTACACGGCAGGCTTTGAACAGCAGAATTGCTTTAGCACAAAATCTGTGTCTTTTTAAGGATTTGAGATTTCTACAACATAAAGCAGTTCTGAAGCTTACGAGGCTTCTAGAGAACAGAAGCAATATAATTATACTTAGAACTTAGAAAACTCAGAACAGAGGCAAGAATGATGGAAAGCATTATCCATCGAGGTTCAGAAATGGTACAGTAAACTTAGAAGGAACGCAGATTGAATAAAACAGACAGTTCTTCTTCAAACAGTGAACCAGGTGGTAAACTGCCCACACAAACAGTTACTTGGCACTCTAAAGAACTCCATCACTTCTACGTCACTAGTCAAAAAATTTTCAAACAACAGACACTGGCTAAGGAAGTAGCAGATAAGTATTTTCCAAAGCCACCCATACTCAGAGCAGTTGACTTTTAAGACAAGATTTAATATATTGGCAGAGAGCAAAAATAAAACAGCCACAGCAGCACTATACCTTGAAGGTAGATACATCTTCCAGTATTTTCGGAACAAGTTAAAATATTCTAAACCACCTGAGACTTCTAAATTAGAGAACAGTGAATTACAACCAGGCTTTGTCACTACAACTAGTTTCAAGTCTTCCTTGCTGCATGCATACCAGACTGTCACATGGACTCTTCAATAGCTTTACATGACTCTGGGCACTATTTCACTTGTGGGGAAAAAAAAAAGGGAAAAAAAAAAAAAAAAAGGAAAAAAAAAAAAAGACCTGGAAATCTTGCTCACAAGTAAAATTGAGAGAGTGATTTGGAACAGTATAAAGACAGTCATGTATGGACAACTACTCTTTCATGGAAAACAAAGCAATACACAAATCCACTGGTTTTAGAGGAAGGCAAGTTCTCTTTCTCCATTCAATTAATTCTTTTCAGCTTCCAGCACTTGAAACATTTTTTTTGGAAAAAGCTTTATGAATCAAGTCTAGTTCTCAAGGTCTTAATGACATTTAGACATTTAATTAGCAAGCCATCACTTGGACTGGTAACTAAAGCTTTTGTCAGAGACCTAATTCCATGCCAATTCAAACATCCCATTAGTCTTATATTAACTAAAAAGAAGCCTCATAATATTCTGGCTACTTTATTGCACTGGCATACATTAACACAACAGTGGAATGAATCTAAACAAATGCAAGGCTATATATTTACAGTGTACACATGTTAAATTAACAAAGATGTTCTAGGACAAAAATATAATAACCATATATGTATATGAATTGGTACTCAGGCATACTTTGTGCTTCTTGGTACCCTGTATGAAATGTCAGTGACACTCAAGTGAAAAAAAGGGAAAAAAAGCAAAGAGATTGATTTATTTTAAACTGTTAATTGATTCCAAGCTATGCAATGCTCTTAACACTTTCTAGAGATCATTCTGAACATATTTAGACACTTATATATGTAAATTAAGTATCATTATGTTGTCATTTCTCCTCTAAGACACATTCAGTACATTGGATTTCTAAAAAGTTATTAATATATATAACAATACATATAAACAAATAAGCTATATTTGGAATGAAAGAAAAATCACAATGCCCATTTTCATCTCTTATTTCTAATTTAGACCTGTAGTTTTCACTGAAATAACAAAACAAAATGTAGAAAAATGCTAGAGCAAATGCTAGAAATCATTTGCATGCATTCTGAAAGGTTTTTTCCTCGCTTTTGAGGAAACAGAGTCACTGCTCCACTACAATGGGCTAAAATTAGAGTCCTATACAATGAAATGCTTGTAGTTGAACAATTTGAATACTGTGGAACAAAACCCTAATACAGTAATTCTGCTGGAATACAGAGAGGAAGGAAGACTGGTACCAAGAATGATTGAAGAAACAAATATATGAAGAAATTGGGAAGTATTCAGTTGTCTTTAATTCTGGTATTTATAAAGTCTATAAATAAATTCTTTAGTATACTAAAAAATTATTTGTAAAAAGCAGTTTAACTTTGTTTTAAAAAGCAACTGTGTGGAAGGATATACAATCATATATTGGATTTGCTAACCTTGGAATCTCATGTATTTCAGCACTACCTGCTGACACTATCTCCTCAGCAATGACAGGTGACAATTATAGCATCAGGGTTACCGGCACTGAAGCTTTTACTCCGAAACTGCTGACAAATACATTTTTGGTGACAGAAGTAAGTAAATTGTAACATAATCAGCTTTTTTTTTTTTTTTTTTTTTTTTTTTTTTTTTTTTTTTTTTTTTGTTTTGTTTTTTTGTTTTTAATTGGTCTAGATCCTGGTGTATAGCAGGTGCTACACAGCAGTTATTTTTGTTGTACACCACCTGCTGATAGCCAACAATTTTACCCCAACTTCATTCCACATCCAAGTCTTTCATGACTAATACAGAGTAATCAAGGAGACTTTACTTGAGCCCTTGGATTGCAAATTGTGCGGGGAACAGCTTAGAAAGAATAGAGATCTTAAATGTAGATCTTTCTGAGCAAAAAATACAGACTTTGGAAACAATCTCAGTGAGAACAGGCAGGCATTTAATTCCAGAAATCCCATTATTCAAAGCATATACAGCATTTTCTTTGTAGAATGTCTAACTCAAATACCTGTATCTCTCCCTCCACAACACAGCTGAATTTTAAAAGACACAACAAAAAACCCCAAACCCACCCCTAAAAAAAAGAAAAAAAAAACAAAAAGGAAAAAATATTTTAAAAAGTATTGAGCAGTTCAAGACTACTTTGGTCTAGTATTGCTTCTTCTACTATAGTAGAAGCAGCACAGCTACTTAGCCCTTTATGGCCTATACTTTGCCCATCATAAATGGGAATTTTTCACTCAAAGAACCTCTAAACATGACAATAAGAGACACTCTTTCCTTTGGGCAAGCATTAGGGGCACTGGAAAGGCACTGGCACAGGCCTGAAAGTCCAAACTTTTCTTTCAGAATGAAAGCTGATTTTTCTTTGTCATGAAAATGAAATCTCTACTTACGTACTTGAAGCTTTAACTGAACAGCAAAATGGTAAGATGGCTAGCATTTTCACTGAAATAAGCAAGTTGCTACAGAATACCAACATTTCAAACCAGGAACTACATCAGCTACAGGAAAAGTATTTTTTACTATAAATAGGCAGGAGGAGTGCAAAGGTCACCCACTTGGACCCTTAAAAGACAGTAAGTAGACTTCTGACAATGTTTCAAAGTGTTGGGCACTAGAATTCATTACTTAATTGCATGAAAAAGCTAACAAATGAAGGCATACCAAATTTCTGGTCCAGAGAACAAGCTTACATTTTTTTGAATAGTAAAGACCAACATGACCAACCATCCAGATCAATATGATTACCAAAAGACTTTGCAACACACAAAAAAAAAAAACTTTCAAATGTGTATTTTCAAAACACATAAAATATTAGGATGGTGTTTTGGAAACGAGTAACCATGGAAAAGACACATGAAATCTGAGCAGCACTAACCAAGATGGACAGTAGCAGTACGACACTAAGATGTCAGCGACTTGAGACAAAGCGGAAGTTATTTGCAAAACTTGCTTCTGAATTTAGAACTACAAAGACAGCCCTACTATGACCTGTGTCCAAGAGGAACAGCTGAGGAACTCAGTATTTTTATTCTGACACTGTATACACAAAATGCAACTTAATAAAACTAAGAGCTTGTTTGATCAAACTACTTCACTCCATTTCCAAAATAAATGTCTTGTTTCATAGTCTGATAAAACTTAGCCTGTTCCAAAGTATGTTAGACTTACAAAAGCAATGGAGGTAACTCTTGATGACTGAAATTACAATCAACACCACTGCACTCAAAAAATATTGCACTACTCAACAACCTCTTCACAGATAGTTCAAGAAGGCAAGGAATGGATTGCAATACTAAACTGCATCAAAGAAAATAGGCAATTTTTACTCCACTTTTTTCTTTTTTTAATAAAGAAGCACTTAAAATATTTCAATTATCAGTGATAACTGAATATTTCAATGTTTCCATTAGAATGAAAATGAAAATAAAAGCTGTTGCTACATCACACCAGTAGAAGAAACCTTGATCATCTATGAGGGACAAGCAGCATGACTGCTTCTTGTAGAACATGAACACATCTTCTCAAATTCTTATACCACAGCATCACAAAACACTTTTCCTATAGCTAGTGAATTACATGACAATCCTGTTACTAAGTTGGTTTCCAAACAAAGTTATATTTTTAAAAAAAGTCTATGTAGCAGTGGGAGAAAATGTTGTTCACACAGAAGTGTTTGATCCCTGTCCATGACTAATGCATAGTTTTGTACCATATAGTGCTTAGTTAATGATATAACTTTCCAAATAACTTTTCTAATTAATTGTTTTAATTAACTTTTCTCATTTATTGTTTCAATTACCAAAATAGTAATTACCAAATTTAATTATCAAAATTACCAAATTTAATTTTAATTGTTTAAATCCTAAGAAGTGTAAATTTCTAGTCTGTCATCTATCACTGCAGCCAGCATTTAGCAAGGTTTGTCATAGCCTGCTGTTGTGGGAACAGAGTTTGGGAAAATTACTGAAACTCTTCTAAACCAATTCCAATCAACCCAGATAAGCTACAGTGATCTCAGACCTAGGAGGAGGTTAACAAAGCCTGGGAGAGAGACCTATTGCTGAAACTGGACATAGAGTTTCAGAATTTATGGACCACAAGGACATTTTGCAGAACTCTGAATTAAGGAAGTAACAAAGAAAAGTCAGCAATTACATTGAAACCTTCTCTATCTGGGATAAAGACAAAAAAAAAAAAAAACAAACAAACCAGTGAAAATGTGGGCTAATTAGGATGAGAAGCAAGAAAGCAATAACCAATAGAAGATAGAACACTAATTAAAGAAGAGAATTACCTTATTTATAGACAATGAACATTAATTTCTTTGCTTGCTACAATGTGTAGCAAAAAGATCTGACAGTGGGTGTGGATGTTGGGCAGAGCTATCCCCATGCACTCAGCAAACTGAGCAATGTTGACTTCCTAACCTAACAAACTGGTTGGAGAGTTCATTTCAATAACATGTCTGAAACAAAAAAACACTTCTAAAAAAATTACAAACTAAACCAGTGTACTCTCCAAGCGACTAAATTCCAATGTCCCAAAATAGGTATCAACATGGTAGATTTCCTTCCCATTCCATCCTGCATATGCTCCCAAACATAGCCAAAGGTTAATTAATATTAACTACAGAACAAGACTTTCCTAAATGTATGTTCAGAATACAAGTAGTTTGTACACACTATCTGTGAAAAAAATATTATCCTCTTGCATAACAAAGAGCCTGCATATCTGTGAAAAAAAGTGATTTTGATAGGCAGTTCTCTTGTAATAGCATATATGACTGCTTTTTAACAGACTGTGTAAACTTGATCTTCAGGTCTGTGCTGCCAGCAATAACTAAACCTTCCCCTTCTCCTCCCTGCAAACAAAAACACTGAAATGGAGGTCTAGCTATAAACTCACCTCAATTTTACCTTTCTCTGCAGTGCTAGCTTTTTTGTAGTTTTAAGTTGCAATTAAGAGAAACCAAGGAGTCACATGAAAAACAGTATTACTTTCATCAAACTCTGCTACTTGGCAAATGAATAATTTCTGAGAACAGAGATCAGTTTCAAGCAAGAGCTTTCTATGCACACTGAGAAACAACTACCTACAGCAATCAAGAAAACCATCTTTATAATGACTTGTGTAATGAATTGTAGAGAAGGAAGGAGTTTGCAACTCTATCCCAACTGAGAAGGACACAAATTTATTACAAAACTACTTATGAAAAAGCTATTAACTATAAAACCCAAAAGCAATAAACACTTGTCACAACAAAGATCTCTGCACACTACATGGTGTGTTTCTTCACTTCTAGTAACACACTGGAATTTCCATGAAATTATTCCAACATAAACCCACATGACGTATAACAAGTACATTAGACAAATTCCTTACAATAATTTTGATGTAGTAACACTTTGCTCCTATCACTCTGAAGTTTATTCTGTTTCTCCAAGCATAACACAAGCAGCAACATGGAATACAGATCCATTCTGTATATATCTGAACATGAAGTCTGTGACCAAAGATATTCACACAACTTTAGCACAAAAAAAGTCTTTCAAGACACTGATGGGTAATATTCACTGAAATTATATGGATACATTTAATGTTACAGTACTTTTTATTTTCACTTCTGTGTTAGAACCTCACTTCTTATTTCTGTATCCAGTATATATTATATTTTTATTCACACTCTTACCTTTCCATATTCCCAAAAACAGTTACAAAACAATACATACTAAAATCACAAACCCCAAAACCAAACAATTCAGACATTAGAAGACAAACCAAAATAAGGAGCAGGAATCCACTTCAGCATGTACAATGACAGCCAAAAGTTCTAACCTGACATGCTTACTCAGGCATTCATTTGCATTTTTAGGATTAAAGAATCATTTAGGTTGGAAAAGACCCTGAAGATCATCAACACCAATAACACTGCCAAGCCATCACTCACTAAACCATGCCCCTATGTGCCACAACTACAAGTCTTTTAACTACCTCCGGGTACTTGGAAATGATAACTTTTTCTTCCACTTTGTGATATTCCATAACTTCCCCTGCTCCAATGCTTGACAACCCTTTTGGTGAAGAATTTCTCCTTGGTATCAACCTAAGCCTCCCCTGGTGTAACCTGTTTTCTCTTGTCCTATCGTTACCAGGCAGAAAGAATCTCCACCTCACTACAACTTCCTCCCAGGCAGTTGTATGATATTCAACTGCAATACAGTTCCCATTAAGCCTCCTTTTCTCCAGGCTACACATCCAAAGCTCCCTCAACTGCTCCTCATTTGACTCGTGCTCCAGCCCCTTCCCCAGCTCCATTCCCTCCTCTGGACACACTCCAGTCTCCCAGCAACTTTCTGCTTCACAGGGGCCCACAACTGGGCACAGCACTCCCAGCTGTGGCCGCAGCGCTGCCCAGCCCAGGGGGACGCTCCCTGCCCTGCTCCTGCTGCCCCACTCTTGCTGACACAGGCCAGGACACCCTTGTTGACCAGCTCCCCCCTTTTCCCACAGGGCAGTTTTCCAGCCACTTTTCCCACAGTCTGTAGAGCTGCAGGGGTTGTTATGACTCAAGGCAGGACTGTGAACTTGCTCTTTTTAAACCTCAGGCCGTTGGCCTCACCCACTGATCCAGCCTGTTCTGATCCCTCTGCAGATCTTTCCATCTCTCTGGCAGATCAACACTCCTGCCCAACTTAGTGTTATCTGGACTGACTGAGGGAACACATCATTAAACAGGACTGGTCCCAACACTGGACACTGGGACATCCCACTGGTGCCCAGGCATCAGCTGGATGTAACTCCACTCATCACCACTCTCAAGGTCCAGATGCCCAGACAGTTTTCACCCGGACACCACATCTGTTCAAGCCATGAGCAGCCAGTTTCTCCAGGAGAACTCTGTGGGAGATGGTGCCAAAGGCTTTACTAGAGTCCAGGCAGGCAACAGCCACAGCCTTTCCCTCATCCACCAAGCAGGTCATATTGTCATAGAAGACCAGGTTGGTGAAGCCAGACCTGCCTTTCATAAATGCATGCCAAGATCCCAGGCAGGCAGGGCCTGATCCCCTGGTCATCCTGCAGACCAGATGGCACTCAGCACAATCTGCTCCATGGTCTGCCCTGGCACTGAGTTCAGGTTGGCAGACCTGAATCAGAAGTCAGCTGTCAGCCTCACTACCTACACAAAGTCCTCAACCCACAAACTCCAAGTTGAGTCTGTAACACAACAAGCCAGTAGGAGCTTGAGGGAAATGCTTCTCATTCATCAGCTGAATTTCAACTTATAGTATGCAAACAAATTTAAATCTTATTCCAAGAAATAGCTACGCACCAAGTACTATATTGAGTTTTATGACTTACTCCACTTAAAGTGAGAGTACAATGAGACAAATTAGGCATAATTTGTAATACACCTAAATTTCTGTAAAAAATGTGTTACATCGGAATTTTTAACACTATTCTGTAAGAAAAAGTATTGCTTAGTTCTAAATTGATTCTTGGCTGAGGGTATTTAAATAGAAGAACAGCAGCAATGCGGATTCTCCATAGCAGGGGTTTCAGAGAAGAGAAAAAGCTCATGTGATCCTGAGAACGTTTTTCCATTAATAAAGAGAAAGCCAACTCACACAATTTATGCTTTCATGATTTCTTTGCACTCTTGTCACACAACAATGAGAAGTCCTAGTTTCCTTCCAGTTCCCTCCACATGCCAGTTACTACAAAAAAAGGCCAATCTACTAACAGCCAAACTCAGCTTTGTGAAACTCAGCACATTTCAGAATCTATTTAAAGCAGCCAACAATCATACCATTAACAGCAAAAGTAAGAGCTTTTTACTGGTATCTGCTTTCCAGAAAAATAAACAATTTTCACTCTAAGAACTTAATCTACGTATGAAAAGCTAAGTCTTAAGTAATGTTTGACTATGTCATCAGAATTCTATTATAGGGTAAGAATATAAAGTTTGTATCTTCAAAAAAATCACTGCATTAAGAGAGGCATCGTTATACTATTTTGCACAGCCTAAATTCTTTTTATTTTGAAAATAAAGTCTACATGAATAAGGTTTCTTCATCCACTACAGATTAATATTCTTTCAGCTTATGGTTAAAATGCACCCCTGAAGAATAATATGACACCTTTGAAAGCGTATCAAAATGCTATTGATACTTAAACTTCAATGCTTTAGTTTAACATTTCCATAGTGAAATCAAACTACTTGTTCTGTAATACAACTGTATTTATTTATTCAGATCATAGTCTTGTCTACTGAATTTTACTTCTTATCGTCTTAAAATCCATGTGGAAGTAATGGCAAAATGAATTCTCTCTGATCTCAAAAAGCATTAATGCTTCTAAAATTTCTTATTTCCACTAGAGATGACTAATATTTAATAAAGAATAACTGCTTTAAGACACAAATGAACATACTCATGAACCCAATTAATCTTTGGCAGTCAGTTCAAATTAGCATATACTATCTTTGTGACCATGACCAGCAAGCAGTATCAGAGGTACTGCTAAAATAGCACATGGAGATACCAAATGCAAGTAGATATTTATCTTTTTAACCTTTCTTCCAACCACATACCACTCTCCTATCCTTCACTATCCCTGTTAAACTGAGGTACAATATTGAGCAAATGCTCACTGACCAGTAGCTTTATCAGCTACAACTGATGCAACTCAATGCTACCTTTCAACTAAAACTGAACGGCAATCAGGGAACAGCTCACGTTCTATGACAGCACACCATCATTTGCTGTTGAAATAACCATCAGAGATCACAGTTATTTTTAACACTATTTTAACCAAAATTATATTTGTAGTGATAATTCAAGTTGATTAGAACCAAAATCCCAACAGTGTGAAGTACTGAAGCTTATTAAGTTGGATATGTTAATCTGAAGGGTGTCAGAGGTATGGCTATGAAGTAACAGGGGTTTTGCTTTACCAATACTGGTAAAAAAAGGATTATGAAAATAATATGAGCTTGAACAGCAAACAATTAGAAGATTCATTTAAAAATTAGTTACAACTATTTCCCAGCAGAGTTCACATACATTCATTCATTATGTTTCATACATACATCATTAAACTTACAAGGGAAACTTCCGAATACACTTCAATGATTATAAAATAATCCTGACACTTTTTTCTTTTAACATTCATAATATTGAAACTTCCATTAAAATATGAAATGTTAAAAAAGTCTGTGTTTTACTAACCAAATTCATTACCTACAAGCTAAATTATTGCTTATTGCATCAATATCCTGTAAGTTACTAAAACCATACTGTGAAAACATGTAACTTGATATAAAAAGACTACATATTGCTTTCTAATGTCCAAATTATACTGAGACAACTCAAAGAAGAATATGAGGCACAACACAAAACCCAAAGAATTCTTACACTGAATTTCAGGTAAGTGTGAGTAAAAGACCACAGAATTAACAGATATCTACTGTACAATGCTATGGAACAACTTCTGAGAAGTTGTAGAAGTAGAGACAAGATGCATACTATCCTAAATCAGTGGTGTGTTTTCACTTCCCACTCACAGGATGCGTAAGGGTAGAAGGGACACATAGCTCATCTGGTCCCACCTCTCTACTCAAGCGGAGTAATCCTAGAGCACATTGCTCAGAACTGTATCCAGGTTCTGGAATACCTCCAATGAGGGAGACTCCACAGCCTCTCTGTGAAATCTGTCCCAGTGTGTGATCATCTGCACAGTAAAGGAGATCTTCCCCATATTGTGGTGGAACTTCCGGTGCATCACTTTCTGCCCATTCCTCTTTTCCTATTGCTCAGCACCACGGAGAAGAGTCTGGCTATAGTCCCTTGACACCCTCCCTTCAGATACTTACAGACATTGATGTGATTCTGGTCTTCTCTTCTCCAGACTAAACAGGCCCTGCTCCCTCAATCTTTCCTCCATGGTATTTCGTGTACTCATGATACTTCAGAACAGCTTGCTAATATTTCCAAAAGCATACATCTATGCTTCACCTGTGTGAATAATTCTGTTTATTTTTACTGAGCTGCTTAAAAGACAATACAAAAGTTAACTATCAAAAACCAATTCAACTTGCTTTGCTTGTGCAGAAAGAAGGAATTTTTAGACTTTAGCCAAGATAAAGTAAGCCAAATCAAAATTTTCTTTCTCAATCATGGCAGGATTGAGGAAGATTTAATATTAATTAAGCTGTTTAGTTTTAAATACAATGACAGAGAGATAAAACTGCCTTACTATAGAAGCTACCTAGATAGAAGAGGTTCTAAAAATAACCTAAAAGTATTTATGGAAAGTAAATTCTTACACTGAGTTTTAGATAAAAAACACATCTATTTGTGTATTAAGCATACTCAAAATATTGCAAATACAAAATGCAGGTGTTTGTTAGGGTCAACAGCTACTAGTTTAGCATTAATACAAACCAAAACAGTATCACAAACTCATTGCATACAGTGGCATAGCACACTGCTGACAGTACTTGTTGTATGTTCTAAAAAACTTGTATTTGTGTATTTGTGATGTCAGTTACGTGGAGAATATTTTGTGCAACAGATGTCTGGATACCAACACTTGACATACCTGAGCATGGGTTTCATTGCATGGGGGATGTGCATAAACAAGGCAGGCTGTAATACATGTTTTATGCTCAGCAGAGTTTCTTATTGTATTTCTTAGAAATAAAAAAATATTAATTCAGTAACTACATCACCATATGTCTGTCCACAATCTTTTTTCTCCTTTATGCTACCAAGTACATATACACCTCTAACCAAATATTGTACTTTTTTGACACTTAAAGCATGTAAGGAGAGCAAGTACTTGCAAGGCCTTTGTTAATGGGCACAACTACGCTATAAATAGTCTTCACTCTAATTAAAGGAAAAAAAACATATCAAGGAAGTTGAAGCTGAAGCATAACAATGGTCTCATGATGTCCACTTCAGTATTTCTTGAGTGCTTAGGATTGGATGAACCCATCTGGCATACAAGCTTTTTCAAAGTCAGTTTAAAAATGTAGTATTACAGCACCTGGAGAGGAAAATGTTTCATTTCTCTGCATTTCAATTAGTCACCTAATCTCACCTAACTCTTGACGTAGCCTTAACTTACCAAAATGTTAGCAGTACTTCTGAAGCAAAGTTTGTACAGGTGCTTCTCCACCTGTACACAGAACTATTTCCTCTAGTTCAACCAGTAGCTGGTAGAAGCAAATACATGAAATCAGATTCTGCAGAACTATGTTTAATTTTTTCAGAAGGTTAGAAATTTCTGTGACAGCCTTACCAAAAGGCTTGTCTTACAGCTCTACAGGTCAGCACTATTGTATTGTTTAGAGCTGGGGGGGACACGCATGGCAGCAGCAAACAAGTAAGTCAGACGGTTTAGTACACCTGCATCTTCATTTCTCTGTACTTACTCAAAGAAGTCTGATGTTTACAGAATTTGGAACTATTCTGATTTATACCCGGTCAATTCTGAAGCTGTGAATGGCCACGAAGGCTAAAATTACTACAGAATCTGAGGCTGTGGTCACAGACACCTGTACACATCCACCCTTCATCACCAGAGGTCAGAGGGCACATAACAGAAGAAACAAAGCCTCCTAACACAAAGTTTCGAGGTTAATGACTCGTTTAATAGTGGAGTTTTAAACTAAGGTTCTTGCAGGTCAAGGCCTTTAAATATCTTTTCACAGGAGACCACGGCTCAAGCTCTTCCTAAGATGCAGCCTTCGTATTCCAGGGGTATTCTAGATATGGAGTACCTGAATGCTTTCAGACTTATTTTGAAGGACTAAACCAGTCAGTGATGTCAAATTACATCGTGCTACCGCAAAATAAAAATAAAAATTAAAAAAAAACCAAAAAAAAAACCCAAAACCCACAAAAAAAAAAAAAAACAAAAAAACCCAAAAAAACCCAAAACCCACAAAAAAAAAAACAAAACAAAACAAAAAAACCCAAAACAAACAAACAAACAAACAAAAAACCGAAAAAAAAAAGAAACCACGGAAAGCAAAGCTGCTGCACAGGCTTCGAGTGACACGCACTGGACCGGGCGGGGGCAGTGCCCCGAGGGCTCATCCCGGTCCCGGCACTCACCTGTTCGCCTTCCTCTGCCCCCTCCAGAGCCGTCGTGGCTCCTCCGACGCCTCCACCGGGCCGCCGAGCTACGCCCCGACTCCGGGGCGGTGAGGGGCGCCGGGCAGCCGCGCATACGGAGCAGCCCCGCTCCCTCCTCACCGGCTCCCTGCCCCGGCTCCCCGGCTCCTCATCCCCGCCGCAGAGCCCCGGGGCACCCCCGGCCGCCTCCTCCCCAGCCCCTGCCGCTGTCCCTGCCCAGCAGCCGCCTCCCCTCAGCCACGGCGCCGGGGCCGCTTTTCCCCCGTCCCTCACTCGCCGCCCCTGGCCGATGCCCCCGAGGCCGCCATCTTGTCCGGGAGGGGAGAGGGGCGCGCGCAGGCGCGGCCGCGGCGATCCCGGGCCCGCAGCGGCGGCCGCGCGCACGCGCGGGGGCGCGCCGCGCCCCGCCCCGTGAGCGCGCACCTGCCGGGTGCGCCCCGGGGGCGCGCCGGGGCTCCTCGACCCGGGACCGGCCACTCGGAGTCGGTCACTCTGGGTCGGTCTCCTGCCGAGGATCAGTCATCCAGGGTCAGTCACCCATGGAGGGTCAGTCACCCGGAGTTCATCCCCCTCACAGGGCCCGTCACCCCGAGCAGAGTCACTCACTCAGGATCGATCACCCGGGGTCGGTCACCCGGGGCCGGTCACTCAGGGTCAGTCTCCCGAGGCTGCGGCTGCACTGCCCTGGCAGAGGAGGTGGGCGGCGCGGCACGGTCGGAGTGGCGGGCAGTGAGAGCCCGAGGCTGCCGGGGTCGCAACAAGCACAGGTCCCTGCTGAGGGGTGGGTGCGAACAGCCCTCAGGTGTGGGAGGGAGGGGATGTCGGCGGAAAGCTCAGAGTGCCCATGGGCACTGTGGAAGCTGAAGGAAAACAGGGGATGGCCCCTCGTGATGTGTTTCTTGAGACCCTCACGCAGCAGGCGGTCGGGCGGTTTGCCTTTTAAAGATCACAGAATCACGGGATGGGCAAGGTTGGAAAATACCGCAGCAGCTCCTTTGGTCTAACCTCCCTGCTGAAGAAGGGGGTCACCTGAGTGGCAGAGCATTGTGTGCGGACCGTTCTGGAATATCTCTAAGGATGGAGACTCCATAACCTCTCTGGGCAGCCTGTCACTGGTAACATGAGGATAAAATCTTCCCTGGCAGCCCTTGTTTGTCCATGTGCTCAGTGAGCTTTGCCACAAGTGTTTCAGCTTCACAATGGATGAGCTCAGCCTCTCCAGTTTCTCTCTCTCAAGCTGGGCTGTCATGGCTTCACTTGGCAGTGATGCTTTGGTGGCCTCCTCCCAACCATGAGGATGGGTTCTATGCCACAACCAGTAGTTCCACAGTTTGGTAGCTGAGGTCTCTCATCATTTGTGCCTCAATGTTGCCTAGTTTGGATGACTTTCTTCACTTACAGATGAAATGTTTGCACAGCCTGTATTTCTCTTCCCTATTTAGGCTCGTATTTCCTGTGAAGTTACTTCAAGTTGATGTAGATCCCATGCTCAGTGGGAGGCAGATCTGGTGGTGTGAATCCCAAGCATACCCAGATGCAGCCTGGGGCAGACAAGTTTTTGATCTTCTCTGCTGGCTTTGCCATCCTTGACCACACCCTTGTACTCCCTACCCCAGTTAGGACTTTTGTTTTTAACCCATCTCATGAATTCTGTAACTACCTTCTTTCTTTTAATGTGTGTAAAGACCTTTTTACTACCAGTTTGAGCATCCTTTGCAATGTGCTCTTCAAATTGTTTTCTAGTCCTCATTTCCTGCCTTGATGTGACCTGAAGTGTTTAACAGCTTTCTGCTCTCTTTATTTTGGTCTAGACAAGTTCTGCCCCCTCATTATCAAAGGAATTGCCTTGGACAGAGATCATACTAGAGCCTGTAACAAAAGGCTGTCAAACCACAAATGTTTGTGAGTGTTAAGCACATATTTAGGAAAGCTGGTACATACTGATGAATAGCTATGTCTGTGCATTTTAAGTTTTGATATTATTTTTTCTGCTTAATTTAGCAATGAAATTTTCCTGGGATTTGAATATAATTTTTATTTGCAATTTCTGTCATTACTGTTTAATGATTATCCCTGTGTCAAGTGTCATAAAATTGTATCCTACAAACCATGATCACGAATATCTAAATACCAGCTGATAAAAAATTGACCAATATTATGAAAACTGGCACAGTTAATATATGGAAGAAATTCTTTACTATGAAGGTGATTTCCCAGAGAAGCTGTGGCTGCCACATCCCTGGAAGTGTTCAAAGCTGTGTCCAGACTGGATGGGACTTTGAGCCACCTGGTGTAATGGGAGGTGTCTCATGACAGGGGATTTGGAACTGGATGATCTTTATAAGGTCCCTCCCAAAGCATTCTATGATCCTGTGATTCAGCTGCTCCAAATGGTATCTTTTACAGAGTCATATGATGTATCACACTATTATGGCTTTTTGAAAGACAGTTGTTCTCAGTAATATTTTTGTAAATTCAGTCACCTTTAGTTTCACTAGCATATTGCCTAAAAGTTAAAGGATGAGTGTTGGAACCCTGGTTTCTGAGAAGTTTAGATTTTCTGTGCTGACAGGCACTGACCCCCAAGAGAACACTGCATTTGACCTGACGCTGTGGAGAAGACTTCCAAAATTGAATGATGGAACTGGGATTACAGGTGTGTAGTTTAAATAGAAGTGTGTAATATCACATGTTGGAAAACTTAGAGTTTAAGATTTTAGAATATAGTAATATATATAAGGCAAGATGGAGGTTTTAGGGCATAGACTAGTTCTTTACCTTCTTCATGGGTTTGGGTGGTATTGTGTAATTGTATAAAAAAGTCTGCATTGTGGGCCATGGGTGGTTATTATTGGGTTAAAAGTAAAAATAATTTAGATGTTATTTCTTAGTTGGGTAGTTTATACTTAATAGGCCTTGTAAAGAGAGAGATACAGCTCCATTTTTAGTTTGTTAAGAGTGAAGTGCTATAGAACTCACAGTTTGTGAGACTGCAATATAGGTAAGAACTAATAAACATCTGAGTCCAAACAAGAAATACTGTCTCATGATTTAATCCTCACCTTGGCAAAAAGAAGATAAAACTCCACAGATAAGAATCATAATAATTTTATATTATAAGGAATTTGGATTAAATCAAAGAATGTTCAGCTGTGAGATAGTAAATTCTAAAAAAGACAATTTTAAATGTCTCTGTGGTACACACAATAATCTTCCACTTCATAAAAAGAGAGAAACCTTCAACTTTTCTTGAATCCAATAAAGAAAAGAGAATGTCTTTGAACAGATTGAACAGTAGCCCTCTATAGTGGAGTAACTGTATCTGGACTGTAGCTGGACAAGGAAGGGCTATAGATGTCATCTAACTGGGTTTATGTAAAACTCTTGGTACAGTCCCTCACAACATTCTTATGTCTGAATTGGGGAGATTTGATCTTGATAGATCAAGGGACTGTAGGATGGAGAAGGAAGTGCCTGGGTGGTTACATCCAAAGAGTTAATAGTGAATGGCTCAATGTCCAAGTGGAAACCAGTAATGAAGGGTGTCCCTCAAGGGACTAATCCTATTTTATGGCTTTATCAATGACAGATACAGTGGGAGTGAGTACACTTTCAGGAAGTGGACAGATGACACCAAGCTGAGTGATGAAGTTGACGTGCTTGAGAGCAGGGATGTCACCTGGGGAGATCTTGAAAGGCTTGAGGAGTGGTCCCATGTGAATCTCATGAATCTGAACAAGACCGAGTGCAACGTCCTGCACCTGGGTTGGGGAAATCCCCACTATTAACACAAGCATGGGAATGAATGAACTGAGAGCAGAGAGGAAGGACTTGGGGGTACTGGTGGATGAAAAATTGGACATGAGGCAGCCATGGGCACTGGCAGCCCAGAAAGCCAAGTGTGCATCCAAGGCTGCATCCAAAGCCCTGCGGGCAGCAGGGGAGGGAGAGGATTCTGCCCCTCTGCCTGGCTCTGGTGAGACCCCACTCTGGTCTCCCAACACAGGAAGGACATGGAGCTGCTGGAGTGAGTCCAGAGAAGTGTCTCAGAGCTGGTCAGAGGGCTGGAGCACCTCTCCTGTGGTGAAAGGCTGAGGGGGCTGAGGTTGTTCAGCCTGCAGAGACCTTGTCTAAACAACTGTAGGAAAATGTAACAACAGCAGTAGTAATTTACAATTTGTAGAGCTTTGGTTCCTTGAGGTAATAATGTGAACACAGACATTTAAGTATAAGCTGCACCTTTGTGCTGAAGTGCATCACAGGACTGTTGCCACAGGTGAAAAATAGAGAATGTATCTGCCCCAGCAGTGTGAACGAACTCAGTGGTATGCTGAGAGCACTTCAAGCAGCTGCTGCTGCTGCAGAGCTCTTGCAGCTATAGATCCTCCCTGGCCCCTGTGGCTGAACACCTGCTAGTGGAGAAAGAAACTTTGGCTAATACACCATCTGTCACTCTCAAGCTAACCTGCCTCACAGGGGATAAAGACATACAAGAGAAGTAAAAAACAGTAACTAGTTAGGATTCTCAAGGGACCTGGCCGTAACCACTCTAAATTGTGGCATAAGGAAACATATGCCATTAGAAATCAGTAGGAATTTGCCCTAGCCGTTTGCCCTAGAGAAAAAAATAGCTGTGTTAAAATCTGTCTCTCTTCTTCTCTGTGTAGGAGTAACATACTGCTACGACCTAGTTATGACCTTTCCTTTTCCTCCCCTTGTGCCTTCTGCTGCTGAGTACCTATTCCAGAAGTAAACACAGGATTTCTCTGTGTGCTGGATGGGGAATTCACTGAATAAAGGTGAATGGTATACTGTGGTAGCATGAAAGTTGTGGATGAGAATGTGTTTATCAAAGTAGTCTTTGAAACAATCTCCTTTTTTGTCTTTTCAGCTTGCTGGCTAGTCATTCAATTGGAGATTATTACCACTTGTTGTTTAGTTTTTAAGACAATGTTCAGATGATGATCAGATTAATATTTCATTGCACTTAAATGTTTGATACATGTACATAAGTCAGTTTCTGTCCTCAATCTGTAATCATAAGAACATACACAAGAATAAACCAGAATCTACTGATCAATATAAAGTGGCAGCAGCTCTAATTCAGTAATTTGACAGTTGAACAAGGTGATTATACTGAAGATTCACTCTGAAATGTTCTAAGGGGAATTTGCCTACCAAGACAAGTTCTCTAGCTGTTGGCCCATATATTCAAATGTTAGTTCTAAGATGGATGTTTTCAGAGGTGCTTTCATTGGGGTAATTCTATAGCTCACTGTGAAAAACTTTTCTGTACAACAACATTTTAAATAAAGGCATGAAAAATGTCAATGTTGTTAACTATAATACTAAGTAGAATAATATTCACCTTACTCTGGAGAATATAATTACTGGAGGAAAGCATTTCTTACAATTGGCAGTTTGCTGTGTGGTGTATTTAAACAACATTTTGGAGGAGCCATTTTGGCAACATTTATCTTTCAGGACAGAGGCCAATCTGGAGAACTCCAAGTAAGTAAAAGAGTAGACAAATGTTTAGATACTAATTTTACAGATATTTGCTACAGAGGGACTAGCCTTTTCTATTTATGGATTGCCAATCACAAAGAAAATGCCCCCTTAAGAAGAATGACTTCCCTTTTTTTGTGTTTGGTTTGAGCAATTAATATTTTAATATTAAAAGAGCACTCATTAATGTAATTAGTTTTGTGCTACACAACAGTAAAGTTTTACTGGAGAAATTTCAATCAAGAGAAAGAAATAGGAAAGCATGAACCCACAACACCTTATGTCTCGGGTTCCAACACATAACAGAGAAAAACTAAGAAATTATTTTCAGGAAAAATTGTCTAAACTTGGACATTCTGTAACCCTGGAATCCTAAAGGTATAATTAAAACTGTAAAGCTTGTTATTTTTTTATAATTTTATTTTTGGTGTAGTTAAATATCAATGCATGAGCTAATTAGATCAGAGAACTTGAAGCATGTGGTGGGTAGTCTGGTTCATATTAAGGTTCGCATTTCTAAGAGAAAGCAAAGGGAAAAAGAAAAACACTAATGTCAGAGAAGAAATCCCAACTTAGGATCACAGGATCAAAAGCCACATTATTTTTAGTTAATCTTATCCTGTCAATATAAAGGAAAGGGATAGTTGAATGGAATATGTCCAAGTTTCCTGTGCTGGAACTGAAACAGGAAAGAAAATGAGATATGAGGGTCTTGAATATTCATGAAAAATGGCTTTGAGTTTAGTCCAGAGAATGAGTCATTTTGAGTTATGCTCAAGTCCTGACATCAGAAGAGGTCTGAACTTGCACCCTGAATGTTCAGTTTTCTAAAAGAAGGGTGGTTTTTCCACAAAAGACAGATGTCTGCATCTTTACACAATATTGCTTCCCTTGGGAGATAGAAGGATAGAGACATCCTAAAGGTGAAGTTCAGTTGATGTGCTTTGCTTACCCGAGTCTCATAAGCCTGGAAGATTTTTAAATAGTTCTTGCTTTACAACAGGAGATGCCATTAGTCAAAGACACAGAGTAAAAATGTTCTCTTGGATTACTCAAAAGTACTGCAAAGTTTAGAGAAGCTGGTATCTAACAGATGGGCAAGGGAAGCTCTTGAGGAAAGGTTGAGATAAAAGTCAGCTATAGCTATCAAAGGTCAGGACACAAGTGACAGAATCTTCGGAGAAATTAGAATCTAGTCATTGCACCTAAAAGATTGCCTGTGATAAATAGAAGAATTACATATGGTAACCCAAGCTACTCTGATAAGAGCAGACAGGTAGCCATCTGCATGGTAATATTCCACCACAGAGTAAACAGTAATGGTAAACATTTCACAGTGAAGACGCTAAAACTGAACTTGTAAAATAAAAGTGGATGATTTTTGCTCATGTGGTCATTTTCAAAAGTGGAAAAAAATACAACTGTGTTAAAATCTGTCTCTCTTCTTCTGTGTATAGAAGTAGCTTACTGCTACAAACAGCAAGAATAGTATGGACTTTGTATGAGCTCTAAACCCAACAGAATTAGCAATGTTACTGATTTTTTTTTTTTACGTATTCTTCCAAAAGAAGCAAATCTCTGTTATCTTCCTCAAATTTTTGTCATGATCAGAAGTGATTTCTTTACCAGGGAAGCAACTGTGCCAGTGTGTGGGCTTAATAAACCTTTCCCCTCTACTGGTTTTTATGTAGAATAAATGAACTAACACTGCTGATACCTGTACTTGCAATCTTCTTGGAGGAAGAGTTACAAATTTTAGGTGGGGAATGGAACAGTACATTTCAGTGTTCTCCAGATTATGATATTTTATGTGAAAGTCTTCATACTTTGTTTCAGCATGTTTATGCTACAGTACATACTAAAAGAAACATATCCATGTTAAGCCTTAATTTCTATAAAATTTGAGTAAATATGGCAGATAATACAGAGTGCTGTTAGGGCATGGTTTTGTACACCTGTGTAAGATTCATCTCAGCCATCTGAAGCTGGGTTGAACATATCACAAGGGGCAATTATTCTAACTTATTTTAGGCATTTAAGAAAAATTGCCTGCTAGAGTTATGTGATTCTGTCTGCTGATTATAAGTAGAGTCTAGAGGGACCAATTTAGAGTCTTAGTCTAGCATTCATGTTCTTAAAAGAAAACATGATAATTTTATTTATCAGTACATTATAAGATGATACAATCCAGTGAGTTAATGCAACTAATGCACTTTTAGAAACTATGTGAGAATTAACAAATGTAGATAATTTTCTCTAAAAGGCATACATTTTGAAATCTGAAATGTTTGCATTTCTGATTGTTACTGTCATTGGTCTTTTCTTAAGTAATATACCCTTTATCTGAGATATTGCTACTGTTTCCATGGGAAAAAACCCAGACCAATACAGAGGCCTAATTTATTAGATCTAGGTCAGACAAAACTCAATTTAAACTAACACATCAATATCAGTGAATCAAATAGCTACATTCATGACCATCTTTGCATTCTTTCTTTCTGAAAGTCTGCATCATAGTTCACTGATAGCAACAGTATTTGCATTTATTATGTAAAGTTCAAAATAATCATGATTTCTCTGTCCACACAGTATTCTGGGAAAAATCTTTGAAGGCTTCCTAAATGAAAAGCTCATAATTATAACTACATCACTGATGCAAGTGGCAAGTTTTGAGTAAAAAGAGTTAGAATAAAGTTGTTTCCTTGAAAGCTTGTTGAAAGCTTGATTTTGTGTAGTGTCCAAGCTTCATTCATTTACTGAAGTTCATATAAAAAATTCTATTATTTACAGGGGCATTTGCTGTAGAGGGGTGTATTAGGAAGCAGAATCTATATAATTAAAATTGATTTGGTTGTTGAGAAATGGTAGGACTTTAGAAAAAATTCAGGGAAAAGCTATTTAATTTCAGCTAAAACAACATTTTAATAACAGTTCTTGTGCAGTAGAAGCCAGCTGAGTTAATAAATTTTCTGAGAAAAAATAAGAGAGTTAGAGTTAGACTTTAGATATCAGTATTACTAAATTCATCACTATGGGAAAGACCACACAAAAGGTCACATCTGAAACCACTTTAAAAATTCCTGGCATATTACTAAAACTACACATGATAATCTTATTTTAGAAGCAAAATAGATATTTTTCTAATCGAAAACTAGTGCATTTCAGCTCAAGTTAGATATCTACTGTCCTGCTGTCATGTGTTTCATGTGTTTGTGGAAGATAAACTACAGGAGTTTTAGTAATGATACAGATATAAATACTTCTAAGTAGCTACTCAATTAGTTACTTAAAAGGGAAATCTGTTCTGACATGCCCGTAAGTCTAGACCATGAAGTGGAGACAGTATTTTCACACTCACAGGTGTAGATTTTTTGAGGCACTGGTCAGTCACAAATAGTTCTGATCAACTTGTAAATTCCAGCACCAGGACAGCTGACAGAAGCTCACATGGCAGAATAAAAGTCACAATTGAAAATCAGTTCTGAAACAGATGAAAACTGCAGTGAGGTGCTGCAGGAGTATTGGAGAGAGATGAATATTTCTTCAGAAATATATCTATCTGAATGCTATCATTTGCAATCATTTCAGGATCTGTGTGTACAATTTCATGGAGTGGTCGAGCTCTTAGGCAGAATGTACAGACAACCTTATAAAACATTATTTGCAAAGAAAAGCACGTAAATATTAAGAAATCTGAAGGTTGCCTGTGCAGTATTAATTAATTTGATTTGTGCATTTGTTTCATTCCCTCATGCTGTGAATCAGTGCTTGTTTATAAAATCATGATATCTTCTCTGCAGGGACCAAGAATCAGTCAGAGAACAACATCTACTGAAAATAAGAGAACGTGGTGTGTTTTAGTTTTGCTCTCTGTGAAGAATGCATTGTTCGTTTGTTCTGAATGGGTATACTGTGAGTTTTGTTTGAAGCCACTTAATTCATGTGTCCAGAGAGATAGTAAAGCATTCTCTAGTAATCCTTTATGATCTGAAATGCCCTGTCAGTCATATTTTTCCCAGGATGAACTATCCTAGTTGAGCTAGTCAGTCCCAAAATGGAAGGCGTACCAAGCCTTTCATACTTACCTGAGTTCCTCTTTGAGTTTTGCTCTTTGCCTTTTGAGACACAGGCACTGCCACTGTGCCTAATCTTACAAAAACAGGGGTACATTATTTGAAAATGGAAGTAGACTGTATCAGCAGGACCTGTCTAATGCACATGATTTTTACCTCTTTTGAAGAATGCCATTGGCTTTGTGTGTAAAGTCATAAAATACCCATACAGATTCTTTCCTAGTCAAGATAATTTATCCACACTACCATTAATTTTATTCTTTTGGATAGTTTCCACCAACTTGTCCTGTGAAGAATTCAGGTTTACTGCTCTTTAGTTCCTCTTCTGAAGCTCTTCTGGAAACCTTCTTAAATCATGATGTATCATATTGACCATTTTGCAGTTAACAATGAGAAAAAAGTTAGAAAAGTCTTTGAAATCTAAGGAAGTAATGGAGCCAAATCTTAAAGAACTTGCTAGTCCAAGTAGAATTGCATGCTAGTGAATCTCTGTTAAGCACTATTGTCGCTACTGCATACTTATTTGGTAGTGCAATAGAGTAGAATTAATAAGTACGTATTCCAAGTCCATTTGAAAAACTAGAATATGGTAATGTCAAACTGCTGAATTTAAATATTTGTAAATTTTAGAATGGTCAAATTACTTTGATAAATGTAATTTAATATTTACATAATAGTTAAATTTTCTAAGTAATTAGAAAATCTTATATTTCTATTCCTGGTCAGTTTTAGTTATCTGAATAATATTTTATCCAATGTATTTTTCTGAAGTTTTTGGTGAAGTTAAATAAAAACACCTTCTGACTATGATGAAGCATGTGTATTTGGAGGTGCAGAAGATAACATATAAATTTTTAAGCAAGTACAGAAAGAGAGAGAACTAAATAAGCTGAAATCTAACTATAATACTGGAATTGTTATGTACAAATTAAGGAAAAACTGTATTTAGCGTCCATGATTATAGCTTAAAATCCCTATGAGAAGTAGCTCCAAAACATTGACACTTATGCTTGTATGTCTGTGTGTTCAGGTTGCCCACAAACTTCAGACTACAGGGCAAACAGTGTCCCTGAAGTGAAGATTTTGAATATGAAAAACAGATAGAAACCAAGAGACTGTTCAAAGAGAGGTAACCTAAGCAAGAGAATTGGCTTCTTCTACCTGAGTGGCTGATTATTATCGTACTTGACATTTTCTAGTTGGTAACAGCATTATAAAACCAGCACAGGAGCTAAACTCAAAATTGTCAGAAGCTTAACTGTATATAGGGACCTTGGCAGAAGCAAAACACAAGTTGGTTGACTTGATTTTTGTTATTGACGTGACTGCATAACAGGAAGATTCCAATCTAAGTAAAGTCTATCTGGATAAATTTACATAATTAGCAACTGGAGGAAAAAGCAAATATGTGATGCAGCACCATGTACATGTAAAAATTTATTTTTAGAGCCTGAGTTTAATTACCTCTGGCACTGTCACAGCTGCTACATAATTCTTAA
Organism: Vidua macroura; assembly: GCF_024509145.1. Classification (NCBI taxonomy): domain Eukaryota; kingdom Metazoa; phylum Chordata; class Aves; order Passeriformes; family Viduidae; genus Vidua; species Vidua macroura. The sequence continues at coordinate 71,649,330 of NC_071611.1, read as the reverse complement.
ATACTTGAACTGAGCAGTTTGCATCCTAGTAGAGAGGCTGTCTCCTGTACATGCTCTGTCCACATTCTGATGCAGTTTCATGAAATAATCTAACTGGCTGGGCTATAAATACCCTATGGAAAAAAAAAAAAAAAAAAAAAAAGGGCACGAGTCACTTCTTACACAGCTCATTAGATGAAGATAATAAGGAAGAGCAGAATAGTGCAGGAAGCCAATTTTACCCTTCTCTTACCTGTAATTCTGTAGCTATTATGGGTTACTTAAATAAATAACCCAAATAGATTATCCATTACATATTTGAAGAGTGGGTAAGTAACTGTGCCTTCAACTCTGACATAAGCGAAACCTCATCTGGTAATTTAATTTAAGTTATTAAGAAATTGGCATCTAGCAATTTGGGAACTCACATATAATGTTTTATACATTCAGAATCCCCCAAAATTATATGATTTATGATTTAGATATTCAATCAAGCCTAATATGATTATGTTAGACATTCTGCCAGTTTCTGAAATTAATCAATTATCATATATTATTTAAAATATCTTATAACACGTATCAAAACTTCATCAAAAAGCAGTTTAAATTCCTGTGTTGTCAACAAATAATATTAAATTAAAGAATTTTTTTTAAAATTAGAGACATTAACAGATAATGATAAATAGTTAGAAGCAGGCCTGAAAGAAGACCTTATTTTGAGGCCTTAAAATATATGACTGCAGGCTTACTTTTTACAAATCGAGGTGATTCATGCATAACTGTTCAATATCTACAACTTTATCTTTTCGTGATATTAAAGAATAAATATTTACACCATTTGCTTTGACTAAAGGTTGTGTGGTCTTAAAGTAGTTCTTGTAATCTAAAGACCTATATATTGCTACTATCTCCACTGTCTTCTTTTTTCCTCTAAGTTATTCCTTTATGTCTTTCTGATTTTCTCTGCTCACCTTGTTTACAGAAATCTGCTCTGCTAAGCTGTTATGATAGGTCAGGAAGGAGAGAGACAAGAAAGAGAACAGAAATACTTTAGCTCAAGCATCAAATATGTGGGATTGAAAGAAATTCAGTCATCAGTCATGGAAGTATTTGATCTTTTACTTAAACGTATCTCATAGGAGGAATAGTGCTGTGAAAGATTATGGGTTTATGCAACATTTCCATTATTACAGCCTATGGATTATGGATTAGAATTTTGCATGGTGGAGTCAATAGAATTCATTTATTTAATTCTCCTGAGGTCTGAACTTGAAACTATTGCTGAAGATGGAAAATATGTATAAACTTTCCTATAGAAACAAGAATTTTAAAAGGTCAAATGCAAAGGATAAGTTTTACAAGCATACCTGTCTCTTCATGTCACGTCCCTGCCTGTTCTGCACTGGGGTGGAAGATAGGAGTTGAGTGAGGGAGAGATGATGCAGGGCTTTTTCTGAATCAGTAAAAAAGGCTTTGACAAAAAATGGCTTAATAAGATAACTCCATTAATTAGACAAGGTAAGAGGAGTAATATAGGTAGGAATGAAACCTGGTGTTCCATAAGTGGCTGGGGCACCCTGATTTTGTGCACACTGAGCTGTAACCTGGATGGATTTTCCCAAGGCACACTGTGCAGAGCAGATCCCATCTGTGAAGAAAAGCTCTCCCTTTCAGTACTGGAAGATATTCCATTGTTTCATTATAAGAAAACAGCACTATTCCTAAGGAATTATGTAATGAGCACTCCTTGCTGCACTTGTAGGTAAAGGCGACGCCAGGCAGGTGGTGAAATCACTGGTACCCAGTGGGAGCTGCCTGTGTGCTCCTCTGTTCCAGTGAGCTTGCTGAGTTTATCCTGCAGCCAATAACTTTGTGCAGCACAGAACAGCCCTGAAAGCCACCCTGTACATTCAGCATAGCCCTCTGCCTATTCCGATGAACTGTTGTGTGGATCACTAGCTCCTAAACATGGAATGCTGCCTTGGTCTGGATCAACACACTACCTAGAAGGAGCAGGCATAGTTTCTTTGAGAGCTCTCTGTTGATGCCTTGAGAAGGCTGACCTAGAACAGGGACTAGACAGAGTTAAAGAATAAAATAGGTATTTATTAAAAGGATACACCAATGGATACACCTTGGGCAGTATAAGAGCCTAGCCAGAGTTACACCCAAGATGAGCCCAAAAGGGTCATAAAATGGGTGACTGGTCATGAGGTCTCACACTTTTATAAAGTTTTTGGTCCACTTGCATATTGGACTTAATTGTCCAACTATAGCCGTATGTTATAAAGTTCCATCCTCCTTGCTTTTCTTTCTTCAATTCACCATTGTTTATACTTTTTGGGCCTGGAGCTTGTAACAGTTGTCCTTGGACAAGCTGGAAAAGGATTGTTTTGTCTACCTACCCTGTGAAGAGAACTTGCTAACACCTAATATGAAGCTCAGAGTTACACACTAAAGCAGCACAGAATCTGAAAAATATAAAAGCTAAAACTTAAGGCATCACTGTAAGCAAATCGTCATTCATTCATGTTTACTTTGATAGGTGAACTTATGTTTTTAAGGCTGTAAAAGTACTTCTAATGAGGGGCTGTTGTATTAAACAGTGTTGTCTAAGGAAAAGGAGGAAGAAAAGATAGATTGTTCAAAATAAATACAAATTCTCAAATTTAATCCCATCATCTAACACCTTGTACAGTCATTTTTGATCTAAACTAACCATGTAGCAAATAAGCAAAAATAATTTTCAGAGTATAATGGAGGTGTTTCTGTGCATGCATTCTAACAAGGATGTTTTCTGTTTCAGAAATAAAATTTCTGTTTCAGCAGAAATTAACTACTGGTTGCAAGAAAGTAATCCTTCTCCTATCTGCTAAGGGGTACAGTGGATGCACCCTTCTTTAGCTCCTCGTTGGAGGAGGTTTGGATAATATGGTATATATTTCACTGCACATCCTATTACAGGACCCTGGGCATTATGCTATTGTGTGACCTAGTATGGTACTTTCTTGTTGATTAATGGGGAAAGAAAGACAAGCAAAATAGAATCTATTCTCATGTTTTTTCCTTGAAAAAATAGTGGGATACTGCAGCAATGAGACTTCAGTTGCCCCTGTTGACATTGGCTCAGGTATTTGTGAAGTTTTCTATCTCCAAGCTTGAGTATGTGATTACATATATTTTTTATTTGCCTTATGATAATTTTTCTATTTAAGATTAACTTTTTCTGTTTCCCTGTGATATCAGCTTGCTCTACTTTTTACAGATTAGTAATGCATATCTGTATATTAACGGTATTCTTACATCAGAGGCTAGGCTACACACAGACTTCTGTTTCAAGTGCAGTCCTACTCTCACATCAGCATGATTTGTGATGCTAATAAAAAGTGACCACTTTAAAACAGGTATGTCTGTTTCCAGGCATAAAAATCTACGCTTTTGAAAGAAGTCCCTTGATTGTATCTCTCCATTGCTTACACACTAACATTGTAATGTAATTTCTGGAAGTTAAGTTAACTTAGTAAGTATTTCAGCAATAAACACATTATAAATTTTTTGTTGCATTTTTAAAATAGAAGCCACAAATCCTAAAAGTGTTTCTGTACAGGAAGGAAATGGTAATGTCAGTTAAAATACTAAAAGAGAATTGAGCTTAAATATGAAAACATAAGGCTGTTTTTCACATATGACTAGGTTCAATTTGGGCCTGTCTGACATCGAAAAATATTTTGAAACTAATTATTTTGTTGTTGCCTTAAAATAATTGGTAAAACATATGGGATAATGAGTATCATATTTTTCTTTCTTTCCTGCCATTTAAAAAATTTTTTAATTGTTTTTTTAGTGCTAAATGGAAAGGACAGGGTACAGCATCTCTGTTTCTATGTATTCTCTATTTATCTTCTCTCTAAATAGCCATTCTTAAGTCCTACTGTGCAATAACCAATGTTCTTAAATAATGTGAAACAGAATAAAAAAATTGAAGGAGTAGTGCAGGTTGTCCTGAGAAGTGATAGGTGCTCCATCCCTGAAAACATTGGAGGTCAGATGGGATGGGATTCTGGGCAATCTTTCCAGTTGAAGATGTCCCTGCTCATTCCAGAGGTGTTGGACTAGGTGACCTTTAAAAGGTCCCTTCCAGCCCAAACCATTCTGTGATTCCATGAAAAATTACAGCTGTTGCATTGTCACTGGTTTCTTTTAAGCTTCTAGGCTGCAATTAGATTATCATCAAGCTATTCTCAAGCTGTTTCATCCATGTTCTAACCAGTAAATGCTACACTGAACTTACCACATCAGGATAGCACTGCTCTCACGGAGTTCAAGCTGGAGATCATAAGGAAGTGTGGATTTTGGACACAGACAGGGGTGCGAGCTAAGCTAAACCAAGAGGACTGTGGAGGCTGCACAACTTAGAGATTTGTGCTTGTGCTGTATTGCTGTTATGTATCAAGTACTGTTTACTTCCCAAATACCAGTGGGGCTTAGGTGACACAACATGCAAGTAATAAAAGGGGTAAGTGACATTTCCTCTGAAAAACAGGTTGTATTTTTCTAACAGAGGGGACTGGTTTTTTAATTTCCCTTGATAGTCATGTAGGTTTCATCAATCCCGTTTTCCAGTGTGTTGCATTGCCTCAGGTGACTCGATTGGTTTTAAGAGAGTCACTGGCAGCAGAATGACACTTTCTGTGGTGTTGTTGGTTGCTGTGCCCATACACCACGGACACATGCATATCTTCTGACAGCTTTTCCTCAAGTACACACCTCCTGCTTATTCTAGGTTGCCATCCAGTCCTTTTGTAATGGCTCCTCATCTGTATATATTTTACAAATAAAACATCCCCTTATGCATTGTCCTTTACATATTCCAGTTTCTAAACACCTCCTAGTAAACATGAATACAAAATATTGGCATTCAAAATAATGTAACTAATTTCACAACTATATTGAAAGTGATTGTATAGGAACATTTGCTGGTCAGACTTTACATCAGTAAGCTGAGGATTGAACATGGAATTGCCTGTCATAAAATCTTTATCCTGGACACTTTGTAAATAACAATATGCAGCACTACTGCAATCTAAGGAATTTATTTACTCCTTTGTGGTGCCAAACAAGTACAATGGAGTAACTTTTGCTTATTTAGGAAATAGAAATGAAAAAAAGCCCCACAAAGTGAAAGTGGACTGAAGCCCTCTGGTTTAGTTAGTCCAGTCTGTTCTGTTTTTTCTACAGTCTCCCTCTTCCAAAGAAAAGGCACTGAGTAAAAGTTGTAGGGAATGTATTCAGACCTGTTTGCTTTACACACCTGCTTTGCAACATTGGGTGCTCAGGATCACTCTCTTGACTACAGGAGTGTGGGGAGATAAGCAGCCAAGATAGGAAGCACCAGTGTCTCAGTCCTAATGCTTCCTTCTTGTCCACTTGTCTTTCAGTCTGCTTCTTTCTCCGCAACCAGACATCTCTGTGGACTGGTGTGGACTGTGGAGGGGTGTGGAAGGAAAAAGGCCAAAAGAATACTTCCTCCTGCACGTACATGTTCACAGCAGAGTGGCTGGACAGGGGCTGAACCACTCTCAGAGCCACATTTCTGATGCAGGCAGCCTGAGTGCACTCACTTGGAGTAAGAGGCACTTTCCCCCACTGTTTGTTTGTGTCAGAGTATTAGTGAAAATCTATCCCTTGTGGTGAATCATTTCCCAAAGGAAGTATAAGGATTTTTTTTTTATATCCTCCTAGTGGAGTTGATGAGAAAAACCAGAAGCCAGAGTGTTATTTTCAATGGGAAAACAATAGGAGGGAAGTTAGGTAAATGAAAAGGAGGAAGGATAGACTGAGGAAAGGGAAATCACAACACAAGCAAGAGGAGAAAGAAATAAAAGTAAGGAAACCTGTATCTTAAACAACTTCAAAACACCCAGGCAACATTTAAGTATCTTGTATTTTTCAATCTCTGCATATTGGCACAATCACTGTTTTCACTTCTGTCATTGGTACTCTACAGCTTCCAAAAATATAAAGGTGAACTCAGCTATTCTACATGAGAAAAGTAAAATAGGAAACAGAGCATAACAATAATTATGAGGGAAATTATTTTATTCAGTGAGCGAATGAAGGGAAAGAGGGAAAAGAGCTTCACTGCTTTAATTTATGCCTTCTGAGCTATATCCATCTGGAGCTTTGCCTCAACAGAGAGCTTCAAGGTGGTGAAAAAGGGGAATCTTACTGCCCTCCATAGTACAGGAATCATAGATCTGTTTCCTTTGATGGGATGTTAAGATACATTTTAGAAATAATATTCAATATATTAATTTTTGTATATACTTCAGATTTCTAGAAGTTAAACATTATATAGACACCATTGTCATAATTTTGTTTACTTGTCTAATTCAGCCTCAGGTACTCCTGTAGTTTCAAATCTGACCTGAACAGTTAAGAAAAACTTGAGAAAAAAACATTCAAGTTTTATTTACTTCTGGAGTCCCTGGGGGAAAAAAATTGTCTATATTTTCAAGGTCAAAAAATATAATTCATACATTGCTTACAGCAGTATTTCACCTACATTTAGGTGAATTGACCCAGTATTTAGCTGTGTTGATTAGTCAGAGAGGCAACTGTTACATGGAAAAATAATAAGGTCAAGAATGAAGTTGTTCTATTTGTAGCACGAGGACATTTGAAATTTTTGAAATTTGCTAAAACATGATTCTAACCAGAAATGGCATTTGCTAATAGCCCAAAGCATTTTGGCCAGTATCTCGTTGCATTTCATAGTCATCTGGAGTGGTTACAGCCAAGGAAGAGGCTCAGCCCTGAGGTTGTTTACTTTCAACACTGGTAGAGCATTGGTCAGAAATTCAGTTCTTTGTAAGAACGTCCCTATTAGAGACTATTAGTGCTGCTGTGGATGTATGAACTCATAGCTGGAGTGGCTGGAGGGGTCATTGTGATTATCTGTTCTGGACCTCTTTGGGGCTTGTTTCAGTTTTATGCTGAGTGTTTATCATAAAACACATAAATGGTCTTGGGAGGACAAGGTAAGGGTACAAATCAGTGGGCTTTGGACAGTACATCTGCATGATGTGCAGCACAAACACAAGATCTTTTCAGCTGTTTGACTAGCATCCTGACACTATGCGTCCTGCAAAGCTAAACTGATGTGCAGTTAACTTAAAAAGCCACCAAAACCCATTATTTAAAAACAAATATTTATTTGTTTGTCTTCTTTTTTTCATATCTTCATCTCCAAGGCTCTTATTTTTGGAATCCTGTCTCCTAATAACTCATTATAATGCATGTTGTGGTTTTTGCTTTGGATAAAATTTGTTTTCCCCACAGGCTAATATTGATTGACAGCTTTCTCATCTTTATATACTCTAAGTGCTATAACCATTTTTGCTTTGTACAGTCACATGCTGTGCACAAAATGTTAATTTATGTAACTGCTTTACCAGATATTCCTTTGCTCTGCATAAGTGACTTCAGCAAAATTCATGATATTAAGTATTGAATTTATATTAATATTTTGGCAGTGCATTTTGGAATTTACTGCATTTCTAGAGATATCTGTCTTTAAAAACAGAAAATTCTACCCCTGTATTAAAACACTTGGTTTTTCAAGACTGGCTGCAAAGGCATGAATTATGCATCATATCTTCCCTGTGCCAGATTAGAAAATAATGGTTTCCCTCTTATTTGAGTGGCTATAACTGGAGAACTAAATTAATGCAAAATTTAGCTTTTAATTTTGTTTCAAAAATTCAGCCATTAGTCTTTGAGGCTGAAGGAAGTATATAGGGGTATTTCTCCCCATTTACTACTTCATATTAAACCAGTTGTGACCTACAGGAATTCCTGAGCTTTTTAACTACAGGTCAGATTTTTTCTTCCATGAATTTGTCCAGCTGATCTTTATGCATTTATGGCTTTGATATTCAGAATATATTGTATTAAGAAATTCTACGGTTTAACATTTGTGGTATGCTAATTTACCTCCTAATTTTTAAAAATTCTTTGAGTAGTAATACAGCTTGATTCTCCATCGAATTAAATAATAAAACAAGATTTTGGGAAAAAAAAAAATCTGTCACAGAAACATTAAAAGGCATGTATTTTATTTAGCTGCTATTAGTGGAGAATTGTCACTGAGACAGCTTTTGTCAAAGTACTGTCCAGATTTTAAATATTGTATAGTGAACTGCCTGGATAATAGATTGAAGACTGCTTTTAGCATATTATAGTGAGAGCATTTCCTGTACACATGACATGCCTCATAACCATTCCTCAATCTCTGCTTTTTCTCCTCTTCAGGAAATGAAATAGAAATCTTCTTTTTAATGGTTTATCTCTGTATTGTGAGAGAAATGTGGTCAGATGTGGCTGTAAAAATTCCATAGAGAACCATTACTTTATGGTAATCTTCATCAGGCCTCTTGATTTCAACTCCTTACACATTTAAAAAAAATTTAAATACTTACATTTAAATAACCTTTAGCCTTCATTTCCTCTTCTGAAAGATGTGTTCCTACTACCTTGTAATTAGACTTTTTATTTATGAAAAATTACATCAGGATACTTTTTATTTTAAATGGAATAGTGAAAATAGCCATCGAATGTTTCTACTTTGTACCTATATACTTCAACTATGATTTTGTACCGTACTGCAGCAATATACCATTGCTTACAGTGGGTATTTTTTGATTTTTGAGGCATGAAAAAGAGTCTGATATAATAATTTGTGATATACTTCCCAGTTTTCTCATGTATTGGGATAATTATTATGTTAAAACATAATTGTTTTTCTGTTATCTTTTTTAGCTTCTCGTTTGATGCACCATTTCTTCCCTTTTGGATTTTTTAAAATGCAAAAAATTACAGAGCAAATGTAGGTCACATGTCACAACAGCTGCTTGCTTCCGTGTCCTTGCTTACACCTGAATCTGCAAAGGAAGAAAAACATATTGTCTGCTCTGAAAACACCAGTTTAAAACCTGAAATGAGAACAGACAGAAACCAATGTTCTTCAACATTTCTGTAATTATTGTAACTCATGGACATCACACTAATAGCAACAACACTTGTTGGTAGGCTCAATATTTGCAACAGCTGTGCATGGAGCACTGGACGTTATGTGCCTGCCATGTCTCTGTGTCTCTGAAAATTGCGGCCCATACATACTCTTTTAACTAAGGAATCAATAAAACTGTCCTGACTGTATTACTAGTTTTACAGAAAAAAATGGTGGAATGCCTTCAACCTATAAATTGATAAAAATTTCATGACCCACTTTCTGAAGCTTTCTTAATATTCCTACATACCCATCTCCTTCTAAATCTAGTTAGTGCTATTGACTGGTTGTCCTTATTTTGCTATGTGATCCTACCTGGAAATCCCACACTAAGGATGTACTTTGGATTTATTGTATTGTGTGTGGATGACAGCCATGTGGTGAAACTCTTACCAAAAATCAATAAAAATAAAACTCCACAACACCAATGTAGCATTACAAAGCAGGCATTCTTCATTAGGCTGGATGCATGAGGAGGTATCTCCCATGAAAGTTGTGCATACTGATCTTAAAAAAAGCTCCCATTTATATGCTATATTTTACATATCTATCCATTGATTTTCCTGGAATAAGCGTGTGTATAATAAACATTTTTCCCAAAAAATTAACGTGTATTTTCTCCCCTCTGCTCATGCTCTTCTGTCCCGGGGATCTCTCTGGTGGTCTCTGGTGGTCACCAACCCCAAAGTCACACCTGACCGCCTGGCGAACTTTGGCAAAAGTTGGCACAACTGAACTGGTTGCTTTCCTGTTTTCCTTCCTACAGAATAAGCATTCTCTGATTCTACAGGCCAGTGGTTTTTAAAGACTAAGCATTGTGTTAACCCACCAGGTGCAAATAATTTTTCATCACAAAAAGTCTTCTAAGACAGGCATGTGATTATCCCAGATGAGGCTGAAATGAGACTATATTCAATATAAACAAGTCACAGTCTTGCAAAATGAGTTGCTATTCAATAGGTAATGTAATATAGTTTCAGTAATGTTTCCTACATTTTAAGCACAGTTCTGTATGTTAATATTCTTCAGAGGACAAAAATATTTCTTGTTACTCACCTGACACTGTCATCAGCCTTTGACTTCTAAGCAGTTCTGAAGCAAGGAAGGCAGAACAAGCTAAGTAACTTAATATTTTAAATTTCATTTACCTTATGATAATAATGACATTTATTTCCAAAACAAAATTACTTAGCATACAGGGGCAAAGGGGATTACAGTTCTGCTGGGGTGTTAGCATAAATCCCAAAGTGTGATAACTAAGTGCATTTATATTTCTAGTTCCTGTCTCTACAAACACTGCTGGTATTGTGACATAGACAGCATTAAAATAGCAAACCCCCTGGGCTAAGGAGCCAGGTTTAAATCTGGGATTTTTATCCTTGAAAAATTAATACCCAGTTAAGTGTGTTCTGCTCCAGGTAAGGATGATAAATTCTTAAACATCACTCAGGCAGTCAGTCACTAAGAGATCAAACATACCCAAAAAAGGTTTTAATTCCAATGCAGAGGAGATTCAGTACTATTTTTTGTCTTAGAACATAGTGATAATATGAAGAGCTGGGTACAAGATATCATTCCCCTTCCATTAAACTTTATATGACAGAGCTTATGTTTTCTTACAGCTTTTCAGTCCCTCAAGGGAAAAATTTTCTAATGCTTTCTAATTTTTTCTTCACTGTGAATGCAGAGGGAACCTTATTGCTTTTATAGAACCTATCTGATCCAAAAATATTACATGCATAAAAAGTTAAGCTTAAAAGAAAATTATTTAACTATAGAAAGATTTGGCATCTCTGAAAGAGCTCTCTGTACTTATGATCAGAAAACCTACAGTGTTCACATAAAACAGGCTTCATCTTAAAAGGTCTGCTCCAAGTGCATACTTTGAGTTTTGGTGAGTTCAAAGCCTGCTGGGCTAGCTTTCTGAATTATAGGGAGATTAAAAGTTTCATCACAGGCTGATGATTCTGCTTCTCTGCTTCCACAGAGCTCAGCAAATCAGCAGAACTGTGCATGAACTCCAGTCCAGCAGAGCCCCTGATCACTCAAAATGCAGTGTTCAGCTGCTCAGCACAACTCTTCTTGCTGCAATGTTGCCACACTCTCTGATTTTTCAGGGTTGGAGTGCTACAGAATTAGATCTTTTCAGTGTGATTAGCTCTTTCATCAGTCTTAGCAATGACACAGGACGTTTTGCTTAAGCATTTCTAGGTAAAGGAAGCATGGATATTTATGTTTTGGTTGGATTGTGACAGAAGTGTGGCCTATTTTTATTTCCTGCACAATCCAACAATCCTAGTTTGAAAATAAGATATGTAAATCTAAGCCATTATCTACATAAAAGAGATTGATCAATATCATCAGTAAATTAAGGTTTTTTAATGTCTTTTGTGATTCAGGAATAAGAGATTATATTGCCGCTGCTAGGACCTATGAAATGTCCTATTTATATGTATTTGTCCAATTTATACGCATTTGGTTTTGTTTTATTTATCAGAAAGAGAAAGTATGTTTTGAGAAAAATTTATAAAAGGAAAACTGCTTCTTTTTGGTTAAATATAGAGTTGAAGATATAGGGGATATAAATGGCTCCATATACTTTAAAAATCTTTTCATTGGTAACCATTGGTGTGAATCAAAGATTGAAGGGTCAGACTGACGCTCAATGGAAACCTAACTTGGGATGTCCGATGAGATGCTCCATTTCTCCCTGCTCTGCAAACAGCTCAGTTTCTCAACAGCCAGACCTTAAATCAGCATTGCTCAAAGCACAACATTGAAAAGGAACCATAATCACCCCCATACTTTAGAAGGTGCAGCTGTCAGGTATTTGTGCCACTGGTAAAGGATGGGCAGATGACAGGAGGACCTTTTTAAACAGTCTTAACCTGGGGGTTACAAGTTAGGATCCAGAGCAGCAGCTTTATACAACAGTTGTTCAGTTGCATAAATAAATTAACAGAATAGAGTATATTTTCTTGTCAACTGTAACTGTGACACCTGATGTGCTAATAGGAGCCCTACACCAATGGAAAGCTGTAGGGGAGGAAGGTAGGTCTAGAAAGAGGAGAGCCTAAATGCATGACACTTTTATGACTGGTTTGCCATGTATGGTCTCTTGGGGAAGCTAAAACACAAGCCAGGAGTTAATCAAATGTATGTATAATGCTTCTCATACTGTAGTATTTATAAAGGTTTTGGCAGACCTGAAGCTGTTAGTGAATTGTGGGATGGTCCCTTAGGATGGAAAGATATGGTTCATTTCTTCATTACTTAGCAATCTGGGAACTCTGGGTTTTTGTGGGATGAGCTAGATGCCATAAGTTAGTAAGTCTTTTCTTTGATGTCATCATTATTTTCTTTGTAGGAAATGTAATAGTTCAGCAAAATGATTGCTGTGGATGCAAAGAACAAAACTGTAACATTCCAATCTGCATCTCTTTAATGCTAGTAAGATAGTTTAAGCTTGTAATGACTTTCAATTTGCCATTAAGTATAATGGCAAAAATCATAATAAAAAAATACCCTCTTCAAAGATGATCTGATAGTATTGGTTAGGTAAATGACTACAGGCAAAAATGTGAAGGCATGCAAGTCTTATGCCAGGCCCTTAAATAGGCAACACAGAAACATGCAATGTCACTGTTCATGGACTCATCGAATCACAGAACGGCTCGGGTTAGAAGGGACCCCAAAGCTCATCCAATTCCATGGACAAGGACACCTTCCACTACCCCAGATTGCTCAGAGCACCATCCAGCCTGGTCCTGAATGCTTCCAGGGATGGGGCACCTACAGCTTCTCTGGGCAAGCTGTGCCACTGTCTTATCATGCTCACAGTAAAGAACTGCTTCCTAATACCCAAGACCAACTTCCTCTTATAGCAAAAAGAATTTAAAGCTCATTGAAGTAATTTTGTTAACTGAAATATAATGAGAAGCAAAACTGTAAGGACAGTTATTTAGATATTTATGTTTTGATGGATGAAAGCTCTTGCTATTTTTAATGCTTTGTTAAATAATGCTTGAGAAATTAATGACTAAGGAATTCACCAATAGTATTCTAGTTAAGTTTTCAGTTAGCACACCATATTATAATGTTTAAGACCTATAAATTCACACTTTTAACACTATCACAAAACTGGCTTAGCAATTTGAGAAAGAAATATAACTTGTCTTTTTAATATATGTCTTACAAAAATTAAAACCGCCTGCAAATGGGCAATCTAATCAACTCATATTTTCAAAAATCTGTAGAACATATTAAGATCTTTTTAGAAAAACATGATTTGTGGGATATACCTAACCATATTTATGTGCCAAGGCTTAAAAATTTAAATATTACATATATAGTCAAAATTATCAAGTTCTTTGATGCTTGAGGAAAATACATCAAAAACCCCTCAAAATCAGGTTATACTTACCTACACTACTATACTTTAATATATTTTTCAATATGTGAACTGGGTAACTAAAGGGAAGCAAAAGTTCAAAGTTAATTTCCATTTTACCTAACTATGGAACGGAATGGTTGGCAAAGTTAACACAAGTACTGCCATCTCTGTAAATGGTACTTAGTATTAACTTAGTATTAGCAATCAAACCACTTGGTTTCAATCCCCTTTTCAATGATTGGTTTTCCTAAAGCATTTTCTCTTCTCCCATGAAAATAACAGAGCAGGGCTTGGGGTACTTATTTTTCCATTGTAGAAGTAGCAAATGACTTGTTGAAATAAATTTATTGTTTCCATAGTCGAAATCACCAGAGATCACATGCAAATATCCATTCCTTCTGTCCAAGTCAGTAATTGGTTCCAGTGTTTTGTCAGCTGAAATAGAAACTAATATTTTGATGTCAATTCTTAAATATGTGCTCTGTTCTGCCAAGATATAGGAGACTGGAAAACACCACTACTTTATCTGAGGTGATAGTCAAGTGATACTCATGGAGACTCTTCAATATTTAATGCCAGTTATGACAGAAAGGAAGATGAAAACAAACACTGGACTTGACTGATGTAGTTTGTGGGATACCATTTGTCACTGGAATTCACAGGTCTAGCTTACCTCTTCAGTTTATCCTCACACAAAATTTCACAAGGAGAGTATTTCCCTGCTGCTAACTGGGAGAAGACACACATTGTATCTACAAAAAGCCATGTTGATGAAGAAGATTGCTGCCCACCAGCCGCTCCCCATTTGCTTGGGTTCCATGTGTCAGAGTCGCTGAGGAACTACTTGTGTGTTCATCACACAAGTGTTTGGGAAGAGGTGACACAGGGCTGAGGGCAAGGCAGTATTTGAGTTCTGGGAAAATCAGTTCCACTGCAGCCTTCATGTTACAACCACTGGTGGGGACATCCTCCGCTTAGGTCTTTTCTTATACACAGAAATGGCAGGAATTGGGTTCGGCTTAAGCTGAATTATTTCTGGAAAGATGATGTGCCTGAATTATATTGTTTTTAAAAAGCTACAACTAAGTGGCACATGAATTTAAAGGATTAACCTGAGCGTGTAACTGTAAATTAAAAAAAAAACAAAAACAAACTAAGGCACAAAATAAGGCAGAGTGTGTTGCAGAGGCTGAAAAAATGTGGAAAGTATTGTAAACTCATGAAGGGGACCTACAAAGAAAATTATAATTCAGCAATTTAACTAAAGGGAAAGGAAATAAAGGAGAAAAAGAGAAGGCTGAAGCATTCATGTCTCTCTTTTGCTTCTTTCTTCACAGAAAGGCAATTTGAGCTTATTTATGATTGTTACCTGAACAAAACACAGCTTTAGTGTGGAGTCAAATAACTGGCAAGAAAATGGGAGAAAGAGCCTTGAAAGAATACCAAACAAATGATGTGTATTCCAGTCAGCACTCTATAAACCCCAGCAATTATTTCCAAGATCTCTTCAAAGAAAAAGGAAGAGTGGAATAATGTCCACTGTATTATTTATCTCTAAAAAAGGCATGTGGAAGGGACAATGTGTAGAGTTGCAGAGCAGTCACACTTGAACCTGATTCCTGGGAAGAGACAGGAAAAAATGATATGTGACTGTTCAAAGATTCAGATAATAAAGCAGTAAGGCAGAGCCAGCATGGATTTATCTAGAACAAATCATGCTAAATCAATTGAATTTCATTCCTGACAGAGGGACAGTCATAGCAGACAAAGTAAGAAACAGCTGTTATATCCATGGCCTTTTATGAAAACTTTACTGCTACTGCCTTTCACAATTTGTAAAGCAAACTAGTGAAACATGTTCTAAAATAAATTACTGGTACATTCATGTACCACTGGGTGAAAGGCTGCTCTCAGAAATCAGCAATGAATGAAGTACTCTAAGAGAGAGAAATAATTTCAGGATGGGTTGACAAGTTACTGTCCTAAATCCTTTGTGTAACACTATTTCCATTCATAGCTGAATATGTACTAGTGCAGTTTCCAGGTAACACCATGATAGGAGAATTTGCAGTCACTCTGAGGGGCAGTGTTAGAATTTAGACTTGAAACATGCTTTTGCACAGAGAAGAGAATATCATTTTTTATTATTTAGTTCAAAGATCAGACTGAAAACTGCCAAAACTCTCTGCCAGTAATAGGGTACAGAAACCTTTGATTTAAATAAATTAACAACTATTATTGTCATTTGCATGAATGTGTATTTTATAAGCAGAGACAGTAAATTGCTTCCAGACACTGGGATACAAATATGCCCATCCTTTCCTTTCAAAATATAAAACGATGGCAATATGGATGTAGATGAGATTTTACTCTGTTTCAGAGAAGGATCAAATGATAATGCTATTAGAAGGTTGTAAGGTGCATGCAGCTGGTGGTTTATTTTTTTAGTATTTCCCATTGCTGTTATCACCTATAATGCTGTAAGTGAAAGCACAAGCTGAAAATCAGATAAAAAGAGTAAGTTAAAAAGCAGATCTAGAAGACCTAGCTCATTCTGAGACTGTTCTCTTAGTGCTGATGTTGATCCCTTTGTTTTTATCTCACCTTTTCGGTTTTTATTTTGCCTCAAAACAAAACCACCAAAATTAATCCAAATCTTCCCATTTAACATCCAGCATTCATTAAAAGAATGAAAGTATGAAAAAAAGTATGAAAAAGTATGAAAAAATGTATGAAAAAAGTATGAAAAAGTATGAAACAAAAAAATCCATGGTATTTTCCCTCAATAATTTATTTTCTGGGGTATCAAAAGAACCCACAATGTAAAGCAGGAACTTTTTTAACATGGAAGTTAACACATCTGGCACTTCTGTCTTCAACACTTTACATGTGTGATGCGTTTACTTTAAATCCAAAATTAAAAGACAAGGAGTAAGATAGATTGGATTTTTTGACAAGAACAAGCCCAGTCAAAATCTCAAAGGTTAGTAATACTCTTTCAAAAAATCACTCAGTTTCAATATATGAACTCAATGGGATGTGGAGAAAACGGTTAGATAACGGTTCAAGCAACCTAAGAAACAAGTGATTTCATTACTTTTCTACCAGGAGGGAATAGATAGAAAAGAATGGCAGCACTGTATAGAGGAAAATTACAGTCCTTACAAGGTGGCTTCATAAGGAGCAGAGTCAGGACCACATAGTCTTGATTTGCTGCTGTTAATATATCCAAGGATTTTGCAACATTTGATTTGCTTTTCCCAATGAAATTTTTATGATCAGTCAATTTTTTTTTTCTAGGATACAGGTTTTGCAGAAAAATGCATTGGATTTGTAAGTAGTCCAGAAATACGACAGAAATAGAAAAGATCTGATATTAAGTTCTATGGAATTTTTTGTGGGTTTTATTTTGGTTTGTCCTTCTTCTTTCCTTTTTAGGTTTCTTTTTCAGTTTTTGGGTTGTACTGTTGGCATATTAGCATGCCTTTAAACTCACATCTTGCCTTCTCAGTGTACTGCTTTGATGTTGTATTTTGTTTTTCCAGTCTTCTCATATTTTCTTTTCCTTTGACCTATTTTTATTTTATTTAAATATAAAGTATTTTATAACATTTTATGACTGCGTCAGAAGACAGCATTCAAAAAAATCTAAAAAACTGACTAAACTATCCTATCTACACTGAAGTGTGTCATGGGGACACAGGTCCCAGGTATTCTGAGAAAGGAGACTTAGAATGTTTATTTACTGCTTATAGTCCCAAGACTTACACTCCATGTGAGCAGACCTGAAAATTGTAGCAGCCCTGGGAGGACTAAGTGCTACAACTGTGCAATCAGCAGAAAGGAAACTAAACCCAGGTCTGCATGAAGATCCCTTTTTTTTTAGTGTGACTACCCTGTCACGTATTCCTAAGAGAAAGCACTCCTCTCCAGAGCCAGACATCACAGAACTTCCTCATGTGACTGACATCAAAAAAATCTCAGTTTATTTGCGTCTCTCAATGAGGCTGGTTTGTCTGGGTGGAAGAAGAAGCTACACAGCTTGAGTCAGACACTAAGGCAAAAAGCTGCCAGGCACGGTCCCTGGTGGGCTCACATCCACATTGAGCAGAATCACAGTCCTGCAGAAACACAGGAATCTAGATCAGAGCAGGCCTCTTGAGTCAAACTTTTTTTTCAGCTCTTCCTTCCTCACTCTCTGCCCCAAAAATGCCATTCAAAATAAAATAAAAGAGCTGTTGCCAGGCAACCTCTCACCATATCTTGAAGTCAATTTTTTATGTGGATGCTAGATGCTGAAGTCTGTATGGATGTATTAGGCACAAGATAATTATTGAATTGCTAATGGAAAAAGAATAATCACACCTTTCTTAATTATATATGCACTAGATAGAGATCAAGCTCTTAATTTTTAACTACCTTTCCAATCAGCTTTTTCATTAATCTTCATAGAATGTGAGTTTAAAGTGTAACAAATCCCTCTAAATTTATGGTGCCTGATGGGATTAATCTAAGGATACTCAAAAAGCTGGCTGATATCATTGTGAGGCCTCTTGATTTTTGAATGGTTTTGGGAATCTTGAGAGGTCTCTGTCACCTGGAAGCTGGAAAACAATGTCCCAGTTTTCAGCAAGGGCAAGAAGGATGACCTGGAGACTACAGGCCTGTCAGTCTCACTTTAGTGCCTGGCAAAATTATGGAGAAGATTATTCTGAGAGGTAGTGAAAAAACACTTAGAGGACAATGTAGCCATTGGTCACAGCCAGCAGAGCCTTCTGAGGGGAAAGTCTTGCTTGTCAAACCTAATTCCTTTTGCAACAAGGTAAGCCACCTACAGGATATGCCAACTGATGTAGTATTCTGGATTTCAGTAAAGTTTAGGATCCTGTCTTTCATAGGATCCTTCTGGACAAAATGTCCAGCCCACAGCTAGAAAAACATACCATGTGATGAGTGAGCAGCTGGCTCACGGGTTGGGCACAAAGGGTTGCAGTGACTGGGGTGACATCAAACTGGTGACCTGTCACTAGCAGGGCTCTGCAGGGCTCCATCCTCGGCCCTGTGCTCTTCAACATCTTCATAAACAACCTGCACGCAGGGCCGGAAGGGAGACTCAGCAAATTTGCAGAGGATACAAGACAGGGAAGAGCTGCTGACTCCCTCAAAGGCAGGGAGGCCCTGCAGAGACCTCGATGAACCAAAGGGCTGGGCAATCACCAACTGTGTGCAGTTCAACAAGGAAAAATGCTGGACTCTCCACCTGGGATGGGGCAACCCTGGATGTATGGAAAGGTTGGGGAATGAGAGGCTGGAGAGCAGCACTGTGGAAAGGGCCTGGAGGTCCTGGTCCCTGGCAAGTTGAACATGAGCCAACAGTGCCCTGGCAGCCAGGAGGGACATCCCTGTCCTGGGGACATCAGGCCCAGTATCACCAGCTGGGCAAGGAAGGGGATTGTCCCACTCTGCTCTGGGCTGGGGCAGCCTCACCTCGAGTCCTGGGGGCAGTTTGGGGCACTACAGTATAAGAAAGACATTCAGCTATTAGAGGATGTCCAAAGGAGGCCAGGAAGATGGCAAAGGCCTTGAGGAGAAGCCTTGTGAGGAGTGGCTGAGGGCACTTGGTCTGTTCAGCCTGGAGAAAAGGAGACTTGAGGGGAGACCTCACTGGGGTCTGAAATTTCCTTGTGAAGGGAAGAGGAGGGGCAGACATTCATCTCTTCTTTGTCATGACCAGTGATAGGAGCTGAAGGAATGGCCTGAAGTTGTGTTGGGGAGATTTATGTTGGGTATTAGGAAAATGTTTTTCACCCAGGGGGTGTTTGGGCACTGGAACAGGCTCCCCAGGGAAGTGGTCACAGCACGTGAGTTCAAGAAATGTTTAGACAATGCTCTTGGGCCCATGGTGTGATTCTTGGGACTGTCCAGTGCAGGATCAGAAGACGGACTTGATGATCCTGGGTCTCTTCAAACTCTGGATATTCCATGATTCTATAAATGAAATAAAATATGCACCAGTCCTCAAGTCCAAGAAGGTGTACCCATCAATGCTGGTGACAACAGATTAAAAAAAAAGTCTGAGAATGCTTTTTTTGTCTCAGTCTTCACTGGTAATCTCTACTCCCACACTTCTTGAGCGAATGAACAGCGGGATGGGGTATGGGGAACAAAGTGCTTCCCACTGTAAGAAAAGACCCTGTTCAGGACCACCGGAGGGACCTGAATGTATTTAATTGCATGGGACCCAATAGGATTCATCCCAGAGTCCCAAGGGAATTGGCTGATGTAGCTGCCAAGCCACTCTCCATGATACTTGAAAAGTCATGGCAATCAAATGAAATCCCAAGTGACTGAAAGGGCAAACATTGTACCCAACTTGAAAAGAGTAGAAAGGAGGACCCTGGAAACTCTGAACTGTCAGCCTGGGAAGGTCATGAACAGATCCTCCTAGAAACTCTGCTAAGGCTCGTGGAGGACAGGGAGGTGAATGCCAGACACCCAGCACAGCTGTGCTAAGGGTGAGTCCTGCCTGACCAACATAATGACCCTCTCTGATGGGGTGACTACACCAGTGGACAAGGGAATTTATCTGAATTTATGTAGAGCCTTTGACACCGTTCCCCATCCTTCTCTCTAAACTGGGGTGAGATAGACTGGATGGACTATTCAATGGATAAGGAATTGGTTGGATGGTCCCATCAGAGCATTGCAGCCAACAGCTCTGAGCACTGATGGACATCAGTGACAAGTGGTGCCTTTCAGGGGTCTCTGCTGGGACCAGCTCTATTTAATATCTTCATAAATGGTACAGACGAAAGGATTGAGTGCACCTTCAGCAAATCTGCAGATGATGCCAAGCTGAGTGGTGCAGTTGACACTCCCAAGGGACAGGATGGCAGCCAGAAGGATCTGGACAAGCTGGAGCAGTTGCCCATGGGAATCTCATGAGGTGTAACAAGGCCAAGTGCTGGTGCTGCACCTGGGTCAGGGCAATCCCTGGTGCCAGCCCAGGCTGGGGATGAACAGATCGAGAGCAGCCCTGCCCAGAAGGACTTGGGGGTGCTGTGGGTGACAGCTGGACATGAGCCAGCCATGGGCACTCCCAGCCCAGAGAGCCAAGGGTGCCCTGGCTGCACCCAGAGCCCCGTGGGCAGCAGGGGAGGGAGGGGATTCTGCCCCTCTGCTCCGCTCTGGTGAGACCCCACCTGCAGGGCTGCCTCCAGCTCTGGGGTCCCAGCACAGGAAGGACATGGAGCTGTTGGAGAAAGTCCAGAGGAGACACCAAGGTGATCAGAGGGATGGAGAACCTCTCCTATGAGGGAAGGCTGAGAGAATGGAGATTGTTCAGCCTGGAGAAGAGAAGGTTCTTAGGATTACCTAATTGTGGCCTTCCAGTACCTGAAGGGACTCCACAAGAAAGGTGGAGAGGGACTTCTTACAAGAGCTTGGAGTGACAGGACAAGAAGGAATGTCTTCAAATTGAAATAGAGTAGGTTTAGATTGGATATTAGGAAGAAATTCTTTTCTGTGAGGGTGGTGAGGAACAGGCTGTCTGCAGGAGTTGCGAATGCCCCATCCCTGGCATAGGGATGTTCAAGGCCAGGTTGGATGGGGCTTTAAGCAATCTGATCTAGTGAAATATATGTCTTTCCATGGCAGGGAGTTTCCATCAGGAAACCACACGAGCTTTAAGGTCCCTTCCAACCCAACCATTCAATGATTCTACTAAATCAGGTGTTCTCCTGAATAATTTGAAAAGGAGAACAGCATTATAATAGAGATTCTTGACTGCAATGTTCAGTCCTCTTGCTGCCTAACCATTAATTCATCAGTACTTAAATAAGTATAAAAATATTTTCCTTGAAATGCATGTTCTAAATGGAATAGTTACTACAGTGCTCTGGCTTTATTTCTCAATCAAAATTTTGCATTTAACTCAATAGTCTGCTGTAACAGAGCTCCCTGCTTTCAGATGGAAATAGCAACTAAACCAGGTACTTTCATTTTAATATTAATAATGAGGAGAGGAAAGAAATAAGAATAGCAAAGTCTAATTGATCACCTAGGGAGAAGGAGACTTTGCTTAATTTCTTTTTTCCCAAGTAAATAATGTAATAATGAATGAGTTAAACATGTATATGGTGGAGATGGCCCTATCATCAGCAAAAAGTCAGTATAAAATGATTGCTTTTCTCAGTTTTAATTGCAAAATTGTAATGAGCACAGGAAGCATTTATTAAAAACCATACTAAATTAATCAGATTTGAAACAGCATGTTTGCGTGTAGTCTTTCATTTTGCATTTAAATTTTTTGTTGGAAAGTGAAAACTGATAACAACTATTATGAAAAAGAGGTAATTTAAGCAATTCTTCAAATTAAAGGTCCAATATATACGGAGTGTTATTCTGAGAATGTCCCAGTGATTAGAAGCATGGATATTCAATTCTATTAATATTCCTATTTTGGAAGCAGAAATGGGGAAAAAAAACACATCAGAAATATCACTGCATTGCCATAAACACCTGCCATTGTCACAGCTAGTTTGTTGGCTACACCAGAAGCAGGGTTCTGCCACTGAATGCCACATTTTTCACTCTGGCCCCTACACTAATTAGACCTCCATAAGCTGATTTAATTCACTGATGTGTCAGAAACCACCATAGCAAAAGGAGGGTGGTTGGTTGTTTCATCTTTTGGTGTTGCTGTGTTGCATCTGAAGGGTCTGGCAAGTGCCAGAGGAGATAAAAGGGCATGGGCGACATGATTTGGCAGGTGGGGAGAAAAGAAAGGAAGATGGGTATCAGATGAAATTTCACCTGCAGGTGGCATCAGAACTTCTATAAAATGAACAAACAAACAGAAAAGAGAAACAACAAAAAATCCCAAACCAACCAACCAAGTAAAAAACTCAACGCAACCCACCCAACCCAACCCAACCCAAACCAAACCAAACCAAACCAAACCAAACCAAACCAAACCAAACCAAACCAATAAAATAAAATAAAATAAAATAGAATAGAATAAAATAAAATAAAATCCCTCCAAAAAACCACAAAGAGACATTTTGACTCCCCTTGTGCTCTGGAGGGTTACAAAGCCAAATCTCCTGCTTCCTGCACAGCTCCTTTAGCAATTAGTCTGTTATACAAAAGGTGACTTTCCCTGCCTCTCCTCTGGCTCTGCACACAGATGGTGCTGGGATTCAGGCTTGCCAAGCAGCTCAGCCCCTGCAGGGGACCTGGCTATGGTGACACCCACCCACAGGCTGAAACCTGGCCCCACCTAGGGAACAGGTACCTGGATGATTAGGTGAGGCAGAGGTACTCAGAGTTCTATCCAAAAATCTGAAAAATTTAAATGCATATAGGGCTTGGAGTATTTTTTTTTTTTTGCCAAGAAAAATAAATTTGGAGAGGATACTGAAGCATCTCCCAGTGCTTGCAGGAGCATTATGAAGGCCTTCTTATCAAATGGATCACTATGCATTCAACAAGAAGATTATTAAGTCATAACTAAATTATAAAGTTGAAATTGTGCTTTTCAGCTCATTTCTCATCTCAGTAATTCCTGTAGTCAATCAAATGTGAAGCACTGGGCACTGTGATATTTATGCATTTTTGTGTTCTATACATTGTGTTTAATTCTTTAGGGAAAAGAATAGTAAAACAAATATATGTTGCATGCTAAATTAGCAATTACATTTAGTTAGAATTAGGGAACATGAATCACTTTTAAATCCCTGTTACCATGTATTGTCAGCAGTTGGAATGACAGTGTGTTCCAGCGTGGCCAGTAACATGATCTTAAAGCAAGTAACTTCATCTCCAGCAAGTATTATGAAGCTTAAAAATAGCTTAAGCAGCTGCTTCTGTTCCATATCCACATAGGTTCCTCCAGTGGAAATGAACAAGAAATAGTTGTAATAGCTCCTTTTGTTGACTGTCTCTCTCCACATCTTCTCCAGCTGGTACAGAAGCCAAGTTCATATTTTAAATCCTGTATATTTGCAAGCATTTTTATTCACCTTTAATCGTCACCCATTTTCTGATTTGACCTTCAGTTCTCCTGATATCCAATGAACTGGCGACCACACACACACACACATACAAACACATTCTCTGCACACTTTCTAAATTATTTCCTTCATCTGCAGAACATTCAGCCTCTAAATGTCAGAGAAGAGACGATGCAGTAGGAGCTAGCTTTAGCTGTCACTAATAATGAATTTCTTCTTTCTGCAACTGATCCTAGGACACAGGTCTTTTCTCCTCTTTTTGGGTAACAGTGGTGCCCAGTAGGCGTGTAGGCATGTAGAAAGATTTGAAAACTACATAGTGAACTGCTTCAGTTCTGAAGCTCAGTACCCATGAAATCCGCATCTAATACACCAAACTCTGAGATATTTTAATCTGCTTTGTTGTGCTCACCCAACCTATTTCTCCCAAGGCTGATTAAAGCTGTAGAAAATGTGAGGTACAGGACTAACACAGGTCTGATGAGAATCTGCACCACATTATTTTTGTGAAGAGAGCTGTATTCATGTACCCTCAATCCCACCAAATGCCAGGACTTAGTGGTCAGCTGCCCTCCAAACTAGTAAAAAATATTAAAAGGAAAACAATGGAAAGATGAAACACAAGTTTTGACCCACAATATAATGTTAGTAATTTAAAGATCATGGTTGAGTAATATTTTGCTTCAAGTATTGTGGGGATGAGTATCTGGATCAAAACAGATCCTATAAGCATTTGGTGTGGATAGTTCAATCTCTAGAATAAACTTCACATTTTTTTCCCCTCAGGTTAACCTCTGGTTTAGCAATTTCCTGGGTGTTGGTTTACCAGCCAGTTGTGTTGTGGTGCTCTTGTTTTATTTGATGCAATAAAACAAATATATGTTTGGAAACTCCTCCACAGAAGTTCCACATTGTAAAAGCAGATATGTGAAACAAAGCAAACACATTTGTGTGTGCTTAATAGTTTTCTCTAATCTTCTAAGAACCAGCCTAGAAAGATCCAGGGAGGAATTAAGAAATGTTCTATACATCTGCTTGCTTTTTATGTGCGTAAAACTGTCTAAACACCCCATTCAAAGGTTTTATTTTAAGCAATGGGATTTGTAGAAGAAGAGTTAGCAGCCAAGAGGATAGAACAAAGTCTCTTCAAGTGGACTGGCAGTAGAAAACACAATATTGAAAGGCTGTCTCAGCCAGGCATAGCTTCACAGATGAGATGCATACACACATCTGCTGCTGGATTTATTGGTGATTCAGTAAAGCATATTGAACTGGAGATACGGGATGCTATAAACCAGAATGTGATAGTCTTACAATAAACTCAGAAGCTCCAGATGTTAGTGACACAAGCAACAGAAGCTCAGCAGAAGAATAACACTTTCAGGAGCTGCCCTGTCTTTTCAGCTGCAACCTTGCAGTGGTGGAAACTGATGCAGAGTCTTTTCAGGAACTCTCTCCTGTATTCTGCCACAGAATTCTTCGTGCTGAGAAGGAGCCATCCTTCCATTCACACTAAAAAGATAGAGATATCCTCTCCTGTTGCTTTCCGGTTGGTCCCTTTGCCTCTGGTAATCTGGGATCCATAGGGTATCTTGGCAGTGAAATATACCCCAACAAAACCAGAATTTTCCAGGATGGAAAAGTATTTCAGTGTTTTTCTGTTGGAACTGGTGTTTTGGTGTTTTTGAAAGTTACACACTGTGCTAAAAAAATATTTAGAATTAAATAAATAGAAAACCACAAATAAAGAAATCGAATATTCAGGAGGGCCCTCCCCTAGTCAGCAAGGCATATTGTATATTTCCCCTTTAAGGAATGAAAATGCCATTTCCATTCTGTGCCTGTCTATTTCTTGTTCAAAGTGCTTTAGCTTTTTCCTCTTATCATTCAATTTAATTCACCATCTGTTCACCCAGGACTTAGTATTTTCAGCTGAGATTTCAAAAGGAAGACCACATTAATCAAACAGTAGTACTTTTGAAGCAAGTAGGATCTAGAAGAAACAGGTGTATAAATCATGACACCTAATTACTGATCACATTTTTCTTTAGCTCGGCCTGTAGGAATGCAAGTGCTTCACAGGTTGCTACATTTTCCAGAGGTTTAAGGACTCAGGATGCAGAGGCAGGAGAATTAGATTTTCTTGGTGACATTAAGAGGACTCAGGGGTAACTCCTGCTTACAGCTAACAAGCTGAAACCAAAATTAGTGCTGTGTCAGCACGCTCACAACAAACCAAAGTAAGGTTAATAAATATGCCAAGGGAATACAAAAAATAAAGGTCAGAAAAGACATCATTAGAAGTCAAACTGTCAAGGAAAAAAATGGCTATTTTTGAAAGGATTGAGACAATAGAGACAATCATTGTTGAAAAATGGCATTTTGAGATAAAATAGGTCAGAAGAGGTAAAGAACGAGAAATAGTAAACCAGCTAAAAGGCAGAGATGATTGCCTCATGAGCAATTATTTTCCACTCCAATTAACAGAAATATAGTTTTTCTGACCTTTATTTTTTACTTCTCACCAATCAGTTCAGAACCTTTTTCTATAAACTGTCCAGCTTTAAAATTTTTTTAATACAGTTTTTCCTGTAACAGCTTTCTGTAACCAGTTTCCTAATGTTTCATCTCATTTTCATTGGAATTTAATATAATTGCTTTTGCCTGCATATTCTCTTTAAATAAGAGAATATGTGCTCTGGAGACACTTTCTTGAGACACTTCAAACTTTTCCTCCTGAAGGTGTTGTCTCTGATACTGGAGCTAGATGGGTGTTCACATTGCAGAGCAAAAATCACCTCTCTGAAGGACTTCTCCAAGGACCACAAAAAAAAAAAAAAAAAAAAAAAAAAAAAAAAAAAAAAAAATCCTGGCCAACCACCACAGTTATGTGGTATATTCAAGATCTTCCCTTTAAAATTTTAAGAGCCCCATAATATATGAGGATTATGGTGTTGAAAAATTGCCATGTTATATGCAAGTGTTTTTGCTATGCAGCAAGAGGATGTACAAAGAAAATACCATCTGCAGTCCAACCTGCCTGTATTTACACAGGAAAATATTTGAAATTTTTTGAAAAAAAAATTCAGTTTCACTTAGCTTTATACAGATTTCAAACTCTGCCAGACCTGGCCATGTGAGGAGCTGCTTCCCCTGTTCACCACATCCTAAGTGCTCCTCATGCCCTGAAACTGATCCCATTTCTTTTGAATTTTGCTGCTACCTCCATTAAGCTCTGTATGAGTTTATGTGGCATTCTCAGCTCCCACTGGATCAGGTGCAGAGGTCAAGACAGAAAAATGTTGTTTAGATAGTATTTCTACATTTACATCTTTTTAAGTATAAGCCTTGAAAATGGTGAGTTTTCTTTTGCTTTGTCAAAAACTGACATCTGGGATCTCACTCTGAGTTTATGTGTACCACAGCTCAGTTCATTTCAGTGGATTTGCCCCAGATTTATGTTGCAGTAGGAGAAGGGTTGGTTTTAATGTCTGTCATCAGGACTGATCTTAGGAATTCCATCCACTGTAAATACAGTTCTAGGAAACCAATTCAGTAAGTCAGACTTGTTGATGAGCTGTTCCAGTCTCCTGGCATTTAGGTAATAGATGCAGTTTGAGAGTTCATTTCAGATAATAAAATGTTTAGTTTCTAAAACTTAATTGGAGTTCATGAATCACTGGAAGTGTTGACTGCCCAAAAAATTGCCTTTTATAAACTTCTATCATCAGAAACTCATAGCTATTTTTCATACATGCCAAGCAACCTCTCCAAACTGTGTGTTTTTAGAACAAATTAGAAGCTGTACTGTGAATCCAGGATTTTTAAGGATGCCTTGTGGCACCACATTTAAATTTTTGCACTGGTTAATGCAGAAAAAAGTGTAAAAGATATACCATAGTTTTTCCCTGTCTTGGAACTTCAGACTTCTCAGAAAAGCTGGGCTGTGTAGAAACCTCAGTCACACAGAGGTCTCCTCTGGGTTGAGACTGTTTGCAACATGAGGCAATGTAATGTGGCATATTCATCTTGATGGCAGTTGTTAGTTATGAAGAGAGATGTGTAGTAATTTTGTGTCTTCAGAGGCGAAGAATAGGCTGTGTGTAATGGCAAAAAAAAATGGACTTCATTCTGATGTGGTCAGAAACAGCCTTAGAACAGCAAGGAAGCTATGAATCCCACAGACCAGTTATGCATTTCACACTCATCAAGGAGTTTATTTATTAAAAAAAGCTACTATCACTACTTGCAAAGTAACAGTGTAGTTCCCTCAGGCTTGTGATCAGCAAATGAATTTTTCTGATTATATAATATTGGTAACTCTTGGTGTTGGAGCCAGAAGAAAGGAGGACTTTTTCTGAAACCACTCACAATGCAATTAGTTTTATTTGTCTGGTTTACTCATATAATTTTATTTGACTCTAACATAATTTGCAGTGTTAATAAAAAACTAATTTTCATAACTAGCTCTGCATGAAAATACAGCATTCCACTATTGTGTCTTAGAATAACCACATGCAGTTTTAAATTATAAGTGGAGAGAAAGATGAATCCTTAAATTTTTTGCTATCTCTACATGTTATATTTATATGTAAAATTGGGTCATATATCTTCCCCAGCTGACTTTCTAGACAAAGGAAGTAAAGAAAATGAAAAAGTAGGGAAGTAAACTGAGGTAAAGAAGAATGTTACAAGGAAAACTGAGTGGCAAAGAAAGAAAGCACAGCTTTGTTTAATGGATTTGAATTTTCTTCAGACATTGCACCAGGGCACAGGACTAATGGCTTCATTCTAGAGCCTCTTTCATTAAAAAGTTGTGGATGGATTTTCACTAAGGTCAAAGCACTACTAAAGGGTGGTGCACTGGAACATTCCCACTGACCTCTTGAGGGATGCAAGCCTTGCAGCAGAAAATGAAATTCTGTCATATCATATTTTCTTACTGTATGGAAATTTAAACATTTCATCCTATTGTTATTTACCACATCCTTCATATCTTCTCATTCTTGTAATAGCTGTAATTGTCCATTATTTCTGTGAGAGGAAATAATGTCAAAATGTTGGTCCCAGCCATACATTTTCACATTTTCTCTTTGCTTACACTGAGGAGACCTTCCTGCCCTCTTTATGTTGTATTATGCAGTGCAATGCAATTTAGTGAGTTCCTATAGCATCACTGGATTATTTCTTCCTGGGGAAAAACAAAAAAAACCAAAACAACTGGCATAAAATACTAAACCCGGTTTCATTGCAAGTTGACACTTTGTGGATGCCTTCAAATTTTTTGTATTATTGGCATAAACTGGTGCTTCATGGGGAAAAAAAATGAGCCTGTCAGTTTTGTTTAGGTGCAAGTTATTGCCTCCCTTGCAAAAGCAATCTCATTCTCTGTGAAAAGCTGCTGTGAAGTCAAACAAAATGTTTTTCCGTGAAGAGACACTGTGGAGTAGGAGATTACCCCATTACTGCCAGTGACAGCAAGGAGGAGTTGTGGCAGCAGTGTGAGGCTGTGGCACTGTCAGAGGTCTCCCTTCTGATGGAAGGTTGTGCTGCCCCAGCAGGGTGTGAGGGCTCCTTGGCTGTGCTCCTGTGAGGCTGGGATCCAATTACAGGATGAATCAAGGTGACATATGTGCTATGTGTTAGGGCTGCAAATAGGATTGTGCTGAAATTAGAGGTTCAATTAAAGGATTGTATGCAGCTACATTATCTCGTGATGTTTATCAGTCTGGGATGTGATTGCAATGGAGTAATTAATCTGTAAAATCATTGCATTCAACAAAGGGGAAAATTAACTAGCAAGAGAGTGTATGCAAATATATTTTATCGATTTGTTACTTGAAGACACCTGAATTAATTTATCCCACAGCTGTGTACATGAAAAAAGGAAAAATAACCCCAAGCTATTGAATAGTAACGCCAGTAAAGAAGCTTTTAAATGAAAGGTTTTCTTAGATGAATCTTGCTGTAACTAACAACTAGGTCATACTGAAAGAATTTTTCTACCAACAAAAGGTTTTTCCTGATTTGACGTTAAACTGGCAGGAAAGCTCAGTAGGTCAGTAAAATATCTCGAGGAGGAATACTGACCAGCCAAAATCTTAATAATCAATCTGATTTCCTAGAACTATTTCCTAGAATAAATATCAAGGGCTACTGCTTGAGAAAATCTGAAAGCTAGAGGTGACCAGAAGGATGACTTCTAAGTACATATTCTAGTATTTTGAAAATACTAATTTATTGTCAGGGTTTAGTGGTGGAGGAACTTCATTCCTTCAACCCTTACATATACAACCCTTATAAACAAGCTGGAAAACTTTCAAATGAAAATGAAGAAGCCTTTTTCAAAAGCTGAATGTAAACAGTAATTTCTGTTCTGTGAGAATTCCAACATCTGAAAATTTAGTATCATCTCAATGGAATTAAGTCTAGGTTTTTAATTTCCTATTAAGATCTCATTTTTATACAAATACTTAAAGAAACCCCAAACCAAACAAACACAAAACCCCAAAACCACGGAACATTCTGTTTTGATAGAAACCATACATTTCTTTCTGCTTTTGACTTTTTCTTTTCAGAGCAACAACTGTATTTGGGGATGCTGATAGATTAGTGTTTTTTGTGGAGAAATATGAATAATTGTAAACATGTTGACTTTTGAAGCAATTTATTGTCTAATAAACTACATTTGCATAACCTATAAAATACACTTGGACAGTTGCTCTTCTGACTCTTTCAAGCAAGGGAGGAAAGACTGGGTCATGAGGAATAAACCAAGGAACTGGCAGATGTCCAATATATCACCTTCTCTTAATGAAATTCATTATCATCATTTTTTATCATGATAGATTACACAAGGCACTCAGTTATTCCACTTTTTAAACTCTGCCATTCACATCAAGAACTGTTATTAAAGATATTTATCTGCATAATCTTTCTACATTACTTGTTCATCTTTCCCTAATCATGTCCTCTTAATCTTTCTGTTCCTCTACCTGCTTACATTGCTTACAATTTGTATTTTTGGTAAAGGAAAAAAATTAATTAAAACAAAAAAATTTAAAACATAGGATGAAACACATGAGTAAAAGTTGTGAGGAGATTAGAGTATGATATGATTCATGATCTTTAGCCTTTTAATATTTTTGATCAACATGTGCCAGAGATTACTGCTGTGAGCAGCACGAGAAGTAATAGATTAGTAAGAAGTGTGGTGACCTTCTTCTGCAGAGCTCTGTAACGTGTTGTAGCCTGTAAGATTAACCTCAAGACACATGTATTTCTTTATAAAAATAAGCCTCCTCTTTACTTTTATCTTTTAATGGGAAGAGTTCTCTTTTTTCTTCCCATTTTTCAATGGTATTGTAATTTGAATCTTTGCCTTTGACACTTTTCCCTTTATTTTCTTACCTAATTGGTGGCATACATTTTCTAATGCTAAGAATGGCACTACTTGTATCCAAAATTAGAGTGAAAAAATATGAAAACGAAAGCATTGGCTGAGTCAGGGAATTTGCTGATGGTTATGAGGGCTTCTGACCACAGGAGCTCTGCTCAGAGCTTGATCCTGGCTGGGTAACAACATCTGGTGTCTGCACACTGCCTGTGCAAAATTAATTGGAAATCTCAGTCACAGTCACACAGGTTTTCAGCTTCCTGCTTTTTACTTTAATAGATGGTGATCATTAAAACTGGCATTGTTGTGCCATTGATGGCTTGAGTCCACAAACTCATAGGAATGCAGGGAATGCTCCTTTTATTGTTCCCAAGGATGTCCTTATGTCAGAAATCACTTGTATCTCATTGATACCATGAGGGCTGGTTCTGTGTCAGTTCTGGCCCTAGACCTGGCATACTTTAATGCATACTGCACAAAAATACAGGGTCATAGTCACAACTGGGTCAAAACAAGGACCATCCAGTAACCCATCTCAGACAGAAACTTAGGAAATTATATATTACTGAAAGCAGGTAGCATTGATGTAAGGAGTATCTGGCAATCTGTGATTAAGGAACGTCCTGAACTAGAGGTTGAATTGTGTCTGTTGTGTTCAAGAGCCACCCCTGAATTTGTCAGATGTCAGTTTTTCTAATCCTACTCCCACTCTGACTACTTGATATTTGAGAATGATTAATTCCCCGGCTTAGCAGTGTGCTATGTCCCTTTTACTTCTTTTAAGCTTGCTGCCTGATAACTTCATTATGTTCCTCATGTTTGAGCTAAGAGGAAAAGTAATCAACTGTCTACTCTTCAGCTTTCCCTTGCCTTCTCTTCCACTCTTCCAGACTGCAGAATCCAAATCTACTTGAATTAACCTCATACCAGAAACTTAAAAAGGTTGTACACTTTTGATCATCACTGTTACTGAGTCCTCCACTTTCTGTTCTTCAACTACACACTTTCTGTGTACAAAATGCAGGAGTGATGGAGTTAATAGAGGGATATAATGGTATTTTTTCAGTTTATCCTCTACTCATAACTTGGTGTTTATAATTATATTTTATAATTATATTTGGGTTTTTTTTTCCCCAGGAGATTGGCACTGAATTTCATGTAACATTTATTACCCATCACTCATCTCTAGATGAGACTCTCCTGAATTTTACTATAATTGGCAAAGTTCCTTGCCATTGTATTTAGCCTACTTTTCAAATAATTTTTGGGATTTATTTGACAATATAATCATCCTTGAGCAATACTAGGGACCCTGCTAAAAATTCGGTTTTCTCATGGATCTTTTCTACTTGTAACAAGGGTAACAATGAAACAAAATGCAGAAAAAAAAAATCTAATCTTTCTTATGTTGTTTGAATTATTTCTGTTTGAGCCACTCCTTCGTTACTTGGAAAAAGGAATCTAGCTCTCTACTGTTGTTGGTTTAGTAGTTTTGGAGCATACTCAATCCATGCCTACGGAGACAAAAATAGCTTTAAGTATTTCCTCTCTGCTTATTATTGAGAATAGAGATAAGGAACAAAGGAGCAGGTAAAAAGGAGATGCCTGCAGCATGTTTACAATGAATGACACTGCAGCAATGCCACACTACAGCATGTCACACTTATTTATGGATTTGAAGCTATTTTCCATGTTAGACAGAGGAGAATCAGCTCAGTACAGGGAATTTGTTATCCTCTTTCTAAGCCAGAAGCAAATGAATGCAACTCAGCCCAAAGATTAAAAAAAAAAAAAATCCTTTTGATTTTCTCTCATTTTGAATGGAAGAGCACTATTATGACCACAGTGTACTTACAACAACACTGGCATTTACTGTACTATCTGATTGTTTATAGAATTTTAAAAGATTTTTAGTAGAAAACTCAGGCATAATAGAGAAAGTTTGACATAGAAAGATCCCTCACAGCACTTCAAAGGCAGAAACAGCAATCTTTCAAATTAATTTCTTAATCAAATCAAAAAAGGTAGCCTAGTTAGACTAGTTGGCAATAATTGAGCTTTAGTCTATGCAAGTAAAGTGAAGAAAACAGAAATGAATTAGATTTTTCAAAAAAAGTACATCTTTCTGAATCTAGTGAGCCTATTAATGAAAACAATAAAGGAAGAGGCTTCTATAATGAAAATCACTTTGAATTTTCAAAATCCAGTGAAAGGTAATTCAACTCAACAGCATTTTACAAGAGAATGGAGAAATGAAAAGTAATGTCAGTTTGAGAAAATCAAGTGTTACATTTTTAGAAAGGAAGTGTTCTGAAAAAGTCGAGCAGAGATGATGTAAATTGGTTTTGCCTGTTGACTTGAAACTTTCATTGCATGGATCTGACCCACAGGAAATATTTTGCTACTGATCTTTCTGAGTTTATCACTATTTTGTCAAGATTGAGCTAGTAAAGGAAATGTCCTTTAGTGTGCCCCAATCTTTAAAGGTGCTGAGAACTGGTAACCCTCTGCGAGTAAGCAGTGGGTTACAGAGGCTCTTTGCCACATTAACCCTTATGCCCAGACAATGCAACAAAACCACTCATAATACTGTGTCAATAGGAATATTTCACCCATGTCTAAATACAGCATTTTATGAAAAGGTAGGGAGATGAGGTGACCAACTGGTCTAGAAAGGACTAGAGGAGTTTTTGTTGTTCCAAAAGTGATGGAAAATAAAGTCAAGTAATGAGATCAGCTATTCCTTATAGTCACATGTGTTGAACATGACACATTTCCATCCTGTCAAATTCCAAAAGAGAATTAAGTTTTCAAGATCTTTAAAACCCACTTCAAATTCCACCATTTCTTTTACAGCATAGGATGTATCTGAATTCCATGCTTAATTAAGAACACCTGAGATATGATTAAAAAATGGAGGAAAAGAAACATTATGTAGCCCAATGTTCACATTCCTTCCAGCTGAGGAGTGGCTCTTTAACAGCAAAATTTTAAAAAGATTCTGCATTATTTGGGACCTGCACTCCTTTTATAGATAGAATTTTTAGATTAAAAAATATCTAACCATTTGGATTAGAATTATCAGGAGTTATTTAGAAATTCAATCTATTGTAAAAATTGAGCAGGGGCAAAAATGTAAATGTTGCTGTTAAAAGCTGTCTTTCTCAACCTTAGCTTCTAGAGGAAACAAAACAAGATCTAAAGCAACAAGGAATAAAGCTGGTCTGAAATACTTTTGAAGGGTACCAGTTCCAAACTCTGACACTACAGAAAGAAAATTAGTAAGTTGCATAGACAGTCAGAAGCTTATTTAATCTGCACTGAAATGAAGAGGTAAAGGACTGGAGGGTGGGTTTGGAAATCAAAATTATTTTGACAAACAAAGTAATTAAGATGGCATTCAGAATAAGCAAAAGCAAGTAATTGTCATCACCAATAAAAAAATGAGGAAATGTTTTGAAGCAGCAAACCTTCAGAAAAGAAAATGAAGATCACTAGACTACAAGATAAACCTCAGTTAAAAAACCCAAAATCAGCACTGTTTCTGTTGTGAGGGAAACAATATTCCAAGCTATGTACAGGTGGGAATAGTGAAAGGTGAAAATATGGGCAGTCAAGCAGCTGTCCCTAGGGCAGCTGCCCTCTCCCCGCAGATGTTATGGACACAGATGTGAATGTGCAGCACAAAGTTGTTGGCCACACAACTTGGAGCCCTGGCAACCTGGAAAAGGATCTGTGCACAACTGCAGTTTCCTCTAAGCTAAGCAATCTGCAAAAGGTTCACCTTTTATTTGCTCAGCCATTTTGCAGTTTTCCAGTTCTTCATTTACGTGTGGTACTGCCTTCACTTACCTCAGTTACTCATTTATCTGGACTCGGTGCGGCATTGCGTTCTTTCCTCAGTCCTGGGCAGCTCTGGAGAGCCCAGCTAAAGGTGCTGTTTCTCAGCGGAACCGGGGCACCGCGCGGCTCGGGTGCTGAGGCATTCATCGCACCGGCGGGGGCTGGCTGTGCTCTGTAACCAGCACTGGGATGAGGCAAAGAGGCGAAGGAGGCACACCTTGTCCTTGCGGTTGGCTGGAGAGGGTTTGTTGTCACGTAGAGCTGCGATGGAGAACAGCGGCTGCTCCCTAGGGCCGCACGGACAAAATGGCGCTGGGACTGAGGGCACATGGGATTTTATAGGGGGCGGGCAGACACGGGCGGAAGCCCTCCTGCCCAATGGGAACAGGCAACGTGGTGGTGATGTGGGCCACAGCAACCAAGGGGAACGCGACGGGGTGGATACAGGGCTCCGGGACAAACAGGGACGTGGGGATGGGGGTAACTGACAAGGAGGTTTCAGGAACGAACAGGGGGTGGTTACAGGAGTGACGTGGGGAAGCTCCAATGGCAGGCAGCCTGGAGCGAACCATAGCGAGGGGAAACATGGGGGTACATAGAACCAGCTAACTAACATTATAAAACTCTAATCTGAACGCAACCCGGGATGCAACATCTCCCCGCTTTTTAAAATATAAAAAAGACAATTGTTTTGACTTCTTTGTTGCTTGCGCGGCAGCCTCTTCTCCCAGCTTCTTCTGCTGCTGTGACTGCGATGACTGCCTTGCAGACGGAGAGGGCTGGAGACGATGCTGGAGCTGGTTCCTCTTTGGGTGTTTGGGGATAGGGGAACTGGGAAAACAACTTTATTATAAACACGTGAACTGGGAACACAAATGGACTGGGGTAGCTGGAAAGAAAATATTTTTTAAAGAGATGCAGAATCCCTTCCCTCATTGCGGCATTTTTAGTTGGTTGCAACTCCCTGGTTGGTGGGATCATTTGTTGAATCCACAGGCATCTTATCGTCTCGGCTCACTAACTGCCCTGGTATGTATGGTTTGACATACCTCCTGGGAACCCACTTGACCCCTGAGGGTGTGGATACGCAGGCATATGCCCGTCCCCAAGTCAAAAGTGGGAATGGACACTGGATTTCTTTAGAGTCTGGATCCCTCACTAGCACTGGAGGCCGCTCTTCTGGCTGGAGCTCCTGATTTTGCTTGAAATGCCTCAGGGCTGACAGTTCTGGTCTGTCAAAGGAACAGTTTAGAAAATTGATGTTAAAACAATGCCTTGCAGAGCCTCTCGTGCGGTGACAGCACTTGCACATCTCCCCACTGTTTCCGGAGGACCTGCTTCAGCGTCTGATGGGTCCTCTCTATTATTGCCTGGCCAGTGGGGGAGTGAGGAATCCCGGTCTTATGTTGGACCCCCATTCCTGCAGGAAGTTACTGAACACTCTGGAAGTATACGCTGGACCATTGTCAGTTTTAATCGTGTCTGGGACCCCTAAGGTGGCAAAGGCCTGGACAAGATGTTTCCTCACGTCTGTGGCCCTCTCACCTATGTGGGCTGAGGCAAAAACTGCTCCCGAGAAAGTGTCCACGGTTACATGGACATTCTTGAGCTTACCAAATTCAGGGACCTTGGTGATATCCATTTGCCACACCTCACATCTGTGGAGATCTCTGGAATTCACACCTGCTCCCAGTGTTGGTAAAGCTGCCTCCTGACAATTGGGGCATGAGGCCACAATTTCCCTGGCTTGGTCATGCTGCAGATTAAACTGGTGTACCAGACCTGGGGCATTCTGATGGAACTGCTGATGGCTCAGCCTGGCCTGCTCGACTGTGCTCGGCTGGCCTCCCAGCTGTACTGGGGCTGCCAGGGCGTCTCCTCTGCAGTTCCCCTCAGTGATGAAGCCTGGGAGATCCGTGTGTGATCTCACATGCACCACATAGAAGGGATGCTCACGGTGAGAAACCAGGTGTACTTACTTTGCGAGCAACCTGAAGATGACCTGGTTTGAGACCTCCTTTAAGACTGCATGTTCAGCTCTAGACACTGCTCCAGCGACATACACTGAGATTAAAAGTTTGGTCAAATTTCTCAAAAGCCCTCACCACGGCATCCAACTTAGCCACCTGTGGGGAACCTTCCACTATCTTAACATCAGATTCCCACAACTGAGTCTCTGGGTCCTTTCAAGTCACCACTGACTTGTGGGACTTCCCTGACCCGTCTGTGAACACTGTCAGGGCTCTGAGTGGTTTTTTGCTTTGCAATTCTTTTGGTAACGATTTGAATTCGGTGTTGAACAAATGATGGCCAGGATGTCTGATCTGAATTTGGCCTGAGTAGCTGTCTAGAGAGAACTGCAAATTTTCGTTGTGCCTCAAAAGGTGTTCAAAAGTCTCTTTGGTCATCTTCCCCGTGGATGTTTTGATGGGAGGTGGATACATGTGAAATCACAGCCTGCTAGCACCTGCAGACGAGCCCTGGCCCGCATGATAAGCTGCACCATCAGCTCTTGTGGCCTGGTGATACTTTTGGACTGTCTGTGGCAAAGAAACACACACTCTGTTATTAAGAGGGGGTCCCGTTGACCCTTGTCCCATTGGAATATCATTCCATATAGATGGGGTAACTCACCCAAGATGATGAATTGGAAAGGCAGCCCTGGTTGGCAACGGTGGGCCTGCCTGCTCACGATGGTGGTCTGGACCTTCTTGAGTGCTGCTCTGGCCTCCTGGGTCAGGGCTCTCGGGCAACCTAAACCCTCATCCCCCTCCCTTTCTGTTAACAAGTCAAAAAGAGGGGATAGATCCCTCATGATGAGCCCCAGCCATGGCCTGATCCAATTTAATGAACTGCACAGGCGCTGGAGGTCATTCAGCATCTTGGGGTTGTTATTTATCTGAATTTGTTGAGGCCTAACTGTCCTGTTGTTAATTTCTAGGCCCAGATACTTCCAGGGTGGCAGCAACTGTACCTTTTCCTTCTGTAACTCAAATCCTGCCACCGACAAAACCTTAATATTGTCCTCCAGAGCTTCTTGTAGGACTTCGCTGTCAGGGGCACAAACCAACACGTCATCCATGTAATGATAGAAAATACAGGATGTCCACTTGACATGCAGTGGGGACAGGACCCCGGCGACATACCACGGGCATATAGTCAGGGAACATTTGAGACCCTGAGGTAGTACGGTCCAGTGGTAGCGCTTCATGGGGGCTTCTCTGTTGATGGAGGGTACAGAGAAAGCAAAGCGAGGAGCATCGTTCGGATGGAGAGGGATTTGGAAGAAACAATCCTTGATATCAATCACAGCCAAATTGTAATTTTGGGGTAGCATAGATGGAGATGGCATACCCAGTTGGAGAGCCTCATTGATCTTTCTCAAATCATGGAGGAGTTGCCACCTGTCCTTCCTTGGTTTTTTAATTACAAGCACCGGAGAGTTCCAGGGGCTGCTTGTTCCTACAATGTGGCCTTTTGCCAATTCTTCCTCCACCAGTTTTGTGAGCGCCTGTAGCTTCTGCTTACTTAGCGGCCACTGCTCCACCCAGATCGGCTTATCGGTGAGCAACATCAGTTTCTGTGTGGGGCGCTCTTCAGTGACCACACCTAAAAATGCCGGGGGGCCAGAAATTCCAGTTTGGCTCCCCACTGTGACATGGTGTCCCTCCCCCATAAAGTAAATTTGCAGTTGATCACGAATGGACGTACTGAGGCCAGCAGCCCTTTCGGACCCTTAATTTGGATGACATTTTTGGATTGCCTCGCCGGTTGGGGCCCGCCTAGTCCTATGACTGGTGTGGCCATGCTTTGCAGCTCCCAGTGTGATGGCCACTTGTGTGGTGGGACGACCGTCACGTCTGCCCCTGTGTCCAGCATCCCCTGAAGATGTATGGAATGCTCCTCGCACTTATGTTTACATCATAAGAGGGGTTTTTCCTCTCCCAACTTCCCAGCATAAAAGGCTGAGAGTTCCAGGTCATTACACAGAGCATGAGGAATGGGAATTGCCTGTGCAATTACCTGGCCCTTCAGTAGGTAGAGGGGGGGGCGGACACAGCTTGCCGTGAGATAGAAGAGCCTCTGATTAAGGGTGGAAATTACCGGAGAAACCTCTGTCTCTAGTGGAGTGTGCTTCGTGTCCCCAACAACGAGGTACCTGCTGTTCAAAAGGTCTTCCTTCCTCCTGGTTTCACAGCGGCAGATGTGTGACAGAAGCTCTGCGTCTGCTATGAAGAACTACCAGTCCTGGGAACTAAAATGGACAGAATTAGTGAGTCGGAGCCAATACAGCTCCCTTTTGTCAGTAGTTGAGAGGCAGCCACTGACAGATGGAACTATGTGGTGCATCGCGGTTCCTCTTGCGGCACCGCGACTTGCCTCATTTTTATCAGCATGTGAGGCAAGTCTGCACTCTTCCCTTAGTTTTTTGAAGTGGTGGGGTTCCCTTCCCCCCTCCCTCCTCTCACAGCCCCGGGTGGTGCAGTCCCTAGAAATGGGCAGTGAGCCAGAAAATGTCCCTCCCGATGACAGTGGAAGCAGCGGCGTTTAGATGGAAACTGCTTCGGCGCCGAGTCCCTTGGAGGTGCAGCAGCCAAGGTGACCAGCTTGTCGTTGTGCTTCTTCGGGGCCTCCTCCATCATCAGGTGTGGCTTTAATGTGCATTCCTCGATGATCTAATCGAGGGGCTTGTCTAGGATGATTCTTTTGCACGTGTTGTTGGCGTTCATGCATGCCACTTCTAGGAGCAGTCCGTTCTGGAGTTTGGGTCCCTCCATACGCCTCTCGACTGCTGCCTGGACCTGGTCTACAAAGTCTACAAAAGGCTCAGTAACAGATTGTTTAATTGCTGTGTAGGGCACCATCGGATCCTTGGTGGGCATGGCCAGGAACGCACGCTCTGCTGCACCCCTGGACATGTCCACCATGGCTGTTGGAATCCCCTGAGCTTGAAGCTGCCCTTTACTCCATTCCCCCTCATCCACGAGATGTTTTAAAGTGATTGGTTCTTCCGCGAAATCAAGGCTGTACGGCCCCACTCAGATTTTGGGAAGCAGGTCTGCTGCCAATTTCTTCCACTTCCTCCCCCACAGATTGTATTCTGATGGGAGAAGCAAGCAGCTAAACAGACGTTTGAGGTCTGCTGGCACCATTGTTTTAGATGTTAGAATCACTTTTAAAATGCCTTTAAAGAATGGGCTTTTTTGGCCAAAATCATGTAATGTTTTGCAGACCTCTTTCATTGATCCATAGGGAAGGGGTTCCCATGTAGGGTTCTCTCCTCCCCGGTGTAGGAGGCTGGAGTGGGGAGCGGCTGCTCGATTTCACAAATTGGGTCCCACTTCCCTCTTCCCCCCCCCCCCCCCAGCCCAGGTCTCCGAGGAGCGGGAGGATGTGGGGGCGGGGTGCGAGGGACAGGATGGGCGTAATCCTCTTCCTGGGACAGCGGGGCGGAGATGACAGAGTCCTCCCTGTCGGGAGAGGGCGGGGCTGTTGACACGGCAGGCAGAATATGCAAGGAGGGAACAGGGAGGAACAGGGGCTGGGGTGGCAACCCGATGCCTGGAGTGGGCGGTGCCCACGCCCACAGGGAAGCAGGAGGGGGTGGGGTCAAAGGTGGGGACAAAGGGGACAAAGCAGAGAAAGGGATTTTGGGAAGAGGAAGCCCGCTCATGCTCCCGTCCTCCATTTTGGGGAGACAATGGTGCCAGCCACGAGGCCGCAGCTTCCTC
Source organism: Vidua macroura (assembly GCF_024509145.1). NCBI lineage: Eukaryota > Metazoa > Chordata > Aves > Passeriformes > Viduidae > Vidua > Vidua macroura. The sequence goes on along the minus strand of NC_071611.1, from coordinate 71,608,904 downwards.
AGGGGAACAAAGAAAAGGATTCAGGGACACAGAATTGCGTGGGGTAGCACTAAAACTGGGATTTTTAACTGGGAAAAAGGGATTGGACGGAGTGTTTGGGGTCAGTTCCTCAGTGACGTGGCCAATTTCGCTAAGGCAGGGATACTGCGGGGGCTCGGGGGAGCCAGGAGCATGGACCACGTTTGTGGAGCTGCCCTGCGCCCTGGAGCGGCAGAGTACTCCCCCCCTGCCCACCCGGGGTTAGGGGAAGAAGGGGAAGGAGAGGAAGGTGGGGAAACGGATTCAGGGAGAACAACATTTTCGTCCGGTGGCTTCTCCCGTTCCTGGCTCGCGTCCCGCGCGGTCTCTGTTTTTACAACCTCCCAAATTAACAAATGGAGCTTAGGAAAGCAATCTTTCATGGAGGGATCCCTGTGCTCCACCAGCTTTGCTCTTACACGCTCCCAAAACTCCTTTTTGTGAGCATCCTCTGCGGATACGCGGGGGAAAGAATATCACAGCCATCGAACAAAACTCTTAACAGAACTTTTGGGGAAAGCACCCTTCACTTTTAGGATTTCTCTAACTTGGAGGTAAAATTCCTTCTGTTGAGTGGTTAGCATGGTCCCCATGCTATTTCCACCCACACGACTCCACCCCTGGGTGCAGGAAAAGCAGAAAAAAAAGCAAAAAAGGCAAAAGACCCCGGTGGGTCTTTTGGTCTTTTGTGCATGGCGCATCCCCTATGTTGGGATCATGGCAAAGCCCACCCTAGTGAAGGAGAGTATTAACCAGGTTCCCCCTGCCACTTTTATACTCACCAAACCGGAGTCTCCACAAACAAAAACTGCATCCGGGGTCCTCGCTTCCCGGAAACGGCTTCTCTTTAGCTTTCGCGGCCGTGAAAAGTTATGCTTCCTTCCCACGTGGGGAAAACACTGCATGCTTTCCTTGGGGGTGATGGAGTCTTCACTGAGTCATGGAGTCTGCGCTCCAGTTTTCAGTCCAGCGAGAGGGACTGCTCTGGCACGGACTGCAGCTCGCTTGGCTCAGCAGCGGCGCTTGCTGGTCAATGGTGCGGCCCCGCGGCGGCGGCGGCTCTCCGTGCGGCTTTGGGGTGCCTCTGGTGAAACTCCAACTGCACCGGCTACTTTGCTGGCCGTGGCCCGAACATTGGGCGCCACCTGCAGCTTTGCGTTGTTTTTCCTGGTCCCGGGCAGCTCTGGAGAGCCCAGCTAAAGGTGCTGTTTCTTGGCGGAACTGGGGCACTGTGTGGCTGAGGCGTTCAGCACACCGGCGTGAGGCTGGCTGCGCTCTGTGGCCGGTGTGAGGGGCGAGACAAAGAGGCGAAGAAGGCACACCTTGTCCTTGCGGTTGGCTGGAGAGGGTTTATTGTCGCGTGGAGCTGCAATGGAGAACAGCGGCTGCTCCCTAGCGCAGCACGGACAAAATGGCGCTGGGACTGGGGGCGCATGGGATTTTATAGGGGGCGGGCAGACACGGGCGGAAGCCCTCCTGCCCAATGGGAACAGGCAACGTGGTGGTGATGTGGGCCACAGCAACCAAGGGGAACGCGACGGGGTGAATATAGGGCTCTGGGATGAACAGGGACGCGGGGATGGGGGTAACTGACAAGGAGGTTTCAGGAACGAACAGGGGGTGGTTACAGGAGTGACGTGGGGAAGCTCCAATGGCAGGCAGCCTGGAGCGAACCATAGCGAGGGGAAACATGGGGGTACATAGAACCAGCTAACTAACATTATAAAACTCTAATCTGAACACAACCCGGGATGCAACAAGTTGGTGCTTTTTGTTTTCTGTATCCACTTTCCACAACCTTCCTTATCTCTTTCAATTCTTTTTAGATGGCAAATAGTCTTATCACTAATGAGAGGGGGCTCAGCCACTGGTTATTCCTTTTTGCTGTTGCCCGTGGCAACAATAGGATATTTGGCATATAATAGAGCATTAATCTCTCTGCTCAATTCAGCTCTGGTAAGGCTCAGCTGAAGTCTGTCCCATGCTTGTGTATTGCCCTTAGGAAAGATGTAAGTAATTTAACAGAGTCTGGAAAATTTAATATGATCAAATATGACCAGTAAGGAAAGACCGGAGGATCTTGTGTTCTATGGCCCAAAGAGGATTCATAGGGCACGTGATAATCTGAAACTAAAGAAATGGTTGTTATACATCCAAACATTTTGCTACCTGTGCAAAATGGAGATGATAAAAATTAACAGGCTTCAATTCAAGCAAGAAATTTTAGCCATGTATGTTTTAATGGGAATAGAAGTACTGGGAGAGGGACTGCCAAAAGAGACAGGAGCAGTCAGGGACATGTATTACTAAGAATTACTAAGAATTATTATTTATATCTATATTTACAAGAATTTATAATTACAAGAATTACTAAAGGATGAGATAATCTCTCAAGAGTCCTCCCAAATGTGCTTACTATGATTCTGTAACTACTGTTTCTGTTTCTCTCCTTATTATATTTCCTTTTGAAATAATAACATATATTCTACTACCTTAAAGCTTTGGAAGACTACTTTTTAACATCACATTTATGAAGATCCAAAGAAAACTTTCTTTCTTCTGGTCACTGTGACACATTTTCACAAGGGAGGTGCCCACCCTCAATGAGCCTTTCTTGTAGGAAAGGAGGATGGGTGATGTTTTATACATACATGACCATGAAAAAACATAAAAATATGCGTGCTGTAGTAAAACCTTCATTTAAGCAATGAAAATTATGTTGGCCTGAAGCCATCTGGATCAAACGGAGGCAAGAATGACACCTGGTGTTGAAAATTTCTTACAGAACTTCTTGGCTGGGACAGGGAGCAGCAATCCGAGTAGGGAAAGTGCTGAGATACTGAGAAGGGGACAGGAGCAGGACAAAGAGCAAATGGCAGTTTTGGGACACAGCTGCAATGGACACAGTCGAAAAAGCAGAGAATAAGGTGTTAAACTGAGGGATAGAGAGCAGAAAAATATGTGTGTCCAAGTCCATGTTCCTGCCTGGTGCTGCACAGTTCCACCTCAGACACCCAGGAGCTTTGACAGATGACAATGAGTTGTCATGGACCTCTCAGCAGAACAGTAGCTTGGATTCCAAAACAACAGCCACCTTGGTGTGGTGCTTCTCCTGGGCTGCAAAGTCCTGCATTGGTGCAGCTAGACCTGGAACTGGTTCACACAGAGCTTGTGTGCCAGGCTGGACAGCATGTACTCTGAATGTCACTATTCCTTTACAGACAAAAATATTCGTGAAATTCAAAGGCAAAGTGTCTTGTTCATTCCACAGTCATATCCTTCCTCACCTTCTGCAGAAAGGAAAGCATCCTAATATAGAATCAGTTTCTCAGCTTGGTCCAGGGGCAGCAGTTTGTGCAGTGGACTAAGAGCTCAGACTGAGCTCTGAGTATTACTAGCAGGATACCACTTACCTTGCAAGTGCTTAATGAATTTATTGGTTTTGTGAGGAGTCTAGATACTGTTTCAAGAAAACCTCATAGAACAGCCCATAATAATTCCTCTAAAGGAAGGAAGGACTTTAAAATTTGCAGAAATATCACCCTAAGGTCTATTACCTAAATTCTGACAGTGAGTAGAAAAAATAGTGATTTATTGAATGTTGCCACTTCTATACAGTTGACTCATGCATGGACTCCAGACACAGGGCAGATGTAAGTAAAGGCTGTCTCAGACTTGTATCTCAGACACAAGATTACCTTATTTCTCTCTTACCTTAATTTTCTTGAGACTTAAAAACTTGCAGTCTCAGTAGTACAGAGATAGTGCTAACTCAAGGCATCCATCAAGGACCACAGGCTGCTGGGGGAAATAAAATTGCCTTGCCTTTTTGGCCTTTGCTGCAGGCCAGAAAAGCCAAATTCTCCATGTCCTGCTGCTGTGTGGCAATACCTACCCAGGTCAAAGCACCCACCAGCCTCTTTTCTTGGCAGCTGGGGAACTGCAAGCCTTGCCTGACAAACAGGAAAAACCCAGTCACATTCAGCATCAGGGCACAATAATACCTGAAACATGTTGAGGCTGAGGAGAGCAAACTCTTTGGCCTTCACTACACCCAAGCTGCAGAAGCACCAGCCTGCAACTTCTGCCATGGCTCAGGGCTCATCTGTGCAGCTGCTTGTGCAGCCTTTCCCCCACCCCCACCAATAAATAGGGGATTTGACTGTTCAGGCTTGTTTGATCCCTGGTGAAAAGTCTTCTAGAAAAGTCAGGGAATGTGGGAATGCAGACAGAGGGAGAGAGTACTTAAAGGGGCAAGGAGAAAGGGTAGAGTGAGGGAAACTGTCAGAGCAAAGAGGAAAGCTGAGCAGAGAGAGGTAAAGCTTGGAAGGGGGCACAGGAAGGGAGATTGAAAAACACAGCTACTGAGTTAGGAAGTAAAAATTAATCTCAGAAATACACATATTCAGCAGCCTCCTCTGATCAGTTTAGTCATTAACTCAGCCAGAGTAACAGCTCTGGGCTTCTTTATGCTATACAGCTTGAATGGCAACACCTCTGCCAGCTGGATGCAGTGCACACTGCACCTCAGAACTTGCTCTGTGGATTGTGCCTGACACACTTGGTTGAAAATAGAGCAAGACTTAGTGAAGACTGAGGGGTTTCAAGGTGTTATTTTAGATCACACAAAAGACATGGAAGCTGTTGCTGTTCCATCAACTTTGGGCGGCTTTATAGAATCACTTAATAATTAAAACAGAAAAAAAAACATCTGGACTAACCTAATCTGGCTATAAACTTTTATTATCTTCACTTTTCAATCTGTAATAAGATTCCTCATGAATGGGTTAAAATAAGCTAGGCACATCCTTCCAGATCTATTCCAGGTAACTAAACTACCCTCACACTTGAAATCTACTTGTAAGGGAACAATAAATATTTTAAATCTAGTTAAAAAAAAAACAGAGGGTAAGGTTTCTCTGTATCGTGCTTACATAAAATAACCAAATGAATTTTCCTTTACCAACAGTGTGGTTTCCTGTATGTCTTCTACTCCTAATCTAGTTGAAGTGAAAATATTGTATGCTTGTATTCATTTCATTGAAGTAAATGCAACAATCCAAGATCATTTCATGTGCCCCTGAAGCTGATGAGGAAAGGTAATATAAATGGTGTATTACAAAGACCACTGTGCTACACTGAGCTGGACTGAATGTTTCATCTTTTCTTTTTCAACAATACATTATTTCAAAAGGTGTCTGAAGGTTTCCATGCTGATGAATTGTCAATACAGTTCAACAGGGATTCCATCTATCCATATGCCTGTAGCATTTCTAAAAATATTAGCATAATGAATTTTCTGTTGTGCTTTGCTCAGAGAATCAGCTGCACATGAAGTACCTGAATTATTTACATATTTTGGTCTCTATGTGTTTCAATGTAACCAAACTTTTGCAGTCTTTTAAGAAGGTCATAAAATATAAATTGTGAATGCTGATTTTTGTGGAAAGGGTTATATATCACAGTGAAGTCAGACTTACATGAGAAACACAGAGAGCTCACTGTCAATGAAAGCATTTGTTGCCTACTTTTTAAGTACTTCATGTGGTAAAGGAATTTAAACCTTTGAAAAATCAAAACAGAATTTTTGACTTCCTTAGTGAGCAGTTCCTTACTTACTCTGGTCTCTGTTTTTCTCTGTACTCCAGAGGGTAATGTGTTCCACCAACCTAGAACTCATCCTTTTCTCTTCAGCTCCTAACAATCTTGCTTTTGCTCCATGATGAATCAAGACCAGTGGAAAAAAAACCCTGGACATAATAACCATTGCCACTTCTTCATCCTTCTTCAGAAACATGTGCTTATGCCCTTATTTGTCTGTCTTGTTTGTCTTTCTGAGATATTATTTTATTCATGTTCTTGGATAACAGACTAGGTCCCCTATTTTGATTACAGATGCTTTTAATAGTGTATTGGTCCATGATTTCACTATTACAATACAAGGGCTGCAACTGATTGCATACAAAGCCTAATAATTTATCTTTATAGGCTCTATAAGAGCTGACATAAAGCTGTTTTCCTATACTCTCTTGGCACAGGTTGAATTGAGAATACTCTTGGGAACAGGGAATCAGGAGCGGTGTCCCCCCTGGTTTTCCCAGTGGTCGTGCTAAGTCTTTTAAAGAAATGCACCAAGGTAGCATAAAATACATCTGAACATGCCTACCTGGCTGCATCTTGCATCTATATTTGTGGTGGTGTGCTTTTTCTGTTATAAATTCAAAATTGTTTGTTCTGGTTGCCCCCCATGCATGTTTGGTTTAACCCAGAGTTGTACCCTCCCTTTTTCCTGTCCATCTCCCCAAAGACCAACCCTTTATTCTGGATCCTTCCCTGCCAGTCAGTGAAACCCTGCCCTCCTCCCTTGTCTGTCACTGTAGCCCCATCTTTATTCCTAGAATCTTCTGTGTCTCTCCTGTATACCTTGAAACCCCATTGGTATGTTTAAACTTTTCTCCTTCCCTGTTGCCCCCCATTGGCTGTCACAATGTATTCCCCACCCTGTCCTCCTCCCCAGGTGTCCTGCAATTGGTTGAAGTTTGTATCCTCCCCTGTAACCTCCCCATACTTAAATTGTTGCAAGCCTGCATTCTTTGTCACTTTTTTCTTGCTCCTCTCAAGAATTAAACCTCTTGGGAACCCATAGAAGTGTTCCCTCTTATTCCTTTGCCTCGGATTCTTGACGCAGATTAAAAACAGCAGCCATAGAGAGCAGCCTTGCTGCTTCAGGGTACCAAGCAGCACTGCTCACACTGCTACCCAGACCGATCCTAGGGGCGGATAGGGAGCGACCAGTCTTGGCATGCGGCAGGAGATAGGGCTAGCTGGAGGTATCTCCTAGCAGCCACCATGTCATAGATTCTCTTTGAAACTAATTGTGGGTAGGTATATTTTTATTTGTGTGAGCCAGAAGAGGAGAAGGAAGTTCTGAGAAGAGAGAGAAAGCAGAAACTTGAGGATGTTTTTCTGCATTGTACTGTAATTAGGACCTTATTCTTCCTGTTTTTAAAGTATAGACCCTGTATTTTTAAATAAAAATTATTTTCTGTAGGAATCAATAATAGTTTCAGATAGATAAAAAAAATCTGAGCTCACGATGTCTGTCCAGGCTTGGTTTTGTCTGGAATCCAGGCTTTCTTTTCTTGGCCCTGTCAAGATGTATAGGTGTAGGAATGAAATATATCCTTGCTATGCATATCTGTGTAGAATGTACCTTTGAAGCTTGCCTCTCCACAGACTTCTACTTCCCCCCCCCCCCCCATTTTAATGATTTTTTTTTTTTTCATTGGTACATATCTTTATATTTAATTTCATCCAAAACTGCTGCTTTTCATAGCACCATAGAGAGAGAAATGCCCTTTAGCCAGATAACTTCAAGATTCCCTTGAGGCATAAGTATCATTATTTAAGGATTCACAGAGTAAAACATCATGGTCTTCTGGGCACATAATGCCTTCCCTTAACATATTAATAATGAGGTCAAGGAAATCCTGGCAGGTCTTCAGTGAAATGTATGGCTCATACTTTGAATGCCATCTAGTGGTGTGTAACGTGTGCAGAAGGGGATGAGAGTAACTGAGCTTAAAGAGCATCTCTTGAGCATGTCACTCGTGTTAGGCTAGCATATGGACTGAGAACTAAAAATACAACTAAAGCCAACCCAGTTTTCAGTCAAATGTGGAGGAGCTGTGTATTTTGTTTGATTCAAGCACCAACGCAAACAATTTGTTTAGCTTCTGTCCAGAATGAGGCCCTGTTCCCTCCACAGCTTTGCCAACATCTTGAGCTATCTCTGTAATATGTCTTGGCAGTGCTTACATGCCTTGATCCAAGGTGTACTTTTTAAATCCTCAAGGACAAATGGGGCAAAAAAAAAAAAAAAAAATCCCTGGGCTGTGATCTGACTCATTTATATCCTCTTTAGTGTCTTGAAAAAAAAAAAAAACTTTAGATGGGAGAAGGGAATGGAAAGGATTCCAGTTAATTAGGGGCATCTCCAGTCAAAAGCTGGCTCATTGAGCTCAAGTCACTTCTGCTTGAGAATTCCACAAAAGGGAGTGATGTCCAGTTTTAGAAGTCCTCCAAAGGTCAGTGTGTGTGTGTGTGTTGTGTGTGTGTGTTGTCAGTGTGGAGTGCAGCCTCCAGCAGCCTTTACAGCAATTCAGAAGAGACCCTGAATTCTGGCAGGACTTTGAATGAGGGGATGTCAGGGAGAGTCAGAAAAAGCTTGCAAGTGGCTGGAAAGGCCAAAGGAAGACATGAACTCCAGAGGCAGGAGCATGTGGAGAAAGAGATGCCTCATGATATAGTCGTGACAACCTACATTGGCTGAGGACTTCTTGCTTCCCGAATAAAACTTATTAAGCTGCTGCTCATAGATAAGGACTGTTTCTTGGATAAACACAGGATTAAATAACAGCATTTCCTTCCTCTTCTCCCTTTCTCATAGTTCTGGACTGTATAAATGTATAGATATATTTTTATATAGCACTCCTAGAAGTTAGTTCATCTCAGCATATAGATCACTTAAGGATCATTTGTAAATATGGTAATGGTATGTCAAGTTTGCCTACACTTTGTACAAATGTGTCTTCTTTTGTAGGGCTGTAGTAGCCTATCTATATTCATATCTATCTATACCTATATCTATATCTATATCTATATCTATATCTATATCTATATCTATCTATATCTATATCTATATCTATATCTATATCTATATCTATATCTATATCTATATCATCTATATCTATATCTATATCATCCATATCTATATCTATATCTATATCTATATCTATCTATAATCTATAATCTCTATATCTAATCTATATCTATCTAATCTATTTATCTATCTGTAGCTATATTTATATTCATGTAACCCACATACATACCTATATACACACTCATATTATATATGCACACATATATATAGGATCTCTAGCAGTTAGTTAATCTCAGCTCATGGATTATTTAAGGATCATTTGTGAATATGGTAGTGGATTGTCAAATTTGTCCACACTGTGTACAAATGTGTCTTCTTTTGTAGGGCTGTAATGGCCTGCATTTTTTATATATATATATATATATATATATATATATATATATATATATATATATATATATATATATATATTTATAATATAAATATATATATATATATTATGAGTGTGTGTGTGTGTGTGTGTTATAAATATATGTAATATGAACTGACTATGACCTATTTGGTCCGGTTGTAGTAGCATCTCTATCTATCTCTATATCTCTATCTCTATCTCTGTCTCTATCTCTATCTCTATCTCTGTCTCTTCTCATCTCTGTCATCTCTATCATCTATATCTATATCTATATCTGTATCTATCTATTATATAAGCTGTTTAAGACATATATACACACCTATACATACTTTTGTATATATAAATATATACCCTCATACATATCTATACACACACCTATATACATATACATGTACATGTATATGTATATAGGGGTGTGCATATGTACATATACACACACACACACACATATAGCACCCCTTCCAGTTGGTCTCAGGATATAGATTATTTAAGGATCATTTGTGAATATGGTACTGCTATGTCAGGTTTGTCTACACTGTCTACAAATTTCTCTTGTGCAAAACCATTATTCTGATGTAGGGAAAACTCACTTCCTCATCCCCACTCAGCTTCAGGATGTGGGATGTCCACATCACAGTAACAGAGCAATAAAGGCATATTTTTCTGAATATTCTGAAGTCTGCAGGAACTTTCTTCATTCCAATATACAAGAACCTGGGTATTTTGCTTAGATTACAGAGACGAGAGTGTTTGCAGTGTCACTGTAAATTTCCTTGAGGAGGAAGCCTCAGTAGTGTTCCATTTCCTTTTCTGAATTGAGCCTCCTCAGGGTTCTGTGGTCATGGAGTGCGAGAACCGCGCTGTTCACGGAGCTTCAGTCATGCCCTTGTCCACGCTCGCAGTGCCTGCACACCACCACCTGCCGACCAAACATTGACAGGCCATCGCCAGAGCCATGCTAGTAACACCCTCTGTGTCTCTCCAACTCTTTCCTCCTTTTGCTTCCTTTGCTTCTGCCTTTTCTGTCGTCTCTCTTAGGGCTTTTTTTTTTTTTTTTTTTTTTTTTTTCTTATCAAGTAATGGTTCACAGGTGTAATATCAGTCTTCCTTGCATCTAATTTCATTTCAGGAATCTGATAAGTTTCCCTCCCCCCAGCCTCACACTGGGTTGGGACATCTTTGGTGTCAGAAGTGGGAGTGGACCAAGACAGCCAGCCAAAGAGGGGAGGGAGCATAATAGAAAATTAAATCCCCCAAACAAGAACAACAAAAAAAAACGTGCCAGCCTGTACGATGAGTGTTATTCACTGCTAATATATCTGGTGACTGTCAAATCAAGAGGAAAGGCAGGGGCACATCCTTGACTGATTCATTAAGGAACAAATCCTTAAACATTTTCCCAAATATTTTTCTGGTGCAGACAAAAGCCTGTCACACCAAAGACAGGGCTTGGGATCAAGCACAAGTTAGGAGTTGCCTGTTGCTCTGCACTTACGGATGCCATTTGCTACACTGGAGGAAGTGCAGGGTGAATTCTGGTGAATTCTGTGTGATGGATGCTGTTTCAGGCTCAGCATTCTGTATATCTGCACACAAGATCTACACAGGAAATCCAGAGATACCAGACAATACCATAAAAACTGTATCATCGTAATTACTATGATCTGGCCAGTGCAAGGTTATTCTGCTGTACACAGCCTGGCATTCAGAGGTATCCAATGCATAACACAAAGGAGGAGATGAAGGAAAGTTCTAATGAAGTACGGCAGACACAGTGGTGAAAATGCAGCTTAGACAGTCCCATAAAAGTGGAATAAGAATATTAATATTTTAAAAATTAAGTTGACACTTTTTCCTCTAAAAAGCTTTCTAAATGTCAGTCTGTAGCAGGATGTTCTGCCTAAGCTCAGATACAGCAACTTGAACTTAGTAATATTTACATTCTGTCAGTGATGAACTGAGCAAGAAGGGCCTGCTGTTCAGTGATGCATTGAGCAAGTAGGGTCTGCTTATCAGTGATGAGATTGAGCAAAGGGGATATGCTGGTTTTAGTGCTGAAGAACATTGAGGTCTCCTTGACCAACTATCAGACCCAGTGATAGGCTGTGCAAGGCCCTGATATGTAGAGTCAGAAGTGTTGAACAGAAGAAACCAAAGAGCTAATTAAAAAAAAAAAAAAAAAAAAAAAAAGCTAAATAAGCCTAAAATATCCATGACTGGCAGTCTGTGGGTACACCTCAAGGCTGCTCCTGGAGACTGAGTGAGAGAGATTTGCCTGTGGTAGTTGGTATGAGTGAGTAACACCAATCTCAACCAAAGAATGGTTTTTGCTAGCCTTAGTGCTGTAGCAGTGCTTCAACAGCGCTTCAACAATAGTGCATTACAATAGTAGTTATAGCCGTCTATACTGTGTGGAATTTCTGATGGAAGTATTTATTGTCCACTAATTAGCATTACTGTAATAGTTTTAAATAAATGATGGTTTGCCATCCTTAGTTGTGTTGGACAAATCAGTGCAAAGGTTGTATTACAGCTGTATAATCATTTAGGCATAAAGCATTGACTAAGTGTAGGGCTAAGATTAAATTGAGATGCACCTTGATCCCTCTCTGAGGAGGAATTTAGGTAGCAAGGGGATCCTTACTGCACTTTGTGTCTCAGTGAAAAGGCTTCTCTTACAAACTTTGACTGATGCTTCCATTCTGCGTGCAGCACAGAGCTGTCCAGGTGTGACACTGTTTCTGTCTACTGTGGTACTAAATTTATTTGCCTCACACTACTGCAGGATCCTAATTCCAAAACAGTCAAGTCAGTCAGCTGGAGAGTCTTCCATTGCCTCATTAGCCCAGAGAAAAGTTCTCACATTCAATTGCAGGTCAGTAACACAGGAGTAACCCTAGACAAGCATCAACAGTTTGACTTTCTCCCTGATTATAAGAAAGGCTTTTCTGATTATTTGGCAAAATCCTAAAGGAGTAAAAGCCAGCACCTGGTACAGGAAGGTCAAATACTTAGGCAAAAAAATTCCTTCTCCCCAGTATGGATAACATTCGTATTACACACCTCTTTGCACTGTTGTCATGCTGCCTAGACTGCCCACAGAAAATAAAGCCATACAAGGACCTAAGCTTTCTGTAACACAGATCATACAGTGCATTTAAATGACCTGTTCATATAGTAAAAAAAAAAGTGAGATCTGAAATCTCACTAACTCTTTGTAAGGAGGATTATAAATATATCAGTAAGGCACAAAAATTATGGTTAAAAAATATAGTGGGTAAAAATAGTGCTCCATATAATAGTTATACTTACAAATATTTGTACATTACCAAGCTTTTGGGATAAAAAGCTTGGGGGAACAGATAACTACAGTTAGTCTTACTTTCCTAAAGAGAAAAAGAGGTTAGCTCTGTCCTTTAACTAGAGAAGAATTTTAGATTGTGTCAAAGGGTTCTTTATATCGCTGACCATTGAAGCTTGTTATATGTATACTGATGTCATATATTGCATACAGAAATGTTGGGGAAGTGCTGAGGAGACCACAAAATCAGAGGAGTGCATGTCCTATCTCTAGTAATTACACGACTTAAAACCTACATTCAGGATGTATGTCACTGTTTGAATAATTGCAAGAAAAGGAATTACTAGAGTCTTAAATCTTAACCACAGAAATATTACTCTCTTTAAAACAGATAAACGTGGCACACCGTTCTCAGTGGTGGGCAGCCACTCTTACTAGTCAAAATCCAAGATTTTAAAAAGCTGCCTTTTTTCCCCTGCTACCTGTTAGTCACAATTTTCCCTTGACTTGAGAGTAACAATTTTACAACTACTTCTGTCTGCCAGTGTTAGAAATAAATTTGTAAGTATACAAGCGTAACAGCTTATGTTTCCTTTGAAAATGATCCATCTGCATGATTTCTAACAGTGTCTTGTCTAACAGTGACCTGTCTTGTCACCACATGCAGAGATATCCTTGCTTTGCCCAAAGAAAGGCCAGTTATGCTGAAACAGAAAGGGGAATATGGGATGACAACTTCTTTCATCCATAGCATTAAGTAGATAGTTTGGCAGACCAGAATGTATTCCTGCATCTCAAGCATCTGCAAGAGTATTGAGCTGTGTTGAGCTAGTTCTCAAAGCCAACACTTGATTTGCATCACAGATTACTTTTCATGTGTAGTGGGTACCAGGCCAAAACATTCCCTCATTTGCTGTCCTCTTCTATGTTTCCTCTTAAAAAAGGATTCTAGTGCCCCAGGAAACATGTGCCACTCTTGCTGCTAGCTGATGGACTTAGCTCTTGTCCCTCTAGATACTTCCCCTGTGCCAGTTGCATATGCACTTTCCACTTGCTTGGGGGCAGGTTTCCAAATCAAAAATGTGCATTGTGTTAGGGCATGGTGTTCACATCAAGGCATTGCCTCTGGTACTATGAACAGCCCTTTCTCTTCTTGTGCACTGTAAGAAGCAGTGGGGGAGCAGTCAGATTGAGGGGGCTTCTGCTCCCATGCCAGCTCATGCCAGCTCCCTCCAGCCTCTCTGGGGACAGGTGTAGTGTGTGAGAGGCGCTGATACCAAGCAGCGTCTTCTCTGTGCAGCTAAGGGGGCAATTTGCAAATTGCTCCCTTCCTCATCCAGCCTGTCACTTGCCACCTCTCACCTCCAGAATTCCTGCTTTAGGCACGTCCAGATTTGCCTCCAAGCAAGGAGAGCAAGAGCTCCACAGAGGTCCTGGCTGAGGCTGAAGCCCCAGCGAGCCTTCCCAAGTCGAGCAGGTGAAAGACGCTTGCATTGGCCACAACAAGAAGGGACTTAGCTCGTGCCTCCGGGCTTTGCCCATCTTATCCAACCGAGCACGTCAAGGCTTGCAAGCTACCCCAGGTGGAGGAACCCAGCAGGAAACCATGGTGAGAGGAGGCCTGGGTCAGAGATGGAGAATAGCAGCCTGAGAGGAGGAAGAGGGATGGCAGGAGATGCCAACAACACAGGAGGCTCTGCAGGGCAGTAAACCCAGGCAGGGATGGCCCAGGTTCTGCTGCCCGCCCTTCTCTCCACACTGCCCTAAGTCAGCCCAAGGTGCTGGCAAGAACCACCAAGGGCTGCTGCTGGCCAGGGCTTGGCAAGGGCTCCTCCGCAGCCCTTGGCTTCCGGCGCGGCCATGGGCTGTACCTCTGCAGGAGGAGTGCTCTGCACGGGAGAAAGCGGCCGAGGCTGTGAAGATGGGGCAGCTGCCATGGCTCTCCCTCCACTTCTCCATGTAGCTGTCTTTTGAGCTGCACTTTTGAGATAATGTTTCAATCCATTTCAAAAGTTCTAGCTCCATGGCTTAGAAGGTAGGTCTTTTGCTATTGGGAGAGGGAGATGCTGCTTTTCCCTCTCTTCCCCCACTCTGCTGCCCCTGTGCCCTCTTGCCCTGCGCACCCTGCCAGCCCGTCCCCCGTGGCCGTGCTGGGGGGCGGGCTGGCAGCCGGGCCGGGCCGAGCAGCGCTTTCAGCCCCAGGTCCCGGCTGCCCGCACCTGACGGGAGCGGCGGGAAGTGCCGGTGGCACCAGGCACCGTCCCCCCTCAGGGGCCGCGGGGCTCAAGGCATCGGGCAGCCGCTGAAGGGCCGGTAAGGCTAAGGGCACCGAGGCTGCCACAGGAGACAGCCCCTCTGGAGGCACCGTGCTGCTGCTGAGGAGCTGCTGCTGGTGCCCACGGCACTGAGGGGACGGCGAGGCGGTGGGGGCTGAGGGCAAGCAGCGGAACTGAGGGCTCTGGGGGCTGAGGGCGATGGCGGCGGAGGCTGGGTGGGCAGGGAAGAAGCACGGGCTGAGAGGGCTGGCGGGGCTCAGGGCACTGGTACGTTCAGGGGGATGGCAGCACTGTAGGGGCTGATGGGCTAGGAGGCTTTGAAGGACTGGGGAGCTTGCGGGTGTGCTGAGGGCATGCCGCAAGTCACTCACTGCTCTCCCTTTGCTTCCTAGAGATCTCCGTCTGCTTGACTTTTCCAGAAGGGCCGCTCTGCGCGGAACCAGGGACTGAGGGGGAGCGGGGGGAGATGGGCCGGCTGCGTTCCCTCTGTTTCTTGTCCTAGCCCTATTTGTACCAGGTTAGCATTGTGCCTGTATATAGTTATGTCTCTGTCTGTCTCCAGTTCTACCTCAGTATGCATGGAACAGTAGAGCTATACACAGTTCTGTGTGTTTAGTTACAAGGACACGGAGGTGTAGCTGGGTACTTTGGTCATTGTGCAGCTCTGCACAGGTCCATGTTGTGTAGAGGCATTTTTATACCGAAGTTAATACATTTTCACAATGTAGATCATTATGTTTCTCTCTGTATCAATTCCTAATAAACCTGCATCGCATTGGGCAGTTTCCTTCCAGCTCTGTGGGTATTTAGAGAGGGCCAGGGATGTTTGTCACTCTCCCTCCATACATGGATCTGTACAGGCACCACTTTGTAACCTGTCAGTGATGAGATGGTGTGAACTGGTAGTGATCTCTGTCACTTGCCATGGAGTCAGCAGAGATGTAACTATGTGCAGTAAGCTTGTAACAGAACTTGTAAGTGTATGTAAGAAGCATGGGTACAACAAGCTGTAACACATTTCCTCTTTCAACTCAAGTTGGCTTTGGTGTACTTCTCTCTGGGCAGCGCCACTGGAGCAAGGTGCAATCAGTGAAACTTTGGAACTGATACGAGTCTTGGTTGGTGTCATTGGGAGCAATTAGCAGATGCCTGCCTTAGGATCCAGGAGGGTTTGGCAAAGAGTGCTGCTGGGGGCTGGGGGAAAAAAGGCAGGCCTGCCCAGCCAATCCCCCGGTTGCGCAAAGACGGGCCAAGAACTGTAAAAGGGTCTGGGCAAGTGGCTCGGCCACATGTTTGGGGAGAAGGCACTGCAAGGGCCTGCTAAGGAAAGCTCCAATTGCCATTGGGAAAGTGGACAAAGGAAAGAAAGCCCCAAGGCAAGAGGGCATCTCCCTTCTTTTGGGATAGCTCATCCCAAACTCGTCTGTGCTACTATGGAAGGGGGATGCACCAAGGCTCTGTGCCTGGGGATGCCAGGGAGGCCACCTGCCCCTCACTGTCTGCCTCTGCTCTCTGCGCCCACGGCTCGGCCTGGCCCTGGACCAGCCGTAGGTGCTGAGCGCCGGGAAGGAGGTGGCACTGCAGACACAACAAGAGCAGCAGCAGGAAGGCTGTGATGAGGATGCCACCTCCATCATCCTCATCAGGCCCAGTGGCTCCTGCATTGCCCCTTTTGGGTGAGTCGTGGTGCCATGTGCCATGGCAGGGCAGGAGAGCTTGCCAGCCATGGAAGCAGGAGGCCTTGGGCAGCCGTGCCTCTGGTGTCCATGCAGAGCAGGAGCAGA
The DNA here is from genome assembly GCF_024509145.1 of Vidua macroura. Lineage (NCBI taxonomy): Eukaryota > Metazoa > Chordata > Aves > Passeriformes > Viduidae > Vidua > Vidua macroura. The sequence continues at coordinate 71,592,451 of NC_071611.1, read as the reverse complement.
GAGTGGCCTGTGTGGCCCGGTCAGCTTTGGTTTGCCAGAAGGCAAGGGCAAAAGCCGATGCTCTGGCAGCTGACAGGGAGTCAGTCTTGGGCAGTGTCTCTGTCCTGCCCCCACCACGGGGCTTCAGATCCCTGGGCAGGACCTTGCCTCTCTGCCCCGCAGGGGCTGGGGGCAGTGGAGCCTGGTGCTGGTTCTCCTCTCCCTCTCCCTCTCCGTCAGGCACAGCTGCCTTATGAGGCACCACAAGTGCCTTGGGGCTCACCCAGCTCTCTGCTCATCGCTTTTGCCACTGCACAGGACCCAGGGAACCCAGTCAGCCCCCTGCCAAGCATCAAAGCCCTGGCCGTGCTGTTGAATGGCCACCGTGCAGTGAATGTCTCTGTGCCGTGGGCTCTGTGCCTGAGCATGGCTCTGCACACTGGTCTGGGAAGGAGGCTGCCAGGAAGCCTTGCCTAGTGCACTGACCTTGTGTGCAGGGAAGTAAGGGGCCTTGCTGCCACTGGGCAAGCAGACCCTTTGGGGAGCCAGTGGCAGCACTGGCTCATCCTTGCTGCTGCTGCTGGCAGGACCTCTGTTACATGGGGGAGAGAGACCAGTGGGTCAGAGGCTGTGTGCCACGCTCAGGCTGCTGGGCTGGCTGGCAGCAGGCTGTTGGCCCTCTATGCTGCGGAGCTGCTCTGCGAGCGCAACTGGCTTCTTGCAGGCTGACCCCAAGCAAAGTCCTGCCATGGCCCCATCCGATGAAGGAGGACGACTTGGCTGCTCACTTCCCAGGTGAGTTTGGGAAGCAAAGGCAACGTCCTGCTCTGGCCCAGCTGCCCTCACTTGTGCCCCGAGTGTGGCCATGCAGGTGTGGCACCCTGAGGGAGGACATGTGCTGCTGCCCATAGCTTGAAAAAAGGCAGAGCCAGGGCTGGGGTGGCTTGTCGCAGCACCACACCAGCTCTTAGGATTCCCCATGCCACAGCCACACTTGTGGCTGCCTGCCTGGGGTGCCACATGGTTCGGCACAGCACTGAAGGCAGGGCAGAGCAGGCTGCAACAGCATCAGCCTGGCAGTCTCCACTGACAGATTTTGATTCTCTTTTCCTTTGCAACGGGAAGGCCCAGCGGCAGTAGCAGGATGAGGAGGAGGTGGCTGCCCTGGCCCTTTGCTCTGTGGCAGGGCCCAGCTGGGGCTGCCCAGGCCCCAGGCCAGGAGGGCTCTGGCTGCAGCAGGGTGCTCTTTGGGCAGCCCTTGGCAGCAGGAGGCAGGGACCCCAGGCTGGGGAAGAACAGAGCTCTGGGCCAGAGCTCTGCTCTTCCCCAAACACTCTTGCACCGGGCGGCCTCTCACACATATCCTTGCCCTCCTGCCTCTCCTGCAGGAACTGCTGGATGTCCTGCACCTGCAACGACCCACGAGGGAAGACATGTTCTGCAAAGCTGAGAGCGCCACTTGTACAGATAAGATATTACTTGTGCAGTTTAAACTTCACACTATAAGTTGTAGAAGGCAGAAAGCAGAACCCCTCTCAGCATACCTGTGGTTACATTTGAGAGAGGAGGGGAGGGAAGAGGTTATAAAAAGTCTCAAGACAGATAAATTGACAGTATTTGAAAAAAAAAAAATGAAGCATAGAGGCATAAGTGCATAGCTTGCACAAGCTTTTGGAACATGTTGATGTTTCTTATCCTCTTGAATTTCTTCTTTGTCTCTTCAATTTTTGACCTCACAGGGCATGCACAAGCTGATATGCTGTAAATCATGAGAGTCAAGCAGCAAAGAAGGCCCCCACTGCTTTTTGCACTGATTTGTTTGACACCACTGAGAAAAGGAGAACTATGTGAAATGTTGATATAAACAATTCGAGACAATGCAGTTCAAGCAACAATTTTCAGTCTCTTTGGATAAATACAGCCCATGGATAATATGTTATGACAACATGGATTTAACACCAATGTCAATGAACAAACTCATGTTTTGTCCCATATTCTGGCAGGAGACGCAACAGCACAGCTGAAGAAAAGGGTTTGCAGTAGATATAAATATAAATATTTAAAAAAATCTCTGTGAAACACAACAAGAGAAACAGAAATTAGTACATATAGTTATATATATACTTACATCACAGAGAGAGTGCAACAGATATATAAATTTAAAAAGACTGGTTTATACAGGTATGAAAAATAGGTATTACAGCAATTAAAGGAACTCAAGCTGACTTGAATGATGAATTGTTTTTCTATTCTGCGTAATTTAAAAACTATGTATTTGTACATGCTTTTGTAATAAGAAGTGTTAACTTACTTTACTTTAAATACCATCATGTATTCTTATTTTTTTTTCTCAATACATTTATGCATGTATACATTATTTTGGGTCCAAATAAATCCTATTAAAATACAATCTTTTAAATATATTTTTCAGCAAATGTCATATAATGAAATTAATATGACATCTCAGTAACTATGGAAAACAAGGTGGTATAAGGATAGAACAGAGGATGTGTCGCAGCGTGCTGTCACGAGGCGTGCTGGGCGGCAAGTGCAGGGGTGCGACCGTCCCCCTGCGAGTTCTGCAATCCCAGCTATCGGCAGGTTCGGCACAGGGACAGATAACGAAGACACAGGTCTTGGGGGAAACCAGAGTGCATTTATGGGATGGACAAGATGGAGCCCCAAGACAAGACTTGGGGGGGGTGTACAGAAATTTTATACAGTAACTCAGGAGGAGGGGTGCAGGAACATTATCCAATGAGGGTAAAGCTGGGAAGTGGTCTAAGGTGGGACTAAACTATTATAAACCTATCAGGAGAAGTAGGGGAGTGGAATAACACAAAGTAACAAATAGGGTGTCGAGTATAACAAAATAGACAGGGAACACTCTGGAAGGAAGGGTAGGGATAGGGAGGATTGACAAGGAACATTCTGGAGAAAAGGGGTGGGGAAAGGGAGGACTGACAACTTGGAATGGAGGGGGTTAGGGAGGACCTGGGGAAGATTGGCAGCTTGGGAGAGGAGGGGATTAAGGAGGAGAACAGGGGGCAGACATGAACTTCAAACAAAACACACTACAATAAGGATGTATAGCCATTTATTGATATAGCAAGAGTAGAAAAAAGATTTGGAAGTCTCTTGTACTTTTTTTTTGCCTTGTGATGAAATCTTCAAATTTACATGAAAAATGAAGAGACATTTAACTTTATGTGTTGTAGTTCTATCTCTAGGTATTATGTCACAGTAATTTTCTTACCTAAAAACAACATTAAAAAGTATAAGACTTCACCTATTTTATTTTAAAATTCACAAAAGTATGAAGTAGCAACATTCTGTAGTGCATACTATATGAAAAAATTACTTTTAATTCCAGACAAAAAAACAACTGGGCATCCAATTTATCCATGTGAAGAGCACTTCACACTTTTCAGCCAAACAGCTGATAAAATTGTTAGTAAATTATGCAACAGCACAAATGAAGGAAACAGACGTTTAAAAGACAGAATTATGTTTAGGACACAATATACTGTTAGCACACTATATTAGCAGCAGATTAAGAAACATTACATACTGACAAGTAAATGGCAATGATGGTCATAAAGAATGTGGATTGATTGCACTAAGAAAATACATGGAAAAAGCTTTCTCTTAACATGTCACGAGGTAGAGAAGGAATAGCCTCTGCAGGAGACCAAAAGTGGTGGGTTTAAAAGCCGTAAAATTTATATTAGTGGAATAAGAATAGCCTAAGCAAACAAAGAAAAAGATATTGTAAGGGAATCTGAAAAAATAGAAGAATATTGTACAACTCAGAAAAAGCAAGAAGATAAATAATTTCAGATTTTATCTAGCATACCAAAAAGAAATACATTGACATCATCCAGTGTAAATAGTAGTAAATCACCTGTAATATGTGGGAAGTAAAGCCAAGAAACTGTAAAAAAGAAACAGAGCATCATGTCTCAACTCTTCAATCAATGCAACATTAACTTTCTGATTACTGAAAGCCACATACTTTTGGTTAAATTAAACTTTCTAATGGGCAGTGCCAAATCAGTAGAAATAGTGGAGTAATTCCAGGAGTCTTCAGAATGCCTTCAGCTACTGAAATAGGCAATATTTAAGAATTTGATTTACAAAATCTTGACACCATAAGGTCTGGTCACTTTAGATAAATTTTAAAGTGCAGATGTTACTTAGAAAATATAGGAATCAAATTCTACATTGTTGAATACAATATTTTATTCAAATTGGGAACAGCTGGTGAATAAACATAAGCATTTCTAAAATGAAGAGAATGATCACCATTTTCAGTTTACATATAGTCACTTTTACCAGTTTCATACACCAATAGTCCTAATAGATGGTGAATTGAAATAAAAGTTATCATTATGAGAAGATACAACTACTTCATACCATACTTCTAATAATAGGATTTTGTTTCCTCAGTATAACTATAGATCACACACATTGTTATATTTTATCAACCAGCTCTTTCAGAATCAGTGAGGAGCTCTGGCCTTGTTCACTGTGCAGCTGAATATATTTCTTAAATTGTTAGTGACTTTCAGCAATCTCTCTTCCCATTCAATGCTACCAGACTTCCTAGGGATGACCCATGAGTCATTGTAGCTCCTGTATTCACTCTGATTATCATCAAGAAATGTGATTATTCCCCAGATAAAGAATCACCATCTTCTCTGGCCACCAATTTAAGCTTGAAGCTCAGTATGCGCTTGAGTGGGTGTTGGTTTATTTACAGTCAGCTTTCACTGGGTGGATTCTGGCTGCCTTCAGGGATTGTGTCTTCTGGCTATGTCTCCTCTTGAGAGCAGTGCCAATGCAGTCTTTTTTGATGAAGAGCAAAATCAAAATGATTCTTCATTAAAGCAAGCTGTTCTGAGCAAATGAAACTAAGAGGGACATCTTGGAAATAGCTTACATGGGGGAACTTTTCTAAGGGTTGTCCCCAGTAAGCTGGACATCCCAACTAACCAGCAATCAAATTCTTGACAAGGTTAGTAATTTCATTATAACTGAATAGCTTTTCAGTATTCTTTAACGAAGTATGTCTCTGCCTGTGAAGAAATATACAGGATGATCCTGCAAATGGAGATGTTGGCTTGTTCTGTAGGTATTTGAATAATCTCAGAACCCAGCAACTGTCCAGTTGCTCAGATTTTCTCTGTGAACTTAAAGGTCATGCTCTTGTATAAGTCCAAATAAACATCATAATGTTAATGAGTTTTCTCTGTGGTTAAGGTCAAATTATTAATCTTGTATAAGTCCACTGTAAAGGGCAGCAGGAATACCCTGTGTTAAAGAAGGTCATGAAGTTATGTGTTAAAGAATGCTCTGTGGTTGGAGAACCCTTGTATGTTCAAAACCTCATTCAGACTAATGGGGTGTCTGATTTGTTGCCTGTCTTGTGCATATTCATATAGATGCAAACAATATTCTGCCCTGATGGCTTTCATTTACCTGTGTGAGACTATAAAGCTGTGTACAACATCTGAAGTTTTAAAAGCAGGCCTGAATAATGTCCTGAGGAAACTTTGTCTAGCCTCACAGCTGATTAAGCTGGAGTTTGACCTAGAAACATCTTGAGATCCTTTCCAAGCTTATCTTTTGCTACCATCATCCTAAGATATTTGTTGATATTAGGTGAATTATCATCGGTTCTCTGATGAGTAAACCTCAACTGAGTGCCAGATGTCCACTCATTCTTTTTCACTCACTCTCCTCAGCTGGATAGAGGCAGAAAATCTGATGGAAATCTAATAGGACAAGGTAAGAACAGGGGCGTCTTTTACTAATTAGTGTCATAGGCAAAACAGACTTGACTTGGAACATATTGATTTAATTATTTGCCAATTAAAAATAGAGTAGCATGATGAGAAACAAAGACAAAACCTGAAAGCCCTCCCCAACTTCTTCCCAGGCTCAACAGCTCTCCTTCAGTGCCAACACTTCTACTTCCTTCTGTGTCCATCAAGGGATATGAGGAATAGAGGCTGGGGTCAGTCCATAGCAGTTCTTTCATGCTTCTCCTTCCTCCTCACTTTTCTGCTGCTGCAGACTGTCCCCTCTCTGGGATACAGACATTCATGAACTGCTCCAGTGTGGGTCCTTGCTATAGGATGCAGATCTTCACTACTGCTCCAGCTGTTCCCTTTCCACAGGGTCAGTCTGTTGGGAACAGCTTACTCCAGTGTGGGTTCCCCACAGGTCACAATCCTGCCACCAAAACCTGCTCCAGTGTGGGCTACCCTCCACTGGCAACAGCCCCTCTGGAGTAGACTCTCCATGGGCTGCAGTTTCCTTCCTGGGACCTTCTGCATCATCTGTGTGGGTTCCTCCACGGGTACAGCACTGATCTCTGCTCCCCTCATACCCTCCATGGGCTGCAGGGGCATAGCTGCCCCACCATGGTCTCCTCCAAGGTGAGCAGGGGAATCTCAGCTCTGGCGCTGGAGCATTTCCTGACCTGCCTTCTACACTGATCTTGGGGTCTGTAGGGCTGTTCCTCAGATTTTTTCTCAGTCCTCCCTCACAGTTATTGTACAGCATTTTTCCATGTTGTTAAATGTGTTATTACAGAGTCACCACCATCTTGGCTGAGGAATTGGCTGTGCCCCACAGTGGGTACACTGAGGGTCCATGTGTAGGGCTGACCTATCCTCCCTCTCCAGTGGCCATTCCTGCAGCATATCCTGCCAAGACCTGGACACTTGTACCTGATACAAGTTCTGCTCAACAGCATTCTGAACATGGTTCCTCCAAGTGCAGAAGGATCACACAGGATGGAACAAGAAGTGGGTGAATTTTTTACATTATTTCCCAAAATGGGATCCTTGTCCTGAAATGTTACACTTATTCTGAGCTGAGTATGCTTTCTTTGAAAGCTTCAAAGCAGTAGATGAAACAATCAATTTAGAAGACTGAAGTGTTTTTCTGAAAAGGTCAATATTGTTTCAGTCAGCTGTCTGCCTCTTCTGCTAGTCCTTACATCTTTTACAAAAGAGCTTGGATCACTAGTAATGATTACTATACAGTCAATATTGCCTTCTTGGTTTTCTTTATACGTCTATTGGGAGAGCAGTATAAATAAAAGACTTAACTTATTTTTTTGATGGTACAGACTACAGTAAACAGAAATGCAGCATTTATTTTTAACTGGTAAAAAAATTGGTAGCATTATAGTCTGTACAAACACAGATTTATAAATATGCAAGGAATGGTGCAGAACTTGGTTACAAGCATCAGTTGGGTTAATAGATTTCAAGATATAAATACACTGCCATTCAAAATGGTATTTCAGGTATGCTGTTCTGGCAATGAATTAAGATCCTAGGAATGCAGACCCTATCAAAACAACATGAACATGATATAAATACATGTACAAACAAATTAAAAATTCATCGTGATCATTCAGTGCTAGCAGCAATGAAAATTGTCGGTGAACTTGGTATTATGAATATGGAACACTATCAGTTTGTAAAGAAAAAGTATTTCTGTAGATATATTAATAAAGAAGGAATGACTTAATCTCATTAATCTTCTCTTCACAGACGCTGTGTACAGAGCCCTTATATCCTTGGAGCACTGCTGTATCAGTCCCTGGCAATCTGTGCTTTTCTGTAATGTGGTGGGTTTAAGAATATGCATCTATTAGAATAGTACTGCATTTTACATGCTGTGTAAGCTGTAGCATTCCTACTTTCATGTCCTAGAAAATAAATTAATGTCCACGGTGTAATCAATTTGTACATAATATTTCGCATACTAAAAAGGGGTGTACACTTTGATTTATTCACGATCATCAGTGAACATCTAATGTAGGACACGTAGCTCTCCAAGGCTGACAAAATCCCATTTTCATTTTCAAGGTATCGAGATGTACTTGGCTTCATGAACATTGCTTCATGTTTTATGTTCAGGTGCAGGGGAAAAGAACCTCCAAACATTGAAAAACCCAAAACCATATTATATGAGCAAACTAGAGCATGCCTTGCTGTTTAATAACCCATGTGCTTAGGGGGAATTACAGCAAGACAGGTTACCAGTTCCCTGCTGGAAGCACCAGAAGCACACATTTAAAAATTGTGTTTTACCATGTAGCAAGGTAGGAAGCCAGGCCAGGAATGCAGCTTGGGTTTTTGAGGAGCACAGGAGGTCTGTGGAAGCAGATGAAGGAGAGGAACACCCATGGTGCTGAGACCACATTCCTGTTGCCTTCAAGGCAAAATGTTACATTGGAGGATAAGACCTGTGCAAGCAACATTTGCGCTTCAATTCCATCAAAGCTGTTTACATTTTTATGACCTTGTCTGATACTCTCTTTCTGTCCCTGCTTCGCAGGCCCAGCTCCTACAGAAGCAATTCCTGCTTAGAGCATTTTTATAATACTTTCATCCTCTTTCTCTTTTTCAGTTTATATGCTATTTTCCTCCACTTTTCCTTTTCTTTCTGTCTTTTCTGATATACCTCTCAGTTGCTTTTATTTTCCTAGCTTTCACCTCTGTGTGGTGTACTTGCTTTTTAGTTGTTTTCATGCCAGCAACAAACAGATGTTCTTTATCCTCCTCCTCCTCTTTCTCCTGCACTTTTCTTGTATACTCCTTTCTCCTCCCCTATGCTGGAAATTGAGTTTTTCCTTTTTTTGTTTCAGTCAGCTGAATGTTAGCATGGCCAAATAATTTGAACTTAGAAGTGGGGTGGCAGTAAATTAGACTGTTATACAGACTGATGAGGAGCAGCAGGTATAGTTGTACTGTTAAAGCCTATGTAAGAGACACACTATGAGAATATTAAAGGCAGCAGTACCAGGACTTTAAAAATGCTCTGAACCTCTTATTTACATCATCCGTTTCTTTGAAAAACACTGGGTGCTGATAATTTTTATTCTGAATGCAATATGAGTTCTGTAATTTGCATGCTTTATTAAAAGGACTTGCTGTCCCATGGAGGTCCCATTTACATTTTTTCCCATATTTCTTAAGGAGAGAATCAAATGCTAAAAAAAGATACACAGAGAAGTATGTCAGTCAGGTATAAACATGCATAGAAACTCCCAGAAAAGGGGAAAACTTTCCAGATTGTACTGTTGTTCAGCCTAACTTAATAATTCCAGGAAATAAGCTTTATCAGAGTGAGTTTCTGTCTTCTGCAGCAAGAAACATCCCCCATGTTGAATAGAATGTGATAAACATGAAATCAGTTGGACAGTTTAGTGGCCCTGACTGACTTTGAATTGGAGCAATCCCTCTGCAGGCTCAGCATCACTCAGAAGCAGATGCTGGTGTAGGAGCTTGAGGGAATTCTTCTCATCCATCTGCTACCAAAAGGAAATTTGAGAAGAAGACACAGCAGGCTACATGTGGCATGCTTATTCTTTATCTTCTCATATTAATTATGTGAGTCTACAAGATATATGACAATCTGGTTACTTTCTTAATCAGTTGTGGGAGCTATTTAAATCTCTTTGCTTTTGAAATCAACATAGATAAGTGTAGTCACTGAAGAAAAGATTTATTTCTTCCAATTTCCTCCAGCATCCTATCACCACCCCATCTCATCATAGCTCACAATAGCTGATGTTGTCCAGACAATAACTGCATTTTCTGCTTTCAAGTTTCAGCTAAAGAGCACTGCTTATCCAGAAAGGGCAATTTTTCACACAAATTGTATTAGAAAATCTCTAGATTTTCAGATTTTCCAAAACTTGAAGTGTTGCTGCATACTACAGCTGATAATATTTTAGTATACATCTCATAATAGTAGAAATTGAGATAAGCTACATGAGAATGACAGGTTTAAATTAGAAACTGTGTTTAGGATTAGCACTGAAGTTCTTAATTGAGAATGTGGCTGTAATATCCAAACATCAGAAGGAATAAATGAAGATCTAATATCTGTACATTAAAAAAAAATGGACCTGAATTCTGAATTTTTAAAGATTAAATTTCACAGTAGTGAGTTTATTAAATATAAAAGTAGTCAGCTGTTTTCTCCATCAGAACTTCCTACTGATGGCTTGTATATATAAATACTTTCTTTTATGGGTATAAAATGCTTATTTTAATGGACATCTATGTCACTCTTGACTAATTGCCTCCCTGACCTGGCTTGGAGTTCTGGCTGGGGAGAGTCCTCTTAGCCTGTGTTTGCCTTGCCTAGATCATTGCTTAGGTTTATTGTGTCCTATGGCATTTGTAGACCTCTGTCTAATTAATCTCAGTGGAACAGAATTGAGGATCTCCAAAACTTGCATCCAGGAAGTGGCAGAGAGGAAAAGAAGAGGTGATGGTTACAAACAAACATGGTTTCTGTTGTGTTTGAATAATGTGGGGCAAAAAAGGCAGCAGACTAGTTACTTGAGCCCCCTGTCATTTGCCAGCCAACATAGCCAGCCTGTCCTTGGGATAAAAAATGCTTTACTAAGTGTATTCAAAGCAACTGCTTTCTACAAGAATGTCAGAATATATTTGGTGCCTTGGAACAGGCATAGCACCAGCTCCCTGAGATGTAGATTCTGGCTTTACATAGTTCACTGTCTTACCCCAAAGATACTTGTCTGGAGCTATTCTAATGGGTTAAGAAAAAGTGCAGTACTTTGGTGACAATATTCTCCTTTTTGTGCTTAAGCATGGATCTAGTCTGTTGTGCTTTATTAAGAAAAGCAACAGTTTATCCACTAGGTAGTATTCTTTGAAAAACTCTTCTCTGCAAGAAGATCACCTCCCAAATATCCACAATCATTCACAGCCTCTGTTTTTCTCTGCAGATTGGGGCTACAAGGTACTGGTTTAAATTGTGAGAGCATAACTTGAAGTCATGTAGAGAATGCTTGGTTTTGTTTCCTCTTGCTAAGCTAGATTGTTAAATCTTGCCACCCAATTACCTTTACTATTTAAGTTCTGCTGAGGAAGCTAAGCATAAGCAAAATAAAACAGGATCATCTGGTTCTTCTTTGCATAGAGGTAACTTGTTAAAACCACATCACACAAAAAATTAGGTTCAATAAATAGTAGCTAAAACCAGACTTTTTTTCTTGCTTTGATAAAAGTGTACAGATTTTTCAGTTTCTAATTTTAGCTCTATGGTGTACAATAAATATCCTGAATGCTTTATTTAATTTTTTTTTGGGTGGAGGAGACATAGTTAATGTCATGTGTTCTTATTAAAAAATCAGCAATTGAGAGATGCTTATGATTTCCTTGAGTGTTAAGTGTGTGTTTGCAGTGTTGCAATCTTCTGGGGTCTTATAAATGTGTGAAGAAAATAAAGAATTGATTGTGACTCAGTCCCATGTCAGTTCAGAGGATCTCAAGGCATTTATTGCATAGAATTACTAATAAATGTAATGAGCTGTTCAAGTTTACTTTGTGGCCTTCTAAGATTTTTTTTTATGCTTTGTTTTCTTTGCCTGTGTGGGTTTGTTTTACATTATCCTTGCACTGTATAGCTGAACTTTGGCCTTTCTGTAACATATTTTGTAAGTAAGTAGTCTTAACTGGCATGTCTTCCTTTAAGGACTCTAAATGTATTGTGTAGATTATAATGTCAACATTTTTGCAGGAAATATAAAACTGATGAATATCTGAATAAATTTATTTTAACAGTGTTTTTGACCATAGATTCTAATGGTGCAGTGGGTGCATACATGTCTAATGTGTAGTAGTAACACAGAATCCAGATAAATCAGTAGCTGACAGGATCCTTGAATATGTTCTAAGTAAAGCTTTTCATTAGTTAAATGAATGGCTTGAGAAATTGAGAAATGTCAATTCATGCACTATTGTAGCAAACTTTTGCCTCTGAACACTGTAAAATACTATGTGGAAATTATTCTTTTTCCACTGCCTGCTTTGCTTTTCTTTTTGGATCCAAGAACCACAAATAAGCAGAGTTCTTAACAGCATGTTGAAGCTCTGGAGAGCGCCTGTGGCAGGGCTGAGGACAGGTGTGTCTGGGCAGATGGGCAGTGCCAAACCAGAGCAGTGCAGTGCTGCTGAGGGAGCTGTACCTTATTTTCCCTGTAAATACCAGAGACCCTACTGGACCAAAACTGTTGAACAGTTGTCTCAGTAAGATTTTTTTCTTTAATGAAAGATACATTCAGGATTGTACATGTAGCCCAGAGAGTATGTGTTGTTTCTCTCGGTTTTCATTTCATTTTCTCTCAATTTTCATTTCAAACTTCTTGCATTAGATCTCAGTTCTTTGTCTCTGCTCATTGTTTGAGCGGGGAGCTGAGTCCAGGAGACTTGTTTTTACATGTAAAGAAGAATGAAGAGCTTGCTTTGCACCTCTCTTAAACTTTTCACTCAGTCGCTGGAAGCCCACATGGACAAGATGCAGGAATTGCATCCCTATGTATCAATGGATAATAGTGATAAGTAAATGGTACTGATAACAGCTAAAACAAATCATCATGACTCCTACTACATTATCAAATTCCTGCCAGCAAATGTGAGCAAAACTGTGTAAAAATGAGGGAGAAAGCAGATATACCACCCTGCGTCCTTTGGGCAGTCAAATTGCTGGCATGTTAGAATATGGATATAGGTCACTTCATGTATAGGAGTCCTTGTGGTGCCATTGTGGTGCCTTGTTTATACAATCTCATTGAAAATACTGCATTACAGCTAAAACTGAACATTTTAATGAGGGTGTACTGGTTCACAGAGGCTGCAGTGCGTTCTGCTGGCTACTTCATCAAACAGGCAATAGACAAAAATGCCTTTATGCTCTGGTCCTGTACTTACATGCCTGAGTTAAACATGTCCATAAGTGTTTGTGTGATGAGAGCTTACATCAACAAGTTTCCCTCTGCAGTGCTTGACCTGTGTTTTTTATTGTAGAGAGAAGTAAAAAGGAGCTCAGTTTCCCAATGGATTTGGAAAACAGATGACTATCTCAGGATCTTCACGAGTTGTGAGCTGGTCCTGATACTTGAAATAGTGAGGCAGGGCTGGTCTTCTGTAACATGGTGCTCCAAGGAAAGACTGGGCCCAATGTTTTTACCCCCTGGTTGTTTTGATTTCCTGAGCTTCTCAGGGTTTATAGTCTAGATCCCATCTATTCTGTCCCCTCTTCCTTTGCTCCCCTGGCTGATTTTCTCACTTCTGAAGTTCTGAAACTCCTCCCAGGTTTTCACCTCAAGTGTCAGGTTCTGGAACTGCCTCTTCATCAAGTGCTTAGCTGGTGACAATAGCTGGCTAGGAGACTAATTCATGAGTTAACTTCTCTGTGCTCTAAACACTGGCATCAGCTCAACATAACTGTGTATTTTTTATTTTACCCATGGACAAATTAGCTAATGTGCAGCAGCACAAAATGGATCTTCAAAAAGAGAAGACATGAAATAGTTCACTTGGACAGCTTATAAGCAGCATATAACCCAGAATAGTATTGATAAAACTGCTCAGATTTGGGATTGTGATTGTAGCTATATGAACACTTAAAATTGTCAATAAAGATTTTGAAGCAGTTTTGAGTTCATGGACCCCTCCCTTTCACTTGATTAACCAGTGATTTACACATATATAATGACTTTAACTGACTTACAGGGTAATTTATGTCACAATGTGCATGATATATGGATCTAAATAGACTAAAGAGAAGAGAAAAGGAACCATCTGTTCTCTAGAAAATTGCTTTCAGAGGCACTCAAGAACTGTTTGAAAAATTTGTTTAGAAAGCCAAGAGTAAATTTCCTAAATTTTCTGTTCTTTCTGGATGGCATTCTCATTGGGTACATATTGCCCAGGAAAAAAGGTTAGGAACTTCAATTTTTAAACTTTGGTTAGTCTTCGTAAGTCTTTCTAGGTCTTTCAAAAGGCTTTATTTTTATGAACCTATATAGTGGGTTTTGTCCTGATCTTCCCAGTGCTCATGCAATATTGTTTTTTGCAGCTACAGGATGGATATGGAGATCCCAACACCCCAACGTCCAAGTTCAAACATGAAAATGAGAGTGTCATTTCTTGGGAGCAGCAGGGTTACATTTAGGACAGGTGTTTAAAAGCAGACTTACCTACATATCCAGTAGGTTTTGTAAACATAATTTCCTTGTGCCCCTCTCTTATGCTACATGAAAAAGTTAATGACCATAAGGAAAACACTTCTGCATATTCTTAAATTTATACATGTGAACTTCTTCAATAGGACGACTCATGCGTACAGATTTACATAAATGCACAGGCATTTGTGGGATCAGGGCTTGACTTGTAGGATCCCTCTTCTACCTGATAGGGAAAAATCCTGGAGGTTAGGTATGTGCAGCAGTGCTAGTGGATTGTTGTGTGCTCCAGAAACTCTAGACAGCAACTGCAAAAGCAGTTGGAAAGTCTCTCGTGCTCCTCCTTTTCTTTGTTGGATTTTGGTTTCAAGTTTTAAAACTGGTTTTTAAAAAATTATCTATTTATTTGTTTTTAATACCGTTGCTTTGTAAATTAAATATACCTGTAGCAAGCTCAGTATTTAACAGCACAATGGAGAATAGACTCCCGATCTAGGGCACTTTCAAAAATTCAACCTCTGCCGGACCCTTCACTCGTGGTGTCTCCTGAAGCACTTCTTTGTCAAGTGTAGACACAAAACCCGCTCCTCAACCTGACGCCCGCGGGAGCGGAGCCGGCGCAGCCCGCAGGGGTCAGTGCTGCTGCGGTGACCGGGGCCGCGGCCGCCGGGACGGGCAGCGGTGCCCAGCGGCGACGGGGACAATCGAGGGGCGCGGGCTGGGGCAGGGACCATCGCTCCCGCCCCAGGGCAGAGGGCAGCGAGGGCCCGACCCCGGACCTGGAACGCCGGTGCCGTGCCATGATGCGGCGCGGTGCCGGTGCCGGTGCCAGGCAGGTACCATCCGCCGCTCTCCGCCCCAAAGGCGCCCCGGGGGAGTCCTGCCCGGCGGCCGGCAGGAGGCGGCCGGCACTGCCCGGCCGCCGGGTCTCTCTTCCCTCCATCCCTCCGCCCCCGACGGGGAGGAGGCGAGCGCTGCCGGCGCCCCCCCCGCAGGGCCGCGGGCAGCCGGGGGGAGCAGCCCAGCGCCGGCCGGGCACTGTCACCGCCTCGCTCTGCCCGCAGGGTCCACGGCCGGAGGTAACGCGCTGGCCGGGCGGGGACCACCCCCACGCCCCGGCTGCGGCGGCGGAGAGCGCTCCCCCGGCCCCTCTCCTGCACACAAAGGGGAGGCGCGGAATCGTGCGCGGACGGGGCGGAGGACGAGGCGGGTGGGCGGCTCGGTACCTCCCCGGGGCGGCAGCGGCGGGGGAGCCGCCGTGACAACCGGGCGCGGGCAAGGATCCTGGGATCCTTCCTAAGGAAGCCGCTGGTCTTTTTCTCTCCTTTCCCGGCAGAGAGAGCCCGGCAGCCCCGTCCAGGCTGTTCCGCGGGATGGCGGCGGGCCGCCCCTCGGGGCTGGGCGCTGCGCCCTAGCAGCTCCTGGGCTCCATCCGCGCAGCCGGGCGCGGAGCCGGGCGCGGCCCAGACCCGGCTGCGCCTCAGTCCCTCTCCGCCGCCGCCCGAGGCTCTTTTCGCCTCCCCGCCCCGTCTCCGGCCATCGCAGCAGGCATGGGCTGTTTCTGCGCGGTCCCGGAGGAATTTTACTGCGAAGTTTTGCTCCTGGACGAGTCCAAGCTGACCCTGACCACACAGCAGCAGGGCATCAAGGTAAGGACGCCGGCCGGGCTGCCGAAGAGCGTTGCGGGAGAGCCCGCGGGGCAGCCCGGCGGCGGCTCCCTCCCGACTGCGCTGCGGTAGCCGGGAAGGTAGCAGCTGCAGAAAAAAGGGGTTTCGGGAAGCGAAGGAAAAACGTCGTAACTTTGCTTAAGGTCGGGCAAAGGACAGATGGATCAGGGTGACGCGCGCTGGTGGGGCAGACGTGGCTCTGGAAGGCTTCACATCGAGTGGCTTAAAGCGCGCAGGTGCCGACCACCCCGTGGCACTCGGGACGCTCGGCGCAGAGGTATTGTTCTGTACCTGCCAGAGCAAAAAAAGAGAAGGCGGCGGTGTGCACGGAGTGTTGCGCACCCCTGTTGAGTCATTCCCCGCTCCCTCTGTCTTTGGCCGTGCCCGCCCTGGGACGCGCTCACCCCAGGAAAAGGCCGGGGTTAGCGGTGCGGGGCGGGCGCGCAGCAGCTCCCGAACGCAGGGGTGAAGGTCCAGCCGCCTCCCCAGCCCGGTGTCCCGTCGCCCGGCCGGTGGGAGCAGCTTCTGCGGCGCTGCAGCACGCTCGGCGTGGATGAACTCTTCAAAGTATTCATATGCCAAGCGGTAATGAGCCCTGACAGAGCTTGTGAAAACTGAGATTTTTCTAAAGGCCCTTAACTTAGTCCTGTTTGGTTAAGCCTGATGACAGCTGATAGCATGTTGCAGACACTTGAAGTCCTTGTTCAAAGAGCAAAGAGCCGGGGACATGAATTTATTAGCAATGTAAGAACGTGGTTTCAGCGTTAGATTGTTGGATCAGGGAAAAAAAAAAAAAACAAAACCAAAAAAAACACCCAAAACACAATCAAAGAAAGAAATTAATCCTTCTAAAATTTATTGTTAGAAAGGGCTGACCAACTTTACCTACGACATCCAAAGAATAAAATTCTGTATGCCTTTATGTTTTAGCTTGAATGATTGAAGCTTGGTGAAGCAACTAGGGAAAGGACAATCTGAAGATTGGTGGTGAAGAGAGGGAGTTTACATTTAACAATATATTTTCAACCATAAACAGTGGTATTACCAGGGCTACATGTATTCAGAATTGTCAAGCTTTGCTGAATCAACTGCCTTCAGATAGGCACATAAATCCATGCTTAGCACAGAGGAGTAAGCAAATCATGGTGATGCTGGAATTCAGTATCTGTGTAGGGTCTTTGAAGTCTAAGTTTAGACACTTCTGAAAGAACTTACCTTTCTATGTGCAGATGTGGGTGTGTATGTCATGCATGCTTTTGTGCAGTCAATGTACAGTTGCAGAAGTATGTTAAAAGTGTAATCTGCAAAGATAGTCCTATGAAGTGAAAGTGAAGGGTTTGTGCAGTGTCTAATAAAAATTAATGTCCCATGGGAAAGAAAGAGTATGAAGATGTAACTTTTTTTCCAAGAATGCATGACTTGCTGTGTTGGGAACTGTCTAGTTGTTTTCTTCTTAGTTTAACATGAGGGTGTGTTTTCCTGCCATTCTTAGTGTGATCTAAATGTGCTATAATGCTGAATATTTCATCCCTTCTACCTGCTCCTTCTCTGTCTTGAACCCACCCAGTCATGGAATCAGTTGGAACAGTGTGTGGATCTGACAAGAAAAGTAGTAGTTCGTTAACATTTTGGCATAGGCACTCACACCGCACAGGAGCAAACCTTAGGGAAGGGAGAATCTCCCTTTTTGTAGCAGCCTGTTTTCTGTGTTTTCTTTTTCTTTCCTTTATTTTAAGATAAAGTTTGTGCATGGTGAAGCCCAGTGCTGTAGCTCCATAAGCCTTTGAAAACCCAAAGTGATGAACTGCAGAGCTCTCTCCCAAACAGTGTTTTCCACCGTGGTGTCTTCCCCTGCCTTTGTACCCGCACAAGTGCTTGTGCAGCTGTGCATAAAAGAGCAGCTCCTGTTCAGCTGAAGGGAGGCCACTGGTTTGCCTTTTGCTGGGTGAGCCTTCAGCTGGACCTTTGTGCCCTAGTCCACTTCGCAGCTGGAGGATGGCAGAAATGGCTTTCAACTCAGTCCTGGCTTCTGTTATTTTCAACTACTCAGGGGACATTCGTGTTGGTATTATTCTACAGCTTTCCAGAGATGTTATATTATTAATTCTTAGTGAAACAGAACATAATATTTGTCATATTCTGTCATACTTTGTCATTTGGCACTTTAACCTTGAAATACAAATGTTTTATATAAAATCTTTTTAAATGTACTCATGTAAATGCAGAGACTTTTATTTTTTTTTTTTTAATTGGTGTTTCAGCTTTGGCACCTGGGTATAATTTGTAAAAGTTCATATGTGTTTCATTTGGAAACAACATTTTTTTAAAAACCATTACCTTAAAACTACAGATTCTGGATGGGATCTTCCTTTTGTCATCTTCCCTTTTAATTTGGTTCAGAGATACATGGGAAGCAAGCTTTTGGTACTCTTTCACAGATCTTGAATTGTTACAGGAGCAGGATTTTTAAATGGTTGTACAAGCAACTTTGTTCTCTTATTTTCCCCCAAGCAGATGCACATCTGTTAGAAATAAAAACCACAGCTCAACAGCTTTTGGCTATCTATGTACTTGCTTGATATTAGTAGATATAATCCTGCTTGCTTTGAAGGGTGAAAGACAGTGCCCTGTAGGAATCCGAGGCAAATTTGTTTCTTCAGGGACTTGGATATGAAGTAGATACTTGTGTCCAGAGAGTTTTGAGGATGCATTGCTTAGTTTGTGTAGTGGTTATTTCTGACTTGTTATGCTTGGCAGCAACTCTACTCATCAAAACATGACATTTTAAAATTACAATTTCATTGATGCATTCTTCATACTACAGTGGGCTTCAAATTGTACTTCACATTGAAACAACAAGCAGAGGTGACAAGACTGAGACTTTGAGTGCAATTTAGGGGTACTTGTCTCTGTGGACTTCAAAAAGCTTGCTAGGGAAAGGGAAGGATTAGTTTTTTCTGGCTTCCAAGTGGGGAAGCTGAGATGGAAAGAGGTCAAGTGGCTTTTTCAAGGTCATACAACAAGGAAACAATTTCCCTTTGCTATTAGGGTGACAGCAACTGACCATTCTGCCGCGGGCTGTGCTTTCTGGAGGGGTTTGTGAGGAACACTTCCTCAAACTGATTTTTGCTTCTCAGTTTTTTTCTTGTGTGTGATTTTTGTTTTTTTAACTGTTATCAGCGCTGCGTTGCTGTTCTCCCTTTCTCTCTTTGTGGTTTAAGGTTAGAGAACTGCTCTATGAAAATGTATAAGCTGGCTTTCCAGCACTGCGGCTTAGAGGAGGCTGATAAGAGTTAGGTAATAAGGAAAGGCCATCAGGTGTCTCATAATATTAATTTTTATGTTTCCTTATAGTATATTAACAGAGATATTCTGGAGTACATGCATTGAGATGAAAAGTGATGGCAATTGTTAGTCCCAGCAATTTTGGGATGGAAGAGGCTATTCACCACATTCTTGTACAGTTTGTCTAGTCAAGGTATATGGCCTCAAATGGGGACAGCTTTTCCTCTTAAAAGGGTGTTCAAGTTTCCAGTTAGGAAATGGATTTTTGCTAAAGATATGATAAGAATCAGCTGCCAGCTGAAAAATAATCACTTGTCCAGGACTGCTACTTTGTCTTCTCTTCACACAGACTAAACAATAACTTAGGTATTTTTATGATACAGTAACAGTTGTAGTTCATATGTTGATGTCACAAGACATGTCAGTGGTCTTTTGACATGATACCTAACTGAGGGGTTGTGGGCATTACATATTTTGGCTGTGTTAAGAACTGGGCTAATTGTCCTTGTAAACAGTGGTGTGCCTTATTGTACAAGCTTGTTTTTGGAGGTTAAGGGAAACTTCTGTGGGTCCTTAAAAATAATGCCTTGAAACCTATTGGTGATCAGCTGTTTCATAAAGAGTGTTCATCTTGTTATGTGTATGTTACAGGAATCTAAGAACCCTTTTTTTTCCCCCCTCAAAAATAGTATTTAAGGAAGATTTTCTTTTTCCCCTGAAGAAGCTAAAAATGATATGAAGCATCTCTATCTCATGTTTGCATCTCTTTGGCTGGAACAAAGATTTCAAAGAAAATATTAGCTACTTCCGCAGTGAAGAAGTTCTCTAATTAATCTTAAGCCATCTGGTCATTGCACTTTTGAAGTCCTCCTTGAAATTCCTCTCTGAGCACAATTTTTATGTTCTGTTTAGATTGACATGTATGATGGGCCAACAGCAGTATTGCATTAGAAGAGAAGTGATGATACACAAGGTCTTCCTGGGAGAAGATGTTCTGTAATATTATTTTATTAGGTGGTACCATTTATCGCTGGTGGCCGGTGATATTATGGCCATCATACCACTTACTTGATGATTTACCGAGAATTTAGCAAAAGGATAGTTTAAAAACACCCCCAAACCCTTGCCTCAAAAAAAAAAAAACAAAACAAAACAAAAAAAACACCAACAAAACAAACAAAACAAAACAAAACAAAAACCAAAAAAAAAAAAAAAACCAAAAAAACCAAAGCAAAGAAACGAACCTGAAATAGAGAGTGACTGATATTATTAGTAACTGTGTTAAATAACTGGATATGTAAAAAGCATGAGTGGGGTTCATCAGAATATTATACATATTGTGCAGATACTTACGGAATAATTGACAAAAGGATTCAGTATGATCTATAGAAGTAGGTAAACACACAATTTCTTAGAAAGTTTTCTGTGGATTATTCTGGTATTTTTCCTTTTTTTTTTTTTTTTTTTGTTTTTTTTTTTGTTGGTTTTTTTTTCTTTTTTTTTGTTTTTTTTTGTTTTGTTTTGTTTTGTTTTTGTTTTGTTTTGTTTTTTTTTTTTTTTTTGTCCCCAGTAGCAGTTCCAGACTTCATGTCTTTACAATACAGTGTATACAGAAAATATGGGGTGCACTTTCACATCAAGCTATTTTAGCTATAGGTACACCAAGGAGTCAGTCTGGGAATGATAGGGATCTATTTTTTTTTCCCATTGAAAATGCTTAATGAATGCATTTGATAGCAGGAAATAAAATCCTATGAATAGAAAGAACTTATATTGTGTTAATTGTTTTTAATTGAGAGTTAGCATTAAAATCAAATTGGTAGTCATTTACTGTGAATATGGAATGTATTCTTTATGAAAGTGATTTCTGCTGGTTTATTCTTTTACATTTTACTAGGAAAGGAAAGCATCTTTTTTGTGAGAAATTTTTAAAATTTTCTAGTTACACTACTTCAGAAATCTGAGAAATCTTTTTAGGTAGATTGCAGTTGCTTTCTACCTATGGTAGTTCACCACCTACAGGAATTACTAAACTGAAATATGAAAGTTCAAGCATATTTAATCATATTTTCCTCTGCCCTCTTTGGTATTGATTAATAAAGAAATAATTAATTGATTAATATTTCAAGGCAGGTTCTTCTTGATATTCTGCATATTGATTTGAAAAGAATAGTTAATAAAAAGTGAATTGATTAAAAGGACACAATCTCAGTCTCGTTTCAACCTTGTAATATATCTTCTTTATAAAGCAACAGTTCTTGTTATGTGTACGTATTTTCATAGCAGCAGGAAAATTACACAGACAATATCATCAAGTTCCAAGTGTAATAAATACTCATTTTCTTCTTTAATGCTGTTGACACCATACATCTAAGGATTGTCTGTAGCAAGAGCAATAGAAAAAATGTTAACAAAAAAGTAAGTTATTGATAATCCCTTCCATATCAGAAAGGTGCTGGTGCTTCTTAAATTTCCGTTATGGGTGTAAAATGGTTGTCTGATTGCACACTGGGGACCAGATGGTTTATATGAAATTTTGAACTATTTCAGTCCTTTAAAAATGGACTGAAATAGTGCACAATTCTAGTTGACAGAGAATGAAAGGAACAAAATGGCTAATGAGCATTGCTATTAACTGCTCCACAAAAATTTGTGTCACAAATTTGAAATAGATTACTAATTTCACCAGTATCTTTACAGATGAGGCCAACAATCTTGAATACTCCACGAAATAACCATAAAATAAATGAACGATGAAACACTTTATTTTCCTTAGGTTCACTTAACTAAATTAATGAAACCAGCATGACAACAAGAAGGAAATCCATTAACTTCTAAATAGAGTTATGTCTTAGTCAACCTGAGGCTTGAGCAATAATATTATCAGAGGTGTCTGTTCTTCTGTTTTCATTGAGCAGTAATTTCATAATAGGACTGGGGCAAATGCGAGCTGTGTGAAGCTGCTTTTTTATTGTACAGTTTTTGGTTTATGTAATTTGGATTGAGCATTTAGTATATTAAAATATTTAGTATAGTTAAGTATCATCTCTTGATATTTAAGTTCCTGAGAATTCAGAACTAAAATTCAGCTGCAGAATTGCAGTCCTTTCCCTCAAAGAAGAAAATTGCTAAAAATCATCACATGATATGAGGAGAAATCTTGAAGAGACTGAATTGAAAAGGTATTTAATAAAGAGAATGTTTCTAGAAGCTAAAATTTTGTGTCACTTCATGCTGTAAAAATATCTGTTTTCAACATGATATTGAACATGTAGGAGAAAAAGAGAAATTATGTATTGGTCATGTTGCATCATTATTAATATCTGTATTTTTGCTAGAAAGATGAGAGATGACTTGCCAGTCTTTTAATTTTTTTTAAAATTTATTTTCCTGAAGGAGATTTAATTTTGTAATGATAGATCAGCTATATTACCTTCACATTTTTCACAACTGATATATTTGCAAGTGAATAATCACATTTCAGTATCTGGGTATAATTTTGCAAACTGCATTTTTAAGTGCTCATTTTAGATGCTGCTTTTTGATCAGATCTTGTGCTTGCTGCATACCTATTTAATTGCAGAGTTTAAAATGAAGGTTGTCATTTCAGTATTGATTGAACTTTTGTTCCCACTTCTTCGTTGCATCCTGAGTTGTGGATGGCTGAACACTGCGGGCACTAAGGTCAAAAGGCCATGCTCGAGGTCAACCCATGCTATTATTCAGAAGTGGAAAACCAATAGAAACATTGCAAAATGAGAGCTCTGCTCCTTTGGTTTTGCTGCAGCATGAAGTGGGGAACCTGCCTGTTTTGCCAAGTGGGAAACACGCTTTATCTGCTCTTCTTGGCTTGTGACCACAAACACTGATTTCTTTAAATGGAAGAGACCTTTTGTGAATGGTAATTCTAGCAGTACCTTTCCAGAGTCAGGAAAAAGACACCTCAGAACTTCCTTTGAATTGATATACAAATTGTCTTTATTGAAAGTAACAACCAAAATTTAATATACCTGCATAGGCATTTTTTATCATTCTAGATGGAAATCCCTATTGGGCTGAATGTACCATTAACCTATGGTTTAACATAACTAGGGTAGTTATGTTAAAGCTTGGTTGTTAGAGGCCTCAGAGGTCTGTAAAGATTCCTTTTTAAGAAGCCTTTCTTTCCTCTTGCCCCTCATGATTTCTTTTTAATTCTGTCTTGGTGCGAAGGAAGTGCATGCAAATGGAAAACTCTCCTTCTTGTCAGGAGTTTGCATTAGTTATGCTTGGTAAGAGCAAGCGTAAGACTTTATATTCAGTGAAATTCAGCTGCTCCTGCTTACATATAAAATAAATAATAAAGTCATTACAGTAATGGGTAGTTACTAATGTGAAGGAAAAGTGGATCTAATTTGTATGGGTGATGTACTTATTTATTCATCAATATTTACATTTTAAACTCTGCAGGATTACAACTGGCTGACCATAAAGCAGAGAAGAAGGCAATCTATCTTCCGGTAGTTCTTGAAGTTTTGGGTATGTAGGTAAAATCTCTTTGTTGCTGAGTGAGCCAATTTGATAATAAATGGCTCAGCACTTCAGTACTTTTCCTGTGTTCTCAGGAAAGTAAGAACTGAGTGCACTGAAGAATAAATTGTCTTGTTTGTGTGAGAGACAGAATGCCTTTTAGGAATGGAAAGGAAGGACCTTCAGTATCTCAATTCCATGAAAAGAATTTGGACGGCAGAAAATGGCAGTTTCCCTATATAATTAGTGGTAAAATTTGGCATGACTATTAATGTAGGCAAGCGCATGATTTAACACTTTGTAGAACTAAAGGCACTTGATCATCTTGTAGAATTGATCCAGAAGAAAGTTCATCCAAACAAAACCCACTGGGTCTGGTTTTTGTTTTTCTCATACTATATATTTCACTGAAAGTTCTCATTTATGTCTGAGAAGAGGTTATTTGTAGTGTAGTAGGAAAATGTTTTCTATCTATGCTCATTTGTGTGTTATATAGAATATCTAGTTTATTTTATTATTAAACTTTTAAATACGTTAGATATGGGGAAAAAAATTACAGTTCTTGTTTTGGTTCCACAGTTTTATTCAGATTCTCAGTGTCACAGTGTAAAAGAGCTGTGACAAACTTCTTTCCTATTTGGTAGATGAATGGTAGCTGGAAGGAATGTAATTGGGTTTTGTTCTTTTCCCCCCTTACAATACCAGAGCAAGAATTGTCTTTTTAAGAGACTGCATTGAGAACCATAACAGAAAATAAATTTTCTTTTTATGCTGTTTGTGAGTACCACAGGAGACTGGTGGAACTAACAGTTTGGAATTATAAAAATGAGGAGGAATGAATAGGAGACTAATGAGGAGTGAGTTCAGCACTGATTTGGGACTTGAAGCAAATTATTCGATACCCCTTGTGAGAAGAGGTAATCCTACAATGCTGGTGTGACAGGTAACATGGGAGCAGATTCTCCACATCTCTCTGGGGGTGCCTCAAACTGTCTGCAAAACTCACTGTTTTGAAATGAGTTTTGTTTTGTTTGGCCATCACCAGATACAGAAGAATGCTGCACTAGGCTCTGCCTCTGCCCTGATTCTGTGCTGGTGGAGTTTGCTGTGATGTAGAAGGTGGCTGTAATTTATAAGGTGGTGTAATCTCATCACGGCCATCCAAAGGACTGGAAGTCACATGTCAGAACCAAGTGGGACTGGAAGGCCATGACTGCCAGCATTTCTTCAGTATTTGTTCCCACAGAGGAGTCCTCAGATCCTCATTCCCTGTGGTTCCTGTGGCTGTGGGAAGTGAGAAGGATTGCGAGGGGCTTGTTGCAGCCTGACACTTTCAATGCTGCGTCACACAGAGCCCAGACCTCCCCCACAGGGGTCCTTTCAAGTGTGCTTCAGGCTGACAGGCAATCTTTTGTCTATGACATTGATTTGTTTATTTAATATGCCAGAACAAAAGAAAGCTGAATGTCAGACTCTCATAATTCTGATTGTCATACCATGACTGTAAGGGGTGGGTGATATGTATTGGGGTGCCTTGGAGGGACGAGACTGCAAATAATCCTGAAAGCTGTACCTGGATTTCCCTTCAGAGCAAATTAGGACACCGCAGGAGGGACCACAGGAGAGAAGTAGCTTAAGTTCAGTAGTGGTGACTGGGAGAAAAAGTTCTTGGGCAAATGAAGGAGAGTTGCAAATGGACAGAATGGTCTTGCAACAAACAAACTTTTTTGTATCACCATTTGCTTTGTGAAAGAAGGGGAGAAAGCCGCAAGCCTTTGTAGAGGAAACTTTTGATGAGGTGTGTGGATGTCCTGACCTGCCCTCAGCTTTTTAGGTTTAATTTCCATTGGCTACTTTGAGTAGGGGAGGAGGAACTGGGGAGGGGAGGAAAAGGAGAGGGGAGGAGGAAAAACATTAAAAATGTTTTTTTAGTAATATTTTCAGGATGGAATAAAGCCGTCATGTTCAAAAGATCAAATATTTTGAAGTGATATCCCCCTTCAGCTGTATTCTTCCTTCTATTATTTTTTACTTTTTAAAAGTCCCATAATTTCTTTTTGTGTACAACACCTAAGTTGGCTGAACACTTCAGTTCTCTTTTCAGTGTGTGTGTCCTTCTTCTGGAACATAGCAAACTCTAAAGTTGTGGGAAACAAAAGCTTCTGGTATCGTTCAAAGGGTATCTACCACATTTATTCTGGGTTTTTTGAGAAGCCATTTTTTCTTAACAAGTGCATTTCTGTTGACAAATTATAATGCCTTTAAAATCACCTCTGACTGAACCATTTTTTTCCAAAAATGGAGAGTATTCTGGAACTCTCCCAATGCTCCAGGTTGGAGCATTTACTAAGAAAATATTCTTGGCCTTGAGGTTCCTTTATCTGTGTCTTCAGTGTCTCAAAGCAGTTCCTGCAAGAGACAATTCTCTTTCTTGGACCACCATTTAGTAATAATGTTTTTTTTTTTTCCCTGTAAAAGCAATAGTGAGTTACCACGGGCTTTCCTGGATTGGAGAATACTTGAAATTTTGTACCTGGTTTTAATTCCAATGTCAATGACATGTGTTTTGGAGTGCTTTGGCACCAACTTCAACAGGAGCCAAATTGAACCCAGTTTTTCTGTGAGCAGGTTCAATTAATAAATAGAAATTTACTGGAAAGAAAAACTGTTATTTCTTGGGTGAAGATGATAGATGTTATTAATGTAAAATAAACATACAAAATTTCTACCTTTTTAACAGAAGTCAAATCTTTTTCTTAATCATCCTTGACCTTTCATCAGATCTTGTATCTGTTTAGAGCATGAAAGCTGTGTTTGTTGTTTCCATGTCTGAATCTTTATTATTTTGTTTCTTTTTTCCTACTTTCCTGGAAAAAATCTACAGAACCAGGTTTCGTGAACTGTCTCCTGAAATCTTTGTTTAAAGGAAAACTGCAATGCTGACCATGATTGTTTATGAAAACAAACTGCTGCTTTGGGAACAGGTGAACAGAAGTAATGACAAAAAAAAAAAAAAAAAAAAGGTTTAATTTTGGTATTACATGTGTGTTTGTCTCCAACAGAAATTGTAGGGGTCTTGGCGAAATGAAGTTGTTTGGGGAGAGGAATCTATAAAATGTCAAAACCAAGATAGTTCTAAGTACTGTTGTTGTTCTAAATCTTTCTTTGCAGTGTTTGTACTTTTGTGAAAGCTGAAAATTTTTCCTAAGGCATGGAAAAGTTCCGGAAGTAGGCAGAAGTCCTGAAGGAAAGCTTGACTTCAGCTTGACATACTGTGTTGAGAGGAAGGTTTCATTGGGAGGGAGTTAAACCACTTCCACTGAGTTGGGTGAAAATGAATCAAACCCAGTTATTTGTTATAGATATATTTTCTTTTTTCTATTTCTTAGTCTGTGTCTCAGATCATGACACTTTCAATTATATTGATATTTATTTATTAATTAAATTAAATTACTTGATTTGTTTATTTATGATAATTTTTTGTTTTGTTAATGAGTTTTAGAAAAATCAGAGTTGAAGATTTGCTGTAGGGCAGCACACAGAAATATTTCTGCTGTGTGTGACATACACACATAGTGTGCTTATAAAACCCTCCCTCCAAGAATATTAGTTTGGAACTTCTCATAGACAAATAGTGCCCCCAAAGAAACTTCAAAATTGAAAGGGTAAGTGACCTTTTTCTTCAGTATTAGTTAATCCTACCATGTGTCTTACCTTGAAGATAATTCAAACCAGACAGATTTTTATGTGCCTGCTGTACTAAGGTATAAGCATTCACTTGAAAAGTTACAAAACTACAAGTTAGTGTTAATTACAGCATTCACCTCTCTTTGAAAGTTACTAAATGTGTGCACTGCCTATCTCCATGCCCAGTTTGAGGTGATTATACTGTGTTTGTATCTAATCCACCAGTGGATTCACACAATTCTATTGAAAGTGGCAGTTTCTTTTCCCTACAGTGGATTAAAGGCTCTTCATCTTAATATGCATTTTTTCCTACCTAATCTAACCACATAGAGCAGATGGACTTGGTATTATTATCTATAAGATGAAGAGCATCTAACATGGTGCTGCTTATTATCTTGTTTTTCAAGCTTGCTGTGATTCATATTCCTTTTCTTGCATACAGAAGGAAAAAGGGATAAGAAAAATCACTTGAACTGAAGAAATTGCAGTGTAATTGAATTTTGAACATTGATTTCTGAGTGTACAGAAAATGAAGTGAAATAATGTACTTGAGCAGCAAATTACAGGAGGTAGGACAGTGTACAGTGCCTTTAAGAAGCAGGTGTTTGCTGTGGAGTTCACTGTGCATACAAATGTGCTCACATTTTGAAGTTGGTTAGGAACAGTTACAGGGGAAGAGGAAACCTGACTGGCCTAATATAGGCTTTTTCTATTCAGTACAGGCTTTAAAAAAGGGGGGACATACAATAATGCAGGGAAAACCTGGGTTTTGTTTGCAGTTTAAAGTCCGAAGCAGGAGGGGAGAACCAGAAGTATGATTTAAAGGAAGTTGCAGTAGTAGTTGTTGAAGCCTTGCACCATTTTCAATCTGGACGGAGGCACTGAACATTTAATTAAACAATGCCTTTGACTCAATTAGCATTCTTAGTACATATAGTTTTAGGTTACTTTTCAAGTGCACAGCTGTTTCCTCCTGCGTAACCTCTGGGAGGGAGGTACACTGTGGTTCCAGGAGCAGAGTGAATTCTGCCCAAAATTCCAGGCCCGAAAAGTTTAAGCATGTCGAACTCAAAGCTGCAAAGGTAGCACATCTGACAAAGGCCTAACAGCTAATTTCACAGTGAGTACTGACCTTATCAAAATCTACCCAGAATCTATTGAACCCCTTTGATCATCCCATCACCTCTGCCAACTGTTGAGCCCTGAAATCTCAAGACTTTCTCTGCATGCAGAAATGGTATTTGACTAACTGGGTCTGCTTTCCTGGGGAAAATAAATTACAGTCCACCTGTAGTCTGTTTGAGTATGCATTATGGTAGTGCTCATGTAACATAGGTTACTCACTTGTGGGCAAAGGAATATATTTGAGAAGGTTAAAACACCTTGAAACATATTTATATGTATAATTATGCTAAAAAGTAGCAGAAACAATATTTTGGTGAAATAATAGACTTATTCAAATGTGTCATAACAGATGATTGTTGTGATCTCTTTTTTTTCCCCTTGATCTACCTCATTTAGATAGAAGGCTGGATCTGCTTAAAAGGACACATTATTTTAAACAAGAATTTGTTCTAGTTTTTGGTTCTTGTTTCAGGGGGGAATTATATCCTCTAATGACACTTGTTTAAGCCAAAATAAGTCAAGTCAGTTGTTGGAGTTTAGTCATCTCACACATGTTCATGCTACAAGAGGAGGAAAGAATACTCTCCTGTGTTGAATTATCTCAAATTTCATTTAAGCAATAATATATCAACACAAATAAAGTGCAGATCAAACAGAAGGAAATTATGCATAATAAAATGAAGAAATTGGAAGGATCTGACCTTGGTGAGGAAGGGCCTGCCAGTTTCAGTGGGAATTATCATGTATCACATAATCATAGGCAGGATTGCAATTGTACACAGAAGACACAGGTGTTTCAGAACTATTTAGGTGCTTGCATAAGAGTCTTTCAAAAGTTAAAGATTGTACTGGGCACTCAGGCAACTCTGAAAACTTCTCAGGACTGAATTACTGGTTACAGAGTAAATATCAGGACAACAGTGTCACTAAGATCGAGGTACTTGGTATATGAGAGCTTGACCCAGGAGCTGAGACCGGGAAGCAGCATCTCAGCTGTATGAGCTGGCATTTTCTTACTCAGTACTAGAAACAGAGTTTCTAGAATTGAGTAAGAAATTCAGTGCTAGAAAAGATAGAGAATTTTATGCTATTGAGGCTGTGGACTTAACAGTTTTAAGGAACAGCTGCTGCTGAGACAAAGAAATGTTTGCCACATAGCAATTCTTCACATGGGAAGATATTAAAACTGTACTTCAAAAGGAAGGTTTGGCTGTCATAGAGTCATTTAGGTGGTGACACTGAGCTGAAAATTCTGTGATTCAGGTTGGTGTGTTACTCTATCTGAAATTCAGTCCCCCAGAGGGATTATAGTATCTAAATATTTTACTTATGTGTAGTATTTGCAGGCCCTGCTGATTCTTTCAAGTTTCTATAGAAAGGTTTGGACATGTGATCAAACTGGTAAGTGTTCAGTCTGGTAGCTGTCCATATGCATGAATAGCAAATATTTAGTAATTCAGTTTATTTTAGATTGCACTAAGAGGATTTAGTTGCATTACCTTTTATTTGCTATTGGCTAAGAGCCTTCACTTGTTGTGGTGGTGGTGGTTCAGCTTTCATATTTGAAGGGCTCTGATTTCTCTGTGAGGTTCAAATCTGCAACGCTTCAGTCTGACTCTTACAGTAGATTTCACTTTGGTGTTTTTGTCAATGCAAAGTCTTGAATTTCTTTCTTGCTTTCATTTGAAATAAACTTTCTGTTGTCATGGTTGCAGAGAGGAGCTCAAAGGCATGAACCCTGCTGACTCCTAAAACCAGTAAGCCTGCATATTTCTGTGTGGAAGCTTGGAACTAAAGCAAGTGCTATGATTTCTTTTCCTCTTGAAGGTAAAGTTGTCATTTCTCAATGGCCAGGATTGCTTCTGTAGAACAGCAAGGACAGGAGGGAATCAGATGAGTAGGATATATAGTCAATGTACAGTGAATTATGAGGGCTTGAGGTCACAATTATGTGGTTTATTCTTTACAGGTTCTCTTAGTGTGATCTGTTTTTGAAAACCCCAACTAAAGGAGCCTCCCAGGAGCTCAGCTGCAGTCCTTTGTTAGTCTTGTAGTAGAAAGCTTTCCCTGACATCTCGTCAGGGTCATGTTTGTTTTCAGTTAATCTGCTTTCATGTTTTCCTGACTTTGGTGGGTCTGTGCACAGAATACATTTGATCCTTAACCTCTTTCCACATGCTTTTTAATAGAACATTAGAAGACTTGATGCTAGGAGATGCTGGAAGCTTTGACTTCGAGCAGAGGAAGACACCCAGGCAATTGTCTGACAGCCAGGGTGGAGGAGGTTACCTGAATATAGAGCATTAAGTTGTGTGCAGACGTCTTCCACCACCATCTTTCCTACTCATGTACCTAAGGAAAATATCAGGATTTGGGTTTGTTTTACCGTAGCTGCTTCTCTCACGCTCAGTGTTTCTGAGTACCCCCAGGATCCTTCATCTTTGTTCCTGCAGTATGTCCTCAGAGTTTTGCAGTTTCCTCTTGCCTTCCTTGAATAGTTCTTCTTGCTCTATTATTTCCTTGCTGGTAGCATCAGTCTGCTAGCCAAAGGCTTGAGATGGCATGTAAATGAGCAGTATGCAGTTCTTGTTTCTACAGCACTTGGGACAATCTGGGCTTCATTTCTCTGCACTTAAAAAAGTGGGAATGGGGAAATGGTTTTTTTTGTTTGTTTGGTTTGTTTCACTATTTTGACTTTATGTTTTGGGAGTCAGGGATTAGTAATTGTATCTTTTACAATCCATACCACAGGGAAACTACAGTATTTTAGCATTCCTTTTTGTGTCTCGTCTCTAAATCATGGTGATTTAAATAAATCACCAAGTAATAAAGCAGAAGGGGCAAGTGGCATGAGGGGAAATAAGCACCGCAGTATGAAACATATATTTTAATTAAAATTGATCTTTTCAGATATAGGACCTTCTACCAGATACAAGTTCTCATACAGTTGTTTTTTAGAAGATCTGAGAGGATCCTGAAGACTGGAAATGTGTTCAAGCAAACACATTTTATTTTATTTTATTTTTCATCTTGCTGGAAAGAGTTTTATCATCCTGTTTCACTTAACAGAGTGTATATGAATAGTAAATGCAATAAATAATTACAGAATACAGTGTAATGTGATAAACTGAAGTCATAATTAATTCATAAAATCTGGGATTTTATTTAAACTAAAAGAAAAAGAGTTGACTTAAAACAAACCCACAAAACAGAAGCAGAGCAAAAAAATATGCAAACAAACCTCACCTACCAGCTCTGCCAACTTCCTGACCCCTCTCCCCTTAAAAAATGCCTACAGCTGTGGACAGATTTGTCTCTGCAGAATTAATTTTGAAATTTAAGTTTGCTGGCTTATGCATCCAATATTTATAATTTCCAGTACACTGTTGCATCCAGTGTGCCTTCTCATTTTTAAATGCTTATATATTTACTTCCCAGAGGTAAACCACACAATTTTAGAAAGATTTTAGAAAATTCATGGTTTTTAGAAAACATATGGTTTTTCGAAGAGCCCTCTGCTTCCAAACATCTAGCAACAGGACAAGAGGACATAGCTTCAATCTGTCTGAGGGTTGGACATCAGGAAGAATTTCTTCATGGAAACATTGTTCAAGCATTGGAATGGACTGTCCAGGGATGTAGTGGAGTCACCATCCCTGGAGGTGTTCAAGAAATGACTGGACAGGACACTAAGTGATACAATCTAGATTGGTCAGAGTTTGGACTTGATAATCTTGGAGATCTTTTCCAACCTAAAAGATTCTGTGATTTCAGGAAGTTCCTTCAAGTGAACTCATTGCTATTTGCATTCTGGTCTCAGGCTTTGAAGAAGCCATTTGTAATAGCTTCTTACTAGATTAGTTCTGACCTTTCGTGTTTGAGAAGTGCTCTGGGGTCTTTGTGGTCATGCTATCATTCTGATAGTGAAGGATTAGACTGAAACTGTAAATGGTATTAACCACCTTTCTTGCCATCTGCTATGCAGGCAGCAAAATCACAGAAACCGAAAAAGTACATTGAATCAATATTTTCCACTGTTGCTGGGTTG
Organism: Vidua macroura; assembly: GCF_024509145.1. NCBI lineage: Eukaryota > Metazoa > Chordata > Aves > Passeriformes > Viduidae > Vidua > Vidua macroura. The sequence goes on along the minus strand of NC_071611.1, from coordinate 71,560,125 downwards.
TGTAACTGAAGGCCTGTAGAACTTTAGTGCATTTCGTGCACAGCATTTGATATTGGTCTCCAATTTGGCACTTGGCTTGCTGGTGTCAGGAACAGCCTGTTTTGAGTTACACACCTGATGCACCTTCTGGGCTAGGGGAGTGGGATAGCAGCACTGGTATTGCAGTTGAATTTTTAACTCTAGCACCTTTTTTTAAGATCCAAGAATCCTGAGTGCAGTAGAAATAGGAATGACACAGCAGAGGTGCTGTCCCTTCCCATTCATGCTTGTTCCAGCCTAGAATTGTTGGTATTTGTAAGTCTGGCTATGGAGACAGGAGGCATGGAGATAGGCCAAGCAGACATTTGTAAAACTCTTAATGCTCAACAAAATTAAGAGGAAAAATGTCTTTGATTAAGAGAGTGATTCTTGAAGTCTATCTTCAAGTCTGATTTACAGCTGCATGTTTCTCCTCTCCTGACTTGTCCCAGCCCTGTGTAAGGTAGCCTGAGGTCTGCTTTAATTTACTCCAGTTGGCAGTGGTCCCTCAGGAGCTGTATGTCACCTGGCCATGGCTAGAACAGGGCTGGTCCCAGCCACTCCCTTTCCTCGCCCTGTCAAGGTGCTGTGGGCAGGTGGGAGCTGGATCTCTTGGATCAAAGCCCACCAGGTCCCCTCCAAGTGAGGAGCCCCCAGCGGGGAACTTGCTGAGACTTTCCTGTTTAAGCTGTGTGGGGTGTAGACAAGGAATTAACCTACTGTCTTCCTTCAGATACCCCCTCATCCGCACAGTGAGAAGTCTAAATGCTGCCATGCAATGCCCTGCAATCTGAAAGACAGGCACAAGGACCTCTGGCTGAAGTCAGTGCATTTTATCAAGGACCTTCTCTAAAGGCACTCTCAGAACAGCTCTGCAGTTTGTTAGTCAGAGGTACTAATGTCTCTTCATCTTTTGCAAAAATGTTACTTGGATGAGCAAAATAGGAGTATTTCAAAGAAAATTTAGTTGCCTTAGTTAATTTACAAAAGATGGGATTATTTTTCATCTTGCTGGAAAGAGTTTTATCATCCTGTTTCACTTAACAGAGTGTATATGAATAGTAAATGCAATAAATAATTACAGAATACAGTGTAACATGATAAACTGAGGTCATAATTCATTCAACCTATTTATTTTTTCTTCCCCCCTCTCCTTTGCATCAGAAATACTTTGATAAATGCTTTTATTAAAAGCATTTATTCTTTCCTCACTTTCTTAATATATGCCATGTTTTAAGAGTTGTTATTAAAAATGTTTGTGCTGAAGTGTAGGAATTGATTCCTTGTCCACAGTAGAACTGTTGTTTCTTTAAATAAAAAGAAAAAGGCACATCCATGGATTATATGCTATCACCAATACATTTTTAGTGTTACTTGCCTGCTCCATGCATTTATTTAACTTTGTGTTTTATAGCTGGGCTCAGTATTGACTTTCATCTCTGTTGATGGCAGATTTAATGCAACCACACATACATTAGGAATTAGGATGTCATTGCAAGAGTTTACAAATAAAAAGTGTTGCTCCAATGCATTGTGCCTGTTCTAAGATCACTGTTTTTTATTACATGGGGAATTATTCCCTGCAGCCTTCTGAACAGGCTTAACATCCATCATAGAAGATGCATCTTAAAATGTGTAATATTGTTTTGACATAATGTTGTCAGATAGCAGAAATATTTTTCCCATATTAACCTTTAACTTCACCTTTATGTTGCAGTAGGCTGTTGTCAGCAAGAAAAAGTTTCACTTTAAAGTTCAGCAGGCTAATTAGCAGACTAAAATTCATTATCTCTCTGGCTTATAGAACCTGAGCGGGTTTGAGATTATAGTGAACAAGAGTGTATTAAATTGCGTAGCTGGAAATCTAAAACCTTGTGTAAATATTGACTGTGAAAATGAATTTTCAGGATTTTTAAGCATCTGGATATGTTCTGTGTAAAGGACCTGTATAGTTTTGTAACTATTTGGTTTTACTGAGTTACTGAAAAGATTAGCCTTAAATAGAATAAAAAAATACATAATGTAAAAATGCCTTTCAAAAAATGTTATATCCTTTATGTAAAAGAGTATACAGTACATAGAAATATAAATGTAATTTATGCTGGGATCTCTCTATCTATGAGTCTACCTAAAAAAGTAATTGAAAGACGAGAGCCTTTTTCCATGAGACTGATGGCTGAAAATGCAAGTGTGCTGAAGAACTGCTGAGCTGCCATTCCTAAAAGTCTGAAAGAGGGCTTTGAACCTCTTGTGAAAGAGCAGAAGGTGCTCAGAATTTTTGTGACTTGGTTGCAATGGGAAGAAATTTAAAGATGTGTTGTCCATGTGATGTACAATATCAGTAACCTTTGCTGACTGAGATGATGTAAATTTAAGGAATTGTAATTGGATCTTTATACAGACAGCTTAGTTAAATGTCACATTTTTCGCAGATTTCAAAAGACTAAAGGTCTTTTATCACTTTTATCACTTTCTCCTCTGTCGAAAAAGACCTTGACAAGGGCCTGGAAAAAATGTGTATGTGTGTGTAATTTTCTTGAGATATTTAGGCAATTTAAAAAACAACATAAATGTTCTAGCAGAACAGGAATTGGTGGTAAAAGTTTCAATACATTGGTGTTCAGTGCCATCTTTTCATTTTATAGGCGATTTCACACACACACATCCCATAATGTTTGCTTCATGTCTCAATCATTTTTGTCAAGAGAACCAATTTAACATGTAAACACAGTATTAACATAAACCCCCAAAATTTAATATATTACCTGATCATGTGAACTCACAGATTTAGCCTACATTTTAAAATCCTAAAAGTAGTGTATTTTTTGAGATTTCTGGGTATATTTTCCTTAAAATGTAAGGCCAGGATTTTCAGGTATGGTTTCCTAGTGGTATATTTCCTATTTTACATGGCTTTGTAGATTTCCATTGACTGCGCACTAAACTTACAGAGTTTGAAAATGGTCCAGGAAATTTTGCCTGAGCATGAGGAGGAACTTCTTCACTGTGCAGTGACTGAGCACTGAATAGACTGCCCAGAGAGGATGTGGAGTCTCCCTCACTAGGGGTATTCTAGAACCTGGGCACAATCCTGGGATGACCCTGCTTGAACAGGGCAGCTGGACCAGATGACCCCATTGTGGCTCCTTCCAGCCTCCACCCTTCTGTGATTCTGTGATTCCAGCTGTGCATTGTTAATGTTGCTGCATTTCCAGGGGTTTCTACCTGTGGTGTGGGACAGCAAGGTGTCAGGGAAAACAGGTCAGTGGAGACAGAGTTGGTTGTCCCAGTGACACAATAGCAGGGAGCAGGAAATCTATGAGCAAAGAGCTCATTTTATTTTGTTTTTCTGAAGGATGTTTGCAGTGCATTGTCTAAGTAGGCCAGGTATGTTTTTGTGCTTTATTTCTGTACACTGCTGTGCTCTGAGCTGAAGTGAGGCCAGACTAGAGAACCTTTGGATATGACCTGAATATTCCCAAAGTTTCTACTAGTACAGTGTTTAGAAGTGTGTTTATAGCTGTTGTCTGGACTTTTAAGTACTTTGTGAGCTTGTGAAGAAAATAGCAGTATTACAGTTCTGGTTCATGACAGGTTTTGTGGAGCATCACTGTGGAAATAATCTGTCTTGACATGACTGTGGGGTGCCAGTCATGGTTTCATAAAGCCAGGTATGCTTCTCACAGTGCCACAAATGAACACAGAATTAGCCAATTTTTAGAAGTGAATAAACAACAAATCTCAACAGCATGTCTGGGTCTGTTTCAAAGAATTTTGGAGATTATGTGTGGTTACCAGCATGTTAGTAACTTTCTGGCAGAGCACTTAAATGTTTTCCTTTATCCCTACTTGGTCCAACTGGGGCTGCTGAAAAGCCTCTGTTTCTAGATCACTTCTCGCAAATTACTCTGCCCTGTATTCTGTTTGTGAATTACCAAGATATCTTATCCTTTCACCTATGTAACAGCAGAAAGCCTTGGAGTAGGCAGGGACTGCAGAAGGCATAGGATTTTTGTCTTGTAGGTGATAAATAGTATGATGGGAATATAAAGCAAATCCAGGCTGTGTTCTGTATACTTCACCTGCCTGGGAGTGTTCTGTAATTAGCCTTACATGCAGTACCCAAAGGGAGGTAAAAATCACATTTTAAAACCAGATATGGATAAACCTGCACAATAAATTGATGCCTGACAGCCAGTTCTCTGAGCTTTTTAGAAGTACACTTTGATTGCCTTTTGGTTCCTATTTCATCCTTGTTCTCTTTTTACCTTTTCCCTTTTATTCTGTTTTTATGAGGTTTTGTGAGTGTAGGGTTTTTTTGGTCCTCTTTCTTGGTTGCTTGTACAGGCTTGTTAGGCAGGCTCTTTCTCACCACGTCCTGCATGATCAGGTGATGGTTCTGCAGAACCAACAGCTCACAACTGGAGTCTCACAAGAGGGTGAGAGTGGGTGGATGGGGCACAGGGGACATGCAAAGCTCATGTGCTGCTCCCTGAAGGCAGATATTTGTGCTGCCCTCCCTGTTAGGCAGGAGAAGGTGTTTGTTTCTTTCACGGAGGGCACAGAGCTTGGGGTGTGAGGAAGAAAGGAACCAAGCTCCGTCTCCTTCTAACTCTTTCTGCTCTTTTGCTCTGCCTGCATTTAATGCATTTTTGGCTGTCTCCTTCATGACTGGAGCTCCAGGGACATCCTTCCAGTTGCTACCTACTTTCTTTCTGTTTTGCAGAAAAGAAAGGCTTACTTTAAGAAAACAGACTATAGGGCTGATTTTTTTTTCTTTTTGTTGCTTTACTGTGTTGAAAGCAGACATTTACTGCCGTGTCTTATGTTGCTTATCAGTATATGAAGCCTAATGCACAACTGCTTTCAGTGCAGCTTAGGGATGTTTTGGTCTCAGGCATATGGCTTTGAAGCAAGAGCTCATTTTCTCTCTCACTCAGCCAGAGATACAGAAGAAGGGTATTCTTTATCTGAGTCCTTTCAAAATTTGAAAGCAAATTTAGAGCTGATGGCTGTAGACAAAGCCACCCCCACTAATGAATCCAAATAGTATTTGTACAGTTGGTTTCCATCTCGTTTTAAACAAAATCCATTCTCTTCCAAGTAGTTCTTACTTCTCTTCACTTCTTCTTGAAAGGAAGAACTGAAATGCAGTTTTAAAGTACCCATTATCTATTTTTGGTATAGATCACATCAGTTGTGACAAGTTAATCTGCATGTGTGGCTTGCATATGGAAGTCAAAGTGTGACAATGGAGATCTCAAAGTGCTTTGTGTCTGACTTAGAAAAATTACCGTGAACAAGGAATTTTTGGTTTCAGGTAGTACATAAATAAATAAATGTGAGTGGAATACAGACACTAAAACTTGTCAGAAAGGATAAAGTCTGAGAATATCAGCTCAGAAATTGTGCCTGCTTATTTCATCTAAGTAATTCAGTAATTCTTTTCATTCTTCAAAAAGCAGCATCCATAAGAAGAAAAGTGCCTTTTATGGCAGATTGTGCCAATTGAAGCAAAACCCACCCATAATTTGTGAAGGAAAAGGATTTTGTTTTTGCTTTAAGTGCAAATTTCAATGCAGCTTCAAATTTGGAGCAATCATTATGTAAAACTGACCAAACTTTAGCTCATTTTTACTGGCTTATGAAGTTTCATAAACCTGCAGAGACAGATATGACAGAGCAGCCTGTCTGTCAAAAGCACAGCAAGAAAGCTAAATGCCTAAAAATTGGCATTCATCTTTTAGACAAAATACATTAGAATATTCCTTTATACCTGAAATGAAATTATTGCTTTCTTGAGCTGCTGTCATGTTTGTGCTATTATTTTGCCCTTCACTTAATGAATCCCAGAGCTTCAGGATTGCTATTGACATAGTGATTGCAGTTGAATATAGAAGTAATTTTTCCAACCCTTTCACATTGTACCTGCTTGTTTGAGAGCACTTTTTGTCCATCGGTGTTTGAATCCAGTGATACATTCTTGCTGTAAACAAAAAGAAATGAAGGGATGTATCTTCTTGGAAATAGAGAATGGTATCTGATATTGAAGTAACAGAGGGGGAAAAAGGGTCCTAGTTTATTTACTGAGTAACCACACCTACTTTCTCTGATATTATGCAATATACCTGTAAGATAAAGCCTAACAGGTATTTTATGTTTCATGTAAAATTTAGCTTAAGCTTTCTCATGAGAGAGCAATGGAGGTTTCTGTAGGTTTTGCTGCTGCCTGATACAGTGAGAAAATCTGAGTGTCACCAGAGGCAGTACTTTAGTTTTTGGGGAGTTGAGTTATACCAGCCAGTAGTCTTTTCACCCCTCTGGACAGAAAAAGAAAAAAAAAAAAAAAAAAAAAAAGGAAAAAAATAAAAAAGAAATTAACTCCTCCACCACAGGAGTCTTTGGCTTCAGAATTGCACTGCCTTGAGCCATCCCCCTCCAACATGATAATTTAGATCCTTAGCATGGCTATTCCTAAAGGACAGTTATAGAGAACTTCAATGTGAGCCCTTCTGTTGGCAGTGCTCTGAACTGGAAACATGAACATGTGAGTGAAGTGTCTAGGCTTTGAAATATACATTCTTCTGATGTGTTTGGAGAAAGCCACACATCCTTCACTGCAGCTGTGATTGGTGACTATGGTGGATGTTTAATTTTGGTGATATCATGTTAACAGTCTTGACCCAGAAATCATTCTGTATTCCCTAGCTGGTGAAAATTTAGATATATGCAGTATATTGCCTCTCCAGAAATTTGTGCCAATTTTTAAAAATGATGAGAACGCAAAGTTAAGTGTTTCTGTATCACCTGTTAGGTTGTTTGACGTGTCATTTTTGTTATTGTCACTGTTAATTCTTTTTAATGTTTGCTGCAAATTTGCGTAGATATCTTTTATCCATTTCAGCTTACTCTGCCTTTTGCTCTTAAAAGGTCTCTGTCAGAGGCCTTCCTTGTCTTGATACTGAGAGGCACAGACCAAATCATGTTTAATCTCATTCTGATACACTGAATATTTCAACATTCTTTGACCCCTCCCAAATGACAAGATTTCCAGAGTTTATCTGTTTGTTTTTCAAAAATCCCCATCTGAATGAGTTTGAATTCTTGAAGTACAGAACCAGAAAAGAACTAGTTACATTTCTTCAATTATATTAAAGCATTGCCACCTTCCTACAGCGATCCCTGGAACAGAAGTTCACGGGGTTGTTGTGTTCTCTCCCTCCCCTTGCTGCATCACTGTGGTCTCAGGTTAACTTGCTTATTCCCGGTGATGGTCAAATTCCGTTCAGAGCTGCAGCTTGTCAGGACACAAACCTTACTTCATAAAATTGGTGTATTTTCTTGCTATAGATGGTCTTGCCCTTTGCAGTTATTAGAATGCGTGTTTTCAGAGAGCTTGTCTTACCAAGAGGCTCAGATTATTTTCACCAATAACTGGCTTTTCTCATTACTTGTCACTTTAGTGATTTTTGGAATGTCTACAAATTTTTCTAGGGGCGTCTTATATTGCAGGTCATAGAAAAACTGTTGCAAAGCCTTCCTTTGAACTTGGAAGATAGTTCTCTACTAAAAAATGTACTTTAAGGATGTATAATTCACAACATTTATTTAATTTAATTAATAGTTCATTGGTGTTTTTTTATAGTATTACTTTTAAACATTATTTAGGGTAGATTTACTTACAACTGCCAGACATCTCCAGTAAAGTGTTGCAGTTATAGTAGACTCCAAAATTTGAGTGTGTGTGTGGGAAAAAAAGACCCCTCCCATAATACACATTTATTTTACACACAGAAAATTGTTGATTTTACTTTTTTTTTCCCTGACTGTGGTTAATTATTTTGGGGAAGGAAATTTTACATATGATGTTTCTGGTACTGAAGCTGAAATGTTATGAAACCTATAAACAGAGCTTTCCCTGCTCCCACCATCCAGAATAACATCATTATGGAACACTCTAATAAGGCTTTCAAAGGCTTATTCTGCAGTCTATTTACACAATCACATTGTGTTTACATGGAAAGGCTTTTGTGCTGGGGTCTGCAGGGCTGGCCCCTGTGAGGGGAACAGGGGAGAAGAGGACAGGATGGAGCGGCAGTGAGGGGCGGTTGTGGATTGATCACAACCCCTGCTCCCCATCTCTCTGCACTGCTTGGGGAGGGGAAACAGGACTCAGAGGTGAAGTGAAATTGAGCCTGGCAAGGGGAAATGGAAAGCATTTTAAATTTTGCTGCTGTTTCTCACCATCCTTCTTGTAATTGCCAGCAAATTAAATCACCTTTCCCCAAGCTGAGTCTGTTTTGCCTGTGACAGTAACTGATGAAGCAATTTCTCTGTCTGTATCTTGACCCATGAGCTTTTAATCTTGTTTTCTGCCTTTGTCCAGCTGAGGTGGGGAAGTGAGGGAGTAACTGGGTGGGCATCTGGAAGCCAGCCAAGTCTACTCACTATAACAATAAAGATTTTGGACACAAAATGTTAGCAGCCTGGTTTCCTTGAATTAGAACAAGAATATATTATTGTAAAAGTTTATGACAATGCTGCTCATATTCATGAGGAAGGGTATTGGATAAATTGAAATACTGAGAAAATACTAAGTTATATATGTGCTTGGCAATAGTCATAGTGGATGATTGCTGTCCCACTCCTGTTTTAACACTGAGTTGATACATTCAGTTTTATTCTACACTTACTGTAGTTCAAAAATATTTAGCTGTATTTTAAAAGGTACTAATTATAAGAGTTATTTATGCTTGTTTCAGTCATCCTTTGTTTTGTTTTGTGGCTTTTAATGCTTTTTCAAATACAATTCATGTTGGCTGCAGAAGGAGTAGATTTCTGACACTTTTGATAATTTAATTTTTTTAGGGTTTTAGAAGGCATTTTAGCTTTGGTGTAAAACACCTACTCTTTCATGGTTTTTTACTACTGGTGCATATTAATACTATTCTTCCCGTAATGAAAATGGGAAAAAAAAATTAAGAAAGGAGGAAAAAGTGTCAATATGGCAAGATCTTTGAATGGAAGATCTTTGTAATTGTTTCTTACTGCAAGCTCCAGCTTTGAAACTGTATATGAGAAAGTAATGTTGATCATGAATTTCTGATTGTTTATTTTGGTATGTGATCAGCATGAAAGTTCCACAATTAAATTGCATATATTGAGATATGTTCTGCTGCAAAAATTGTACTAATAATTTATAATGAAAAAGACTACTTTTGTTATCACTGTTTGGAGAGGAGCAGGAGGACAACATCTCTAGGTCTCTTCAAGGGGTTTGAGGAACATGCAGTGGTGAACTTATTTCCTGCTCCACAGAAGAGTATGTTTTATATTTGTATTTTCTTTAATATCATGTTTGCTGTGTCTCAGGTTGGAGATTTTCTGCTGAAGTGCCCTCCTCATGTGGATTAGCAGAAGGAGGTGTGGTATTGTGGCTTTGGTTTCATACGCTGTGGAGACTTTCTTTAGGTTTAAAGTACTGTTGTGCAGTTTGAAGGCCAGCAAATTAGGAATCAAACTAATTTACATAATGTTTACTTATTTCTTCAAGAAATGGAAAGTTTTTAATTGAAAAACACATTACTGGGTCCTGGAACCTCCAGTGGCTTTTTTTTTTTTTTTTTTTTTTTTTTAAATTTCAAATAAATAGAATGGCCTAGGATCAATTCACCAGTCCTTCTGGGTGGATAATGTGAGCACTGGCTGAAGTTAAACCAGATGTTGCATACTAATAATGAGAATTTATTTTTCTCTGCTTGCAACAAACTTATCTGCTCACATGCCTCAGAACTTCCCATGCCAGAGGCTACTGGCAGGCACAGGTGCATGGCCATGGCCTTCTCAAGCTGGCAGCAGGTTTGCTGCAAATTCCTCAAGCTCAGGGTAGCTCTGTGGTACTGCAGGATCTGGATGTGAGGACATGGGGGACTGGCGCGTCCTGAGATGAGACTGTGTGGACTGGATTCCAAAGAATTTGGAAGGCCTGAATGAGACAGTAGCATAGTGTCACCACATGGATAGATAAGCCAACAATGCTAATAATCTTTGTTAATAACAGTCTTCAACTGGGTTGGTTTGAAACATAAGTTCTTGAGTTGAAAATGTGTTGCTTTTGTGGAACCTGCCTGTGGAAAATGGTGCAACTAACAGGTGACCTTTGCATCCACAGCATAATTTCTTGATTGAGACCTGATTCAGTTTTGTTTTATAGACAAATTGGACCAATGCCTAAGGCAACAGCTTTAAATCAAAGTTTTCTGTGTGGGGTCCAATTATCGCAATATTCCTTTCCAAAACAGAGCCTGGGGCTGGAGTACGACAGATTTGGGCTGAAATTTTGAGTTAATTTATTTTCTTTCCAATGGCTTTATAAAGATAAGAAAATGAAGGACCAGTAAGATAAGTATCGTCTCTTGTGCATTACTAACACAAATATCTTGCATGTTAATTGATTGCACTTATTTAAATCAGGGTACAGCTGTAATCTGAAGAAGCCATAAGTTATCTATCTGCCTATAGAGTGGAGGTTATAAAATAGTGTTTTGCCCTGGGAGGCTATCTTAGTGTCTTGAGTCATGAAATTACCTAAGGTCAGAATGTTTTATTTCATTTTTCTGTATAAAACAGCAAAAGAAGTGTTAGAAAAGTTCCCTGAAAGGTATTTAGGTATAAAGTTTTAAGGAGTACACTGGCAGGAAAGGAACTTTCCTTTTAAATGCTAAACTTATACAGTTCTGATGGTGCCTAGCCCATAATGAGCTAGGACTTTGCTTGTTACAACTAAGAACCATCTTGCCTTTGAAACAACCGGCTTTTAAAGAATTTGTGCTTGAAAATTTTAATAATAATTAAACTGCAACTATTAAATTGCAACTTGCAACTTTTGTTTTGGAGATGACTTTTGAACTGTGAGATGCTATATAGTCTCCCTGAGCTTTGTAGGCAAGTAGCATTTGTTTCTCCCGTGCTGGAAGAAAAGAAAAAGGAAAAAGAAAAAAAGTTCAGATAAAGATCCTTGGAATTTGGTATTCAACCCTGCATTTTTCCAGACACTGTCTTTCTCATTTCCATATATAAAAGAAGAATTAATTTTAATTGTGGCTGCAGATTTGGCTGTGAACTGCTTGAGCTGCGAAGCTCTAATAAGGAAATTGTCTATGTATTTCAATTATAAGTTATGCACAAGAAATGTTTTCCTCTATCAACATAATGTTTCAAAAACATAGCAGATTTGACTGTGTGACATAAATGGTAGAAATTACATCCATAACGTCAGTGCTAGGTTCTGAGATATCAGCTCTGTGTAACAACAAGGCTCTGTTTTAATTTTTGCCAGTTTGTAAGCAGTAATTACTGGAGAGTGAAAGATTGATTTCCAGTTTCTGTTGGGACTGGGCTTCTTTCCTCATCTAGTTGGTAAATGTAAGCAAATTCAGTTTGCTATTGCCTTTCCCAGAGGAAAATCAAAGCATTGTCCTGTTACAATAGAGGTGATTATAGCTGGCCCTGTTTAAGCTGTCCAAAATTTTCTCTTTTGAAAAGCAATAATTCATAGTAGTACATAGAACTAAGTTGGTTGAATAAAACCATGAAAGACAAAAGTAAATTTAAGAATTGCAAAGTCAGTCATCTTATGTTATAATTAATGCTAAGTTATCAGATCATGCTGTGACTAAAATGGCTTTAAGTGGGTCACTGAGATGCTTGTGCCATTGTTTCAAAGTGGCCCTGTTGGCAGCACAGTAATTTATTGAAAATAGTCTGCTGGAACTAAGAGTCTTCTGTTAATAATTACTGAAAAGAACTCATGACAAGTGCTGCTGGCCTCAAGTTTCTAACTATTCTCTTTAGAAACTCTTCAGAGGCAACATTTCTGGAAATTTTGCTATAGGTAAACAGAGCTGAGTTGCGTAATTGACTTTATGCATAACCTATCTTCTGGTGTGTTTACTTTTAATTTTAAGCTGACTTGATGGTTAACAGTAGAATATCTCACTGCAGTTAAGAGTTGTAATTAATATCTAAGAGATTTGTGTAACTTCTTTTAACTCTTGCTTTCCTTTTATATAAATATAAGCAGTATAAAAATGAACATAAAGTATTTTTGTGGGCATAGTCGTTATGAGGGTGTCCACTATGAATTAATCCTATGCTGTCACAATTACATAAAAATATTTTTCAGTGTGTGTAGTTATACCTTCAAAATATTTTTGAAGTTAAAGTGAGTAGCATTTGGAGAAACAATACTCTGTTGTCTTGGAACAGTAAGTGCACTATTTATAACCATTTCAATTAAAAAATACTGATAATGCTTGGTGACTAGATGTCTGTACAAGCTCTGTTAGGAGTTGGGAGTTTTACAGACTATCTTCCATTTTTCCACCTGTTTTTATAGTTGTATCAATTATATAAATTTATTTTAATAATTTCTGTATGAGAAAGGTTTCTCACAACATCCTTGGAAGCCAGGGATATGCGCATCCTTACCCCAAACTACTATTTCCACTTACTCACATTCAAGTCTAATTTCAGACAAATGCAGATAAAGTGATGCAGCACTAATTAGCTCTCTTCTGTGGGCTGTGTTAAACTGTGTGATAGGAACATTAAAGCTGGAAAAACCTGCTGGAGGTCATGTAGTTTATCTCCTTTCCAAGTTAGAGCAGGAACTTTCCCAGGTGAGTTTTGAGTCTCTCTAATTGCGGAAGCTCCGTAAACTGTGGCTATGGCAGCCTGTTTCTGCTCTTACTCCTTCTCCAGTCGGGGATTTCCTTTGCTGCATCTTGTGATCCTTCATTTTCTTGCTGTGCATCTGTGATGAGAGACTGGCTTTGTTGTTTCTTGCTGTAACCACATCCTCCCTTGAGTTCTCTGCAATGTAGATAAGTTCTCGTGGATGCTTGTTTGTCCATGTGCTCCACCCCACTAGCCAGCTTTGCAGCTCTCTGCAGAACTTTATCCTGGTTTATCTTTGTGTGAGACTTGGATAAACTTACATTTTTACAGAAAGGAGGCTTAATCAATGTAATGCAACTCAGGCAAACAGGAGAGAGTGAGGAATAAACATGAATTTTCTCATGTCTGTCTGTAAATAATATAAAAAAATTGTACTTCATCCCTGTCTAGATATGGTGACTATAAATTAACAAGACTTTTGATGTGTAACTTCTGGTCCTAATTAGCCCAGAACTTTCCCAGGATGGTAGGAGTGTGAATATACCAGATTAACAGCAACTGGTCTTACCTTCTTTGGGTCTGGCTTCTGAAACCAGGCAAAAATAGGTATTATAATGGCTATAAAATTACTTAGAAGGAAATATTTGCCCTCTTCATAGTCCTAGTGGCAATGTATTCTGCTTGCTATTTTATGAGCATCTGTTTATCAAGCTACTGAAATAATTTGACTCCAAAAAATTGCCTTTTCCATAAAACAGAAATCTTAAACTTCCCAGTTTGTTTGTTAGGTCTTAAATTTGTGCTTATTTTGGTAAATGTTATGTATATAAGCCCTTCTTTGAAATGCAGTTTTTCTGAATAGTATCTTGCTTGTGCACTGAATGCAGGATTAGGACACAATGAGTTAAGTGCTGTCAAAACAGCCATGTCACCAGCTGACTTGTCAAACAGTGAAGCATTTGGAACCTACTTATGCCACTTTGTTTTGACAGTGGAGTTGCACACCTTGTCTCCTTTGTGACAGATTTGAGAGCAAACATTTTATAGGGGAACGTAGTAAGACCTACAATATTCTGCTATTTGGTGAGCCAACAATATCTTTGACTTTGACTTTCAACAGCTGTGCATCTAACTTATTCAAACATTTTCTTTATTTTTGTCACCTGGAACAGTGCAGCCAACTGGTTTGTAACTGTTGTTTGAACACCGGGTGTTTACAGGTCTTGTGAACTGCACTGTGAACCCAGCTGAGGCTCTTCTACTTGTATCAGCTGAAGATCCTGAAAAGTCTCAAGTCCCTAAGACTTATTGCACTCATAAAATTAACCGGATAGAGATTTAAAAAATTGTTTTGCCATTGTCAAATATGCAATGCATTTGTGATCTCCAGGGAAAGAACTTAAAACTGAATTTCATGACTAGGATTGTAATTTTTTTTTCTTCTAATTTAAAAGAAGGAGCTGCACAATGAATATAAAGTTCACTGGTGTATATTTGAAGTGTAGGCTTCTTCAACAGGATTTTGGTAATTAACCTGTCTTAGCCACTTGGATCTTGGTATTGTGTGATGATATTTATTTTAGGAATAGGTTTAGGAATAGAATGCTGAAGTTTCCTTGGGCATATCTCAGCTGTATTGATTTTAGTGGATTTATGCAAAAAAAGTAAGAAGAAGTAGATACATATATAATAAGCATTTTAGTAACAGAAAGGATGCATGATCATGCTTGCAAATGTGGAGGTGAAAAATGGAAAAAAAAAATTATTCTTACCAAGGGAATAAGTACAGAGAAGACTTTCCTATCAGAACAGTAAGAATTTTAATAGTACTAAAAATGCTTGTGGGCAAAACAAAGTCAATACAAATTTGCAAACATCTCAGTTCTTGAAAATTAGCATACTTTTGCCTTCTTACATTTAGTGCTAGGTGTAATCTAGTTTCTGTAAAAACACGCAATGAGTTTGTTCTTGCTAGTTGCTAGGGCTTTATTTGAACCAAGATTTAGACCTGTAATTATGGACTAAAGTAGAGTGATTTAGGGGACATATATGAAGCATTACCTCAGAGCTACAGTAATGAGAAACTACCCTTCTCCTCTCCAAAAATTATTAGCCAAATAATTTGGCCTAAGTGGTAACTGTCCCCCTACCCAAGATGGGAGTTCCAGCATTGTTTGGGTTATTGCAGCTCTGAATGGGATAACAGATGGGTTCCCCTCAACTAGCAAAACAGTAATGTTATTTTTGCTTCAATCAACAACTCTGAATTGAGAAAAATGTGTTTCTTGGCAACCTTCATGGACCATTCTCAATCTGACTGTGCAAGTGAGGATGATGGTTTCTCTTATTTCACTTGCTTTCAATTGCCTGCACTTGATTTTCATACTGTTCTGATTCTGTGTCAAAATGTTACATCCTCAAATCCATCAACTGCCTTTCTTGAGGAAACATCAGCAGCATATTTCAGACTATGATAATATTCAAATCCTGTGTTCAGCTTTGAGTCCCTCACAACAAGAAAGTCAGTGAGGTGCTGGAGCATGACCAGAGAAGAGAAACTTCTCTGGGAGCTGGGAAAGGGTTCGGAACACAAGTCTGATGTGAGGGGTTTAGTCTGGGGTAAAGGAGGCTCAGGAAAGACCTTATTGCTCTACAACCACAACCATCCGTAAGGAGAGTACTGGTTGCTTGTCCTGTGAACAAGTGATAGGACAAGAAGAAATGGCCTCAAGTAGTGCTGGGGAGTTTTAATTGGATAATAGGGAAAATTTCTGTATGGAGGGGTTGTCAAACAGAGGAACAGGCTGCCTCGGGATGTGGTTAAGCCATCACCTTGGAAGTACTAAAAGATGTGGACACATGGCACTTAAGGACATGGTTTAGTGTTATGGATTTGGCAGTGCGGGGTCAGTGGTTGGTCTCAATGATCTTAAAGGTCTTTTCCAACTTCGACTTTTCTATGATTCTCTAATGGAGTCAGTATCACTTTCCTTCTCAGTGTTCCCAGGCGAAGTTTTTGCTCTTGCGGCAGGGAGTGACAGCTAGGTAATAGCTGAGTTTATAGAACCTGTCAGACAACTGTAAAGGAGTGAACAGTTTGAATGTAAAGAAGTGAGAACTACTTCACTCTGGGAGGAAGTAAGGGTGCATAGGACCAGGCAAACCTTCAGCATCCAACTTGAGTGTTTTCCATATTTTCTTAGGTAGCCTGGATAATCTTTTGATCATCCTTCTTTCAGTGAGGGTTTATTGCCTGTTCTGTGGTTTTGCTATTTGTTAAAATGTATATTAGAATACAGGGAAGATACTAGAGTAGTGTTGTCTACTCATCCATGAATGACTTCAGTCACTGACTTTGGTGGCATGTTGCATGGCAGCAGATCCAGGCTGGGCCTTGGAAATGTCAAAGCCACTGGCATTACTCCTCTTTATTTAAATGGATGAATGCCATGTACATCACTGGCATAGTGTTGTAGTCCTCCCAGGCCCAATCTAGATATAAGTTGTGTATTTTAACAGCATAACTCTGTCTGGGAGATGGCCAATTTGCAGTTAAAATCTCATATGTTTTGCATAACTGGATATATCAAATGCCCTTTATCTTTGTGCTGTGTCTGGGATAACTGATCACTACTCCAGTGCTACTCCTGCAACCGGGGGGACTTGTTAATTTTCATACTGATTGGATACCTGCTTACAATTCCCAGCAGGTTTCTGACTGAGATGTCAGCAGGCTATGGCAAGTCAAAATCCATTACATTTGTGAAGTTTACCTAAGAGATCTGTGCTATCCTGGTTCATTTTCATTGAAACCAGATGAGTTATGCTCCCAGGAGCAGCTGTGTAGGCTGGCATCCACCCCCTGTTCAGCAGGGGGATGGGGATGTCAAGCCTCTTTGGCATCTTGGTGAAAGCTGCTGGATTTGTTAACAACTGGGAAGTTGGATGAGACTGTCCTTGAGAACATTTGTTATGTGGGTATTTCAGCTAGAGCTAATAGGGCAAATAAATGAAAGCCTTGGTCCTTAGTCATGGCTGGGAAATTGTAGTACAACCTTGTGGCTGAGGAGTGGAGCCTGGGAGAAATAGTGCTGGGATGAATCTTTAACATGGTGGATAATGGACCAACACCTGTTAGGTTTAGATTTTTATGGTGGAAAAGATTTACTGAAACCTACTTTGACTCATACAGAACTGCACCTTTCAGTGGAAAGAGACAATCTTGCAGTTTTAGTGTCTGTCTTCCTTTTATTAGCTACCTGGGATAAAGTTTCAAATCAACTTGGCTGGGAAGCATCAGTATTTTGGTAGATGCCCTAAATAATAACACAACCTCTTCCACTTAAATACAGTGATTTAACAATCATCTTACATACGTATTGTAAAATGTACATAAAAGAGATACATATTCTAATGTGGTTTTGGATGTTGTCTCATGTAACAGTCCTGATGTGGTTATTGTCAGCAGAGAAGTTTTGTGAGCAGGAGTTCATATCACCAGAAAAAAACAGGATGCAAAAGCTAAACCCTTTTATTTTGCAAGGAAGACTGCTTAGTCACAATTAATTCTGGAAAATGAGTGTCACTGACTTTGCAGCAGAACTTCAAGAAGCTCTAGTTTGGTATATCTCATTTAGCAGCCCATTGACAAAGGGATAAGTATGGGCATGGTTGAGGTCTACATGAAGTGGTAGACCTTAAAAAATTACAGAAATGATGCCTCTTAACTAAAATGCCACGGGAAGCCTAGGGGCTATTACTTTATTAAGTTCTGCTGAATATGCTGCTGGTTTTACTCTAAGCAAGCCACACTATTTTATCTTCAAGCAATCAGATCAAAACTAAAGGATGTGAACCTCCTGTCTTTAAGCAAAAGGTTGGTGTGGGCTGTGGCGTTTTTTTTGGTTTTTTTTTTTTTTTTTTTAACTTTCGGATTTCAATCTGAATAATATTTTGTCCAAATCATTCAGTAAGCTAAATTTACTCTAAACAAAAGTACTGCTGCCAAAAGTCTTGTATTCAACACAGATCAGAGATGGGTAATTTTGTCTTAGAGATTTTGATGTAACCAAGTACATTTTGAGAAAGTTAAAAATGAAAGTAGTGATCTATTTGAAATGTAATGGCCTAGTCTGCATAACATGTCATGACTTGCCTGCAGTGAAAGAATTGTGTACAGCATATGCCGTATTTAAAATAATTCCTTTAAAACTTGATTGTTTAAGGTTCATCCAGTTCTCTGGCAGGGTGCAGCTGTAACAGAACTGGAGATTCTCTGCTGGAGACTCCCAACAATACACCACTGGCTTGCCTGCAAGCCTGGGATTTAAACACAAGATGTTTTAGTATCAGCCTTCAGTTTCATAGTTTATTTTCCTTTTATTGCAGTCATCAGTTTTTTACTCTGATTATTGGAAGGTAGCTGGGACCTGTGTGCTGTTTGGGTCCAAAGAAGGCACTGTGAGCACAGCTCCACTATGAGCAAATTTTAGGCTAAAGGCTTAAAATCTCATTTCTAACATTAATCTAAAATTCTTTGCCTTAAAACTCAGTAATAAATTTCACATTTATCTAAATCTGAATGAGTTATTTTCACATCACCAGTGAAAAATTTAATCAGATTTTTGTTGTCTTCTGGTAATAATCGACTCCTTTTTTTTTCCCTAGTGTGAAATATGTTTGTGATTTCATGTCCATAGTCAGCGAGCTGTTTTAAAAACTGTTTTCCTACTTGCTTGAGATGTGTAAGTGGACTCATAGAGCATAGCAGATAGGAAAGGCTGGTATGCCTGGGGCATTTCATTAACTAACCTCTTGAGTCTGATAATGGAGATGCTGCAAGGATGCCTTTTTTCAGTGGAGTCACAACACTGAGACTATGAGCATTAAGAGGTTAACTGCTTACATGTCTGCAACTTTTGATAATGTACAGACATATTTGTTGGTTTTGTACTAAATGTAAAGAAAGAAGGATTTGGTTCTGCAAAATTACATGTGCCATGTTTGTGTATAGATCTTTATACTATGCTTATCACTGATCTGCCTATCAGCTGGCAGTAAATAAATTTATCCAGATTTGCACATGTATATAATCGCTTTATATTCTCCTTCATGGAGATGTATTGTAGAGATGCTAATTAAGGTGAGTGGCTTATTCTTTTTTTTTTTTTTCATTATATGGAATATTCTTGCTAACTTACATAGGTAGACTGCCACCATGTATAAAAATATAACTCTCATATATATAAGTATATATCATACATATCATATTACACCATGTATAAAATGCTTAGTTTCTTGAATGTTCCTTATCAAAGAATAAAAACTTTCTGCAGGAATAGGTTTTAAGTCAAGGTATAGCAGTTTATTTGTTTGTAGCCTCATGTTAAAAACATCTTTCCCCAACAACCTTGGTAAGTTAAACATCTCTTAAAAATAAAGACATTGTAGTAATTTTATTGATGACTATGTGAACATGCAGATTGTGTTCTCTGGTTTGTGCAGTTCCAATATCCTACAAAGGCACTTCAAAATGTACTACCCACTTTAGGGATCCAATGAAAACTAAGCAGTGAGAAAGTAGTGTCCTTGCCTGAATGACTGTGATTAACATCAAGTCACTACTTGAGAGGTTTAATTGCTAAAAGGGAAAAAGAATGGAGGTCACAGGGAACGAAAATCTCACTAAAATATGCCATAGTTTCCCTTGAAACCACACAGAATATTTTGTGCATTACTTTTTCATAGGGAGATAGAACTGTGTTATCACTACAGTTCCTTGCCCAAGACCTTGTTCCGAGTAATATTGACTTTTAATGAAATCTCTGAGGAAATAGCTGTAAATTCAATGTGAGAAGCATGTGGGACTTTCCGTAAGGGAAGGTGCAAGGGAGAGGGTTGTTAGCCCTACTAGAATTGGTTGTTCTCTTTGTAGGTTTTCTACTCACCAGTTTTCAAACTCTGCAATGAATTATTTCACAAAGTTTTGTTCAAATTAGTTTACCTATTTCCAAGGAAAAGAAAACCAGATAACTTTTGTCTGAGAGACTCTTGGAGCAAAGAGACTACAGTTGCTGTCAGCATGGTCACCACACCACAGATGTGTTTTTCTCCATTTTTTAAAAAGATATGCCTAAAATAAGCCCATTTAAGATACTGGAATCTCTCTCTCAGGAGATATTTCCTCAGACTTTATCAGTGTAGTCCTGTTAGGATACTGTCTCACACTGGTCCTATCAGGTCCCGGTGTTCCTGAGAACAATTTTCTTGCATTTGGAACCATCAAATGTGTCTCTGTGGTACCTGTCCCACAATAAGACACTGTGGATAAATTTCCTGTCTTGATTCACAAGGGCAAAGACGGCAGGGGAGAGTGAAGAAACAGATTGGAGGTGGGTCAGAGTAGGGGAGGGAGGATTCAGTGCAATCCGCAGGAACCAGTGAGGATGTCTGCCTGGGCGCAGCAGAAGTGTCTGTGACAAGGGGGTGTGATAATGGAGGGTGCTGTTAGTGCTCTGTGGAATGAGGCATCATGTGGGAAAGGGCAAGGAACTGGGAAGTGGTTCAGGAAAGCACACAATCCCCCCCTGGGTTGCACCATGGGTAGATCTAATTAAGGAGCGCAGCACTGGCAGCCAGGGATGAACAATGATGCCAGGGAGGAGACAGTGATAGTCCTGTGTGAGTTGCAGGGGGAGGGGAAACAACTGGGGGGGACACTGCCACATTCACACAAAAGAATGAATTAATGGTTGGCAGGTTCTGTCGATACTTTAAATTTAAATTATGTGAGTTGCTATTTTAACTTAACACTTGCGTTTTCTGTTTATGTGCAGGGGTATTGTTCTACAAAAAAAAAAAAAAAAAAAAAAAAAAAGGCTGGCTTGAATTCTGAATATGCAAGGCTAGAATATGCAGCGATTTGGGGACTGATTGACAGCTTAATGATTCGGGAATTGATTGACAGCTGAATGAGGCACTCTGGCTGTGAGTGTGGATGTGAGGGGCCAGGGAGCACTAGCAGAGGGTGACAAGAGCTGGGAGCTGTTATGGATACCTAGGTCCTTTTCATCCCCCTCTGCTGCCGCGGCTCCGTGAGCGTTCTTCCTTTCCCATGCACGGGCTTTTATGTTGGTTTTTTTTTTTTTTTTTCAGTCAAGCATGTTAAAGTTGAATGCAGCCCAACACCAGTAAAATGGTAATATGAGCCCATGCAGTGTGTGGCACTGGATAGCATCTCTTCAGGACAGCCAGAAATTCTAGAAGGGGAAGGAGAGAATGCAGGTATATAGAGTTCCCCATTATCAGCCATTATGGTCTGCTAATGGGTAACTTATTCTTGTCCTGGTGCAAACAGGTTTTTTTTTTTTTTTTTTTTTTTTGTGTGTGTGTGTGTGTGTATGTGGCATTTATTAATGAGAATATCTGGAAAACTATTTTTAGAACAAAATACTTGCAGTGTATCCTCCATTGCTCCAATGGGAAATGTCCATTGAACAAAAAATGAAGACTTTTTAAAAAATGTCAATCTTCAATTTTTTTTTTAATATGAAATTCCAGATGTTTATAATGAGAAATTAAGAATTAAGTTTTCAGTATAATGAATCAGTTTTCTGGGAAGCATGGCAATCAAATTATCAAAGATGTACAGAAATCGTTTGTACATTTTTCAGGATAATATATGTATTCCTTTGACTTCTGTCTATCACCACTGCAGAAGTAACTAACTTGGTGGTGTCAAGTTAGTTGAGAATGAGAATGAGAATGAGAATTTGAACTTCATCAAATGGGAAATAAAACTTTTAAATACTAAAAATCATTAAATGTTTGGGAAAAGCTTTTTGGGATGTGAGCGGCTCTGTAGTGGGGCAGGACTCCCTTGGGTTATGGTGGAAGAGTAAAGTTCCAAAGATATGTGTGCTTTGAAAGGCTTTCTGAGTAGAGAGAGGTTCTATTTTTGTTTTGCATTTCCCCCTCTCTTTCTTCCCTCAGTCACCTGTGCCAGAGCTAGGGAGAAAAGATGGCTCTGTCCAATCAAGAAATATACCTTCTCTTTGTCCTTTCTGTTAGTTTTACATCTGAGAAGGTTCCACTATTTTTCTTGTAACTTTTTCTCTTGTAATATCTCTTGATTGATAATTAGAGAGTTCAATTAACAGAGTCAGATACTAAACAAAATCATGCTAGCACCATTGCTCTTGAAGAAGGAAAATATAAGAAATCATTAAAAAAAAATTAACTGAGCTTGATAGAAGTTTCTAAGATGTGAATTGACTTGAAGATGAAGATTTAAGTCTCTGTGTTCTATATGTTATAGCTCTTACTCTTGAACATGGGGATTTAGAAAGAAAGGGTTAAAAAATAAATTGAGAATCTACTTGGGAATTACCATCATAAGTTGCTGACTTCATGACCAGAACACTGATGAGACTTTGAGAAATGGAGACTAAAGAAGGGGGAAGAAAAACAGGGGGATGACACAGGTAAAAGTCAGAGTGGCAGAAAGAATTATCTTTAGAAAAGAAGAAGCAACTTGAAGGCAAAGAGGTTAACAAGGTTGAGAGCAAGTGATAAGCGGGGCACCAAATTTGGCCTTTGCTGAGGGAGAGAGAACATGAGAAGGGGTTTGTTTTTTGCTCAGTCTAGTGGAGCTCTGTACAAACAAACTTCTGCAGGTATGCTCAGCTCTGACAGTACAGCTATTCATTCGGAATGAAAAAATGGCAGAAAAAAAAAAGGATTGGCAAGATGTTCACTGACCTTTTCTCCTTCCCATTCTTCTTGCTTCTAAAAGCTTCCCGAACAACCTAACACAGAAAACCTTCTAACAATTCTGCCAGCTAATATTTATAGCCAGCTTCTTATGAGAATATAACTTCATTACTTCTTTAACAGCTGAAGTGATTGTAAAATCCCTGAGCAGTTTGACAGAGTGAGTGTCTAGTCTTTAATTTTTAACATTTCTCTTTCTGAAAGCCTTTTAGAGTCCAATTCTTTACTGACACTCTCCCTTGTCAGTCTCGCACTTAAAGCAGTTAAGCAAAGCAAGTGACTTATTTAAATTTTAAGTCCCTGTGCCCTAAAACTGCTATGCATAATCAGTTTAATATGCTCCATGAAAATGCATGCAACACCAAATTTAAAAGAGGTATTTAAGTGGATGACCATAGGAAAAGATAGAGTGTGTTAGAATTGATGCTTTAGTACCACAAGTGCCTCCCTTTGACACAAAGGCAGAAATCACAAAATTACAAATAGGAGGAATAGAACCAAATATAATAAGACTAGATGACTGATACAAAAAAGATTATACCTATGTATTTATTCCTAAATTGATATTTTGTATGTAAGTTGATAGAACTAACGTGAGAAATATTGCCGTAATGAAACACAACAAATAGAAGAAAAAAGAAATAAGGCAGAATAACTAAAAAGGGAACAAAACACAAACCAAGAATGCCAAAATAAGCAGCAGCAAAAAAATAGACTTTTAAAATTCCAACAAATTAACAAGGTTTCAAGGTTTTAAGGTTTCAAGAAAGACTTCAGTGACTGCAAAAAGAATTGCAGAAACCATGTCATGAAAATCACCTAGAAAACAGGGGATGCTTACTTTATTTAGAATGAATATGCCAAAAGTAAGTACAGCATCCTTTCTCTGCCAGGGTAACTCTTCCACCAAGTGCCCTACCATGGAGCTGCTCACCTCCCAGAGTAAAGGGCCCTCTCCTTATGAGAAGGTGCACCAGGTCACACAGCTGTGAGTGAAGATCAGTTTCAAAAAGTAGAAAAACAATACCAACCTACATCTTCACCATTCTGAATGAGTGGTTGTATTCTGTATTTTTAAATTTTTGTTAGTATTGTCAAAATTCCTTTCTTAGGTGCAGATTTATTCAAAGTACATGAGAATGATGGAAATGCTTGTTAGTATTCAGTTCTTCAGAAAAGCTCTTTTCTGTGAAAACTTGAAATGCATTATTGTTGGTAGCTTAACTCATCTGTCATACAGTGAATGTAAATGCTAATGAACTGGATAATGTTAATATTAGGGGATAGATTAGTGAATAGATTTTAAAATAAAATTTATATGGCTAGAATTCAGAACCAGTTGCTGCTATTTTGTAAAATATTCAATGCAGAGGAGAGATCAATTTTAAAGCTCTAGTAAGTATTTAATTATGTTTCCAAAATTTATTTTTCTTCCCATTACTTATGTGCTTGCTCTACTTGCCCTTTGTTGTCTTCACTGGGCTTTGATTCCTCCTTAACGTGTGTGCATGTCCAAATTACATTGCTATACCATGTAAATATAAATATACTTCCTTACATCTTCTCCCCAAAAAGGACCCCACTGAACTGAAGTAATTTCCCATAAGCCAAACATTTTAAAAGCATAATTTCTTTAACTTATTTTCTTTTGCATTTCAGAGTCAAGTGAATTACTTTACATCTATCTGTGACAGTGCCTCAAAGTGCACTCCAGCCAGTAGTTACAAGGGGAGATGTTTAACTGGCTGGAGCCCACACTCCAAGGAATGTGTCCCTCTTTCAAGGAGGTTGCCCCTGAGCAGATGAATTTGTGACAGATACAATAATTGCAAAACCAGAAAAATATGGTGCATCTTCAGATATTTTCTCTAGAATTGCATTTTCTGACTGGAATGCAATGGATTGACCACTAGTGAAAGCTAAACTGATTTACAGGTATCTTAATATACAGCAGCTAGAATTCTGTGTCATGTTACATCCAGGCAGGTCAGACACTGTGTCAAGTTCTTGGGAGTAGTGACACGGAGGTCTGTGCCTGTGCCCATAAATCCATGGAGCTCTCACACAAAAACCTCTGAAAACATGTTGACATGTCTGCTGCCAGTGAAATAGAAGCAGAGAGGCAGGGATGGATTAGTACATTTTGGATGGTTCATTTTAATGATGTATACTTAGAGCAGCCTGTGATGTTTCATTTGTATTTGTTAAACTTTCAGTTCCTCAAAGTATTTACTTCTGTTATATGATTCTGCTGGGAAATGCCTCGCATGTATAAAATAACACCAGTGTAAATTCTTCTCTGTTTGGACATGCATTCTGGAAATTAAGGTTAAGCTGTTTTGTCTGGGTGAATATTTGTAAATGTTTAGCATTTTTAATTTAAAGACTTTTCTCTGCTTGAACATGTGGTATGCAAATTGAGGCCTGGGTGGCACACTGCCTTGGGGAAAAGTAGTCCTTAGTCTTCATTGTTAAAAACCAAGGACTCTGATTTCTGAGCTTCATGCCTTGCTGCTTTTGTGAGGGGAAGGTGATGAAAAATTGCAGTGGTGTCTAGTCTTTTCTGAGCTTGAGGTAAGGAGGAAGAATAGGCCAAAAAGAAAAGTGAGAAAATGCTGTTTGGAAACACCTATTTCTGCTCTATGTCTGCTCACTCTCATGCATGATTGTGTGCTGCCTTTGCGCATAATTTTATTCTCTCCTTAGTAACCATTACCTAGGGCAAATACTGCAATTTGGTCTCCAAGCATGCTGCATCGGGGGAATCTCTCTGATGGGTATCTCAAAAAGCAAAGGTTATGTTCAACCTAAGTTCTAAACCCTTCTTCTGAGCAAAGGCTAATGAATTCTGCATCTTCCTTAGCTTTTTTTGGGTTGTAAGAGGTAGAGTGTGTGGACTGAATTATTTTCAGGAGAAAAGCATCATGATGTCTTCTTGATCTAAAAGAGACAATAACAAGAGGCTTCACTACCTATACCACTTTTCCTTCAATAGAGGGTCTAGCATCCTACTGGGGCAGAGATCTTGTCTTTAAATTCAGTTAATGTCAGTAATAGTTCTGATGTGGCCTCCTCTGCTCTGTACAACACAAGAGAGAAAATTAAAAACTACCCAACAAGAAAAACCTCACTGGAGCTAAAAAGCAGTGAGCTATGTGAAAGATAAGAATTTCTGGTGTCTAAATATAGAGTAATATGAATATGTTAAAACACAGAACTCTATGTACTGCTTTTAAAAGAATAATTTCAATTTGATTAAGAAAACTACACTTAAATCAGCCTTCTCTTGCATGTTCTGGCTGTCATTTTCTATAGCCAGTATAAACCTGCCTTTCTGGTTTACGAAGGCACAGTGCTAACATGTAAAGCAAGATGTTATGACTCATTGAAATAATTCTTTGTTCTCTCTTGAAAGCATTGTTGATGGCATTTTCAAATGTACTTGGGTTTACCCCTAAAAATGCAAACCTTTTGCAAGTCTGAGCTTAATGCAAGGCAGAATATGTAATTTTTGCAATGCCATATGATGTGAATGTAATCCTGTTAATGTCTTTGATAGTTTTGGTTTCTAGCTTTGCTGAATTTTGCTGTAATTTTATCAGGGAAAATAAGATGGCTTCTCTTAGTTTGTAAAACTTTGAGCAAATGCGGTAAAAATGTGTTTCAGGACTGAGAAGTAGTTACTAAGAGATTCATCAGCAAAACTTCTTTCTGGACTTGACTTGAAGATGAAAATTACTTGCATGAAATCCTGAAATCATGTGGCTAAAAATGAGAACTTAACTGAAAATGAGTCTGCAGTGGTTTCACCAAGGGTCAGTGTTTTATGTGGACAGTGATCCCCAGTGCTGGGAAAATATGAGGTTAAGGAAGGTGGGGTTTGAAGGGTGTGAGGATAAGTCCTGGCTCACATCCTGGCTGTTCCCTTGCAAAGTACTTCTTTGTGTTCAGCAGGCTTTGCTGAAAGATGTGAAAGGGATTGGCAGAGAGGGCTGTGGAGACTACAACATGCAGCCTGTTTTGGCTGAGAGTAACCAAAGCCCTGAGCACCTTGCTGCTGTAGGGATGGAGATCCCCCAGCATTGTGAGCTGGATAGGTTTGCTCAACCTTTCCTCCCAGCCAGACCACCTGTTTCTGCAGGACCTGCAATTATTGAAGTGTTAAGTGGGCTGCATCAAAAGAGAATAATTTAACAGGCATTTATGTTTTCTATCTGCCTAGCAGTATAAGTAAAAAGCAGTTTAAAAGCCTTTTATCTCTGAAAGGAAAGAAAGGAGGCTTTAATTTTAACCAAACCAGGTCTGATATATGCATCTTTCTTGGGGATAACACACCAGCTTTAGGGTCCATGGAAGGAAAGCTGTCCCAAAAACTTCTTGTGCAGACCTCAGCTGAATGAAGTAGAAGACTTCCAGCCAAGAAGGGTAGTTGCATTCTAAACTGGTGCAGAGTCATGTAAGTTGAACTCCTGTAAGACTTAAGCTTCTTTGATTACTCCCAGGATTGTGTACTATTATTGTAAGTAAAATAATACTTACATTATTGAAATTGATAGCTTCATCTTGGTGGCTCAATCACTGTTTCTCAGTGCTGTTAATAAAACCAACTGATACTGTGAATAATGGTACTGGTCAGACAAGGAGTGGCAAGCTCATTGAAAGAAAACAGATTTGAACTGCACACAGTCACAGAAGCTGAGCAAGGCTTGGGTGGGCACCACTCAATGTGTCCTGTGAGCTATGGTGCAGGCATCCCTTTTTATACCTTCTGCAAGGGTTTACTGGCCTCACTGTGGTTAACTGTGTCAAAAACCATTGACTCTGAATGGCTGATGTTGGAGATCCTTTAGTCTAAAATGTTCTCTGAAGGTTTAGTGCCCAGCTGGCAGTGTTGCCATCATTTATCTGCATGGGTCATTTGGAGTCAGAGCTGCTTGTTTATTTTCAACTTTCTTGTGTCTGTTTCTAAAGATGTCTGTCCAGCCCTAGGTTTCCAAGACATTGTTGTACTGTTTAAATGATGATGGAAATAGTTAACAATGCTGAAGGTAATTTGTCTTATATGACACAGAATCATAGAACATGCCAATTGGAGTCCAGGACATTAATTATGAGATAACAATGTCCCTTTTAGTGGGACGTCTTCTCTGCTTCTTTTGAATTACAACTAATTTAAAAATAAAATGAGCAAGGACAATTACTACTTCAGTCTCAAGTCCCTATGCTAGTAATCAAACCTCTATTTTTAGTGTTTTTTAAGGTGCGTTTCGTTTTGTTGCAACATTTTTCTGCAGTGCTCCTGATAGTCACTCTACAGCTCATCTTGCCTTGTTCTCACAACCTGACTTCAGCTTCTTGTTGATGAAACTGATGATAAAATCATTGTATTGCTCTGCTTTATCCAACTTGATAAATTGAGATGTAGTGAATTTCTGCTTACCTTAATCATATTTCCCCCCAGATTGCTCTCTGTTTTGTGGCTGATCATTAAGGCTCACTGTGTACACACTGAGGGAATATGTAATTGCAGTTGCTTGATGTAAGCAACCAGTCTGATGGATTCAGACAAAGAGAACCTTTCAAATACATCTCCTGCTTTAAACAAATATATAGTAAATCTGGTGAATAGAATGGATATGCAATTTCCAGATATTTACCTTGTGATAGCTTGCTTAGTCTGTGAGTGGCCACCTGAAATTGTTGTATTGTCCCTGCTCGTGGGATTAGATATGAATCCTGACTAAATGCATGTGCTGGGGAAAGAAAAAAAAACCCAGACCTTCACCATTGTGATGTGATTGATACTTCACCAGTAGAACTAAATTAAAGAATTTTTTAATCAGTATTGTTTGCCATTTTAATTTTGAAATGATCTGTTCATAGGTTAGAAAGCGAAATTGCACAAACAATATCTCACAGCTTTCACCTTCTTTTCCTTTTCTCTGTGGTGATTTTACTACAGTCTAGTAGTTTATAAAATATGAAGCAGCTAAGCAAGGCCTAATTATGAGTTATGTCCATATTTGCTTGTGGAATTTAGGACTGTAATCATCAAAGACTCTAACTGATTCTGATAGGGGATCATTCTGTGTAATTATTCTCCATCCTCCTCATGTTTTTCTTGTTGGCTGCCAGGCAAACCAACAAATACGAGGCATTCAGGTGGAAGTGAGCTTTTCACAGATCATATTGTCCCCAGCATTGTTTGCAAATAATGTCGTAGACACTTAAGGAAATGCTATTCAAGAAAACAGTGGGATTATTTCAATTCAGTGTATTGGACTGTTCCCCCTTCTACTATCAAAAATATTTTACAAGAAAACAAATAAAACTTAACCTTCTTTACAAAGATAAGTAACAAAGAAGTTAATGATGTATAATTTAGGTCTTAAGGGCAGTTTTGCCTCCTGATCTCTATTGTCAGAGTTTGAGTGACAGGTCTGTACCGGAAGGGTGAGTTGGATTTGAAAAATGCTGTGTTCACCAGAACTGTGGGGGTTTTGTTTGTTTGTTTTTCTTTTAGTATTGTGTTACTACTACCTTGCCAGCTTCCTAATAGTATTTTACAGAATTATTTTTTAAACATGCAAAATATTTTCATCTGTACTGTTGAAATTTTTGTTAAAGGCAATGGGAACTGCCTATTTTTTTTTTTTTTTTAGCCAAAGCTAATTGAATGCATGAATGCCACTGCACATAGCTGACAAAGGCAGAGCATCTTTGTGAATAGGCTCTGTAAATTCTTTCCCACAGAAGTCAACGAAAGGGTCGGTTGTCCTGGGCTACGTATTTCGTCACTTAAACCTGGTGGAAATAGATTACTTTGGGCTGCGTTACTGTGACCGAAGTCATCAAACGGTGAGTAAAAGACACAGCAGATTGGATTTGCCATGTATAAAATTCACACTGTTGTGGTGTTACCTGTAAAGCATTAGATTGTCATACTTCCCCTAGCTTTCACTGTTTCCTGGCTCATGTTTCCAGTAATAATTTATTTTGTTTGTTTCCAATAAATTCTTGGAATAGCCATTAACATCTTAGATAGGAATGAAATCAAATGTTAAATGTTGTTGAAAACTAAATTAAGAAAGTACAAATAGTAAAATGTTATTATATGAAAGTAGGATTGATATTTTTTCCTCTTTAATACTGTGCCCTGAAGCCAGTGCCTGGTGGTCTGTGCTGCTCAGCCTCTCTTGGCCCTGCAGTGCCTGGGAAGCAGTGTCCCTGAGTGCATCACATCCTGCTTCACTTGCTGCAACATCGGCTGAAGACCTATTTCAGGGTGTGTTGGGCAATGCCATTTTCACTCTGCCTGAACCATTTCTGTGTCCCTGAGCCCATGTTCTCTAGAGCCTCCTTGACAGGGACTCACCCCACATCTGAGGCTTTTTCCACTGGGACGTTACCATCCTAAACAGACAAGGAGATGTTTCAGCCAGGCTGAGATGTTTCAGCCAAAGCAGGCAGTGTTTTGGAGCAGTGCTGTCTGCCCCACCAAAGGCTTGTGCAGGATTGCTGCAGGCAGACATGAGGAGCTGGGGGTGCTCAGCAAGAGGAACCAGTCCTGTATTCACAGGCTAGTCTTCATACTACCTTAAAATTATGAAGTAAATAATGCCTGGCCTGTGGTTAAATTACGAAAAGCCATTACAGTTTTGAAGCCAGTGTTTTGTGATGATAGCGCTGCACAAGAGCCTGTTCCATCTATATATAGTAATAACTTATTGAATTGGCTAAATATTTGCCGATTTCTTCTGTTAACCAGAAGTTGATCATGTAAAGATTGAATTTAGAACAGTATTCAGCAGGTTACTGATTGCTATTGAGAGCTAACGACTGCCCCACTCTCTGTATTTTAACTTCTGTGCCATCGTCCAGAAATTTATGAATTTAGTTCCTTGATGAGCTTCTAATAATTTTATTCTGTGAAGATGAAAGCCAGATTCAGCTGTGAACTACAGGTAGACTGTTAAAAATGGTGGTTTTGATTTCCTGACAAATTTGAGGTGTGAATGAACAGCAGGTAGGTATTTCTTGCTCTCAGAAATGTCTTCCTTTTAGCTGTGGTTGCAAATAAAATAGAAATGGCTGTTCCTGGGAATATTTCCAGAAGCATACACAGGATATATTTAGTGGTGTATATGAAAATATGAGTATAAAAAGGGATTGCACCTCTTTTGTGAAAGGGGCACATAAAAGCACATTTTAGGGCACATCCTTTTGTTCTACTTTTTCTCTCATGTGGTGCTCCAGTGGTGTAAATTTAATGTTAGCTTCAGGCTTTATCCTCGGGCCAGCCCAATGTCAGGAAGCCACTGTGATTCTTGATTTTCCCATGGATTAGGAAGATGTTTATCCCACTTCTGTTATTCGCCGGCTCTTACACCAACACTGGCCTTGTCATGTGGATACAGGACCTCAGCTGTGTGCAGGGCTATGGAGTGCTCCTGCCCAGCCATGGAGATGCTGCCACAGGGACTGCCAAGTGTGAGCTGCTGCCTTTGCACCTGGGCTGTTTTGTAACAAACCATTGTGAAAAGGCCTGTTAATGTTGTTTGTCTGTGTAAGGATAACGAAAAGCTGATGCTCCCTCATCTGAAAAGTTGATAAATGAGCTATAAAAGTTCATTAACAGTGCTACTGTGTGTAGTTTTATGTGTTTTATGATGTGTGGTTTTATGCTGCTAGCTTGCTATTTTTAGTGAACTCTTGTAAGCTCTTAAGAATGGGCAGTATAATGGAAAGTTTTCACATAACAAACAACACCTTGTGCTTTAGCTGTAAACATATATTTAGTTGCATGCTGACTGTGGCTAAAACTCTCTGGGCTGTTGTGGGAATTAGTTCAGTAATGGCTGGCAAGAAGCCTAGATCTGCGTTTTGGATTGGATCTTTTTTGGACCACAGTAGATTTCCTAAGGGAAGAGGAAAAAGGTTACCTTCCTAATTAGTTTTAAAACCATGGTCCTGAGTTAGTCTTGGAGGGAGAAAAGTGTTTAGGGGTTGAGCTACCTATTAATACATTGCTTGTGGTGGGGAAAGTTTTATTTTTTGTACTGTCAGGTTTTTTTTGTCACACCATAGATTTAACTGAATGGTGAACAAAGCAGCATAGACAAAACAATGCATTTTAAAGAGCACAAATCAATCACAAAAGAAACATTTTTTTTTATTAAGGGTTTGAAAGGGATTGTTTGGTTATTTTCCCCATTACTGTTGCATGCCTAAGCATTTCCAGGTGGTCTTTTAAGTGCTGTGTTGGTGAGCTACCTCTTATGTGGGTGGTATAAGAATTATTTTAGTCCTACCAGTTGGGCTTTAATGAGTGAACAAGGTTTCACTGTGCTACACAGTATATATGAATGTGTAGCATTAAAATGGTCTCTTCCTGACCAGCCAACCAACTAATTAGCCTGTGAGAACAGCTGGATGCAGCAAACAGATTGACAGAACTGGGTGGCACTGGCAGGGGCACAAACAGTAGCATAAAGCATAAATTGGATGACCCTGTCTCTAGGGTGGTAATTTGGTCATATTACACAAATTTTATTTACTGACATTCCAGGTTTCTCTAAACTCTTCACAGTAAAAGGAGAGTATTCAAATAGAAAAATCAAGCTCTGGAAGATTACAAGTTGATATCAGACTACCATTACATATATCTACTTAATGCTCTGACTAAGACAGGTCTCCAAAGGAACAAAATGTATCTTCTAATAATTAGTTAAAATACAACATTTAATAATGAATTAAAAATTCCATGATTTAAAAGTACACCCCAGTGAACAGATAGGTTCAGCTAATGCTGTGTTGTCAGTAGTGTTTCCTAATCTCTTATCGCCTCTGTTGACAAACGACATGGTCCTTCTTCTCATGTGGTATTTGAGTACTTTTTTTGTGGTGCAAATTCTTTAAAAGAAAGACCAATTTTCTTTGGGCGCCACAGAATCCCTAACTGTGCTTCGTCATCTAACCTTCACCTGAGCTTTTTGCGTTACTGCAGAGAGTGCTGGCATCCAAATTAATGTGAGTTGACACCAGATGCTGTCCTCATGGTTCTCAATGTGGATAGTCAGCTGGGTCTTCCAGGAGAGGGGATTTGTGTCTTCTGCCTCATCTCCCAAGACTTTGTGCCCCATCTGCTCTTTCTAGGTAAGACACAATCGCCAGAATATGTGTAGCAGAAGCTGAGGGTGGCTTAGGATACTGTGCAGAATCACAGAATCATTAGGTTGGAAGGGACCTCTGAAGATCACCCAGTCCAACGCCCTGACAAAGCAGAGTCACCTGGAGCAGGTGACACAGGAGCACACCCGGGTGGTTTTAGGATGTCTCCAGAGGGAGAGACTCCACACCCTCCCTGGGCAGCTCTTCCAGTGCTCTGCCACCCTCAATGGAAAGAAGTTCTTCCTTGTATTGAGGTGGAACTTCTTGTGTTTTAGTTATGACCATTGCTCCTCGTCCTGTCACTAAACACCGCTGAAGGGAGCCTGGCACCATCCTCCTGCCACCTGCCTTGGAGATATTTATTTGCATTAGTGAGATCCCCTATCAGTCTTTTCTTCTCCAGACTAAATAGGCTCAGATCCCACCTCACCTCACAAAAGACATGCTCCAAAACCCTCACCATCTCTGTGACTCTTCACTGGACCCTATCCATTCACTCCTTGTCTCTCTTGCATTAGGGACCTCAGAACTGGACAAAGTTTTCCAGATGTGCCTCACTAGGGCCAAGGAGAGGAGCAGGATCACCTCCCTTGACTTTCTGGCCACACTCTTTCCACTACAGTCTCTCATTGCTTTAGGATTTGGGGAAAACAGTGGCCCATGGGTGTACTTCTCCAGGGGCTGGATGAACTGGTGTGGGGAGGGCTGTCCTGCCACTCTCACTGCTGCTTCCTGCTGTGCTGCAGCTTCTAGGTGCTCTCCACCCAGTCCCTTTGCTACTGCCTTTATGGCTTTGCCAGGGGTGTGTAGGGTAGCCAAGCTAGTTACTGGTCTGGAAGAAGCCAGTATTTTATTGAGGTACACAAAAGGCAGAGATAGCAATATTAATACATGATATGTCAGGAAAAGTTGAGCAGAATTTGATGAGGGGAAGGGTCCTTTTGAAGCCCAAAGATGTTCCCTTTTGTGAAATGCCAAAAGAATCATGCTATATACAAAAAATTGTACAGCAGGCTGTAATGTAAATATTCTTTTCTTACCTGATAGTGCTAATCTGAACTATTATAATCAGAATGTACCACATACTGATACCCTCTTAGGGCTCTGAGAGGAGAAATACAAATACAGAAGGACAAATAATGATATTCATTCATATTGCACCATGCCCCCACCCTGCAATGTAGATGTGTTTTTCTCCCCTGCTCGGAGGAAGCTCTGTTTGAGCACACAACCCTGAGAGCACAGCAGGTAGGAGGTAACCCATGGCAATACAGAGAATTAATGTCATACAATGTAGAGCATATTTTGTCCTCAAGATTGTAGAAAAAAAAGTCAAATTGTAATTAGCTTCTGTTTTGTTGAATGGATTTTTTTTTCTTTTTATGGATTTTTACACTCATCCCCAGACACGATATACTAAATTACCTAGGAGGAAAGAGAATTGTTTGTGATTGTTAAATTACATGTCATAACCAGTGGAAAGAAAATGGAGGCTGATAGTGTTGAGTAGAAACAGTAAGTTTTAGAAGAATATTATTGGATTAAAACAGCAGACACAAAGCTGATGGTCAAGTGAGTTACAGGTAATAAAAATAAATTTTTAGAGTGAAGGATCAGTTCACTGATGATACAATAATAAACATAATCTATATAACTTTAGATTCTAAAAACCAAGATAGTAGCATTAAATACATATTTGTATGTAGGAATTGCCTGAAAGTTTTTGCATTTCTTATATAATAGGGACATCCTGAACTCAGTGGATTGAGGTTCTTTGCAGGGAACATTTGCAGGAGAAATCTGACACAGCAATTCCAATTCCTAGTGTTGTCTTAGGTTGTGGGAAAATCTCAATCATTTCAGAATATAATTGAAAAATGACACATTTTATCTTCAAAATTGTGTTTCTTCCTGTTGTAAATGTGATCAAAAA
Organism: Vidua macroura; assembly: GCF_024509145.1. Taxonomy (NCBI): domain Eukaryota; kingdom Metazoa; phylum Chordata; class Aves; order Passeriformes; family Viduidae; genus Vidua; species Vidua macroura. Next base: position 71,525,555 of record NC_071611.1, on the reverse strand, counting down.
CTAACACCTTAATTGAAAGAATCTAATTAAGACAGTCCAACGTTTAGTTTGAAGTTGATAGAGCTTTCTGCACCAGACACTTCATTGATTGAAACTACAGCAAACATTTCAACCTAGTTAATATTTTGTTCCAAGCAGGTTTATGGAATTTGACCTAAGTTTAACCCTCTGCAGATGCAAAAACTTAAGATTCCAGATTTGTGGTAAAGTTCTTGCAGGCATTTAAAAGGGCTAAATATGAAATACTGCATGGAGCTTGGATGCAAGCTGCTTACATACCTGGCTTGTATGAGAGCCAGATTTGTAAATGTACAAAGGACAAAAGAGTCCATTTATTCTTTATGCTGTACTTTAAAACATTTTTTTTTTAAATGTAATTTCTACCTGAAAGTCAAAAGGGAATTATTTTCTTTAATACCACTGTACCTCTTTAATCAGTCCTAGTAAATAAAAAATTATTAAAGTAATACTATATGTGTTTGTAAAGAACAATTAGTAAACTAGTCCCTTTAGTAACTGGATAGTTACATTGGTTAGGACTATTACAAAATGATTATATTTTTTTTCCCACTTCTTCTGTAAATGTTAAATACTTTTTTTAGATTGGCAGCGTTGATCCCTTGCAGCTGAGTGAGGAGGTGCTGGGTCCTCCAGCTCTCTGCAGCAGTGGTGAGCTGTTTGCAAGCCTGTGCTAGGGGGGGCGCAGGTGGGAGAGCACTGGGGAGTGTCACAGGGGCTGCCAGGAGATGAAAAGGGCAAAGGAGCTGCCTTGGCATTCACCACTCCGGGGTTTGTTGTCAGCAACTGCTGTGCTAGTGCACTGGATTAATGAGACACTGGTCTTTTGTTCCATTTCTCTTGGCACTTCAGCCTATCAGCTTGGTGGTGTAACTATAGCTGGCACTGTTTATCCACCTGTACAAGCATTTAACAAGTATCTAACACACATTACTGTGTAGGTGTGCCTAGGTGGGCTCACAGGGCCCTGGTGTTGGGGTTCTTGGATCTCTAAATGTTCTCATCTTTACTGTCTTTGTCTTGAAAAATGCCTTTGCATTATCCATGAAATTCCATTCATCTTTGGCTTGCAAACACAATGTTAGAAATCTCCTGCTCTTCCCCCCATGTCTTGCATTCTTCAGGAAAATTTTGGCAGCCTTTGAAATAATAAATAGCTGCACGGTGATTTTGAGCATGGGTTTGTGCCATGGCCACAGAGTTAAGTACTCACTGGAGAAATGAAAAGGCAGATGAGATTCTTGTCTCTTCTCCACCATACTGAATTGTTTAATCTCACCTGTGCTGATCTCAAGACCTGTGGCACTCACAGGAAAACGTATTTTCTCATGCCAGCTGACACTTATTTTTACTAGCACAAGCAGCAGCACTCTCTCTTACAGGGATGAGAGTGCAGTTCCTCCTGTCAGCTCAGTATGAGGGAAGGAGAAGAAAAGGGTAAGGGATATGAATAACCAATTGTTCTGTGTTAATTTTCAAAGTTAAGTAACTAATTTCCATAATTATCTGTCTTGCAGTACTGGCTGGATCCTGCAAAGACCCTCGCTGAACATAAAGAATTGATAAACAGTATGTATTTAATTTGAACTTAGACGACAAAGATGAAGTAACAATGTTCCATCTACACAGTCTGCACAATATCTCTATTCTAGTCGCAAGAGATTTATAGTTCTTAACAAGTTTGTTATTGCAGTTCTTTGCTGTATCGAAATTTCACACATGCATTGAACATGGTATCATTTAACAGTGTCATTATTGTCCAAAGACTGCTGTGTGCTTAAATTTTGTTTTAGGCTAATAAGTGTTAATTATTCTTAATTTGTATAATTAATTTTATAGTAGCTGTGATGCCTCTATCATGCTTAGCATACCATAACCATTTTCTGTGTGAATGCAACATTTTTTCTGAAAATTTAAAAGTTTCATAAAATGTTAAAATAGGCTTCTTAGTAGCTGTTTTGTAGTCACCTAGTAACAATTAATACCAATTAGCAATTCATGACAACTCACTTTTACACCAGTTTTTTTTTCCTGCAGCTGGGCCACCATACACTCTGTATTTTGGCATTAAATTTTATGCAGAGGATCCATGTAAACTTAAGGAAGAAATAACAAGGTACAGTATTTAATAAAAGTATAGTTTGTTGATCTCAGGCTGGCAATCTATTTCAACCAGGTGCATATTGTTGTGGTGCCTGGTTTGTTTTTTTCTTGAACATCTGAATGTTTTTCCTTGAACACTGGTGTGTAGAAAGAAAATTCTGATTAACTTCACAGTGGTTGATAGTGATGAATGTTAGGAAGCCCAGGAAGAAAAGATGTTCTCTGGTGCATCAAAAATCAAAGGACCTTGATGTGCATTTTTGAGAGTGGTTTTTCCCCCCCCCATATTTTCAGTAATGCATTGTTACAACTGCATTTATACTATGCTATAACCAAGTTTAGAGTTTACTTGGTATCAGATATAAATACAGGAAATTTTCTTCTTTATTTGCCATAATTTAAATTCCAGAACTGTTTTTCAAGGGGATTTCTTTTGGACTTAATAAAAATATGTGAAGGAAATTGAAGAGTTGCATGCCTCTGATTCTTTTACCTAAGCTTGTCCTCTGCAAGGTATGATGATGCATACAGTAACACATGCACGTGCTTGCACACAGACACACACACGGTTATCTGAACTCTCTCACAGTTTTGGGGTTTTCTGTCTATTTTACTTATTAAATGTCTTGGACAATTACTTTAGGTTCAAAAGGAACTCTGAGAATTTGGGTAGGTAGGCGGACAAAATTACTGTGCTGGCTTGGATTAACAAATGCCAAATACTTCTTTTGATATCCTAAGAATGTGACACATGAGGATTCATTCGAATGCATGCAAGGTTTTTAATTTTCCTTAATCAAAGGTTGCAGCACAGGCAGAATATTTTTCTTATTCCAGAGTGAGAAAATTCTTTTGTTTCCAACTGGCACAACAGGAATGGAAGTCTCCAATGTAACAACACCCAGGCTGGCCTGGTAAAAATAAAAAATGCTGTGACTTGGCAGGTAAAAGAACATAAGCTGGCAGCAATGGGATGCCCCTGTACTATGGAAATTTGGTGCAATTTTCTTGTACTTTCCCAGAAGAGCTTTAAATCCTCCTCACAGGGAAAGATAGGTGTCCTTGGGAAAGGGAACTTTGGCCACAGAACCTGTTGTGATTGCCTCCCAAGAGGCAGGGTGGAGCCAGGGGCCTAAATTTTCACAAGTTTTTCCTTTGCCCTGTGATAAGGCCAGCCAGTGATCTACACTGCTGATTAGGTGAGCAAATCCAGTTAAGAAAGGTTGCAGTATCATTAGGAAGCCTCTGGTCATGACCTGGCAGTGTTTGGTCATGCAGAACAGGCACCTTGGGTGGTACAGAAGGCCAGCCCAGAAAAGTGATATGATGCTATTGTCAGTCTTCTGTGAAAAACACTGAGTAGTCAACAGCCTTCAACATCTATGAGCGCTTGTTCCCACAGGCTCTTAAATCTTGGAAGGAAGGCTTTTTCTTTTTTGTTCAGGAAAATAACAGTAGTAGTAGTAGTAGTAGTAGTAGTAGTAGTAGTGGTAGTAGTAGTAGTAGTAATAATAATAATAATAATACCACCATCTCCTTAGAATAATATGGTTTGGAAGGGACTCTTAAAGGTCCTTCCACTTAGGAGGCATTAAAAACCCTCTTTTCCTTTATAATAATAATGTTTTGCCTAACTGTGTAATTCCAGTGATGTGTTAACTGCTTTGTGCTAATCAATGTGTTTCTTTGGAGCATGTATTTATTACTTTAATGGACATGAGAGCTAACTCCATTATTAGATTCTGATGATCTGTGCCATTACATCATTATTCTTTGCAAATAATGAAAATCTGTCAAATTTGTAATTGCTTTGCAGCAGAATCTCTCTGGCTTGTTAGCAAAAGCTAACACTGTGGTGTTTGCAGGATGTGTTTGCTAGAGAAAACTTGCAATTAGGCACTCTAATATGTGCATGACAAACATAGGCACACAAGATGAGACTGTTTTAGCTATAGATATAGACAAAAGGCCTGGTTGAGATTGTTCACCTTACAGGAGTCATTTAAGCAATTAACAGTGTAGGATGCAGGTGTATTTTGAAGGTTCCTTTGGTACTTTATTTTGAGACTACAGAAATATAGGTACTTGCTCCAAGGATAATATATTTCTAGCATCCTTTTCTTCTAAGCTCTGCTTTGTAGAGGTGGAGAAATGCTAACAGAAGTATGGGTGTGCAACAGAAATGCATTTCATGTTGGAAAGATGATGATGTGTACTCCACAGAGGATGTAAAATCATCTTGGTCATTATCATAATTCATACAGGGAAGATTTGTCTAGGTAGGATTGCAAGCATAAACTAGAAACAGGACGGAGGTATTGCTTAGAGTGAGGAAACACTGAGTGTCTGTGCTTTGTGTTGCCCAGAGATATTCCCAGGAAATTCCTATGCTAATGCCATTCCTCTAAAGTAGAGAACATTAACCATTTTTTAGAGGATGGACATTCCTACCATAACATCTGTCATAGCACAAACTCTGGGGGAAATCATTAATCAGAAAGACATTGAATTGTTATCTTTATTCAGAGGCTCATCTGATAAAGTCTAGAAAATTTGGTTGGACCTTAAGTTTTCTGAGTCAGCTATCATGTAACCTGCAGTTTGTAAACTTCTCTGAAATCAGTGTAGGTGCACTTTGCACTTACAGAGCATTCCAAGGTGCTTTCATAAATTGCTTGTACTAACACAGAATAAATTATTTGCAGAGTAGCTGAATGGCTCTATGTAGATAAAATTGAACTAGTGAATAATGGAAAAGCTATGTGCTTGCATGGAAGACCTTTTTTTTTCTGTAAAAAATTACCTTCATTATATTTTTACATTTTGTAGGAAATCAGTGCAAGAAATTAACTCAGGATGATGTGAAACGCTGCATAAATCTGTTGTAATAAAATCAGATAAATTCAAAATAGTGTTTAAAAGATTTTGTATAAATCATTATGGAAAGTTGCAAAACTGCAGATCCTTTATATAATGGCTTGTTATCTTGTCTGTTCCATCTACTTTGGGCATATTGATTCATTCAAGTGGTCTCAGCTTTATCATGTGTAGAAGCAGGTTTTGACTTTGAAAATTACATTTTCACCCCTGCTATCACTATTCCAAGCAGGAGAGTATCCTGTGCTACAACAGATTCAGTTAGTTGTTGATGGCACACCCATCCATCTTTTTCATGTGCTCCATCAAACCTCCCTGCTGCATTGTATTTGATACTCTGGTATGTGGAGAGGAAATATTTGAGTAAGCAAGCATCCAATACCCAGTCATCCTTTACACTGATCCTGTGATGAGGTTAAACTTTTGCCCTGTGATAGGTTTCTTGTTCAAATTTTCTGATTCCTATCCCTCTTCCCCACTTCCTGACTGCTCTGTGAAAGTGAAAAGAGGGAAATGACATTTTAGGGAGATAAATAAATGCATCTGCACAATGTAAGCAGATTGGAAAATAATAGGAAGTGCTCCCTTTCCTGGGTTCTTCCACTGGATGAATCTTAGTAGTTACTTCAGGATCAGTAGGGGAAGTTATTTAGAGAGGAATACAGGCATTTACTGTCACAAAGTTATGGTACATGGTATGTGCATAGTTAAAGGAATGATTTTCAAATATTAATTGGACTTGAAATAATTTTATTTTATCTCTGTGTTTTAGGTATCAGTTTTTCTTGCAGGTAAAGCAAGATGTTCTACAGGGCCGTTTGCCTTGTCCAACCAATACTGCAGCACAGCTGGGAGCATACATAATTCAGTGTAAGTTCTCCTGGCCCACTGAGAGCTTATTTCTTTCAATCCTGCATTGTGATTAATTTTAGGTGATGACTGAAGATAGCATTAACACTTTATGCATTCACTTCCAAACAGAAGTAGCGTAACTGATTTCACTTCAGGAGCCGTAAATAAATGACCATTTTGAATAGATAATGCAGGAGCAATATAGAAGTTAGTGTAAAGAAAAAACTTTAAAATCAGTCTGAAGACTCTGCTAAACATTATTTGCTTTGCTGGGGAATATTTTGTCAAGTACTCAAGACTTTATTACTTTGGATTACATATAGAGTATGACAAAACTTTCATCAGGAGATTTACAGATTTCAAAGGCTTTTGGCAGCCTCAAATCTGGGAAATAAAATATTATCTCAAAAATTACATTATATCAATATGATATATCAATATCAATATTATATCAATATGATATACTTAAGGGGAGGATATGATTTGACCTGAAGTTAAGAATTTTCATTTTATTTAGTATTTATCTACATTAATCCATCAGTAGAGATCATTTCAGGAGTGGATGTTATGTGCTGCATGCTTAATAGAACTAGCAATCAATTAGAAAGGAGTTGTCTGTCTACTGGAGCAGTTGTTCTGTTTCCATTACAGCTCAAGATCTATGTTCAAATACAATTGTAATCAAAAATTGTGTGAAGAGCCATGCTGGGACCTCTATCTGTAATTTCTTCTGTATTAAATTTAGATTTGTCTAAAGTGATGTGTATCAAGGAAAGATTATTTGTATTATTAGTGTTAAAAGTGTGACTCAACAACTCTTAATATAACATAAAAAAATAGTCCTCCTTTCATATCCATTTTAGAATGACAAGGCAGAATAACTTGTGTATGAAGTAGGAATGGGCATAATACAGGATTTCTTGGTAGGTTATATGTGTATCTGAAAAGCTAAAATTTCAGGCAGTATTTATTTGTGTACAATTATTTTTTACTTTATTTTGCCATCTTAGAAATATTACATGTCATCCTCTGAAAAATTCTTTGCAATGGACATTTCACTTTACTGGCAGACATGCCTTCTCTGAAAAAATACTGCAAGTGTGAAGCAGGAAAATATGCAATGATGGTAGCATCTTCATTTTATTATGAGAAATTACTAAAAGGAGTAAATTCATGCCCTTCAGTAATTTTGTAAGGTGGTGAGAGCTGTTGTTTTGGTATAGTGTCCTGTTCTGTAATTCTAATCTCAAATATTTTGTTGGAAAACAATGAGAAAGTTTATGGGAGAGAGAAGAGTTAAAACATAGCCAAGGTTACATACAGTGAGTTAAAGTTAGTCCAGGCACAAGAAGCTATGCATTCTCATGGGCTCTATAAAAAACTTTATCCTTTTATTTAGGGCTAGCAGTTGTTCCAAATATGTAAAGACACCTGAGAAATGTCTGTCTCAGACACGGAACACAATTTCAATGGAGGTTTTCCAGAGAGACTTCTCAACATCCCTACTAAGCAGATCACCATCTTTTTCTAGCAATTTCATTTCAGCACTTAGGAAAGAAACATCAGTAGTTAGATGAGTCTTTTCCTTCTTGGCTCTTGAAGCCTTCTTTTGGCTATGTTTTTGGCTTAATGGGCATTGGATAAGAAAGCTCCTGTGAAATCTTTCTCAGAGAAACCCAGTGTGCAGATATTACCCAGGGTTATAAAAAAATTGAAATACTAACTTCTGCAGAGTTTCTTAGATGCAATTATAGTTAAGATCAGTAGACGTGAGTTCTGGCCAAGATGCATATTTGTTTTATAATTATGTAATGTGTACAAATTCAGGGTTGCGTCAAACAAAATTACATTGGCTATTAATCATGTTCTTTTCTTTAAGAAAAGTCTTTGAAAAACTATTTTTATTTTAAAAGTGAATTTGATATCCAGGAAATACACTGATATTTTATTGAAAAAGGAAAGCTTGTGATTCTTCACAAGAAACACCATTAGAAAACCTTCCTTCTAGGACTCACAGGATATTTACCTCCATTTGTATTCCCAGTTTATGTTAAAGTCCCAGCAATAATATGAAACTTTTCTGCCAGTAATATTGCAGTATATCATGAGAGCATATATATTACAAAACTAGAATTTTCTTCTACACTTGTTTTGCATATGCTGCCAAATAATCACTGTAATTGAATTCAAATTTTGCTGGTTTGGTCAAAATTTTGTCTGGCCTGTAGAAGCAGTAGATTTCCTGTCAAAGCTTCTAGCTCTTTCTAGCTCTAACCTTAAATATATCTTTTAAAATGCATGAAGACAAGTTTTTTTCTTGGTTTTATCTGTGCTGATGCAAATAGTTCTGTATTCTCTTCCTTTATTCCTTTTTTTCTTATTTGACTGCTGATTAAATAGGCCGTCAGATGGAGAGGGGTGGCTGGGCACCAGTAGGTTAATTATATAACACATTTTTTTGGTTGAGAAAAAGCACAGGTGACCTTTGTTATCTCCTTGTGTTCTGTAGCTGAGCTGGGGGACTATGACCCGTACAAGCACACTGCAGGTTACGTCTCCGAGTACCGCTTTGTTCCTGACCAGAAGGAAGAACTGGAGGATGCCATAGAGCGGATACACAAGACTCTGATGTAAGAATTCAGTACTGTTGGGAACTTGGCAGGTAATACCAGACTCAGGGATGCTGGGTAGGTGGGGAGGAACAGCCTGTGGCACAGAGTGGAAGTTTCTAGACTTGAGGAAAAGACGCAGGGAATCTAGTTATACGTCTCAGAAGCAGGAAAGATTTTACATATTCAAGCTGTTCTTTTCGGAACTGAGTAGGACAATAGCTGGAAATGTGAGGTGTGTCAGACCTAGGTATGGGTGTTTCAGAGCCAGCAGTTTTAATAAAATGTATGCCAGAAATTCATGTGTAGAGCCAAAAAAACCGCTTGCTTATCTCCAAGTTCATGTTCCTGGTAAGTGTAAGGAAGCTTGTTCTAACAAATCCAAGTTAGGTGCAATTGTGATATAACCATTTATGAAGATGAGAGCAGTAAGGACCCTTTCATGAGGGTGTTCATCATAGCCTTTGTCAAAGTAATGCAAAGAGAATCAGTTACCCATCTCGTAGTAGATCTAAAGTTCTTGATTCTTTTGCTATAATGAAGCCACAGTCTGGGTAAAGGTTAAGTAATTTTTGCCTGTAGCATTGTGTGGTAATATTATATGTGTCTTGTTTAATGAGAATAGTTATTAACTCAGGGTCACAGCTGTTCTCTGAAAAGTTTTCCAGTAATTGGAGTCTGTGCCAGTTGCCACGTTGACCTGAGCTTTCTCTTCCAGGGAAGAGAGTCTGTTGTCACTAATTATTTCTATGTGGTTGCATGACAGCCTTATACTAATTGATGCATTTCTGAGAACTTACTATATGTATTTCTGTAAAGTAAAAAAGTATTGTTTTTTCCATTCCAGAGAGAGGAAACTGAGTCACAGCTAGTTAGTTTGGTTCAACATCACAGAAGTGGTTTGTGAGAAATGAGACTTGAGATGAATTGCTGTGAACTAAGCAGCCTTCATTTCTCTCTCTCTAAAGCTTCTGTAGCCATTAGGTTCAGAAGGCAGTGGTTGTAAAGGGAAGGGATCATTGTCAAACACTTACTGATTTGGAGCCCTGGTACTGTTCTGCTGCTTGGCTGCAGTTGGGTATCAGGGATTTAGTGGCATCAGAACAGAGAGGAAAGCCAGGGTGTACTCATTGCTACTTCAGCCCAGCTGTTACCATCAGCACTGCCAGCTTGGACTTCTGCACAGGTCACCACAGACTCTTCAGGTAACAAGTGTGAAGCTATAATGGCTGAGGGCATCCCAAATTGTCTCATTGACCAGAGACATTTTAGAGACAGGTTTATGAAATGGTTTGGAAGAACTGGTTTTATTCTTTCTGGATCCCAACATGAAAACACGGGGGATTTTTTTTTTTTTTTTTGTTAGCTTGGTTTTTTATTTTGTTTGTTTGTTTGGTTTGGTTTTTTTTTTTTTGTTTGTTTGTTTTTTGTTTTTGTTTTTTCTTATTTTTCAGAACAGCTCTGGCACTGCATATACCTTCTTTCTACTGGTTATGTTGAGAAAAACTGGTTTTGGTTGCATGTTATCTCTCAGTTTTTTGGGTTTTTTTACACAGCACAATAGCTATTTGGAGATTCAGTAAGGATGAAGATTTTTGAGAAAGTTTCTAAAGCAAAGAAGGTGAAGGAAGAAGTAGAGGGGGTTTCTGACTCTGCAGCCTGCCTACTGTGATTGTAGTCCCATCTATAAACCAACATGGCATCTCCAAGGGAGAGCAGTGTGACATGACCTGATGTTGTCAGGCATGTCTGGAGGATCAAGCAGTGACTTTGGGGCTCACTTGTGAGGGAGGAAACACTTGGTGCTGGAGGACAGAATCCCTCAGGGCAGACAGGAGAACTGGTACTGCACTGCTGACAGTGCCCATTTCAGACTGTGGGAGATCCATCACTGACTGGTGCTTGGCAAGTCAGCTGCTGCTCTGTTTTGAATCAACAATTCATGCTGCCAGTGGGGCACAAGCAAAGCAAAATTGCCGCTGATGTTTAGCTTTAAAAGTAGCTTTCAATTTTGCTTAGGGCCTCAAGTGTCACTCAGGTGCCCTTTGTCCATCCAAAGGAGTGTGTGTGTGTCAGCTGCATGGCTGCCACTTTGCCAGCTTTGTCATCCCCACTGGCAAAGACTGCTTTAGTTTTGGGATGTGTGATGCTGTGGAGAGTTTGTGTTTTCACACATTATAAAAATGAAACACTCTTTGTACTAATGGGAGTACTTTCAGTCCCTGACAGTTCTACTTCCCTTCACGTTCTGGCTTCTCCATCTGCTTTTGGGAGGACTTCTATCTCTGGCTCCCATCTGCTTCCTTCAGAAGCTCCAGCTCACATCTTTGTTTCCGTCAATATTTTTGAAAATTCAGTTTCTAAAACATGATGTATTGCTGTGAGAGTATTTCTAAAAGCACATTCAAACAATTTATTTGACATTTGAGCCTTTTGGTCCTTTCAGAGGCAGGTGAGAATAGATGAGTAAGTGCATCAGCATTTTTATAAGCCTGGTCAGTAAGTAAAGAATAACAGCAGGATTTTAAACTGGTGTTGTATTCTAGCACTAATTCAGTAATGGGGTAATCCATTTTGCTCAGGACTGGCATTTAGCCTGCTTGCAAACTCAGTGAGAGAATACAACCCTGTGAACATTTTGCTTACATTTCTGAGATAAACTCTCAAGACTTTAAATTAAAAATCAAGCTGCAGAGTAAATTTTTACAGCAAAAGTGTATAAAAGACGTGACAGATGTGACATTACTGATGTGCTGAATATCCAGTGTTCTGCATGTTCTGAATACAGATAATGAATGACGTATCTACTGGGATTTGAAGAAAGGGATTTCTCTTACAAGCTTCAGGTCTGCTGCTTTTCCAGGAGTCCTTGGAGAAAAGAGCACCTGGAAAAGTGGCAGTGCTGCTACATGGATAAGATGTGCTGAAGCAGTCCATCTCCCAGATACAAAGAAATCATTTTACATGCCTTTGAATACCTTTACATACCTATTGCATTCATGCTGGCACTGCTGCTTCACGTCTTTGAACTTGGAAATTTTTTTTTGTTATGTCAGCCATAACACAAACTTGGGAAAACCTGGATGGTAGCTTCTAGGCTAGAGAGAATGGTGACACAAGAAGCAGGAATGTGCATATTGCAGGACTTTTCCAGATCTTTGGTGAAAATGTTGAATGTAGAATGCTCTACTTCACACCTTGACTTTGAAAGGTAGAACATCCAGTATTCCCCCAAGAAAACCAACAGGATGAAGCAGGATATTCATCTTCCTGAGCTGATATTTTTAAGGTGTGCTGTACTTTCCCAATAACAGTCCAGTTGCTTTCAGATCAGTATTGAAAAGAAGTAAAAATGAGAACATGGCTTCAACTATTTCAGGCTTAAAAAAGAGAATCTTGTCCTTTTATCAGTGACAGATATTAAGCGAAGAGCAAATTAAATTCTGAGGATAAGGCTTTGAATTTATTTAGTTGTATTGTTCTTTTTGAAAATAAGTCCATTTTTGGTAATGTCAAATATGTTCCTACTAGCCAGGATTTTTCCCTCACCAGTTTTCCCAGTTGTTTCCTGCCAGTGGTACTTTTTAACTGATGGATTGATATCTGTAGCTAAGAAGGCAAGCAGGATCTTTGAAAATGGCTAATCTCATGAGGCAGACTCCAAATCTTGTTTTCAACATAGCAGTCCTGGGTGCTACCAGCTGGTGTGACTTAATATAGGCAATATTTTTTGGAGAATGTAATAATTTCCCTGAAATTATCAACCTTGCTTTCAGGAGCTTCAACACTGCTATGGGAAAATAGTACCCCAAGCAGTCATACTATTCCTGCTTTATTAATAATAATGTAATTATTGGGGAAAAAAGTTATTTTGCATATTGAAGCCTAAAAATGAAATGTGTGAAGTGTGTTTGTGACAGCAAGGAAAAGGTTAGCCCCTGCATTAGGCAAACATTATATATATGATAGCATATATGTCTGTGCTAGGAGACCACTAGAGATCTAGTCTAACCTAGAATAAGAAGTTCAGTATTGAAAAGACAATGACAGTCTAAAAAAACTGGTAAGAAGGGCTGTATATGTGTCCAGAAAAGTGTTTTTATTAACATGATCTATTTTGATATGTTGATTGGAATGACAAGATTCTTAAAAATAATTGTGTTTACAGGGGTCAAGTTCCTGCTGAAGCAGAAGTGAACTACTTAGGTGTGGCCAAATCTCTGGAAATGTATGGAGTGGATCTCCATCCTGTTTATGTAAGTGTTAATTGTGAAAAATAATTACTGCACTAATGTGTGAAACACTACTTATATAGTTTTGTTGCCACAGGATAGCTGTAAAGGGAACACTACTCAAGAAATGAAAGGAACACATATTTACAGACAAAGAGGATTCAGTTATTCATACATACAAAAGCCTAATGATTTTCAGATCAAATGCTGTGATTGTGTTATGCCTATAAAAACCAATCAGTTATACTCTGGATAAAAACAATTCAGATAGAAAAGAAATAACTTGTGCAAGTGTCAGGAGTGAGGGTTATCACCTTTGTCTTTGACAGAAGAATTTGCACATTATTTTCTCTTAAATAAGAGTAAGTGTGTCCTGCAACCTTTTCAATACCATTGCAAAAATTAGGGTGGAGTAGCAGTAGTATGTCTGGCTTTTTTAAGTACTTGTTTTCAAGGTTTCCCTTGTTGTATCATGCAGCATTGCAAGTTGTCTCAGAAAACCTCTCCATTTCTTTTGTCTGTCAGCATGTATGTTTGAATTATTCTGCTTGTGGCAAGTGGTTTTTTTTTTTTTTTTTTTTTTTTTTTTTTTTTTTTTTTTTTTGTGGATTTTTTTTTGGGTTTTTTTTGGGTTTTTTTTTTTGGTTTTTTGTTTTTTTTTTTTAATAAAAGAAAATCAAGGGTTCAAATGGGGAGTTATAGTATAGATAGTTCACTGAGTTAGATTGTCAGTACTTTGTAAAATTACTAGAAAGAAAATAAAGAAGTCAAGATCCTACCTGAAGATTAAATATGTATTTCCTCTGAAAAATGTGTAGCCTGAAATATAAAGTACCTTTTGATGCACCCTATGGCTTAATTGTATTCATATCCCAGGCTTTGTTCCCCTCCCACCAATGGAAAAATGGGGAGTTACTGGAACAAGATTCAACATGATCCAACAAAATCATGTTAAATTAGTACTGCCTGGAATTTTTTTTGCCTCATAACTTGCCTTTGTTGTGCAATGAAATCCCTGCCTGGGTAACCTGTGAACATCATTGTTCCTACTTAAATTACTTCAGAAGCCCTCATTTGAGACTGAAGCTGCACACATGACGAGATGCAGTTATTATGCTCCTTTGGTCATATTAAAAGTAAAGTTGCCTTTAGCAGTTAATTCACTGAGGACCACAGGCAGAGCTTGCCAGGTGTGCTTGACTTTTGTCAGCCCTGTAATCACACTGGACACTTTCTCAGCGTCTCAAGTCAGTGCCTCTCACAGTTGATAATTCTGCTGCTCATGCTCCACTGGTTTAGACTTGCAGGGCTCTTCCTCATTGCCTCAAGCAGGCAGGTGAATGAGCTTTTCCAGCTGACTTTCTTTTAACCTCATGCACTAGGGTTTGCACTCTTTCAGCTGTAAGCTGCTTCTGGTTTTATTTATTGACTGTTAATTGGGGTGGCGGGGACATTCTGCCACTCAGCAGAAGGGCTTTCACCCTGTTCTCTCCCAGTGCCATTTGAGATTTCTATCCTGACTTCAGGAATGGTTTCCTTTGGAGGAGTTGATGCATGTGGCTGTACCCTGCATACCATTGCCCTTTCTGAACAACAAAAAAGAAGCTTGACTCTCCCAAAGGAGCTACTTCACTTGGAGGCAGCAGCAGCTGACACTATTTTAGGAGGGAGAAGGCAGCTGTGTGGTTGTATTATAGGTCAGAAAATCCCTATTTACTTCCAGCTGAAAGTTGGGATATCAATTGCATTCATGCCTGAATAAGGAGTTCAGTTTCCGAGTTTTGGCCATTTGCCAAATAGCAAAAATTAATTCAGTAAGAAAACAAAAAAAAGGATATTTTTGTTTTTCACCATGGCATGAAATTCCCTTTCTTTCCCTCACTGCCATTGTTTCTTGCCTCTTTTGCCTGAAAACTACAAATTTTCATATAGAAGCTTTCATAAGTAGATCAAGTACTATTTTCCCATTTGTACAGAGAGTGAAACAATATATTCAAGTCACCAGGATGAATTTCTCACTGGATCTCACTGATACTGTGATTCTACTTGCAACTGTATGAATGACATAGATATTTATTTTCTAGGGTGAAAACAAATCTGAATACTTTTTAGGATTAACACCCATAGGAGTTGTTGTCTACAAGAATAAAAAACAAGTAGGAAAGTATTTCTGGTATGTATTATTTAAATGTGCAGCCTGCACTAAAACAATAACAATGTTGTATGGATGTCTATGATTTGTGGTATCTATTTGAAAGTTTAATCATAGCAATATCAAAAAAGTATACATAGAATTCTTAATATTTTTCTGGATTATGCAGATTTTTAATTCTTTGATAGTTCTGGTATTGAAAACAGTAGATCACTTTACAATACTCATGCTGAAATGTTTACATATCACTAATTGTCTGCTGACATCTGGGGCATACCTGAAAAATAAATCTACCTGTGAATTTGTGAATTTTTTTTGTCTTTTTTTGCCTTTGCAAATGTATACAACTTTATATCTTATTATAGATGAAATTAAAAGATCATGAAGGTCTGTCTTTTTTTCTCAATACTACAGGCCTAGAATTACGAAAGTTCACTTCAAGGAAACACAGTTTGAACTTCGAGTCCTCGGAAAAGATGTAAGTTTCTATTCAGGCCTGAAAAGATTAAAAATAAAAAATTGGTCTAATGAAGGTGGAAATTTAGTGAGTCTGTCAAAGTCTAATTGGTTTTATTGAAATTTACCGTATGAAACCAAATGTAGGTGAAGGGAACCTCACAAAGCTGTCAGGCACAAAACAGGCAGCCATGTTATATAGCTTCAAACTCATTTGTGAGACTTTAACATCAGTTTGCTCTTAGACTATTGGAAAGAAAGCAATATTGGTTCCAGTGGGGCAAGGACAGCAGGTTAATAGCAAGAGAGAAGGTTTTAAGATACAGCAAATAAACAAACAAACAAACAAACAAATTTCCCCTACAAAGCATGTGGAGTAGGAAAAGGAGGACAGAGATTGTTTGTAGGAAAAAATAATAACATGTAATAAAAAACATAGTTTCAGTCAGTTTGTGGTTTTTACTGTCTGGTTTAGTTGTAAGTTTAGTTGGCTGGATTATTTGTATGTCTTTTTGGAACATGAAATTTTATAGTTTCATAAGGACTGATAGTTTATAGTTTTAGATGGTATTAACTTGCTGGCAAAAGTCCCCTTTACTGTTTATCTATGTATTTTTGTTCATCTTTGTAAAGGTTGTCAGTCTCATCCGTGGTTTTTCCATGAGGACATCTGTCTTGCTTCTGTTGTGGACAGCATTTCTGGTGTCTTTTTAGATGTCTTGGCAAATCAAAATGTCTTTTGTTACCCCCAAGTGGCTTGTTTATATTTGGTGTGGTAATCTATGGGAATTTTATTTCTGAAGGTGTGTTTGTTGAGATAGGAGAGTTATTTAAAGGCTGGGGAAAGGTTGGGAAAACCATGTTTCATGTACAGGGTCAGTGATAGTTCATGTATAAACATGTCTGAGTTTGACTTAGAGTGAATTGCTTGGAAGTGAAGCTGTAGCTTCTCTTGGATGCCACATTTCTACAGTTTTCTTTTAACCATGTGGAATTGCAAAGGCTTAACATGAGTAGAAAACCTGGAAGGTTTTGGAAAATTTGAGGCTGTGAATACTGATGGCTGGTGAGCTCTTACCATTGTGATCATAAGGCAAATATTTTGACAGAACTTGGTAGTTTCAAGCCTCGACAGGTATTTCTAGGAAATTGTTGGGTAGAACAGTAAGTACAGGGGTGTGTACCTTCACTAAATTTGCCGTTGCAACTAATACTAATCTGAAGTATTTCTACAGCACTTCATATCCTACACAAGATCAGAAAAGGCCAAAATGGCACAGAAAAAACTTCTTTTTCCTTTTTTTAAAAGTTGGGGGGTACTTTGAACAAAATTATATATTGGAATAAGCAGACAGTAACCTCAGTCTGTGGATTAAAATTGTCATAACAATTTATGCTGTTCTACACAGAGGAGGAAAAGCTCGTCAGTGTATTTGTATGAATGTATGTTCCAATAATCTAAAAAATCTGACTCACAAATTTATTTCATTCCTCTTTTCTTTTTTTTTCTTTTTCTTTTTTTTTTTTTTTTTTTTTTTTTTTTTTTTTTTTTAATAAATGCTCTCTCTTTGTCCTCCCATGTGACACATTAGTATATTATAGGAGAGTAAATATGCTGTTTTCACTCCAGTCTGCCTCCTGTAATATTTTACAGCCTAGGGAATGTATACTTTCCTTGTATCAGATATGGTATATCAAGTCTGGAATGTCTGTTCCAGTTAGTTGTAGAGAGCTCCAGAAGAGATTCAGGAGGAGTAAAAATAATGGGGGCTTTGCCATGTCTTTAAATTGAACTTTATGGCATAAAGTGAAGGTGCTAATACCATGTATGTTAGAGATTATGTCTGAGCAGATTATTTCTGAGTGAACTGAGTGTTTTGTGTGAATCGTGTTTTCCATATATTGTAAAAACTCTCTGCAGAGTGGGTTTTGATCCATGTTTCCACACACACCAGCTACCCTTATTCACACTGACTCACCTTTCACTGCTTATAAAGAGGAAGCTGTTGGTGCCTTTAGTACCAGCAAAGCTCTTTCCCTGGACGGAGTTACTTGTGGTAACTTCTTTGTTGTTGCTTGCTGAGATTGGTGTGAAATTTTTTCAACCATGCCAGAAGAATCTGTGTATTTCCCACTAGAGGGGTGGAAATGGACATCTGATCTTGACAGATGACAGTCTAAATGTACAAGTCCGTATCTTCAGACTACCTAAACCCTGCGCTGTTGCATCTGCGTCAGCCAAACCTATGGCTGCTCATTTTCTTGTTTGCATTGCTTCACTCTTCATAAACTTGATGTTTACTGAGCAAAAGATGTTATTGCTTAGTGTCTTATAATAAAGTAAGTTGCTTTGGCTTTTCTGTTTTGTAGTGTAACCTCTTGTACTTCTTCATATCTCTTCCATGAGAATAATTCCTCTATATTTAGCAGCCTCGTATTTTTTTCCTGCACACCTGTTACTATTGTGTACAAGCATGACCATCAGTGTTTTGGTTCTATCTTTCACTACTTTGCTTGTATGATATGCTTTCTCCCTTAGGTCATTGCTGTTGCCCCTTCATAAACAAAAAAGGGCTCTTAATATTTGGCCATCCATGGACATATGAGACTGAAGCTCTTTTTCAGTGGTGTTAATCACTGAATCAGTGTTTCATTGTCCCCCTGCATGAATCCATGCTGTGAATTCTGAGCTATAAAGGCTTTAGGTCCTCCCTGGCACTTCTAAGTATCAACATGAAATTAGGAACCCTTCCCCTGCAAGGGCTTCACATGTTCACATTCCCTGAACATGACAAAAAAATTGCGAAGAATATTTGAAGATTAAAGAAGTTTATTTCTCAGAAAACTGAGAAATTAATCTAATGCCTGTGCACAGTTCCTGGCACCATGTCTGTGGAGCAATCTTGCTGTAAACAATCCAGCAACACAGGTGGCTGCCAAAGCCCACCCCTCTCCACCAGCAAAACAGAGCTTGATCACAATGGATGCTCTGTGTGGAAGTGAGTAGTGGAAGGGGTGCCCAGCATACCTCCTGTGTTTCCCCATGTGAGAAGCACGGCCTGCTTCCTAGACTTCTCTCTCAGCTAGGGATATGAAAGGAAACAGAGAAAAACACTCTTTGGTAGGCTGTGTAGGCTGGGAATGTAAATGTGATAATAGGCAGCAGTGAGAGATGTGGAGTTTTTTTGTCTGTAGGTACCAAGTACTTTTGTGCTGGTCCCTGCACCCCAGTGCTGTTTGGTGTAACTGAGCCTTTTACTTTAGTTGCTCTATGTCTGAACATGCATGTGAATGATTTCACTCCTTAGCAGAGTTTATGCAAAACTTCTGTTCTTACTTTTCCTGTTTCACAAAACAGAAATAATTCAATGTGCAAAACACTTGCTTTCATAATTTTTGCTGTAAGAGAAAGGTCTTTTTGAATTCTGAAATTTTTATTTGAAGAGATCTTGAAATTTGGGTATTTTCAGAACAATCTTCCAATCTGTGCAGTTAAAAATGATTTCCAAATTTTTGTGCATTCCTCTGCAGTCTTCCATATTCAGATGAATTCACAAGGTGAAATAGGTAATGACTCTTCAGGGGCAATACCAACCACTGATGCAAGTCCAAAATACCTAATCTTCCCCATTTTGTGTGGCCGAAACTTGTCTAAATACAATATTTTTTTGTTATTTTAAATAGTCCAGAAAACACTGTAAGTATGCTTTGTCTTTTTAATATGCTTTTTCTTAAGTGCCGTAAGTCTGAAAAATAATTATGTTAATTAGGTGCTTTGGCTGTACCCTTTCTTTTCTTATCAAATGCTGTATTCTGTCTTGAGTTACAAATTTCAGCGAGGAACTTCTAATTTGATTTATTGTTCTTGCAGCTTCTTGGGAAGATTGAACAGGATTTGAAGATCTGTTACTCTCAGTCTTAAGTCCCATTTATTGTATGGTTATATGTGTAGTTTCCAGACAAAAATAGCAGTTTGATATTTCTTATGGCTTAAGAATTGCAAATTCTTTGCAACACTTTTGCATCATTTGCATTTGCACCCACTTAACTCAGAGCGATAGTAAAGGGTGGAGGTGAGCAAGCCCAATGATATTAATATGTCAAATTAAATTGTTTTGGCTTGTTTTGGTTGCTTGGGGGTTTTCCTGTCTTTTCTTAATTGCTTTCTGAGCGATCATAGAAGGACTATAAGATTGGTTGAAGGCCTGCATAAAATTAAATTCACTGATATTAAGGTGATGCTGTCAGCCTTCTTTTTTCCTAATTCTTCCTTAGTGTTTTGAATTGCTGTAATGTAAAGCTGAGGTATGTTTGTTTCAGTGTTGACATGCAACTGGCACAGTTTTAATTGCCAACTTGGTATAATTTTCCTAAAGATTGACCTTGTGTAACCTGTAATAGTACATTTTTTGTTACATAAGCTGTGATTTTTCTGCATATGTCTAAAGACAGAATTCTTCCTATAGGAATTTAGAACTGATGATAAGCAGGTGTGTGCCTAACCTGGCAAAGAATAATGTTCTGAAGCAGTAGCTTCAGAGCCAGTGTTAATAAATCAGTTACATGTGCAGGTGTAGTATGTGTATGTGCAGTGTGCCCTGCAACAGGGCAAGATCCCTCCTTATGTAGCATTAGCACTCACTGTGACTGGGAGGAGTGGTGTGTGTACTGGCATGGTTCCTAATGTGGTTTTGGGGTTTTCTTCTTCATTTTCTGAGCCTGCATTGCTGGGAGCCCATAAATGTCTTGTAAATTAGGGTAGCTAAAGCCTGCTCTGAATCAGCGGTTCTTGAATAATTTTGGTGGGTTTAGTGCTCCCTGGAATGGGTGTAAATCTACTGACAATGGCCTCTTATCCTGGGAGTAATCCATGAACGCCAAGAACAAGGGATCTTCTGCCCCTCAGAGAGAAGAGCTGTCATTATAAGTGTATGTCTTCTCTTCCAGGTGGAGCTGAGCTTGCCTTGCCTAGGAACTGAGTTAAGTGGGCACAAAGCATTTCTGAGACTGAAAGCTGTGTAATCAGGTTGGAAAGGCAAAGCAAGCAGGAAGCTGTTTGCCAAGCACTCCTGAACTTGTGTACTAGCTCCAGAGGTGTTCTTTACTTAGGCAGAACAATAACCCCCTCTGAGTTGTCTCCTTTGAAGGGTTTTGTAACACGCTTTTAATCTTTCACCTGAGAGGTGTGGGTATTAGGGTGTAGCATTGTTCCAATTCCCACCTCTCTAGTGGAGATCTTAAAGGCCCTGCCAAATCAGTCTTCTGGCTGCTCTGGATGCCAGCATAAAACAGGGAAGAGCTTCAGTGTCCATCTCTGTATAAGCTTGTAGTGTAGACAAGCTATCTACATCCTCTGTGCTAGTCTCTCTCTCTCCTGCTATGGCTAAAAATGGTGGTGAGGTTCTAGCAGCATGAGCTGTAGCATGTTTTGGAGACTGCAGGACAAGTTTTCAAAGCACCTAAAAGGAGAGGGCTATGTTATGCTCATCCTCGCGTTTTTTGGTGTGCCTTTTTCAGGGTTAGGAGGGGGCAGCCCCACAGCTTGATGGGTGGTTATTTCTGCAAGGGTGATTTTGCAGCCTCTGGTCCCGTCATCCTGCCCCTCCCTTGCTCCTGCAAGCCGCAGATGGGATTGAAAATAATCATACAAAAATAAGTGGTTTTCTATTTGTTTGATCAGCAAAATGGGTTTCCTGAAAGAACAGACAAATACCAAGATGCCTCAAAAGAGAGAGATCTCCAGAGTGTGCAGACAGCCAGGACTGCTCTGGGAACAGTTTGTGACTTACAGTGCCTTACCTTTAGTACACTGGGCACTCTGAAAGCAGCAGGATGAGTAGCCAGGAGGAGCTTGTGAGGCACCAAACAGCACTGAATGACTTTGGAAGTGTAATTTCCTATAAACTGTTAGTAAAATTACAATAAGTCTTTGTTTCTTTTGGTTCAGATATATGATAATAATAAGCAAATCACCCAGCTAACACTAACTACCTGTAGGAAATTGTGACGTTCAAAAGGCTAAAAATGTTGTCTTTTATTGGGAACAAAAGGTCATGGTATTAACAGGTTTACCATCCTTGCTTTACCTATATAAATCAATTAATTCCCATGGGGGAGAAATGTTAATCCAGAAAGATATTGCTGTTTTCAGTACTGCTTACTTTTTATATAAGCATTTATAAATTATCAGGGTAATCACTGCTCTTACAAGCCTTAAATAGTCCTAAAAGGAATATAGAGGAAGTCCTAAACCTAAGCAGTGTCATACTGGACTTGGTTGCAGTAAGTTACAGAATCCTTCCCAGATAAGCTGAGAAATGGTGAAAGAATTGTGAATTGTTTCCCCTTTGATGAGGATGAGTGTTTTAGGCTCTTTTTCCTCTCTAATAAAATTTAATTGTGCTGCAGAGTTATAGCAAGCATCAGTTTTGAGGCCATAGTTTTCAGAGGTGGTTTTCCTTCAAATTCAAATAAATAAGCCCGGGTATGTTATCAGAAGCCTTGTTGGTCTATCCCATGATTTTTAGGCAATTATTTCATTTTCCAGATCTGAGTTCCATAATGTTTTGGTAAATTGGGTCTATAGTGTTATTATCCTCCTTTCACCTCCCCCCTGCAACCACCCTTTTGTTTTTTGCCCTCCCTGAGTGCTGTTGATTACTGAATACTAAGTTTAGATGTTTCAGCATCATCAATATTTTTCTTACCAGCTAGGATGAACTTTCTTCTACCTTAGAAAATAATGCCTTCATATGATGAAATCACTAATTTTTGCCAGTTGGATCTTTCTATGATATGGCAGTATAATTATATGGTCCCTCTTATTTTCACTTACTGATTTTAGTGTGTTTTCCTGCTGTTTGTTCTGTGTATGGGAAAGTTCTAAAACTGTAAATTAAAGAAGACAAAAGGGATGAACAGAACTTTTTTCTCAACAGGAATAGAACTTTTCCCCCAACTTTTTCCCACTGTCATTGAATGCCAGCAGCATTCAAACTGGTCTAACAGTAAGATATGGCAGAAACACCTTATTTTTAAAATTCTCTTAAAAAACAAAACAAAACAAAACAAAAAAAAAAAAAAACCAAAACAAAAAAACACATACCTGTCTTCTCTCTGCCCCTCCCTTCCCACATACCAGAAACTCCTTCCTTTGAGATTATGTAATTAAATACATTTAAGTGCAACAGTGAATTCTTTGCCTAAAAGAAGGAGTGAACAAAGAAGGAGCAAGACCCTGCATATTAAAAGTGAGTCATTGAGTTATTTCCTAACAGAAGCTAAACTGACTCATCATATTGCATCAAGTTTGCAATACTACAATCCAGTTTGATTGATTCTCCTTTTGAAGATGAGTATAGTTGTGTGGGTTTATATGAAATCATATTAGATGACAGCCTAATACAGAAATTGTAATTTAAATCAAATAATGAAATCCAAAGCTCCTATTCTGTTGTGTGCAAAATAAGCAAACATAAAGCACCACTTTACATGTTTCCTTTAAAAATCTTACAATGTAAAATACATTATGATTTTTCAGTGGGTAGACTTGTTTCTAGCCATCAGGGGAGAAAGAGCAATGTTACTCTGGAAGAGTCCAAGATAAATCTATTTTTCTCCTTAACTATTTTCGAGATTTTTCAGGAAGCCTTTACTTTTCATGAATTCAACTTATTTTTTCTATAAGTTAAACCACTTGTGAATCCTGTAGAGAGATGATAATCCCTATCAAACCTGAGGGACCTTGGGTATATATTTATGGGACCAATGTACTACAATGACATTTTACAATATACACAGCAGTATCAGATGAATCCTGGGTTTCTTGGTGGGCATTGTCTTACTGTACTGCCTGTATTCTTCTTTCTTGTCATGGAAAGTAAAATGTGCTTTTGATGGAAGACCAGAGAATTATTTTAATTCCTTGCCTGTTCCATGGGATTGTTCCAGCCAGATATTTAACTAAAATAAGGCATGGGAGAAATAGGCTCCTGTATATTTTTTTAATCAGGGAATGAAATCTCTATTATTCTAACCACAGGTGCAAAATTCTGTTGTTTTACTGTTATTTGTTTCAAGGTGAAGGAAAAGCTGCTTGAGGAGGTAATTTGTGTTTTTGTGAGGCTGCTTGACAGCTGTTAATAGAGATATAACTGGGTTCTTTTAATAGGTGAAATTTTGAATTCTAGAGAACATAGAGAATTAATTCACAGTTTGCAAGGTGCTTGCAGATAATAATAACAATAATAAATGAGGAGGGGGAGAAACTTGCCTGAGCTCTTTACTTGTGTATGCATGGCACTGCGGAAGTATAAGTAATGCAAAGGCATAGATTGTCCAAAATCAGCTGCTGAAGGTGGTGTGAATCACACCTCCTTTGTAACTCACACGTTGATGAAATGGTTTTAGACTCAGTTTTGGTACAGGGGGTGTCATGCCATGCTGAGCCCTCACACTGACATCACTGGGATTGCTCATTCTTTGTGCAAATTACAGCTGAAACACCATGTGCCCAAATTCACCAAGTGAAAAATAGATGGAAGGGTATTTTTTGTGAACACGTCTGAGTGTTTGGCTTATTGAAAACAAGCACTGTGATGTTTCCATTGCGTCTCCTTTTCTGTTAGAAGTATGTTATAGTTTGTATGTGTCCCACTTCTCTTTGCCAGTTTTCAGAGATCGGCTTTTAAGCTTTGTATATACTTTTGTTCTGGCTGTTGTTGTCTTCCTTAAGAGATTTTAAGTTGGATTTTAAGACTTTCAACTTTTTCCTAGCATTTTGAATTATTCTGAAGTTAGCTCTTTTAAAAAAAGGAAACCCTTCCCTTCTTCATTCTTTTCTCCTGCTCAGGTTTACTTTGTCCTGTTTTATGTTTCCTCTGTCATTGCT
Source organism: Vidua macroura (assembly GCF_024509145.1). Lineage (NCBI taxonomy): Eukaryota > Metazoa > Chordata > Aves > Passeriformes > Viduidae > Vidua > Vidua macroura. The sequence goes on along the minus strand of NC_071611.1, from coordinate 71,501,366 downwards.
TCATAATAGTTTGTAACAGATCTTGAGCTCCTTTCTTTCTTTCACTTATCCTTGCCTTTTTTTTATACTGTTAACCAGAATATTTTTGATTGACATCTGAGCTGCTGTTTCAGAAAACATCAGAAACATAATTTTTGAAAAAAAACCAACTTGTGTGTTTTATTTAGGAAATAAGCTGATGTGTATGAACAAGAATGAAGGAACATAAGTGTTTCAATAATCTCTTTTCTCTGTTTTTCAAAAAGAAAACCACTTTTAAATGAAGAATTATACAGAATTATAGAACCTGCTTTTCTTTGTGCTGACTACTTTTCATGCGTGGACTAACATGCAATGGCTGGTTCTTTTGTTCAGTAAATGAGATTCATTTCAATGGCAGGATCTCCCATAAGAACATTCATTTGTTTTGTTTTATCTTCAGTGCAATGAAACTTCCTTCTTTTTTGAAGCACGTAACAAGGTCACATGCAAACATCTCTGGAAATGCTGTGTAGAGCATCATACATTTTTCAGGTGAGTGATGCAGAAGTTAGGTTGTGTTTTCCACAGGGCCACTACACTGAGTGGGAGCCTTGTTATAGCTGCAGAGTGGTTCCACAAAGACTTGCTGCCTGGAAACACCTTTGTGCTCTTGGTTATGGAATGCTTTTAAAAGCCAACACCTTTTCTTACAGTGATTTGAAACAATGTTTTTAAAAATGGGTAGTCTGGTGGTTTCTTTTGTCTTAGTATTCTTTTCTAAACAGTACTTCAGGTTGCATGTAGTAGGCTTTATGAGAAAGATGGCAGGATTTAAGTTGCCGTATAGATTTTGATATATTTAATCATCAGATTTTCTGTAGCAACATTGGCTAGAGGGAAGCCTTTGGAATTCATACATTATTATTTTCTACAGTGCACAGAAATATATATATATATTTAATAAAAGTTCATTGAATTTCTATAACATTTTGCTTACTAACTGAGGTGTATAAAATCTTCTCAGTACTGCACATCTCAAAGCACTTGATTTTACTGTTGTAAAAAGCACCATGAGAAATGTGCTAAGGTGTCTAACTGAGAACTGGTGGATGGAATCCCCTGGGCTGCCTTTAGCAGTGCTATAAATGAGTGAACTGAGAGTCCCTCTTGCCGTCTCACTACTGTGGCAGGGTATGTTTGCCTTCTCCCAAAATTAGGTGAAAGGCTGCTGGTGCCAGCAATTTACACTTGACCCTGAAATAGGGGGGACAAACAGGTGGTTTTGGGAGACTCTCAACCCCATAAGAATCTGTCTAGAGGTAGGGATGAAGAGGAACTTGCAGGAAAAAAAAATTGAGGCCAAATATGTATTCTTTTTTCTTGACTTGGGAAGGGGACTATAGTTCAGACCTATCTATGCAACTTACTCTGTTATTTTATTTTTCAAATTACAGGGTGCCAGAGAATGAATCAAACTCTCTGTCAAGAAAAATCAGCAAGTTTGGATCCATAGGTTATAAACATCGGTACAGGTGAATTTTTTTGATTGTTTAAACTTGAATTCATTCCTACTTCATTCCTTTTCTCCTCTTTCCTTCCAGTGAAAGAAAACCACCACCCAGAATATGACCCAGTATAGTTCTGAAGAGGAAAGATGAATCAGGGCCATTTTAACAGACTTTCTTTAGGAGCCTAGCAGTTTTGGGACAAGTGTTTCTTCTCCAGATCCCCAGAATTGGTTGAGGCTTACTATAGTCTGTATTCAAAGTATTCAAGGAAGCAGCCTTGACAACTCTTTAAATCATTATCTCCATATAAGTCCTGAAATTACATTCGTGTCCTAAAGAGGTTTTCCTGACAGCTGGGGAATAACAAAATGAGGGTGTATATTTTCTGACTTTAATAGGTGACAGCATTAGATGAATGTTCAAGGCTCTAAACCTTGAAAGATATTGTAAACTTGAAATTAGGATGGATAAGGAGCATTGTTTCCACTACGCTGCAAGAAATAAATGGATCATAATGAGTAAGGTTGATAATCATTAGTTAGGCAGATCTTTCTCACTTTTCCCATTTCCTAATCCAGATTGAGTTATCACGCTCTCTGGCATGATCCAGATTCTCCTTGCTGTGGATAACAGGGCAATGATTGTCCTGCCTTTTGTGTTTGTAGTGGATCCTGGCCTACATTGCCCCATCCAGGACAATGGCTAGTAGCTCACTGATTCCTGCTAGAGTACTGCAGATGAGTTTTTTCTGTTGGATCACTTCAGCAGATTGGAGCAGGGCACTGATGCTGGGGAGGAGAAAGCTTTGTACTGGCAAGAACTTTCCAATCAATTAAAAACCAACAGGCCGTGAGGCAGTTAACTATGTTCGAGCTAGGGCTGTTGGTGGTGCAGTTCAGTTTGTCTTCCTATTTTAATAAATGTCATGGGTGATCTGTGATCAGGCTGGCCATGTTGGGATGATGGTCATAACTGACAATTTTGCTTGTCTTCCCTTTTAGTCTTTGGCCCCCATTGTATTACCAAAAGCAGTGGCAGTGTTGTGTATCTATACACATTAGCTCAGAGCAGAAACCATAATCCCACTGTTTCTCTGTGTAAGTGATAGATCATGATATTTTCATTTGTCTTGTGGTGTTGTGTTTTTTGAATGTTGCTCTGTTTTTGTTTGTCTGTTTGGGTGGTGTTCTATTTTTTTGGTTTTTTTTTTTTTTAAATCTTTTTGGTACTTCTCATTGTGCATCAGACAGTTTTCAGGAAGGCAATTTTCTTGTCTTAAGACTGGATGCTTAGTGGGGGTGGAAGGTCCTATTCCCAGATGTTTTGTTAAAATTGCTTCTGGAATTTGCAGGACTGTCATGGTTGCCAAACTTAAAAGTTGAACAGAAACATTTTCTGGGTAACTTGGGAGCATGCTTTAAACTAACTACAAAAAAAAAAACAACCCAAAAAAACAAAAAACAAACAAACAAACAAAAAAAACCACCCAAACAAAACACCCACATTACTATGATGTAGGGTTAGGATTTGAGATTTTTCTGTCCTTCAATTATTTTATAATTTTGAAAACATTTAAATTCTGCAGTGCTGACTATCTGTGAAGGGCTATTGGTGAAAATACTATCAGTATTTCATGGAGTCTCTTTACATGATTTAAAAAATCTATATAAATAATTCCTGTGTAGTTGCTTAGTACTTTCTACTACAATAGCTTTTACTTCAAAATGATTAAACTTCAGGTATTAAGAAATTAATAGTGACAATTACTTCTCTTGTGTAGTAAGTTTCCTGGAACAAATATGGAGTTTTGGGGAGGAATATGAATTTTAGATTTTTGTTATGACCACTATATTCTGTTTAGTCACGCTGAGAGGAACGTTAAAATGAGTATAAAAGAATTTATTGAAACTTAATAATTTACTTCAATTGTGCAGTGAACAAAAACCTTACTGTAAACAAGAATCAAGACTTTTACTCAATTTGTTGTCATCTGGGGCTGTTAGTGAGAGTCCTTTATTACGGTTTGTTTTGCAGTCTTTTAGGCTGTCATTCCACATGCCAGAGAAGTAGCCCCTGACTGACTGGAACTGAACAATATTAAATATGTGTATACAATATTAAACATGTTTTCCTGGGAGGAAACTTTCAGAAAAAGTTCAGGAAGGAATATTGTTACTTAAGAAAGTCATATGTTAGAATATTGTAGGTTAGAAAAGGTCATGCTATCTTAAGCTATTCCTCACAAAAACCATTTTGTTTTAGTGGCATATCTCCACTTGAAAATGCCAAATATAGGAGTGGTTGGCACAATCTGTTGATGATTTTGCCAGTGACTGATTCAAAACAAAATTCAGGGTAGTGCTACTCAACAGGAGAGCCAGAGGTGGGATTACAAGTTAAGAGCATTTTTTTTTTTCAGTCGAAGTAACTTTCCCAACTGTTTTTTCATTATTTTATTGTGTTTTGAAGTGGCAAAACATCTTTGCGAATGACCAGAGACCCTTCCGTGCAGCTTCCACGGCCTGACCAGAGCATTGAAAGAAGTCGCAGCAAGACTTACCCCAAAAGAACACAACAGACAGGTAGGTCCTTCTCTGCTGACCTGGGTGAAGATGTCTTCTTTTTTTGGTTCATTTTATCATCACCAGGTGACTCAGAACTGCTGCAGTATCCTTGAGGAACTCTCGGAATTGATTCTGTGTTTTGCCTTCAGTCAGTATTTAAATTTAACCTTAACAGGATATGAAACCTCCAGCTTTCCAGAAAAAAAAAAAAAAAGAATTGCTGTGGATTAAAGAGGATAAGCCCTCATGTGTGTAGGTCTAATGTAAAAGTTGAAAGGGAAGTTTGAAAGCAGGCAGTGAGAACATGTTTTTTTCCTCTAGAGACTGTCTCTTGCAAATGAATTTTATACCTATGTGTCTTGTTTAGTATCCCATTGTTTGGCCTGTTTGACCCAAGGTGCCACTTTTTGCACCCTCTTCCCATTTCAAGGACAGTATCCCTTTATTTTGATATTAAGTGGCACAGAAGGTAGTGCCATGCAATTTTAACATGCTTCAGATGTGTGAGCTGGAAATCTGTTCTGCACGTGGAAGCTGTCATGGCAAAATGGAAGTTTTCACAGGTGTTAGAGGAGATAGGATTAAGCTCGGATCACAGAAGTCATGCCCTAGATACTGGATGCTTCCTGAAATTTGGTAATAGAGATGTCAAGCTCCAGGTCCAGATATGATTACAGGGGTATTGCTTAGCTTCATCTATGACAAGAAGACACACACAGTTCAGTCAAACTTGTGCCTGGAGTTTTGCACATGTGTGTGTATTTGGTATTTGAGAAAAAACTTGTCTGGGCTTTAAAATGTAAATAGTATCTCTCTTTTATCATGGTTCAATATGCCTCTATAGAATTTTAGAACCTATTTTTTAAAAGAAGACAGATATATACCTCTGGAAACCTCCAGTATTTATCCGGAATGCGGTCTTTTGTCTTTTGATTTAGAAACAAAACTGGTGTGCTCTGCCTTTTAGCTGTGGTGGCTCTTGAAATGTAATAGAATTAAAAGTATAGCCTTGGAAAATAGAGGCAGTTTACACCATTTAAAAAAATATTTTATTTTATTTTATTTTATTTTATTTTATTTTATTTTATTTTATTTTATTTTATTTTATTTTATTTTATTTTATTTTGTGTAAAAAGAGAAGAATTGCTTTGCTTTCTGATTCTGATATGTTGCATTGTGTGTGCAGTTTTAAGTGGGTGTCTGAGAGGATAAGAAGATAATGACCCTTGAACCTAATGAATTAAACTTTTTGTTCAGCTGGACTGTTCTGTTCTTATGGCAGCAGTTCAAGCCAAACAGCATTTCCTACCTCATTTGTCCCTGGTTATGTTTCAGGAAATTTGTGTGGCTATTTGTCAGCTAAAATTCAGCTCTTGGGCAGTGAAGGTCAGTCTGTGTTGCTGCAAGCCTGTGCATGTGTTGTATTTGTTCATTTTGTTTTCAGTCTCTTTGGCTGGAAAAATGAGGAAAAACTGAAACTTTCATGTAGCCTCTTTTGCTGATGCAATTGGATGCAGAATTCTTTGGGTAACATGTGTTTGCTATTTTGGTGGCTTTAAACACTTTATCCCACTTTAAAATAAAATCTCTGCTTTTTTACCATTTTACTTACATATAGTTGTGTAATCTCTATCATCCATCTGTTTTCTTTTCAAATTCAGCTTAATTGATTACCCATGTGTTCCAAATGTGCAGTCATATCACTGGGACAAATGTATTAACTTAGATTATATTAATGTAAATTAATTTGTTTAATTACCAGCTCAAAATATGGGCTGAGGGAAGAGAGCTGTGTCTTTTAAATGCCATCTCTCCCTATGAATAAGCATATTTTCTTCTTTTTTTTCCAATTTTGTCTTTGCTATTCACAGTGATAAACACTTCTTCCATTTAAACAGGCTTTCAGAAGATGAATGAAGACTCGTGTTGCTTCTCCTTGCTGTGTCAGACAACATATGATAGTCTATTTCATAAAATAAATCTACCTCTTTTTACCTAATGTTGTTCTTAGATATAAGAAAGTCCATTTCACACAATAAATCAAGACTATTTGGCATATTTTAAGCATAATTTCCTTAAATATATTATCCCAATGTAGATTTTATTTTGTAGATAATTTTTTTATCTTGCAAATTAACCTGGTACTCTAATAAGTTTTATGGGTTATGTAAAAGTTTCCCTGACTAAAATATTTGAGAAAATTAAATTACATTTCTTCTTAAAATAAATATTCCTTTTGCATAGTGACCTTATGCAGATAGTCATCCCTGATGGCTTGTCCTTTGTTCTTCATTTTCTGTTTGTAGTATAGTGTATTAAGGTTAAATATGACTTGTCCAACATTTTAAACAGGGTGATTTCAGTTAACATATAATATATCTTAAGGTATTTTCTGTCAAATACACCTTTAATTAGGATATAGCATTTTTTTGGGGGATAAAAGTCAGGTTTCCATTTACTTCCCCAAATCCAACAACAGCTCACAAGAAGCTTGTATGAAATTACTTCCTTCCACCTTCTTTGAGTTCAGCATCTTTCCTGATCTGCTTCTTTCCCTTTTTATCTTTTCTTATGACTGCAAAGTGAAATGTATTAAAGGCTTCATTTTTGCCATCACTGCAATTAGCCATTTTGATTTTGTTTAATGTTTTTTTTTTTTTTTAAATCTATTGGTACCAGTGATGGGACCAGCCACAGCAGTGGCTTTGGGGATAGTTAGAAGAAGTGCATGACTGCAGCATATAACATTGGCATTGCCTCCATCAGATAAGGGTCTGTGAAGTGCTAAAATCTCTAATCTCTGACATCTAATTAAAACTCTTCCCCTTGTTGCTTCTTTTGTGTACATGTTCTGGTGTTATAAACCTAGTATGTGCTTTTTATATATTTTTTTTCTGTCACCTGAAGGTAGAGGTTAGTTATCTCTAGCAGAGCTGAGCAATAATGTTTCTTTATCTCATTGGTCCACTGAAGTAGGCTAAAGACCTTAGGACTGTATGCACTTGGTGAACTCTGGGTTAAGAGCTGGAGCAGGTGCCAGCCAAGACAGTGATAGAAAATATTATTTCTGTTTTCAGTAAAAATATTTGTGGTTTAACATCAAGGTTCGAGGGGGTGATACTGTCAATAGAGAGAAACTATTTTTGTGTATACAAGCCACTGCCATTGATTGCTTCCCCTGCTAGGATGAACAGTGCAGACCTTTTGGCTTTAGCATGGCAGATTATTTTCCTAGAATACAGATTGCAGTGGTTTAAAATGCAGTAACCTCAATTTTGTCACTTGTTTGATACATTTCATATCTCAGTTGTTCTAGGGCTAATGCAAAAATCATATCAGGCAACCTTAATGGCTGTGATTTTATATTAGATATAGACTGTGTTTTTATAGTAGTGCATGGGGATTTTTTTTTGCTGTATGTTTAGGCTGGTATTCAAGTTGGTGTTCATTTAGAGAAAGAGTTTTTTTGTTTTGTTCTGTCACTTGTGAGTGAGATAAGCGTAACTTGATTCATTTTCTCACTTTTCCCCTTTCAGCTGAGAGAGAATTACAGTTGCATTTTGCTTTGCTTGCAAATAATAAACTCAAATGCGGGACAGGATCTCTTACTGTTCTGTCTTACCATTTTAGGGCCTGACTGATAATATTCAGTTCTCACAACATGGGGTGAAAGTGTTCATTATTCTTTTGGGTGAGTGCTGAACATGAAAAGCTCCTTGGGAATATCCTCTCAGGACAAACATTGATGTGACCAGACCTGTTGCTGTGGGTCTGAGTTTATTCAGCGGTGGAAAACATGTTACTTAGGATTTGTTGTTGTTTGGTAGCTGAGGACTTGGTTTGTCCCTTTGCCTTTGCAGGGTAGTTGTATAAACCAGGGTAAAATAAGCGCTGCTATTCTGATTTAGAAGGCAGGTGGAGAACTGTTTGTGAGTATTGCAATTACAGTACTGTCTGTGTTGTGATATTCCCTAAGCAATCACATTTTGCCACAGATGCCTGTCACTACCCTACTGGTAGCCGTGGTAGGTAGAACTGCTGGTCTGGCCCAGCCAAAGTATTTTCCCAGAGAACTGTAAGACTGGATTTGAAAGTAAGATTTTTGAGAAAATGGATCTTGGGGTGATTGTAGCTGTCTCCTAATTTGTGTACTTTGAGCTTTATACTTTTAACTTTACTTAAATTACAATGTTTGGTAAAAGGATGGGTGTGACTATTTCCGCATTTCAGTCATGGGGTGTGAGATGAACAAACTCTTAAGGCTTCAGGCTTAGAAACTAATAAGAAAAACAGCCCTTATCACAGAGTAGGCTGTGCTGGTGTAGAGATATGAAAGTCCATTCATTTTTGTAGGCTCACAGTAGCCCAGGGTGCAAAGCATGAGCTCTTACTGCATGTTTTCCATTTGGTCATACTATCTGCTGCTCTCATGATTTGGTTTAAACACAAAGAGTGCTTCCAGATAATGTCAGTTAAGTGGCTTTACCTGATAAGAAACAGGCATGACAAGCTAAGTAACTTGCCCGGCTGATATGGTTTTGGACACTTGAGTTTTTAAAAATGTTGGCTTGAAATTGAATGGAATGGACAAGTCAGCGTCAATATGGCTGTAAAAGGGAATTAAGTGTGTGCATTCACTTAATTGGAAAAGTTCAGTGCAGTGTACTCAGTCCTGAGAGTACCTTATGTAAACAACCAGGAAAACTGGCCTCGAATGAGATGTTCAGGATTTCTGCCTAAGGTATTTTTGAGAGGCCTATTGCCTTGGCAAGCAAGCAAGAAGCAATATAAGAAGCAAGCAAGAAGTAATATACTTAAGTTTTTGCAATGGGGTTAGTGTTTGGATCGTGTTTTTGTCGTCTGCTCTTTTATATTAGATAATTATACAGAGGTGTAAGTTGGTAAAACAGTACTGTAGTCAGTAAAAGATACTGCAAGTGGAACATACTTGGAGACAATCATTACAGTTTCTGTAAGTGTGGACAGAAAACTCCTGATTAACCCACCATAGCCTGACACCAGAGGTGACTGGGTACCTGCAGAATGGTAAGGATATTACCAAACATAGCAAACGATCACTTCTGGAGGTGATTACTTTTATATCATCTGACCCTTGGCTGTTTTTCTAGCAGTAGTTTCATGGCTATGATATGTTTTGGAGCACAAGTTTTTATTACTCCATTAAGTGACAAGGACTTTCTATGACTTAATCGAAAACTGCCTCATGGAGGAATATGTGAAGTACTGAGATCAATTCCTTTGTTTGAAAAAGTCATATATTTGCTAACTTCTGCAGAAGACTGGCAAATCTAACCTGTAAGAGAACCAGTTTATGAGCAGACAAAGGGCCTCAGAAAATCTCAAGTATTTGTGTTGAGGTAGGGTCCAGAGACTTTGTATGCCAAAGGGGTGGTATGGGAAGTTGAGGGAGATTGTGAAAAAATCCTTTCTCTGAGGCTGAGGAGAAAACTTACCATGCAAAATCTTTTCCCAGCTTAAATTAAGACATCACATTTTTGTTTTAGCCAGTCAAAATGGCTTGGGGTTTGTACCACTATATTAACAACCCTGTGATGCTGTTGCTTGTGTCCAGAGGACATCGTATTATAATCTTCAATCTATTTCATTATCTTCAATGAACATGCTCAGAATCCTGTCCAGAGGAGATCTACATCAATAATGATATTGTTTTGTTGTTCTACTTGACATCTGTTTCTATATATGCTAACAATTTTGTAAAAAATGTCTGAAATTGCCAATTAGGTGGAAACGTAATGTGTGAACTGAAGGGAAATTATAGATTGATGTTAATAGCATAGCATGGAAGCTGAAATCGTAGCACCAGCAGGAACCAAACTGTATTCTCCTTACACCTTTATTCTCATTGTTGACTGAGCAGGGAATTTCCTTGTGTTGACAGTGGCAGAGTATCCCTTTCAGAACGACAGCTTTAGACTTCTCTGTCTTATGTGGAAGAGTAATGAATGTGCTTCATGTTAAACTTTATTGTTACCTGGTACAACTAGAAATAAGGCTAAGACACAAAGGTGTGATCCTTACACACCTGTGTTAACAAGATGAGCATGCACCAAATATTTTGTGTGTCATTTTATCTCTCATGCTGCCCTGTAGGTGATTATGCTGAGTAGGTGTGCGGACATTTATGCTACAGGATTCAGCTGTTTTGGGCTTTTTTTTTTTTTTTTTTCTAGGTTCTAAGAACATGAGCCAGATTACAACAACTGGGGAAAATGAAGGAACTACCAAAATTATAGCACCTTCTCCAGTGAAAAGGTATGTAGACCTGCAGTTTCCTTACAGCTTTTAAGAGGTTGTACAATGCATTGGATAGAGGAACACATTTAGTAATCATTAGTATCCTATTTATCCTGCCCTTGAGTTCAGGACCATTTGATCATCTGCTGACAAAGGTCAGAGAGTGTTGCCAAGTATTTAATTTTATAAAACCCTGACCTTCCAATTAGTGTGGAGCAGGGATTTCAGGTGACACATGGTTTGAAAACCCATAAATCAGCACAAGTTAATGGGAAGGCAGAGAGTCTCAGGTTTAAATAGGAGAAAAAAACAGGTAATGACCCAAAGTGTCAGGATAGTCCTGTGAAGTCTTATTAGTCTCTCCCCTGGGAGCTGTGGGCTGGTTGTCAGAGCCCTCAGGTCATGGGTCTTCTGTCTCTGAACAGGGCAAGCTTGGGGTGTGTGGCAAGGAGGAGCTGGGCATGGGCTGTCTCCCAGCAGGCTTGTTAATCTTGCAGTGATTGCCCATTACACTGTTCAAATTGTAGTAAAAATCAGATAAAAATCATGTTTGTCCCTGGTCTGTAGGAGTAGTGAATTGCCAGGGCTCCTCTGGACTTGTGTGGTCTGCTGTGTCTAATTTATCAGTGTTGAAGTGCACATCTCTGGTTATTAAGGATATTTGAAAGGAAGAGGTAAGGCTTAGATTCAGAAAGGTATTTGTATCCCCACCCCTAATTTTAAGTGGCATTTATATGCCTGAATCAGAAAAAGAGTGATCTTATAAAAGAATGAGTAAAAAATGCAGTACTTAACTTTTGTTTAGTTGCCTAGATATCTGTCTCTGCATGCTTGGCAATCCTGACAGTTAGGTTTTTTTCTTGACTGAGCAACCCTTAACTTGGCTTTCCTATGCATTGAAGCTGTGGGCTTCACAAACTAGGTATCTGGACTGAGCTCTGAAAAAGGATCTAAAAGATGTACTGCAAATACTTGGTGGATAATGTTCTCTATTGCCTAACATTTAGAACGGTTGACCTCCAAAAGAAAAGCTGAGCTAGATTGCTTTCTCATTTTAAGGGAAATTGAATCCATTATTCTAGCCCTTAGAAAATAATGCTAATAATGTGTTAAAAAAAAGTTTATGATTGCCACTTGGTCATGCTGAAGCTAAACCATTAAGTAGAAAACAATACAGAGGTAAAAAAGTACATGAAGGGAAGGCACAAAGAGGATGGATCCAGACTCTTTACAGTGGTGCCCAGTGACAGAACCAGGTGGGCACACACTGAAACACAGGAGGTTCCCTCTGAATGTCAGGAAACAATTTTTCCCTATGCAGATGACTGAGCACTGGCAAAGGTTGTCCAAAAATGTGGTGGAGTCTCCATCCTTGGAGATAATTCTACAGCTGTCTGGGAATAGTTCTGGACAACTGAGTCTGGGTCACCCTGCTGGAGCAGGCAGCTGGACCAGATGATGCCCAGAGGACCCTGACAACCCCACCATTGTATTGTTCTGTGATTTGTTAGGAGAAAGAAATATATAAAGCAAAAGGTACCACTATTCCACAGTGCAGAGATCATTGTTTTAGGAAGCATGGGAGTACTTTATTACAGAATTTTTAACAATGAGCTGTTAAAAAGAAATGGATAGGCAGGTTTTAGATGAAGAACCAGAATAAGTTGCTCTGAATATGACAGCTTCAAGGTTACTGAGTTCAGTTTCTTGCCTTGACAGTTTAAAAGCAGTTCACAGGCAGATTCTTACTAAGTCATATTTTAGACAGTGTTAGTCACTTCCAGAAAAAAAAAAAAGTTGGAAATTTAGGATTTGATTTGTTTTTCTCTGTGTCTCTGTCTGCACATAAAAAACACCTTTTGGGTCTGCCAGGGTTTGTGTATGTGAGAGGTAGCACACAAAATTTGTGTAGCACTTACAGTTTGGAAGTTTGCTCCATGCTGTGTAATTCTTGCATTAGTTGTTAGTACTGGTTACAGAGTATCTTTCAGTAGTGTTCATAAGCTGACTTTTCATATTTAACATCTAATTCACTGTTGAGATCTATAGTTAATCACTTCTGTGTAAGTGGTATAAACTCAAATCATAAAAACCCCCCAATGAAATCTCACACGAAATTCAGATCCTAACCCTTTCACATACTTTGAATGAACTGAGTACCTTTTGCAACTGCATTCCTGGAGATACTGCTGGTATTTGAAGAGCTGCCACGCTCTATCTTTCTGTCTACAGTGTGCGTCTGCTCAAAATTAATAATGACTTGGGAATTTAATGCAGTAAATTCACCTCCCAGGTACTTTTTCTTTCTCCTTTTAAGATTTGAAAACAGTATTCACAGTTGTTTAAGTTCAGCCTAGGTATCATTCAGTAGTTCATGCTGTGCAAATCAATTCCTTTTTGCAATATGGGACAGAAATGTATTTATCTGAGTTACTTGCTCAGTCTGTAGTAAGCACATATTTTTAAGCCTGTGGATAGATTGCATGCATCTGTGAGTCAATAATTAGTAGGTGCAGTATTAAGAAAATTATTTACCTGATAAGGTGTAATTTAATTTCTTTTCCTGCTGACTTACTGCAGCTTTGCATTTTGTTCACTCTGTGAGAATTAAATGATTAACTCAGTGACCTGTAGTAACCAAAGACTGAGGTTAAAAGTGGATTAGTGAGTTAAGTAGCCACAATTCCTTCATAAAGCTGAGTCTGTCACCTCCTGCTCTGGGGAGAGAACTCCTAGCTTATATCCTCCTCTCTGTAAGCAACTGTAAAGCTTTTATTTTTCCTGCTTGAGTTGCACTTTATAACTATATGGTGTATTAATAATTGTACAGGGTTCTGTCAGTAGTACTTCATGACCTTAGTGGAAATCAATGTGACTGCCTCATTCTGTCTCAGGTGAACTGCAGGAAAAGAGCTCTAGAGATGGTGCTGCAGGAAGAGCTCTGCTGAGCCACTGGACAGGGGTGTGCTTCAGCTAAAAGCCACTTCCCAGCATTTGAAGTGGCAATTATCTGGGAGCTTTAATGGGTCAGAAGCTGTAAAACCTGACACTGTGGGAATGATAGGAATAAAGGAAGAATTGGAGCATACTGCTTTTCCCCCCCATCCCCATAGCTATGGTGGGAGACTGGTTACAAATGCTGATATGTCTCAAGCCAGGTGATATCCTGGTACTTTGCCTTGCAGCAGTCAGTGAGTCAGCTCTTTCACAAAAGCATTTTTTTCTGGCAAAAATAAAACCCAGGGCTTTACTGGGGAGGATATGAGAAGGATATGCTACTCTGTGAACCTATGAACCTGTGATCTGTCATGCTTTGAATAGTTTTCATCACCCCGGACTTTGGTGCTCCCATTTTAAAGTAGGTACTGTACACCTGGAAAAATGGTAGAGAAATACGATAAGGGTAATCTGAGGTATGTGGTGACTCTCATACTGGGAGAGATAAAGTAGTCTGTGGTTCTTTCATTTGGAAAAGGGATTAGACAGTTAAAAATGTGTAAAAAACAATTAAGGGTGAAGTTTCTGATTTAGGGAGCCATCATTCATAGCTGTTTGTTTTTCTTTATTTCTTTCTATAATCACAGAAACAGTCAGGAACAAGGGATTGAAGTTTTGAACCAAGTGGAAGTTTTGAAAGAACATTAAATAATTGTTTATGTCATAGCCAGATACTGGAATATACTCCTACTAGGCACTATTTATGACAAAAATTAAAAAATATTCTAAAGGTATTTAAGCAAACCCATGGAAGAAAACTTTCATTAAGAGCTTTGTAAAATAAAAAGGAGGTAAAGCCTCTGATTCAATAATCTTTTAACTGCATATTATGGAAGACTATGAGATCGTGCTGTATGTTTGTCTTACTGCTAGACTTCTTGCTTAAGTATCTGTTCATATTTATTTGGAGACAGGATTATCTGTTTTTATGACTCAGTGCTGCCACAGTTATGAGGTTACAGAGATGATTTTTTTATCTTTTTTTTTTTTTTTTTACTTCTTCTTTCTCCATCTCCTTATGATTGCTCTTTATAGGAGAGATTTTTCAACATAGGAGCTCTTTGCCCTCTTTCACATAACAAACAAGTAACTATATGCCAGGGTGGATCTCTCTAGTGAGTGTATGCCTTTAAAATTAAATTTTAAGTGGTCAGCATAGAAGAAAATGTGATCTCTGTAAAATGTTGTTTTTCTTTTTTTAAACAATATGCATATGTATATATTTGTTCTCTTATTTAGCTTTAAAAAGATGAAAAATGAAAACAGTCCAGAAACACAAAGAAGCAAAACAAGCGCTCCGTGGGAGGAAAATGGGCAACAGAGGTAAGGCAAGACTTGATGTCTTAGGTATGGTGCAATAATAAATATCATACCATAGCAGAAGGTAGAAGGTAATTAATATAATATATTAATGTGTTACTTGATTCATAATAGATATGTATTGCATGTAAGCAGATAGGTTCTTTCATGGATAAATAAACAATTAAAAATTAAGAAAGTATGTGTAGGAGGAGGTAGCCAGTGATTGAATGTCAGCACTGGCTTTCTACAGAGATCTATTCATAGACCTCTGATATTTAGAATATTTGTCAAAGAACTTGAAAAAGGGGTAATAAAGTTTGGTGATGATACAAAATTGTTTAGGATAGTGAGAAATTTGTCTGTGAAGAATGTCAGAAAGACTCCTAAAGTGAGACTGATGGGTAGATTCTGATGAGTCAAAAAACGTAAAGAGAGGTACATAAGGACAAAAAAATAACCCTAGCTTTCTGGTTAATATGAAGTGGAATTGTGATGGATAAGAAAGAAAAGATCAGCTGTGTAGCAGTCAGAAAAACAATTAGTAATTATTAGTAAAGCAAGAGAACAACATTATGCCATTATATAAATTGGTGGATCACATTTTGGAAGCAGTTCTGATGTTCTTATCTCAGGAAAAGGACTAGGCTTTAGAGGGGCAGCAGAAGTGATCAAATATGTGAAAGGCTCTGCAGTAAATATGTACAAGGAGGAAGGGCAGACTATAAAAGAGGCAATTTCAGGGTATGACATATAGAAAATCAAGAGTCGTACTGAGAAAAAGAAAGCGACAAGGACTCTATTTTTCCAGTAAAAGAACTAAGGATCTTCAGGTGAAGCTATTGAAGGTGGTTTAAAAGGCAGTCAGTAGTGACTCATCATGAGTGGGAGACCTGTGGTCCTCCTTTGCAAGGAGGTGAATTCCTGGGGGAAGCTGGGTGACTCATGGAACAAAAATCCTGAAGGGCTTCAGAAGACAGAGGTGCAGCAGCTGGCTTCGTAAGTCCCCCAGACTAGGAATGGCATGGGACTCAGGGAGCACTGGGGAGCTGCCTTCAGGGTTTTGCTTCCTGTAGCTAGTTGTTTACAGCTGCTGTTGGAAACAGGCCACTGAACTAGACAGCATGTAAAGTGTAATCCAGAATGGTCCTGCTTTTCTGTGACAATTCAGATCTATACCTGATGTGTCATTTGGGGTACTCTGATGATTTACCCCTTGTACTCCTTCTGTAAACAGCAGTAGTTTCTAGAGTAAGAACAAAGCAGTGAGCATATATTCCCTTGCTACAGACCTTTCTTTTGTTATATTTAGAAAAGTGGTGTCATCTTGTCACTTTATGTCTCTAGTGTTTCAGTTGCTCTCAGGAGAGCAGGAGGTTTGATCTTGCAGGAGCCAAACAATGGTTTTGCAAATCTATTAATTCTAAAGCACTATGCAGGTTTAGACACATAAGCAGGCTGGATGTTGCACAGAGGCTTTCACAGCTCTTAATAATTCTCATTGAGATGGGCTGTGGGAACTCTTCACCTGTGCAGAGCAGTGCTGTAATCAGCTGTCTGCACAGGTAGATGAAGAAGAATGGATTAAATTTGAAGGCCAGAGGCTTTTAGGAAAGCAGAAAGAAAAGCTGGAGTTTGGAACACCTCCTCACCATTGACAGAGGTTTGAGTGGATGAACAGAAGAGAAATGGAGATAGAATTCTTTCATGTTCCCAAGCATCAGCTCTGTGAGGAAGACAAATGTCATGACAAAACATGGGAAGTTTTCATACTTACATCCATGGAAAACATGAAGAATGCCTAGCTCTGGGTTGGATATGTCATACTAAAGCACAGGTATTTTATTATGATAAAAGAATTATTATTATGGTAAAAGAAACTAAAATTTATACTTTGTAAGCTTAGAATTATTGATCTGGCAGTGGTAAGAGGTATCTCTCCTACATTTCAAGGTTTAGTGTGAAAAATTTATTGCTAGAAAGCAGTACTATCTGCATTTACATAGAACACCTACTAACACCCAGAAAAGTACACATAGCTGAATAGTCACTTGTATGTGTGTGTGTGTGTGTGCATGAATCTTTTCATTTTTGTGAGCTGAATCTCAGGTGGCCTAACTGCCCTGGAAATTTTAAAGCTGACTCTTTGCTCTTCCTTTTTAACCTTAGTGGACTGTATAATTCTGCCAGTGACCGCAATAAATCACCGAAGTTTCCTTACTCTCGCCGAAGGATCCCATCTGGTGGCAGTGAGAATGAGTCTGGGCAGCCAGTTCGGAGGAGGTAAGAGCCTCAGGATCAATTACTGTCAGGTTTTCTGTGTAGAAACTGGAGGTACTGCATGCTCAGTGTTCAGCTCATGGAGGCACAGCTAGATCCTGGGAAAGGGGCTATTCCAGGGGAAATGTTGTTAGTCAAGAAAAAACACCTGAGCAAGAGTACCACAGCTGTTTTTGGAAAGGAAGATTTGGTCAGGCTGTTTGCCTGTGTGTTGTTGTGGGAAAATGATGTTAAAAATGTGAAAAGTTGCATTGTTGGCATGTGCAAGATTCCTTTAGTTACTGGAGCTCTCTTTGCCTGGTAAATGAAAGCACTGATGGATTTGCTTGCTTGACAGTGAGCTTCCAAAGTAGTGTTATAAGTACATTTCTTTACTTTAACTGCCCCAAGGCTTACACAAATGAGCCATAAAACTGTCTTCAACAGTCCCATATTTGAACTGTGCATTAGAGAGGATGCCAGCAAAAATTCAACTAGTGACAATTTCAATTGGTACAAGCTGAATTGAATGACTTAGAGGAGTAAAATAGAATTGAGATACTTTGTGTTACCTGGGATGATTTGTCCTGCTGAGAAGCTGCTTTCATCACTGGGGCACGCTGCCTGGTGCTGTGATCTGTTATGAAGTATAAACAAACACAGATACTGTGCCATATTCATTGCAGTCCTCTAGAACTGCCTTAGGAGACCATACACGAGAATTACGTCCCTTTCTGACAGCTCTGAAATGAGTACCTGTTTGGCTTTCAAAGCCAGAGCTTGCAAAGGGGTCTCTGACAATGCAGCTATATGGATGAGGAAATCCAATTTCATATGGGGCTTTTATCCTTGTCAGGTTTCTGAACTGTTTCAGACCTTTTATCTGCCGTTAGCTGTCTGGGACAAGAGAGAAAAAACTCAGCCATAGTGCATGCTTAGTGACCTCAAATAAATCAGTGTAACTCTCAGGCAATGGAGTTATGTTTATTTGCTCTGTTGGATAGAGCCCTTGTAGGTGTTAACAGCAATGTGTTTCCTGAATGGGTTTTGTCATCTTTTAACCTCAGCCAAGTCCGAGGCAACCCCTCACTTACTCCCCTGTCAGCAGGATCAGGGAGGGAATCAGAAAGGTAGGAGATAGAAACCTTTTCAGTTGAGAAACACAGCAAAAACTGTGCACACAAGCAAAACAAAGCAAGGAATGGATTCCCTGCTTCCCATTGTTGAGCAGCTGTTCAGCCATTTCCATCACACTAAGCACTGCCCCATCACAGTAAGGGTAACTTGGGAGGACAAGCACCATCAGTCCAAACATCCCCTCCTTCCTCTTTCCCCCACTTTATACACTGAGCCTGAGATGTCACATGGTCTGGGATATCCCTTTGGTCAGTTTGTTTGGGTCACCTGTCCTGGCTGTGTCCCCTCCCAGCATCCCGTGTACCCCCAGCCTCCTCCCCAGTGTGGCCTTGGCTCTGTGCAGTCCCTGCTCAGCAATAACAAAAGCATATATATATTATCAGCCCTGTGTTCAGCACAACACCAAAACACAGTCCCATGCCTGCCACTGTGAAGAAAACTAACTCTACTGCAGACAAAACCAGCTCAGGTTTTCTGGTCATTGCTAGCTTAGTTGTCAGAAGGGCTCGTTTGGCTTTGTAAAAACAAAAGAGTAGAGATGTCCAATGCAAAGCTCTCTCATATCAAGAAAAGAAAAGTGTTTGTGCACTGTGCAGCAGGAAATTGTTTTTATCATCTGGGATTTGCATTGGGCTGATCTTGTCAGTGGACAGACAATCATGCCAATAGCAAGTTTTCTCTTGGGCTACCACATGAATAAATGTTTTTAAAAGTCTTATCTCATATGTGAGACTTCGAAGATTGACAATAGTAGGTAGATTTTAACTTAATTATGCCTTCCTAAGTCTTGGTTTTATTCATGCACTTTCCTTTTCCAGCTGTTAATAACAATAGCTGTTCTGTTTATGCACCCTTTATGGGAGTTAAGAGGAAACCACCACGCTCTGCAATGTTGGAAATGGTAGGAAACTCCAAAGAGCAGAATGATCTGCTTAATTGTGCAAGTCAGGGGTTTGCAATGAGAGCTTGAATGGAATCATGCCTTCAAAGCTTATTGTAAAGGTGTTCTGAAGGGTTTAAAACAAGCACATGCCCTATTTTCTCTGCCAGACATCATGCTGGAAAAAAAAATTCCACGAAAAAACTTAAAACATTTTGAGTTTTTTTATGGGTAGTTCTGTGAATTTGTACTAAGTAACTCTATGACGTTTCATTAAAACTTCCTTAATGTCACAGGAAAAATCAAAACAGTGGCGAAGATTCAGATTTAAAGCAAAGGAGAAGGTAAATATATGATCTATAGCAGCTATGAAATGATACTGGAGGTATTGGTCATATTTTGGTTCACTGCATTCCCTTCTTTCCTTCCTTCTCCCTCATCTTCCTAAATGTATAAAAGGTTTGTTGTGTTATGACCTTTTTATTCTTTATTACTTATCCTTTGCTAAAATGCTCTGTGACACAGCCTCATCACAGCAGAGTCTTGCAGCACATTGTTACTACCCCATGTTAGAAGCAGCCTGTGATATTTTCCTAAGGCTTATCTGCAACCTGAAAGTCAGTTCCAGAAGTTTTAGCTTGTGGGTTTTGAATCTGCAGTTTTGATTTTACTTCTCCAGCCTCCCTACCCACTTTTAATTAATCTGTTTTCAAGCAAGTGTGCTATCATCTGACATGAATTATCCTGCCACAGGTAAATGCAAAGGTATATGTAACTCCTGATGGTCCTCTTGCTGCCTTGCACACTTTTTGATATTTTTCTTAAGCTTCTCCTCCCTGCCCCCATCTCCCATTTCAGACTTGACTAGTTATCACATTTCAAATAAAATGCAGGTGTGAATTTGGGTGTGACCTTCAACAACTTCACCTTTTGACAGATTTTTGCCCCATCTGCTTGTCATGACTCTGTTTAGTGCTTCTTCTCACTCCTCTGCTCCTGCTTGCACTGCTGAAATAAGGAGACAGTGGAGTGCACTTCAATGTCAGAGGCTCCTGGAGCTTAGGAAGGCGAGGAGGCACTCCCAGGATCTGATTCACTGCAGCAGCTTGGGAAAGGAGCTCTGGCAGAGATACAAACATCTTGGGACAATCACAGGAAGCCAAGAGAAAGTGCTCACATACTTTGTACTTACTATGAGATAATATTTTTGGAAGGATGTTAGCATTACAAGCTGCTAGTTGTAGTCCTGTGATGTCCAGCACATAAAACTGGGAAGATTTAGTTAAGCATCTCAGGTGGAAAGCCCCAGTGCTCAGAAGAGACCTCTTACCACAGGTTTGTTATTGTATATTGCAAAAGACCTCCTCCACTTCCTCACAATTTGGCTATTCTCCTCTCATTTTAATCAGAAAAAGACTGTGCCAGAATATGAGCTTTCTTCAGCTCTCCAAGCCCTCTCCTAGGCAGTATTTGTTGTGTCTCTTGTAAAACTGACTATGACTTCTTTCCTGGTCCTTATGCCAGAGTATATAGGTATTCTACCTGCAAATTATCAAATATATTGCATGATGAGGAAAACAGGGGAATAAAGGACAAAAGGTACCTTAAAATTGTCAGAGATTGGGATGATCTTGGGTGTTCTTGCACCTGATTTAGGAAACTTATTTTTCCTGCCCATTTTTGGTAATATATTCAGTTCAGTAAAAGATGATATTTAATATTCAGTGAAAGATAATATTGTGACAACAAGCATGAGCAGCTGCCACTCAGCTGACAGCTCAGGAGCTCTTCTGTGTCCCCACAAATCCTTTCCTGACAAGGAACACAAGGAAATTTGATGTGCAGTATCCAAAAGGTGAATCAGATTTCCATTCCTGAAAAGTTAGAGAAAGGCTTGAGTTCGATCAATTTGAATGTTTTATCTTGTATTCTGCCTGCCACACTGTGATTTTTGGCTGTTTTGGTACCTTACAAGATAAATTACTTAAATCACATTAAGAAACTTCTTGCCGTACTGAAAAATGTAGAAGAAGAGTCATGCTAATGACCTAGAAGTGTGAAAGAAGAATGTTGCTCAAATGACTTAATGTTGATGTTAGTGGTATATTTATTAAACATCTGATAAGACTGGGGTGGGGAAAGGTTTTCTTTTGGCTGTGTAAGGTCTGCTGCAGTTCTGACCAGGATGTACAACAGAAATAATTTCATCCTCATGTAGCCTGGGTGTGCAGAGGAAATAATTCCATGACACATACATTTTACTAGATTTTTCACTAACTTTATACAGTCAAAACCCATAGAGATTCATTGGTTCAACATTCATTGGTTCCAAGTTATGTGGTTCTCAATATTTGGTTTTCTATTGGATATGAATTTGTTCACCTTCAAAGCTAATTTGGTCCTCACTCCTATCTTTCCTTTCCCAGACCAGGTGTCTCTGACCATGCCACGGTTGATGTTTAGAGTTGATGGTCATTAATGGTCATTGATGGTTATTATCTTTTGTGTTTCTTCTGTGCTACTCCCAGTCTGTTAAGATGTTAAGTTCATCAGGCCTTGCCTAGTGGAACAATGCCCTGAAAAAAACTTCGATTCCCTTCCCCCGGGGCAAAGGCGAACAAACCTGACTAAAGCTATTAAAAAAAAAAAAAAAAAAATAAACTTGGTGTCTTTTCCAACAGGGAGAAGCTCCTTCTCTGGGGGAGATTTCACTTTGCCAAATTTATTCCCTTCAGGCAAGCTGGACTGACTCCTCTTCCAGTTCCTAGACATTAGCTGTCCTATTATTCTAAGACATTTTTGTTTGAGTGGGAGCTATTTGAGCTAATGATTTCCTAATTTAGAAGAGGGGAGAGAACCAGGGAATTTAAAGACTCAGCAATTTGTTGGAGGCAACCATAATTCACTGGTATTATAGAGAATTTCATGAGGCTCTCAGGTGTGTCAGAATGACAACTGTAACAGTGTCCTGGTTATTTAGTGCTAGTCGTGTGGAAAGCAGAGTGGTGTGTGCCTGACCAGATAGAACAGCTCCATGCTGCATCTGTTCTGTTCCCTGGGAACAATCTTCTCTCATCCTGTTTGGGCTCTTCTTCCTAAACCGTTAGAACATGCAGTGAACTAGTCAGGAACTTCCTACCTTGTAGGAAGTAAAGGGAATTAAATGCTTCCCTTCCCCTTCCCTGTTACTTACACCTAAGAAACTGCTTTCTCTCCTTGTCTTGTTTGAGATGTAGTTTAATGAATCTGTCCTCTTACAAATATTAGCTATCAAAGAGCAAAAGAAAAGTCAGGAGGCATAAGAAAATATGTATCCCCTTATAGCTCCTATTTCATGGCCAGAGAACTCAGAAGAAAAATTCTATTTTCCATTGCAGCAAAACCATCACCAATTCCAATTCCAGACAGCCTAAATCCTTGTAGACTAGCTCCTGTAAATATCAGCCAGCTTTCCTCATTAATCAGCTGGGCTGTCAGTATAGTAGAGAAACACGTCTGTCTTTGGGGGTGTTCATGGAATCACAGAAATATTCAGGTTGGGAAGGACCTTTTTCAGATCATCAAATCCAACCATTCCGAGACCATCCTCACACTAAAGAACAAACGATCCAAACCAGATTTTAATGAGAGTGCCAGTCTTTAGAATCTAGCTAGTGGTAGAGTGGCAGAGTCCTGGATTCTAGGCCCTGACAGCTGGTCTGTGTGCTCCAAAATGCAATCACGGATTTAAGGGTCTCAGGTAGTAGAGAGGAGTTTGCCTGTAGGTAGCACAGCCTTCTTTTTTCTCCATGAAGAGCAGCAGACTCTGCTGCTCAGTAGCAGACGTGCTACTGGTGTTTCTTCCAGGCCGCCTGACATTTCCTTCTGACAAGCTGGCTGAGCTGATTTTCCTAGACTTTAGCTGTCCTGTTCTTATAGCACATTTTTGTTTCAGTGGGAGATATTTGAACTAATGGTTTTCTAATTTAGGAGGTATAGGAGAACAGACTCCATAGACTGAGGGCATAGGAACTTACAGGATGGAAGTTGAGGGGAATAGAATATTATGTGAGCATTTTGTTTTGCTTGCAAACACAAAATTCTGTATCATTTCTGTTGGGTGTACCAGAATGTGCAAGAAGAAGAGAGCCATGCAGATTAGATATGAAACATTTCACACCTCCAAGAAACAAATTGATGTGGCACATGCAAAAAGAATGCTGAGGAATGCTGATAAAATAATAAACATTTTAAAAAATAAATGAAACAGTGAAATTATTCAAAATTAAAATAGCACTCACCTGATACTACACTCTGGATGTACTACTTTTGAAGCAGTGCTTCCCAATCAGTTAATAAGTAAAAGATAATATGACTTGCAGGTGTAGACAAGCCCTCCAGAGTCTTTTAATTCTGATTTTCTGAGTAATGTCTTTACAGTGTTATTCTTTCCTCATTTAGCACTGCAATAATTCTGGTGTTAGTAGATAAATTTGTCCTGAGATGTTGCTTTTCTCTTCTCCAGGTCACGGTCCCGTTGTAATACCAGCAGTGGCAGTGAATCCGAAAATTCCAACAGAGAGCATCGGAAGAAGAGAAACAGGTGACAATATATTAAATATTTTTGACGGGGAAACATGAAACAGACAAATGGAGATGGACTTTTCTCAGATAAACCTAGTAAGAAGGGATCTAACATACTTTATTTGTATACAGTCCTCCTGAGGCAACCAGGTTGTACTGCCAGGTACCCTTTTCTGAATAAGAAGAGCAATAATTGCCAGAATACATCATCACAGTTGTATGCAATGAATGTCTGCCCTCCTGCTGCTTGGGAAGAGCTCAGTAATGAACCACAAGATCAAGTACAGGCCACACTTACAAAAGTCTTGCAGTATAAATGCAAATAAAGTGGATAATATCTTATAATGATATTATCAGCATATACTTTTACCTCACAAATTCAAGTGCAGATTTTTTCAAGCAGAAAATAAGCTGTTGAGAAGTAAAAATATTTTTAGTGGATATGAATCTCAGTGTTGTTTTTAAATTCATGTATTTGATTGTATAAAGATTTTGTTTTCCAAAATGTCAGGTGTGGGCCCAAACCCAAAATGTGTATAGCATCAAGTTTTAAAAGGACAGCAATAGTTCTTATCAAGTGATGCTAACAAGTCCTGATTTATACATTCTATTTTTCTTGCTGCTGGTATGAAAAAGATGGCATAACTACTGATTTCTTATAAATTCCTTTCAAAGCTGTGTATTTTGTGTTGCACTGGAGATCACAACATCCTGAAGGTGTTTCTGAAAATATACTTTTTAAAAGTACATAGAATTTCCTCATATTGCATAAACACAGTGCAAGAGAAACATAGCTAGACAAAAGAGGAACTGTTTTAAGGCAAAGTTTCTAAGTTACTGTCTGCATGAGATGCCATAATTTCTTCATGTCTTATATTGAGTGATAAATGATTTCCAGCTCTCTGGAAGCGCTGAGAAATAATTGCATGCTAGATAGTGCAGCAGGAATATGCAGTATAATTACATTTTCAGCATGACTTGCAGTAGTTAAAGAAATGTTAAAAAATCATTGTGACACTCACATGGGATGGCATAAAGCACATCTGAGACATGAGATTTCTTTGAAGCTTGCCTAAATTATAGCACAGTCTTGTACGTGGCTAACAATAACCTAGTGTGCATGGAAGGTTTGTTTCTCAGCTGAAGTTTAAATGACATGCTGAGTGTAGTTTCAGTGATCAGCAGTAAATGGTATATTGTATCCCTTTTTCCTAGAACACTCT
Source organism: Vidua macroura (assembly GCF_024509145.1). Lineage (NCBI taxonomy): Eukaryota > Metazoa > Chordata > Aves > Passeriformes > Viduidae > Vidua > Vidua macroura. Next base: position 71,476,699 of record NC_071611.1, on the reverse strand, counting down.
TGCCAGGTTTTTTTTTCCTCTTGTGAAACTCCTTGTGCAGGGAGCTCCACAAGCAAGTGAAAGAAATTAGAGACTGACCACAAGAATGTTTTTAAGAACTCCTGGCAATATAAACACTGAATTGTAAGAAGGATTAAGTACTGCTTTTCATTTTTTGAAGAATGAAAGGGCCTTTACCTACGCTTCCTCACTTAATGGAAAAAAAAAAATTTAAAAAAAAAAATCAAAATTTTTTGTTTGTTTCTAAGTTTTTCATGTTTTCAGAAATGGAAGATGCAACAAAAATGTTAATGTTTCAGCATCTCTTGTTCTTAGGTGATCACTTGAAATCTGACCAGAAAAAAAACCATTATCAGTGTTAGATTAAACAAGTACTAAATGAGTTGGAAGTCTAAGACTTGTTCCTTGTGAGCAGGTGCAGGAAAACCACCAGTCATAATGAATTTCTGCATTTTGTTAGCATCCATAGCAGGAACATAACAAGCTGGAAGGTCAGAGGCTTTGAGCAGCTTTCCTGTTTTCAGAGATGAGCTAGCCCTAGCAGGGTTAAATAAGACATTATAACCAGGCTTGCAACTGCTGTTACTGAAGTTTCTGCTGTTGCATAAATGATTACAATTTATTTCCCAGTACAATAATCAAGTCCCTGACACAAGAAGAAACAAAATTGGTTTATTTTATTGGAATAAAATGAGTGAATATTCACGTTAACCAAAGAAGTCTGCTTCTGATCATAGTAGAGTAGAATATATGGTTCACATGACAAGACATCACTATGAACTATTTGCCAGAAGAAAACAAATTATCAGAGAAAACTAGAAATGTAGATGAGAAGGTAGAAAACTAGAAAAATCTTGGGGAAAATGTTTTACCATATCTCAATCTTTGAGGTTTCACTCCATTATGTAAATGTTTTCTCCTAAGCAGATGTTCATATGAAAGTGAAGAAGAACCTGTGATGAGCGTATTTCAATCACAGAAGAAATGCATTTGCATTTTCAATCCTATGGTCCAAATTTATTGTGTAGATAGAAATATATAAAAGGAGCAGACAGTGTGTACTGAAGTATGCTTTCCTTCTACACTTAGAAGATGCATCTGATTGGAATCAGAGAGTGACTGAATGGTTGAGGCTGGCAGAGACCTCTGGGTGTCATCTGGTGTGACCACTGCTCCAGCAGGGCTGCCAAGAGCTGGTGGTGCAGGATCATTCCCATCCAGCTTTTCAGTATCCCCAAGTATGGAGACACTGCCACCTCTCTGGGCAACCTGTGCCAGTGCTCAGTGAAAAGTTTGAAACGAAAACTGTAATGGGCTTTCAGTACAAGGGCAACAGTTTTTATTCAAAAGTACCTTCAAATAGAAATTTAGAATTTAGGATTTAGGATTAATAGAAATTAAGAGATTTAGGATTGAGCTAAACTTCTTTCAGCATTTTTTTGTCATTTCTGTCTCCAAAAACCTAAAAAATTTGCCCCAAAATTATTAGAATTTGAACACTGCATTCAAATAATGAATTTCATGTAGAGATTGTGGTACCTTGGTCATCTTTTACTTTGTTAAATGTAAGCATACTATCTTTCTTTGCAGCTGCAAAATGTATGTTTTGTTTCTTCATGTCTCCATCTAATAGAGTTCTGCCATGGTGCAACAGTACTTAGAGTGCACTGACACTACTCGTTTTATGCTAACTTTATATATTTAGATTTTCAGTACTTTTGTGCAAGTGACTGCCATTGTGGGAGGCAGTTGGTTGTGTCTATAGCATATGAGATGATTGCTGTTTGTACAAATTGGATTATTTGGGATGAAAATCTCAACTCATTACTTGCTGCTGTGTGAGTCTTTCTACTAAATCCTTAGATAGAAGTTTATGTTAATACCTGTCAGCAGATTACAGATTTAAAAAGATTTGCTTAGAAATCAAAACCTGAGGTTGCAGTCTTCTCCAGATGCTTCATACCATTTGGTAGAGTTGTGGCTGTTTACAGTAGCTGGGGATTGAGCTCAAAATTCATTATGCATGTGAGAGAAGATCTGATTAAAGGAAAAGCAGAAGCCTGTGTAGCTGGTTTAGCCTGATATAATTCAAAACTCAAAGAGAAAACTACATCTGAAGTGAGGAGCAACAACAACATACTTTGCATTGCCTATGTCTCCAGTGTAATCCCTTTATCTCTGTTGGCTTCTTTGTTTGTTGTACCTGTCAGTCTTCCCTCTGGTTTCTCCAGTATCCCAGTCATACCATCCGATCAGACAATCCACACTTGGGTGGTATTTTCCAGAGATGTTTTGGAATCTCTGCTGAATTTTAAATTCACTGCTGTGACCAAGCATATCCATTTGCTCCATCACCTTAGCATTTCATCCCAAAAGTCATATGTGCAACCTCAAAACTGTGGGAAGCATCTATGGAACTTTGGTCAAGCACTGCCTGGCTGCCTAGAGGGCTGTGGCATTGTGGAATTACTGCAGCCTGCTAACAAATGTGCTGTGTTGACAGGATTTTGATATTTGGCTCAATCTGTAATGAATTCCATTAATGAATTAACTGATTTTAAAGAAACCAAATAAAAAAGGAAGAAATAAAAAGCACAGCATGTCATTTAGATCCACACAAGCCATGACAGGGATCAAAGCCTCAGGGGATGGTGCAGAAGGAGTGCCATGGAGATCTGCATGCATTCTGAGCTTTGTTGCAGGTTGGGATGAAAGAATGATTCTTCTGAGTGGGGGCTCACCAAGCAGATTTTTTCCTGGATGCTAGGAAGGTGCATGCTGCAGTAAAGTGCTTCTGAAAGTTGTAATAGAACTTGTATCATGATGTGGGTCTCCCATTTGGTGGAGATGAGGTAGAGTGGAATATGTAAACAGGGAAAAAATTCCAGATGTTTGGCTTGGACTGGGAAGAAGAATGCAAGTTGTGGGTCTGTCCTTAAAGGCATGGGTTGTTAAATTCTGGGCTCGTACTGTTTCTAAATAATAAATCAGTGAGTTTTCTTTTATATAGTTCTTACACTTTAAAGCAGTTTGGGAGCATTAGTTAAAATTTAGCAAGATGAAAGGTTAAGTACAACATTGCAGAAGCTGAAGTTTTTGGGGGGTGGGAGTGGAAATACCCCATTGCTTCTCAGAGCATCCAGTGCTCAGAGCTCTCAGACTAAACTCTTGGTATCTCCTTCACAGGCTGCGGCAGGAGAATGATATGGTTGACTCGGCTCCTCAGTGGGAAGCTGTGCTGCGGCGGCAGAAGGGGAAAACCCAGGCAGATCCAAACTACCGGCGATCCAGGCACAGATCTCGATCGTATGTAACCCTTGCACCCTTTGATGTGTAAATTAAGGCAGTTTAATCGTGTTAAAGAGCAGGAGGAATATCTCCATTGTGGCGGTGGCCCTCAGCTGCTGAGGAGCAGAGATTTTCATGTGGCATACTCCCACATTAGAAGATTTGTCTTTGTGGTCAAATTGCCTTTGTTTAGTGATTTGAATTCTAGGGCACAAATAATGCAGAGAGGGCTTTGTAACAAAGCTGCTGAGAAACTCTGTCCATCACTTGGGAATAAGTCCTGGATGGTTCTGTGGCTCATTGAACATTAGTTCTGTAATGGGTACAGTGATTCCTCTTTTCTGGGCAGCATGTCTGTGGAAGCATTGAGATTTTACTTGATAGCTGCAAACATTTTCATGGAATACATGCACACCTGTTTAATCATATAATATCTGCAGTGGTGTTCCAGCCAAAAGCAGCTGTTCATGTTTCCATGTCAAATTATCCCTGACAAGCCGCAGTCAGTGGTATATTGCATCCCAATGTCATGATTTCCATGATGGAGCCGTAATGCCAGGCACTGCTGTTCCTGCTTACAGCCTGTTGTCCATATTGATAGAACTCATTGCTGTCTCCAGTTTTATAGTGCAGAGTTTTATTTCTTTATGAGGAGCAGAATTTACCTTTAAAGGTCCAAATACTGGAATTTCTTCTTTAACAGGCTTTGTACAGACTTGTTCACTTTCAGCTGCACAAAAGTCATGTGTTATTAGGTGGAATTGTACAATGATATATTACTAAACTTCAAGATTATTAAAGCTTACTTGTATGGAATCCAGCGAATACAGTTGATTAAATTTGATTTTGGTTTGTTTTATTATATACAGAAAGTGCTGTAAAGTAGGAAATGTACTCCATTAATAATGGTTACATTACATTTGTAGCCGACTTTTTTTTTCTCCCCACAGGCCAGGTAAATCTCGTTGTTTGGACAGCACGGGTTCCCTCTTGTGGTTAACTTAACTTATGAAATGGCTTTGATTTTCCAGCACAGTGACATTTGGAGTTATATTTCATTTAAACTACTTTTAGCAAAAACACATAGATGTTAAGCATCTAACTTAGAAAGCAAAGGTCCTGGAGGAAGCAAAGAAATTAGGAAGTCCTGAAGATTTTGGAAGGCTTCTCATTTCCTTTTGCTATCCCTTTATATCACACTCTCCAGTTAAATAAGCCGCACAAAACCAAACAAACTGACAATTAAATAAGCCCAAATTAATTTTTGAAAATAAATTAGTAAAAGGCATTTAACTGTTAGCATGTAGTACATGAAAAGAGAATGTATTTAATTTAGTTTTGCTCAGCTTGTTTACTTGACTGGATACAGTTCAGAAGAAAAGGAAACATAATTCCATAGATTATGGTTGTTTTGGTTTTAAATGTTGTCAAATGGTCATTTCAACTTGCCCGTTTAAAAATTGATACAAACCCTTAAATTTAGTAGAAAAGGTAATTCTTTCACAGTAAGTCCATTATTGCATTTGTAACTAGAGCTTCCCTTTGGATAGGTGAAGTAGTGTCTGGAATGTTTGTTACTGTGCCTGGCACAGTCCATTTCATTTGCTTGATAATGAGTAATATCAATCATTCGTGGTGGTATGGTGGTGTCTCCTTGGTCTTGGGAGTAAAAGTATTTGACAGGAATTTAACCTTTCTTTCTCCTAAAGGAATAAGCAAATGCAGAGAGCTCCCAATTCTAGTTCCACAGGGTTTATTTTCAAGAGTTCATGTAAAACATCCGTGTAGCCAAAGGGCTTTTTCTAATTAAGAAGAATGGCCATAAAATTCCATGGCTATTTAGATTTATCATTTTTGACTCAAACTCAAATATTAATAAGGGTGCAGATGCAGGCACAAAAATTAATGTAGACCTTATTAATGTGTAGAGCTGTTCCAGCTTGTGCAAATCAAATAAAAAATAAACAAAAAAAAAACCCCCACGAGATTCATCACTTACTGGGAAGTCCCATTAGGTTTCTTGTGCATTAGAGAAACTGATTAGCATGCAAATTGTCCAGAAGGTATTGATTCAGATACTGAGATACGACAGTATGAGTCCTATATATCAAACCAGTGAGTTCTAAAAAAAATTCACAGTAAAAAGATTAAAACAAAGTAACAGGGGGATTGTGATCTGGCTTTAAAGATTTAACAGAAGAATTGCTTTGTTGTGGGCTCTTAAGAACCATACAAACATGAATGTCCTATGCAGTATATGCAATATCTACATTTCATCTTACATTTCACTTTTATTTTGTAAACTTTCTGTCGTTTGGCTTTCAAAGGAAGGGGAACAGGCCTTTGGAAAGAAAATGCCTTAATTAAGTTACTTTATCTGCATCATATTTCTTTATATTCTTTGGTGGGGAGCTAACCTGAATAAATGCTGTAAGGTTATCCCAGTATGGTAACTTCTTAAACAGATGGAAAAAAACTAGTTGCAGGATGTGAAGTCTAAGAGAAGTTTGCTCTGAGGATTCATTGTATTTAGCCCTTTTTTCTTTTTCTTTCTTTTTTTTTCCATGATATGCCATACTGCTAAATTGGTATTGTACAGCAAAGTCTTTATTATTAGTGTAATTGCAGGGATGGAAAGAAGGAAAATGACAGAGATCACAGAGAAAAATACCTGGAGCTGGTCACAGAAAGCAGGAGGCACAGTTCCCAGAAAGTGGAGAAGTGAAGATGTCTTCTTATTTAGCCACTCTCTTTCCATGCTGCCGCACAAATTAGTATTTCTTACTGTCGGTGGGGCTTCACACGATGCTTTGTGATACTTGAGACTTAAGGCCAGGTCCTGAACTGCTGTATTTCCATGAATAAGTAAAAGCCACGAGCTGATCAAATGGGTCAGTGGTGCGTACAATACCCTGCTTTGTGCGGGTCCTGGGTTAGGGAGCGACCTTGGGGCTTTGCTTCCCCGGGCAAACTAGGGCTTGTAAGCATGACAAAGCCTCCCTGGAGAAGCTGGCATTTTCCGGGGAGCTTTCACATCCCCCACTGTCTGATTATTCAGCCTCAGAAGAGGATGCCTATCTTTCCACCCCCAGGGTGATTGCAGGGTTTGCAGCTGCTATTTTGTAAGCAGGAAGCTACATGGGGGCAGAAAGTTCAAAACTGAGGGGTGAGAAAGGCTGTTAAATGCCACTGCATTTACTGCATCAGGGAGTTAAAAGCAGTCTGGACAGATGTAATAAAGAGAAGTAAATGCAAGAGGGGTGAAGGAGTATTAGGAGTACTGTATTTAGCATTTTTATATTTTTTTTTCCTTTTTTTATCATGGGATGCCATACTGCTAAATTGGTATTGTACAGCAAAGTCTTTATTATTAGTGTATTTGCAGGGATGGAAAGAGGGAAAATGGCAGAGATCACAGAGCAAAATATCTGGAGCTGGTATTGTACACAGAAAGCAGGAGGCACTGATAGAAGTGAAAATCAGAGAAAACTAAATGCATTATAATAAACAGAAACCCAAGGAATCTTTAAAAAGCTCTGAACACAGACAACAAATGGACTGTAAACCACCCATGCTGTAGCTGTTGCCACCATGAGAACCTGAGGAGCTGGAAGGGACAACAGTTTATCAAGGATGGGAATCATCCTGCCTGGAAAGCCTTGGAGCCTGAGGTGGTTATGGATGAATTAATTTTAACCCTACTAGGGAAACACAAATGCTAGGCTATTTTTTGCCCTTTGGTCTTTCTCTGATGCTTATAAACCAGTCAAGTAGTATCTCCTAGTATTTTTGCTCCTATAAAATCTAAAAAGTATCCCAAAATATTACCATCCCAAAATATTCTGCTTTTACATCAGCTGTATAGTGTTTACTGCAATATAGATGTCTCTGAACAGTATCCCTAGGCTGAAGTCTGGAAATCAGCCAAACATGGTAATGGTGAGAGCCCATTTAGAGGCGCAAAAATGGAGATCTCTGCTGTTCTCCTTGATCAGCATCTAAATTTGGATTATATCGCTCCTAAAGCATCTTTGAATATATTAGGCCTTTTTGTCTAAGAGAAAAAAAGATCAGGCTGTATGACCTGATGGTGTAAGACTTAGTATTTGAGAAACTTTGGGCGTGTTTATGTGTGCTGTATGTGTCTAAAAGTTGCATCCCTCACATCTTAGGTAGCGTGGAACAGTCTAGCTGTTGACACTGAGCTTATGTAACAACAAGGAAAAGAGATAATTGATCTCTCCATGCAAATGTAGTCCTTGCCACTGTCTAAAATTTTTGCTTACTCTGAATGGGTTTGGGTGAATTCCAGGTGCAGCTTAAACAACAGCGGTGGTTTTGCACTTACCTTGCAATAGAAAAGGAAAAGAAAAGTAAAAATAAAGAGGTTATCATTAGAAACATGCATTCTGTGATTTAGTAGAAAATACTAAACATGCCCCTCAGGCTTGCTTTGCTACATCTCTATGTAGGAGATTACCATCTTTGGTAAGTTCTTTACATGTGAATTAAATACTTGCTAAAATATTTAAGTCCATAAATAGGTGACATGTCAGATGATGGTTTTCACAGCTGAGCCTTTGTTGTCTTTGTTGATATTTATAGGAGAAGCCCAGATGTACAAGCTAAAGAAGAACTGTGGAAACATATTCAGTAAGTATGGTCCTTGTAGGGTCTGAGAGATGCTTGGTTTGCCTTTAATGTAGTTATTCAATTCCCCTCCACTGTGGCACTACACTGATTTAGTTTCAGTAAATTATGTGTATGTTAATGACCTCCTGTGTATAGAATATACTGCAGGTCACTGAGTGCAATGAATAAAGATGACCATTGTATTTAAATGAATTATTAAAGAACAATACATCATTTTAGAGATTTATTCCTATGTGGCTTCCAAAATGTCAATATTGACACTTTTAGCATGACACTCCATTACCGCTTAGGAAGATATTTAGCAATTCCAAAGCATATTCACTTTTATTTATGTGTTTAGCACACATAATGTTTATGATATTCTGAGGCGACAAGATCAGATTTGCAGGGAGGTGAGAAGAAGGTGGAACAGGATGAGACACGCAGTTGACGCAATCAAGGTGAAGTTACACTTATTTCAAAATAGGTGTCCTATTTTGATGTCAAGTTAGCTTCAGGGCTGACAACAGCTTGTTTTAGTAAATCTTTTCAGCCAAATATAAAAAAAAATTTTGCACTTCACAGTTACTGTTACATATTTTACTTTTCCTGATCCTTTATAGGAAGGAGCTTGTGGATCCATCTGGCCTATCCGAGGAGCAATTGAAAGAAATTCCATACACTAAAGTAGAGTGAGTTTATGTCAGATTTTTTTTTTTTTTTTTTTTTTTTTTTGTGAATATAAAGGCCCACTTTTCTTACTTTACTGTGAACTCTGTCCTACTGAAATAGGTATGGGTTTATATATAATCTATATGCTCATATCTATTCCAAATACTCCCCCATTATGGGTTGGGTGGGGATACTTAATAATCTTAAAATCAAATATTTTTCCTTTTCAAAATAAGAAAAAAAAAATCTTAATCTCTCCTAATCTCTCCCACACACTCATCAACCTGTCTGTAGGTTCTGTATGTCTCCCTATGCTAGCCATGAAACTTTCTTATATTATAAACTACAGAACCAGAAAGAAGTGAATGAAAACAAGAAAATAAATTCTTTCTTAAACTTCTTTGTTTTAAATATTCCAATCATCCAAGGTACTCTTTAATCCCTTCCCTGGTTTGTCATGGGCAGCTGCCAGGGCATAACTATTTCCTTAAGAACCAACATCCATTTCACTGCAATAATTGCCCATTTGGGATTCCATGTGTCAGTGTAAGCAGCTGAATGTGGCACACATGGGATCCTGGGTTGCATTATCATGTATTTCCAAACACCACTAGGCAAAAAAGGCTGATGTTAAGGACATATAAATTAATACATTCTTTATTAAAGTTCCCTTCTCAAATATGGGCATGCCAGTTTGTGACCTCTGCTCTCTTAAAGCATTGAATTCCAAGTACAGTCCTTGAAAAATAAGTATTAGCCCTTTAAACTCAGCTAGAAGCCATCTGTTACACTTTAGTACAAAATGGGAAGGCTGTCAGTTTGCAGCTGAATTTTTGTTTTGTGCTGAAGATCTGGTTTACCAACCCTCTGTTATGATTTCTGTGTCTCTCTCAGGACTCAAGGTGACCCCATCCGTATCCGGCACTCGCACTCGCCTCGCAGCTACCGGCAGTACCGGCGGTCCCAGTGCTCTGATGGGGAGAGATCTGTCCTGTCTGAAGTGAAGTATGTGAAAGTGGTTATTAGCACTGAACTAGTCTAGTGCAGCTCAGATGTTATCTGTGCTAGCTCTGTAATTTGTTTCATAGGAACTCTGGTAAAACCCCCTTCATGAATTGGTGGATCAGGCTTTCCTAGAAGACTGAAGAGTACTTATGAATGGAAGAGCAACAGCCCCATTCTAGGTTGCAGCAAGGCCATAAAAATATGAACAGCAGCCCCCACCTGAAAGACTAGTTTTAGCTGGATAGCACCCTGAAGGAGGTGTGGCACACCCATGTGTTTATGTGAGACTTGTCTTTGCCATGAGGATGGCTGGGCCCTGGCAGAGGTTGCCTGGAGAAGTTGTGGCTACCCCATCCCTAGAAGTGTCCAAGGCCAGGTTGGATGGAGCTCTGAGCAACCTGGGATAGTGGAAGGTGTCCCTGCCCACAACAAGAAGTGGAACTGGATGATCTTTATGGTCCCTCCCAAACCAAACCATTCTATGATTCAATGATGTTGTATCAATTTGGGCTGCTTCCAAAGACCAGGAAAAGACAGGGATGGGATGGGCTATGCCCCGAAGGTGCCCACAGAAGATCAGCATGACAGCTTTCAGATGTCCCAAGTCAGGTGATAAAAGCCTTTCAGATCTATAGAGCAGTCTGTCAGTTTCATTGTTCTTACTCTGCAGTGTTACAGTTTACCTCATTAAAGCAATATCCATTTTGTGATATCATAATTCCAGTATCAAAACTGATCTGGTCCCTCCACTGCCTGTTACACGATCTTCAGATGGAAAAGTTCCCAGCATCCAGCTGACTCAACAGGTTAGTTATTGTACATCCTTTGCAATTTTCCTCTTTATTGGAGGGAGAAGTGGGGCTCTAGTGCTTTATTTAAGATACTCTTTGTTTTTCAGTGAAAAATAAAGACGAGATTTTTTTTCAGCAGCAGTGTGAATTGATTTTTTTTATTTTACTTACATTTTGTTTGTATCCCAAAATACATGTAGTTCTTAGCATATGCCCCTGTGAACACCTGCTTCTGCTGCTGGAGAACTCTCCCAATCTGATGCATTCCTAAGATGCATATCTGCTTGTCACAGAAGGAAAACTGACTTTTACCACTTCTTGAATTATGCAGATGTGGTTGTGATGCAGTTGTAATCACACCATTTAATCATCTCTTTTAGAAGTTGTCTGAAGAGTTTTGTTGCTTGGGCTTGAAACAGTGCTTCTTTTCTTTTCTTTTCCTTTCTCTTTTATTTTTCCCCCCACAAATACTGAATATTTTTTAGGCTATTTTTTATATATTTTTTTATTGACATCTAAAAAGGACAGAACTTGCCTTTTGTTAATCTAACTTAATCACTGTCTTTCATCATATATTACACTGCCATATCTCTCAGTTTTGATAGTTTTATTGAGCACTGAATGTGAAAAACAAATTCTATTCAAAAGCACTCACAGATTTTTTGTACAAACACAAAACAGGAGAACCAAAACATGGAAGGGAGAATTCCAGACACCTAACTTACCATAACAGTAATGTTAAAATGTTCAGTGTCTACAAACACCTCTCTCTTCCCTCTGCCCCAGGCTCCCTCATGACAGTGGCCATTAACTCCTTGTGAGTGTTTCCTTGCTGCGTTTTGCTAAATATCAAATAATTAATCATGGCGTTTCCTGAATAGGCAATAGCACAAAGGGGCAGCAGCTGGGAGGAGGCAAGAGGGGAAAAAAGTTCTGTTTGATCAAATAAATGGCCTTTAATATTCCTAATGAGTGTATATATATATATATATGAATTGCCATACCAATAGCCTAAGGCTTTTATAACAAGTTAGCAAAATAGTGTTTAAATTCTGCTGTATCTTTTCAACAACACATTTAATTTATTCTCTTCAGAGGCAGAATGGATCTAAGGACAACCTAATAGAAGAACCACCTCTGCTATCCACTAATAATGTTGATGGAAAACCCAACACTAAGATTGTAAAAACTGTACAGGTGTCACGCTTCAAGGTGGAGACTTGACTGATGAATTGAAGATGGTGAATGGATTTTGGTCTTTGGAAAGTAATAATTTTTTTATGTGTGCAAGGGAAGGAACTGAAGTCGACGTGGTGGTCTTTCCTTCAGGACACCTGGCAGTGCAGCCTGCTTGCTGGGAAGACCAGGCAATGGTTTTATCACCAACACCATTCTAGTGGTGTGACTGATTGAGGACAAGCTGCCTGATAGACATCCAAACCAAAAGTTTTTGCAAAACTGAAAGATCAGCAGTTACATTTCCAAAAAATGAACAAAAAAAAATTGCTGCAACAAAACAGGCTTCATGGTCTGCTTTGTAACTGAATAGCCTTGTTCCAAGAAGCGACTGTTAACTGACATGATCAGGATCAGATGCTTCAAGTTAAGTAAAATAGTCATATTTTTGGTCAATTGTGCAATACAGTGTGATATGGGGAAATTGTCTTCACAATTTATATGGGGATCAACTTATGTTCTGAGACATAAGGACAGATAGCTCTTACAAGGGTTATTTTAACCTAGCACAATAACAGATGCTTGTGTTGTTGATACAAATTCTGACTCAACCCATTTTAGCTCAAAAACAATAGACTCTGTAACATGCTGTAGCAGTGTGTTCCAGAGGTGATACAGACTCACTTTGCTTTGGGCAGGTTTAAGTGTTCTAAATTTTGAATGTCCTTTCGTGTAGAGGGACTATTTAAATGAACATTTTATACCACAGAAATACATTTACCAGCTTGTAGTAAAGCACACTGGAAACGGGGGAATATAAATTGACCCACTGTGTTAAGACTGCTTAACAAGGCACTTCAGTGCTGGTTAAATGAAACTTGTGGAGTAGTATTTAAAACAGCTAGAAAATAGCTTTTTCTTTTTTTTTTTTTTTTTAATCTAGATTAGCAAAATCTGTCTTAATATCTCATATAAAATAATCTGACACTTCTCTGAGCCATTTCTACTATGTTAAAATGACAAAGGCAGTATTTCAGGTATGAGAACTATAATTTTTTTTTTCTATTGTCATGGTAGGAATACTAAGTTTTAATTATGCTGCACTGAGTTTTAATGGTAATGATTAATACGAAATTTTAATGATGATTGACTGGGTTATCTTCTAATATGTATCTCAAGTGATGCCTGGCTTTCCTCTTTTCCTACCGCTTCTTACAAATATCTGAAAATTACTTCTCTGCCTCCCATTTGTCCACAGTCAGCACATGGATGAACCTTCAGGTGTTGCTGACTTGCTAGGGAGCTTAGCAAAGTCTTTGTGTTGTGGAAGTAATTTGTAGCTAAGTGTAATCACTGAACTAAGTACTGAATTTGTCAAACAGTGTCGCAAACAGCTGTAGCAGCTCATGTGCCTTTCTACATCTGTCCTCTCTGCACTCAATCCTCACAACCCACAGAGACTTGCAGTGATCCTGTGTCTTCCAGTCCAAGCAACACCAGGGAATTGCAGCCCTGTCAGAAAAGCAACACTGCTTGAGAACTGAAGTTAGCATAAGGTGTTTAAGTTACACCTTACAAGAGGCATGGGATTACTAATACACATTTTAACTGACTAAACTGGTAAGCAAAATGTTGTACAATGTGTTTTATTTTTCACTTTATTTTTTGATTCTTCATTGTTCATGATCTGAGGTGGTCAGGTGGATGTTACTAGCCAGGGTGGCAGCCATAGTTTGTATATTCCTATCACAGTATGGAGTGGTCTCTATGCTGGGAAGTGCTGCAGGGAAGGCAGATTCACTTAACAAATACTTTGGTCATTTACTTGGGACAACTCTGCTTCTACAGTCTCAGTGAACAAATCTAAGGGAAGGAAAGAGCAAGAACCCCTCTGTAGTAAAAATTCAGTTTTCATGGAGGTTCTTCACAATTTTTTTAATTTCCTCTGGATTTAATTCTAGGACATTGTTGGGCTTGGCTTAAAGTATTTGCTCAGCTTTTTAAGTTTGTTAAATGGTTTCATTGTCATTGCTCCAATTTAAAATGATCCTTTAGGATCTGTTTATGAACTTGTATAGTATTGTCAAGAACAACAGTCAAAAAAAGCCCAGACAAAAAAAAAAAACAAACCAAATCAAAAAACAAAAACAAAAACAACCCAACCAAACAAACAAAAAAAAAACCCCAAAAAAACCCAAAAAAAAACCCAAACAACCAAACAAAACCAAAATGGAAAAAAAAAATCCAAAACCAAACCATAACAAAAAACCCTGACCAACCCCTAGGAAAAAAAACATCAGCATGGCAAAATGGCTTAATGGAGAGCATCACAATCTTTTGGAAGATAACTGAAAAATGACAAACTATACAAGAACTGGTTCGTGTCAGCAATGAAAGCCACTCCTTGTTCCTTTGAGAAGGTATTCCAGCTTGGAGCATTACACACTTGCTTAGTTTGCTGCTTTCTAATCATTACCATTAGTTCGCTATCCTTACCCCGGCACAAGTAAGTAGTACATATCTACTACTGCAGGAGGATTTGTGTTATTATTTGAGAATTATCTGTACATAGTGTATCTATCTTACCAATCTTTAAATATTGATCAAGAAGGTTTATATCCAACCTCATGTTTTCCTGTATGCTTTCATCTTCCTGCAGGCCTTTTGTGTGTTTTTGCTGGATACCATTAGCCAAGTGCATGGTGTTTTACTTACTGCACTTCATCAGAAAATAGCTTCTGTCTAGTCTAGTAGTGAAAGGTTTAAATTCTCTGGAAAGTTGTTTTGTAATAAAGCCAACTTTTTTGCATTTAGATGAGAAGTTTATGGAGAGAGCCCTAGATGTGAATCTCTCCCTGATGAGACTATGTAGGAAGCAGGTTTTTAGCAAGTCTGATGTTAGACTGGGCCACTACAATCCAGTTTTGTGTCCACAAAAGACTAAAGATGTAACACCTCTATTACACGTTTTCCAAATGTTTTGCTGTGCCAAAACAAGGCAAAACTTGCAACAAGGATATCACTGTCAGAAAAGTAAATTTCTTTCATATATGTGATCCTCCTTTCCCTCCAAGCTTCTTTTCCTCAATCATTTGAGGAAAAGTACCTTTTTTATGATATTTTTGTGAGAGATACACACAAATGATCAATCACTGAAAACACTTACTGTGTTACAGCTATGCCTTCCACACCTAAACTAGCTCTACATGTCTAAGTGACCAGCCTCTTACACCTCTGAGCTACACCTTGCCCTCTCCACTCTTGCTACCCTTCCCCAGCTCTCCTGGGGCATTCACTGCCTAGAGGCAGTTGCATTTTCAGATCTGGAGTCTGGATGTCAGTCTAAAATACTTGTACATCCTGATGAATCAGGCAAAAGAGATGCGTAACAGTGTCAGGAAGCTTACTCTGGGGTTGAATGCCATATAGACCCCTGCTCACTTGGACAAAGGATTGGTATTTGAGGCATTCTCATCCTAATTCTCCTGAATTGATCTCAGGCCAATGATTTTAACTGTGCCTCTGCCTTTACCTCTTCTGAGACTTCTGTAAGTGCTAAGCATTGGTAAGTTACAGAACTCTCACTAATTAGCAACAATTACAACATATTTGTACAACCTTTTGCAAAACACGTATTTTATGCAATAAAGAAGGCTTGCTAACCACAGCACAAAAGCACTGTTGTACATCCTGTACTGGTTTCCTTGCTTAGTTGGCTGGTTTCTTTCATTTGGAACTAGCCTGGACCTGCTATTTTCTACACTGCACCTCTTACCAGTATCACTAACTCTGCAACTTGTATTCTAACTAAGCTCATGATATTGGTGATGTTTGTTGCAAAGTCATTACCATTTAAGTTGCCAAATTCATTCCCTTTATACAGCTGGGTATTGAAGTGAAGAGATGGCATGTTTTCTTTTGGGAAGATTTAATTCAGAACTCCCTAGAAAGGTGTTTGAAGACAACATACACGCATATACTAATGTGATACATTTGTTCCATGTACATTAGGTATTCATGAAGCAATTGTGTGTGCTTTATTTTAAAATGAGTTTGATAGATGGCTGTGTCAATACTTGTGTCCAGGTTATTTAAAAGTCAAGTAAAACTTGAATTTTTAGGGCATTGCATGGTTGCCTGTGTGTCTTATTTACATTACACTAAGGAGCAAAGCCTTCAGAAACAGAGATTCATTTGACACCACCATCTGGTAAAAACAGGTGTAGTACCAATTAAAATCCACTTGAGAATACAGCTTCTCCAGATTAAGTATTTTATCTTGTAGCAGGAAGTTGTCAGTGTAAGCTTTGCATTTCCACTGCACATCTATACCAGTTTCCTTTCTCACCTAAAAATCACCAGAGAGCAACAGCAGACTGTGTAAGCTGTCAAAGCAAACACACAGATTCAGAGCCAGTGTGGTAGACACTCTCTCCTTAATGTGTCTGTTTTTATTCCTGTGTTTGTTCTCCTGAATAAGAGCTGTGGTATGTTGACCTTGGCTGGACACCAGGTGCCCACCAAGCTGCTCTATCACTCCCCTCCTTAACAGGATGGGCAAGGGAATTAGATGGAAAAAATCCTTGTGGGTCAAGACAAAGGAGTTCAATAAAGCAGAAGCAAAAGCAAAAAAAACCCAAACTCCAAAAGATTTACTTTTCTACTTCCCAGGAGCACATGGTCTCCACCCAGTTCCTGCAAAGTAGAGCTTCAGTACACGTAGTAACTTGTTCCAGAATACAAATTTCTTATTCTTTCTCTTCAGATTTTATTGCTGAGCAGATCCTTATAGTCTGTTTTTTTTTAAGGGTGCAATTCAGTTAACCAGTCATACAAAATAAAATAAAAGTTTAAAAAAGCTACTCCAGTTGGTCTTACACTTCAAGAACAAAGGCCCACGAGCAGAACTCCTGAACAGATGGTATCTTCAGGGAATGTAATCCCTAATAAAAACCCTAAACTTTCAAGTACATCCCATAATTACAAGCTGGATCTCTAAAAATTAATTACTCTTGTCTAAACCTCCTTCTTGCTTGACAAACTAAAAACAACCTTACACTTAGAATTAGTAACATGCTTACATTCAGCACTGAAAAATCACACATTGCAAGATACACAATTTAAACATTTGTTCTTCTGATAAAACATGTTAAGCCTTCCTAGAAAAATAAACAGCAATCCCAATTATCTCAAGAGTATTTCATTCCAAGTTATGCTGAAGTACTACATTACACAGCTGGTCAAGGTGATAATAAAACAAGCTTGCCATTCTCCATGTTGGATAAACACCTTTCCTGCTATTTTTAAAGCCAGGTTTGCGGAACTTTTACTTTTTAAATTTCTACTTTTGCTCACTACGATACAAATCTCAGCCAACCTTATCTCCAAATACTACAGGAGATCATGGTTTAAGTCATCTCATCCCAACTCACTCCTAGGCTTTATTTCATCCAAAGGGGTACACTGGTATCCCAACAGTAACACAAAGAAGTCCGAACTCTGAAACAGAAGTAATTGTTACTAAAGCTTGGAAAAGACAGAAATTCTGAGAACAGAAACATAAGTATTTATTTTTTTGTCTATATAAACATTACCAGACACTGACACAATGCAGTTAAATGCACTTCGTCTTACTACACGGAGGCTTAATAGTCCATCTTTTAAACAGTTTTTTGTTTCTTAGGGGGGAGTGTTTCAATAGACAGACATTGCTTTCAGGCTGCTTCTAACAATTCTTCCTAAGGAAAAAAATAAACACACAATGTGAGACTGGACACATGTAGCACACAGCTCTTCTCAGTAACATCCTCTACATCCCCAACACTAGTACAAAATTTAAAAAATAAGCTTCGCCTCATCCCATGGGCAAAAAGGTAAAATTTGCCCATCTAATTTTTAAGAATCCTGCCTGTAAGAAAAGCCTTTTGCCCACCTAAGCGAGAATTCAGATGGTAACTACAAGCTGGTGGCAGTAATAACACTTCTGCCTAGTGGGAATCAACAGAAATTTCATGCATATGTCTGTGCATTAGAAAACACTCTGGGAACAGTAAGCCAATAATACACGATTTAATAATTTTATGTTGGAAAAACAAGTAGCAGCCCTGCAAAAGTCCCCAGTGCCTGGGGTAGAGAAGGTGTGGATGGATTTCACAGACTCATTTTGTACCAGCAGCAGTGGTAAAGGATTCAGTGCATCTGTGTCGCTCAAGCAGATTTTAACATTGCATTGATGAAAATTTCTGATTTTACTATTTTCAAGAGCATCATCGCCAGCCTGAAAGATTTTCATCACTGCACTGAAGATTAGTTACATTTTCTCCTGAAAAAAAACCCAACCCAAACAAAAGCTACAGTGATGTAGTACTGGGTCATTCTTACACCAGATTTCCACTATTGACCTAGAAGTTCCTGGCTTCAGAGACTTGGATTATGTGTCACACCCTTGGTTATGTAGTTTAACAAATCACAGCCTCAGCAACAAAGACTTGATAGTGCATGCAATTTTTATTAATACCTTGTTTGTACTAATGAATTTTGGGCTGACTTGCACTACTCAGCTTTTCAATAATGTTGGCTTTTCCAAAACTTTACAGTGAAGCAATATCTGGCATATGACATTCCAAGCTTTCTTTCATATTTTGCCTGTCTTTTTAACATTTTCAATCCTAGTGTTCTGAACTGCTTCACAATAACTGCCCGTAAAAACAAACATGAGAAAGCATGTCCTTGTCTTGGCAGCCACATACTGATTTAACAAGCCACCCACACCAAAATTTTTATTTTAGAGCTTCCACTTTGCTCCTGTTGATAAGAATACAGCCATCAGGCTGATCTCACTCTCACTGTTTCAGGTCTAATTTCTGCTCTGAAGTCATTGTGTCAAACCTCCTTCTTAGCAGAAACCCTGCTTCATTGTAGAGCAGGCTACAGGACAGAGTTGAACAAGGAATTATTGTTACTCACAGCTGTGCAATCAGCACTTGCTGGCTTCTTCCTACATGACCTTCTCACACTCAGAGGCTTTCACCACACAGGGCTATCTCTGGGAGATCCCAAACTTCCGGCAAAACACACTAGAAACCTGTAAGAAGCATTCCTAGCATTAAACATTCTGTCGGGAATGTGACAGTATCAAAGTACACTTTACACTTTCAAAAGGGCATCAAGGAAAGCCCAGCAAAAGAGTAGACAACATATTATTCAATATTGAGTAACAGAGCCACAAATCTACAAAAACAAAACACAATTTTTTCCCTTTAAGAAGATTTTAATCTTTTCCATGCATGATTTTTAAGCTGTAAATATCTTTTTACAATAGAAAAACTAGAGGACACAGCTGGAAACCTGGAAAGTTATGTACTAATTACCTGCAGATGTAAAGGTCATGACAGACAGGAGAGCTAAGCAATGCTAAAATAAGCCATTATAATGTTACTTTTTCTGCTTTCAGTAACTGTCAGATTCTACACTTTAAAAGACTGGAGAATAAAATCTACTACGTAGCTACTCAACCACACTATTTCTACAGGTTGTTTGGGGTATTTTGTCCTTGGAAAAACAGAGGAGGAAGGTACATAACCAGCTCCCTAAACCAGTTTGAGCAACAATTCCTGTTTGCCTTTTTTGACACCACATCCATTCTGGACAGGAATGAACAGGTAACACAAAGGCCAAAACTTAAGCATGGGAACTCTTTACCTCTGCAAAATTAAATTCACAACTTATGAAAAAGAGCAATTAATCAGTTGAAAATTATTTCAAAATTCACAATTAATTAACATTTTATACAGAGCAAACATTTAATAAGAAAAGCCAAGAATACCATGCTCTTGGGACATCTTTTGGTCATGTTGGTGCATGCTCCGGCCACTGACCAACTTCCATTGCTTTCATCTGAGGGGAAAAAAAAAAAAAAAGGGAGAAGACTTACTTGGAAGAGTGACAGAGACACAAGAAGAGTACAAGGAGTCTAAAAAGACGTACTAGAGGTAAGTGCCCGATTTCGAAGACAATGACCACGACCTCACACCACAGCTCCCTCTGCGGCTGCGGCCGCTCCGCGGCTCCCGGCGTGCCTCCCGCGGAGCGAAACATCCCGAAAGGGAGGGGGGCACGCCGTGCACCGCCTTCTCCTCTTCCCGCAGCGCAGCGGCCGCGTACTGCGTCTGCCGCAGACGCGAGGCTACAGAATCGGCCATCCATGCAGGAGGAATCCTGAGCAGGCGACACCGCCCCGGGAAGGCGACAAGGTGCGGACCAGCATCGGCTCTCCCCCCTGTGTCAACGCGGCGATGGAGGCGCCTCCGAGAGGGAGACAGTGTCGCATCCCGCTGTCTGCGCATGCGCAGTGCCGCGCCCTCCGAGGCACGTGGGGGCTGTGGAGGGGAAGTTCCTGGTGTTTTGTATTCCTTGTGGAAGCTCCCGATGTTACCGGGGCCTTTGTGGGGGTCCCTGTGATCCCTGTGCCTTCGCGGCGAGGAGGCTGCGGCGGGCAAGTTCCCGGGGTTCCCTTTATCTTTATGGGGGGAGATCACTTAAACACCTCCATCCCGTGTACCGTGGTTGCGATGCCTTCAGGTTGAATTGTCTGTCCCCAGGCTGAATTCCCCATGCCTTTTGTAAACATAACCAGTGCCCTCAGATAACATACGGTAGAAGTTGCTTAATAAAGAAAAGGGCTGTGTTTGAAGAATTGCGCAAGGTTACGTCACAGAAATACACATGCATTAGCTGGGCCGAGAATGTTTTGCTGTGTGAAAGCTGTGACCTTTTACCCTTTGGTGTGCTTGATTTGTGGAAACCTCCACTTTGCTCCCTTGCAGAATAAGCAATGTTTCTTTTCCAAACTTGCTCTGTGTCTGTGTTCAGAGGGCCAAAACCGGCCACATCCATCCCAGCAGTGTCCTGCTGTTTGCTCCGCCGGGAGCACGTGGAGAGAGGAACCAGCCTTGGTTCACACTGCAAGTTGTGACAGTCCTCAATATTTAAGGCTTGAGCACTGGCAGAAGCTCAGCTCTGAGTGCACAGTTTCCACATTTCCTGACCTTGTGTTCACACATTTGAAATCCTGTGAGAAGGTGGAATCAGAACAGGCAGGTACATGAGGAGGATAAACTGGCACCGTGTCTAGGGAAGATCAGGACGAGGCCGGTGCCAGCTGTATGGAAACCTGCACAGCTCTCCTACCTGCCTTGCTCTGGTGGATTAAGCTATCGTCTAACAAAAAATTCTACAACACTACTGATTCCCACACTTACAAAAACCCAATGTTTACAATATTTTGTGGGTGAAACACAAGACATCAGGTGCAAGTTGGAATATCTGTGCAGTTTTTGTCTGTGTACCTGCTTCTTTGCTTGTGGAGTGGTCAGCGTTCTCTTGCTCTCGATAGGGTTTCACATTCTTTGCTGGAATCCACCCTGCTCTGCTTCTTGGGGCTGCTGTGGTCTGCTTGCTTCTTTTGGCTCCTCCTTACCTGGGAATATCAGAGCACTTATACAGTGGCCGGAAGGCAGAGTTGCCAAGTCACTTCTGCAGAACAGCCTGGAGTGTGATGCCTTAGCTAAATTACAGGAGGTTATGAGAAGGCTGCTTAATGCTGAGGCAAAGAGACATGATTCATTGCAGCCAAGACAGTTAGGAGGAATAAAGATGAATAAAAGAAAAAGTTAAGGGGCAAGCAGATGTCACCACTTACAGCTTCTGGGAAAGACTTCATAGAAATTAGCTTTTGCATCATTATGCTTAGACATGTCCAAGACAGGGTATATTAGTGCTCTGTTTGTAGCACAAACTAAAATAACATCAGCATTAATTTTAAGCAGATTCACCTGTAATAGCTTTGGCTTGTCATTTGAAATTCTGTTTTGCACATGAGGAAGATTGTCTTAGATGTTGCCTCAAGCCAAACTTTATGCATGCATAAAGGTCAGCACTTTGACTAAAGTGATACTTGTAATTCACAAGTAGTGGTCTTGGAGGGACATGGATGAGATTGTTGGTGACAGTCAAGCTATTAAATCAGTGGAGATCTGTTACTCTGTGTTGCTGATACAGTCAAGAGTTGATTTGCAGCTCAGGGACACTTGCCTGGACAAAAGTTTACGTCAAATATAACTGGGTTTTGACTATCTCAGTGAACAGTATAGTGAGGAAAAAGTTTTAAATGTCCATGACATTTATTATTTATGCCTGGGGATATAGGAGAACTTGAACAGCTAAATGAGAAAATGTTCCATCTATAGAACACTAACTGACTGTATGAACAATGTAGTCACTTCGGGTGAACCCAGAAGTTGTTACTGAATCACAGAGTCACAGAATGGTCTGGGTTGGAAGGGACCTGCTAGTCCAAACTCCCTGTCTTTGGCTAGGGCATCTTTCTCTAGACCAGGTTGCACAAAGACACCCCACCAACCTGGTTTTGAAGACTTCCAGTAATGAGGACATCCACAGCTTCTCTGGGCAATCTGACTCTCTCCTCAGAATAAAGAATTTCTTCCTTATGTCCAATCTAAATTTCTCCTCTTTTAGTTTCAGACCATTGTTCATTGTTCTGTCACTACAGGGAAAGGTAAAAAGCCTGTCTATATATATTTTTATAAGTTCTCTTTAGGTGTTGAAAGGCTACAGGCTTTAAGGTCTGCCTGTAGCCTTCTCTTCTCCAGGCTGAACAACACCAAATCTTCTGAACCCACCCCTCAAACCTGTTGGGGTCTCTCTGAAGAGAATCCCTTCTCTCATGCCTTTCAGTTTGGTGTCATCTGTAAAATGCTGAAGCAATCATATACCATGATCATAAACAGGTTAGGGACATTGATCACACATCCTGTTTTTCCTTTCTTATTGAACAACTTTGAAGACAGTAAAAATAATCAGTGGCACAGTTTACAAAAGACAGGATTCCTTTTCAGTCTATTAAACCAGCTTGCAAGTGGCACTGCAGACTTTTAGCAGCAAGGTACCAGTGTCTCTGAGTACTTGTGGACAGCATTTGTGTTTTCAAGGTCTGCTGAGCTGCTTCAAACCCAGCACTTAAGTGAATCTGCTATTAACAGCTACATAAGCTGAGATTTTTCCTTTCAGTTAAAATATTCTTGGGCACTTCCTGAACATGCACAAAAAGCCTTTTCTTATTACTGATGTATTTTGTCAGACCTGAGAATATTTCTGACAAGTTAGTACTGAAAGAGCCTATTTAGGCTTTAAATGACATTAACTTTAGTTTTAAAAAGTACTGCATATCATAAATGATCTCTTCATTAACTCTTACTTCTTATTTTCAAAGTAGAATTCAACAGCTGGCAACTGACATAGTCAGAAGGGGGCTCCCTGCACCACCACTCCCCAGGAAGTAGAATGTCAAACTAAGTTAATTTTTTGTAAATTTAACACTGTGTGCAAGGGAGAGTGAATATTTGGTCTTACTCTACAAGTGCAGTAAGCACAGTTCTGGCTCCTTGTCCTTTTCAGTAGTCATTGATTTCCTATGAACGCTAATAAGCAGTCAAAATCTGAATCTGCAATAAACATCTTGTTTTGTTCCACTCTGTCTGGGTGTGTCCTTAGTTTTCCTGAGTGAATTCCATCACTAACTTTTAAGGCTAAAATTCCCCGTTGTGCTTTCTTCAGCAAGAAAACTACTTCTTTCCCTTCCTGGCTTGTGGCCTCATTTCAGTTCCCAATATCAATTAACTGCTCCATGAGTTTTTTCAGTACTGGTATTTGTGGCAGCATACCACAAAACCGGTCACTGAAACGGTCAGACTCTTAAAAACATGCAATTTGCCTTCAGGCACACTAAAATGTGCAATAGAAGATAATAAAATAAACAAAAATAGTTAAATATAGCCTGAGAAGAGTCAAGAAATGTTAAACATATGCATTTCAGTTTGAGATGCATATTGCAGAGAAAACTTGCAGATCCACTTATTCTTTGCTTCCTTTTCTTCATAAAGATTAAGGGGCTGCTGTGTGTACAATATTTTAGTGGTGTTACAGGAAACCTTAACACAACACAGTAGAGTATTTGGAGAGAGCATCGTGTGAAAAAGCTGAAATATCTCTTCAGTGGTTTGTGAGCAGCGAGGCATTAGTGGGGCATTGTTCCTATCGGCCTATCTTGAGGCACTTTCAAAGTCAGACTTTCTGCATGCCCTCGCTGAACTCCCACCGAAGTTGCAGGGTATGATTTCCTTGGCTTTTCATCCGCTTTATTTCTCGGCGTCTTGTTTTCCTGCAGCCCACCAGAGGTCAGTGCAATGCCAAGAATGGCGAGCAGTACGGCCAGGACAGTAATGCCAAGTTGCTGGGGTCACAGGAGCGTAGCAGCGATCTGTCAGCAGCGTACCTTGTCTTTTGTCAGTACCAGTTGAATTAGGGAAAGGGTATGAAGCTGGCAATAAGTCAGAGTGAAGTCACCTCTAGATGGTGAGCTTGTCAGAGGCTGACAGGCCTCCAGAAGCATGATGCTGGCTGTATCTTTGAAAGAGTGTTAATGTCAATTAGCAGCTTTTCAGGTATTCTGGAGAGCCAAAGAATGGCCTAATCTTATTAAGCTTTTGTCTCAATGGCTCATTCCCTTCCCTTTCTGGCAACACTTGTTCATTGAATAAAGCTCCTCACTGGACTACAATGACATGCCAATTTCCTTCAAACGTTATAATATTAATATAATATTAATGGGAAACATTTTGGGACTCTTAGTGTAATTTCTTTTTTCTCCTCTAGTTTTTATTTGTTACTGACTTTGTTCGCCACTGTATTTCCCTATTCAGCTGATTTGTGCAGGCCGTTTGCAAGCTCCTCTCAGCTTCTGTTGGTAGCCTCACTTGCTAAGTATGTTAAACTACAAAACCCACTAAAATATTGGCACACTAAGAATTTTGTTAAACATGTAAGATTTTTTTTCTGTTCAGAAATTTTTTGCAACCACTCTGTATCACAGGTCTCTTCATCTGGTGCATTGCATTTGAAGCTGGCTTGCCAGAGTGTTTTCCTACCTGTTCTGTGATTTTTATCACTACTAATGAGACAATGGGCTAGGTTATCCTGGACATAACAAATATTTTGAGCAATTGTCTTTTCCCCCTGTGATATGAATCCAGCAATTGACTATTTTTGGTAATTCTAGGACTGAGTATTTGGTAGAAATAAGTACTCAAGCTCAGGTAAATCAGTTAGTAAAGCAGATTTTCGTGCACCTGAGCATCTAAAAGAAGATTCATTTTCCAATGTGTAAATTTGGGCATCAGTGGCAAATAACAGACTGCTCTCTTACATATGCTTTTAGGATAATGTATTTCCATTATTGTATAAATGATTCTCAAAATTATTGAAAAAGCCACAGAAAATCAATATGGGAATTGCTTGGTGTAGAGATCTGCCCAGCAGCATATGTTTATTTACTCTTGAATTAAGAAGAAAACTTGAAACTGATGCAGGAAAATGACACATTAGTCCTTGGCATAGTGTCCACAGTTCTGCTCAGAAGATCTGAGCTGCTCAGGTCCTCTGTGGGGATGGTGGATGAACCTGCCCCAGATTCTGATTGTGAGAATTTCTCTGTTGTTAGGTCTAATTTTAATTTTTGAGTTGGTGGACTGATTATTTTCAAAGCAAGATGTTTTTGTATCTGTATTAGCACTGTCTTGCACTGTATATGGTATATACACTACACTTGTTTTGGAAAAGTTAACTCTAATTTCTAATACATTCAAATAGTCTAGAAATAGCTTTTATTTTCAAAACATTAGTTAATGTAAACAAACATACACCCCCTCATTCTCACCATCATTGTTAAGGGTTTGAACTGTTTATTTTTTGTTGAGAAGCTCAGTCAAGGTGGACACAGAGTAAAAATGGTGACTATTTGTCTAAATTACCACCAAGTAGTAGTGATAGTGCTGGTACTTTTTAAGGGTGATTTGTGAAAGTAGCTTTTTTCTTTCCACTAGAAGTTCAGTCTTATTATGGCACTTTGCACATTAACCAGGAGTAGCTTGTTTAGTTAATTTGACACTGGGCACTTTTGAATATGGCTTCTAGGTTTAGTTTGAATAATTTTTTCAGTTTTTTGGAACAAGGTTCTTTTAGTCCTGTGGAAATGGGCAGAACAATAGTGAGAAAGATTACAGTATCCTTGCTTTTCTTCAGGGTGTGTTCTCTTTGCAGAGTCCCTTGGATAGGTCCCAGGCTCTCCTTGTTCCCTGTTCTTTAATTTCTAGTGGAAAGGAGTAAAAGAGATTCAAAATTTGTTGTTACAACAAGGGCTTGTTTATTCTTGTCCAGATAATCAGGAGCTGACACCTAGGTAAATTACCAATACATTTTCTTTGTAAAAATGTTCTGTAGGTGCAACTCCTCTGGCTTTGTAAGAATGGGGCCCATGGCTGTGTTGCAGAGTGATGCATCACTGGTCTGGCTTTTAGTTCTATATAGGTTTAAGAAGCTGTAACAATTCTCTGTGCACTGACTGTGTTGGCAGCATTTCTCACTCTGAAAAGGGTGCTGGCATATCATTACTGTAAGTGCTGCTGTCTGTATACAAATGACATATCTTGGAAATCACCATGTCTCTGGGTCACTGGGAAGCAGGGGAACTGGAAGGAGAGAGATGTGCTGACAAACACACAAAGTTTCGGGTGAGAGGAGTGTTTAAAAATGGCCACCTCCAAAAAAGTTAGCCACTGATGTCTTTCATGTGGCCTTTTCTGTAGTGATCTGACATTTCTGTGTCCCTGCTAGATGTTCCTAGTCCTGATGTGCTTAGGAATTACCTAATTTGGACTAATAAAGAAAAAGTGGTACCCTTTTAAGAGTACTTTGACACATATCTTTGTTTGCCTGATGACCAGGTTTTCTAGTCAGTGAACAGTGTTGTTTTACCTAATGGTGGAAGTGGGCCATATTTATCCCCTAACCAGAAGAGCAGTTGTGAATATATACAGTTCTGTTCTGCTTAAATGGTAGACCTGAGGCTTCGTAGAAACATGGAATAATCAGTAACAAATCTTGAGGGCTCCTTTGAAGGGAGGCAGCTAGGTGAAGATTATATAAGAATTTGTCCACCTTGTGACTTGTTTCCATAGAGTCCTCAGGAAAAAGGGCAACTGGAAGCAAACTGCAGGCTAGAAAAATTGCCTTGGCTTGCTGCAAACTGACCACAGAACTGGAAATCAGTTTAATCCATGTGCCTTCTTTCCTCATCTGCTTCTTCTGCTATGCACTTCTATAGTATTATTTGATGACCATTGACCTTTTGCATGGTTCAGGTTTTTTTAATATATCCTTTCTGAGTAGGATGTAAAATTCCAGGAGATTTTTCTTTTGAAACAGCAGCACAGTGTCATTCAGAGAATGAAATATCCAATTGTGAGACTGTGCTCATAGCTGAGAAATAATGTTATCTGCCAGTGCTAATATGCAGAATTAACGTTATTTTACATTAATGCTGCTTATTAACCCTCAACATTGTAGTTTCACTGGAAAATGTGTTGGCTTGACATAGGCTAAGATAATCAGAGCTTTTATTTCATTCTGTGATTGCATACATCCTCTTTAATTAGGAAATTGCAGAGTAGAAGATCCTTTCAGGCTGCAATATGAAATATGTCAGTATTAATCTACAATATTTGTCCCATTCACTATGAGCAATTATGAGTGATGAATTATAAATGATAAATTATACACTGTGGTATTCATTTGTACTGCAGTACGAATAGGTTTGCAATTCTTGTCCCATGCATAAGAAAACCCCCATAGTTTTATTCACTATGAAAATGGGATACAAGTTTTCACTCTTCCTCAAGAGCTATTGGCTTTAACTTAGACTAGAACATCTGCTGGTCACAGGTGTCCATTCCATAGGAGAAATTTGTGTTCAGGGTCCACTGAGGACATACCCAGCTGCAGTGGCAGGGATGCACATTGATTGCAGACCAGGCTGAGCCAGCTGAGGCACTGGATACCTCACCTACCTGTTTGCTCCTTGCAGACTTGCCTTCTCGCTGGGGTAAATGCAATGCCAAACTATGGAAAGGGCAGAGTGTGGCTTTGGTAGCAAGCTTTCTATTGACCCTTATAGGTAGCACTTGCTCATTCTTGTTAGCTACGTAGGTGCAGGGTGGGTTTTTCCTCCTGCAAGCGGTGGGGTAATTAAAAGAGGGCTCTAGGGAGCATGGCATGGCTCTGAGAGCGTGGCACAGCAGTTTGTGTGGCAGTTCACACAAGTAGGGCTGCAGGTTTGCTTCTGCTAGTGAGGTTTTTAGTGTGTGTTTTTTTTTTTTTTTTTTTTTTTTTTTTTTTTGTTGTTGTTGTTGGTTGGTTTTTGGGCTTTTTTTGTTAGCAATGGCTTTTTCACGATCAAAAACTGCAATTAGTAAAAGTGTATGTAGCCAACCAAAAAGGCTGTGTCTGTCCAGACCTATTCCTGTCTGGAGTGTTTGAGCTTATCAGTCGTTCTAGGGGGCATTGCAGAAGAAGCCTGCCTGTGATGTGAACAGGTGAACGATCTCCTTTTGCTAGTGGCCAAGCTTAAAGAGGAAGTTAAAAGACCAAGGAGTATCAGGGAAAGTGAAAGGGAAATAGATTGGTGGAGTTTGGCCTTTCCATTCTTGAGGAAGACCCATTAAGAGTCAGAAGGCTCCCATGTCTCCCACTGTCAGTAGGAGGCAATAGAAGGACACGTGGTAGATAAAGAGGAGTGGAAATGGATCCCTACTCGGGGAGGTAATAAAAATTCCTCCTGACCCCCATCACCTACCCAGGTGCCACTTCAGAATAGGTTTGAGGCCCTGGATCTAGAGGGTCAGCCAGAGGAAGTAAAAGAAAATTATCTGCCCAGTGAGCTTCCCAATTACACTTTGTCTGTTGGACAGATCACCACTTCTGATATTAAAAAGAAAAGAAGGGTAGTCATAGTGGGTGACTCCCTTCTGAAGGGAGCAGACGGCTCCATATGTTAATCAAACCCATCCCACATGGAGGTCTGCTGCCTCCCTGGGCCTGGATACGGGATATTACCAAGAGACTCCCTGGGCTGATTTGACCCTCTGATTATTACCCACTGCTGATACTCCAGGCTGGCAGTGATCAGATCGAAAAAAGGAGTGTCAAGGCAATAAAAGGGACTTTAGGGCATTGGGTCAAGTGGTTGATAGGGCAGGAGCACAGGTAGTGTTCTGCTCAGTCCCTTTGGTGGTGGAGAAAAATGTTGAAAGGAACAGGAGAATCATGGTATTAACAAATAGCTCAAGGATTGGTGTCAGCAGAATTTTGGGTTCCTTGATGATGGGGAAACTTTTTTGGCACTTGGCCTGCTGGAACTGGATGGGCTCCATCTCTCTGTTAAGGGCAGAAGGATTTTAGCTCATGAATTGGCAGAACACATTGAGAGGGCTTTAAACTAGGTTTGAAGGGGGAAGGGGATGCAGCTAGGCTGTCTGGAAGCAGGCTGAAGGCTGGTAAGCCTGAGATAGGAGTGAAATCAGCCGCCCAGCTGAGGTGCATGTGTACCAATGCATGCAGCACGGGCAACAAACAAGAAGAGCTGGAGACCATGGTGCAACAGCAAGAGCTATGATGTAGCTGGGGTCACGGAAATGTGGTGGGATGACTCACAGAGCTGGAGTGCTGCACTGGATGGCTACAAGCTCTTCAGAAGAGACAGGAAAGGGGGAAGAGGTGGAGGGGGTGGCCCTTGATATTAGGGAGGCTCTTGGTGCCATAGGTATTGAAACTAATGACGATGAAGTTGAGTCCCTATGGGTAAGCATTAAGGGGAAGGCCAACAAGGCTGACATCCTCCTGGGAGTCTGTTATTGTGCACCCAGCCAGGAAGAGGAGCTGGACAACTTATTCTATAAGCAACTGAACAATGTTTCAGGATCACCTTGTTCTTGTAGGTGATTTTAACCTACCAGACATCTGCTGGGAACTTAATACAGCAAGAAGAGACAGTCAAGGGAGTTTTTAAAGTGTGTGGAGGACAACTGTTTGTCACAGTTGATGAGTGAGCCTACCAGGGGAGGGACTATGTTAGACCTGCTTGTAAATAAAGATGGCCTCATGGGAGATGTGGTGGTTGGAGGCTGCTTGGGGCACAGTGGTCATGAAATTATAGAGTTCTTAATATTTGTGAAATCAGGAGGAACATCAAACATCAAGACTTTTATATTAGATTTCTGGAGGGCAGCCTTTACCTGTTTAGGAGACTTATTCAGAGAGTTCCTTGAGAAGTAGCCCTTAAAAATTAAGGAGTCCAGGAAAGGTGGGTGTGCTTCAACACAGAGGTCTTGAGGGCACAGGAACAGACTGTCCCTGTGTGCCAAAAGAGGAATCGATGAGGAAAACGTCCAGCCTGGATGGGCAATGAGGTTTTGAAGGAACTTAGGAATAAAAAGAAGATAGGAATAAAAAGATGATGTATCATCTTTGGAAAGAGGGTCAGATTTTTCAAGAAGTATTTAAGGGGGTTGCTAGGGCATGTAGGAAAAAAAAGTAGGCCAAAGCTCAGTTTGAACTTAATTTGGCAACTTTTGTAAAGGATAATAAAAAATGTTTTTACAAATATATCAATGGTAAAATGAAGGGTACCAACCGTTGTTCTCTGTTGAATGTGAGAGGGAACTTAGTAACTGCAGATGAGGAGAAGGCGGAAGTACTTCTATTCCTTCTTTAGTGGGAAGATGGCTTGTCCTCAGGACAACTGTCCTCCTAGATTGGCCGATGGTGTCAGGGAGCTGAATGGTCCCCCTGTTATCCAGGAGGAGGCAGTCAGAGAACTGCTGAGCTGCCTGGATGTTCAGAAATCTAGGGAAGCAGATGGGATCCATCCCAGGGTGATGAGAAGCTGGCAGATGAGTTTGTGAAGCTACTTTCTTATCATCTACCAGCAGTCCTGGCTCACTGGCAAGGTTCCAGATGACTGAAAGCTAGCCAATGTGATGCCCCTTCACAGGAGGGCTAGGAAGGAGGATGCTGGTAATTATAGGCCATTTGGCCTGACCTCAGTACCTGGTAAGGTAAACACTCAGCATGGGTTTAGGAGGGGTAGGTCGTGATGACCAACCTGGTCTCCTTTTATGACCAAGTGTCCTATCTGGTGGATACAGGAAAGGCTGTTGATGTTGTCTGTTTGGACTTCAGCAGAGCCTTTGGCACTGTCTCCCACAGCACACTCCTGGAAAAGCTGCAGCCCACAGCTTGGACAGGAGCACTCTTTGCTGGGTTAGGAACTGGCTGGATGGCTGGGCCCAGAGAGTGGTGGTGAACAGTGCTGCATCCAGCTGGCAGCCAGGCACCAGTGGTGTCCCTCTCTGCTGGGGCCAGTTCTGTTTAATATCTTCGTTGATGACATGGATGAGGGGATTGAGTCTTTCATCAGTAAATCTGCAGATCACACTAAGCTGGGATTGTGTGTCGATCTGTTGGAAGGTAGAAGGGCTCTGCAGAGAGACCTGGAATGGTTGGATGGATGGGCAGAGTCCAATAGGATGAAGTTTAATAAGTCCGAGTGCCAAGTCCTGCATTTTGGCCACAGTAACCCCCTGCAATGTTACAGGCTGGGGACGGTGTGGCTGGACAGTGCCCAGGCAGAAAGGGACCTGGGGGTACTGGTCAACAGCTGACTGAACATGAGCCAGCAGTGTGCCCTGATGGCCAAGAAGGCCAATGGCATCTGGCCTGTGTCAGGAATAGTGTGGCCAGCAGGAGCAGGGACATCATCCTTCCCTGTACTCAGCACTGGTGAGGTCACACCTCGAGTGCTGTGTCCAGTTCTGGGCCCTCCGTTCGGGAAGGACGTTGAGACGCTTGAGCGCGTCCAGAGGAGGGCAACAAGGCTGGTGAGGGGCTTGGAACACAAGTCCTGTGAGGAATGACTGAGGGAGCTGGGGATGTTTAGCCTGGAGAAAAGCAGCCTCAAAGGTGACCTTATCACTCTCTACAACTTCTGAAAGGTGGTCATAGTCAGGTGGGGGTTGGTCTCTTTCTCCAGGCAGCTGACAGAACCAGAGGACACAGTCTCAAACTGCATCAAGGGAAATATAGGTTGGATATTAGAAAGAAGTTTTTTACAGAAAGGGTGATAAAGTATTGGAATGGTTTGCCTGGGGAGGTGGTGGAGTCACCATCCCTGGATGTGTTTAGAAAAAGATTGGGTATGGCATTTGGTGCCATGGTCTAGTTGAGGTGTTAGGGCTGAGTTGGACTTGATGATCTTAATTGACGGTCTTAAAGATCTTTTCCAATCTAGTGATTCAGTGTGTATGATTCTGTGTGAAAATAATGGGTTTCTTTCCTCATGCTTGTTCTGAAATATTGAACTCTCCCTTTGTATGGTAGAGGGAGACAGACTTCAAAGCCGAGGCAACATGGGATCACCACGCTACTCTCAGGATTATGAAGCCTATATTTCTCTATGGATCTGATACCAGAGCAGTCTCGGTTTTGCACTGCAATACACCTGTACATATGACTTAATATGGACATGAAGGTGGAAGCCTCTCAGAGCACCCTGATATCCATTTGAAAAGAGTTTTCAAATATAGATGTCACTATTTCACTGTGCTCATTGTCTATTCGTTGCTGTGTAGTGCTGGCTTTGCTTACCAGTATCTAATTGCTGGTTCATTCAGACTTCTAAATGGAAGACTCTGCTGCTACCTGGCCAGGTTAAAATTTGCTATTTAGGTGCCTGGAATAAATGCAGATTTCCAAATTCATCATGTAATTCCCTCAACTAGTTAAAACCCAGAATACATGCAGCTTCTCTGGAAGTTGCCTTTAGACTGGCAACCAGATATGATGTTGTATAAAATTTCATTTTAGACAAAAATTTCATTTTTGATTTGCTTAGAATTTAAAAACTGCTCTGTGTCAGGATGTGACTGCAGGAAAGGCTTTTGTTTCTCAACAGATCTGCTCACCGCATTCAGGAGGACAGGATAAACAAGCATTAACCAGCTTTTCCTCCTGTTACCCTTAGAGTTGACTCATCTAAAAGGAATACACTGAGTCTTCTTTTTGTATATTCTTCAAGAAGTTGCTTACTGAATGCCAAGTTTTGTATGTCCTTTGAAAACAATGGGTTTTCCTATTCCTGCTGAATGTTCTCACGATCATATGCAAACAGAAATGACCTCATCTTGACTTTCAAATCACATGCTAAATTTGGGCTTGTCAGAAAGTACTTCCTTTTGACTTGAACATACTGATATGAAAGTTCCAGAATGATAAATGCAGAATGCTCAAAAGACCTGCCTAAGAGACATCAGTATATCAGTTAAAAAAAAAAGAAAAAAGTTTTTGTTTTAACATGAAGGTAGGGAATACAAATTGGAGTGTCTTAGTTACAACTGACACTGTGACTTCAGCTGTGAATGCTTTTACCAGCCACGGATGCCAGTTGTGCTTCTTTGTGACATGTTTGAACATCACATGTTGTCTTAGTGTACTTCTCAGATTCCTCCTGCTGTATTCAGTCTGTCATCCTGGCAATTGTGAATCCATGGTGTTCTTCCTTCCTACCAACAGAGTTTGGCACATGTGACACTGGAGTGGTGTGAGAGGAGCATATGGTATTGCTGCAACTGAGGAGGGATTCCTTGTGGAAGTATGAGTGCTGGAAGTTTTACGTCACCTGTAAGCTTTTTTGTTCTTGACAATTGTTATTTTTACTTTACTGAAATGGAAATGTCTGTCCATAAGCAGGCACCTTGCCACTGCAACAGATGGGCAGGAACATAAGTAGCCAGGGGAATCGATCTGTGTACCTCTCAAATGTGTAATGGTCTGACTCTCAGAAAGCTGTCACTGTAGTTCTTCATAGTGCATATGGCTATGTGTTCTTCCTTGGCATATGGCTATAAGTGAGATAGTCTGTTATTACTCAGTAACTTCAAAAACCTCAAACTATAATATATAATGTGCTGTGTTTCCCTCCCTAATGAATAGGAAACAGAATGTCCTGAGATAACAAAAAAATCTTCAGGTTTCTCTGTTTATGTGAAGAAAAGACTCTAAGAACAACAAGGCTTGAAACCTCTATCTGTGTGTGCTGATATGTGCTAAACACTAGTTGGTAGTCCTGTGTTCCATGAAGTGTTTACAACCTGGAAGCAAACAAGAGGTAACTGGTGCTTGAGCAATCAAGCAGCTGGAACACAGGCATAGCTAACACAGAGAATAGATATTACAGTGTCTATAGTAGTATGTTTTCTTCATTCTTGGTTAGTATTATAGATTTTACACTTAAAATAATTATTTTCTAGAAACATTCCTCCTATAAATCTAATGAGAACTACAGGCTTTTTATAAGCAAAAGGTGTCACAGAAAGAAGTAACACAGACAACTCAGGTGTTAGATGTTGTGTTTGGTAGCGCATTAACCAGCTGGGAGCTGGATGTTAGCAGCTGCATGTTCTATTTCTTGCCCTTGTGAGGGTGTTCTCTAAAGGTTGAGAACAAAGGACACAACCCTAAGAAACCTGCTTCTTAGTTCTGCTACCCATGGAACACCTTGTAATACTTACTCTTTCAGGTAATGAGAAAATCACTATTTTCAAAACCGAAATTGATCCAATGAGAAATGTAAAATAGGATCTTTCCTCAGGACTGCTAGTTTATGGAACTGGTCAGATCTACATGGGGAACATTAGATAACGTTAAAATAGAGAAATTAATAATATTCAATCACAACAAAACAGAGCATTCTTTAGTTTTATAGGGGAATAGGAGGTTGTTTGTGAGTCTTTGCTTTCTACTTCCATGCACGTGTAGAGGAAGGTATGAACTTCACTCAAGCAGACACCTGCAAGGTGTTGCTAAATAGGGCCATTCAGGCATGAACAGTGTGCAGCACTGCAAAACCCAGCTGCACAAGGGTTTATTTCTGGGACAGACTGAACAGAATGCCACGCTGCTGCAATTGTAGTTACCCCTGGAAAGCTTGACTTGATGACCTCCAGGTGATCAGCATGGTAGAGATGCCACTGTCCACTGCACACAGCCCAAAAGTGGGTATTAGGTAATTCACTTGCCCTTGAAATGGAGGCATCAGAGTGTGTGCGTGTGAGCCCTGCAAACTAATAAACATTGATGCTGAAGCCTAGCCAACCATGTTCTCTGGCACAGCCTAATGCTCATGCTGGAGATGCTTTTCCAAATCCTAAATTGCGCCTGGAAAGGGTTTCCTATTTTTGAATCTAATCTCCTTTTTCTTTCTTTACAGATAAGCCAAGTAACATGCAGGGTCCAAATTGCAATCCCTTGTTAAGTCTATGCTTTTTTCATATATCTCAGTATATACCTCTTCATTTCCAGTAGAGCTCAGAAGATGACTTAGTAGACTCAGAAAATAATGGAACCCTACTGTCCTAGATGTGAATAAAAACCCTAAAATTATAATTTTCAACCTTGAGAATTTGTTTTCTGAAAACCTGATCTGTAGTGAAGAGCTAGTGACAACTATGTTATCAAGATTACATGAATTCCTTCAGGGCAACAGTGCCATTAATTATATGCTTAAGGTTAGATGTGTATAAATACAAGATCTGGGCCTAAGAAAGTAAGTGATTTAAAAATAGAGAGATACAATTAATTCTGCATTTTAAAGGTAAACTGAAAACATGTCCACATACTTTTGTGTCTATTATTATTATTATTATTATTATTATTATTATTATTATTATTATGTCCTTATGTGTCCTGTTACACAGCTGTTTAAAAATTGAAAACAAAAGCAGATTTCATTTTTGCCTGGGAATGAAAAGCACTTATATCTAAGATAAGTTAGTTACTGAAATAAAAACTAAATACTCAAATATGGATTTTAAAGTAGAGAGTAAAGTAGCTTCTAAACAAGGAATATAAGCTATGTGACTGCTAGAAAGATTGCAAAATGCAGGCAAAAAAGCTGTTTTCTGACCATTTCCAGAAAAATGCACTTGAAAACAGACAGGGCCAGGACATAATTTTATTAGTTCTTGAGTATCTTTCCTCTCTCTCTGAGTTGCTGTTTTTGTTTGTTTGTTTGTTTGGTTTTGTTTGGCTTGTTTGTGTAGAGCAATGCGTCGCTGTATTTTAGGCCTAGGTTAAAAAAATGTCAAAGAAAGCACTGTTTCTAGTCAAGGAATATTTTTAAACTTATGTCACTCTGCTTATGGGATAACTTTACTGAACTCAGATTCAAAGCTGCAGATTTGCACAAATGTTAAGTCATCTCTGAAACTACGCATTTGTTTCTTATAATTACCTGAAACTAGAAAGATAAACAGTTATATTAAATATGGACCATGGCAGGTCAGGATTGCAGAAAACTTAATTTATTCAGCTCAAAAAGCAAGGACTAGCCACTTAAAATTCCATGTGATTAAGGTGACTCATTCTTGGCAGTAACATACTACACCAGAATGGAAAACCATTTTGATTTGTAATACTAAACAGAAGCTCCTATATACCATAATAAGATGAGAGTGAGTATATGAGAAGGACTTACTATGGTTCAAGTGAACTGAAAATTTGGACACATGTTTTTGCTTGCTCTGAAATGATCTAGGAGAAGGTCAGAAACCCTTGCTATGCTGTATCATAAACCAAACTGTATTTTTGCATCACAAAATGATGTTCTTGCATGTGCCTCTTTATGCAATGTCATTCCATCATGATGCGTTTTGATTTAAGTGAAGCAATGCACAACTTCACAAATGGAGCTGTCATCTAAGAAGAAGAAAAAGACACAACCCCATGAAATTAATTTTACTGGACAAGTACCTTCTTGGTCATATATGCTAACAGATGGTGACGATACTGGAGATCATATGGAGGGCTTGATATTAATACATACATATATCTATATATTTGGGAACATTCATAGTGTGGGGGAATAATGGAGTTTTTCCCATAAGTGGTGGAGTCCTTAAAACAGATTCTTCCTTCTTTTTGTTTTTGTCTCTATGCAAACAACTACAGTACTTTTAAAGTAGCTTGTGAAATGATTTTTTTTTTGTTTTAATATAAGATTTACTGTATTCAGAGTGGAAGAGAATAAAATTTAAAATGTGCAGAGCCAGACCTCTTCACTTTTATGCTGAAGACAGCCTGCCTGTAGACAGAATTTCCAAAGAGTAATGATGCCACAGCTTGCTGACTTTTTTGCTGCAGTTCACTATGGTTCATGGAATTATTTTCACAAAATGGAGCAGTGGAGCTTCACTGAGCTTTAGTTGTTCATGTGCTTTGCTATACAGATAAGACACCAAAATCAAGCCTTTGTTTAAAGGAAGATAGTCACCATGTGTTTATCTCATTAAGGTCTTGATAAAAAAGGTCACTTGCAGGAGGTAGGTTTAGGTCTGTTGTAAAAGGTGGTACATACAGGTAATGAATATTACAAGTGTACTTGTAATTCTCTGTATTTTTAATATTGGTAAGCACAGCCTAGGAATTTTTTTTTTAAAGTTGTATAATTCCATAAAATACAAATGCACTATTGCATTATGGAAAAGAGTATACCATTCTTGTTTGGACCTGTCATGTTTGTATGGTGCTGCAATACTGAGGTGTTTTTCAGGTAAAATCTAAACAGAGAGACTGGCCCATGCTCCATTCCATCTCTCTTACATACATATTTGTATGAATGCAGGATTAGTAATCTGTCTGACCTCCTACAATTTATCTGGTGACTGTGATCATGATGATGTGCAGTTCCTATTAATTTATCACCTACGAGATTTATTCCAAATATTGAAGCCTCTAAACACAACAAATGATTACAGGAAGAAGAGAGCATGACAAGAAAACATTTTCTTCACTTTTCTAAAAATTAGTTATGTAGGCATCTTTTATTTCAAAAATAGCCTATGTTCATAAGCCATTATTAAAGTAATTTAATCCAGTGTTTGTTCTAGCTTTGGATTTTTTAAGCAAAGATTTGCCTTGAAACTGCAATGTTTGGTGACAACTGTAATGTTTTAAAAGACTAGAAACATCAAATCCATAACTTTTTTAAGGAAAGGAAGCTTGTATAATTTATTGATGGCTTTAAAATTTCTCTATTACAGTAATTTGAATACAAGATACATAAGAATAAGCTCTGTAGAGACAAGAATTGCAGATGCTATACAGCATTGTCTTATTTTAGTGTTCACAAATCCTTTTTTTATACATATGGTGTGTGTAGTATATAGAAGTGAGATGACACAAGGAATTACATAAGACCTCAGCTGGTGTTTTTTAGTAATATTTAGTAGTATTCCTAACACTTTTATCTTTCTTCCCCAGAAATTACCATTGATACAACTGTGTATGTGATAGAAGAAAACTGACAACTGGGCTTGTCTTTAAAATACTAGAATTGGCTATTCAGGACTCAACTGTTCTCTGTGTTTTCTTCATACTGTTTTCTTTTGTTGACATCAGTCAACACAGTTCTGAATTAGGATTTCATCTCACTCTTGTGACTTTGACTCATGTGAGTGAATCAGCCATTCTAAACATCACTTTAGGAATCCTGTGTATAGACTATCAAGCACAAAACTTCTGTGGTACAAATGTGATGTGACAAACATACATTTTATCTTAGGTTCTAGCATCTTAATATCTCTGGGAGAAGGACAAAAGGTAATAGAAACTTGTTAAGTGTACTTAAATATGCATTCTTTCACAAATAAGTGACAGGCAATGGTCAAATGTATTTCTCAGGCAAACACTCTGAAACACTTCAAATGAGCATTTCTCTGCAACAGATTGAAGTAGTTCCTGGTGACAATCTTATGTGAGTAAATATTATTAGCACAAGGTGACAGAAAACAGATTGCTGATGCAGGTACAGAAAGCAAAGGAGTAGGGCTATGCACAAGACCTTTGTCATAGAGGAAAATGTTGCTGACAAATAGAGGGCAGAAATATTTGCACATGAGCTGTATATTCAGTAACTTAGTGGGATGAGAAGTCTCAGTACAATTGGTGGGAGATGTGGAGTGATGCTCCAGGGCAGTGAACAGAGTACTTTTCTGGGAAGAGCTGCCAGTGTTCTTCACCTTGCAGATCCTCTAAAAAGCACTCTGGTAGATGTGCCTTTTATTCTCAGCCTTAGCCTGTTGAGACCAGGCCTGGTTTTCACGGTTAGAAATAATGCATGAAACCTCAGATTGAAAACCGGTGACCATGGCCAGTCTTTTCAAATGTGAACATAGTAAACTCAGATAAGAGCTCAGTTCCTGGGATTTGATGTAGCTGATGCTTAAATTTGGGCAGCTCTAAATCACATGCTGAGCTTCAAAATTTGTGACAAGCAGAATGAACACCTGAAGCTGAAATACTGGCTGTAAGTGTCATTTTTATGGACAGACACAAAAAGTGAATGCATTTCCTCTGACTACACTTGGAAGTTTCCTGGAACTGGGCCAGCTTTGGCCTGCAGATCATATAGCTTCATTACCATGACTCTGAGCCTGAGTTAATAAGCTGTGCTGAGCAAGCTCATGTGTCTCTGCACCTGTCTCTAGAGCTCCTTGAGGTAGTAGAAAAAGATATGTATCCTTTGGGACTGCTAAGCTGATAATTCTTTTGTGATAATTGCAAATTCTGTCTTTTAAACTTGCCCTATTATTTCTATGGAGGTTTTCAATTGATGAACCCAGAGAATGGAGCTTGTGTAAGAAGAGTTATCTTGAAAAAGAAATCCAGCTAATTTATTTATGTGGTAATCCTCCTTGCTTCATTTTTTTTAATCTTGTCATCCTCAAAAGTTGGCAATGTATTGAATTTTTGAATACAAAGGTACCACCATATCATAAAAATGATAATTTTATTTAAACTAGTTTGATGACATCACAGTCACTGGAAGGTACTTCACCTTTTTTTTTTTTCCTTCCATTTAACACTCCACTCACATGAGAAACTTACTCTTTCTGCTGCTGGTTATTCAGATACTGATATGTTGAAGTTAACAGGAGTTTGAGTTTCTGTGCAATTTTCATGATGAAACCTAGTAAACATGGAGACACTTCAGTTGCAAGCAAAACTTGTTAATATTTGAAATAAATTTGACTGGGCTTGTTTATGGTAATTAAATGTTTTGTAAGCATAGGCTTTCAGTGTATGTGCCATTACTAGCAGTCAGGAGTTTAAATTGAAATAATTACCAACACATCACCATTATGGACTCTTTTGTAGTGCACACTCAGGTATTTTGTAAAATGAATGTAATAAGCATGTATTTTTTCTTCTCTTTACTAGGGATCTTGCTTGATAAGCTCAAATGAAATGTAGAGTACATTTGAATCATACTTTGGTACTACTTCAAACCTGCTATTCATGAGTAAAGAAAAGTTGTCATGGAAACTTGAACTGCGAGATGCAAGACAATAATTTTTATTCAAATCCTTTATTCAATGAATATGTTCTCTTTCTGTTAATTAAGCATGAATTACTTCCAGTTTCCTTGTATCTTTCTGTTATTTGAAATAAGTTGCTAAGCAATTTCTGTTCATGTAATTTCTGAGTACTTCTTTGCACATACTTAATATATGACTTTGAAAACGATTATTAGTTTTGGTTGAGAAAAGTAGTCACTTGATAGGGTGTGTTGCTTTTCCCTATGCATCAGGTATGTTTCCCTTAAAAAATATCCTTTTTTCCTTAAGTTCACATATTTTTATCTGAATACTTCTATTTTTTGGATGTTCACTTAATAGGCCATCTTCAGGGAGGCATCCCTGTCTCTGCGCACATTTATTGTAATAGTTGTTGAATATACAAAGGCAAAAGTTATTGAATTTGTCACTTGGGCATACTATAGTAGGCTTTCTTGGAGAATTTTCCCAGGCTGATTGGTTAATTAGGAAGGAATTTGTCTGAGAATATATGACCTTAGTACTTCAAACAGGATCTATGCAGTGAAGTACTTTTCTGTCATGAGTAGAATATTGTACATTTGGGAATAGTCATTAAGTTAGGATTTGGTTTTTTGCAAGTCAATTTAAAAATTGTAAACAATTTTTACGGTATATTTTGTTGAAACTTTTTTTCAAGTAGGCGTAAAAACTGTTCTGGTATATGAACAAGTTAGTGTACAAGTGGCTGTTTCTATTAAGACTGAAGCTGAAATACAGCCAGGTATTTCTTATAAATGAAATGAAATGTGAATAATTCAGGCTGCTTGGATTTGTAGTCTGTTTTCATGATGACCATAGCAATGAGTTAATATTATATTTAAAAATTTTAACTTTTTTTTTCATAACAGTTAATAAGCGTTAAAGATACTGGACTGGAAGACATGGAAACTAAATTTCGCCATGACTTCCATTAAAACTGTGAATTCACAGTTTTAATCTAGGCTGCAGATTCACTTCTCCAAGTGAATTTCTTCAAACTGAACTGTTCTCATGGACAAGTTACATGGGCAAGTTACATGTAAGAGTGGAAAAATGCCTGTTTCTGCTCCACAGAGCTCTGCAGTTGCTTCTGTGTCTGACTTTTTATGTGACTTTGTGCTCATTTACCCCCATATTCATGTTGCTTTTTCTTCCCCTGTGTCTACTGTTTTAATTTACATGAATTTTTAAAATGTTTTTCCACTAGGGCTGTTCCTTGATGTTGACATTGATTGTACCAAATCACTGGTATTAGGTGTGGTGTAAGTTAGCTCTGAAGAAATGTGGCAGACAGCTGGGTGGCTCTGGCCACCAGTAGCCTGACTGCCTGCAGTTTCAAACTCTGGGGAGATGGGTTGATTTTAGTAGCTCCCATTCCTGTATAAGGTATTCTGGAAATAGGACCAATAGAAAGATTTCGCCAGTATAATGCAAAATATTTTCCTGACAGAGCTGCAACTTTATATGCAAATTTTTATATGCTAATGTACACTAGCAAAAGCCTTGTGATTTTGTTGTTGCTGTTTTGGTTTGGGTTTTTTTCTTGATGAAGTATGTCTAACAATTTTTGACATTGATGCTGACTAGGATTTCTGGACATGTCATTGTAGGGCTAACAGTAACAGGCTTGAAGAGTTGAACTTGAAGAGATAGAAGTTGAGATGCTGGCTGATAAGCAAAAGTTAATGACAGGGACTGTCTTTTCTCTCCCTGATGTGACTTTCAGTGATACAGGCTTTATCTGCATACCTGAACTGCTGTTTGTTCACTTTTTTACTGCCCCAAGATTGAGACAAAAAATCGTGTCATTTCAGTTGATATAAACATGAATAAAACTTGCCTTCTTATGTAAAAATCTTGTCTATCCTTCATTTTATGGTTGTGTTTTCCTACCACAGCAAGATGTGGCTTGACTTCAGAATCATACAAGTAATTTCTTGTTGATTCTTTCTAATCTTTTGGCAGATGATCTGTGAAACTACCAGTTCAATCCCTACCTTATTGTAAGCTTTGTCAAAATCACGGTTTGTGTTTAGACAGACTTTGAAAAAACATTTTCTGAAAAAGGTCTCATTCAGACAGCATTTCAGATCCTGAAAACACTCATAGCACAAACAAAATAAATAATTTTTCTTTTTTCAGAACCTGATGTTTGAGAGACCTTGCTTAGAAGACAAGTAGTTTTTGCTTAAGAAAAGCTAGTGTAAAGTGAGAGAAAATTATCTTCTCCAGAGGCTTTGCTTTACTTGTTTAGAAGGCTAGCAACAACATGTTAAAATAGACTACATAAAAACTGTTTAGTAAGAAGAATCCAGTGCACTTGCAAGGAAGAAAGGAAGAACTAGTTCTCCATTTTTTCTTTGTAGAACTTACTTGTGCAAGAAGAGAACAACTTTATGAAATATCTTGAAATAAATTTTGTGTAGATAGGAGTACTCAATAGGACACCAGATCTTCTTATAATGAAAATAATTTACTGTGGTGAGCCATATGTGCAGTTACCTGGGCAGACCAAAAGAAATGGTCCATGGTGTAGTA
Organism: Vidua macroura; assembly: GCF_024509145.1. Lineage (NCBI taxonomy): Eukaryota > Metazoa > Chordata > Aves > Passeriformes > Viduidae > Vidua > Vidua macroura. The sequence continues at coordinate 71,434,218 of NC_071611.1, read as the reverse complement.
CACCTTTCAAACTGCTAGCAAAAATCAGTGTCCAATTTACTAGTGTTTGTTCAGAGAAAAGTAGCATTTCAGTCTAACATTAGCAAAATATCATCATTAAACTAGTGAAAAGTCCAATGCTTGATCTAGTTTCTAACTCAAGGCTATTTTGGAAATAACCATTCTTTTATGCATGCTGTGAGGGGTTGGAGGCTTGAGGTTAAAACAGCCTTTTGAAATAACAAGACTTCCATGTTTCATGGCTTAAGTGTTTGTGGTGTTAGATTTGGACACCTACATTTATTCTGCTCATCAGATGACCTCTGTGTAGGTATTATATTTAACATTTGTTTAATCATCTTTTTAAAAGAGTGATAGCATAGATTTTATTTCAACTAGGCTGTACAAAAAACCAAGGTTTTGGCCTGTTTGGAACCCATGTGCCTATAGAGACAAATATTAAGTACTAGCAGCATGGTGAGTAAGATGGACATTGTGTATAGAAGATGGGCTTCATTAGCCAGAATTCATTTACCACTGGTTATTCCCTTTATACACTTATGAGGCCACATCTGGAATACTTTATCCCTTTTTGGGACCCCAGTACAAGAAAGTTCTTGCCAAAACTTGGGTGAGGTCAGCAGTAGGTGCTTTGAGCACATAACATTCTGACTGAGGGCCATGGGGTTTTTTTGGCTCTATTTTCAAAAGACTTAATTCTTCAGCTGCAGAATGAGGGCTGTTGGCAAGATGAAACCCCACTGCTCCTAGGGGTGTGAGGAGGGAAGGACAAAAGGCAACAGTCCCAACTTGCAGAAGAAGAGATTCTAAGTAGGTATAAGGCAAAAAACCTGTTTAATTGTGGGAGTGATTAGGCACAGGTGTCCTATGAAAATATTTAATGTTGATCTCTGGAGATTTCTCATTGTAGGACAGATATTGATCAAACTAATCCAACTTGGAGGCTCTTTGGAGACCCGTTTTGGGTAAGAGCTTGGACCAGAAAACACACAGGGACAACTTAAGTGATTCCACTTAAATAAAGGATAAATGTGAACAAGATGAGGAGATGACATATCAAAAAATTTGAAGTGCTAATCACTTTCTATGGGTTTTGTGTTATTAAAGTATTTTTCTTATGTTAGTGCTAAAGATCAAGTGTTTTAAGTGGCACTTTGGATAAAACCTAATTCCATCGATAATGGATGTCTTTGAAGAAAAGCTTAATTTTTGAGATTTTAAGTTTTCCAGTTTTCTTCTTTTTTTTTTTTCCTATAAGTAGATAGAATATATTGAAATAAAACTTTAAGTACATCAGTGTAACATTTTATGTCTTGTCATCTGTTTATTACATTTCAGACCATCCATTGCAATTATCACAACATCTGAATCTGGGAACATTAGTGATAAACAATTAAACTTATTAGTTAGCTAGCTCTAAAAATAGACTTCATTCTTTATCAGTCAACAACACCTGTGATGGAATTCTAGTTTCATTTCCCCATTGAAGTCCAGAAACCATGAAATTACCCAGAAGAGTAAGATGCAGAGAAGAAAGTTTATAATGAAAAATAAAAGCTGGAAAGTGTGAGACAATTGTGTTCCATGTACCATCTATAGTAATTATATCCTTGGCTCTCCCCTCCTATAAGAAAGGAAGAGGTTCTTTTGTTGACACTAAACAGGTGGCCAACCCACCATGTGTGGAGATAAGATCGATGGAGATGAATCAAAGTATCATTTTGTTAGTGACAACTGTATTTATTTTTAAACAAAGATGTTTAGTTTCAAACAGGTCAGGTAGGAGTCAATAATGGACTATGCAGAAAGCTGAAATAGCTTTCAAGCTTTTTTCTGTAAAGTTCTTTTAATTGTGTTTGATTTATTTTTCCTTTAAATTTCAACCCTGAATTTATTTACAACACAGTTTCATGTGGAGGTGTGTTGAAGAGAGAAAGCTTTTGGTCTTTTGGGTGGACTATAAAACATGCTGTCTTGTTAATTCCTTCCTGCTTTTTTTTTTTTTTTTTTTTTTTTGTAAAAAGCTTCCAGCTGTTTCCAAGTAATGATTAGGTGTTGGTTATAGTAAGAGAGATGGAAAATTCAGATAATTCAAGAAAAGCTACGATTGGGGTCAAGTTATGGAATGTCACCCATCTCCTGAGATGTGAGGAAAAAAGAGAAAGAAAATGGAAGAAAATAAAATACCTGACTAATATTGTTCCATGAGCAACTATGCTGTTTCTTTTTTCCATCCATTTCCAGATCTAGACCCTACAATTACTTGAGAATTAAATAATTTAGCAACTATTTAAATAACAAATTATGTAAAGCTTAATTAACCATAATACACCCATCAGAAACATGAACAAATGTAGAACAGCAGGGAATAGTTCTACCCACACAAATTCTCTTTCTTCCCGAAAGACCTAGCACAGATAATTGCCTTCCTCTTGGTCCAAGTGACTAGAAAACATTTGGGGCTTTTAAGGATATTCCAGTGAGGAAAAGAGACCAAGCAGTGAGCTGAGTTAGTTTGTTCTGGTGTGTTTGTTTGCAATAATGCAGAAAATTTGTATTTTTTTTTTGAGCAGAGCAGTAATCAAATAATATCCTCCTCATAGTCCTTTTGTTTAGGGCCAACCCTGGTTTTGTACCTCTTTCTATGCCCAAGCATATTTGACTTTTTTGTCCTGCCCTATCAGCATGTCACTTTTTTCCGAACTTACGTGCCCAGCATCCATTCAAACTTCAAATAAAAACATATAAAATCCCTTTTACCTATAGCAACAGAATTCCTTTGGCTGTTTGGTGAGGGGAGATGTCTGAACCAGGTTCAATGAGATTTAATTCAGTGTCTAACAATACCCATTGCACTAGTCTAAAAGATCCCAGGCAGGTTTTATTAAAAGATGAAGAAGTCCTGGAGCTAAGCCGTACAAAAAAATACCTTCCATCACTCCCTTTTATTTTTCAGAGCTCCAGGTCATCCACCATCTTTGGCAGATGCATTAACACTATCCCATGAGGAAAGAGTAAGTTTTCCAAATGGGCAGCTCTCAAAGTATTCAGATCAGAGCTTATGCTGTTCAATGTCACCTAGAATCCAACAGACAACTTATTAAGGTCAAAGAGTGTTGGTAACCACGCACTCTCAGGAAGTGGTATGATTAAAAATCAAATCCATTGTCACCTTTTCAAGTCTGGAAGAGAAAACCTCATTAAGATCACACTGCCGTACAATAAGGTGTGTGAAGTGTGGATAACAACAGAATGGTCTAAACTCAAAATCTGTGTCTTCGTGCCATGACCAGAATTAGATGGGAAGGAGCTGCCTTGACTATTGAAGCAATATGATTATCTTAACCAACTGGGAAACTAGCTAAGGTATTTTTAACAAGATAAAGAAGCATAAAAATGTGAGAAGGCATTATTGCTAAGTGGGAGTGGAATTCAATTGAATAGGTGTATTTTTTCTAGGGAGGCTGGAACAGCAAGTGTTAGTCCCAGTGTTGAAGTTTTATTGTCATCCCCTTTTCCCAGCTTTCCCCTCCTGGAGATCACTAACTTTATGGCAGACATCTGGATGATGACCAGTGAAAGCACTTTAGCCACTGCTGTTTCCAGCCCATCATAGCAGCAATATAAAATTCCGTCCACATTCAACTCCTGTTCCAGTTTGTGAGCTGCAGTGATCACCCATTGAAGCAGCTGCACTTGGTGTTAAAATCCCTACCCGCACCAGGTGGAGGGTGGCTGAGCAGATAGAGGAGGATGAAGCAGGGTTGCAATGGAATAACAGCTCGCAACAACACTGAGTTTAGCTGTCAGAAAGTCATACAAATTCTATCAAATATCTGGAAAGATTAAATGGAAGCCTGCCAAGACATAACCTGTCAAGTGCCTGGAGAATTGAAATGATTTGTTTTTACGAACCTGCATAGCCACTACACAGGTTTTTATGAATTTTGCCAAAACTGGAAATAAATTATTTTTTCATTACCCTCACCCATGTGGAAACCTTCTACATCATCGGAAATCTTCTTGGAGAATGTGGCACTGATGTAGCCTGTATTAAAAATGTGCTTTATATCAAATGAAAGGGAGAGCAAAAAAGAATTAAATACAAATTGTAAAGCAAGTAGGTAGCTGCTTCACTCCTGTACAAAGTTTAAGCAGAGGCCTTCAGGATTAATACAAACCTAAATGCTGAGCTATTTTTATCATCTTAATAATCTTCTGAATGATGGTTGAGACCCTCAGAATACATAAACCAAAATATTTGTACTGTGTTCATGCCTGCTGTATAGCTATCTAATTACTATTTTTACACTGTTCTGGTGACTATGAGTAAAAATTGGCTAAAACCAATGCTGTTTTGTTGATGTTGTGTTTGATTTTGCTGCTTTTGTTGTTTTAATTTTGGTTTTGGTATGGTGGGGCTTTTTTAAAGATGCTTGCTCTTTCAAGCATCATATTTTGGTCTACATCCCAGTAATAATCCACACTGTAGGTTCGTGTTCAGTTTACAAGAAACAAAAGTCAGGAGCATAGATGTTGGAAAGGTGTCCTTTATTATGTGTACATTTCTTTGATATAATTTAAGGGGATATTTAGATATCTGCCTGCAAACCAGTCCCTGCAGTATTCTAAGATAGGCCCAACAGTAGCAATATGGCTGAGCTCTTACTCAGGCTCCCTTTTTGTTTTAGCTGTTCTAGATGCAGCAGTTTCCATCAGAAATCTTGTAAGAGATGGTTTGTACCCCAGCTGTTAGCACCCCAAATTCTTACCTGATGATATCAAAGTTCTGGATGTGAACTACCATTGCTGAAGGGGGACATGCTTTTTTTGCCACTAGTGCTTGGTGACAGCAGAGTCATCAGTTTTTAAGCCATGACGTTTGTCATCTAACACTGGTGATGTCCATGAGTCAGAGTGTTTAGCATAGCACATGCACAACACCGTGTCCCATGGGTTCTTGAGATGACCTGCCTTACAGCTTGCCAAGTCATGGTTTTAGGCAGAACAGGTCCTGAGCTGTGTGCACAAGTCCTACACCTCTCTTGCTATATATTGCACATATTTATCCTTTTATTTCTGGAGTTAGATCTAAGGGAATCACTATGCTTAGCTCATCTCAGAGCACAGCGGGGTATTGCTTAAACTGACTGATATCTTGCATGTGAATAGTGAATGAAGGTCAGATAAACCTAATGTATGAATGCAATACCCTGTTGAAGCAAAGATCTCAGGAAACCCAGGCTTGATAATTTATCTGGTGCAGCATTTTTGCTAGTAGCACAGCTCTGTCTCTGCTGTGTGCATTGTCATCAGTGCCTTTGTCCATATAATCATTATTAACATTATAAAAGCCCCATGAGGCCCTAGTCCTCAGCACTTTACCAATGCCACTCTACAGTCAAGAGCCCTGTCCTGGAGAGCAGTCTGGGTTTGTGGGATACAATACTTTCTTTGTCTAGATTCAATAGCACAGCAGAACTAAGAAGATTCACATGTGCCCGTGTGAGAGGAGAAGCCTTAGACTGGTCACAGCCAGTCTGATGTGCTTTTTATTCCTTTTATCTACCTGCTCTGTTTTGACTTGTTTTATAGGTGCAACTGAATTCTCAAGAAAGACTGAACTTTTATACCTGAAATAGTTTATTATATGTTTATACTGAAGTAATACATCTACATACTGCTGTTATAAACAGCATTGTTTTGTGTCATACAGAAATTTGTGAACTTGCTTTATTGGCTCTTGTCTCTGGCATAATAGAATCCATCTGTACTTGGAACAAAGAGATAAGGCTTGGCTGAATACAGGACTATTCCTTCCTGTAAATTCTTACTCTCTTTCCATGAATTAAGAGTTGTTCATTACCTCTCTCTGTTATCTTGTCTTCATGGTCTGGATAAGTTTTTGGAATGTAAGAATTCAGTCAACATTAACTTTGTTCCTCTGCTTTGCTCAATTTAAGATTGTTTCTGTGACAGCAGGAAATGAATTTTTTGAAGAAAAGTATTTGGCTTTGGAGGTTTTCTTGAAGATCTATTATTATCTTCCATAGAATGAGAACAAATACAGTAAATTATTTTGTTGAACCTTTCTGTACTGCAATTCTGTTCACATATGTCACTGTCTAATTGGATATACACTTGTCCTCCAGATAGCTAATTTCAGACAGACCAAACAATGCATTGCTATGTCCCCAAATGAAGTGTTATGTTTTGCTTTATATTTATTTCATGTCAGGATGTATACCAAGAAACACTAGCTAGAAATACCAAGAAACACTGGCATTATATATGCACATAATACCATATAAAACATGCATACCAAGAAACATGAGAAATACCAGCTACTCATACATACATGTATAAAAAAATTGAAGAAATTAAACTCTTTAAACTCTCTCCCCCTTTATGATGGGATGGGACGAAGTCTCACATGATTTCTAGTGAGTCACATTGAGCAGCAGCTAACATTGCAGCATCCATTGTACAGTTAATTTCTTTGTCTCTACAGTTGACCCTTCTCTAGATGAGACAATGTTGATCACAGGAGAAAATGGGCCCAGAGTCTGTTTCTTGAGTACAGCTCTGCAGTGAAAAGGATAGGATTTTCTGTCCATGGCTTACCTTGGTATTTGAGTTGCTGAAGTACTGACAGCACTATCTATAATTCAGTGATAAAAACTGTAACACTTATACACGTGAATGGCTGCTGTTGAAATACCAGAACATCCTCAGGCTAGACCACTGATATCAACAAATATTTTTATCCCCATCTGAACAGTTCTGAAATCGAAGAAGTGACTATCTCACCTCAAGTCATGCTGCAAGTTAGAAAGCACCCATGAGTGATTAATATATGTTATATCATATTCTGTATAATTTAGCACATGTATTTAATATATATTAAACATTCACTGGTAGTTTCTAACTTGCTGTATGATTCACAACTGTGCAAATCCCTCCTTCAGTTTCTGAATATATAAATAGTAAACCCATCAGTGTTTATATTTTAATATTTTGTCCTTCTGTTATTTTTTCTATTCTGCCCTCTGGCTGTTTTTTCCATGCACCTGGTACCTGCCATGTTTTGAAAGGCACTTTCTTTAGCTCCATCAACCTGTCTGCTGTGGGCACTTAGGAAAAAATTTCTGAGAATTTCTGAAAATCTTCTGTAAGTTGTATTTGAAATTACAGTGCCTTTGGATTTGATCTATGAATTGAATAAAACGTTTTAATCTGTAGATTAATCAAATCCTGTGGTCCCTGACAATTCTGTGTGGCTAATATTTTATTCTGGGATTTATAAACATATAACAAAGAAGCCATTAAAACCAAACAGCTAGCGAAATTATCTGGTACTCATTCTTTCTGAAAGAATTATACCACAAATGTAAACAGATCAGAGGATATTTAATTATTTAGGTTTAGATTTCAGGTGGGACATATCCAAAGTAAAATGTGAATACAAGAATAACTTGTTTGCATCTTTGAAAACAAGGGCTGTGGAGTCAGGCATAACACATTTATTTACCATGAGGAGAGAGAATATTTGCTCCTAACTCATTTATAAAATTCTTCCCTTCAGCAATATGGAAATAATTTTGTGGTCAGTGGGATCTGTTGGATGTCCTTTCCTAGTTTAAGTGTTAGATATTGTATGTGAGGCATGCAGTTCTGTGTGTAATGTACTCCATCTGTTACAAGACTGAAAAGCACATTTGGTGCATGCGCCTGCCAAATGAACTGCTGTGAGCTGCCAAAAGTGTAAGATGTTAAAAGGGAGAGAAGGTTGAATTTCCTGATTGTCTAATGCCTGCGAATGTAGCAACTGGAAAATAATTTCTAGTGTGGCATACAGTGGAAGAATACAAAATTATTTATATTCCACTGTCTTTGGTGTTTCCAGTCATTTCCTTACCTTCCTCCCTTGTCCACAGTTGTCTCTCTCAGCAGTGAGCGGAGGTTTACTGCCACTGGGCATTACTCAGTCTCTCCCTGAGATGCACAATCAGGCATCCTGTTTTTCCCTTGGAATCTCCTTGCCTTCTGTTTCAAAAATATCACTTCTCTGCTAGAAGTCATGGCTACCCAGCAGAGCTGGGATTTTTTAAGCCTAGGAACCAGATGAATGAGAGGATTCTGGGTGCATGATGCATCCAGTTAAAGCAAGGCAAACTTGAAACAGCTCCAAGCTTCCTACCCTGATAAGGTAGAAAGTGTGCCCACAGTCACAGAAGAATGCATCTCTATGCTTTTCCTCCATTCCTCCTGCTCTGTGCAAGGGTGTCTTGTGGTAGACATGGGGATGTGGCACGCAGACAACTGCAGGCTGCTGGCAACTGCATTGCCAAGGTGTGTTGCCCCTGCTCAACTCAGAGCCCTGTTCTTGCTGCTCCTCAGCTTTCCTCTGCATAGGAGTTAGTCCTTGGCCAGTGAAGGACTGAAGGAGAGGACAGAAGGATTTCAGGGCATGGCTTGGCCTCAGTTTCCTCCTGTGGCCTGTAGGGCATAAGAGATGCTCCCCTCCTCACCCTTGTAATAAGGAGAGGGCTGTGGAAAACTTGTAGAATTGTGAAGTCTGGGTGCTGCCTGCATCAGCACTGTGCAGGACTGACATCATAATGCTCAAATTAAACAAAAGTAGACTGACCTAAAGCACTGTGTCCCTATGGTCTGTGGAAAATAGGTCTAAAGCTCGAGTGAAAACCTACTTCTGTCCAGTGGTGGGGCCATGCACACAGTGAGTGTGTGTATGGCACAAGGGACAGATCATTTGCAAATCTGAATATCTGATATTTAGAGTGCTTCCCTATTTGGTTCCCTGAGGATCATGTTTGTGAACAGAGGACATATGGTGATGGATAATAGATGCAAAAGGGCAAAACATACTGATGTCAGCGAAACAGTAGCAAGGAGTGAGTAGGTGTACAATGAAATCTGCAACTGCTCTCTCAGTTTCTTCCATGAATAAAAGATAAGTCTGTCAAGGCTACAGTCTAGACTGCATATTGGAGCAATTTCTGCTGAAACAATGTGATCACAAAACAGATTGCATTGGAACTTGAAGGTTTTAACAGGTTTTAAATTCTGGTTTCCCTTTTGAGAATGTTTGCTTTTGGGACATTCTGCTTGAATGGGTAGTTCTTGGATGTGTTGAAAGGGTTGAGGTTTCCTTTTGCCTGTGCAAACAAAGCTGAAAGCTCTGATTTAGACAAAACTATTGTGTGCTTTAATTTAATTGAGCAAACACAATCAGCTATAATGAAAGAAAAGTATTTCTGTGCTGTACTGCAGGCGGGTGCTGCACTTCTCAGGGATGGATTATGATGTTGAGAGGACATGCCCTAACACAGTTTGGTATTATCTTTCTTTTTGCTGCTTCTCATGGAGATGCATGGTGGTAAAAAAACCCCAACCAGCATTACAAAACCAAGAGAAAGTAATGATGCATAAAATATAATAACAGGGCAGAAATACAGAGTTCTGACCCAGAACTCTTTCTAGATGGTCAGTGAGGTCACTTGTGAGTAATGGTGGCAAAGCTCAGGAAATTATATAGGCTAATAGACCAGAAATTTTTTGTAGGTAGTCCAGTACAAACTAAATTTCAGGTACCAGTTCTGTCCCTGAGTACTCAGTTTGCTGCATGGCTGGGTCTTCTCTCTCAACTGCTTCTGGATGGAAGGCACATCATGGGAAAAGACTGCAGCATTACAGCAGCTCCCAGCTGCTTGGAAAGCTGCACAGCAGTTGTTGAAATTCAGTATAATGTAACATCAGCAGTGCTGCTGATCCACCTTGCGCAGAGAACTAGAATGGCTCCAAGGTTGGCTGACCCCCCTCTAGCTCAAGTCCTGTGAGATACAGAGCATGAGTAATCCCAAGGATCCAGAGACAACAGTAGCTGTTTGATGATTAGAGGTACATCTTTTTGGTATATAGTGATAAAACCAACTTGTATACTCTAGCCAAGAAATGTGAGGCTATGGAGTTATTAGCTGCTCCTTTTACCACAGGTCTGTGTGTGAGTGGGAGAAGCAGGATGATACATGCAGGTGTCTCACATAAGGACCTAAAACCAAAAATGACAGAGCAAAGGAGGAATTTTCCCAGTTGATAAAACAGGGTGTCATTCACATAGGTTCAGAGAGACGCTGAAAGCACAATTAGTATCATTAAACCAGACAAAGTAAGAACTTGTCTAAATCCAAAATTTTAATGAAAACCAAGAAATGTAAACTTGCAGGTGTAGTCCAAGAATTTGTCTGAATTTCAGCTTGTACAAGTATTTTTCAGCTAAGCACAAGATATCAACTCATTGATTCCATAGTGTCAAATCTTAAAAGGTTTATTCAAGACTCCTAGAGGATTCAGCAGGAGCTAACCCTCTGGTTATTAGGCTCCTGGACCTAGATGCCAAGCTTTGCACATTGAAATAAGTGCAATTGCCTCAGCAACCATGTGGTGTGGAAGAGATCTTTCAGGATATGCTGCCTGGGGGCAAGAATTATTAATACTGCAGTAAGCAGTGGTGTAGTATTCTGCAGCACATCATAAACGAAAAAAACCCCAGACTTTGAAATGAAGTGGGTTTCATGTAAACTGGAAGGAACTAGTTTTGTTTACCTATATAGTCAGTGATAGATGAGTTGAAAGTGGAAGAAAATAATAGACAACTGTACAAATGGCAAGGCCTCCTCAGTTGCGACTCCCTGAGTATTGTATCTCTACAGACTCCTTTGCAGATGACTAGGATAAATAAATAGATATCTCATTTTTTCTCAGTGCAGTTTATGTGCTGAGATGTAGAGGGCTGTATATTTTTTGGGTTCAGAAGGCACTGAGAAGAGTGGAAAGAGGAAAACCGTGCAAAGTAAAGAATTAAGTGCCCTTTATTTCTAGAAGCACTTCTAGAAATTCTGAGAATAATAAACAATCCATAATCATGGCCATTGCAGGAGAGTAGGGTGAAGGGATATTTAAGTACTGAGTAGGCTCAGAAGGGTTAATTCCAGAAAAAAAAAAAAAAAAGCGACAAGTGAAGGAAAGCTATAGGCAGAAAGTGGTTGCAAGCCCTTTGATTCATCTCTATGTAGAGATGGTACCTGACCTTAAGCTGCTGGGAGCCACTGGCTGAGTGAGAAGGAGGCTCGCCCGGCCAGCACTGACTGTTCAGTGAAGTTGGCTGCTTGCAGCCCATCCCCTTTCCCCCCGGATGATGAGCTCATAGCAGATACTCTTCCACTTGGCTGTGTGCCATAGACTGAAGTGGTTTTGGAGTGTGATCTGTATTAGCAACAAGCTTGTGCTGTACTGAGGCAGCTCTTGGTATATTGCTTGTGCTGTAATGCTTCGCAAATAATTATGATTTAATTGTGATACAGTCATTCAGGCTAACCTATGCCTGCATTATCTCATGCTTTTTTGTGGGCAGATTTTACTCAGCCTGTTTGGCAACTGTCTAAGGAACAGGACATGTTAAAATTCTTCTTCAGTTTGTCTGTTCACATTATATTCCTGTCTGATAGTGTAACATTACACATGGTTCTCAAAAGGTCATGCCAGCCTTTTTGCTCTGTACTTTCAGTAATTCTACCTGCTTCCCTCTCAAGCAGCACTGAAGCATACATACCTCCCTTGCATGTAACCACATACTTCAGTGTGCCCAAAACATGCAAACATTTCCTTCCCTGGTAAAAAACTTTTGTCTTTGTAAATGGTGTTGTACATTCTGCACACAAAATGCAGACCAAAATAACAACTGAGATGATGAGAGAGAAAAATGCAAAATAAATTCTCTTATTGTGGCCTAGTAAAAATCTTTGCACATTATAGAAAGCTGCAGGTGGGAGTATCCTGGAGCCAGGGTATGGGCTGTCCTCATATTTCTGTGGCAGACACAAACACAGTCACACACCTGTTTTCACACTCAGACTGGAGCAAGGATTGTACCAGCATATCATAAGAAAGAGTAAAATTTAAGTGTAGCAATTTGCCATAAGTGGTAATCACTGCTGGTTACCTTTGTAAGAAGAAGAAAGATTTATTCAAGCCCATGGTTACAGTTGTACAGATGCTCAAATACATCTACAGATGTTTGCTACCCACCAGGAAAGCTGTTGTTAAGAGTGGGATTGTTGAAATTAGGCTGCAAGAGGCATTTAGTGTAGAGATTGCTGCTGCCAACTTAGTGGAGTACATGCTGAGTGGTTCTTAAAATGCCTTTCAATCGATATTACAATTGTAATGCAGGCACACATTTATAAGTGTATGTGAAAATTCTGTAAGTCAACAAAAACAAATGAATAATGCAGGTGCAGATTAGAGACTTTGTTGAAGCAATAACCTCTGACAATTTAGGTGGTATCAGAAAAGCCACAAATGGCAAGGTAGAAACCAATGATTTTATATTGGCTGCAGTGGTAAGTAATGGAAGGAAATCTTCCTGTCCTTCCCTGACATTAATTTCCACTCTAGATTAAATTTAGTTCCCTGCTATTCTGACTATTTAAATTATTATCCTCCAGCAAGGCCATCTGACACAGCTGTCGATTTACTATGTGCAATAAGGTTCAAGGACAGGCAGTATACATCATAACAGCATCTCCTGCTCTAGTCCCAGTACAACTGTGGGTTGCAAATCAGAAAAAAGTAGACGAGAAGGAGATGTACTGTCATTTGTCATTTGACCCACAGCTTTTAGGAAACCTTATTAAACAAGATTTCCAGGTACTGCATTACTTTTCTAGAACATTTTTTTTCAAATATGTTGCTCCCTTCATGTTTTCAGAGACATGATACTCTTTACCCAAATTCAGCTAACATATAATAGGTGAAAAATAAGATATATTTTTATAATTTAAAAAAACTTAGCAGAAACAGTCCTTAAGGTTTTTTTTTTTTTTTTTAAATTTGTGTCAAGGCCTGAGGAGATAGATAGAAGTATATTGGCATAAGGGTGCTTTGGTAAGTGTTTTTGTACTTTAACTAGAAATGAGGCTTCTACCAGTCTCACTGAGTCAAATATTTTCATTTTGATGGAGAAGACAAATTTTCAGAAATCAGGTAACATGTCAACACCTTGGCCTAAATCACTGTAATGGGCCCAGGTTTTTGCCTTGAGCTTCAGGAAAATGGAAGATAAATGTTCAGTGAATGCAATAATCCCGAGTTTTAGATCTTAGATCAATTGCTGAATGCATGCTTTCCTTTCTGTGTTTGAGTTTTTTTGGTCTTATTTTGTTTTTGTCTTATATTTGTTTATTTGTTGGGGGGGGCTGGTTTTGGTTTTGTTGGTTTTGGTTTGTTTGATTTGTTTTTGTTTATTTTTGTTGATGTTTGTTTTTTATTAATTTTTAAAAAAATGTTTATTTATTCCTTTAGAATTCCCCACCTTTCTCTTTGCATTCTTTCTGTCATCCTGGTTTTGGCATTTCTCAGGCTCACTACTGGAAGAGGAATTTATATGACAGAAAGAGTAGAAGAGTACTATCTACAATTAAAATTCACTTTTAATTGCTAATCAGCATTAGAAAAAAGTAGCAATATATTTGCAGATTGCAGTGGAACTGAATTTTATTACTTGTATTTGTTTGTCATTTAGAAGTGCATGTAAGTTCTAAACAGTGCTGCAACCTAAGTATACAAGACAGTAAATAAACCTAGAGTATGTCAGGAACATCCCTCAGGACTTTACAAGCAAATTCAATCTACTCACATCTGACACATCCAACTGGAAGAAAAAAGAATATTGGAGGGAATAGGGAAAGTCTTCATAGTAGAAATGTTTTAATCACTGTTTGAGAAGCACAGCAAGAGGTTTTTAACTTAAAGGAGCCAGATTTGAGGAGATGACTCAAATATGATGTATAGGAACATGAAGGGATAGTTTGAAGTGAGCTGAACAGGAAAAGAGAAACCTGATTTTCCAGTTACTTTTTCTTAGGCATGGTAACGGGCAGCATGAAGCAGAAGAGGAGAGACCAACACAGAAATGGGGTTGTGTTAATTGCAGAGGTCTATGCCAAGTGGGGCAGCCAGATACTGTAGGTGACTTCTGGAAATGTGTGAAGATGTGGAGAAGGTGGAGAAGAATGAATATAGAAGCGAGGATCAAGCAGCAAGCCATGGAAGAACAGAGATGGCAGCTAGGAAAGGTAGGAAAGTGTGCCAAAAATTGAGTAAGAAAAATGGCCAGGAGGAGGCAAGAAAATCTTGCTTGGAACACAGAGGAAGAACAGGAAGATGGTGGGAATAGTGCTGTGTGAAAGAAAAAGGAACTCTAACAGGCATGAAGTGAGGAGAAAGATACAATAAAGGCAGCAAGAGGTAGTCAAGCCACTAGGAATAAGGACAGCGCAAAGTTTTGAAAGTATGGTGGAACAGTGGAGAAGTGATGCCCAACAAGCACTGAATCACTTGGGAAATAAGAAAATAGCACAGATAGTAACCACTGAAAACAGGAGGTGAACTGTCTGCCAGAAGAAAGCCTGGGCATACAGCCAGTAAGGTGCTGAGTATCAGGTTCATGAACAATTCAGAGTAGAGGAACAGCTGGCTGCTGTACCTATGGCTGGCCCTGCGAGTCTGACACCTGCTGAGTCTGAGCCAAAAAGTGGGCTATTGGCAAGCCTCTCATCCATGCTTGTATAAACAAGGACAGAATGTGGCTGTGTGTAAATACGTTTAAGGACGAGGGCTAAACTGGTCTGATTCTGATGTTAGGAATGGGTTATGTCTGGGCCAGGACTCTGGCCTGGTTGACACTCTGGGGGAAATCAAGGAAGGAGAATGCAGAACTGTCTTTTTGGCTGTTTTCCTGTCCCTAGTGTTGGAAGTTCCTGGTGTGTGGAGTAGGCAGGTTGGTAGCAGAGCACTATTCTGCTATTCAAAATCTCTAGAAGGTATCAGCATCCAGTAATGCTCTCTTTTAATCCTTTGCCAAGTCCCTCTCAAGTTGAAAATGAAGAGCCCAAAGTGGATACCACATTTTCTGGTATCAAAAGTGGTTTAGCTTTCAGAAGCAGTGTGATGTGAGGAAATTATTCAAAAGATTTGACTGAAGCAGTGGTTGTTTAGACATAGCCCCAACTTTAAGCTAGCCTGCAAACTATCTGCACTTATTTATCAGCATAAGGCATCAAATCAGGGATTAATTTATTTTAATCAGATTATTTATGGAGACTTGATTAGAAAGGGTGACTGAAAAATGCAAACATTAGATTTGAAATGTCATAACATCAACCCAATATACTTCTGAATTATTCAGTGGGACAATGCACTATTGGTAGATGATGTTTAAATTATTAAAAACATAATTTTCCACTTCACAAGAAAAATGGTTTTCATAGGAACCTTCCCATTTAGTGTGACAAGACTGAATGCATTTGTTAAGAACTCAAAACAGTTCACTGTAGTATGGTGTGTGTTGGTAACAAACAAAAACAAACAGAGGTGTTATTCCACAATTTACCCTAGATATTCTAGTTCCCGGTTTTAATTTTTTAAAGAAAATGAGTAAGACAGTACTTGTGCCATAATTTTGGTGTGATTTTTCTTTTTTTTTCAGTTAGTTAGTGGTAATTGCCTGATGTGTATTACTTATACAGTACCACAAAAACACATGACTGTACCAGATTCTATGCTGAAGGATGTGTCATTTCACCAAAACAAACACAGGCATAATATTTTGCATCTCAAAATCCACATTTCTGTCTGACTACCTTTGCTTGGTTACCTGATTTACCACACATATTTTTAATGCTTGCATGACTGTAGTATCTGGCCAGCCTATGAATGGATGATATTCTACATTTCTTTGTCATTTTGGATCCAAAATAGATCAGGCCCTGTAACTATAGTGATGATCAGTGTTGGACAACATGCCAGATTGATTGCAGCATGCATACACAGATATTTCATACTGCTTTTCACAGCAAAAGCCAGTTCCACCAGGAAATGTCCTGCCCACCCTTCCACACACTTGTCCCAAGAGCCCTCAGAAGCAGTCTAGATTTGCTATAAGGATGAGCTGCAAAGGTATGTCATCCAGGGGGTAGATTTTTCTGATACTGACCCTGAGTCCTAATCTGCTGATGGGTGCAAAGCACAGGCTGGTGTCACAATGTGCCCTGTCAGGCACCTTTGGGATGCTCCACTGACATGGCATGCCAGGGCTTCACACAGCTAACACTGACCACTGAAGGACACCACATCCTCCCCAGCACAGCCCAGGACCTCACTGCTTTGGAATTTTGGCTTCAAAATCAGTCAGGTGGAGGTCACTGGTGTCAGAAAGCCTCACGGAATCTGGCAGCTACTCAGTGACCTGAAGAAAACTGAATTTCAGCACCTTTCCAGTGAGAAGTACTTTCATGCTGTAAGATTCACCCATAGTGCTTTTTCAGCTGCCTACTTGGAAGTGGTAGATGAGAAATCAGTTAAGGCACTGGCCCTGAAAATGTTTCATAATCCAAAATACCCACTCAGGTAATTTCTGTGAGGTTTTTTTCCAGTCAGGTATGTGTTGGCCTAGAGCCTGAGATGCCAGAGATTGTCCTTTCAGCTTGAGGGCCAAGTTAGATTTGAGAGAGGAAGGCTGAGCAACCTCTTTGGCTTTCACACTTCTGGAGGGTGAGCACTGTCTGAGCAATGGCTCTCAGCCTCTAACATTAACAGTTGATAGCCATGAATTAATTTGAAATTTCTGATTTGTGCCTATTCACTGTGCCTTTAACAAAATCAAACCTATTGTGCCAAGTAGGATGGTGCATAAATAAATAACTAACTCATAGCAGCTGTGAAGTCAGTGCTTGGCAGAACGGTATATAGCTGTTCCAGAGACCACTGGGAAGTGGTAGAGAAAAAACACTTTTAAAATAACATTTTTAAGTACAATTTTTAATCAAACTAATAACTCACAGTGTAACTGCATCTGTAGACTTGTTTAAGTAGAATAAATGTGGAATAAATGGAATATTGACATCAAATAAATATATAATGGGATTGATGAAAAATATACTCTTCTCCACACTATTGATCTTCTAAGCACTAAAGATTTGGGGAAGTGATTCAGACATCATCCTGCTCCTTGAAATTTAATACTAATTGATTTCCACTCCATTCCTGATTTGTAACATGAAGGATTGTGAATCATGAGATCATGAGCCTTGCTAAAGCAAAAGAAGCAAAAGAAATAATTAGCTTTTGAGTATTATGTGCTTAATCTTTTGAAGAAGTGAAAAGCATGCAATACTGAATGCTTTTACCAGTTTAGGGCCTTTTTTTTTTTTTTTAATGCTCATTATTTAGCAGTTTCCACTGCGACCCTACTGACTGGACACCCGAGAACTTTGTGCTTGATATATCTATCTATTCCAAAAATCTGGCCTCAGTTATGGAAGCCAAGAAGTTTTGAAAGTCTGTCCATTTTTTCAATTGTTGAACTTATCTCATAATTGAACATGGAATAATAAAAGAGTCACATATTTTTTAAAAATATAGGTGAGTCCTAAGGAGGCCACCAAGGTGATCAGAGGGAGGGAGCACCTCTCCTATGAGAAAAGACTGAGAGAACTGGGATTGTTCAGCCTGGAGAAGAGAATGCTTTGGCCTTTCAGTACCCGAGGAGATCCTATAAGAAGGATGGAGAGGGAGTATTTGCGAGGACATGTAGTGACCAGACAAGGGGGAATAGCTTCAGACTGAAAGAGAGTAGGTTTAGATCAGATATTAGGAGGAAGCTCTTTGCTGTAAGGGTGGTGAGGCCCTGGCACAAGTTGCCCAGGGAAGTTGTGGCTGCCCCATCTCCAGAGGTGCTCAAGTCCAGGTTGAAAAGGGGCTGTGAGCAAACTGGTCTTGTGTTGCTATCGATGGCAGAGGGGGTTGGAACTGGAAGATCTTTATGGTCCCTTTCAACCAAACCATTCTATGAATCTATGATCACTCCATCCACTTCCAGACCCTCATACCTGTTTTGTGAGGTACCAAACCTATTTGCTAACTGCTGGTCTTCAGGAGGAGCAGGAGCTCTCTTTCTTGTGTGGGCAGTGACCTGCTTCCAGCCCTCACATTCAACAGACACTTGCCTTACTGCTCGAAATGGCACAGAATACACCTGCACCTCTGCTGCCATGGTGGGATGAGACTCCTGAGCCTGCAGGGTCTCTGAGATCCCACCACTGTCTCCCTCATCCTTCTCTGTGTTGCACAGCCTGTCATGTCCTCACATGGGAAACTGGTGAGAGACAATTTGATTTTAAGCAACATCATTTGATTTATTTTATGTTATTGAACATGGTTATAAAAAGAAGATAATTTGATTTCCAAAAGTAACTTGTAAATTTGAGTTGTGGATTCAAACCTTGCGTCCCCCACTCTTGATAATTTTAAAGAGAGTTTTTTAGACAGTGGAGTCTTCTTAATGCATCTAAACTTGATACACAAAAAATGTAATCAAATTTGAAAATCTCTACACCTTAATAAGGCAAGCAGTATACACAATACTAAGGAAATGGCAAAATATTGAAACAATCTGGGCCAATTTCCTTAAAGAGGAAATAATTCTAAATTGTACTAATAATTTAAAAAATATTTGCAGTCCAGATGATATAGCCATTAACATGTGATTGTGATGTAGGAATGTTTTTGTGATATTTGGAAACCGAGAAAGAAAATAGTTTTGCAAAGATACATGTTTCACAGTATATGAAATGAGTGACAAAGTAGGAGTCCTACGATGGTACGTAAAGCTACTGGAGTTCTTGGAAGCAACTAATAGCAGGTAAAGGACCTCATATTTTAATTTTTTCTTGGTAGCATACAAATTAATTGAATACAAAAAATATTTTGATTAATTGGATTAAATTATCCCATGAATTATAATTCTGCATTTCCTGATTATAATTGTATGGCTCCTCAGAGTAGCTGAAGTGATGGAGAACAGAACTGACCTTTAGTTTCTGATTTAAAGTACCAGTTTTAGAGTAAGTGAAAGATCTGTGTCTGAATTATTATATTAGTAGTAAGATAAGCTATAGATTTGCTTTTCATTAGCATTAGTACGGAATATTAGTTATTCAGTACACTCTGCTATGTGTAGTAGTCATTCCTTAGTGACTAATTACAGGGATGATTCCTGTGATATTTGGAATGCTGATCTCACTGTTGATCATTGCCATGAAATGTGGATAATTTAATGTACAGTCTGTATGGTGTTGAATGCTCTGTGATGTAAATATGTCACAGCCTGATATTTCTGATCCTCTTTATGGCAGAGTCTCTGAAATATTTGTTTGTAAGTTATTGTCATTGATTATCAGTGTATATTCCTCAACTCTTTTTTTTTTTTTTAGCTCACTAATTTATATGTGTAATTTGTTTCTGGAATTGAGAGAAGACAACATTTTTTCATAAAAAGCTGTAATGACTGATGGAAATCTGAGAGACAGGGAGTAAGAATTCAGTTTTTGGATAGTTGTAATAGTCAGTGTACACATTGGAAAACCAAGTTCTCATGTTTGGAGATCCAGATCTGTGGTTTCTTTCAGAATTTAATTTTGAAAGACAAAACATCTGTCCAGACCTCATGGTGCTAGTACATTTTTTATCCTTTCTGGAGCCGATGAAAATATTTAGTGTATCGTAAAAGACTGTTGTAAACTACTTATTTTAGAAGCTGTGTATCCTAATCTTGGCAAGTGACGTCAAAATATGCTGGTAGACACCTACTGGGTGTGCTGCTCTTAGATACACGTGCTGTTATCAGCTATGCTGTTAACAGCTTTCTGTTGGCTGGCCACACTTTTGAATGAGCGGTTGAGGTGTGTTGGGTGAGATTTGTGGATATCTGCTAAAATCCCTGAGGTGGGGAGCATCTGTGGTCCTTGATGGACCTCAGTGGTAGTGAATTCAGCAGAGACTTTTCTGAGTCACATCTGCACAGATGCTGAGCTGGACAAGATGCTCCCATTAAACTGCCTGCCTCAGACCTGAGGTGTCTCCAAGATTTAGTCAGCACTGTGGTTAGACAGAGGTCACAAGGCTTGAATGTTTTGACTGAAGTCCTGCTGGTGATTTATTTCAGAGATCTAAATCCTTTCATGTGTCTGAGTCATAGGCTTGGATCTGTAATATGAAAGCTGAGAGCAGACTGCTGTGTCTTTATGGGGACAAGGTTCTGGACTGACACTCATTTTCAGATTCATGGCTTGTCAGTCTCTGGTGGGAAGGGTTAAATATCAGCTGTGTGCTAACTCCCTGCTCTGTGGAATAAAATAGGTCTGGAGTAGATCCTCCTCTCCCCTCCTCCCCACCCATGAAGATGAATTTCACCCACAGGGATTGGGAGCTTACCGAGAAACAGCAATAGTATTACTCATTTTCTAATGTGGGCTAAGACCAACATCTCTCCTGTGTTACACAAGGAAAGAAGGCTATTTCTAGTGAATCAGAGAATGAATTAAATGCCATGGGTACAAACAAAGTAAATAATCATGTAAAGGAAGGCAAACGTTATACTTTTCAGACAACGAATACAGAGAAATTAGTGAGAGACTTGTCATCCACATTGTTATTCTGCTGTTCTTTTTTTATTTTGGTGAGTTTAAACAGTGACATTTACTCACAAGTTTATACTAAATGAATAAATGGTATTCATGAGTTATTGATCTTAGTGTGGTATTGGCAATGAAAATCTAATTCTTATCAACACTAACCTTCAAGTAAGAAAAGGCACTAGCCCAGCTAGATGACTTCAGTTGAATTTGAGCAACTAATAACAGGAAAAGATGCAGTACCTAATTAAAAAAATATAAGAAAATATATACAAAAATAAACACACATCGTAAACACCTGCTATTTTGTAATTGTTACACCAAGCACCTAGCCAGAGGGCTGAAAATCAGACTACAACATGTGTCCCATTTTGTGAAAAACATATGATAGAATGAAACAGGAGAAAGAGAGAAAGCTCTTGTACACAAATCTTACAGAGTCTGTATAAAACAGGATGTTTGCAAGACTTTTAGGGCTGGTCAGAATGACGAAGGCTCATTATCCACTATCTCTTATGCCATTTGGCAAGTCTGGAGTATTCTGCCTGTGGTCACGCTTGTAAGTACAACCCAGCAGTTTCCCTTCATCTCTGTGGTGGTCTGCAAGACTCACTCTTTGTGTAGTTCATGGCCCTGAGCTAGTGGGCTTTGGGTGGAAAGAGCCAAAGTGAAAGAAAAGGTGAAAGTTTCCACATCTTGGTCTTTGCTCAGTGGAATTGCAGTCACACAGAGCTTGGATTCTATGGCTTTATCTATGTCTTGCTTTTTGAGTTGTGCCAGAAAAAACTGTGAGCAGCATTAGGATTGACTTCTCCCTGATCCACACCACTGCTGCACTGACTGCCCACAGGTAGGCCATAGGGAGCCTGTCAGCTCTAAGGTGCATGTTAAGACATCCAGCAACCAGCCAAGGCTTTGGACATACCTGGGCATGTAATGTGTTTCATAAAGTGGCCTCTGACTGTGCTTTCTGTTCATATGAATGGTTCATTTGGTCTTGAACCTTGCCTTGGGACACCTCTTACATATGCAGGGTACATATAACTTTTGTGCCTGAGGTGGAAGATACGGGCTATTGCCACAGAGCAGCAGAGGTCTGCACTTTGCACAGGTGCATTTTATAAAAATGTATAAATAAATAATCACATGTATAAAGATTTTCATTTGAGATCAGCATATTCACCATGAAGGATAATTAAAATCCTGTGCCTTTTTTTTCCTGCTCCCTAAGTAATACAGTGGAAGAAATCAGAATCTAATATAAGAAAGCCCACGTGATTTCTTTGCTTTAGATGATCTAGAGATCTTTCATGGTATGAAAATGCACTATTTTTACTTTCTTTTTGTTTTTTTTCCGTTTTTGTTATAGTATTCTTAACTGACTTTATCTTAGCCCAGGATCAGTGTTTTTAGGACATGCAGTATTACATATTTATGGAACTTAAGTACTAAAGATGTACAATGTGTTCTTTAAAATTTGGCTCCCCTTGTAGTCTTCACTTATAAACTCAGATAAATAAAAGAACACATGCCTGGCTGAAATGCACAATCCTTGCAGTTCTGACTAATTGCTTCCTCATTGCAGTCCTCCTTCAACACTCCCCACTCTGGTTTTGTTTCCAGACTGTGAAGACATTTTTGCCTTCTTTCATGTTCAGCAGGAGACTGAAGACAGTTGCTAGATAAACTTGGTTACCACTCTGGGGGCCTATAAGACCAATAGCTACCCAGCCTTCTGCATGATGCCAAGACAAGAACTTGGCCAGAATAAATCGTGTTCCCATTAATCCCAATCTTTTATGTGGAACATTTTTGATAAATCAGTAGGAGAGAAAAGTAAAGTCTTTTGCATTTTAAATAACACACTCTAACTACCCTGGCCAAGGATCTGGGGAGTAATTTGTTTAAGGCCAAATGGCAGGCTCATGCAGGTAGGCTAGCATGCTTACCAGAGGAGGAAAATGCTGAAGCAGCAGTTACAGGCATTGCCAGCAGTGGGGTGTGCCAGCACTAGCAGTATTTTTGGAGACAGATATATGGCAACTATCACACTTTTCCAAGAGATGTGAATCAGTCTTGTTAACTATCAGAGAACATGGTCAATTGCTTTCTTATATTTTTGATTTATTAACTTCTATTCTGAAGCTTAAAAATCTGAACCAGTAGCATATCCTACTCACATTTGAATATGCTTGTTCTAAAGTACTGCCTTCAAAAGGTATTGCTCTGGCCATGTCAGAAGAATTTTGCCTGGATGACAACTCCAGAAATACACAAAGCCTATCCAATTTTATCTGAAAGGTGACTTTTAAAACATTGATGTCTAGGGAATTTAGCAAGAAAAGGTTGAACTTTAGCCTATGTTTGTTTACATAAGGAGTGCTTTCCTGGAATGTAGACACTTAGATGTTATATATTAGCAGTAGAACTATAAAGACAAAGATTTGCAATTTACACATATAGCAAAGCCACCGTGACCTCCCACTCACCTGCCCCAGGGGAAACAAGCTATTATTCTGAAAAAATGTTGTTTTTCCAGTAAGGTCTTTTGTCAGTACAGCTGTGTTGGGCAGGGCTTCGTATTCTTCTTAGCTTCACACTATTTTCAAACAAATTTCTTACAGTGTAAACCTAGATGAGTATTGGATTTTTATTTGTAATATCTGCACTTGGAGGTCATTTTCCACACTGGCACCACCTGCTTGGGACTGAAGCCCCTCTGCAGAGGCAGCCCCAGGGAGGTGATGGATGCCCTGCTTGGCTCCCTCCACACCCCACAGTCAGACCACTTTCCTTACTGCCTCGACTTCAGGTTTCCCAGAGCAGAGTCTCAGACCTCTGGCTCCTTAAAATAATGTAATCATTGTGCAACAACAGAATAACACCTCAGGCTGGTGCCAAGGAGGAGGAGGAGGGACCCCCAAAAAAGGGACTTTTATACTCTGTCAGTCTGCATGGGGACATCTGGGGTCTCCCTGCTGAGTCCTTGGCTCCTGCAGCATTCCTCACCTGGCTGAGCCAGAGGTCCCTGTGCATTTGTTACACAAAAGGTTGGCAGTTCATGGACACTTGCCTCAGGCTTTGCCACCCAGACTTCAATCTGCATAGTGAGCTACCTGCACTAAATATATTCAACATATGAGACATTCTTCCTCCTAGTTTTGTAGCAAATACTCATTGCTGAGTATGACTTTTTGACTTAAATTGCCTGCTGAAATGCTTTATCTAAATTGATTTCTCTCCTCTCTTCATCTAGTCAATTACAAATTTTCTGGAAAACTCCTGCCATAGATAATATAATATTGTGAAGAGAAACTGCCTAAAATATTTTATTTATATAATATGACTCATCATTTTCTTGCTATTGCACTGGTTGCTATACAATTGCTCATTAGAATGAATTCTTGGCTGTTTCTAATAGTCTGTCTCATTGCTTACTAGCCATGGCACTTATATGAACTTTGTCTGTGTGTCGAGGTTGGCACCATGGCATGGAAATCCAGGGTGGGAAATGGAATAAAACCCTTTGGCAAATCTCTGAAGAATGATAAGAGTGAGAAGTTTTTGCCGAGCACATCATACACAAGGATCTTTTTGAGGTTGTGAACCAGCCCATTTTTTTTTATCTAAAGCTGAAGTTGCCCATGCAGCGTTTTAGGGACTCCTCAACAAAACTTTGGTAAACATTAAGTTTCCTTGACAAATTCTGGAAGCAGTTTGTGAGTCTAGGAATTGTTCCAAGTGCACAGTGTGGCCTTTTAAAGGTGAGGAGGAGGACAATGGTAGATGAAGAGCTCTGCACTAATTTGTTCAGCAGTATAAAGGTACTGAGGACTGAGTTTGTCTAGGCAAGGCAGGAGCACAAGACCTTTCATTGCCTTGATTCTGATTGCTACCAGTGTTTCATCTTTCCTGAAGAAGGTATTTGTGTTCACTAACAGCATGGCCTAGCATGGCTGTGCTGGTCGACTAGGCCCTAGTCAAAATTGAACTTTGACCTCCCAGTTTTGTTCAGTGAATGACATCCTGGATACAGATGATGGTAGCACATGCCAGGCAACTTGCTGAGCAGCTGTGTGGAGCATGTTTTGGATGGAGGTAGCCAAATCAGCTCTCTGCTCCTGGCTCTCCTGGCTTGAATTACGAGCGCTGCAATGTTGAGCTGGTCTGCAAGGCACAAAATCTTGTTTTGCCTAATCTGCTAAAAACAATGTGAACAGGCTTTGGTCAGGAGAGAGGCTGGGACTGGAGGGTAGCTTGGACTTGAGGAAGTTTATCTACACTTTCACTTGCTGTGCTTCCTGGTTTGTAACATTTTGGTAAAGACAGGTATTAAAAAAAAAAATTATGTAGAAAAGGGAGTCTAAACATGATTGGAGAATATTTGTGTAGAAAACGTTAACTTCATTTAAAAAAAAAAAAACAGTTTTGGCAGGTTCTCTTGACATCACCCAGTCCAATCTCATACCCAAGCTGGATCAAGTCACTCAGGGCCTGGTCTGGCTGAGGACAAGACATCTCCTCCAAGGATTGAATATCTTCTTAGGGCACCTGTGCTGGTGTTTAACCTCTTCCACAGAGAACATTTTCTCCAGAAATCTAGTCAGAATTGCTTTTGCTGCAAGCTGAGACAGTTGTCTCTTTTCTCCTCACTGTGCATCAGAGAACAATCTGTATTCATATTTCCTGTAATCCTTTCTATTTTAGTGATTAATATTCTCTGTACATGGTTACTCTAGCTTAGTCTAGTTGTTCCCAGGGTGCAGGTTAGGAGTTAGGCATATCCAATAGCACAATTGCCCACGGTGGTTGTGGTTTTTCTACAGCTTTTGCAATTCAATGGATGACAAAATCAGAGCACAGTAGAATTCAGCTTAGCTTGTGATGTCCCTAGCTCATACAGGTTGATCTTAATTCAGCCTGTGACTCTGATGACACATATTGAATAATTTTATAAGGCAAATACAGTTCCATTGCTCTGGTAGTGATGTCATCTTTTTGAAGTGACTGAATTATAATTTTAAGCTAATGCTGCACTGTAGAAAATGATTATGGGACTTTTTGCTACTTCCAGCTCCATTCTCCACACTGGTAGAGCTCAGTAAGATCTCCATATCTGGGCAGGAATGGGGCAGACCTAGGAGCTGTCTGCTTTGTTCAGCATTTTCTTTGCAAAACTTACAGGAAGCCAAGGCAGTCTACCTGCAAGGCTTCTTATTACATATTGTCTTGTGTGATTTCCCTATGGAAAATATATGGCTGGAAGGATGTCTTGTGTTGAACCACTAGAATGTGAAGAATTTGGGAATCTGTTTTTCTTACATAGCTCTGTACTCACTCTTCAAAAGAAAAGTGCCAGAAAGGAAAGGCTCTTTGTCATATCCTGAGTTTATTATCTCCTTTATTCACTATTTACTGCGAGAGGTTGTGACAGCCTTATGCTGTTCTAAAGGTTATTTTAGTCTGGCAGAAAGATGGAAGAAGAGGGAAAAACAGGCAAGAGAGGAAGGGAGTGAGTGGTCATACCAAGGGGAATTTACTGCTAGATTCTAGTAGAAAGAAGCAAAGAGAGCAAAGCAAAGGATGACATAGTCATCCCATGAATGGCATGGATTTTGCTAGCAGTGTAATTATCCCAAGGAAACCTCCATCAGTGAGAGCTAAATAGTGATGCTGTGAAGAAATTTTGATGTACATTACTCACTTTGCTCTTTTGCATGTGGCAGTTACTAATGGTATTCCTGTCAGATTTCAGTGAACTCCAGTACCTGCTGCTTTTATTTGGGTTACAAGACTGTATATCAACACTGCACTGTTTTCAAATATTCTATGAGTTTTCAGTAATTTTCCATGAGAAAGGAACTGGTGTAGAATATGATTGTCAAAATGAAAACTTCCATGTAAATAGAGTCTGTTTTGTAATTTTTTTTTTTTAATTTGTAAAATCATGAGATGCATCTCAGAAAAGATGACATTTTCATTCTTGATAATATAATATTGTACATGGACGTCAAAAGGGATTGAAGGGAAAACCACTGAAATAATTAATCTCCCAATTTAAATTAATTTTATGATTCTGAAATGGAATTTAACATTTTGACTTAGTTTACACTCTGAATTCTTCTGCAAATCCTTAATTCTTCATCCTAGGAAACTAAAAATGTCTGACAAGAGCATGACTGACATTTACAAACAATAAATAATATGGCTTCAAAATCCAGTCTCCAAGGAAAGTACATACTTGAATTAGTAGCATATTAGAATTCTTTCCCAGCGGTTCTGTGCTTTGGCAAGATATTTTCTTGGATGCTGGAAACCAGCAATTACAGATGGACTGAAACAGTCAAAGAGGGAACATCTGAAGTGATTTTTTACACATTGCTGTAAGTCACTCTTCTGTTTTAAATTAGTAAGATCTAAAACATCATGGTAACAGATGTTGCTATCTGAGGGTAAACATTTTGGAATGGAAATGTCTCAGTGTGTCTTCTGCTCTGCATACACAATATTAACAACATATAAACACATCTTGTCATTCTAAGAGAAGTTTTCACCTACTTTGAATAGTTGGCTTAGTTAAACAAAAGTTAGTAATCTTAAAAGGGTTACTAATCTTCTTGTGCCTGACTGGAGTAAATACTAAGGGCTTATGAATAGGTATGATAATAAAAAGAATAATTCCTAATATTTTTTGTTTTGCTATCCATATTCACTTTAAGAGAGGAACATGACTTATCCTTTAGACAAAATCTTCACATTTTTGCATGAAAACCTAGGTTTCACAAAATGTGGATCATGATAACAGGATCAGGGGAAGTGGATGCTGGAAGATATATACATTAAAATTAGTAGTTTTGATGTTTCTTGCAGATGGGAGAACTTTCAAAGATTCAAAGGGAATTGATTATTAGATTATTGGAGAAGATGACTTCTATTTCAACAACACAAAATATATTGCTTTTATAAATGAGTTGTCTTCCTTAATTTATCCTGAGCATTGAAAATAATCCCTTTATTCCACTGCCAAATCTAATGTATTTTGTGTGTAGGACCACATAAAAATATTTTGAATTTCCAAGAAAAACTTGTACTCCCCTCAGGTAAGGTGAGTTTAGTGCCTGGTAGTGGCATTTAATAGTGATTAAAAATGGTAAGCGATTAAACTTATCACAAGATGAAGATTCTCATTTGCCAATTAGAAATTAACCAGAAGTGTTAATCAGACCCATGATCTTAATTTTCTCTGTTCTGGAAATTTAGAATAGACTCCTTCCTCCCTCCCTTCCTCTCTCCCTCCCTTCCTCCCTCCCTCCCTCCCTAATGATAGTTTGTTGTTTTCAGCCCAGGTGTTTAGCTAGTGTGTGGAATCCTGAGGACTACTGGGAACAAGTGAGTAAGTTACACACTTTTTAAAAAATTAGAACAAGCTGTTCATGTTTTATGTCTGGATAAATGAAAAAACAGGAGGAAATTGTAAAATTTCTTCTGTGAAGTAGCATTCATTCTTAGAGGTTTTTCTGAATACCTGTTTGTACTTTTTTTGTCATCTTGTCCACATTTTCATCTCTTCTAATACTAGAAGCACTGCACTGGAGACTGAGTCCCTCCATCTTTTCTTTTTTCCTGTCCTCTCCAGCTGTACATAAGTGTCTTTGAATCATCCCAGTAGGAATCTGACTATATCATGCATCTCATTGCCCTCTCCTCCATTCCTGTGATGATCCCTTCAGAGACATGCCCACATTTTTCATCCTGGCAGGCAGCCCACTCTCCCATTCTGTGAATGGCCCATAAATTCTTCTAAAGGAAGAATAAATCCACTTATTTTGCTGTTCATATGGAATTCCTACACTGCATTTTTCTCCTGTCTGCCTATCATTCTGTGATTTGGCCCGATTTTACGTTTATTTCTGTCTATCATCCTTATGCCACATTCTATTTTTGTTCTTCTTCTCCTCCATCCCTTTTTGGGAAGAGCTGCTGAATAGTTGCTATTTTTTTGTTTTCCCTTAGTGCAGCCAAACCCTTCCTTGGGAATATCTTTGCTCTTCCTTCCTTTCTTCTGTCCTCACATTCTTCCACAGGCAAGCCATCTAAAACAGGGTATTCTGCTACTTTTCTCTGTGAGGTACTTCTCTTGGGCTACCTACCAATTTTCAGCTCCATCATGATGATGAATCTCTATCAAACTCTGTTATTCTCTACAGTGGCATCAAAGTCTGAGGTCTCATCATTTGTTGCCTTCATTAGGCCAAACCTTGCACTACAATGGTTTATGCCAGCTAGCCCTCTGCAGAGACATTCCTCTGCCTCTGCACCTTCTCATTGACCTCATGCCAAGCCTTCAGTCAATTCCAGCTGCCTCTCTCTGTGTTTTATCACTGACAACATTTTCCATTCCACTAACCTTAAAAGAGAAAGAACAGTATCTCTCAACATGTCTGTTATGGTCTTTGCTTTATTACAGTGGTGGGTTGACGCTGTGACTGGATGCCAGGCACCCATCAAAGCCACTCTGTCACTCCCCTCCACAGCTGGACAAGGAGGAGAAAATATAATGAAAGGCTTATGTGTTGAGACAAAAACAGGGAGAGATCACTCAATGATTACCATCAGAGGCAAAACAGACCCAACTTGGGGAAATTAGTTGAATTTATTAACAAAAAAAAAATCAGAGCAGGATAATAAGAAGTAAAAAAAAAAAAAAAACATTAAAACAGATTCCCCTCACTCCTGCCTCTTTTCCGGGCTCTTCCTCCACGCCCAGAGACCCATGGAGACAGGGAATGGGGGTTATGATCAGTTCATCACACTAGGTTCCTGGTACTGCTCATGGTGAGGAGTTCACCCCCTGTTCCAGTGAGAGTTCCCTCTCAAAGGAGACAGTTCTCCATGATCTTCTCTAGCATGTGTCCTTCCTATGGGCTATGATTCCAGCACAGGGTGTAGCGCTTCAGGAACAGCCTGCTCCAGCTTGTGTTCCCCACAGAGTCACAAGTCCTTCCAGGAGACCTGTTCCAGTGTGGGCCCCTATCTCCACAGGGCCTCAGGTCCTGCCAGGAACCTGTCCCAGTGTGGGCTTCCCATGGCATCATAGCTTTTCTTGGGCATCCCCCTGCTCCAGCTGGGGTCCTCTACAGGCTGCAGGGGGATCTCTGCATCCCTATGGATCTCCATGGGCTGCAGGGGAATCTCAGCTCTGGCACCTGGAGCACCTCCTGCCCCTCCTTCTCCACTGACCCAGGTGTCTGCAGACCTGTTCCTCTCACATGTTCTCACCCCTCTCTACTTTGAGCACAATTACATCTGCTCAATAACTCCTCTTCCTTCTTACATCTGTTATCACAGAGGTGTTACCACCATTGCTGGGCTTGGCCTTGGCCAGTGGTGGATCATCCTGGAGCCAGCTGGCACTGCCTGTGTTGGCCATGGGGGGACCTTTTGGCAGCTTCTCACAGAAACCACCCAGTAACCTACCACTACCAAAACCTGGCCACAGAAACCCAATATAGCTAGTCACTTCTCATAAAGTGAAGGATGAATGTCATAATTATGAAACTTATGCTTCTTTTCTCCTGCATAATGAAAGTGGCTGAATTCCTGCTTTAAATGTGAAATTTGTTGGAGTTAACTGTGGAAACTCAAGCTGTATAATTTGTTGGCAATCTTTCCAAATTAAAAGCAAGTGTATGGGATTATATGCAAAAGTCAGTTACTAGCATCTGCTTCAATGCTGTATTGTAGGGGAACAAAAGTAGGATGGATTCAGAAAGATCCACAGCTAGGTAGTACTGATTAATGAAACTCCACTGCTAGGGAAATGTTCCTCTACTCAGGACATTGCTGTTAGAATTAGAAAAACTTCTTGCGAAACAGCAGGTTTTGTCATCATCAATATCTAAATGTTGTCAAACACAAACACCTGTAACCATTAAAGCGTCAAGAGACTTAGAAGAGAATGAACAGGACAGTTGACAGTTTTCAGGAAGTTCCTATTTCTGCCCTTTAACTATCAAAGAAGTTCAGATTTTTGGGGAGGCTCATCCGTACTCAGATGCCGACAGCCAGTCATAGCTCTCTGTAACAGGACACTACTTCATCCTCATTGAATCTGGATGAAAGAGGTTGTGTACGAGGCCAGACAGAAATTGGTGATCCAGAAATAACGTTTTCACCACAAGTTTATATATTTATGTCTGATTTGATGAAAGCCAAAGACCCAGATTTTCAGTCACTGTGATTTGAAAGCAACTTCAAAATTATAATTCCAGGTGTCAGTTTTCATAATGCTCTTTCTTAATTTTAAACCAGATAATCCAAAATGACCACTCTTAGAAGGCAGGTAAAGCAGCTATTTTTTCCTGTTAAGTGTTAGAACTCATCCGCATGATTTGTTTCAATTGTTTCAATTGTTCTACAACTGCTTAATAATAGCAGCATTGGAGCAGGCTTCCCAGGGCAGCCTGACTGAGCTCAATAAGCCTTTGGACAACACTTTCAGGCAACATGTTGTGACTCTTGGGGGTGTCCTGCACAAGACCAGGAGTTGGACTTGATGATCCTGATGGGTGCCTTCAAACTCAGCTTTCTCTATGATTCCATAATTCTATAAACTGTTAAACTGCATTCCAACTACTAAGCAACAGAAATTTTTGCACTCCTTTTTTTGAAAATCATGCAGTTTATGGCTTCAAACTGCTCTCTTTTCACTTCTATTGCAGAGAGACATGTGTCTCTCTTTGTAGGAAGTGAAGAATTTGCAATTTTATGACTGAATGTGAAAATTGTTATCACTCTCTGTTTTGCCTGTTTTCTTCTTGTCTTGCTGAGAAGCCTGCTCCTGCTGCTGCAGGGAGCTCTCTTGTGTCAACCTTGTGTTTGACCTTACAGCACAGGTTACCCATGCCGACTAGGAATTCTTCTGTGGATGGTAGTTCAAGCTGTAAATTAATTTTGCTTTTTAAATCATCACTGAAGCATCTCACTGCTTCAGAGTTGATTCCTGCACTGACGAAAGAGGGGGTGTACATTTGCTAGTGAGTATGCAGAATGATAAAGTCTCTGAGCCACTCGCGCTGCTCATGGGAAGGAGAAGCAGTGTTGGAGGATGAGGTATTGACCTTGGTGACTGGCCATAATTTTCAGATCACATTTCTAGCAAATAAGGTTCGTTCTTCTTCCTTCTCTCTTCTAGCATTTCCATCCCCTTTGTCCAGGGAAGAAATTCTGACGTTTCCTGGATTGCTACGCAAAAACTTTCAAATTTATTTTCTTCTCTTCTGTGAGCTTTTTCCCTTGGAATACAATTTTGAGGGGAATTTACAGGAGAGAGGGCTGCTGTGCAGCAAGGTGCTAATTGTCATGGGCACTGATGGCTGGGCTAGGTCTTTCAGTGAGGTTTCTCGTTTGTTCATCCACAGAGTGATACAGAAATTCTCTTGGATTCATGGATGGTATAGATGGAAAAGTCATATTTGGTCATCTGGTTCATCCATCTCAGAGCACAGGGTTATTAAGCAAGACATATGCTTCTAATATTTTGTCCAACCTATTTTTATAGGCTGGGTCACGAATCATGGGGCTTACATCATCCCCAAAGGACCAGTATTCTATGTCTAATCAAATTTCAATGCTGGGAATTTTTTTTTCTGCTATAGGTTTTCAATTTGTTAATTTTATTTTGTCAAAGCTGCTTATCTCTTCTAAACAGTTCCTTTCATTTTTTGTGTTTGAGTTCTTCATCTGTATCTTTGCTCCTATCAGATCATAGTATTTTAAACAGGGCAAGTTGTTGAAGCTTATCTTTGCCTGACAAATTGCTTTATAAAACCCTCTGTACATTAATGTATCATTTAACCTTCAGACTTAAACATTTTGGAAAGTTCAGCTGTATCTGAAGACTGTATGAGGCAAAAATACCCATGCTCCCTTCCGTGTTAATATAAGCAATATAGTCATTCAGTTGAAGCTCTGCACACCCATGTTTTGAAGCAGGGCTGGGAGATTTGGCAGGAAGACTGGCTGCTTACAACCAAAATGCATCTCTTGACATGACTGAAAAATGTATTTTAGACAAATGATGAGTCCAAAAAAAGAAGTCATCTCTCAAGAGTGCGGTGGGAACTTGTCAGGGCCTGGCTGTTGGCATTTGAGTGTGGACGACTCTCTCCAGCCGTGGCTGCTATGGGATGAGGGGATGGTGACTGTGCCAGCTCTTTGCTCTGGTGCTGCCTGCCCCCAGCAGGCAGAGCCCCACCTTGCTTGAGGACATGGGGCACCCTTCTTGGTGCTGGCACAAAGCTGACACCAGGGAAGCAGGAGAAGAAAGGAAGCATAAAAATAGACCGGAAGAGAAAGAAATCTGGGAAGAAGAGGTGAGAGCAGTTAAGGAAAACAATACACACTAAGCATAGGAAGGAGTACAAGACTCCCAGTCATATGGTCCACTGCAGAACTGGGTGTATGATAGCAGGTAGAAAGACATGTATTTCTGTATCCTGTGGATATAAGCACCTGTATTTTCAGTCCTAGTTTTATAGACTTAGTTTTTATTTCCAGGCTCTTTGCTTGCCTGACTGGACCCTTAAGTAGCTCAATTCCCATTTCTTACCTCCTGTCCCATGTTCTCCTGAACACCTCTCTACCCAAAGGCAGCTCCCTGTTTTTCCCATATCCTAGATCCCCATCTTCACAGCCCTGTGCTCCACTTCCTTTCCACAGCAACCAATAGCATATGTAAACAAATTTAGGGCTGTATTCCTATATTAGGTACTATGAAGTGCAGTGAAATATGCAGGATGACTGATTTGTACATAGTGATAGGAATCATGTCTACTGTAATTTCATTAACTGTGAACACAGCATGAAAAATCTCTCAATAAAAAATACCATCTAACCCTTCTAATTTCAATGACCATTTCAGTATTATATTTAATAGTAGTTCTGGGCTTTGATAAAAATCAAGATTTAATCAAACTACATAAACATTCTCTTGACCTAGGTGAGATGAAGGAAAAATAAACATTGCTTTATGCTTTAAGACGTAAAGCTAGTTTTGTCTCCAGGGATTCTCCTTTAGTAAGAGGCTAAATGGCTGACAGATATTAAGGGCAAAGTTGTGAATTATAATATTGGACTAACTTTCACTGCACTGAACATTGTTAGGCCAGTCATAATGCAATATGAATTTGCATTTATTATTCTTCTTGCTGTCACTATCAAAGCTGGATTTTGAGATAATGGCTTAAGAACTGACATCACTGTAAAGTCATCTACTGTGTCAGAAAGAAACATTTTATTACTGAACTAGGGATGTTTTTGCTACTGCAAGTAGAGATGGCATGTAGGGAAGTGTACGTGGTTCTTTTGGAACTCTTAATGGTTTATCATCTAATTCCTAAAGTATGAAATTATTCTACTGTTTGATTTCTTTCCAATATGTGTATTCTTTGATTCCTTTGCATGCAGTCATTTCAAGGAACAAATGTTGCTAACATCACCACAGAAAGTAAAGATAAACCAGTTGCTACTGGTTACCCAGTTCCAAATCCAGACTATTATATCTTCTTTAATATGATTTACTTTGTTTTCTGAATATGAACTGGATTTGTTGTCTTGTTAATGAATGAATAGAAGACTTTGCATAAAATATTATATTTAACCAGATGTATTTCAGAATTTAATGGGCCAGGATTTATTATGACCTATCACTTACTAACCTATTTGTGATTGTGTCAAATACAAAAAGAAGCTCTACATAGTGATCTGGTGTTAAGGAGAAACCTGAATCCTTTAAAATATTGGAGAGCATTCTGTTCAAGCTCTACTCATAGTAAAATAATATTAAGAAAATTGTTATTCACAAAGCTATAGGTTTCTTTTCAGAATTTATTTGAAAAGAATATATTTTTATATTGAACTTTCAAAACCACATTTGCCAAAAAAAATGGTTATACTGTCAGATGTCATTGTGAATTTCTTTAGCTATTGTGGTAGATTTATGTAGCTAACATTAAATTCGTGTTGAAAATTTTAATAAAGTATAAAATGGCACTAATTAATTTTTAAATCTTATGAGAACCAAATAAACTTGTTCTTGCTGAAATTACAAACAGATAAACTCCTTTCACCTCTGTTTACCCACAAAGGAAGTATTGCAGTTAATTATCTCTATCACATGCACACCAACACACATTGTCCACATTCATTTACTGAAGCAATTCAATTGTATGTATAAATAAAAAAGAGACTTCTACTTGTAGCCAGAATTTAGAGTGGCAGTTCTTTCTTCCTTATGCAGCCCAGCAATCTCTGCAGCATGGGAATGCCAGCCCTCCTTGTTTTGGGTCCTAAGGGTGCTGAAAGCTGTGTGCTGAGGAATGAAGTAGACACACGAGTGAATTACTCATTACCAAGTGCACAAAGATTCCCTTGAAAGACTGCAGCATCTTGAAGTAAACTGTACTTCACCTTACTTAGAGTAATGACATAAAAGCCACTATCTAATGCTAATTACACAGGCTGAGTCACTGCAACTGCACAATCCTACCCACTTGTTTTCCCTCCCTGTTCTTCCTGCTTGTGACTTATTTGAAGTATATAACAAGTACCTCTGGACAATAATGTCTGCTCTGATTATTTCATTAACTAATGCAATATGGTTCAGTCTTCATTTGGGAGGCCGGTAAGCACTGGGATGCTACTGGTACAGTAAAAAGAGAACATTAATTACAGAGGAGGGACTTTCCATGTAAGAAATCTGTCAAAAGAATGTGCCACTGCCAACATGACTGCATTAGACTTCAGAATGTGCGATCTGGGATAGGACCTGGTATTAACAGCTGCATTGGAAAGTATGATTTGGCTAATGGACTGGTCAGAGATTAATAGACACCTGCAAAGTTCTCTAGTGATTTGTGTAAGCCTTTATAGCTTGTATTTTCTTGCTTCTAAAATGTTAGGACTGTCTGGAATGAGCTTGTTTTATCACTACATCTTTCTTTTTGAACAGGAGGGAGAAACCAGCAGGAAAACACTTGTTTAATTTAAGGGTTAAACAGGAATTCGACATCATGCCTTTTCAGCTCTGGTGGTCTCTCATTCCATTGGAAAGACAGCACAGCCTTGGGCTGACTGCAGTGCACATGGTTAGGTCTCCAAATCTGGATTTCTGTAGTTCAGTTTAGGAGAGGATGACCTGGTTAGATATCACCTGTCAGAGGTGATAAGCAGGTCAGTCTAGAAGCCAAGACTGGAGAAAAGAACACAGAAGACTCTGGAAGGCCATAAAAGACATTCACACAAGAGGGCAAGAGCAGCCAGGAAAGGAACTGGTCAGACTTAAGAAGCTTGAGAGCTGCTGTTGACCCTTGGGTTTGGGACCAGAAAAGCTGCTTGATGGATATTCTTGGTGGGAAGAACAGATGGAAGAGTAAGGTGTTCATCCACAACTTTCAACAGTCCTTTGAAGGTGATTCTCCAATCTGAAAATCTTGCAAATGTTAAGATGACTGTAGCGCAGCAAGAGAAAATTGTAGGTACTCAAATTCAAAACTGCACTCCTTGTTGGTCTCTTTCTTGTTGTTCTCCCCCCTGTAAGAGTCTGTCTTTTTACAGATACACAGGAGCCCCAGATTGTCACGGCAAAGGAACTTGATGCCCAGCACATACCTACTCATGCATACCAGTGGTTTAGATTTTTGAATGAACCTGTGTGCCTAAACCACCTGAGATCCTGGTCCCAGAGATACTTGAGAACACATTTCTGTACAGATCACTGCCCAAAGATCTTTACCACAGATGGCAACATACATGAGAGTTGCCCTGTTTCTAACCAGAGCTGGCCAGAAATTCAGTCCTGACAGAGACAGATATGAACATTTCTTGATTGAGATGATGCATTCACTGATGAGAAATTGATCACTGAGGTCTGGAAATGCCTATGCGTGGAAAGACTGCATAAGAACATTAATTTTGATCCTGATATTTCTAACAGCAAAAGAAGAATGGACTGGAAAGACATTCAGTGAGTACTGTACCTCTGGACCCAGGAGGAGCTGCATCCTAGCAGACTCTTAGGCTGTCCTGTTAAAAATACTGTATTATTTGCACAATGCTAGTCAACTTTTGGTGATCTCAAAAAATGTGGCGTTTAACAGATTAGTTAATTTGTAAACAAGGTATGGATAAACCAAACCACCTAGTCACTGACTAATAAGCAAAGAAGTAGTATTTTTTTAGTTTTTGTTACCTCAGGTTTCCTGCCATGTTCTCCAGCTGCTACTTCAAAAATTTTCTTGTGTTATTATCAAATTCATATTTTAAAAAGTCATCATGCAGAAGCTGGCTGATTAAAAGCAAGTTACTCATCCAACTCATTACAGCTTTCATGAGTATCTATCTCATAGCAGCCGGAAGAGTTATTTTGCTATAGTGGCATTTTCATTAAATCTTCAATTTTAATTTCTGTTTATCAAGCCTCGTTTCTCCAAGGATCAGATGTCTTACAAATGTATCCAATATTCTTTTGATTTTGCCAACCAATTTCTTTGAGGGAGGAGATGTAGTATGAAAACTCTACTAATGACCATCAACTTGTCCCTTTAAAATTCATAATTTCTGAGTTTTCACTGCATAGATTTGCACTCTTACTGATCAAAAAACCTTCCCTTTTGTACTTGATTTGCCAGAGCAATTAATTCTCTCTAACATATTCCTATTTGACTTGTTTTTTGCTATTTGACTTTCTTTCTTTTCTACCTATCTATGATTATGAAAACTTGTCATGGTCCTGAAAGAGAGAATATTGCAATGTTGTTTTGAAAGTAGATGTTCAAAGCTTCCATGTTTTTTCTTTGTGATGAAATAGTGCCCACAGATCTCTGTGCCATCCCTGACATGTGAATTGTGGAAGACTCAATCCATTTTGGGGACCTCAGAAGACTTTTGAAACCACAGTTACAATTGACACTCCTCTGTAAGTATTCACTATCAATGGAGTGGGTGAACAGAAAATTTTCTTTCGACAGCTCCAGAATAAGTTCTTAGTATCAGTAAAGGAAGTTATTTTTAGAAAATTAAACCCATATTGTCAGCCTTGTGTTTTGAGAAAAATACAATAATCTTTCCAGAGAAAGATGGCACAATGCTGTCAAAATGTTATTAAACTTTGACATATGTAGTGTGTTCTTGATCAGTGTTATCAAGATTGGAGACGGTCTAAGTAATCACAAAAAAAATACCATTTAGTTTATTCTTTATATCTTTGATCAACACAAAAAAGGCTTATCTGCAAACAAATCTAGTCTTATTTTAGCATAGCACTGGGATGGACTGTTAGAAGTGAGTGGGGGTTACATCTTCAGTAACATTGTTCACCTTCCTTTTTAACTTTTCCAAATAAGAATTTTTTCCATAAACCTAAATAAATTTGAGAATCTGTGATGGACTATTTTCAGCTGCAAAATATCACTGTGTACCTGTGATACAATCAGATAACTGCAATCCAGATGTAAAATAATTATCTCCAAGAAGCAGGCCTAGACAGAACAAACATCCTGATAGCAACAAAGGAATTATTTTCACTCCCAAATACTTTCCTTTACAGATTACTAGGAAAAGCAGTCGTCATCTACTATTCATTTGGAAACTAGAAATCCATTTTCATGAAGAGGATCTATCTTTTCTCTTAAAACACCACTGGATACAGGTTCTCCAATTTTGAGTTCTGTAAACAAGCTAAGAAGAAGGCAAGAAGAGCAGTCTGCCACTACTGCAGAGTTGCTTACATTTTAGGTCCCCAGCATCCAGAGTACAAACAAGATGAAGACAGAGAAGCAGCTCTTCTAGATAATTTTGCAATTTCCATTAAAAAAAAAAAGCAAAACAAAAAAACCAAACCAAACCAAACCAAAACAAAACAAAACAAACAAACAAACAAAAAAACCCAAAAAACCAAAACCAAAACCAAAAACAACCCAAAAAACAAACAAACAAACAAACAAAACCAAAAAAACAAAAAAAACCAAAAAAACCCCCCACAAAACCAAAAAAAACCTGTTCATTCTTTGTCTTCTGGGTCTCCCTTACAATGGCAAACCTTTTCATCAATCCTTTTCCAGTTAGAATAGCACGGGTCTTTGCACTCAAGGTGGGGGAAACCACAAACAACCATGCAAAACTGTGCTACTTTCTTTCAGCTGTGAAAACTGAATCCTTGGCCAGTCAGTCTTCTCTGTCACAGAGATCATGGTCACTACATATGTGCCAGGAGATTTTCTGTATTACTGAGAGGATTACAAAGGAATATGTGGCTCTAGCAGGGGTAAAACACTCTTTCCTTTCAACTTGGTCCAGACAAAGGCATTGGTGTCAGAAGGAGCTTTTGAACATGTGGCACCAATAATTTCTCACATTGTCAGTCATTTGTACCCTCTGGTTACTTAACGAAAAGAATACAGGATGAAAACAGAGCCCAACTTCTATTCACTCAGTGGCAAACTTGTTATCACAAGATGTATTTGTCATCTCTAGGGCACTCACTCTGGGCTGTGAGCCCAGACCACAGTGAATTGCAGGGATATTCCACTTAACATAATGCAACAAATGCAAAACTGGTGGGAGAAACATGCCAGTTAGCCATAATTTCCAGTAAAAAAAAAAGTTATGGACTTTGATAGAGATCCATCAAGTATGAAATGGATAAAATCAGCCAGTTTTCTTTGCAGCAAAAATCACTATGATTATTTTACACTGACTGGTTATTTTGTTTTCTGTTGGTTATTTTCTACTCACTTCCTTTTGAAAGTAACAGTTGTATATAGTAGTGTTTCCAGATGTTCCATGCGATTAGTAATCAGAAACAGATCTTGATAGAGATGTTTTAAAACTGTGACATGTTTAATCAATAAAACAGCGGTAGGCTTAAAAGAGACAAAGGCAGAACTTCCATAGCAGCTGAACACATACTAGATTATCTATTTCTGAAGTAAAAATTACTCAGGTTTTCTCATACAAATCAATGTTAAAGTATTTATTTATCTTTTCCTCAAAATAACTTTTCAGTTTCATAACCATTATACAGACAAGGACAGACAATATGCTAAGCATGGAGTTAAATAGTGAAGGTGGTCTTCAATCAGTCCAAGAAAAATAGGAGAGAGACTGAGATGGAAACTCTTATGGTCATTAGCATTTTAATACTTTAGAGATATCACTGTCAATCTGTTATTACATAGTGCAAAATAATAAATACATTGTTAGTCATTAAAATGAATAAAACCCATTCAGATGAGGTATGCCACAGAATGCAACTACTTCAGTTACACTTGGTTAGATTAAAATTTTTTAGAATTTCCTCATCTCTTCTGCAAAAAACTTTTAAGACTTCTTTCTGTTGTTTTCCCTTTTCTCGTTGTTGCTGTTGGACTTTTTGTGTGTATGCACATGAAGTCAACGTGTGTCAGTATAAAATGTAATAATTGCTGCCCATAAAGGAGACAAGGAATCCTATATTCAAAGCTGGGGTTGCTTTTCTTCACTGAAACAAACTTACCAATCATCAGACTAATTTAATCATATCTCAGCTCACTCTTTCTTGTTATTGTATTCAAACCTGCAACTCATGAAAAATTTTTAGACAATGAGGTTCCAGTGTAAATAAAAAGTGAATGCTTTTCTCTATTTTGATGTTTCCAAGTGGATCCCCAAATGCAGACAACCTGTTGCTCAGAAGAAAATGGTATCTCATGTCCCAGAGCAACAAAATAAACAAAATTATTCTGTCTGAAGATTGTGTCCTAAACCTCTCACATTCACAACTTCCTCATAATCTTTTACAGTGGCACTGGGACCATTTGTCTGAAATGCATTTTGCCTGTGACTTAGAGCTGGTTCTGGATTTATATCTAGCAGATCAATCCATAGAGTGCCATGCCCATGGATATGCTGTGCTTACATAGGAATTGCTGTTTCAGAGCTTGCTACAGGCACATGCAAGAAAAGGGATAAATTGTGTGGGGAAGCTGAAACCTCAGAGCGTTGCTGCACTGTCTGAAGTGCAGCAGTGATGCTGAAGCCCCTGTGATAACCCCCAGCCCCTCCTCTGCGAGACAAAGCAATCAGACAGTGCTTGGCTCTCCCGCTCCCAGTCTGTGTCCTGGACACAGCCCTGCTCTGCCGCACAGTGTCGGCAAAATTTGGTTTTATCTTCCCTATTGAGAGGTTTTATGATGGTTTTGTTTTAATATAAGTCATAATTTGTGTAGAAGAGCACAGGAGATTAAGGAGGATCTATCTGCTCTCTCTTGACTAGACTGAGGTAGAAAGAAATACTAAATATCTTTATCTGTCTTT
Organism: Vidua macroura; assembly: GCF_024509145.1. Taxonomy (NCBI): domain Eukaryota; kingdom Metazoa; phylum Chordata; class Aves; order Passeriformes; family Viduidae; genus Vidua; species Vidua macroura. Next base: position 71,393,314 of record NC_071611.1, on the reverse strand, counting down.
AGGTGGCATCACTTCCACCTGCAGAAAACCTCAGGGCTCTGAGTTACAGAAAAAGAGCAGCAAGAAGTATATTTAGTTATTAAGTAATGGCTCTCAAATTACTTTGGAAGTAAAAAAAAAAAAGAGAGAGAATGAAAAATAAAATGCAAGGAGATAGAATAATTGTTAAAAAGCCCTTTGTTTGGAATGGTAGTATCCCAGAAAGAAAGTGTTTTTTCTTGCTATCTCTTATGATTTTAACATTAGTTTTGCATCATATTTTTCTTATAGAGCAAATTGCTGAGGTCAGTGCAACATTTCTTTTCATAAGGCATTTTTAAGGAAGTAAGGGTAGAAGGTGAATGGATGAAGGGTGTACATGAGGTTTAGGAATTGTCCGCTAATACCTTTACAACCAGAAAAACAATAATTCTGAAGAATAGGATTTTGTGTTCTCAGGGAATCCAGCTCTTCAGATTACAAGTCAAAACTGAGATAAAGCATTTTTTTATTGTTTCAAGATGAGGCATTGCTATCTGTGTTTAGGGAACCACTTAGACAGTGCCAACTAGAGGGAGTAATGGAAAACACATTTTCTTTGAGTTCTTTTAACCAAACTAGGCTCCAAAGACATCTTAACTTCCTAGACTGCCTGTGCAAATTTTATGCACACAGGAAGTGCAATCACATGTCATATTGCTTTTACCACTGAAAGATCTATACAGAGCAATTTTATCTCAGTTTGTATTTCCTTACTCCTTCCATGAGATATTTAGTGGGTACTTCTGGGGCACAGTCATCCTAGGGGTATTCCCAATTTATGTCAATGTAATGACACCACAAGTACTACTATTTTTCTGTTTCAGGGCATTTCTTCCTCTAACAGCAAAAGCTACAAACATTTTATTTGTCATAGACTATGAAACTTTAGGATTTTGACTTGTAATCAAAGAATCACAGTAACTGTGATCTGAAGTGATGTACCCTTTTTATTAAAAAAAAAAAAAATTGGGCAAATTGCTGTGGTCATAAGCAGAGACTAAAAAGGAATTACAGTTTATCTTACTACAATATAATCAAAGACTGCAAAAAACCCCAGCTTCTAAAAGACATCCTTCAGTGAAGTGTTTGTAAAGGGGTGGTCTCTGTGTTTGCGCTGTCTGCTGGTTTTCAGCAAGGTGCCACTTTGTTTTCCCTGTGCAGCCTGGATAACATGAGTCACAGTGAAAAGGATTAAATTAGTTGATTTACTTCTTTATGCATTGCTTGTCATGCTTTACTTTAAAACATTCAACATGCATAAATAAACAACATGCTGCTATGTCTTTCAAAGTGCAGTGTGTGCACTTTGCAAGTGCTCCAGTTCAGAGACATTTTCTTTTCACATTAGCAGGTACCTAAAAATTAAGAGTATTCTATTCTCTTATTGAACCAGATGTTGCTATAACTTCTTATGTCTTCATGAACAAGCATTCAGGATTTCACTATAAAGGCTCTAATTATTCCATCTGCACTTACATAACCTTCATTTGTAATTAAAATCTATTTCTGTCTTAATTGTGGACTTGATTTTCTTAACTGGTGATATCAATGCAAATGCCATTTTATGCACTCATAGCCACATGGTGCTTAAACTATGCATACATACATGACTAAGCACTCATAACCACAAATCACAAGAAGCTTGATATGATGTTTTTTCTTCTTATGATTTCAAGACAACCTTATGAAAATCTCTCCATTAATCCTTTTCCTATATTCTGATAATATAAATGCAATTTCTGGCTTCTAAGTTTCACTGAACACCATAGTAATGTGATCTTGATGTAAATTCAGCAAAAAATTAATTCATGGTGAGAAGAAAAGTATACCTGATAATTCATGACATATTTTCTCTGTTGCTCCAAAGACATAAAGTATAATTTTGAAAACAGCTGTTTAGTTTGTAGACTAATCAGTTAATCAGACTCATCCAAAAGTTTAATCATTTCAGTTCATCCACTCCTGACAAGATCACATTTAGGATGGCAAACACCTGAGCATGGAATACGTCACTTTGACAGTGCACTTCCGTTGCCTTGGTGACAGAGTTCACTAAAGAAGGGCTTAATGTCATGAAGTACCTTGATAGCCTGTAAAGTGTCTCATGATAATTGTGATAATTCATGTGATGTAGACCTGAGACAAGAGGTCTTCTGAAGAGCACAGGACTGTCAAAGCTTCCTGCTGTTGTGTGCAACTGCACAGTCATAGATGGTTTTTCAACTTGTCCTTTGGCCCATGGCAAAATCTGACACACATTTGCTCTTTTTACATTTGCAAGGATTATTTGTGCAGAGGCAGCTGGTATAAGAACATTGCTTTCCATATTTCCTTGATTATTTTGTAATAACTGCTCTACTTCTGTCAGCCTGTATGTCAGCACAGGCATTTAGAATGAAAAAAGGATCAGAAAGTAGCAAACTTTCTGGAATGGCCTTTGTAGGACAATAGATGGGCACATAAGGGAATGGAAACCCTTATCTTTTTTTTACACAGTTGTGCCACCCTACTTTTGGTCACACTGGCACTTAGTAGGTATAAGAAGAGCACTGTCCTTCAGCCTGAAAGTGCAAGTCCAGCTATTCTTCATAGATTCAGATCTGAGAGAGTATGATCTCCTCCTCACTCTGCCTCCAGGGAACTAGTTATATTGGCTACAATAATGCTTATCCTTCTGAAATGAAGGTGTGGCAGTGCTGTGTACCTGGGGACCAGAGCATGTGCCTGCCTTGTTCTGTGTCAAGCTGTTATGTCTGAGGGGGCAGTGGATGGCCAGGTCATGTGTGGGAGCCCAGATCTCCTCTGCTCTACGGTCATGCCTTCAGGGAGAGCTGATAGGGTGTCCTTTATAAGAAAAGGCCGACTGATGCAACCAATGACTAATGCAGCACAGTTTGGATTCCAAAGCAAGATGGGTTGGGCAGCAGCTATAAAACACTAAGCCATTATGTTTCTTGGGTCCTAAGTTGAAATAAACCCATGTTCCCACAAAGTTTTCTTCAGTGAAGGAATCTTGAGATCATTGATGAAAAGGCTAATAGTTTCCCACTGGTTTCTAAAAAACATCCAGCTGCTGGAACACCCATGAGCCATGTGAAATAGCCCTGAGGTGGCAGAGGTATCAGCCTACACCTCCTGAAGGACAGACTGAATGTGCCAGAACTGTGACTGCTCTATGTGGCTGGATGGCACATAAAGGAGTAATCCTGAAAGTTTTGTGACTCACAGGAGCTGTATTGTGAGCATCTTTTTGAAGCTGTGTTGCTGCAACATTTTATTCTGTTTCAATGCTGTGTGCTGGCCTGTGCTCTCTGTCCCCTGTTTATATCAGAGCATGAGCCGTGACTCAGCTCTGGAAAATCTACTTTTAGAGAAAAACTGGGAGAGCTTTAGCAGCAAATTCTTCACAAATTAAAACATTTTTATTTCAAATAGCCCAGTTCTACACAGCCAAGGAAAAAGATCTTGAAAATATATGACATGAACCACTGTCTTACTCAATCTTACAAAGGCTTCCAGGGAAATCTAAAGTAAACAGTAGGTGTCTATTTCATAAACAAAACAAATATGTACGAAAAACCCCCCAGCTTCTCTGGCACATTACTCTATATGCAACCACTAAGAAACTTCTTCAAATACAAAAATGCACTCATAGCTTTGACCCAAGCATCAGAATAATGATGCAAATGAACAGAGTTTCCTTTAGTCACTGAAGAGTCCTCAAGAAAGTCCTCAGATTTGTTTCTGGTTTCTGCTACAGTAGTCTGTCTTTGCTTCCTAACAATTTTTTCCTCTTTTTTTCAGACTGAAGTTTTTTATTAAAATACTGCAATATTGAAGAAAAATACTGTTGAGAGTTTACAAGATTGTCTTTGGAGCATGTACTTTTGAAAAGATGGGAAAAAAAGAAAGAAACAACACCAAAAATAGGTATTAATTTTCTTAGGGATCTTTGCCCTAAAGCTGTGTTATTTCTATATGCAGAGATAAAGGCAACTGCCCAGAAGCCAGAAGTACAATTTGAAATTTTTGGTAACACCAGGAAATTTTCAGCTTCTCCTTCAAAAGTTTGCTCTGCTTCTCCAGTAATTATAATGTTTCAGATGGGGGAAACAAGCACAGTTAAAAATAGAGTGAAAATCTCAGTGGGGGAAAAAAGGATAATTTTATCACTCTTTCTTCAAGAGCTCTGTAGTACTTTCATCAAGTTATTTGTAATATTAGCCAACATTCTGACTTTATTCTTAGACTGGACTTACAAAAGCTACAGTGTCTAAGGCAAAAAATGGATATATAGTAAATGAGTTTCAGATTAATGTTCCTTCAGCATTGCTGTGGGTGGCTATGTATGCACTTTGGTTCACATTTTTCTCTTTTGTGACTAGTTCCTCACAGCTACATTTATGGTGGCAGCAAGAAGTGCAGTGCTAGTGGTAGGATGTGAATTATATAGCTTCTCGAAGTGCCTCCTAATCCTATCTTCCTGTATTTGTATGATTTTTATGGTTCTGCTGCACTTTGCCTCCTAGGATGGTGGCCATGAGACTTGTTTCTTCTGCCTTCTTTCCGGCAGACAGTAGTGAAGAAAAGAGTCCCCCTGTCCCAGCCAGTGTTGCAGATGAATCAGATCACCACCCCAGACAGCTTGTGCTAAGTCCCCTGCTACTCAATTTTGCTTCTGGCAAAATTGAAGGTTTGTTTGGCTACATCACACAAAACAGATGATGGCTTGTTGGACAGAGTCTTGGCAAATTGCTCCACCCAAGTAGGTCAGCAAATCAAACTGCTTCAGTGTGTCCAGAAAAAAAAAAGCAAGCCTTTGATGTCTCCTGATATAGGAGCAGGCAGTCAGGAAGCCCCTTTCTATCCATCAGCTCCTACTGCTTTCTTTATCTTAGGGATGTGCTGTAAACATCAAACTTGTTCTCATCAAGCAGCACTGCTTGACAGAGGTTTTTCTGTAACCTCTTACATGTTTTCTTTCTAAGTATAAATGCTAGGAGTTAAGTTTTATAACCATGTTTTCTTGCATCAGGCCTAGTATATTTCTGCCATCAGAGTCACATCCATTTACTTTTCAAAGCTTCCTCCACTACGAACTTTTACAGTTGTATCTTCTGCATTCAAGTCTTTCATTATCCTTTTCTTTTGATTTTAAGCCTTATTAAAGGTTGCTAACAACAGAATGTTATAACTAAGGTGCAGATTACTACTGGAGAAGGAGAAGTCAAACATTCTTTTTTCATATTTTTTCTGCCACTCTGAGCCATTAAAAACACAGCTTAGAATAACAACAAATTTAACTGATTATCACATGGCAGCTACTTTACTTTTTTTCATGCTTAGATATATTTACTTATGTAAGACCTATCTCCAGATGGGACTTTTTTGTCCAAGTAATGCACAAAGGCCAAGGTGGTTCAATAACACAGAGGGGGAATGATCATCAGCCCATCCAATCTGTGGCTGAGGTGAAGATAGGTGTCCTTTAAAAGGGAAATCAGCTTCACTCACACCACGCCTGAGGGCTGGTGCTGTGGATAGGCAGAATGTGAAATGCCTGCTGAAGTGATATTCCAGCCTTCTGTGTTAAAGCACAGGATCACTCAGTGTCTACTTCGTGGCCAGTATTTTGGTCTACAAAGGGTCTGTATCCTCTCTGCTGGTGTTGCCCCTGCTATTTCAAACAATTCAAATGAATAATTGAAGTTTTGTGGCTCCTCTCTTTGCTAACTTCTCCTGTCTTCTGGTGTGAATTTGGCTGAATTCAAGGGTTCACACTGCCTGTCAGTACAGGTGATTTCTGTATTCTTTCTCCAGTATTAAAAAAAAAGGTGTTAGGATGCTCAGAAAAACATAAAAGTTTTGTGCGGAGTAGAAACTTCAGCTCATCATAAAATGTATACATTAACCTCCTCATTGCAAACATGAGGAAGATTTGTTAAAAATCTTCCATAACTACTCTTCCAGGCCTACAGTAGGACGGTAAATACCCTGCTGAAGAGATTAGCAGCTAACTTCTAACCAGACATATTTTTCTGGCAGGGAAGGCAGATGTGTGCATACCTGGCTCTGAGCCCATCTCCTGTTGCAGGCAATCACTGATGAGTGCTAAGTCTTTACTGCTTCTTACCTAAATAACACATGGCTACATTTTTTCTGTTGTTTGTTTGTTTCCAGTCTACCCATGGCTGTAGAATGCTTGAGAATAAGACCACACATACCCTACCTCTCTTGAGTGTTTGAAGCAAACGAAGTTACATTACTGCCATCACCCCGGAGCACCTCAGGAGCATTATGAATATGAGTCAGATTCCTTCATGCTGCTATCTGACAGGATCAAATTCTTGCAACAATTCAGCAGAAAAACACTAACTGTGCCTGTTCTGTCTGTCAGGAAGGCAAAGCCAAGGTTTCATTCTGACCTTACACAACTCCTTCTATGGGGAATACAAGTGATAAGTAGGCTTTTGTTTTCAGATTATGCATTTTTTTTCAGATCCATTTAACCAGGCTGTAGTGACTCAAGGGTTTAAATGTAATTCTTTTCTTCTGTTGGCAAACAGTCCTGTTGTATCTAATTAGTTAATTATATGCACGGTCTTACTGGTGCTTAGATATGTGCTGTTGGTGGGACAATGACACTGCTAATAAGCAATAAAATATTTATTTAAGTGGGAAGACCTGAAATGAGAGGGCTGTGACATAACCTGTCAAAGCCATGAAGTGGGAAAATGACAGTTTTGCTGATGGGAACTAAATGAGCAGTATTGTATTAACTCCTTTTCATTATGAGCTTTTAAACCAGATTTTAAGTGGATAACTAAGTTAATTCAACCTGCTCAAGCTTGAATGTCCACCATTTCCAGACTTGAATTTTTATACGTTAAGTTCTTTTGTTTTAGCTCAGTTTCAGTGTTTCTATTGTCAACAGTTTATTCATCAGCCTGACTGTGGACTAAATCAATTCAGGTCTAAATTAAATGGTGTCACTCATATTGTTTGAGACAAGCTAGCCTGGTGATTACTATAGTGAGAAAAGAAAATAATTTTCTTCTGTGTGATAATTCACTGACATCATGTTCCACACTGCTAGGGAAAGATCAATGATAAGAATGGCCAGTCAAAAAATCAGCATTCTTTTTTGGAAACTGATTACCTACAAAAATATTTTACTGTTGGCAAGATATTTTCTGCTGAAAGGTTTCTGTTTTATAATTTAAATACAAAAAGCCAAAGGAACAAAGCCAGTTTTCAACACATGAAACCTGAACAAAATTTTTCATTCTCCGTAGTTTAATGGAATAAAGAACTTCAAGAAATGATGACTAAATTAAAATATTCATACAAGATATTATTCCCTTGACAGGCCTCTCTGCTCCCATCATTTAATGGATGCTTTAACTAGCCCTGCTTTTGAGGAGCTTTTTGAGCAAATGGAAGGGGAAAAGATTCAAAAAAAGAAGGAGTATCAGTATTCCTTCCAGATACATAATTGTTATGTGCTGTAATTTGTAAACCTTTTATTAAGTGTTACATTATTTTATGTAAATGTTTGGCTCCTCTTTTCTCAATCTGCAGATAAAAAGATAAACAGGCACCAGAGATTTTGGACATAGGTTTTCCTAAGACACATGCTTGCTTTCAGTAAGTCCTGGAGATACACCTTCTCTCCATGAAATGTAAAACTCTGAAGTTGTCTAAAAGTTGGGTGTTGGAGAACACAAATAAAGATAATGAAGTAAAAATCTTACAATAATCTTGCTGGGGTGTACCTTTTAGAGATCACTCCCTGGGAAAACCTACCATGCATACATTTGTACAATCTGCCAAGAGCCGATAACCCCACTTCACCTATCCAAAGAATGTCTCTAAATATTAATTTTGTATTTAGATTGATAGGATTGTTTTTATCCTCAGTAGAGTGAATCTCAATCAATGATGTACAGAGCTCTCTGCTCTCCAATCTGCCAGCAGCAGGGAGGAGTTTAGATTTTGTCCAGGTGTTGCATCCATCATGTTTAATTCACATTGTTAGACACATTTGAATGTAAAATATGCTTCAGAGAGTTGAGAAATGAGTACTCTGGGAAGTAGCCAGTCTGAAGGAATTCTCAGCATCAGGGCAGCATCTAGTTAATTAATTTGTACAGTAAACACTGTTCAGTGTATGCAAGTGAAGGTGCTTGTTGTACATAGCCTAGGTGATCATCTCATACTCACTGTGCTTGGCTTGTTCATAGCCACTACCATACACTCATCTTTAAAAACTGAGACATTCACCATAGCAACAGAGATGTCTCATGAGGTTTTGCCACGTTCACAGGGTTTTCTAGTTTTTGTGTTTGATGTTCCCCCTTCTCACTGGCCAGTAGAAGCAGGGGAGTAAATACAATGAAGCCCTGGAATCAGGTTAGCCCAGAGAAAAACAAGAATGAGAGGTGTAAGATCTGAAGGTATGGGAGTCATGGCTCTTCTCCGTTTAAAGGACGTTGTTTTTCTTCATAAAGGTTATTCCAACAGTTCCAACAGCAGTACAGTTGGCCTTGATGCAGAGGCCCAGACTCTGGCTGTCACAGAGCAGTGCTAGAGCTTCACACCTGAAGTTTGTTTCAGGATTAGGTGTTTGAAAATGGGACATTGTGTGAGAGTGTTGCAGATACTGGACTGGAGGTAGAAAATGGGCAGGGTAGAGTCAGAAGAGTGAGAGACCTTGTTAGATCTTGTCCCCAGGCTGCACTGGTGAAGCTGCTTCTTGCTTAGGCCTCACCAAAGACACACCACAATGCAGGTATCTTAATATTTAGATGTCTTTCTGCATAAGTAATAGTGAGGCAGAGCTTGGAAAGTTACACACTACTTTGCTTGAAATTAGAAAGTGGTGATTAGAGGCTTGGGATTAGATGCTTCATCCTTTTGTAAATTTCTCTCCGGTCATTTACTCTGCAGCAAGGGGGTTGAGTGGGAAGGAAAGTACACACAAACTTAGTGTAAGACACTCAGTGCAGTGAGCTGGAAGCCTACATCCTGTTTTTTAAAGTGTCTAGGCATTTGGGAACTTACATCTAGACATTTCAACATTTCTGAAGATTTTATACTCTGTCTACCATTAGTATGGTTTGTGAACCTATTTAGTTAGATTAATTACAAATTCCTTGACTGACTATCTATAGATCTTTATTTTCCTCTCATTCTCTTCTCTACCCACCCTCCCATTAAGAACAGTGTAGTAGAGTTGACAGAATCAACTTTGGTTGTAGTGTGAATCATATTTAAACTGAGGAAATAAATTAGGATAGACACTGTCAGATGTTTTGATGAGGCTTTCCATGCTGAATGACTACAGACAATTAAACCAAATTGCTTAATTTTAATGGCTATCCTTTGTTAAACCTCACCTAAATCTGCAGTGGCAGTGTTTGGGCACTGCTCTTTTGTTATATTTCATTAGGCATGAGCTCAATAACAGCAAAATATATTTTAAAGAAAATGCTAAACTCTGATTATGACTGGTTTGTCTGACACTGATGAATAACATTCATACAGCATGGTTCTGCCTGCCCTGGTATTAGCATAAGAACATTAGGCAAAACTCTGTTAGAATGCTAACATATATTTAAAGCTAAGTTGAATGTCTTATGGAGATACAAATACATCCACTTTATATCATCATCATCTGTAGCTACTGTTCCATTTGCCAAGGTAATTTGTTCATTTATACCTGTTTTGTGCAGCTTCAAGCCATATTTTTGCAAGGTATTGTAGCTACTATATAAAAATGACAGGAAGTGGGATCAGTTTGCCTGGAAGACACCACTTGGCTTGGAACATGCTGTTCTCACTGTTCTCTGAATAACAGGACACCAGATCTCTTATGAAGACTTTTGTCAGGCTCTAGATGACTAACCTTCCTCACAGCCAGGCACTGCACCAAAAGGACCCTCCACCCATTATTTCACATTGTTTCTGAACGGGTTCATGTCCAAAGAATGGAAACTGGGTGACTCTGGAGTCAAGTGAGGAAAGCTGGTAGTGATTCATGAAGCTGATAAAATTCAGGTTTCTCCAGCCTGGAAAGAAATTCAACTGGACTCAGAGCCACTACATGAGTCAAAGACAGTTGTGTCCAAAATGTTATTTCTTAACTGAATTTATTGCTTTTGGGGAAAAAGTACACCTTAAGCTCTAGAGACTGTGTAAGCAATGGAAACTTCCTTGCATGAGAGAAACAGATTTCTACTTTCCATCTGCCTGCACTTTTCTCACTGGTATATCTAGACAATGGAGGTAATCACGAGAGCAATATTAAATATGTTCACCCCTTATGTTGATGACTTGGTTGCTGATATAAAATACCTCCCCCTTACTTTGTGGTTCCGTTATGATCTGCTCAAGAAAAAATGGCTGGACTTTTGACAAGACTTTATTTGAAACTACACTTTCAATGTACCAGAATGTCACCCCCATCTCATAGACAGTTATTCCTCAATCAGGATTCTCATGAGTGTGTCTGGTTTTGTAGCTCTTTATTCCGCATCTGTACAGCTCCAGATGCAGTGGGTTGTAGTAACCAAGCAGAGCATGAATCATGGTAGCAAGGCTCTGGTCCAAGAGGAAATGACACAGAGTTTTTGGCTTAAAGATGGAGGGAGGCATTTCTTGCCACTGTTGCTATCAATGTGCTCCTGTGCAGTAGCTGGCCTGACATACACACTGCTCCCTATTGGCCCATTAATGAGAAAAAGAGCAAGTTCTGATTCCTGACCAGCTCCCTGACATTTCTTCTCTTCTTGCCAGAACCATTTCTGGCTTGTTTGAGGCCAGCTTCAGGTGGCTGCTTGGTGTGTACATGAGATCACTGCAGTACTGGGGTGATGATTCTGGCTAAGAACCATCATTCTGATACTGCCCTAATCTAATGCTGAGTTCCTGGTAGAGTCCATCATGTCATGAAGTGCCTAATGAATGAGAATCACAGAATGGTCTGGGTTGAAGGGACCTAAAAGATGATCTGGCTCCAACCCCTCTTGCCATGGGCAGGGACACCTTCCACTGTCCCAGGCTGCTCCAAGCCCCATCCATCCTGGTCTTGAACACCTCCAGGGCTGGGGCAGCCACAGCTTCTCTGGGCAACCTGTGCCAGGGCCTCAACATCTTCACAGAAAAGACATTCCTCCTAATATCTAATCTGAACCTGCTCTTTCAGTTTGAAGACAGTCCCTCTTGTCCCCCTTACACTCCAGACTCTTGTAAGAAGTCTCCATCTTTCTTGTGAGCTCCCTTCAGGGACTGGAAGGCCACAGTTAGGTCACCTCAAAGCTTTCTCTTCTCCAGGCTGAACAATCCCATTTCTCTCAGCCTTTCCTCATAGCAGAGGTGCTCCATCCATCTGATCACCTTGGTGGCCTCCTCTGGGTTCACTCCAACAGCTCCATGTCCTTCCTGTGCTGGGGATGTTTTGTTGTAACTTAGGCAGTGCAGTCCTTCAGTTTGAGTAAGCACGTATCACAAATAATGCATTTATTTTTTCAGTGCACTCAAGTTCTCTTTTTTTTAAAATTTTATTTTACTGCATGTATGGAATTGTTAGATTTGTACTGAGCTTCTCCACAGAGACTATGGGATGTGGAGTTTTGAGAACTAAACAGTTGGGGAAAAAATAAATTATATGCTGTAATTTTACCCAGTTACAGCAGTTCAAAGAGTGCTTTCATGATTTTATGCATATAAAGACTCTGATTCTGTATATGTAAAATTACAATCTATTATAATATGTCATAGCATAATGAGCTTTTGTCATGTAATTGTTACCTTTGTAAATATTTTAGTGTAAACATTTTAGAATGTGCTGGAATTAAAAAGAGTTTAGAAATAAGGCTGACCTCAGGAAGAAATAAATGTTATTCTTATCCTTTGTAAAAAAAAAAAAAAAAAAGACAGTATTAGTATCTTCTGCTACAATAAAATTGGATTGCTGCTGCATTTCAAGAGCTGCTGCTGGGAATCTCAAGCCAGGCAAGACTACTATGACAAAAAGAGATAGCTCATATTACAGCTGCCTTCTGGCTTGATGTACTTCTCCCCATTCACTTCCCTCAGATGCATGCTCCTGGATGGCATACAGCAGGAAAGAAAAAAATGGGAGATGGCTTGGGTTACATTCCCATTTACCACCCTTATGTCACACACAGACAACATGGACACACAGAGAAGTGATGCTTGAGAGCAGTCAGATGTGAATAGGAAGGTAGTGCTGTGAAACAGTTTTTCTTTTGGCAACATAAGGCAGGCTAGTCAACAGAGACTTGTGAAGTAGTTTAGGGACCATGTCATTATTGTTTCATTTGTTGACATTGTTATACTGTGGTGGAGAATGGTAATTTGTTTCTTATAGCATAATAACGTCTCCTATGAAGGCAGGCTTTGCCTGAGAGGAGTTGGGGCTGTTCAGCCTGGAGAAGGCTCTGGGAAGAACTTAAAGAGTCCCTTCTAGCACATGAAGTGGGTCTACATGAAGACTGGAGGCTTAGGTTAGTTACTGGGAAGTAATTCTTTACTATAAGGATGTTCAGGCACTGGAACATGTTGCCCAGACAGATCACGAGCTCCCCATCTCTGGAGGTGCTCAAGCTCAGGTTGGATAGAACTCTCAGTAACCTGTTCTAGTGGAGGGTGTCCCTGCCTTTAAAGATGATCTTTAAGGTCGCTTCAACCCAAACCATTCTATGACAGCATAAATTTTTCTCTGCAGGAAAGAGCTCTCAGCCTGCACACAGTTCACAGGAAAAAAAAAAAAAAAAAAAAAAAAAGTAGATATATGTAATATCCACTTCATATTTGAGCAATATTTTGATACCAAGTCAGCAAGTCTCTAAAAAGCTTTTGTCAAAATAGAAGGTCAACCTCCAGAGCTATCTGCCAGCACCTTTGATACTGTTAATGATGCTGCAGATGAAGTAAAGCACTTAATCTACTGTACAAATGATCATACTGAAGAACTGTGGTCACCCTCACCCTGCTCTGGTCTTCTTTGGTGCATCACCAGTGGCTTCAAATCAATGCAAAGCAAATAATCTAAGAAGGAAAAATGCTTGACATGTTATTTAAAGATCCAGAGGGCAGCTACTGTCAGGGTTCATTATGGATGGCCCAGTCATAGTTCCATGTGAGGGCCAAAATTCCAGTTAATATGATGTAACACTAAGAAAGTCAATTTGACTGAACAGGAGACTGTTCTAATGGGGAGGCAACAGAGGTAAGAAAGAGAAACTATGGGTGTTTATGGACTAGTGCTATTGTGATAGCTTGAAGGAAAGGAGAGCAGGAAAGAGAAATTGTAGGGGGGAAGAGAGACTTAGTAAATGAGAGAATGAAAGGATTCAAACCCTAGGCTGGACAGGGATTTTGCTGAAGAAACATAGAGGAAAACTGAAAAAAATATGCTGGAAAGAACAGGTGTCTTTTGAAAATTGAATTACAACTTTGAAGGCAGAGGAACCCTGACAAACCCTAAAAAGGAAACGGAAAGTGCATTAGAGAACAAGGGCTGGTGGTTTTCTACTAAGAGCTGTACAGGTTACATTCTAGCACACCATTAACTTCCCATTAAGCTTTTCCTTTTTAAAGTTTTTCCTACCAAGCTTTACGTACAAAGAATGTTCTCTTTGCTTTAAACCACACATTCCCTAAACTATGATATTTTTGTGTCCTGATGTAAAAACTTGAATGGCTTTTCTTTCCAGCTGAGCAGCATCAGTGAGGTTGTTTCACCTCTGTTTCCAAAGACCACCAATAGGAATAGAAGCATTATTTATCTCTAACTACTCTTTGACAGATGATACTCCTTTGTATGATTTTTGGGGTTTATTTTACTCTTGCAAACAGCATCAGGCAGCATTGACCTGCAACCCCTGGGAAAGAGCCATGCCAGATCTTGGGTGTTTATGCCTAAATACAATCCCCATCAGCCTAAACAATCCTTTAAAATGGGTCTGTGGTAAGACCAGGTCAGAGCCTTGGGTGGAAAGTCTGGATCCACAAGGGAATGCATTTGGGGATCAAATATTCATAGTTTCAGCCCAGAGGAATCAGGGTCCTGCAGACATAGCACTCAAAAGATTAGATGTGCACCAGCAGCTCTTAAAGGAAAAGATGTTTCTACAGCAATTTAATTTCCATCTGCTTTTTGAGCCTGGTAGTTTGTATTACATTGGCTGCTGACTGATGACCATGTATTGCCAATCTTTGCTCACCTACCTGAGAGTGACAGTAGAGTAAGTAAATGACCCACACTAATTTAAGGAGATAAGTAGCACATTTTCACTATCACATGCAAAAGGGGCACTACCCATTTTTGATCACATTCATGAAGTGATCTTCTCTATTCTTAGTACACAAGTCTGAAAAAAACCAAAACCAAAAACAACAACAAAAAAACCCCACCAAAAAACAAAACAAAAAAAAAAAAACAAAAAACCAACCAACCAACCAACCAAAAAAAAAAAAAACTAATAAAAAAACCCCCCAAAAAACACGAGTTGTTTCAGAGCTGCACAGAAAAACTTGTTGAACTTAAGTTTTCATTACTTCCCAAACACCCACAGGGGCAACGATTTATCTGAGCAAGCTTAGCAGCATATCAGGTGACCAAACTAATTCCTGAACAAGGTACAACATTTTCTGAAGACCTACACTGAAAGTGAAATTTTTTTAAGAGTAAAAAGCAAATAACACCCCCCTCCTCCACAAACCAGCTTCTCTTTTCATGGGTGACATTTTTAATCTATGCTCACTTTTTTATTGCCTTCACTGTTACCCTTTCCAGCATATAGATGTCCATTTTGGTTGTTAAGTGCAGTCTCCAGTCTAAATGCTTACTTGCATTTCATAGTGCCTCATTGCTGTATGTATTCATGTTGTTGTCCACATCCTAGCTTTGTTAATCCTTGCACAGGTACTGTAAAATAGATATCCTTATGTACTATTGAAGTTTAAAATTACTTCACAATTGTTTTCAAATGCTTGTGAATAAAGGAATAATGGAAGATTGCTTGCCTGCCCTTTTACACAGCTTTGTGTGGCAAGACTTAGGGCAAAATTTATCAATTGAATCTTGGAAATGGATGTTAAATGGAGAAGTTGACAGGCCATGAACTGCACAGTCTGACTTAAACTGTCTGTAATTTCATATATTTTCTCAGTGTGTAGGGTGTCTTGCTCTCTTTTCTCCCTAACCCAAAATGACAGGTCTGTTACACATATTTATGCTAAGTGCCTTAATGGATTTAGACAACCCCTGCCTGATTTTTAAGATGCAGCCACTAGATGGTTGGAAGCAGGTGTTGTTTATGGTTTGAGCTCTGCTTCCCTGTCTCTCTGCTGTTAACGTTTCCATCTCTGCTACTGATTAACAATGAGGGGTTTGAATGACACCAGGACAGTGTCACAGCCACACTGCCATGGAGACTGTTTTCATACTCGCCTGTCTCTCCCTCAGGGCTTTGAAAAGAAGGGAGAGACACATGTTTATATAGCCATTAAGCCAATATTTACTTTCAGTTATTTTGCAATCTACTTGCTTACAGACTTTCCTGCAGGTTAATCTCTGTGCCACCTGTCTTTCCTTGTATTCTCACAACACTCTGGTGTTTCTTCCTGATATGAAGGGGTCAGTGACTGAAACAAAAGACCTGGAGAATCTGAGAAAAGTGCTGCCAGCACCCATTGCTGATATCCATTTTCTGAAGAGCAGTGACTAGTGGATAATCCCAGTTTAGCATGCAGCTGATCCCACCACACCTGTAGTGTTTCCTAACATCCCTGGGTAGGAACTGTGAGAGAATGCTCTGTGCTACAAGGTGATGCTTGGCCTGGCAGGCAGTGTCTGATGTGGAGAGGTCTGAGCTCTGAAAAGCACCTGCTTTAACACATCTCAAACCTGCGCCTGCACTTGCACCTGCTGAAAAAGGGTAGGAAAGGCGCTGGGTGGCATGGGAGGTGTGGCTGCAGGTTTATATTGGATAGGTGTTGACGTGAAGGCTCCATATGTTACCTTGCTGCCCAGCAAATGAGATGCCTTGCAGCACTCCTCCTGCACCTGAGGTGTGCAAGCAGATGGCCTGATGGCACTGCAAGGCACTGCTGACAGCATTTGTCCTTTCCTAGTCATCGAGACTGGAGCAAGGACACAGTTTGATTCACAGCACTGAGGGTCCTCCCCTTCTGCATCCATTGAATTCCATTGTTTTGAATTGCTGTCTTCAGAAGTAGATAAATCAGGAATTAATTTTGCCCCTCGTTTTAAATTTATGAATATTTCTGTAGGAAAACGTTGTCGCAGCACCTACAAATTGAATTATACTTATTATGATTCTCTAACATTTAAAAATGACACATTGACTGTTCAGTCTTGTCATTTAACATTTCTGAAGTGAAAATAGATGGAAATGAAAATAGGCATGAGTGAAAATAATGTGTTTACAACACATTTACAGAAATAATTTACTTTACTTGTAATACAGCGATGAAGTAAATTACTGAAGTAATGATTAGGGCAGTGTGTATAGCAAATGGGTAATAGAGGTATATGGAAAATGTGGACTTTAGTTAGCAGAGAGATAATAGAATAAAACCTTTTTCAACAGCCTTCCTTGTTCAGTAATTTCTTGCTTTCCATTTTGCATCAAGGACAATTAAACAGATGAAAAGCACTGTGTAGCAAAGATGCTGTCCTAAGGGTAGTTGAGGGAAGCCTTGCAGTATCTGTGGGTTTCTCAGTGAAGTTGCCATGTCAAACATTTTAATTTGTTCCATTGTTAAGAGCATTTGTAAGAACTCACAATAATCAGCAAGCTAACAGGATTCCAGTAAAATTTCAAATGAGAGGGGATTTTGTTTGGAAGGACATTTTATAAATTGTTATATAGAAATCTGACCATTTCATCAAGATTTATGGAAAGCACACACTGAAAGTACTGACACCACAGGAGAAGGAGCTCATGGATTTGTCAGTATGCCCTTTGGTATAATATCCTGATACAGCTGCTCTTACTGTCTACTGAATTAACAGGAATGTTTTTAGCAATAGACCAACATATCCAATAATTTCCCCTCCCCATCTACCACTCTTCTGGACACAAATACATCACTGTTATGGAGCCCAGGAAATGGATAAGACTTGGAGAAATATGTTCTGTTTCCCAGTTTTGGCTCACAGCCATTTCACCACAGCAATCATTGATGAGAACAGGCTTTAGAAGGAGAATATTTGAGACAATGAAGAATTAAGAATTATGGCCACAGGACATTCCAAAAAAAAAAATATTTTAACACATTCCCCCCCCCCCCCCCCAACTGTAGATGTAAAACAACCTAGTTTTGTAGCTAAATCATCCCTCAAAATATGCTGGACTCCGTCAGAAACAGGAGTGCAAAGAATATATTCAGGTCTATTTTTTCTAAAGCCCTCAAAAAATAATGTGGAAATGGATATTTTCCAAATTCGTGTTGAAACAAGAAAACCAGATGCATACCACATTAAAATTAGGGTGAATTCTCTCATCTATATCCAAAAAATTGTTGAATGAAAAAGTGCCTTGGAAAAAACATACTGGTACGTGCAGCATATTTTATAAGCTCTGCATCCTTCTGCAGGCTGCATAATTATTCTGTAGAGTAGCCAGCAATCATTTGGAAAAGTGACATTTCTCAGTATGAAGTTCATTCCTGGAAAAGACATGATAAGAAAATTTGGCCTTCTGTTATTTTTGTAGGTCTATCTTTTAGTTTAAAAATGGGCATCAGGGCTGAGCTCTCCCTGTGTGCTGCTATATATAGTAAAAAATCCTTATAGGTACATGTGTCATAGAATAGGGTCCGTACTATACTGAAAAGAATACCCTTGGCATTAATCAGGACTTGAACATGAGAGTCCAGAGACAGCTTGGACTGAAGGTGATATTCCCTGGGAGAAATTTGCTGAACTTTTGGGTTGGCCAGAATGAGACAGCTGCAGACTAAAGGGGTGACACTGTGACTTGTATGATGAGTCTTAGACTTGCATTTGCAAGCAAGACAACTGAGAAATGTGATAACAAGGGAGAATAGAATGGTATTGCAACAGTGAGAAATGTAGAAGGTCAGACAAGGGGATTGGCAGGCAAGAATATCAGGCTCACAAAGTGAAACAGGAGAAGAAACATTGAGGCAAGACAAGATTTCAAGAAGATGGCTGACTTTTCACAAAGATTTCTGACAGCTAAATGAAGATGGGGTGTAAGCTTTCAAGGAAAACCTTGAAAGTGATATGTGCCTTACGTGTAGGGTCTGCCTAAACAGTGCAGATGAAAAATTTATTGATCTGATCCTAAAGCACACACCTATCTGTGGTGAGATTGATTGCTTTCTATAGCCTTTCTACAGACCAGGACCTCACTGACTGTCACAGGTATGTGCATACCCAGCTCACAGACCTGCATCAATTATGGCTAAGCACAGAGCCATGAACCCCACTCTTGTTACCTCTTGTGTGTGTAAGAAGATCCTGTTACAAAATCAACTTCTGCAAGCATTTTGCAAGCTCATTATCAGGCACGCTGCAAAGAAGAGCAGGATATATGCCAGATCCATTGGAATTTGCTCACACTAGAATACATTTAATTCTTTATTGTCCATCTGCTCTGCCCTGGGATGGCCTCACCTTAAGTCCTGGGAGCAGTTTTAGGCACCACAATAAAAAAAAAAAGGCACGAAGCTATCAGAGAATGTCCAAAGGAGGCCATGAGGATGGGAAGGGCCTTGAGGTGAAGCCATATGAGGAGTGGCTGAGGGCACTTGGTCTGTTCAGCCTGGAGAAAACTGAGAGGAGACCCCATTGGAGTCTGCAACTTCCTTATGAGGGGAAGAGGAGGCGCAGACCCTGATCTCTTCTCTGGGGTGACCACTGAGAGGACCCAAGGGAATGGCCTAAAGTTCTGCCAGGGGAGATTTAGGCTGGATATCAGGAAAAGGATTTTCTCCCACAGGGTGTTTGGGCACTGGAATAGGCTCTCCAAGGTAGTGGTCACAGCACCAGCCCTACAGAGTTCAAGTAGGATAATACCCTCAGGCGTGTTGACTCTTGGGGTGTCCTGTGCAGGGAGTTGGACTGAATAATCCTGATGTCTCCCTTCCAGCTTAATTTATTCTATGATTCTATGAATAAAATGTATGGCATCCAGGGATCCAGACTGTCATCTGTATTAAGTGGAGATCGTCCTTCCATCTGCTATTTATTGAGTTCAAGCTTTCTCTTGCATCTTCTCTGATACATCTTCTCTGACACTTTCTGTCTTTTGCTGGGTAAAGACAGAAAGAACATAAGAGGATGACTATTTGCACATACATGTTCTTCTGTGTATCATGAGTGTAGTTAGTTTGCTTAATGTCTTTGTTTTCTAGGGTGCTTAGTAACAACAGCTGGATGAGAACTTTCAAGCATCCAATTAATTTGGAAACCAAGTCACTCATTTGTGTTGCTAAGTATGATTTCAGGCCTTCTATTATGAAATAGGTGATTATTTTGAAATATTCACAGCTCCTTTTTAAATGCCACTGAAAGAGAATAGTGTGACCATCTTTTAACAGACATAGCTGCTCTACTGTTCTGCTCAGTGCACTAGACCAGTGCAGAAAACAGCCCACTGCCTTCAAAATGAACAGAAAAAGGGAGTAGATCTCATGCTTATGATTAAGACGTTTGGCTTCAGATGTCAGTCTGTTCAGGTTTTACATCAAGCACATAGAAATTATGTTAGATCATCCAAGTAGTATCTGCTTGTTCATGTCTTACAGAATAATTTGACTTTCATGCATTTAGCTGAATTGGCATCTGACCAAGGCACCTCTTTCATGGGTGAAATGGGAACTGAGTTCTCTGAGAGCACTTAAGCAGAACTTTTTGCATACAAAAGACTTAGATTTACTTTCTTTCATAATTTACTACTTCTGGCATTCATGTGGGCCTGTGAAATTCAAGTGTGTTAGGTTAATCTCAGCCAATTTATTTTTGTCTGGTTCTGCCCTGAGCAAATGCTGACATTAGACATAACAGTAACACACAGTGCTGTGCCTCCAACAGAGGGTAAACACAATCTGTGTAATTCATTTATGAGGAATAATAATGGGAAGTTACCCAGTACCAGTGAAATCCAGGTCAAGACAATTTCAAGGTCCTGCAGTGCTCCAAGACTACAGCAGATACTTGTGCACACAGTATTGATAATGACCAATAATTTAAAGTTGCATGATAATGCTCTTATTTACCTTATGTTACTTCATTGCAGGAGTAGACCCACTGAAATTCTTTCTGTCAAAGAGCAAGTGAAAACATCAGAACCTTGCTTTTTGTTGTCAAATTTTAAAAATTACTTAGCCTGTGGACTACATGTGTCTGCAGATTTAGTACTTAAAAGGAAATAATTTTAGATAGCAATGTTTTTCGGCTTTCTGATACAGTGGCTCTTACGGGATGCCTCTGAGGAATTAATAAAAAAATTAAGGACAGTGAAGTTATTGTCAGTAGTGTTCTGTCTTTAGGAAAACCACAAATTGAAGAAAGCTTGACAGTTACAAAAAAACCCACTTGTATTTGTATCCTTACCTGGCACAAAAATGATGGAAAATAACAATGCATGAATTGTAGGTGTGTGTGGGACAAACACACATTTGACCAGTGCATTGCATATATTTGATGACAAATGAATTCCCAGACTAAACAAACATACATGGACAGTGTATCAAAATGTGTACCTCCCTGTCAGATTCAGTGATAATAGGTTGCATTATCATGACAATGAGTCCTTCACTGCCAGGCTCAGAGACTTAACTGCAGAAAACCTCATTCAGTTCTTCCTCGGGCAAAATTCCGTTTGCTCAGCAGGAGTTTGTCTGGGTAAAGAGTTCGGGATTTGACAGGCAATATTTATGAGTTATACAGGAAAACTAGCTGAAATAGCAATCCTTCCAGCTCTTCCTAATGGACTAACAGTTTTTTTTTTCCAAGTACCTGGATGATTTTCTATAATCCCTCCAAGCCCTTAATACCAGTTTTACAATTATGTCTTCTAATGAATGATGGCAATTTCTTTCATTTTACCACCTCAAACAGGTGCCTTAATGAGTTCTGCAGGGGAGTTCACACAGGTTACAACATGAGCTGGAAGCACAACCACTGCTCTAGGCACAGAACAGCTGCTTACAGATGGTTTGTGGTGAAGAACCACTCCCAAAATCTGAGGAGACTACATGTCCAGGGCAAGGTTATTCCAGGAAGAACATTGTTCCTATTCTTTCATGTCTCCCTAAATATGCCTTACCTGCCTGCCTCCTTAGTAGGGATGGGAAGGGATTATAGACACTTCATCTGCTGTTGGTGGGGCTGAGATGCCTGAATATGTGATCTGTACTGAAAACCTGTTTTTGAAATGATAGACTGAGTAGGAGATTTTCTCTTGCATAGTTTTATACTACAAGGGACAGAAGACAGTTTCCTTCCTAGAATATGCTTGTGTGTTTTCATGAGGTTATTTTTCTTATTAAGGGGTTTAAGGATATTTAAGTCTAGAAACCCATGTACAATTTTATTCTAGTTTGGGGAAAAAAGGTCTTCCTTTTTCATAAAAATCATGGTGTAATATTTTTAATACTCAGCCTTCAAAGTGCTGAATATTTTCTCCTTTTTCTGTAGCTACTGTGATATATCCCATCTTCTGAAGACAAAATTTTTTTCTCAATTAAATATTTGCTTTTATTTGTTATGTATATGGACAAACTGAACCATGGTCTGATATGTAGTCTATGGTTCAGGTATTTTGTATTTAGAAGTACATAACAACTTACAGAAGAGAATGCTTAATGCAGTTAATTCTGTACTGCTTTATTAAAAAAAAAAATATTGTGGTACAAAATGTCACTGTTTATTTGGAACAGCTGACAATCCAGTGCAAGACATATTACTGCCCATGTGGCAGTAGGAAGAATGGTGTAGGCAGGTATCTTTTCCAACATCTGTTTGGCATGGAGCTTGGTGCTTCTGCCTGGCTTGATGAAGGGACTGGGTGATCTTATCTGACTGTTACAAACTGTATCATCTTGCTAGTAAAAGATGCTTTCTCTCCTCTAAAGCTTAGCTTTTTATAATAGGTATACACATTCGTCTTCTACATAATAAATATATAATTTTATTATTATTTATTAGACATGCACATGGATGTCTATTAAAATTCCTTGTAAACTTGCCTTGGTGAGCCCTTTATTTTATGGAGAATAATGGGAAGTGCCATAACAGCAAAACTTTCTGCATTTTTGTTGAAATCAATGGTGCTGTGGCAGGACCCTATACAATTTTTACAAAACATGGAAGAACAGGAGATAGCCAAGAGCTGCGTCAAAGTTACGGCCACAACAAATTCCACAAGAAGTCAGGGAGCACAATATACTGGTTCACCATCAAGTTTGCCACCACTTGACGCTGCCTCCCAGGGGAATGCATCCCCATCTCCAAGAGAGAATGCCTGTTTTCCAGATATGTACCTGGCAACAACATATTTTCAAGGCTTTCCTTGCACTATCTTCTCTGGTGGAAAGGAGAGGAGCAAGACTAAATATTAGAACTGCTTGTTCTGCTGGTACCAATATTGTGAGGAATCAATATATTTGCAGGCCTGTTTTTCTCCGACTCCCTGGCAACCCAGAGCATTAGTATTAGGGTGATAACTTCCAAGAAGTCCTGGAACAAGGACTGCTCCATTTAGTGCATTTTGCTGCTTTTATATTACTCTTTTTTTCTTCATACTTTTATCTGGATCTTTTGGGAGAAAGTGAAGGGACCTTTGCCTGTACTCTGTGGCTGTTTTACTAAGGGAGTAATTTTTGCAGTTATATACTACGAGTTCATGCTTTCTATCTGAAGGATCCTCGGGAAATTTCTCGCTTTGATCCTGATTGAACAATTAACTTTTACTGTGTTATTATCTTTATCTGACATTCCCCATCTCTCAAGCATGTCTGGGAAATCAGTGTGATAGAGACCAGTGATTGCACCATATATTAATTTGGGAATATGAGGAGTATCTCAGAGATGAAAGAACAGACCCGTGATCCCCATACTTAGATTCTGTACCTCTGCTTTACTCCCAGTGAACAGCTGCAGTGCAATGGCAGTGCAGTCACATGGTAGTGCAATCTTGCATACTGGCCTGTGAGCTGCTGCCCTTTTGGAAAGAGCTTTTTCTTTTTGATCTTCTCTCTGTATCTTACTCAACTTGAGATTCTGAGGTCCTGTGATGGTTTTGGCTGGTGTAGAGTTAGTTTTCTTCCCAGTGGCAGGCATGGGGCTGTGTTTCATATTTGTGCTGAACACAGAGTTGATCATTCAGAGATGTTTTTGTCATTGCTGAGCAAGGACTGCAGAGAGCCAAGGACTTTCCTGCTTTTCACACCACCTCATTGGGGAAAGGGTTGGGGGTGCCTGGGAAGCTGCAAAAAGACACAGACAGGACAGGTGACCCCAAACTAACCAAAGGGATATTCCAGACCTTGTGACATCAGGGTCAATGTGTAAAGTGGGGAGAAGAAGGAGGAAGGGTGGGGGGGATGTTTGGAGTGATGGGGTTTGTCTTCTGAAGTGACATTACTATGATGGGGCCCTGCTTTCCTGGGGATGGCTGAAACACCTGCCCAGCCACAGGAAGCAGTGAATTCATTCCTTGTTTTTTTTTTTGCTTGTAGGTGTGGCTTTTGCTTTCCCTATTAAACTGTCTGTATTTCAACCAATGGGTTTTGTAGCTTTTGTCTTTCTGATTCTCTTCCCAGTCCTACTCATGAAGGAGCATCTCCGTGGGGCTTGGCTCCTGGCTGGGGTTAAACCACAACAAAACAAATCTGAGAGGGGAAAAAGCCCCCATATGGCTGTCACTGAAAATGTGATTCATTACTTGCAGTTGTGTTCTTGGACATCAGTGTTAGGGCAGAACTCAACACAAGACTTCCTACCAGCATCTGAATTCCCTGAATGCAATTATCCTCTCCGTAAAGCTGAATCAGAATTGCTCCTAAGGCTGTATCCTGTCACACCTATGATTCCCCTAGAAAAGATCCAATTCCCTTTGGACCTCACATGTCCGGTTGATGCTAAACGAAGATTTAGCAGTAATGGACAGTCTTGTTGACAATATCAGTACTAATACAGAGAAAACTGAACACGTGGGAATGATTTGGCTAAATAAGAGCTGAAGTTTATTGCTGCCTGAGAAATTGTTTCTGCCTGGCGATTTAGAGGTATGCTGCTTCTCCTTAGGGAATGTGTGGCAGACAGCACATTCCACAGTCACTGCATTTACCTGTCTTCAACATATTTAGGCTAGGTCTGCCCCCTAATCCTCTTAAATTTACATCAAGCTGAGACCATCATGGTCCTGTCATTCCATTTTCTTGAACACCATGTATGTTTTGATTACTGAGGCTCTATCTGAACCACTGGCTGAACTGATCTGTTCCCACCTATGTTTAGCAACTAACCAAAGTACAAAATTCCCTCTAAAAGTGTCTTTATTAGGCCAAGCTATTGATAAAAAGCTTTGTTCAGAATGCATGATTTCTGATAAGCCTAGCTTTCTGACCAGGTCTGAGGGAGTGAAGACTTTTTTTTTTTTCTTCAGCAAAACAAGAGGCAAGCATTCATACCTTCTCTATTTCTCACTCATCTTGTGCTCCTGAAAGCCACATTTTTCTTATTATCCAAAGGGGATAAACCCCCCATTGTTATGGTACCACAAACTAACATTAAATATTACTGTTCCACAGAAGTTCAGACACTGATTTTTTTTGGAATGTCATTTAATAGAGGGAAAGAATGAAAGAAATAGCAGAATTTATATGAGAATGTAGATGTCAGTGACTGTGTGTAACTGTATGACGGAAGATTGGCAAAAATATACTCCAAATGGTCTCTTCTTCCCTTGATTGTGTTTCCAGTAACAATGAAATGATCCAGAACTCCCTTACAGATGATCTCATTGTCAGCTTCTTTTACACAGCATTACAAAATTACCTTGAAGAGGAGAATGTAAGGAATGTTCTTATGAATGTGTGGAGTTGCTCATAAATTCTCTACTGAGATTCATGATTTAAAAAGTGAGACATACAAAGTAATGAATGAGTGAAGCTGAGTAAGAAAAAGCTGGTAGTTCTGCAGTGCATGAAAATTTAAAGCCTAATGGGGTGTCCTCCAGCAAGGATTCATGACAGCCACTCTGGATTCAAGGCTCTGTTGCTTAAGCTGACATTCTACTCTGGCAGCAACCCTACTGCAATCTGTAACTCTTTGCTGAGAAATTGTTTTCCACTAAATACTGAATCAGGCAGTACCATGTCAGTATTGCAGTTAAGAGCATGTGCTGGCAATATAATTTACAGACCACTGCTCCCTTTCTTCTTAGATTCATTTTATGGACTGTGACAAAAAAAAAAAAAAAAAAAAAACACCAAAAACCCCCCAGAAACCAAACCAAACCAAACCTCAAACCAAACAAACAAGCCCCACAACAACAACAACAAAAAACAACAACAACAACAAAACACAAAAACAACAACAACAAAAAAAACCACACCAAAAAAAACCCCAAAAAACAACCCAACCTCACCAGATCAGTTCAAGCAAAAAATTGGTGTTGCACTCCTGGGTTTGCCTATTCACAGGGTGACTGTATGGGGCCATGAGCATTAAGTTACAGAATTAGGAATTTGACATAGACGAAAGTCAAATATAGCTCCTGGACAACAGTCTTTGAAGGTTATATGCCCTCTTGGTACCTCCTGCTTGTTATAATGATGAAATAAAAGTGAGGAACAAGAGGCCCAGCAGCAGAGAACAACTCTGACAACCTCTTACTTGCAGCAAGAATTGGTAAAGAACAATGAGATGAATCCCCAGCACAACTGTTGCATATAGAATAGAAAATTATGTACTTGTATCTACTGGAAGATAAGCTCAATGGTAAATGTGTGTTCATATGACACTCTTACATATAGTCTCCCCATGACAGAGAAGTTTTGAACAGACTGGTGTAATGAAGTTCTTACTCCAAGGTATGATAATATCTCTGAGCTTTACATTCAGGTACTACTTAAGAGTCTAACCTAGGTCTAACAACATCAAAAGCATTTTCCTCTCTGTCATATTGCTCATTTTTAGGACTTTTCATTGCAATCTATCACCAGAACACAATTTTTTCAGTTAAAACCACTGTCTGAAATTTGCAGATGGTTTCATATTACTGGAAGTTATCACTGAAGACACCTAGAAGTCTTCTGACTGGCTGGAAGTCACCTTTGGGAGTTTTCTTAGCCACCTGTATATTTCAGTAAAGGTGGGAAAAGCTTTACTTAGATACATTTCTGTGTTGGAAAGAATGTCAGTGTATTTAGAGGTCATAGCTCAAGTATGATTTTTCTCCAAAGAACCAAGAGTGCAGGAAGGGGGAGCAAATAAAGTGAGGGGTTTTTTTTCCCACTGAAGCAGCTGGTATGCATCCCCTGTGGTGTAACCCACACTGGGCCCCCAGATAGAAAGACTGAGAGTGCTGTTATGAACTCCCTGTCAGCTGTCCCACTCTGCCAAAAGACAGTACAAGATGGATACCACAGACAATCTGATCCCCTGTCTGCAAGAGTTAGAGGGTGGAATTCCAGTGAGAGAATTAACACTCAGCTAAAGTTTCAGGTGAAAAAAGCTGTTCCAATAGCAATTTTGGCTGCAAGAATCCCTGCAATTGCTCTTTAGAAAAAGTCACGCAGGACCTCATCTCCTCGTGGTTCTCTCAGAGTGTGCAGATCTGTCTGTGGAGTTTCAGGGCTAGCATTTCCTGCTGCAGCGGTGAAAGATGCTGCTGCTTCCAGGCCAGAGAGGGAGGTCTCCATCAAGCTGCTTGCTTATGGTAGTGTAGCCTATTTTGTCCTTTTTTGTGATTGGAGTTATGAATCCAGTTGTTTCTTTTGCACAAGCAAATAAGGTGTAAAAAACTTGTCATCAAACACTGTTGTGTTTTATTCGTTTCATCTACTGTGCCCCCTAATAAAAAGGTTAATGAAATATGGCATGTGCCCTTTCTGGAAGTCAAATAACACAGACATTTTTGTGGGAGCAGAGGGAGAACAGACTGGAAGAGAAGAATGCTGCTTGACCAGCCTTTGACATCCTCCTTTCCTAGGTCATCTGTTCTCTTCCTACACTTACATATTTAAGATTCCCTACATGTTTAATCTCAGCTTTGATACCAGTGCCTTTCACTAATATTAGACCACATGCAGTCAGACCTGAGTGCTGGTGAAATGACATTTTTAGGGGTGCAAGGGTACACTACTGAGGGTACACTACAGAACAGCACTTCTCTGAGTTACATTTCTCCCCTCTGCATCCAGCTCTGTGGTTTTTGGTACAAGGAAGACACAGACCTGTGTGAGCAGCTCCAGAGCAGGGACACAGAGGTATTAGAGGTCTGAAACAACTCTGCTATGAACAGAGGTTGAGACAGTGGGTTGTTCAACAGGGAGAAGGGAATACTCTGGAAAGACATTAATGCACCCTTTGGAAACATTGAGGGGCATATAAGAAAGCCAGAAAATGTGTTACCAGGGGGTCTAGGAATAGGACAAGTCTACCCTCTTTTAATCTAAAAGTCTACCCTCTTTTAATCTACCTTCTTTTAATCTAAAAGAGGGTAGACTTATTTTAGATATAAGTAAGAAATTCTTTACTGTGAGGTTGATGAGGCACTGGCAGAGGTTACCCAGAGAAGCTGTGGATGGATGCCCCCTGGGAAGTGTAAAGCAAGGCTGAATGGGCTATTAAGCCACCTTCTCTGGATGAAGGTGTCCCTGCCCATGGAAGGGGGGTTAGACTAGATAAACCATAGAGGTCTCTTCCAACACAAACCGTTCTGTTACTCTATGGCAGAAATACATGAAATAAACTAACATATAAATGATATTCTTTGTACCTTCAGAGCAGTTTATTAAGGATAAGTACATTTTAATTCTTAGAACTCTCTTTGCATCATACTAGGGCAAAACATCCACTGCACAATTTTTTTTTTTTTTTGTAATGCAGATCTGAAGGTGGTTTCATTCTATTGGAACTATTCCTTTTGGGAACACTAAGATCCTGTTGGCTGATAATCTCTGGCTGATTCTGTAACACAATAGAGAAAGAAGGTCTTTATTATTTTAATTTCTTCTCATTAGAATTATTTTAGATCTTCTTGAAATGATAAATCTGTCTGAATTATAATACACATTATTCTGTGGTCAATTGTTAAGGAGATTCAGATCTGACAGAGACACTCAAATGCCCTCCTAGAGAGAAAGGCTAAAAAGTAAAATATTTCACTTTATGAAGTAGAGCCAGTTTGTGGCTAATTACTTGATGGTCTATAGTAACACTACTGATTAGATCTTACTACTCAGGAACATGTTTTTATCATTTTTGGGTTTAAGGGTACTTAATTTTTTTCCATTAAAAACTAGCATAGTGAACCAGGAACTCAACCTTCATCCTTCTCAGGGAATGTTTTCAGTTTCTCTGTGAACATTGAAAATAAAATGCTACCCCACAACAACCCACAACAGTAAATATAATGACCCAAGACAAACTGGGACTGCTTATGATTCCATTCCTGAAACCCAGTCAGATCCACCAGCCATCACTCAATATTTTACTCTATTTTAATGTTTTACTCATGGTTCAGTGATTCTTCCCTGTGCCTTCCTTCCATAAATACTGTGCTGAAAGGCCAAACTGCTACTAATGCTGCAGACACAAATCCATACAAACACAAAAAGACCTGTCACAACATATTTCAAATAGCACTTTTTAAAAATTCTGTAAAAAGTCCATTATGTAAGGACCAAAATCCACATTTTAGATGCAACCTCCATGCTCCTAAGTCAGAGTGAGATAAATTATCAGATTCTGTGTTGCAGCATGATTTTGTCTCCCAATCTGATAGCAGACAGAGATTACTGTACATCAAAGTACATTGTATAAACAAGGCTGCCACTGAATTGAAATGAGGACAAACTGCCATGCTTTATTAATGTTGCTGTTGAAACTAAAATAGAAGTATAAAAGCCAGATTCTACCCCAAGTGCTTAGTTGACCCTCTCAAGCAACACACTAGAAGGGTTTCTCAACCTATGGTTTCAATGGAGGAATATTTAAAATTCAGCTCATTCTTCTCCGGAGAATATTGCAGTGGAAGCATGAGGAGATAACAGGATGGGAAGGCCTATTTTGGCTTTCCCACAGACCGTGGTGTTCCTGGAGGGGCTGGAAGCTGCAGAGAGCTTTTGTGGCAGTCAGCCTTTAGGCAGCGATTTTCTTATGTATGTATTTTGTGTACTTTATTGAATACAATTAGGACTGAGACAGAATTTGTCTTGCAGGTGAGAATGCACACATACCAGTTCCAGTGTGTGACATCTGTGGTATTGCAGCACACTCTGGAACTATGTTTGTCACAACTCTTGGCAGCCCTCAGACTGGGTAGAGGCAGCTACAGCTGTGTTCATATGTGTAAGATAAGATTTACCATAAAAATCCAAATATGCTACAGGGGCAGCTGCAGCTAAATACTGAATAAAACTGGTTTCTGCTTTAAACTGCATCTGTACAGCACTTGCTCTCTTTCCCAGGATTTGTCAGGCTGTACCTGGAACCAGAATCTGACCCAAGATTTGCTCTGTGGAAGTTTAGCAGGTCTCCATCTTAGGGCAGAAACAGATACTATTTCTGTTACTAGTTAGTTACAATCTAGTGGCATCCATACCAAGCTCGGTTGTGCTACTTCAGCTGGCAAAAACAGGACATGTTGTGTTTTTACAGTTTTCATGACTGAGTTTACAACTGAGAATTGTTTTGTCAAGCTAAGCACAACAGAGGCATAGATAAGAAACTGTAAAAAGTTGACTAAAGTAAGAAATCATTCTCCAAAAAACTACTTTAAATACTTTATGTTCATGCTCAAGATTGTCAGCAAAAATACACAGACGGGCCAAATCCTTGCCCCATCGAAATAAACTCCTAGTATGCTAATAAAAAAGCACCTGTGACTTTTATCAAGACAACTTTATCAATATTTACTTTATAAAGCTGTACACCAGAGAAATTTTCAAGGCAGCCAACACTCCTTTCTTCCTTCATGAAGTCACTCAGCATAGCAGCTGTTTAAGTGATTCTTTCTAGATAGGGTCTGGCAAGATGAAAGCAGCAGTAAGTGTATCAAGAAGAATAATAAGAGCAAATGTACAGCCACATGCCAGAAAAGCTGCACAGTCAAACAAGATGCTAGCTTGAAAATTCTTTGCAAACATTACAAAACTTTGTCCACTAAGGCAAGGAACACGAAACAATAATGATTCTGCAGAAATAAAACTTATCATCTTTTTATAAGCAGAAGTATTAAAGCAGAGTGGTTGTTCATTTTGGTGGTTTTTAAAAAAAAATTGTAAAGCTTTGAAAACATTGAGTTTTTTTGGGAATTATAACAGGGAACTGAAGAAAAATAAAAGTTCTACTGTGTTGCTGTAGACCTCTGCAGTGCTTTTGATTTCCCTGATTTATAATAAAAAAATTTAATAAGATCTTGTGTTTTCTTTTAAAATATGTCTTTTTGCATCTTTCCAGCAAATGTAATTTCCTCATTAAAGAGTGCAGTGATTGCAATTTCTTCAACCTTAGTGTGCAATCAAATGTATAATAATGGTGGCTGTTATTATTCATGGAGATCAGCAGTTATTACAATTCACACTTCATGTCATATGCAACACAGATATATTTATTAATTGATGTTAAACACAAATATTCTCTAGCACTCCTTCATCAGTCCAGCTGATAATTATGTGCTCCTAATATTCTGAAGCAAATGCTTCAATCCAGTTTGGGTCCAGCAGTTCCAGTGTAGAATGACATCAGGATTAGAGCACAGGCAGCATTAGCCACAGGCAGCTCTCCTGCATGCCTGGCAGCCTCATAAGAGAAGTAGCTGACAGAGTAGACTTTGGACATCTGGACATCATTTCTGTTTAGAAAAACAATAAACTTTCTGTAGCATCTCTCTGTATAATAGACATCATTCTTCCGGTATTTGAATTGTGCCTCTTCATCTGCACTTTTCGCCAAAGAGTATCCTGAATAGTGGTTTGCCTCAGAAACAGAACTGATGCTAAGCATTAAACACAAAAATCATACTCAAGCAGTCAGTTTCATTCCTTATTGAACACAGATGGTAATTTTCCTAGGGGAAATTCTAACACAGAGATAAAATCCTCACTCATATACAATCTCTTCTACATTATATCAATTATTGGGATTCATCAGCAGTCTGGCCTCCTGATGGAAAATATTAAGCTCTTACAAGTAATGCTTCAGCTTAGGCACTTGATGTCTCAGGAAGATATTTTGTTCTCCCAAGAGCAATTAAACAAAGGAAACTCAAGGAATTTAAGTAGGAGCCTAGCAACAGTACCCTCATATATGCTACTGCTCTCATTGAGCTTGTCATGGGCTTAATTGCTAACCCAAATAACACTGGGTTTTAGACAATTAAAGCACTTTCAAACAGCTACAAGTAATTAATTTGGCTGCATGAGAATGACTTGTATCATGTGGACACTTTTAAGACTTTTGAAGAGCAGTAAGTATATAAGAGATGTTCCTAAGACCAAACAATTACAATTATTAGTACAGTACCATAAACAGATCGTCAAAGTCAAACCCTCACTGACACCTAGGCTGGAATAGTCCTGATGTGGCATCCAAATAATGGGGATCTTCTGGGTAGGACAGGTTGATATAAAGTAAATATTCAGCTGTGTGCTGGACATTTTGTCCAGAGGGATCCTGTGAGAGACAGAGCCAAAATCTTTACTGAAATACAGAATAATGTCATCAACTGCCTTCTCTTGATCAGCTAGGTGGGTAACCTTTTTATGAAAAGGTCTTTTCTTTTTATTAAGAGAAATAAGGTTGGATAAGCAGGACTTTCCTGTCATGAAACTGTGCTGGCTGTGACCAGTGACTGTGCCGTCCTTCAGGTGTTTTTTAATACGTCCCCAAATAATATTCTCTATAATTTTGCAAAGCACTGAAGTGAGACTGACAGGCCTGTATCTTCCAGGGTTCTCCTTCTTGTCCTTCTTGAAAATTGGGAAATTGTTTGCCAGATTACAGTCGAGACTGTAGTTATACTTTTCAACTCTAAAATACAATATGTAGGTGTTTTGCTTACCATTTCCTCCTATTTATGGGATGAATGAAACTGCTACAAAAATATCCCTTTTTGGAATGATCAGATGCTCCAATTTGAATTGTACTGAACCAAGAACATGGAAGGGTATAATGTAATTCTGCTGATCTTGGGTTGGGATACTGGGATGCAACACATGAACAGCATATTATCTGTGACCATGAGTTTGGGATGGTTGCAAAATGGGAAGTGGACATATGATCATCGAATACTGTTTTTGTTAAAAACTATCCCTTTCAGTCTTTGCTCACAACCTACTCAATCTGTTTAAGAAAGTGCAAACTGCATCCCCTTGTCCTGTACAAACAAAATATGGAGCCAACAGAGGGAGCTACCTGTAGTGTTTCCACAGGGAGCATATTTTCTCATGGATTCAGTAACTCTCTGTCTAGACAAGGTGGTACTGAGAATACATGAATATGTATCTCTACCAGCAATCTCTAGCTGTCTTCTCTTCAACAAGAGATGCTCTCTTTCCGAGCAGTTCTGGCAACAACAGAACCCCACAACACAGAAGCGGGGTGTTGGCACCACAAGCAGCCGTTAAAACTCATCTCTGGCTTTTCCCAAACAGGCTAAGAGCCTGTTTGTCATCAGATCTTGTGCTTGAATTGAGTCTGAACAGCTCTGTATTTCTTTGTCACTTAGTGCCAGCTGGAAGGTTGTTGTCTGTCTTCCAGAAGAACATCTAAATGTTACTTTGAAATGGCTTCAGGAGTATCTGCTTGTATCATGCACAGGAAAGGGGGAAGGATCCCTGTTCGGATCCTCTTCCACTGTGAAATACAGATTTATCAGTGTGAATGAAAAATGCTGAAACTATGCATTCCTTTTATTTCATGAATGAAGTCTTGTGGCTCGCTTGGTCTACCCAGGCTCCACTGTCCCTGTGGTAACTCTCCCTTTCCAAGAGGTCTCCCATGACAGGGAGGTGAACAGTGCTGGGGTGCTTTACTCTGTTTCCCCAATGTAGGAATTCGCTTTTTTTCCCCTCTGATCACAGGGTGGGAATCCTACATGGACAGAGATAAAAGACGAAAGGCGCTCTTCTCCTCGGGACTAAATCCTGTTTATTATCAGGAGCCACTTCAGATCCAGGCAACACCTCAGGGGGTAATAGAGGCCAAGGTGTTTGATGGCATCCAAGAGAGAGAGAGAGTGAGAGTGTCCTCCTGGGTGGTTTTGAGCCCAGGGAAAAATGGGTGGGGCAGAACCGAGGGGCCACATCCAATGGGACACAGGTGAGGAGAAGGGAAGGGGGGAGCAGGTCAGGGAGAGCCCATCACACCTGAGGCTTGCAGGGGGAGGGGAAAGGTGTGTGGAATAGACCAATGTGACAGAGTGCAATATAAAAACTACTCAGTGCAAATTCCCAATCACCCAGTGCAAAACAACAACTAAATAACTATTTAGTGCATCACAACACCTCCCCCTTTTCTGTTAAATTAAATTTAAAATGTTGGCTTATTCTGATACAGATTATGAATCTGCCCACCACTCATGATTTGTGAGCCTGTCAGTTTGCTTTAGGCCCACAAACTCTGTGTGGTTGACTTCTGAGGTAGTGGAGATTAAACCGTGGATAGCTTTATAAAGTATGTGACATAGAATTCCGAACGCTAACGTGATTAGAAAAAGAACAACAAAAAACAACGGAATTGTCTTAACTATTGAAGCCCACCACCCCGAGAGTCCCCAGTCCTTGAACAGTCCACTGAACCAGTCTTCAGATTCCTGCTTGACTTGTCCAATTAGGCTTTTCACTTCTCGGAGAGCGGTGTGGACGTTGGGTGCTTTTGATGTTAAGTTCAAGCAGCAAAGTCCTTCAATCTCCTGGCACTCATGTCCATGCAGCAGCAGGAGAAAGTCTATTGGCCACACGATTTTGGAGTGTTGCTTGCCTGGTAATCTCCTCATCCTCTAGGAGGGAACTGATGGCCATGGATGTCAAATTTGCCTGTTTGACCACCCAGCATTCTAGGTGGCCCAATTCACCTAGAGCTTTGGCTGCTGCGACCCATGGATAAAACAGGGATACAGCGATTTGCTTTGATTTGGCCCAATGAAAAATTTCAGAATCACAATTTGGGTCCAAATTGTCAATGCTTCTCTTTTGAATTTTGCTGACCGAATTGCTCTTTTGAGTCCATTCGCCAGTCATGGTTTGGTTGGGTGTTAACAGGGACAACCGCCCGATGGCACATGGCCCTCCTAAAAGCCGAGAAGGGATTCCTGCCCATGCCTGATCCCCATAGATTAAAAAAAAACTTTTAGGGAGGCTTTTGGGATGTGAATGGTATGGGTTATCTGCTGTGACATGGCTTAAAACATGACACCACCTTTTGGCAGTGAACTCTTCTCTGTATTGCAGTATGTTGTTAAAACGTTTATTGTTGGAATGTGGGGTAAAGAAAAGTATATGCAGTACGGTGCTGGGGAGGAGCCCAACAGCTCTAACTCTTGGGGTTCCTGAGCTGCTCTGGGTAACTTTGGCAGCCACTCCTCTATGGGGTTCTTAATCATTACAGCCTGCCGCTGGCGGGTTTTGTGTGGCTGTGTGTGATGTGATCTGGGACTTGGTTTGGGCATAGGTGTGTCAAACCTGACTGGAAACTTTCCAGCTTGCAATGGAATTCCCACTAGGCAGGTAGACATAGGGTCTCTCGCTGCTGCAGTGGACAGGCTTATATTTTCTTGTTGGAGCGTCTGTGCCAGGGTTACCCAGATGTTCTGACGTGGCTGAGGGATGATCCACGCAGCTGTCAGACTGCTCAGCGCTAACAGGATGACAACTAGGACAGGGCTCATTATGAGGTTAGTGGGAGGTAATTTTCTTTTCTAAAAGGAAAAACAAACATTTTAAAGTGCATTAAAGGGTAGGGTTCTGTTGGAACTTAACTAGATTTCTTGAGAAGATTTTCTTCCTCTTCTCAGCATCATCTTTTTTTTGAGGCGATGGCTGCTTGCTTCTCATCCCCATCTGCTGGAGCTGGATTTTTGGGGACGAAAGGTTTTACCCACTTTTGGGGTATCCATCGCAGGCCTGTGGGGGTGGACACACATGCGTAGCCAGGCCCCCAGATAATGAGCTCATAAGGACCCTTGGTTTCCCAAGTTTCTGTGTCCTTAATGAGGACTGGCGGACGCTGTGACAACTTGTACTGATTATTGCTGTTAAAATGACGTACTACCGGAGGACTCTTATTTTCAAATGAACAATTTAGAAAGTTAATGGTGAACAGGGCTTTGCAGAGCTTTTGCTGTGGTGACATCCACGCTGTTGAACTGCTCTGCCTAGCCAGGACTTGCTTGAGCGTATGGTGGGCACGCTCAATCACAGCTTGACCTGTGGGGGAGTGGGGAATGCCGGTCTTAGGCTCCACCCTCCACTGCTGGACAAACTCTAGGAACTCCTTGGAGGCATATGCTGGGCTTAATTTCCCTAGGGATCCCCAGCACTGAAAAGGCTTGCACCAGGTGTTGTTTGGCATGCACAGCCCTTTCTCCTCAGTGGGCAGAGGCATAAACAGCACCTGAATATGTGTCTGTGCTTACATGCACATATTTCAGGCAACCAAAACTGGGAATGTGTGTGATGTCCGTTTGTCACACTTCACAGCTTCCAAGGCCTCGGGGGTTAACCCCAATCCCCAGTGATGGCACTGCCTGGAGCTGGCAGCTGGGACAGGTGGCCACAATGGCTCAAGCCTGACTCTGTGTGAGTTGGAACTGATGGATTAGACCTGGCACATTTTAATGGTATTGCTGGTGACGTAGCTTTGCCTGTTGGAAGATGTCTGGAAGCCATGCCATTGCTGGGGCAACAAAGGAGTCTGCTTTGCAATTACCTTCTGCGATTTTGCCTGGCAAATTGGTATGTGACCTCACATGCATCACGTAGAACGGATGCTCCTGCTGTGAAACGAAATAAATTAGTTTTGAGAGCAACCTGAAGAGATGCTCGTTCTCAATGTCTTTGAGAACTGCCTGCTCCGCCCGGGACACTACTCCCACCACGT
Source organism: Vidua macroura (assembly GCF_024509145.1). Taxonomy (NCBI): domain Eukaryota; kingdom Metazoa; phylum Chordata; class Aves; order Passeriformes; family Viduidae; genus Vidua; species Vidua macroura. The sequence continues at coordinate 71,356,935 of NC_071611.1, read as the reverse complement.
AGGCTGAATCAGTGACCAAATTAATTGGCTCCGAGAACTTCTCAAAGGCTCTCATGACTGCAGCCAGTTCAGCGACCTGGGGTGACCCCTCCACAAACTCAACATCAGCTTCCCAATGCTGAGTCTGGGGATTTCTCCAAGTCATCACTGACTTGTGGGATGCCCCAGATGCATCAGTCCCTCCTTGTTTTCCGCTGGGTTCTACCGGCAGGAGGAGATGCGGATCCCCCAGTGTGAAGTGTGTGGCTAAAGTCACCCGTGTGTTGTGTGGGGAGGGGGGGTTGGGAAGGTCCTGGTGCATCTGAAACTGCCAGCGCCGAGGGCTGTGTATTAAGTGGTGGTGCAGATGCCTGTGTGGGTTGCGATGGGGGGGCTGCTGAGGCGGGTATGGGGGCTTGTGCTTGAGGAGGAGGGACCTGATATGGTGGCGGGAGATTCTCTAGGGGTTCCCACGCATTGCTAGGACTTACCTTGTTGCCAGAGGTCTTAACCAGGAATAGCCTCGTACTGGCGTATTCCCATAACCTGGGAATGGCGTATTCCGTTTCCCCACTGTCCGGCCCATTTTCCCCGTATAGATAGTCAAATAGGGCTTGGCACATTCTAGTGTCAAAAGTAGCCTACATGGGCCAAAACATGCACTTCCTGATTTCCAGATCTGCCCATACTTCTACACAATAATAGATCTTTTTCTCCTTTAACTTCCCCTGCCTTGCAGGACACTCCTTCCAATGTTCTAACATCCATCCCAAAGGGCTTTCCCTCGGGATTTTGGGCACCCCATCCCTTTTTCCCTTGTTTGATTTCCTTAATTTCTCTGGGGTTTTTCCCTGGATCTTACTTTTCTTTTGACCCATTTTTAAAATTTCCTTACCATACCTCTGTGTCGACCCCCGAAAATGACTCTAAAACCAGCTGGCCATCACCATGCATGTGACTTGGTCTTATCTTGACCGAGTCTTATCAGCCTACTAGCTGCACAGCAAATCGATCTGTGGGTTTTTGGCTGATAAAAATGAGCTCTCTTACCTCTTTTTTCCCAGACTTCCAAGTCCCAGGTTGAAGGAGTTTTTCCAATCCTCAAGTATCCAAGAATGCTCCTTCCTCCTCTGATCCTCCCGTGACCGAACCCCTGAACCCCCCTTTGAGTTGCAGGCTTTATTATGTGATGTGAGTTCACCCGGTTTCAATCACTTCCCCCGCAACTGACCACTTTCTTCGTGGAAGAGTGGAACTGCGATTTTGGGGTCCACTCTCGCCCCGTGACGATGTCACGTCTCACACACATGTCCGATCACACCTCACTCAACCATGTGACACTTACGGTCCTTTTTCCCACGTGGATTCTTCATGCACGTAGATTTTTATAAGTGAAAAGGTCGCTGCAGCTTCAGAGGTTCCGACTCCGAATATCTGAGAGCTCTGGGCCTGTTTATCCCTTTCGGATTGTGGCTTTCCCTTTGGCTTTTAGTTTGGAGTCTGATTGGTTCCGTGGGTTTCTCGATCCCGTCCACCGCTGAAATCAGCAGGGTGCCACCTGGACCGAGGACAGGGAGCCCTTGGATGGCCCAAATCAGATCATGTCAGGGTCACCAAGATTGTTATAGGTAAAAATTTACCCAGCTGAATTAAAAAAAGAAAAAATAAGTTTTATTATAAAGATCAAATTCTATCTGAGCCAGCCACAAAGAAAAGGACAGTGCTGTGCCCGGGATCGGCGCTGGGTGAGACACAGGTTCAGCCACTCTAGCAGAGGGTCTCTCCTGTGCTTCACACCACCCATTCTGTGCAAGCAGTTCTTACACAGTTTATTTTGCTTTGAGGCTGGGATTTCGGCGATCAGCCTTTTCTTTCCATTCAAAGTCCCACATATTCATAAAGTCTCTTTTCTCTGTGCTGGGTTGAACAATCCGAGGTCCGGGAAGCGATGTACACGGATGATGGAGTTATGGGAACCGACACTGAGATGCATCCCCCGGAGATTCCAGCGATTCCAATCTCGGGTAGTTACCGGGATGATCATCGCTTGTGCGTTCCTGGATTATCTCAAGAAACAGCCCCTCTCCAAGCGAGCCACTTGCATTAACTTGTAAATTAAGCCTTGTCTACAATGGTTTCAACATACATGAGACAGCCTCCCCCCTCTGCCCTGGCTCGCTTGCCTTGTGTCTATATTTAATCATATAAAAACTCCTGTCCATATATCACTTTATAGGCACAAATTATGCCTATTACACATAACAATGGCGTCCAAGAGAGAGAGGGAGAGAGAGAGAGTCCTCCCGGGGGGTTTTGAGCCCAGGGAACACAGGTGAGGAGAAGGGGAGGGGGGAGCAGGTCAGGGAGAGCCCATCACACCTGAGGCTTAGGGGGGAAGGGGAAAGGTGTGTGGAATAGACCAATGTGACAGAGTGCAATATAAAAACTACTCAGTGCAAATTCCCAAACACCCAGTGCAAAACAACTAAATAACTATTTAGTGCATCACAACACCCCAGGACCCAACCAGCAGATCTGAATCACAGCTATGGCTTTCCTCAGGTCCTTGCTGACCTGCTGACCTGGATCAGACTCAGACACATCACTCTTCTCCATAGGAAATGTAAAATGGCTTTCTGCCCCTGAGAAATTCCTCCATTCTGGAGTAGCCCATGGGTGGTGCTGGCCCCTTACTCTGTTCAATCAGAAATTGGTTTGAAATTCTTTCATGCAAGTCTATAAATATGTGTGCCCTGAGTGAGGAGCACATTTTAACACTGCATCCCAGGAAAGGCCTCCAGAACTAAGAATTTTCATGTAAAATGTGGTCACTTCTGAGGTGTTTTTACTCTTTTACTCACTTTTCTCTTGCCTCTCTTCCTTTCACCCCACCTTCTGCACACCTGGCTGCTAAAACCAGACACACATAAGCACAGATATGTTTAATGCTGTCTAGACAAGCACCCTATTAGGCTGGGCTGGGGCAGCTGTTGCCATAGCAATGAACAAATATGGTTTTGTAGCTGAAAATGAGGTGGCAGGAGATTCATACTTTCTTCACAACATAGTGGCAATGTCACAGTGGAAATTGCAGCACGGGAAAACAACTCTGTGTTAGCTATTAGCAAAAGAGTAATAAATAGGAAGTGATTTGCTGGTTAAGGACTAGACTCTTCTATTCACTATGAAGGTGAAAAATTGAGTTTTGAAATAGCCTCAAAACTGCTCCTGAATGCAATGTAGGTCACTAAACATTTGTAGTCTTTCAGTTTTTGTTTGGTATAAAGCATAACTTTATATCTTACAGTGCTTTAACTTTAATATTTGTCGTTCATGCTGAAGTCTTATCTTAACAGGTGGAAGTTTTCCTGTGTTAGTGGGGCCCAGACAATTCTTTCTAGTTTTTGCAACATTTCTCACTGAAGCCGTGTTGCCAGGGAATTGTTGAGGCAGGTTCAGGGAGAAACCACGAGATTTTTCTCACTGCTACAAAGATTCAAAGGAAAAAGCTTTTCTCTTTTTCCCTGTATTGCATAATACAAAGTCAAAACCACCTCTCACTTCATTTACTGGGCATAGTGGTATTAGGTGAAAGGTTGGACATGATGATCTTGGAGGTATTTTCCAGCCTTAATGGTTCTGTGATTCTGTGATTAAGGTTGGAAAAGACCCTGAAGTTCATCAGACCCAACCATTAACCCAGCACTCCAGGTCCACTGTTAAACCATATCTCTAATACCACATCTACATGTGTTCTTGAACACTTCCAGAGACAGTGCTCACTTCCAGTCCCCTGAGACCTCTCTGGTTAGCCAGGACTGCTGGAGAATAATGGAAAGTGGCTCAAAGAGCACTTCCACTTTCACCAGCTCCCTTAGTACCATTTGGCATGTTGAAGTAGAGCAGCAGGTCACTGACTCTTTCCTCCTGGATTACTGGAACTCTCTTGTTTCCCAGGAGAACAAGGGCTAGCACCTACACGTACTCTTGAGCTGCTTGTGGAGTGTATCACCTGGTTGGGTGGTCTTTAACAGACTCCTGGGATATCTGCCTTATTGACCTTTCCCCTAATTCTCACCCATAAGAATTCAATCTACCATGATAAAGCTCTTGGCAGTCAAAACACACCCTCACACACAGGGTTTCCCCACTGCCTCTCCTCCTTGCCTGTCCCCTCTGAAGGGCTTGCAGCCAGCCACTCCAGCACTTGGGTCACCTGAGTTACCTCACCACAGTTCCATGCATGCCCCAGATTTCCTTCTGCACAGCTTTCTGTTTCCATTTGAGGGCTGCCAGGAGGAAGGGGAAGTGTCCTTAGAGCAGCAGCACATGATGACAGCTCTCACTCCCCAGCTGCCCCTGCCACGGTGGTGCCTGGGACACAGCTCTGCTGCAGCTCACACCCCCTCCTGCTCCATGCATGGTGGCATGGGGGCCATTGTAAACCCTTTTTGATTGTAGAGGAAGCCAAGAACAATGTTCACATGGCATGTTAAAAAAGTGAGTTTATTTTCTTCTGATGTTCCTGAAATATGTTTAATTGAAAAGTATTGTAACAGAATTGTGCTCGGAGGTAATAAAGCAAGGAAGAGGCATTTTAGAAGGTATTATGGCATGATTATGAGTCCTTTTTCCCATATCCTTTTTGCATAATTTTTATATCAGACTATTAGATACAGCTAAGCTGTGTATTTTAACATATGTGTTACCTTACATCTTACAGCCTGTGAGCTGTAAGATGTGGAGAAAATATTTTCCTAATAGAATAACTTAAAACAAATATTAAATTACTACATTTATTCTCAGCCCCAAAATTTTCATCCATTGAATGTAACTTTTCTCCATTTCAAAGATGTGGGCTCAAAGATTTCTGTGAGCAAAAATACTCACAGAAACCCAGATGTCTTAAACTTTTCTGCTTGGTGTATGCTTGACTGTCATGCTGCTTGTTTACCTCAAAAGTAGGTGAATAAGCTGACAATTTCTAGAAGGCTCACTTCAGAAGGGGAATCACAGGGGTCATAAATCATCTGAAAATTCCAGGGAACAGACTGACAAATAGACTGGGCTAGACAATGTATTAATAATTTTCTTTAAAGATATTTTATAGCTAAAAGATTTTAAAATAGCAAAAATAGTGAAGATGCTTATTAGTACAAATGGATATAACCCCATTTTTTCCCAGCCACAAATTTAATTTCATTAATATTTGGTTACTGACTGGGGTGAATAGCATAGTAAATGAATGGCTTGACTTGATGATCTTAGAGAGCTTTTCCAGTTGTATGATTCTATGATTCCATCAGAGATTACTTTTTCCATCCATCAGGCAGCTTGTAGGTAGAGTGAGCTGTGTAGAAAGTAGGGTACCTGATGCTGGTACAGACAGCATTTTTGCCAGCATACCCTAAATCAGGTTCCTAAGGAGTACAACTTGTATCCCTGCAAGAACTTTTGCAACAGGATGGCTGAATGTGTGAAGCCCTTCTGTTGCCACAGCACTGCTGGTGAGGTGTGAGTGTTTTCCTGGGCTCCTTACCAAGGAAATGACCTGGCAAAGGCTTGCTGCTTTAGTCCACGTCTCAAAACTGGATATGCAGAAATAACTGAGACCCAGCTGTCCTGATCAGACATACTGCACCATGGTTAGGCAAAGTAGGAAGTTAAGGACATTTTTTTTTCAGGAGTATGTAAATAAATTATTGTTAGTTCTCCTACTGAACTGTAAAAGCACAGGTAGGTGACTTCATAATGTATGTCCCACTTGAACCTACTTACTCTCTGGAGTAACAACACTGAGCTTTTCCAAAAACATATTCAGTCTGTATAAACAACTCTGAAAATTGTCTTTCTATTCCTCCTTTTTAGAGGAAACTTATCTATTGTTGTTAATTTAGCACAATCTGAGTTTTTATATTTCATCTAGACAAGGTCCAGAAAGATCAGTTCTCTCTTCTGACATTAAAACCAGAGTCTGACTCTTCTGCAGTGTGGTGGTTTTGTTGTTGAACTCCACAGTCTTAGAACAACACAAATAACTGAATGTTCTCAAGTTGACTAAAAATGCCTGCAAATCACACAGCTTTCAGATAACATGAGTTAGAATAAACTGAGTGATAAAATTTATGGCATGCCATAATATTGCTTGACAAAATATTTTTTTTATTTTTCAGTTGATAGAAGTGTGAGTTCTCCTGCTGCTGCCACACTGAAATTACAATTCGACACTGCTGGTTTCCTTTGCCCATTATAAAATGTATAATGATGTCTTAGGGCTGAGTAAACAATCAAATAAGAAGTTCCCATACACTTAGTGATATATGGGAAGATGATCAAAGACAATGGACGAGTTGAAATGCGTGGTTTAGATTGAATTAAAGAAAAAAGTTTCCCTATGAGGACAGTAAATCAGTGGCAGAACTTATGCAGAGGCTAGGTAGTGTCTGTCCTTGCAGAGTTTCAAGCCCTGACTTGAAAAAACCCTTTGCAAACCTGTCTGAACTCAGATATTGACCCTTCTTTGAGCAGAAGGATGGAATAGAGATCTCCTGGTCCTTTCCAGCCTTCCATCCTGAATTGTTTTGCATTTATGTGATCAGATACAAAAACAGTGACAGAGGTTGCCACAATTTCATAGATATGAAGGAGTTATCTGCTGCCAGCAAACACATCCCCCCTCCCTGCCAGGCTGGCAAGATAAATATGTAATTAGAGGTGCCTCACATGGTGCCCTGATGGACAGGTTATGAAGGTTCCATCCAGATATTAAATAAAACAGTTTGCAGGGCATGACCATTCTGCCATGACCATTCTCACAATGTCCTTGTGAGTACAAGCATGCCTTGGTCATCATTCTAAGAAACATGGAGGCAAGGGAAAGGGAAATTTCTGCAGAAATCAAAACTTGCAGAAATTCAGACCTTGTTGAAACTTGGACTTGTGAATTATAATTTGGAGGCGGAAATACAGACCACCAAATCTAAGGAGTGGAGAAAGCCAAAAGTTCTCTCCAGGCAAGAGGTTAACTGCTGTGGTAAGCCTTCAGTTCTTTTCAAAACCAAATAAACAGCGAAACAGATTGGAATTCAATGAGCCAGAGCTGCAGAAGTGCACAAAGGCGACCATTTCTGGATAAGGCAGTCACTTGGCTCATAAATACTGTAAAGTACTGAGAGCCACCATGGTTGCCTTCACTTTCAAGGTATAGATATTCTTCCAGTAAAATCCTTCAAACCATTCCGAGATAAGAATAATGAGACATTCATTAGCTGGGCACGGAGATACCACTCTGCCTTTCAGGTTGCAGGACTTCCACTGTTCATAGTGTGAATTTGATCTTAGCAAAGGTGTGAACAGTGTGAATTTGCAGCTGAGCACCGCCATTCTCAGACAGCTGGAGGGGCAGACACCTCAAGTTATTTTTTTTGCTGAAGGCCTTTTATTTATGAAGCTAAAGGCTTCATTAAAAGCCTCAGCTTTTAATTCAACTAACGCTGAATCAAGCTGCATCATGGGTGTCACTATAATGAAAAGCACTGTAGGTCAAATCACCCAGTACTTTCTCACAACCATTTATTTAAATCCAGATTAAATGAGGAATGTGAGGGATGTATCTATGATGAATCAGTCTGTACTTGGTCAATATGAGCTTTTATGTGTTTTGGTAAAAATATGCTCTTATGATGCATTATCTTATATAGTTACAACCTGTAAGGAGAAATAGCAGATGGAAAAGCTGAGTTAATTTGTTTAAAAATAAAATTATTAAGATATTCTTTACTGTTTCTTTTTTCAGACATGCAATACCACCAAAAAAAAAAAAAAAGACATTTGGGAGTTTGTTTATTTGGTGTTTTTAAGTACAACTTTACAACTTTTAGAAATATTACTCAGAACTTCTGAGCAATCCTAAAAAGAACATGTCTCTTATAAAAAGGTAACTATACTGTTAATACTTTCAAGCTGAACTTAGAAAATACACAGATTGCATCTCACTTTTAACTTGGGATCTAAACTAAATAAATTGTAATTTTTATATTGCAATAGGTTTGAAGTTTTAGTGTTCCTTATAAATATGTGACTTAACATGCTATTTCTCTTGGTCATCCTGAAGATGTTTAACATGGTTGTTAAACACACAAAATGAGATATTAATTTATACAATCTATCTTTAAACTGATGTTGTGTGGGAGTACAAATTCTGAACTTCACCATTAGCAATGTACAGGGCAACAGACTATGATATGCAAATTCAGAGTTATGACTTTACTAAAGGATCAAGCAGCAGAATCTGAACAGCTATGGAATGCATTTCTTTAAAAACAAGTATTAGACACAAAGTGAAAAGAAATATACAGCAGTATGTATTCTCTGTTTAATTTAAAGTTTGAAACCAATTCCTTAATTGTGATAATACAATATTTCATTATATATAGTGGAGTAACAGAAAAGGACAACAAGACAGTCAGGATACATGTTGAAAGATGATGCAAAAGCAAAAGGCACAGGGTGACATGTCCCTACATACAGCTGACACTGTCACAGCACTGACGTGAAGGGACTTTCTCAATTTATCTGCAGTGATTTTTAGTCCACCACCTTGTTACTCTGTCAGGAAATGAGACTCCCTGTTATCCCTGAGTGCAAGCATTGGGTGAAATAATATCAATTATGAATTAAGCTGATCAACCAAGTCTTTCACACACACTGGTTAACCTTGTGTCAGATGATAGTCTGGATGGATTCAAGAAGAGTAAACTACTGAAGACCCCCATAACCTACAATTAAATATTACACTTTGGTGCTTGGTTGATTTTTTTCCCTTCCTTCTCTCTTTCTTTTAACTTCCTTGCCTTTCAAATACTTTTTTTTTTTCCCCAGGAGCAAGGAATTTCCTATAAAATATGTCTTTTTGGCCTTAGATAAAACATAACCTAATGCAGATGAGCAGTTAATTTCTTCTAGGCTGAGAAAAAGGACAGATGTATGTTCTTATCCATCTGTACTGAATTGCTCAGGAGCAACCTCCTGTGTTTCTGTCTGTGCCTGTTCTCCATGGTCCTGTCACTGGGCACCACTGGAAAGATCCTTTCTCTACCCTCCTTGCACCCTCCCTTGCAGGTATTTGTGTACATTGGTGAGACACCAAACTGAGGTCCCTTCCACAGGAAACCGTTCTATGTGAATTTCTCCAACAGGAGTCCATCCCACGGCAACAGTTCTCTGCAATGTGGGTCACCCCTCTGTAAGGCACAGTCCTTTAGGCACAGCCTGCTCCAGATCAGATCCCTCATGGGATCACAATTCCTACCAGGAAACCTGCTCCAGCATGGAATCCCTTCCCCACGGGTCTGCAGCTCCCCACCAGGAGCCTGCTCTGGCACAGTTTTCCTCTCAGGCCTCCCCCTGCTCCAGCATCCCTGGGCGGCTCCAGGGGCTGCAGGGGCTTCACCACAGCTTTCACCACGGGCTGCAGGGAAATCTTGGCCCTGGCCCCTCCTTCTCCACTGCCCTGGCTGTCTGCAGAGCAGTTCCTCTCACTTGCTCTCACCCCTCTCTTCTCTGGTTGCAACTAGATCTGCACAATAACTACTATTTTTCTTATCCTTAAATATGTTATCACAGAAGTATAGCCACCACTTCTGATGGGTTTGGCCTCTGAACCAGAGTCAGATCCATCCTGGAGCCAGCTGGCACCGGCTCTGCCAGACATGGAGGAAACTTCCAGCATCTTCTCACAGAAGTCACCCCTGTAGTACCCCCATTAGCAAAACCTGGCCACGCAAACCCTCTTAGCAGAGGAGCTTGTCCTGCTCTGCACAATCCTTGAAGGAGAGGCTGGTGACAGCCATACCCATTGCCTCTGGCAGCTCTCTGCTGCTACAGGTCCCTGAGTGCTGCCTCTGTACTTCAGTGGCAACACAGGAATCAGGAAAGAGCCTTTAGAAAACCCAGGAAAATCCTCAACAAAGAACTTCCATTCTTAATTGCCAGCTTGCATCTCTATGATTCTGCCTTTGTTTTTAAAATATCAATTATGATTAAAGCCAGACATTTACAAAACCAGCAGGAAAGCACAGCTTCATGGAGTCCACAGCTGCACTGAAAATTCTGCAGTCAACATCTTGGAGATTAGTAATTATTTTTCACAACAAGCCTGATGCTGACTACACTACCCTTGTTCTTGATTCTCATGTGCAGTCTCTGACCCAAAATGCATTTCCCCAAGAAAGTTGGAAATAAACTTCAGAATATGTTTTTGAGATTTAGTAGTTTGAAGGGAAATATGTTTTTCATTTGGGAGAAAGTTTGTTGCATTGATTTGCAGCTGGGTTCCTCGTGTCCAGGGAGGGTGCAGCTGCCGACACCGGGCATGGGAACAAACAAGATGGGTCTTCATTTCAGAAAGCTCAAGAATCCATTTATTATCCCCGGGGAGGAGGGGTGGGATGGAGAGGAAAGACTGGGCAAAGGCAGGATCGTGGGGTTTTTATAGGGTATCATAGGGGTGGGCTCAGGGTTTGGGTCAAGGGAAGAGTTATTAGCCACACAAGAGAGTAAGGATCAAATTCCTGTCTCTTAGGAACAGGGGCATTCTACAAAAGTTGAATATTTTTAAAGTTCTTTTTTTTTTTTTTTTTTTTTTTTTTTTAATGGCTTCGTTTTCAAATCTGTTTCATATTAGTTGTTCATAAAAATAACACTCAGAATAACATTAAAATTCTGGAACTCTTTACTATTGCTGCTGGAGAGAGTTCTCTGAGTACACATTTTTGCAAATGATGCAAACTCTGTAATGTGATCATAGAATGTTCACAAGGACAGAACATTAGTCAGACATGCTTTGTATGAATGATTGAGTGGGGCCAAAGGAGGAAATTTAACATCATTAACATAGATCATTCAACTTGAATATTTCCTACTGCTTGTCAAACATTATTCTACAGTTCTGCATCTGTTCCTTTGCATTTCTGCCCCAAACTTTCTTATAAAGGTGTTTTGGAGTTTTCTTAAGGTGGAATTTCCCCTCAGCTGTGTAAGTTTTTTAAAGTAGTAATCAATAAAATGTGAGCACTCATCAGAGCTCTAGATCTGCTCCTAGAACAGCCCTACAAAAATGGCGAAGCGTTAAAAAGGCAACACCAAGAGGACAGTCATGAACAAAGTTCTTTTTTAATAGTGGCAGATACAAACCAAGAAAGCTTCCACTAAAAGCCACTTAAAATGCGTTACTGACTTCCTAACAGCAAGCAACCATTGCCATCTGCAGAGGTGAGTACTCTCTGGATTGTAACATGCAGCTGCCCAGTCCTCCATCTGCCCATCTGGTTTGAATACTTCTGTTGTAGCTGTTTAAGAGAGGGAAGTTCTAGCTTTAAGAACTAACCACTATTTCCCTGGATTAAAAAAAAAAAAAAAAAAAAAAAAAAAAAAAGGAAAAAAATTCCAAGTGTCATTAAAAACAAGGCAGTAGTCTGAAGGAAGCAGACACTGTATGTTTATGGCTGTGTTACAACCTATGAATGAAAGACTGATTGCGGCCTTTTGGTCCCAGAACAAAACTCCATTGAACCCAAACTAGGTTGGGATGAAAATGACCATGCAAGAAAAGCATGTCTGACATTTTACATGGAATATCTGGCAGGTATGAGGTGGGGTAACTACCTCTCTGGCCAAGGACTGGATTTTCATTAATCAGTGTAAAATACAGCATAAGTGAACTAATCTGCTAAATCTAGGAAGGAGTCTGTAATTTGGAACTCTTTTTAATTTCTTTTTTTTTTTTTAATGCACAATTTCTTTTTCATGACATGCTGGAATTGCTGGGTTGCAGGCTTCAGCGTAAGTGGTAAAATACAAAGTGTTCTGTGGACACACACAGACACACAGATACACAGACACACAGGCACACAGACACACACATGTCTGTAAGAAAGAAGCTCTGTTCACCAACTTAAAAGGGATCTTTTAACTTTTTCTTCTAACTTTAATCTTTTACTGCCTGTTCTTTGGCCACTGTTATGATAAATACCAGGAAAAAGTGAGAGTTATTGGATCAAGGATAACAGACTGAAGCTTAGTCTCTCCCAAATGAATGGGAGATGTGTTGGTGAACAGTCATGACCTTTTTCAGATACACCCTGCAGGCAGAAAGAGGAAAAGTAAATGATGATACAATTTGTGAGAGACACCATAGTGCAGTGCTTTAAAAACAACAGAAAAAAGGAGAATTTTGAGGCAAGAGGATTCTGACCATGCCTTTCTGTAGTGAGGAATTTATAAGTAACTTTGGTTAAAGGGAAAGTTTGGTGGGTTTTTTTTTTGCTTTTTTTTATTTTTGTTTTGTTTTGTTTTGTTTTGTTTTGTTTTTTTGCTTTAAGCCTATGAAGTTAGCAAAAAAATTGCAATTAATTCCATACCCATCACTTCCACAATTTCACATTTTCTTGGCACTTGTCCTGAAACATTCTAAAGGACATGCTATAACATATTATACAGGATTAAGGTGTCCCAGAGCTGTGATAATTTAACTTTTCACCTAGATATAGTTGAGTAAATTAACTGATTCTTTTCCCCTTTATATGTTCCCCAAACACAAATATTTATGTTCCTGTCTGACCCAAACTCTGTCCCTTTTGTGATTACTTTCAAGAACCCTGCTGGGTCCAGGTCTGGATGCAGAAATTTAAGGTATATTTGTTTTCTAATACAATCACACTTGCTGTAATATATTGTATCCAGATCATCAACATTTTCAGCATCACTGGCAGTGTGAACCTGAGTGGCTTTGTACCCAATCTAGAATGAATTTTCCTTGATTGAATTTATTTACTTACATTGTGGTAAAAAAAAAATCATAAAAATCCAGGCATTTGAAAATAAGCTGACAGAATTGATTTAAATCAAACTGCTATCTTCTATTCCTGCTTTTCTAGATATGGCAAACTAGAAACTATTCATCCTCCAGTCTTCCATCCCAGAGAAATTAAATTTAGCCTTAAACTCTGCTTTATAGCCAAACTTAAGTTTGACTTAAATTCATGAAGTGTTACTAAGGTAATGTTCCAGGTTCTCACTAAATTGAGGAGAATAATTGAACGCATGGCCCATAATAGAAAAACTGTAGTGTGCAGTTTTAATTAAACAAATTCTCATGAATTTAAATTAAGCATACTGCATTTAGTTAATTGACTTGAATTGAAAAGCTCATCTCTTGAACTATTGCTTGGAACAGCAATTAACACATTTGTGCAGCCACTAGTGTGAGTAAGTGCTACTTCAGAAGTGAAGGTTTAAGAGTTGCCCTTTACACTCATGTCTCTTAAACATCTGAAGCATGGCAGCATCATGGCAGCATTGCAAGTATATATAAATATATATATATATGTGTGTGTGTGTGTGTGTGTGCGCGTGCGTGGTGGTACACACACACATACATATATATATATATATATATAAATGACATTCACAAAATCTGTCAATGTAATTAGGAGAGGTCTCATGTTGCTTTGAGCAAAGTGCACACGTGTGCTACCTGCTTTGGGTGTAATTTTGGTTGGTAGTTATCAACAACAAGTCCTTTGATCTATATTTTAACTTTTCTTCTGAAGTTTGATAATGCCTAAGGCTTTCTCTCCTGTCTGTTCTCCATCTCTGTCTCTCCAGGGAACACCTGCTAATTCTTTATCCCAGTTGGCAGAACTAGTCTCTCTTAGAATGAAATGTTTTCCACTGTTTTCCACACCAAAGTACCTGAGTTTGCAAGGAGTCTAGTCCATACTGTACTTCCCGCCCCCAGCCCAAGTTTCTGAATCTTTCTGTCTTCAAGTAATTTATCATAATTTCTTTACAAGAAAATTAGGCAACGAACTTCAGTTAATGGTGTCTTTGTAACACTCAGGCACTAGAGTGGCAATGTCATGCAACAAAGCAAGCCCTGTTCTTGAGACACTCCACTTTTTAGGGTCTTCAGGGAACTCAGGAGATTCCCTGTGCAGATCCCGTGCAGATATGCAGATACTGCTTTAAATATTCCAGCAATCAGGCAGCACAACTTGAAGGACTTATTTTGTTTATAGAAAAATACAAGGTCAAGCTAAGTCCTAAACATTAAGTTATGCAATTGTTGGTTAATATGCAAGGTTTCTTCAAAATATAAAGCCATAAATACGCATTTTGATCTGCTAGTGCTTAGTATTTTGGTATAAATATTTGTATTATTGGAACTGATACCAACTACATCAGTGTCCCAGAAGTAACATGCACATGCTCTGAAAGGCTAAGTTAGAGAGACCAATGGATTCTAGATTTAGTGACACGATTCACTAATTCAGATAATTGTTCATTCCTGCTTTCTGGGTCTGACTCTACAAAAGAAACCCTAACTTCCTGTAAAACCCATGGGAACCCTAATTGGAGAATCATTGTTCTCTTTTACTCCAACATAAGAATTGGGAGACAATCAACTCATTTGTTAGGGAGGTGATATAAAATGAGACAAAGCATTTTCTTCCATATAGTAAAAACTGACAAAATTTTTAAGAGCCAGTGATCAATGGACCACAACTGAATTAAGATCCAGGAAGAGCACATGCAGGGTAAGAGTATCCAGCAAGCAAGACAATATAGTCACTCTTTTCTGCTTTTTGTTTTGCAAGTCCAAAGAAGGACTTCACCTGAATTCTTAGGCATTTAGTGTTACTGTGGCTGCTGTCTTCCAAGTGCACAACTGCAAAGGTGGGCATCATGAACTAGTACGGACTGGGACAAAATAAAGCACCAGTGTCTTTTCCTTCCCTTCAACAGCAGCTCTTTGAGCCATTTACTGTCACTTGTGGAGATCTATTCACTTCACTATGTCTCAGGACAGAAATTTGCTCAATTTTTTTCCCTCTAAACACCCTGAATCATACATCTTTTTCTCCTATAATACTCTTAAATTATTTTTCTGTCTGGTCTAAGGGAAAAACTCACTTCATTTCAGTCCATAACAAAGTTTCCTTGAATTTTAGTAGATATAGAATTTCACTTTAATTTGTATATGCTTAATCTTTGCAGGGTACTTAACTCTGTACATGTAGGTAGCTTCAATGTACTCAAGGAGATGAATCTAACTGTCCAGGGCTTGCCACGATTTCCCTCCCTCTGCTATATTATTTAAGTATTTTGCATATTTCAGATCACATCTTGCTGTCAAGTGTCCAGTGTCAGTCATCATTGCAGAGGAGCTACAACAGGTTAAACCAAGAATTCACTCTGGAAATGTGAAGAACTTCAGGTTGTTAAATGTGAACCTGTTTGTATGGCAGCTGGTGTGTGGTCCTTCCATTCCAAGCTGTCCTTATTTGAAAATCTTCCAGAAAACTTGGTTTCTTCTGTTATTTATGCATAGCTCATTTTGCTTAGTAATAAAAATAAATGAAAACAAAACTCTCATAAATTTGGAGGTTATGCATGAAAAACAAACCCATTGAATCCAGCTCCCAGAAAACTAAGCTGAAAATACAATCCACAGTTTGTGTCTTCTGAAAGCATTAGCTAATGGACAGTCTTCCACTCTAAAGTCCATCTTGTTGCCACAAAAAACATTATGCATATTTCTCATACTTAGTTTATAATCCACATTGCCCCCTTTATGTTTTTTTAAATATTTCCAAGTTTTTTTATGCACTCTCTTCCTCAGATTTATATGTTGATAAATAGAATTTAAAAATAGGAATAGCACAAGTAATTGAAGAATTTAAAAGAAAGGAAAACTGTCAATATGTTTTATCTTTTCACCCATGTGGTGAGTTTCTTTGTGATGCTTTTAGGACTTATCCATGAAAGTAATGGAGCGATGCAGATACCGTTAATGGAAACTGCATATTCATAAAAGCCACAAGCAAATATAACTGAATTTTGGGGTTTGGATGGGTTAACAATGAGTTGTGTGCATGATCTGGTTCTTGTTGCCAAGATATCACCTGCACCCAGAATCTTGTGCACCTTCTAACCACCTTCCTTCTTCAGGTGCTCCAGGCAATGCCAAACCAATTTGTCACAGGAGCAGGCAGCTCTCAACCACCTCTAGCAGGCTTGAGTCTGATGGATTTCCAGACCAGTCTTGCCAATATTGTGAGTTATGCACAGTGTTGGAATTGGATGGCTGAAGGACAGAGGTAAGAAAACTGGGAATTGCAACTCACAGTTTCTCTGGTTCCTGTCAAAGTTGGAAAGGACAACTTCAGAGTGATTTTCTGGTGACTTTTTTAGGTCTGTTCAATGCAAGCCATGGAGTTTCTCAGCTGCTTTGTAACAGTAAATTTTTGTTCTGCTGCTTTTACCTTTTCCTCAGCCACAACAGCCTGTTCTGCTCTGTCCACTTTGCAGGCCCACTTTAGGTTACTTGTATAAAAGTAATACTTTGTAGGTCAGGACTCAATCCATTTTAGGGACTATAAATCAGAACAAAGAGAGAAATAAAGAGAAAAGGAATCAAAGGGAATTGTCAAAGATGAGAGGCAGTAAAAGGAGCAAACGTTTTCTCCATATCTATAATTGACTGCAGAACAAAGTCAGACTGGTTTTGGTAACCAGGGTGTAACAATCAGGCTTGAGGTTAAACCTATTTTCCTGAGGACAGCAGAACAATCTATCTGAGCATCATATCTGTAATAATGAAGTTTTAGAGGAGTGATTAAAGACTAAAGAAAAGTGCATTGGAATGTTGGCATTGGATTCCCAGCCAAGCTGAAGGCCAGAGCTGCAGGTGCAAAAAGATTTCCACTACATTACAACAGAGCATTTTAGAAAGGGCAACACTTCCCGTTAATAGGCTGCTCACCTATTGGGTGTTTCTCAGCATCCTAATGCTCTTGCCACTTTGACAAAGACCTAATATAAAAAACCTACTTCTTGACTAATAATTTCAGTAAAGTGGTTTTTTTTTTTCAAAGATATTTTAGTTCAATATTAGCAGTTTGCTTGAATTGGTTCTTAACCTCTCCCGGTTTCTACTTCATTGTCTGGGGGTCCATGTTAGGCTTCTGGGATCCTAAATTTAGAAGTGTAATTGCATTCCCAAAAACTCTTCCTGCCTCACAATGAGGCCAAACTGCCTCCTTCTGTTCTCCCATGCAGGCTTTTGCCCTCTGACGCCTCTTAACAGCTAAACCTTTGCTTCTAGTTTCCATCAGAGCTGCTGAAGGAAGCTGGCTAAGAAAAACTGCAGACACTACAGCCAAACTAGAGAGTGTTGACTTGGAACAGATCCTAGCAACATAGCTTGTTACAGGCAGCAAACAGGTATAACTTTTCACATGCAGTCACATACACACAGCACAGCAAAGCAGGTTGCTTACCCATGCCACAAAACCAGGTCATTGGAAAGAAGATTAAGTCTAAAAGGGCTCAGAAGGATGTTTACACCTATCCACAGCCATTCCTGCTGGTTCCAGAAAGAATTTTACTATGTGAGTAGGTTCTCAAATGGGTTGCAGAGGATGGACTACAGATAGATTGTGGAAACTGGGCACATGTTGTTTTGAGGTAGTAGGGAACGGAGAAAGACACGACAGCTCCAGCTGGGAATTTATATTTCTCTTCTCCACAGCTTTTCAGGAAATTATCTGCAGAGAGTCCAAGTGAATAGAAATTACAAGTTAAATTAGGATCTAGGTGATGAAAAATTTTAAGTTAAGCTGTATTAGAAATTTTGTATTACACGACTTATTGATTGCAATAGATTTTCAGCTATGAGAGTCATAATATAGAATGTTATCTTTAGTCTTCTGAGAATAAAAACCTTCAGTTGCAACTATGACTTAGTGCAACCATTATTCTGCCATGGATCCCTAAAAGAATCTATTCATCCCTTCCTCCATGTTGGAGAACAGCATTGTCCACTTCAGCCTCCTGGGGGCTTCACCAGCACAACCTTCCCACCTTCCACAGTCAGGTCTTTGATGTCTAGCTTCATTCCACAGTGCCAAATCTCTACAGGTGGTGAATCCCTGACATTTCACTAGCTAGGACATATATTCTACAGGTTAGAAGATGCACCAAAAGCAAAGGGAACTCCTTGCTCATATCTGAGCATGTGCCATGAGGGCCTGCTACCTGCACTGGACCCATATTTGTTATTGAGGAAAAAAAAAATAAGAAATTAAATCATTCTCTCCAGATGAAGTTTAAACATTCAAGCTCTGATGTGTTTCAGTCTTAACAGCTGATGGGTGAAATCTGTGGAGGAGGTAGGCAGCTGAACAGACATGAGCAGTAGTAACTGCATTTTTAAGGCCAATGATCTGATCCTAATACACTAAACTTAGAATTATTATCGCAACTTACCAAGGGTTTAAATATGGGCTGTTTATGTCCCATATTTCTCCCTTCCAGCTGCTGAATTTTCCTGAAGCTGGCAGGCCTGCAAAGCATTCCCAGTAGCTGTTCAGGAAGGGGCAGAGACATGCTAACCAACTGCTTGCACTCAACAAATGGAAATCCTATATGGATCACAGAATAACACAGTTTTACGGGGAGTCAAATACTGGTGGGTTTGAAAAACAAGGTTAGTTGCTTAACCTAGGCCTGAAAGAGAAGGCTTAATCTTCTATCCTCCTGCATCATGAATGATTTCATATCATTTTAATCTCTCTTGCCATAGACATGTAACTCTGAGGAAGATAGCTTCACGTGCTGCAAGGTACAGGGAATCTGCTTCTTACCATCTGTTTCTCTGATTTTTTTGCTGTATATCCCTGCACAGCATCTGAGGGAGAGACACCGCAGAGCAGCGCACCGTCCTGTGTCCCTCCATCGATCCCCTGTCCCTTCCCCGCACGCTTTCCTGGAGCCTACACAGCGGGAGCCTTCGCAGAGTCTTTGTGTCGCGCTGTCGCACACCGCTCGTCTGTCCCTGCCGCCTGTCCCCCGTCCCTGCGCGCAGCGCTGGGGAGTACTGCGCCCGCTTTTCCACAAGGCGCGACCCCGCTGCTGCAAACCCGGTGCGACCCCTCGGTGACAGCCCCGGTGACAGCCCCGCCATCCCGCGCTGCCCCCGCGCCCGGCCGCGCCTTCCCTCCTGCATCCGCGCCCGGCCCCGCCCGCACCTGCGGACACCGCCCGCGCCCCCCGGCCCCACGGGACCGCGCTGCCCGCCCGTGTCACGGCGCTCCCCGGCCTCCCCGCCCACCGTCTTCTCCCCTCCCAGACAGGCACGGCCGAGGCAAAGCGGCGGGCGGGCGGCTGCCTCCGCCTCCTTCCCTTCTCCTCAGATGCCCTTTGCAGGGTTATTATTACAGTTCGTGGCTGCGCTCCGCCTGCCCCCCCCCCCCCCCCCCCGCCCGCCCCTCCGCGCTGCGCAGCGCGCTGGCCGCGCTCCCCGCCCGGGCTGGCCGCCGCCCAGGGGTGCGGGATCCCCGCGGCCCGGAGCCAGCGCGCTCCGCTCCCCGCACCATCGCCCCGCACCATCATCGCCCCGCTCCCCGCAGCCGGTGCTGCCCCGGCGGGGCTCGGCCGGCGGCGGGGCGGGCGCTGCCCTGGGGCTCCCAGACAGCGGGGGGAACGCGGGGCTGCGGATTATTGCAGACTAAGCAGTCTGGCGCTGCAGCATCGTGCGGGGGGAGGCGGGTGGGCAGGGGGAGTGTGTGCGTGCGTGTGTGTGTGTGTGTGTGTGTGTGTGTGTGTGTGTAAAGGGGGGGGATGGAGCTGGCAGCTGGCCAGCTACCATCAGAATTAGCTCATTGTTCAATATAACCAGCGCTGGCAAGCAAAACCCAGCCCGAGAGAGGGAACGGGCGGGGGGGGGGGGGGGGGGCGGGGGGGAGAGAGAGACTTTCCCCCAGCCACCCCCACCCCTTTTTTCTTTTTTTTTTTTTCTCCGAGGCTGCACTTTGGAAGAGGTGCAGTCATTCTTACCCACACCCCCTACCCTCTCTCCACTCCCCCAACTATAAATTCCCTTCTGTAGCATGCTGCCCTTTTTGTAATCCACATTTGTGTTTCAGATCATGTAGAAAGGACAGAAAGTGAGCAGGGAGCGGGGGCTTTTGTCTGTAAGTATATGCAATTCCAATCCACAGAATTTTATTTTTTTTAGTTAATCCCCTTTCTCTCTCTCCCTCCTTTCTGCTTTCTTCTCTCTGTGTTTCTCCGTTTCTTTTAATTTCTTTTTGATTTCTTTCTGTCCTTAGCCAGACTTTGCTGCAGCTTGGCTTTCCCCTTTCGGTGCACGTTTCCAAACAGGCTTTTTTAAGGAAAATGAGAAAACGTGCAGTATATGTGTCTAACTCTTTGTCTTTGTGCTTTAAGGCTGGATTTCTAGGCTGAGGATTTTTCTGTACACATGCAAGGGGAGATGAGAAGTGATTTTCTAAAATATTTTCCTTTTTCTGGGTTTTGCATTCCACAAACACCAAAATGCATTTTTGAACCTAATGCACTTGGCTTTGTTAGCATGCGTGCAAGGCTCTAGGACAGGTTTATCATCTCCTTTCTTCTCCCTTGTAAAACGAATCTCCCTCTTCTCCGCCCTGACACTGGATTCCTCTCAGGCTGCTGGGGTTTATTTTTAGAAAGCAGTCATTCTTGCAACAGCCTTCTGCATTTTTGCATGTGCAGCAGTTAAATTTTGGGTGGTTCTTTCGAGAAAAAAACAAAACAAAACAAAAAATTCCAACAAAACAACAAAGCCAAAACAAACCATGTTTTGCTGAACATGTAGTGACATGATACTTTTTTCAAACATTTCTGTGTATATTTATGGATGTATGTGTTTGCAGTTTTAAATCCAATATGTGTGTGTGTGTTTGTGTAAACATATGACTCATGCCTAATTATATTTCATACATACATGCTATAGGTAAGAAATATGTAATCAATAGAAGAGAACTTTTAATTTTTGTTTCTATAAGAAAGCTGATAAAGGAGATATGCTACAAATTCAGTCCATTAAGACCGTGATAATTTAAGGTAAATGAGGTAGGACCTACTCTTCTTTTTTTTCTCTCCCTCTTTAAAATAGGGGGTGTGTGTGGAATAGAGAGAGGGAGAAAACTGGAGGTTATGTAATGCAGTGCCATTTCCAAAAATACCTACTCTCTGGGCTGTTACATTGTGTTATACTGGTTCCTTGATTGCAAAAACCCACACTTAGTAGTATGCCTGGGAACAATGGACCACAAATTACAGTAAACATAGACTGACAGGTTTTTGTCCTCTTGACTGATTTTTACCTGTGTTAACCATTACATGTGGGACTTTTCAGAAATATACCCAGGACTAAGAATAGCATGGGGTTCTGCAAATACAGGTACCAGGGATTCCTTTGTCCTATATTTAAGCCTACAGATCACTGAAGTGCAGAGATGCATGATATATAAGCATATGTGTAGTTAGAATAATTTGCATGACTTTAATCTTAACCACTGAAGCTTATACTTGGTTCACCCACTGTAATGCTGGCAAAAAAAGTATCATTTAACTATTGTGACAGGTAGAATTACTTTTTTTTTTTCATTTTTTATTTTCTTAAAATTGTTTTCAGATTGTTCTCCTTGTGCTATTTGAGAGGAACTGCAATCCCAAGACTTAACAGAACCTAAAAATGGTAAGAATTAGTTGCTTTAGCAGAGTATCAAAATTTTTTTGTGTCAATACAAACCTTATTTCCCTCTTCCCAATACTCATTTATAAATAGGACCTTTATATGACATAGTTTTTGAGGCTATGAGGACTTACCATACAATAACTGATGTATTCTGAGAAGCTCCTTATGTTGGATCTTTTATTTTCTTGCATTTTTTGAATAAAAATCTGAAATCCATCGCTGTGCAGTAAGGCTTATTTAATTGAAACAAGAAATATTTAAGTTATTGTGAAAAATACACATGTAGCAATACATGCAGACAAAACAATATCCAGTAGGGCCAACACTGACATCTTTCTCACAAAAAGAAGAAATAGGTCATTGCACTTTGTAAGTGAAAAAGATTTAATATCAGTCTGTCGGGGAAGTACATAAGGTGCAACCTAAATTTTCTTATTAGGTTGACCTTCTGAAAACACTACCATTCTTTGGACACAGATCTGTTCTAGAAAAAAAATGTTTAGGCCTCAAATCTGACTGAACTTACAGTCACTTGTTTGGAATGTGTTTAATGAACAACAGCCTATTTTTAGGTGTTTCTATTTTTATTGATTAAAGCCCATTTTTTATATTCTGAGATACCACTGCTGACAAACTCCTGATTTTAAGGATATGCATGTAAAAATGGTATTCTCTGAGAAGGACTGTCTCAGACTCAGGAGAACAAAGGTAACAGTATTTTTTTAGAAAAAGTGCTCAAAGTAGGCAGATTTTGTTCAGACAGTTTTTCATCCTTATAGCATTCTTAGCTGAGGATGCAGCTATCTCAGAATCATATCTAAATACATGTACTGGCAAAAATGTGATATATTTTGGATGCTACAGGATAAAATCATGATCAAACCTCTGTTAATTAGTACTGAGCAATGCTTTTAAGTAGCATTGCATAGGGTGTACATTAGCACAGAATATTTTCCCC
The DNA here is from genome assembly GCF_024509145.1 of Vidua macroura. Classification (NCBI taxonomy): domain Eukaryota; kingdom Metazoa; phylum Chordata; class Aves; order Passeriformes; family Viduidae; genus Vidua; species Vidua macroura. The sequence continues at coordinate 71,334,409 of NC_071611.1, read as the reverse complement.
TGTGTGAGGTTCTGAGGGAGATACTCTTATGAAGATTGGGCTAATTGCAATAATATTATCCATGTCTGGTTCTTTGGGGTTGTTTTGATATTGGGGAGGAGTGATGATCAAAGAATGATTAAAATAAGCAAATTTGTAACGTACTCTGTTATAAAGGCTTTGTTTTTTGTTTTTGGCTCCTTGTTTTATATCATTCCTATCTGCAAAAATAAACTTGCAAATTCTGGAGTTTTAGTCTATTCTGGAACCTACTTTCATCAAAGTGCTTTGCTCATCTGTGTATAAATGTATAGATGGGGGTGGGGAATTAAAAGGGAAATGATTCACTTAAACTGTGAATAGAAATCATGCTAAAATCCATGTTGTTCACACAACTGTGGAATATTGGATGAGGCAACTGTTTTCCTACCAACACCAAGGTGACAATCAGCCCACATTTTAGATGTTATGCAGGCTGCTATGTGCAATATATGCCTATATATGGAACAAAAGATTATTTTAAGTTTAGTTAGGCATAAAATAGCCACTGATTTCTACCAGCAGATGGTTCTGTAAATCTAGCAAGGTTCCTATAGTAGTCAATGAAATCAGTTTTATAAAGCCAGTCTCTGGGCCACAACATAAAATACAACTTAAAGCTATCCAAATGCAAAAAATAAAATGTTGTTACCCACCTGTCTAGTCCCATTGTTTGCTTTGCAGTGTAACATAAATACAAACCTCATTTAACTGTTTTTAGAAGTTCCCCTTCTTTTTTGTACTATTAGGTTTTATCCCAGCTTGCAAGGATGTTTAAGATGTGATACTTGGCAGAATCTCTTCTACCACCACCCTTTTTTCCCCTTTTTTTCACTTCTGGCACACTAACACGGAATGTAATTAGAAGTCAGACCAGTGACACACTTTCCTTGCAGTAGTGAACACACTTGTCTTTGGCATATTTCTTCTTGTATTAACTGCAAGTATCTCTCTAACTATTCTAATTTACAGAAAATATTCTTCTTTGCATATCAACACTTTCTGCACACTGAAATACATGATGGTGAAAGAGCTTACTTTGTTTTAATATCACAGTATATACAAAGGCTCTACCCTGCTCTCACTGGTCAGTTGAAATTTAGCTATTGTGTTTCAGTAGACTGGGATAGAAGTTAAAAAATGGGGGGAAATGGCCTTCTTATTCCTTTGCCAGTTGGAAAGTTCCTTAATTACTTAGCTAAGCTTCCAGTAAAATTTGAAATGACTAGAATAAACTTGTTCAGTGAGAACAAATGAATTCTTGGTTTAACTTCACTGTCTTGCCCTCTTAGTGTCTTAATTTTCTTTTCTCATAAAATGTTTCTCAAAAATTTCAAACAGTAAAAGCAAGTTATTTAACACATTAGTTTTCAATGCTGCTTCTCCTTTTCCTGGACTTGGAATTAGAATTACCTCATTAGTTAATCAGTCTTTCTTGCACCCGTTTAATAATAATATCCTCAATTTTAAGAGGAACAAAAAAGAAGAGTGCACTTTCTATTATTCTTATACTTTTAATTCATGGACATTTTAAGCCATTTTACACAAGAACATTTGCCATTTGAAGGTCTGTCCTTACTTCTGCATAATGCATTTCCTTTGAATGTCTACCTGAAGGTGGAAAGAGCCTCTTATATTTATGTGCAATGTATAAAATCCTCAGGTGGCTTAAGTGGTCTTTTAATTTGAAATGCTAGAACTTCTATATACTACTTTCATGGCAAGTGCTGAGTGTTATGAAGTATAAACTAAAATTTTACTTAATATTAACTAAAATCTTAGCTAACAAGGGGGAAAAACTGTTCTAACTAAAAAAGAATTTCGAAAAAGGAATTTGTTTTAAATTTTTTTCTGCCCCTTCCAATCATTGAAAGTGATCCAATCATTTAAATAAAGGAACATGTTAGAAAATTGGGAGTAAGGAAGTCTTAATTCCAGTTTTCTGTGATCTGAAAGGGTTGGGTTTTGTGTTGTTTGTTTGTTTTTGTTATGGTAAATATTAGTTTTTAAATAAAGAAATCAGATAATCATTTTAGACAGTTAGAGAAGTAGTCTGTTTATTTGCTTTCAAAACACTTAGGTGTGTCCATTTCTCCTTGTGGATTTTAAGTTGAGTTCTGGGAGCTCACAGTGATGGTGCTTAAAGAATTTAAACTAAAAACACTAATAAATGTGTATATAAGCAAACAGATCCTTAAAAATTTAATTTTGACTTTTCTGAAAGTAAACAGAAGATAATGTAGAGCCAATAATTAATTTTCTCCTGACTTACCACAATGAGATGGCTTTCTTGTCAGCCTTTCTTACTGGTGTGGAGTCTCTGGGCTGGCTGTTGTACAGTGTAGCTGTGTCATCGCAGAGCAAAAAGGCTCTGGAAGTAGGTAATTTGGGCTGAATGCTTCCTGTCCTGCATCCTTGCCTGAACTACATCACTTCTGAGGTTATTCTGTCATATTTTATTATTTACAGTCCCTGTATTTTATAGTCTTACTTGGAGGAAAAGAGAAATAGGGGATGATGACCTTTAGGGGTGAGAACATTTTGGAGAAAAGCCTTTCTTTTTTAAGTCAGAGGGAAAGAAAAGAGAAAAGAATCAACATCCTATTTAGTTTTTTTTTGCTTGTGTGGGTTTTTTTCTTCTAGTTTGTAGAGAAATTTATAGTATCATTTACTTTAGGTGAAGATATTTATGAACAAAATTTTGTGTTTAAAATTTCATCCCAATTTGACCATTACTAACCTTTTCCCAGGGAGTTACATGCAGGTGTCTTTACACAATCTGTAATTTTCTGTGCCCCTGGGCTGGAACAGCTTTTCATAATTTTAGGATTATTTGTGGAGAATGGAGTCTAGAATTGGTCTGGCAGAGGCAGGCATTATTTGGAACCTTTTATATGCTCTGAGGGGAAAAAGGAAAAAAAAAAATAAAAAAAAGCAAGGTAATGAAATGAGACATTTTGTCCAGCCCATTACTAGATGCACACTGGACAAAAGCATCTCTTGGTCTGGCATGAGAAAACTCAGACCTGGTTGATTATTACCAAGCCTGGTACTGGAACTGGAATTGGAGTCTCCTTTATGGTAAGTCAGAGCCACACAGAACCTGCAGGACTGTCAGATTTGGTCAAGAGAAGTAATTGTGAGGGATGAAAGATAAATAGTTTTGGCCATCTGAACATGGTGCTGAACATTGTGCTTTTTTTATTATGCTTATGTAATGTGCATGTTATACATTGTGTGTAGTTTGCACCATACTACTTGATTGCTGAAAACTCAGGGATAATTAACGCTTTTCCAGCTTACAAAGTTTATAAGCAGAAATACAAACCAGTTTTTGCAATACTTCTGTCAAGCCACCTGTTCAGCTGAGCAGAAAACAAAACTTTACTTGATTATGGGTAGAAAAGCAGAGTTTAAAAAAAAAGTAATTTTTGCCCAAAGCTATAGATACTGTGGATATTTCAGTGGTAGAACTCATATGCACATGAAAAGACAAAAGCTTTTTATATACTTGTTTCTACTCAGTCATAAAGATACTCAGGGTGCTAAAATTTTGCTACTCTGGCCCAGCATACTCTATCTGAATTGAACTGTGTTGACACATGGAATGGGAGGTTTATGTAATACTAAGTCCAGGAAAAATCTTTACTAATTTTTTTTCTCAAAGGCTGAAATTTTGGAAAATCAGAAATAAGAATATACATCCAGTAACACTACAGCTGTAACATTATTTTTTTAAGGCTTGGGATCTAATGCCATCACTAACAATATTTTTACTTTTTATCTGACTTTGCTATGCTGCTGCTTCATAACTGAATTCTGATCCTTGTATATGCTGAAGAGATGGGGAAAGGATGACACTTAATAGTTCTAGAACAACTTTATAAACATAATTCAGCTGGCTTCATTGACTGGGGCAGGATATTTTAATAAAAATAGTTTTATCGATTTGTATTTTGGTTTTATTATATTTGGTTTTATATATATTATTATAAATATTTATTCATCTCATTAAACCATATTAATTGAGGACACAATCTTCAAAGGTGAAAAAAATATTCTTTCCAAATGTTTAATGTAGAATTATAGTATGAATCACTGTTTGAGTGTTACATGCAATTCTATTTGGACTTCTGGTCTGGCAAATTCACAGTAGCAGTACTGAATGAATCCTTGTGTACATGTTGCTGGGAGGATTCCTGATGTTTTCTTCTGTAAACACTCCATTAAAATAAACAAATAAACAAGTAAAAACAACCCACTCTCAGAATAAATAGGATTTTCTCATCCTGCAGGAAGAAGTGTCTCTGGAATAATTTTGTAAACACAAAATTAACCTGTTTATCTCTACCAGCTTGGCATACTTAGGTGGGAGCAAGTTAAAAAAAGTTCTAAGAAATCTGTGCATCCTCGCTGGAGGTGGTGAAAACCTTGGCTTAATACACACATTATCAGAAAGAACCCCTGGCCTCTTCCATCACTGAAGGCACACATTGACACCTCAGGGCTACCTTAGAAAGGTCAAGTTAGAGAGGAGAAAATCTTCTTTGCTTTAAAATGCCTATGTATCTGTGATAAATCTCCATCACAAAAGAGTATGAGTTTACACAGCTCCTTAGATGAGTCCCAGAACCCACAGATATTTTATTACTTTTAGCCCCCAGAACATCCATGATACATTTTGTGCTTTTGTGTCTGGAGTAGCACTTAGCTGCATTACTATCTACCTAGTAGAGGCTGGTAGTAGGGAAGCTTCAGGTGAATGTACCACAGTGCTTTCAAGCATTTGTTAACAATCAGCTGCCCTCATCACATCTCTTTTAATGAGGTAAGTAAGGAATGGCTCTACAAGGTGTTTCTCTCTCCCATTTCCAAGAGTATGGCTGGGGCTTTTTAATACTTGCCTGCAAAATGCTGCTTGGGCAAGGGGCTGGCACGTCCTGAGGAGAAAGAAGGGCTCTGCACTTGGGGAACAGCATCCCTGGTTGGATTTCTGCTCATCTTTTTGGTACGTGGGAGAAAAGCTGTTGTAGTCCAAAGCAGTCTCTTGAGCCTTCTGTAAGTTACAGCATTCAGGCCATTATTTAGAATAGGAAATTTTAAGAAATAAACACTTGTTTTGGGAGACTGGTGTATACATTTTGTGTACCCAAAGAGTGGAGGGCCAGGTCTGAGGGGGCACACAGGAGAAGTGTTATTCTGCTCTGTCTCTGTTTCTATTCTTAACAATTCACTACTGGCCACTGTTCTTGCTGGATTTTCCATTAAGATCAAAACTCAATAAAATGAGGACACATGACTAAATAGACTTTTTGGTCAGCCCCTGACCATGCTCCTTTTCTTCCTCCTCTGTAGCTCAAGTAATTTGTCCATGTTATGTATGAAACTACTGAAAAACTACTATGCATCCTTTGCCTATTTTCAGAATTTTTGTTGCCAATTTTTGTTGTGTATCCACCTGAGTTTATAACAAGAGACTTGCTTATACACCTTATTTTGCAGTTACCATTAGGTGTAGGTGCAAATACTTACTAGTTAAGCTCTACCTTATTGCATTTGAGGAGCAAATTACAAACTCCTATATAATTAACTGAGAACTAGAATATTATTTCAATTCTCAGCCTTGTTGTTGTTGTTTTTCTGTGTGTTGCATGTTAAATAAAACAAAACAAAAAAATACTGTGGTACAGAGGCAAACAAAATAAATATGTGGGGTTGTACTGGGTTCTGAGTTAGGTTTTCTGCATGGTTGATTTGCTTATTTTGATTTCTATGATGTTTTGCAGACCATAGAAATTTACTGGAGGAACAAAGTAGTTCACAGCCATTTCATTGCTTGATGGAACTTTCCACATAACATAAATTTGATTTTTTTTTTCTCTGAAATAAATGTATTCTTTCTCTTTCAAGGAGTGCAATACTCTGGTAATAGTTTACTCTAAGGAAAATTCATTAATTCAGTAAGAAGTTGGAAGACCAGTTATGACCGTGTTCACAATGTACTGCTTAGTTTTTTTTTTTCTTAGTCTTTGTATGCATGGTAAATACTAACAATGTTTTGCAATGATTTTTGTGTATTAATGAAGTAAAAAAGCAGCATGACACTTGTAGCACACAAGCGGGATTGATCCTCACTGGTGCAGAAAAGTGAAAATTGATCTCTCTTCCTAAAAATTGATCTCTCTTCCTAAAAATCACATTCAGGTGGTGTGGAGTGGATTCCTTCCCAAGGAAAGTTAGAAAGTGTTTTCTAGAACTAACCTCATTCAATCACATATGTTAGAATACAGCTAAATTTTCTGTAGGGGGGTTCTTACTGGATAAAGAGTTGTGCAGAAGTCTTATTTGTAAATACATATATAAATCATGCAACCTGTATATGGATGAGGACAGGAATGAGTCCCTTGAAGAAGCTGATACAGATAAGTCAGGGTAGGAGACTGCATAGGAGCAGATGCTTCAGTGTCACCTCAAGAATAGATGCTTTTAAGAACAACAAAGGAAACAACAGATGACTATGTGTTTATAGGAGAAGCTTTTCAAGGTCACTTATTTATGCTGTTTAGGGAAGGAGCAAATGACATCCTATTCTGTGAAATTGACAGAAATTGCAGAGAGATGCAAAAGGACTGCTAAAATCCCCAAATACCTAATAAATAAACTTTGTAATTCATTTGCAGTGTGGAGAGGGGGATGCAAGGAAAAGCATACTTGTCTCATTTAGGCCTTTTCATCTCTATGTGGTTGTGAGTTTGAGTCATCAGATGGGGAGGAATAAAAAGTAGCAGTAATATCTTCCCCATGAAAAGGCAAAGACATCAAAAGATGCTGATGCAGAGAAGTCAATGGCAAATTCAGGTGTACAGCTGTCTTGCCATGTTCTGCTGATATTCTGCCAAGTATTAATTATCATTGCAATGGCAGATAAAGTCTCACAAAGGTGTGCCACTTGGAGCAATCCCAACTGCAGAATCATGATGTAACTCTTCATCAGTTCTCTCAAACCATTTATCTAACCTTTACTTTGTGGGACTAACCAAGTGAAATAAATGTAAATTACTGGTTTTCCCCACTGTTTTTTTTTTTTTTTTTTTTGATGTTCATGGCACTGATGTGAAGACCAAGAATGACAAAAAAATCTGCTGCCCTGACAGAAGACTGAAACCATGAAGTCAGGTTAATTGGGATGACTGTCACTGCACCTCAGGCAGAGGCTCAGACTCGTGATGCAGAGAAACTCAAAAATGCAAACAAGTTCACAAAATTGTTAAGCCTCACATCTGCTAAATCACATATTCACAGCATTTTAAAATTATTAAGCTAAGGTAATGAAATTGCACTTTAACTTGGGCAAGTTTGGTTTCTGCTGTTTCCATAGGGAAATCTTCCTCAGTAAGCCTATTCCAGAGTCAGGCTATCACAACAGCAGCCTCCTGTTTCTTCATGAGTACAGCTTCTTAAATATAACAAAGGCTCATCAAAACTTCAAGGACTCACTGAAATAAGGAGTAATGATGAGTACTCTTGATGTAGCTTTGTCCCTCTACAGAAGATCTGGAAAATAAAAGCTGTGACTGATAGAATACTTCTGTCCAACTAAACTCCTAAAAAGCAGCATCTGTTCAGCTCACAGTTGGTGTATGTATTAAATCTTGTGTGCTACGTTAGGAACACAGTGGATATTTGTATTTTGTACTTTAATAATGTTCCCCTCACAGTCTCAAAAATAAATTACTGAGGATGGGAGCATTAGTTTACCCCTTGCACTGAAGCAAAGGCTTTAATCCTAGCACAAGCTTTCCCTCCACTTTGGCTTAAAAAGAATTAGTGAGGTTTTCATTCACAAAATTATTTATTTAGTGTTTGAGCAGTGGCACAGTAAGATTGTTTATGCATTTGGATTGTGATTGTGGGATGTTGGTTAGAAAGAAAATGTTTTACTGCAGTGGGAGGCATTTGAGGGAATTGAGAAGTACATGGTAGGTTGTGCTGTGAAATGTACATCTACAGCTCAAACTAGCTGGCAACTAAGAAATTTTAAAGAAATATAGGTACAGAAATGAGAAGGAGTGTTCCTTTTTGGCTATACAACCCACTCTCAGGAGTAGGGTGGCCTCTCTCCCTTTCTCTGTTCTGGATTAGGCACTCAGTCCTCACAGCTGCACAATGTCATTTTAGTGCAGCAGAGAGAACAAGCATGCCTCTTTCTTTCCTTCTTTTCTCCGCACACCTCTTATCATTCTACTCCCATGTTCCTCAGCATTGTGGCCATCTGTGCCTGCTATTATACTGCTAATCCATATAGTAAATCTTTTTCTTATAATTTTTTTTCCTTTCTTAGGTAGGTTACTGCAGAATTTTTGGACAGGGTCACCTTTTATTTAGAATTAGGATCTACGGTACTTGTCATAATTTTCTTTTTGTTTTCATTCCTCCCTGCCTCAAAATTGGTTTATAAGACAAAGAGGTTATCTGAAGGTGGTTGCTGATTTCCCCAGAGCAGTTGCCCTTCAATAAACTTTTAGTTAAGATATCAAGAGTGCAGTTGAATACCACTCTACATCCTGAATAAGACTTGATTACAAGAATGCAGTGATTCACATGGGAAAAAAAGGGAAAAAAATAGAAAAAAAATAATTACAAGGGTTTTATCAATTGTTTCTTAATGATAAAAACCTTGGGAATGCTTACAGGAGTATGCGCATTTTGGTAAGTTTAACATGCCATAAATCTGGGGTTTTTTTGCTCTTGATGGATTTATGTGAATGTTTGAAAGATGCTCTTAGTGAATTGGAATGAAGAGTGGGTACCAAATCAATTTTAGCACTTGGATGTGACTAATAGAGTATGTTAAGTTCAGCTCTGTTAAAATTATTTTGTGTATCTGTTTTAAGGCTGGGCAAAAAATTGTGCTCCCCTACCATTGTTCTTTGAAAAAGCATGGCTTAAAATGAAAAAAAAATCACAGAAATTAGAATTTTGAAATGTTGTTAAAACAGAGCTAGAGCAAAAGAGTTTCTCAGTCTGTTGGCCAAAGGAGTAAAGTAGAGTCTACTGGTTTTTAATCCTCCTGGTTTGAAGAAAAACGCAAGCTGAAACAACCCAAACAACTATCAGTAGTTCTGGAATCTGAGAGATCTGGTAAACAGACTAGGCATTTATTTGCCTCCACTTTTTCTCTTCTTTAGTATTAAATTGCATTATTTGTATCTTTTCAGGAGACTGGAAGCTACAAAATGGAAAGCATACTCATAGAGAACCCATAATTCCCAGTTTTCAAGTTGTTCTCAATGTTTAAGGCAGAATTGCATGTTTTTGCATAGCAGTGTCTCAGGTAGCTCTTCCCACATCTGATGGTTCATGTATGAAGCTTCCTGGCTTAACTGTCTGGCTAATGACGATCAAACAGTGAGGCTATCAATGTGAGTCAGCATTATGCAGACTTGCAGAAACTGTACTTTTCTATCCACCCTAAAGCTCAGTAATTCCGTTCTGAATCCTGATACTTTGGTTATTTAAGCCAAGCTTGCACTTGCATAACAGTCACACAGGAAGTACTAAGAAATGAAAATTTGGTGTGTATCAATGGAAGCGTTTATTTAGAAGTGTTTGCTTCATGCTGACAGCTGGAATGTTGTAACCCTTACATCCTACCCTGTAATGAAGCATTGCTTTCCTCTCTCATAGCTCATCTTGCAACATTTATATCAGTACTTTTGAGATGCTGTAACTGAATTAATGTTCTATGTGTTTTTCTAATATCCTAATTATCAGTATATTTGAACATCTAAGTAGCTTCTGCATTTATAAAGCACAGCAAGATGTCATAGTTTGTTTTATATCCATTTTTCCCTCCTTCTGCTGAATTACAGTAAATCTAGAGTGGACTTCTCTACACCAGCATCTTTTTTTGCATTCAAGAATCTTTCTCTACTCGGCCAGATTCCAAGCCATGATTCTCCAGCCTTTCAGCATTGCTCCCAAGGCATATACCTAAAGTCCTTTGTCCATTCAGGACTCTGGTACAGTCATAGCAGGGCAGTCACTTCATTAGGTCATCACATAGGTCCATGTGATTATTATCTACCAATATGGGCCACAGTATTTGTTTTTGAAGAAGAAAAAAGGATATTATTGATTTTTTTTTTCTTTTTTAACAGAGAATTACTGTAAGAGATAGTTTGGGAATTATGTGGGGTATTTTGCAGTTGGTGGTAGGTTTTGGGGATTGTTTTTTTTAACCCTAGAGCATAGCTGTGAGCTCATCTTACACTTTACACCTTTTCCTTCCTGCCTCATTCCCAAAATCCACCCACAAACTGCAATTCCTCTAAGTTTTTATGAATTTAATTTGAAGATTCCTTTATTTTTCACCTAACATCAGGTGCTTATTTTATTCCTATTAGGTTATTAATAGGGATAACATGGCCTATAGTCTAACCTAAATACATCTCAGGCTCCATGGAAAATATAGAAGTTTTATTCATGATAATGACTAATTCTCTACTCGGATGCTTATGTGATCCTCCCATATACATTTTGTATACTTTGCTGATGTGAACAGTGTGTCCTGTGGTAGAGCTGAGCTGCTACTGCTATTTCCCACCACGAGTTTTCACACAGAAAGTGTGACTACACAATAAAATCAAGACATAATTGCAGAATGAATAACCAGTGATTCTAAATAGCAACAGAAATGTTCAGAGGTTACTTGGTATCTTTCATTCAAGTGTTCAAATAATCAGAGTAAGCATTAACTGAATTCACAGAATGCCCTGTTCTACACATTGGTTATTTTATGTCAAACACATGCAGAGAGCTGAACTGGCTTGTCTGAGACCTCAGATATGAAAAAAAAATCTTTGCTTTAATCCGTAGAAAGTACTGTTTGTACTGCAGAAAAGCACGGGAGAATGTGCAAAGCAGGCACTGCCTTGAGCTCTGTGTTTTAAATTTCTCTCCTCTGTGTTTTTCTCCTCTGCATTACAGAAGAGTTCAGTATTTTCTATTGGGAAGAGGATTTAAATACTCTAGTCCAGTTGTGACAGCTAATAGTCAACACACACCTCCCCAGAAATGAAAACTTTTCTTATGTTTCAATATATGCACAGAGAGTGAGTATATAGCAAGAGTGAATATATAGCAAGAGAGTGAGTAAAACTGGCCCAGCACTTACTTAACTGACTATGAAAGTTTTGATTTCCAAAGTGCAAACAAATCTGAGTGGTGTAATTTATAATGGCTAGCTCAAAACACTCACAGTTTGACATCCCAGCATCATGCAGAAAGAGTTCAATTCACCCAACACCAAGAGCCCAGGAAAAAGACCCAGGAAGACAATAAATTTAAGAATTTCAGCATTGTACTTGTACCTGACCACTTCAGTGTTTCTGAGACTGAGATGAAGAGATACTCTGATCTTCATGTTGAAGCTGAAAGGCATTGTCTTGGTATTTACTCACTTTGACCTCTACTGTAGTCAGTGCCCAGCTTTGGATCTTACCCATTTTACATAGAAAAATTTTCCTATGGACGTCATAGGACAGCACCTTAACTGTTAAATCCTGCTGCCAGCTATTTTATTGTATGTGTTTTATAATGTGTTAGAATTTCTTTAGTGTGGAAAATATAGGGAGCTATCACAGAATTATAATTGTTTCAATGATCTTACATTCTAGTTCACCAGTTTTTGAGAAAGGATATCAAAGGTGTGGTGCTCTTGTCACCTACAGTCATCAGCAAAGATAATGAACTTCATTAAGCAGCCCTTTTCCAGTGACCTCTGACAGAAGGGAATGGACAGGTTTTCTTACAATATCTGCAGCAAGTTCATTAGTACAGACATCCTCTATAAGGAATTTATTAGACATAGTAAAAAAATACATATTATACTCTTTTAATATATATATTTTTAAGCACCTGTTGAATGCAGATAAACATAAAACAATATAGTTGGAATGCTCTAGGGACAGATGTTGTCATGGGTACAAAATATATGTACTAAACATTAAACACTCTGGGCCAAGCTCTACTGACATTAAAACATTAAACTTGTTTTAGTTATGTGGTCCATCTCATGAACACCACTGCATTTAGTGAATCTCTCTTTGTTAGTAAGATCTTGTTTATATTTATGTCACTACAGGTTTATCAGCCAGGTTCAATGATTTGGATAAGCCAGAAGATCTTTCCAACCAGCCGTGTGGATGGAGGATTTCCGAAGGTAAAGTTATTTATCTGATTTCTTTCATAAAATAAATAGTTTGCTAAGATGAAAGTTTCTGGGGAAAAAAAATTAAAATTGAAAATTCAATGGATTTTATTTTACAACCGCTTCAGGAAAGTAGTCAGCTCTCCTGATTTCATCACGAGTCTCATGTTGCTCTGTTTTTCTTAAAGTCTTGGCTCCTTGCACCATGCAGTTAACTGAAGAGCTCAGTTTTCATTTTATAATTATGTTTTTAGCCTTCAGGCTTGCAGAAAACATGGACTCTTGCTGGCTGCACACCAGAAGGAAAACATAGTAATTTTCAAAGGCTCATATTTCTTAAGCCTGTCTCTTGATTTTACAAGCTTGACATCTGAGTTTTGCATGCTTAATTTTTGCAATGCTTTCCTAGCAATGCAGATGAAAAAGTCCATGATAATGCAGCAGGAGGAACTGGGTGGTATTGCTTATCTTTTATGAAGTATCTTGCTTGTGGGTCACCTGGCTTGAGTGACAAGCATACAAAGCATGGCAGTTTTCATCTGAGTTTAACAAGAAGTAGCACATACAGAGGCAGAAGATGTGGCTCACTAGACAGCATTAATAAGATTTTATTCTATTACCATTACTGGTAATGTGAAACTGGACATTTAAAAATGTGAAACTGGACATGACATTTCAGTAGTGAAAGATAACAGATACAGATACAGATACAGAACCACAGGATGTACATGTTTTATTTTCATATTCCCTTTCAATTACTGGCTCAAGCAGGTAAGTAAAGAAGATAACACATGGAAAATTGTTTGATTAAGTTTCAGTTAATAATTAGGCTTCTGCTCATTGTTAACAAAACTCTGCTATTGTTCCATATGGATAACACGATATTTTCCTCTACTGTTTTTCCTCTACAAGAGAACTTCTAAAGTTTATAGGTGGAGTATTTGCAGCCTCATGTGCCAGCCTGCCAGTCTTTAAACTAGCATATATGGCAGCACTGTGATTCTTAGCATTCAAAGGATTCCAAAAGTTCAACTGAGAAGGCTGGTAGCAGTGCTAGAGCATGATTAATGTGCTCTGTAGGGTCATACTTACATCAAATCTATTTGCTAATTTTATGAATCAGCTGTGTGTTAACTAGATGATTTTTATTCAAAATGTTAAGTTAGAAGCTTTCAGTAAGTTGTCATTCATCATTAAATAAAGTTTCTCCCAAAGCACAGAAATGAAGCTGTGCACTATGTGCAGCATAGCAACAATGCTGCATTATATTGGATTTAAGAATAGCTGTGTGTTTATGCTGTTCATAGCTTAAAATAAAAGTTTCTCAGAAGGGATAACAGTTTCTCAACTAGTCAAAACATATTATAAATCTTTTTCCCCTTAAAAGTTACTGGATTCTTGCTTTTAAAATACAATTTTTTCCTGGTCTTTATGTAATTCTTCAGAAGATATTTGGTATGTGCTGGTACAACCACAAGTTTTTAGAACTAGCTCCAAATTTTATTTCACACTTGACATTCAAAAGCAACTTCAATATTAATTGCACATAGTCCAGCTTCCAGCAGAGAATCATCTTTAACAGAAACTGCATATTTGGAAATTTTTTCATTTGTACTATAAAATTAATTGGGATAAATTGGTGAAAAAAAGGGCAGAAAGTTTTCAGTCCTCCAGATGAGCACTTTTATCTACTCAATGCTAAACAGCTTGAACTTCTGAAAGAATAAAGTAAAATACATAGATTTTTAAAAAACATTATTTGATACAAAAGTGTTTTGATTTTTTTTTTTATTTTATTTTCATGCAACCAGCAAATAGAAAAGGCTTCAGTTCTTAATGACAGTTTATTTCCAGACCTAGAAGGGTCACATGGGACTTTATATCTCATGATTGTATGGCAGGATTTCAGGACTGAGATTGTTTTCACAGCTGAAAAGGAACTGCCCGACACAATGCTTTTGGAAATTTACCCAGACCTTTGGTCTGTGTGGTGTGCCTGTTTGCATGTGTAAGTTTCTAGTTTTCTCTTTCTATCCTGTAATGATACACAAGTAGCAAATTTAGTAAAACAAAAATAAGTAAAAATATTATCATGAGGATGGCATTTTCTAGAGTACTGTGAGGAAACCTGTTTGTGCACTCACTAAAATTTTAATGTTATTTTTTCATTTTGAAATTCTTGCAAAATACCCATATCGGCTCTAGCAAAAATATGTTACAACTCCTTACCCTTCTGCATGTGTACTGATCAAATTTTGCTCCTTTCCTCTATTTCTTGATGCCCCAAAGGAACAGGTCACCAGCTGTCTCCAGGAAGGGATTTTGCTCTGTGCTCAGCCTGAAAACTGCTCCTGTGTGCAGTGCAGAACCCCCATGGGGAGTTCATCTATGTAAAAGCAGAATTTATCCTGTAAACTGTGATAAAGACAGTAGGAGAGCCATGGGATGGCTTAATTCCCAGCATAAGTAAATGTAACAAGTATGAACATCCCAATGAAAATTCTGGGTTTGAACAAAGGAAAATCACTGAAAATTGCACTTTATTGGTCATTGGGAAACTGCCATGTGTTTAATTCCTAATTCAGAAATTCACAACCCTCACATCAGAAAACAAATGAATGGAGGAGATAACTTTAATTTCTTAAACAAAAAGAGCTGATGTGACAAACACATCCTAAACAATATGAGCAATAAAGCACCTTTACAATTCTTAACCACAAAAACTTAACTTAAACACAAAACCCACAGATTTTCTTTTTCCTTAGCTTAAGATATATTACTAACTAAACAAATCATAGTGATCTCATAGTGACATATTATCAGCAAAGTACTTTAGACAGGTTCTTAGCCTTTAGGCTTCATTCTGAGGCTTAAAATAAAACATTTATTTAAATGCTGTTTAAAAACTTTGCTGAATAGGCACAATTAAAATGTATGGTTAACAAAGATCTATCTGAGGCAGCTGGCTCATATGGCACACCACTTCCCTACCTACTCAGAGCAAGAAAACTGCAGTGTTTTTAGTGTGCTCTTTTTGATGGGTTAATATGGAGAAGTGACTTCCTAGTATATGTTGGTTGATTAACTAATAAGCAGCTCTTTAAAAAATGAGAGGTCTAACCTGGAAAAAGTTCTTGTAACATTAAGATGATCTTTCATAAATAAGATGCACTCCTGTGTTGGATCTTTTGCATGTTTTGCTGCTAGGACACTTCTGTTCATGCCCATGTGAAATGTTTTTCTCAGATGCTACAAGAACTTCCCGGTTTTTAAACAACCCTTTGTTCTCTGTGGCATCAGGTGCTTCAGTCATGTTTAGTAGATGAACTAAAGCTAGGGAACTATGGAAACTTTAGGATGAGAGAAGGGAGCATCCCACCAAACAAAGCACAGCTAATACCACTTTTTCCTCTCCACAGGGAAATCTCCCCATCTCGAAGGAAGTGAATCGCAAGAAAAGTGAGGCGGAGGGGGCGTGCCTGGCTCCAGCAAGTGGCTATGGACAACATTTCACCAAAATCAATTACCTCTACTATTTTTAAACATAATTTCTCCATTTGTATTACATATGATGTATGGGTTTGATGAGGTCATGGTGTCATATATTGGAAATTGTTTCTGTGTAAATCATCAAATGTAAGAAGAAACTATGGGACTCTGAGCCTTGCTTTAGAGAATAACAGTGGACAAACGTGTACCATAAAAACTAGTTTTTAACATTCTAACTCAAGCGAAAGCTCTCAGAATTTCACACTGTGAATCCATGTTTACAAACATTACAGGTGGGCCCTCAGGCCTGGTTCTACCACAGCAATGTCTTTCACTACTCAAACTCCACAGCTCACACACAACCGGTAAACCACTCTCTCCATTTCCACCAATCCAAACTGCTTCTTGCAGAGGCTGAGAGTCCCCCTTTTTTTCATTTAGATGTAACAAGCCTAGTAGTTTATTTTCATTGATTGTCTGTATATCTCTATATTTTATCCATGTACTCTTTTGATGTATAGAAGTAGTATGAAACTCATGGTTTCCTTGTGGTAAGTGATCGTGATGCTGCCACGGGATTTGAGACACTGATGAATGGTGCTATTTTGGACTTTAAATATGCTCCTTGGCAAGGTAGCTCTGATGGAGTTATTTTTTATTTCCATGTTCTGAGAGGGTGTTGGTACTTTGTTTTTATGAATGTTGTTCTTTAGACTGGACTGACTTGTTTACTTGTGTCTTCAGTGTGGCTTTCTTATTCAGTGCTGTAGGTGAGTAACTACTTATAGTGTACAAGTGAGGAACTGATTCCCTATCAGTGTCCACTCACAAACATGCAGTTATAGTGGGAGCAATCACAAAACTGTAATTTTCGTAAAATCTCCTTTCTGACTCCTGTCCACCTTATGGAGAAAGATGAGCAATAATTTTCCACCAACTTCTCAAAATCTCTTGATTTTTGTCTTTTTTTCTTACAAGCCTTTTTTAAAGAAGGGACAAGTTTTAATGTCCTCTTCAAATCCATAAACTAGGGGATATAGTAAGAAAAATACAGCAAATTTCTGGGAAGAGAAGTCCTAAAGGGGAAAAAGTACATTTCCACAGTACTGTCAACATGTGGAATTTACATTTTTGTTCTTGCTCCCAAACTACTATAAATACAAAATAACACAAACCACAAAACTAAGCAGTATCATCTACTCATGGAGTGTTGTTGTGTTAGACACAGTCTGAAAGCCCACCTTAATTTTTTATATAATTCTGTCTTTTAGCTATTCCTTTTACAGGGCAGGCCTTGTTCTGAACTGTCTTAGCTTCTGACTGTTAAATACCAATGCATGCACTGCACTTCTAGATTTCTTTCCCTTCCCTACCTTCTGTATCCCTTTCCTTGTACACTTTATTTTCCAATAGAATAGATACGTCTGCTGTGCTGTATATAGAGCAAGAAGTAATATTCAGCAGTTGTGGCATTTATGTATAGTTGCAGTTGTGTACTGCTGAAAATGCAGGCTTTTGTAACAATGTGATCTTTAATAATGCAAGTACCCAATGTATTTTAGCTATTTTAGTAGGATTTGTTCAATAAATATGCAAGCTCTAAGGGTAGCTGTGATGTGTCTCCTTCCTTATTACAATAAGGGCAGGGTTCCCATTACCTATTGTTTTCACCTCTTCTTTTCCTAAATCCTGAGGTTTGTTTCAGGAATATCTGGTGAAGTAAAAGGTGATTCCTTTTGCTGCTTGCTAAACAATAGCTATCAAGATAACTTAAAGGCCAGACCTGAATCTGGGAAATGACAGCTTGCTGGACAATGGCAGTCGCATACTTGGCTTCCCGCACTGCTGAGTGGCTGGGTCAGATGTGACACTCAGTGCCATTTTAGTAACCCCAGGAGGACGCTCTGGGGCTGTGCATGGCAAATACAATATGTTTCATTTTCTACTTCTGGTAAACTGAATTAAAAGGTAATTTCCCTTGTGTGGTAATTTGGTTTAAAATACTGTTGACACAGTCCTCTCTTAAACACACTTCTGTTGGTGGAAAAGCAACACACACATTGCTAAGTTTTAGAGCATATATTGGTTTCATAATAGTATAGATATGGTAGAGACAAAGATTATCTAATATATGCTGTGATTAATACAACCTTCCAGAAAAAGCAAAGATGGCATACATTTCTGCACCTGCAGTAGTGGCTATGGCACACGTAGTATCAGCTTCATAAGGTTTAAAACAGAAGGAAAAAAAGTTATAGTTATTATGCATCAAAAAAAAGAAAAAAAAGCATATGGCCATTTTAAAGGATGCCCCTTGGATTTAGTACATGTATTTTCACCTTTGGGATGAAGTATAAAATTATATAAATAGAATTATTGGGGAAAAAAACCACAGTGTATATGTCTCACAGTCAGTTGTTCCAGAACACCAAGACCAGTTACTCGTTAACCTAACACATTAAATAATCATTTGTGAAATGGACTAGTAAGAGTATTTTGAAAAGATTATGGTCAAATAAATTGATTCAGGAAACTCTGGTTCCAACTTCAGACCTTTTTACAACATATCATGGAGAATCTGGCAAAACAATATTTGTCAAATCAAGAAAATAATAAACCCCTGAAGATGAATTCTGAAAAATAGAAATAGTAATGAATTCTTGCTTTCATAAAGCATTTTAAGCTACACAGATAATCACTGATTAGGAACTAAATGTTTTTACTACTGAGCATCATATTTTAAATGAATAGTAGGGCATAAAGGTATGTGTTATCAATTACATTCCAATACTAAAAAAGCTGCATCATTAATTACCAAATGCAGAAAACATTATTCTTACGCATTAGAGTTTCTGCCCCCAAAAGCGTTCTGAGAATGTGTATTAAAAAATCTGATTCATATTAATAATTTTTGTCATTGGAAGTTAGCTAAATTCTGTCTGCAAGCATATAAAACATATGGAAACAATCATAAAAATTTTAAATCAATAGTACTTTAGTGAGACTCCAATTAAATTTCTACTGTTAAAGTTGTATTACCATATTACAAAAGATAAAAAATAAAATCAATATTCTACATAAGAAGTTCAAACAGAAGAAGAAAATTTAAATAGGATGCAATGAGCCCAGGTCTATCTCATCAGCATTATGTTCTTGTGAGTGTAAAAAGGAACATGAGTATAACCAGCAAGCCAAATGGGGTAATGGTTTAAGACCACTCAGCAATGGCCCATGATCTATGTGCTAAAACACAAGACCCCTTTTTGTGGCCCTTCACATCCCTGTTTACTAAGGTTCATTTTGAGTTCTGGTGAAGTAAGGGGCAGAAATGCAGGAGCTCTGGGCTTTGCTGCTGCAGCCATGAAAACATTGGTAACTCAAATTCTAGTGCAGAGAAAAGGAAGACCAGGAGGAGGAAAAAGAGGAAAAAAAAAAGAAAGAAAAAAAATGAAAGAAAGAAAGAAACATGGAGAGAAATACAGCAAGCAATTAAGGAGGAATAAGAAATTTAGAACTTGAGCCTGTCTGGAGCCTGTCTGACCTAGAGCTCCAGAGGCACAAGGTTTGCAGAGAGAAAACACAAGTGTCACATTCCAGTTTGGAACGGCTATTTTCCTTCACAGATATGGACCTGTGACATGCCCTGTTGAAAACATACAGGAATAAACTCTGGCTTTATGAGAGAGTTGTAAATGTTTTTTTTTTCCCCACCAAATTTTGTGAGTGAGGAGCTGCAGGACAGGAGGCAGGCTGGCATCCCCCCGAGAAAAATACATAGCAGGACAAGAGAGTCTTGGCCAGCAGTGTCAGGAGTAGGGTGCAGGCTTATCCCAGCTTGGATCTTGAGACTCTTGCACTTTTTCTGCCCAGGGCAAAGTTGAGCCTGTGTCCTAGTCCTGGACTAAGTAGGGGAACATGGTATAACACAGCAAACATGCTGTAGTTTGTAGGACCCTGAAGAAAGAGCCCAGTATTTGGATACTCAAATGCTGCCTGCTTATGCTTCAGGGGAAAAAAAAAAAAAAAAAAAAAAAAAAAAAAAAAAAAAAAAAGAGAGAGAGAGAAAAGAAGAAAATACATCCTGCATTTATAGTTCAACTGGTATGTAAACATAAAAACATAAGCTAAAATCTTCAGGTATCCTACTGGCACACTAACAATCCTGCCAGCCTGCACCTATCCATCTGAACTATTTTGTAAGTGCATCCAGGGCTGCCATCTGTCTGTCAGGGTATGGCCAAAGCACAAAGTGCTGTGTAGGCTGGTGTAAATTATCTCAGGAAGCACAGTAACTGCAAAATCAGCACTGCCTGGGGGAAAAAAAAAGTCAGAAAAGGATGCTCATGCTCTTTGTGTATTCATTTCTATCTTGCCATTCCTGATGCTGCCTGAGTGCCTTAGCTTGATCTCACCAATTAGTTTGTAACATTTCAGAGCAGCTTAACTCTATTTCTGCTCTGAGGGCTCTGATTTGGTGTTTTAAGACGTGGGTTTAAAGTTTTCACCTTGTATATCACTTGGTGTGTGCTGCTTTTCAGAGCTCTCAGATTCTAGTGACTCATCTAATATTTTCCAGCTGGTGATTCCAGAGGAAGAGATGTGACCCAACAGCTGATGTTTTATACAAAGAAACAGTATCCTGTTTGCACAGCACTGTTTCAAATTCGTATTGCACGTGTCCAAAGTTGAACCCATGAATCTGTCCAGACAGATAATCGTTTTGCTGGGAATTTTATTTTGTGTAACGTAAAACAGATCCTGAAGGTTCCAAAAAGTCACAGCACATGGGACTTCTATTTTCCAGGACACAGCCTCAAGATGAAAGGGCTGAACAGGCTTCTTGTGCATTTTTTCTTGTATTCTCAGGTGGTTTTTGCAGTTTCAAGTCTCTAGTTGATCTCAACAGACTTCTACTGATAAATATAAGAGTGCAGAAAGATCTTTCTGATATAATTTTTCCATTCAACACTACATCTTCCCCAAAGCTGCTTTTCTCAGGTGCAAATTTTACTGTGTGTTCCTAATAAAACTCTCTTTACCCATCCATTCAAGACTTACCACAGACCATCTAGCTTTCTTCAACAAAATTACTGGACATCAAGCCCTAAAGGCTGCTACGTTCTCAACTAGGCTGTCACAGGTTTTACAGCCATGTCTAGATTTGCTTTCCCACCAGTTATGCAATCATTCTACTTGCTGGCTGTAGTGGCAGCTGCTGGAGTTAAGTGTGTCAGCAGGCTGCCAGGGCAGCCTTGCTACTCGGGAGCCTTTGCTCCGCTGTGAGTCATTTCAGCTTGGTCACTTTTTCCCCACTGGTGCCACTCGCTCGGAGGTGAGTTCCTGCCCACGAGTCGTCAGTGTGGCTGTAGAGCCCTGTCTGCTGAGGTCCCCTGGGAAGGTCAGGAGCCGTCACGTTTCCGGCACAGACTCGGCTCAGCCGATCAAAACCACCTGCAGCCTCTAACATATTCACAGTGCGTTTGCTTTCTTTTCAAGTCCGACAAATTCTCGGTGTTTCCTTGGTAGCCCACCCAAGCTGGCAGTGCTATTCACAGGAAGGTTGCATGAGGACAGGACCGCATGTGGCAAAAACACCCTTAAAAAAAAAAAAAAAAAAAAAAAAAAGAGAAAGAAAGGGAAGGGGAGGGGAGGGGAGAGTACAAAAAAGATGTCTGAACACTGTGTTTATATGTGTTTATAAATAAACAGCAGTAAGTTATCAGTAACATAACTGTAGCAGCAGGAAACAATTCTGTCAGATTCTGGAAAACCAGCCATGGCAGGAAATTGTTACGTAAACTACAAAACTGCTACTATTTGAAAGTATACTTTGATCAACAAAGGGAGAAAAGATGCATTTCATGCTTTTCACTCTGAAATACATCAATATGAGCAATTTGAGGTAGCTCTTTTCAGTGGGGAACCTCAAGTTAGCAGACTTGCAATTTGCTGTAATTGTTAAAGCATTGGCAGATCACACATGAGAGCAGAAGAAAAAAACTGGGCATTGTTCCCCAAATTTCATCTGCTGCTTATCTTGATCTGAACCTCTGAAGCCAGAAGAGAGGAGCTGGACACTGGCAAGGGGTACAAAACTGGGCACCCCACCTCCCACCTAGCCAGAGCCCTAGTGCTCTCTGCAGGTCTCTGCTCCATTTTCCTTTGCCCAAAGGGTCACAAAGAAGCAAGTTTCTGTCAGAAAAGCCCAAGTCTATCTGCTGTGAGTCAAGAAACCTATCTATAGCCCCCAGGTGTATTTGAAAATCCATGATAATGCAGCACACATGTCCAGAGGCTGGGGAGAAGCTTGCTGAAGAGAAATGAGAGGAGGCGGATGGATTACCCCAGTCCTGGAAAGCAAGATGGTCAAAGACCTGGAAAGTAAAGAATGACTCCTTGTGATAGAAAAGAGGTATCCTGATCAAAGCCTTTTCTTTGATTAGTGGTATCTATCCTCATTTCCAATAAATTCAGTAGAAGGAGAATCCAAGGGCAATGTGTGCCTAAATTTTTTGCCAAACCCAGGGATTTTGAAACAGTAAACCATCCATCTGATCTCACACAGGGGTAAATGCTGAGCTATTCCACTGGAATTACCAGGCTGAATAAACAAGATCAAAAACCAGGTTCATGGTGATGACCCAAAACTTTTGATGCATTTGTGAGGCAGACATTCCAGCTGGGTAAAGAAAACTGCAGACCTCAGCTCTTATAGCCCAGACAGCGTCACTGACATTGTCTTACAGATAGGCAGAGTTTGAGCAAAAGGGTATAACTCCACTTGGGGTAGGCAAATCTCCCTCAAGTGCACCACCCCTGCCTTTCTACGCACCTTGGGATGCTGAAAGACAAACCTCAGGTTTTCTTTCCTTTCAGGGGTGCTTGGCTGCTAATGATCAGAAACTGAAGCTCCCCATGCATTTTAAGTCCACCACGCTAATTGTGGATGGGTTTCCTTTATTATCAAGGTGTTTGTGTTGTGATGTTCCCTCCTGATGCAGTGAAATACTCTGATAACATCAGCCAGAGCTCACTTTCTACTGGGAAGCTTTAGGACCTGCCTAAATAACACTTAATCAGCTATTAGGCATTTTTTGGGTAGTGAATAATTTTGTGCGGATTTAGGGATTACATGCCACAGAAAGGAGTCAGAACACAGGTTCCCTGAAAACTCCAATCTCTCCAGATGCTCTAATGGGCTCTGCATTGCTCTAATGTGCTTGACAGGTAAAGACAACCTGGGACTGGCATCAAGAACAGGTCTTGTCCTGCTGGGCCACAAGGAAGGCACAAGTTGCACACAACTCTCTTCTCTTACATTAATTCCTGTACTCCAAATCCAATACACTTTTATTTTACATTCCCACCTATTGTATGTGTAAACACTTATATGAGAAATGTGAACAGCAATTCAAATTCCAGCTTGTGATGGAACAAACATCTTGTTTGCGGATAGTGCAGTAATGCTCTGTCCAGTGGCAGGTAAGGCAAGGTTTGTTCCTACTTCTGAAAACCACATGACTTTGTGTTTATTTCAGACTGGTACAGGTGGACCCACTTCAGAAAGTTGGGCTTCTTGTGCTTCTTGGAATCACACATGAAGTACTGAACCTGTTCCCACACAGCCCATCAGTAAACCATCCCCATAAGCATAAGCTCTCTTTTGAGAGGATAGAGTGCTGTTAAGAAAATGGATTTTTGAAGGCTGAGAGAATAATTACCCCTGTCCTTTATTTTTTTTCCCTTTGGAGAAGAACATAATGTGTTCTGGTTAACCTTAAAGTCTTGAACCCTAGAAAATATTATGTAATGTGTTATATTAGGAATATCATGCAAAACCAAGATAAATAGTTCTCAAGAGGCTGCACAACAATAACAAACTATAACAGATAGGCAGAGATAATTTCAGAACAACTAATTTCAACACTGTTAACCTACATAAGAGTTTTTGACTCTATAATGAACAAAACTATCTATACTGAGGTATATCTGAGAACAAAATAAATATTTAAATTAGATCCTATTGCTACATTTTATGTAGATAATTTTTAGCACCAATATTTTTAAAGTAAACTGCCAGAACTAGGCTGGTGAACATCAGACTCTCCAGCATTTGGAGCAATGGAGACAACAAGCACAAGTTTTCCTAAATTATAAATAACCAGATTTGGCCTGGCTGTCTTGCAGATTATGCAAGTTCAGTGTGGAAGAGGAAGCAGATTAGGGGCCTCATGTTGCCTATTTCTGAGCCAGGAGGTTGCTTTTACAGTACAGGCAGGAAGCAAAGGAGTAGGACAGGAATAGTTGCTGTCCCCTGGGAGTGGGCAGATAATTGAGTGGCACATCTCCCCACTACCTGTGCACAATAAAGCAACTCCTGTGCCATGGAACAGATGTATTTTGGCTAGTTAGGCATCTTAGAGGGCACAAACTAGCATGCTGGGCCCTCAGTATGTCAGTGTGTCAAAGTAACTCAAGGCCAGACTAGGGTGTCATTTCTTTGAGCCTGAGAACTGGTTCTGGGCAACAATCAGCTTCTTACAGTATTTTGGAGGTGTGTGTTCATGGCTAATTGGGACTGCACCACTTCCCTTTGAGCTGGCAGGTCTCAATTTCCACAAAGTACACTGCTTCCATGCCAGGCCTGTGCCACTGACTGATTTTCTGTTTCATTCATGTTTCCAGAATGATATGTGGGTGCTACTGAAAAGAAAGCAAATAAAAAGAAAGCAGTAGGTCAGGGAAAATACTTTATCCAATGTTCATGACTTGCTTGTCTTCTACTAGTTGCTAAAAATATTTTTTTTCCCCACCAGAAAACAAAAATACGTATATCAATGTCTTGGACCATGGCATTTGCAGGAGTATGCACCTCACATTGCCAATCTGAACAGTCATGGATGCCCTGTGCTGTGCTATTTTCTTGATTTACTGCTGATTCCCTGGCACGCACAAGAAAAAGTAGAGGAAAAAAGTCTAACAGTGAATGTGCTGTGTGTCCCAACTTGGTACCAACCCACACAGCACTCTCTGAGCACTCACAAAACTTATTGACTCTAATAAAAGCAATCAGTTGTGGAAGAAGAGCTGAAATCCCTGAGAGAGAAAGGTTAATGTCTGCACCAGAAAAGCCTGCTCCCCAGGGCCAGCATGCCGGTGCTGCTGGATGCAGGAGAGCCAGGAGGATGCATGGCAGGAAGGGCTGGAGCAGCAGGAGGCTCCCCTAGGAACGGTTGCAGTTCTTAAAAGAGGTGATATCCCTAAGCCCTTCTAAGCCTAAGCTCCTGATACACCAGCTACTTTTGAAAAAGTAACTTTAAGTTATCCCTGGCTTCTTTTTAGAGGTATAAGAGGACATAATACTGATGAATAGGTTTTAGAATGGTGCAGAAATCCCTGAGAGCAAGGTAAAAGCGTGCAAAAAAAAATAGAGAAACTAGTCATGTTCACTGATTTCTTATGCCAACTACTGGAAGTCACTCTGTGTCAGATCTAAAAAAAAAACCCAAAAACAACCAACCATAACAACAATAAAACCAAGAACAACAAGAGAAAAACAAAAGAAACCAACTATGGGTTCCATGTTGGATTGTACTTTTGGCACTCCAATTGTGTAACCTACCCCTATTTCCTTGCCCATTTTCATCAGAACTCTTCTATAAAACATGACCTTCATCCTTCCCAGCAGTGCTGCAGGGACAACTCAGTCACTTTGAAATACCGTGGTCTGATACATGGAAGTATGAAAGATGCATGCAGTGGTTGTCATTATTTCTTTTTAAGCACTGTCTCAAATGACAGATTGGTGACACTTTAGGACTCTACAAATATGAAATACCTGCTATTGCTAACCTGCCTCAACACACAGACTTTCCCTCAGCTATATTCCTGTACTCTAGCAGCAACATTATTTGGGCTTAACAATAGTTATTGCTTCTCCCTGTATGTTCAGCCCTGATTTACTTGTGAGGAACATTTACATGTTTGCTGTATCCATTTGGGGTTTTGTTGTTTAGTTGAGTCTACTCTTGATGTAAGTTTTTGAGTTTAAGTTACTCATGGCTTTCCAAAAATCCTGTCAAACCTTGTAATAACAACAGTCACTCTTGATATTCACAACTCAAATTACACTGACTAATGTAACCAAGTTTTTCTAAGCCCTTGTAATTCACCTTGGATGAGTTACTTGCTAAGGCCATAAGGGTCTACTCATTGCTGGTCATAAGGTATGGGATTTGGCCATTATTTCATCCTATGCCTAGGAATATATTCCTTAAAATAATTTGGAGAGTTTCATTCTCCTCTAGAGTTAGCAATGCCTTGCAACAGAAATTTCCAAATCCTTCTCTACACTGTGGGGTATTGTGCATAGGCCTGTACTTTCATCTGTTCAAGATAAGAGAAGTTAGCCGTAGCCAATTAAATTAATTGATCACAAAGGTTTTAAGACAAAATACCAAAGGTTTGAAAGCTTGAAACAAAACTAATATTATACAAACTGGTTTTTTTAGCAGTCAGCAAGGATTTGATGAGAACAAAATTGCATCTAACCAATCCCATTTCCTTTATAGAAGGTTATAATGAGGTTAAAGACTTGTGAATAAACAATAGAAGCCATAAACCTTGTCTTTCATTATGTTTTTGATATTGGCTGATGTGATCTTTTTAAAATAAATTAGGCAAACCAAGACTGGATTAAATACATTTGTGTGGGAGCAAAACATGAGAATCATACCAGAAAAGTGCCCAACCATACTACAAAAACACAGTTGTGAATTAAGTCCTTATCTTTTTTTTCCAAATCAATATTTCCAGCAACTAGGATATTGAACTAGGAAGAAACCCAACTGAAATTCAGGGACTGAGGTAAAAGTACGGTTAGTGCCAGTGCTGAAAACCAGGAACACTTGAAATTTTCATGACAAACTGATATTTTTCTCTGTTTAAGAGAGTGTTACTCAAGAGAATGGCAAGGTCACCCAGTGCTTAGACAGCCAAAGTTTTGGGTAATACTTCTGTGGAAAACTGTCTGGGGGTTATTACAATGAATCTGTAGCTAGGAGGAGTTAATCTGCTGCTGTTGCTAGAAAAGCTAACACTCTACCAGGTTATACAAACAGAAGCATTAACCTACAGGGCTCATGCAGAACTCATTCCACTCCTGTCAGCATTTGTGACACTTCAGAAGAACAGCTGTGTATCTGGTTTTGGGCAAGGCACTTTCTGCGAGATGGGGAGAAGCTGGAGGATGCTCAGGAGAGAGCAGTGAGAGAAGCCAAGTGTCTAGAAAATGTGCTCAGCAAGGAAAGACTGCATGAAACAGGACTGTTTAGCTTGAGGGAAGCACAACAAAAAGGCAGCTGCAAAGGGGCAGAGAAAATAATTTGTTTCTTGGTCCAAGAGAGTCAGGGGAGGATGCAAAGAGCCTAAATCCTGGTAGGAAGCATTAGGTTTAATGTTTGAAAGTGGTCACCTAACAGCTTGGCCTCTGCTGCAGGACATCTTAGAAAGAAAATGGCACAAATTTTTCCAAGATGTGACATGCAGGTAGTTCATACTGCTGAAGAAGGCTGAAGATCTTAGAAACTTTTACAGGCAAGAAGAGACCTTGGCCCAGGGGGAGATATGTAAAACTGTTCTGAGGGTGGTGATGTTGTTTCTCTGGATCTGGTGGAAATGTCCTGCCCCCCAAAAGTGCTGCCTTTGATGCCTACTCCCCCTTGCTTTCCCCACTCTTTGTCTCAAAGCAGGTGTTGCAGGCTGGTTGAAATAGCAGTCTCCCAATACCTAAATGAGGAATGCAACATCATGTTAATAAACCAAATACTTCAGTGCTTTATGCTTCCAATATTTTTATCCTTTCTTTCTCTTTCTGTACCCCACTTAAAACATTTAATGTATGTTTAAGTGTGCTGGTTTCCATGGGTGTAAGCAGACCAATACATAAAACTCTGAACCTTGACTGCCTTATTGTCACGCTCTGATGTGGCTGAGCTAAAACTACTGGTTTCATGGCTGCATGTAATCTAATAACCAGCAGAAGCAGCATTTGCAGACTGTAGCCCCTGGCCTAATGACCCTGTGGCTTTAATTGAATAGATGAGGCACCTTCCACAGCAAATGTGGGGAGGAAGACAAACAGTGAGTGAAACACAAGTTTCACTTCACTTCATCCAGTTTCTATTTCTGCCACTTATTTGTTTCAAAAATTATTTTAAATTTTCACTTTATCTCACTGTCTTAAGAAAGCAATATAAAAAAGGAGATTGCTTTCTTTTAAGACACCTACTTAGATAACAAGCCAATTTTCCCCCTCAAATTATCCATCCCACTATGTGGTGCCAAGAAGAGCAGGCAGTTCCCCACCTTCACCCTTCAGCCAGAATCACCAGGTACTGCTTCCAAGAGAGATGAGCATGGACCCAACTGCAGCTCATGGTGATGGATTGAGTAGAACAAGGTCACCTGCTCCAGGTGCCCTCTATTCCATTCTGCTCTCACCAGCTTAAATAGGTGCCTAGAGAAAGCCAGATTTTAATGTATTTCTAATTATTTCTGCCTCATGAGGCAGTGCAGTAGCTTGGGCTATTGACATGGGCATGGGCTACTTGGGGATGGGCTGGGTGTTTATGACCCCAGTGGATAAATCACTGTGTAGAGTTTTCTGCTGTAAGGCTGCTGAGGGGTCCCATGGACAACTTAGGTTGTCCCCACCAGCTGCCAAAACCTATACTAGACCAAACTTTAGACCCTGGAAATCCAGACACAAGCAATTTATGCATAAAAGCTATTGCTTCTGTTGAAGCTAGAGGTCTAACCTACTTGACTCTTGGAAATAACCTTCACCTTTCTGAAATCTACCAGGCAGCTGGACAAAAACTGCTGAACAAGATGCCTATTGCAGCATTCCCCTTGAGAAGGATATACAGGACCAGATTTGTATCTGCAAACCTGCTCCTAACACGTAACATGACATTTCACAGGCTAAGGGCTGTTTCTCTGGGCTCATCTGGTAACATCCAAGCTGCCTCAAGCTTTGTCTAGGCACACATAACCACCACGATAATCATCTGCCCAAAAGCAAGTTTTGATTTCATGCTAGCATTAGGTCTGCCCTCAGAAGTGTGTCTGTAACACCTGTATTCTGCTCATTAAGTCTGGCACATCATCTGCTTAACATCATTATCCTCAGGAGGATTATAGTACTTCATGTAACTTTAAAAGGCAAAGATTCATTATGCATTGTACTGAATATAGAAGTGAAAAGTTGTTTCTGGGACTCATTCTTGCTTAATCCTAAGGACTGATACCATAGTAAGTTTATGGGGTCTGTCAAAACTAGACAGTCAATAGATGTGAAATTGTGCACTCAAATATACAATTGTGCAATGAAATTAAATAAAATATATTCTTTAAACTTCTTAAGAGATAAAGATAATTTTTTTTTTACAAACTACCTCTAAGGAAAATTTGACATGAAGAATTACTTGTGTTTTCTACATTACATGACAGCAATTGACAGTCAATTACTTCACTTTTCTCCATTTTGTGAATTTTGAAGTGCTTAGATTACTTTGTGTATTTTTCCTAATTTTTAAATGAACAGAGCTATTACTAAATTTCATTAAAGAAAGCTTTGTATGCACTCTTTCTCAGAGGTGAAGCCAAGACTTTAGAAAGGTTTACAGTGGTGACTTTCATGCAGATAAGAGGACCACCATCAAACAGTGTCTCTTTGAATTTTAACTTCATGAGTTCAGCTACTTTGCTATTGGTGATAAAAGGAAAGACCTAATACAGCACAAAAAATTTCTTCCTACCAAATGGCTTTTTTGAGCTATCAAATGCTTCTCCATCTGGGCACTCTAAGAGATGGGGAACTCAACTGATTAGGCCTCAGATCTGATTTAGTACCTGCACATTAACATCAAATTAATTTACTGACTTCTGCAGCAATGTGAATGAATTGCTAAAAAAAAGCAATGTATAATTATGAAGGAAATTTTCTAAATTCTCATATGGTTCTTCTTCATGAATGCTCCAATAGTCTGAAGGTATTTTATCCCAACAGTCTAGAATACAAAATCAGATTATAAGAGAAACATTCCACCTGGTACTTCTTTTGTAATAGATAGTAATAATATATTGGGGCTTAGTACAATTCTTTGAATTAAGTCTGAACTGACAAGACCTGAAAGAATCTGACTGGTTTTCTTCGCCTGCAACTTAGATCACTTCACACACTGTTGTAGCCAACATCTGTTTAGAACATCTCAACTTCATGTTTTCCCACCAATTACAGACAGGTCACAGCAAAGGACAAAATGAATGTTATTTTCATTTGTGCAATTAATATCTACCTATCTACCTCTACATTAAAATCCCAAAGCCTAAATTTCTCACCCTGTGACAAACTACACTATTCTCTATTATTTATTTCACACTCTTATAGACTCCAATCCATCCCAAAATTTTGCAAGCCTTCTCCGTGGGTGAAGGTTAAAAGCAGTGCTTTCCTGGGGGCCACGACCCCTTGGGGCAGGCAGAGAAATATTCTCCGTGCCCT
The DNA here is from genome assembly GCF_024509145.1 of Vidua macroura. Lineage (NCBI taxonomy): Eukaryota > Metazoa > Chordata > Aves > Passeriformes > Viduidae > Vidua > Vidua macroura. The sequence goes on along the minus strand of NC_071611.1, from coordinate 71,304,125 downwards.
GGGCTCCAACAGTTCAATGCCAGTGTGTTTACAGAGAATAGTGTGAAGATTAAAAAAGTCTGCAAGAGAGACATTTGAGAGAGAAAGCGAGCAAGGTATGGAGGGAGTAGATTTGTCTTGAATTTCTAACAGACTTTAACTTCTCCATGCTGCTCATCATAGGAATATAATTAGCCTGGTGTTTAAAGCTATCTCAGACTAAATGTGCAATTGTTCAACAAGACGGCAAAGGTCAATTATAACTTGTGTAATTTATTGCATAATAGGTTCTTGCTCCCTAATTGTGTTTGTGGGAGTGCTTTTATTCTAAGGCCACTGCCAAATTTGACCCTCTTCTGCAAATAATTTTGAGTCTGCTGAGAACTCATGAAGAACTGGAAAGAGGGAGATTCATCCAGTCCTGAAATGTTCTGTCTCACAAAACTTGCCTCTGAGGAGCTTCTGATTCAAGGCCATAACATATGGCATGTGTGACAATTTATCAGATTGTGTCATTCACAGGCCTGGCCTGCATACTTCAAAAAGCAATCATTTTCCCAGGGGGTGATTCACACAAATTAATTATTTTTTGTTTTTAACTGAATGTCTGTGCTACACATTGCCTACATATTTATGCTCACTCACATCTCCCCTACACCACTGTTAGCAATGACAATTTTAAGAGGATGAGGGAAACCACCTTCATCTGAGAAGCATTTATCTGATGATACTGTTCCACTAGATTGAATATCATGTTATAGTCTGCCAGGGAGATAATTTGGAGTTAATGTGGCAACCTGGGCATTTGCCCACAAACTTTAGGCAGTTTTGCAGACTGCCTTTCCATGCTGAGTTCAGAGAAAGGCAAAGCCTGCTTTAAACTTCTACCATAGGTAAACTTAAAGTCGAATTATTAGGACAGCTTCAGAACTGCAGCATTGTAATTCTGCAGCACTGTGGTGATGTAGAAGAGCAGTTAGTGTGCAAGCACACTAAAAAAAAACCACTCAAAGCCATAAAGTGAAATAAAGAGGGGTTTTTGGTTTTGGTGGTTTTTTTTTTTATTTGGTTTGGTTTGGTTTGCTTTGTGGGGGTTTTTTTGTGGGTGGTTTTTTAGCATCTCTTAAACGAACATTTCAAATAATTTGGAGACATTTTGCCAAAACCTAAGAACACCACAGGATCCAGACACTGTTGTGTAAACAGTTTCTCCACTACCCAGAAATCTAAGTCTATGCTGAACAAAACCAGAACAACCCTAACCTTAAAAGAGAAAACATAAAAGAAATACCAATACCTACCCTAGAACTTTTTATTCCTTATTTTATCTTGTTCTTTTTCTGTACAGCAGGACCACTGTTCTTTGAACCACACACTTCTCTTGCAATTCAATTAATTATAATTGGGTTGTTACTGCGCTCTTCTATGTAATGCACAAATGTGTGGGACAGAAAGCAGCCAGCAAAGAACAAACCCAGTGGTCAGGTAAGGCAAAAATAGAAGTGCAGAGGAAAGGAGAGGTTTGTCTTCCATCAAATGTGGTAATGGAAGAGTAGGAAGAACCCTGTTCCCTTGCCTTTGCTGGGACTGTTCATGTGCATAAATGCATACATGCATTCATGTTTTGACAGTCTGAATTTTTAAAAGGAGATCAAAGAAGCTGTGGGAGGTAGTGGAGAGGAGGTTTGAAATGCTCAAATTCATTCAAGAGAGTTTTTGCCTCAGAGCTTAGATTTGGCTCAGTGCTGCGGATCAATCACTTTGTTCTGTGCGCAGGCTGGGGTGGGAAACACACACACACACACATACACACACACATACACAGAACACAGACACAGACACACAGACACAGACACACAGACACACACAAACATACACAGAACACACAGACATACACACACACAGACACATACACAGAACACACATACACACACACACACAGACATACACACACATACACACACACACATCCACACACAGACATACAGACACACACACATACACACACACAGACACAGACACAGACACACACAGACACACACACACATATATATATACACAGAACACACATACACACACACACAGACACATACACACACCTACACACATACACAGAACACAGACACACATACACAGAACACACAGATATACACACACAGACACACACACACATACACAGACTCCACACACACATACACAGAACACCAACACAGACACAGACACACACACACACACATACACACAGAGAGACACACAGACACACACACATACACACTCACACACATACATACACACACACAGACACAGACACACACACATACACACACACATACACATACAAACACACACATACATATGCATGCACACAGGGCTCTTTAGGGGCCAAATTTACATTATACAATGAGATAGTAGAGATAATTCATACAGGCAAAATATGCTGAATAGTAAGACTAAAAACATCCCTTCTTATCTTTTTAGGTTGAGGGGAACTTGGTGTGTTTTAAGAGCAGTGGTGTCTTCCTTAGTGGAGGAAGACAAAAGTGGAGGAAGTCCTCTCTTGTTTTTTTGGTTCCCATTCTTTTTTCCCTTTCTCTGTGTTTTCTGTTCTTCTAGGAGTTGTGAGAATTCTTGACACTTTCCTGTTTTCTCCTGTGTTTTTACCACATATTGGATTTTTACATCTGGTATATGTATTTCCTATTCTTTATTGTGTCTGCTGACCAGTTATGATTTGTGCTTTCACCCTCAGCCTCCTGTTACTCCCTCACACCTATATCTTCACAGCCTCTACCATAATTTTCTGCCACCTTTTGAGGACCTCTGAGGTGTCTCAAAAGGAGAGACCTGTTGAGGATCTCTGACACAGAATAGGGTGATTCCAAAGCTGTGTTAGAGTAGGTTTTGAATAATAGAGTTTGAAGAATTGCTCCAGGTTTTGTCTCACATCTATCATGTTTTCCTAGCCACAGAGATGTTTTTCCTAGATTTAAAAAAAAAAATCTTCTTGAGTTATGGTGGGAAAATAAAAATAGATGACTGCAAAAATGCGTAGTTTGAGGACTTAAAACCCTCTTTGCTCTCTTGATGTTCCAAAACAAGTATGCATGGCTCATTTCAAGTTTCATTTGTTTTCAGGTTTTCCTACCTACAGAGTCACGCAGTGTGATTTAGAGGTGGTTGCATTCCAAGCACTGTGCTAGCAAAGGACCTCAATACTTCAGGGCATTCTGGTTGATAGTTTTTTTCAGAATCAAAAAGACAACAGTCAGTTATGTTAGCATATATATTTAAAAATGGGAGAGTAAGTTTTACTATCAGAAAGAAAGACTTTTTTTCTCCACTTCTAAAAACAAACTAATCATAATATGTTTAAGATGACCACAAGTGGTCAAAAGAATGTGGAATTTTTTGTTTAACACCTCATTTGAAATTTAGGTATTTTTCCACATGAAGACCTCAATCAGTTCTCAAAAAATTCTCATGAAGACACACAACAGCTATTGGTTGCTTCTTATGTAGCTACTTGATTCTACTACATACCTGCTGCACAGCTGACACATTTTTGAATTTGACAAAGTATCAAACCAAAGAGAACAGGGGCTGAGTTCTGTAATGCTTCAAGCGTCCTGGTCACAGTTCAGTGAAGCACTGGCTCACCTCTTCCATTTAAAATAACCAGTTCCACTGCAGACTGTTCATTTGCAGAAAGTCAGGTAGTTCAGCTCTGCTGCTGTAGTGTTTGCCAGATAAAGGTCCCATCTATGGAAAAATTGGCTTCAGGTAGCTTTCCCTAAAGCAAACAGACCTTAGGTCAAAGAGAAAATAAAAGGAAATAAGGAAAAGTAATGTTGCAACCTGAGGCTTTGTTATCTACCTAAATAACTAGATAACTAGAAATCCAGAAGGTGCATTTAGGTCCGCCACATTTTCAGCATATCTTTGCAGATGTGATTTTTCACGCTTGGAAGGCATGCCTAGGGATACCTAGGGATAAAGAGTGGATTCTGTTCTTCTGGGTGGGAGATCAGACTGTCTGGTTGGAGCACAAGCTACAGATTCCCACAACACTTGGGCAAATATCTTGTATGCACATTGTGCAGCTCCCAGCAGGCAAACTCTAATGATGTTGTGAGGGAAGACACTAAAACTACAAATTAACCATTTTCTGTAGAGTGTTCACTGCTGCAACGCTGTTGTTTTATCTACTCTTGCTCCAACAGCTCAAGGCTAACAAAACGAAACTCCACAAAATCATATTAAACACACAAAATGTAAAAACTATCACAAGTACCATCATTAGAAACAGTAACTTTATTTCACGTGTACAATATAAGAAGCAACATCTCACTTTGCCACACAGCCCACACTCGGTGTTGAGGTGGAAGGGCAGAAAATAAAGTTAATGGTCACTGAGTAAATAGTCAGTACAGGCAGCCTAATAAACAACACACAAGACAGGAACAGACTTGAGTCTCACCATCCTGCTGACATCACTTTTACTGAATGTTTTACTAGTTCAAAGGGCTGCTGTATAAACTTTTTGTGTTCTGGCTTAAGCCAGACATAAATCAGAAGTGTTAAGCTAGAGCAATTATGACACTTACTGGCCATATGTTAAGATAACCTGTTACGTAACCTGAAATTTTAACCAGTTAAAAAGCATTCTCTAGTATTATTAAAATATATTTTATGCCATTGCATAAAGTCAGATGTTTATACACCAGTGTAGATGAGAAGGTGCTGAAATTTATGTGTAGCGTTAGTCACCCATTCTGTTTTTTAGTGTTTATTTAAACAAACAATTTCTGTTGGTATTGTAACAATTGCGTGGAGTTTATAAAGGCATGTACACAATATTATGGCTGCAAGAAACTCCTCCAGGTAGACAATTTTAAACGTTTCAGGTTGTGTCCATCGCTGAGACCCACATTCTTACTTGTGATACACCATGTGAATAAGGCTGAAAGAACCCCTCTTTGCAGGAAAATAAGGTTTCTGAGAGGTATTATTCAAATCTTAAAATCTGCCTGAAGTCCTAGTTAGGACAAATACTCTGCTGGTGAAAAATACAGAAGATCAACTAAAATAAATACAGAAATATTTCAAGGTCAATTCTGTACCAGTTAAGTTGTGCTGAAATATAATTTATTATCTTCTTAAGGTTTTGGAAAAAAAACAGAATGCAGCACCTGTTTGCTGGTAAACAACAAAAATCTGCTTTTCCTGTCAATACAATATTGCAAAATGTTAAGTGTTATCTGAGTAATATCTAGCTTAGAATGCACTAGAGGGTGAAGAGAATATTTCTGCTTACTAACAAGGTAATGTTTGAACTGATTATCCAGTAACTACTGCTGATAAATCTGGCCCAAATGTAGGCTGATTTATTTCTTATCTGATCCCCAATTTTAACCCTGAGGTATTGCTTAAGTTACAGCATAATATTTGCCCCATTCTTGTGTTTTCTATAAATTAGTATTTTGCAATCTGTTTTGTTTTGTTTTGTTTTGTTTTGTGGGTTTTTTTTTTTTGGTGCTTCGTTTGGGGTTTTTTTAGTATTTGTAGTTACATATATTCTTCTCTCTGAGAACTATGAGGCCTCTAGGATTTCAGCTTCTGTAAGGCACTTCCAAAACAGACATTGTAAAGCCTTTAACCAACAAGGCAATTCGAGGGGTTGGGGTCACACTCCCTTCAAGTCAGCAGCGAGATCATGAAGGGCAATCCACAAAGCTAATTTGCCTGACAGGGACAGATCAAGAGCTGCACAAGCAGACACACTGCAGTGAGCTTAGTCTGCCCAAATTGGTAGTGTAAGTGCTAAAGCCACAGAAAAAAACTTGTCACTTCCAAAGGCACCTGAAAATTCGTTTCTTTCATTTCCTTGATGACTAAACCCATTCTCTTGTGCTTTGCTTTGGCATCCTTTAACTTGCATATAGACGGGGAAAGTACTCAGCTGCTGGGTCAATTAAAGGATAAGACATTGCTCCAGATCATGAGAGGAATTATCTGTAGGACCTAAGGTCTCAGTTCCCAGCAAGAATCCTCTCACATCTACACAAAGATCTTGTTAAACCTCCCTTCCTTCCCTCCTCTGCCACAGGCTAATATTCCCAAAGAAAGAGCCAAGTAGAAAGCAGCCCAGTGATAGAAACAATTTAGCAGGGTTGAGAAGATTCTGGGATCTCCCAGGACTGTTTGCACTTTTTTTGTATTGGACAAGAACAGCCCAAAGAGCAGCACAGATTGACCTGGGGAATGTCAAGAAAGCAAGCCAGGTTTGAGAGCAACACAGTCTCTGCAGCACAGTTACAGCACCATGGCACTGACTGGTACTAAGCACCTTCTTCTGAACCAACAAAATTACCCTGTAGTGCCACTGTAGAAGGGAGAGGACAGGAAGGGGCCAATGCTGAAAATCTTTGTATTTCAAATTCTCCCCATGCAGTAGGGAGTGTGGAGCAATCAGCTTCTGGCACCTTTACTACAGGGGCAGTGGTGGCATACTCACTGTCCTGTCACTGTCCAACATGTCCAACCTATGCTGTCTGAGGACACTCCATGTGGTCAGTGCGGATAGGGCTAGCCCTGCCTGCACCCAGCTTCGAGATCTTCACTGTGCGCTTAGGATCTCCTCTGACAGGCATCCAGGAGCAGACAGATGTGTGTAGCTGTCACTTGCTGAGCCAAGCAACAAGTATTAGCTAAGCCAAACATGAAGCAAAAGAGACAAATGAACTTGAGCAGCAAGGCCTCAGGTGCAGAAGGCAGGGTCCTACACATGGAAGAGTGTAATTCTCCTCTGTATACTGGTGAATTTCACTGTAATGGTGGAACTAACAGCTCGTTCACCTCTGTGAGATGTCCCAGAATTGTAAATGAAATATGAGGTTGGATCTGGAACCCCATGTCAGTAGGCTGCAACACCTAATCTCATTAGCCTTTGGAGCAAGGCTCCTTAGAGATCAGACCAAGGCTGACAGGGTTATGACCTTTCAGGGACATAATTATTTGGCAGCATCTAATGGCTTTTTGCAATGCTTTGTTCACTAGACATGTCCTAACTCAAAAATGGCAGAGCAAATAGAAAAACCCTATAACAGTCAGGAGGTCAGCCAAGTGTCACCCGTTCAGTTTCCATAAGACAAGAAGAAAAGGACCTTCCGCTGAAGAAATAGAAGTAAACAATTTAGAATCAGGAGGAGAAATTTAATTACATGCTGAACTAAATAATAAACAGAGTACCTTCTATCTCATTCTACCAGAAAAACAAGGAAAAGAGGTTAGATGAATAAAAAGTAATTAAAAACATCTAACATATTCTTCATAAATGAGATATTATTTGCTGTTAAATTAACCAGAATTAGAGTTAATACAGAATAGATTTATGGTTCATGTCAGAATTCATGACTGCAAGGGTTGTGCTGGGAACAAATTTTTCCTCTTGGCATAAACTGTATAATTGGATTTGTGAAGGTTCTACATGTGTTCTTGAAGCTTATAATCTGATCAAAGTCAAAGTCACTGCTTAGCATTGCAAGGTTTGTGCCTTTCTGTACCTATCTGTTTTCTACTAATTAGAACATTAAATTTGAGGGTGAAGACAAAGGAGAAATGTTATAAGGTTGCACAAAGCAAATTTGTTGTACAATTTCTGCCTTTATCATAAAAATAGAGAATATATCACATAACAGTACTATGAAGCAAGGGCAGAATATTTGACTTGGTAAGATGAAATAATTTTTTCACCATATGTGAGTGGTTACACACTACAACAGCTAATCAGTCTCTGCACTAATTCTTTCAGAAAAGGCACTGGATAATTCTTTTCCACAGTGAGTAGATTAGAGGGAAGACTAATGTGTATATTATGTATTGAAGACTTATGATCTGATGGCTTTCTGGCTAACATTTGAATTGTTGTTATAATTGCCTTCTTATCTGCCATCTTGACCTCCCTGTTAGATAAATCCAGACTTAGAACTGCCCTCGGTCAAACACAAGTCTCTGGAGGGGGCTAAAAGGAAAAATCAAAGCTTTGACTCGAATAAGTATCTCCTACCTCTGCTATACATGAGAAGCTATTTGTGCACATTGCCACCATGCCACCTGCAGACCTGCAGGAGCAGTACAGATGGCTATGGTGTCTTCACGGCTCACGGTGGCGTGCTCGCATTCTTGCTGGCATTGGCAGAAACATTTCATTATGCATGGTACAGGCATTCCATCATCTCTACCTGTAGCAGTCAGAGGCCCTGCAGGGCCTCCCTGGTGGTCACTAGCCTAAGGTAAGAAATGCAGAGTCATGATGAGTGGACCAAAGCAGCCCCTCATCTGCCCTCGGACCCTTGTTATCTCTCTGTAAGGCTATAGGTTGTATTCTCCTCAACCCTGGCCATTGGACAATTTCCAACACCCCTGTGCCCTATATAAGGCCCCATTTCTGCCCAGTTTGGCAGAAGAGCTGTCACTGCCCCCTTCACAGGAGCTGCCAATAAAAGACACCGCTGTGGAACCGCATACAGCCTTCTCTCTCTCTCTCTCACTCCCTGTGTCTGCTGGGGCACTTAGCGAGCTCAGAGCTGAAATCACTTGAGAGCTGAATTCACCAGAAAGCTGAAATCACTCCAGAGCTGCTCGCAAAGCTTGCCTGCGGCTGGAAGCCAAGCCTGAGGGACATGGACAGGTTGAGCCTGTCAGCCCAGCGCTATCCGGGACACCTACAGCAGCGGCGGCCCTGGGTCGGATGGACCCTGGGGCCCCAGGCCATGTTATCTAACAAGGGAAATTAAGAAAAAATCTGATGTAGGAACAGTCAAGGAAGAAAGCCAAGCTACAGTGAGACAGCTCAAAGTGTTCCTCACATACATCATGCCAGAAAAGTTCTTTCACTCATTATCTATAGAACAGTCTCATTAAGAAGACCTAGAATAGCAGAGGGAAAAGAGTGTGGTTGGGACCAAAGTTCTCAACTGCTCCAAAGCCATTTCTGATTGTGACTTCTGAGAGTAAGATGTGTGAACAACTGGTTTTGGTGTTTAATGTAATGTCTGCATTTTGCTGTGCCTCAAACATTAATCACCAAACATCTGGTTGCAAAGGTGTTGACAGTTCTGAGGCCTGTGGGAAGCCAAGACCCATTCCAGAAATAAACCCCTCCTCTAAAAAGGACTGAAGGAGCCATGGTCTCAGCTACAGCACACTCTAACCAACAAACCTTCTTCTGAAGAGCAGTCTCCATTCCTACTGGGCTGGCACAGGCAGAGCTGGCCCTACAGACTCAGCCGTGTGCAAAGTGATCACAGGCTCCTTTTGCCTAGCAATAGAGAGCAGTCTTTGGAGCACAGAGAGAAAAATAGAGGTTCCCTCTCATCTGAACTCTCACTGAAATGTCATAATCACAAGGGCAGATTGAATTTTCATTCAGCTTAAATTTTTTCCTGGCTTTTTCAATTTTTGCTCCAAAGGAGTTGAACAGCAGGAAATGTTCTCACTGTAGAATCCCATGGCCTAGAAGTTTAGTCAATCTTATGGTGATAAGGATGACAAACCCATTCATGCAGAAAATAGCAAAAGTATGTACTTTCACCCCCACCTTGCCGGCAATGGAGAGAGATGGGAGGTTGACTCGGTGATCAGAATCCAATTTTACTGTGGGATACAAACGTTTATATACCATTTTAGGGAGTCTAGTAATGTGTGCTACAATGACTAGGTTAAAATCACATACACAAATGTATGCATATAATAACATCTCTTGCTTGCAGAGTTTGCTTGCAGGATTTTTTTTTTTTCCGGTAAATCCGTCTGATTGAATCTTCTTGCAGTCTAGGTCTAATTTTCAAAGTTTCATTTGCTTTTGCCAAGGTGTCCTGTTATCAAATCTCTTATGTTAACCAGGTCCAAAGTCCATCATCTAGCTTGTGTCCCCAACATTCCAATACCACCTCAGTTAGCCTGTGTCCTGAGTAGATGTGGGAGGACTTCTGTCTGGATTTCTGTATCCGAAGTGAAACAGACATGCTGAAATGTGTGGCAATAATTTTATTATTATTTATTTTATTATTAATTATTTTAATTTTATCATTATTTATTTTTATTATTTATTTTATTATTATAATAATAATTTATTATTATTGCCTAGTCCCCTGAAAAATATCAGTGTAGAAGGAGGATTCTATATTGGGTGGATCTGATACTCACTCTTACCATGTTGCAGAGCTCCAGTCCACCTGGCATTGCTTGTCCCCATGTTCCCCAGGGCACAATTTCTTTGGAGATCAGTGCTCCAGCAGGAGCAACCTTGCTGTCTGCACACCTGCCTTCCTCCCCCAGGGCTCTAGTTCTATTGCTGCAATGGTGACCTCATTTTCTTCCTATCAGGAATTTTAGTGCTTATCTCCTTACCTCATCTAGTCCCTGGCTTTCTTATTCTATTGAATACAGGAAACTTCATCTGTAACCCATGAATAGTTTTAGTCTTTTGATTTCCCATTATCCATCAGTTCAATCCAGAATATTCTGCCTACTTTCAGCATTTTCCCCTTTACACCAGTTAATAAGTAAATTATCCTTTTAAAATTTATTTAAGACTTCAACATAGCAAACTTTAAATTTAGTTAAGAGAACCACTATCAGCTTGCATAATGAGCTGTAAAAAATTCTGAAAGTAGTAAGAATAGATAAAGAACCATCTAAAGACACAGTATAACAAAACAGGAATCAAAGTTACCATAAATCCTGCCAGCATTTTCATGCTGCAGTTATCATAACATTACCAAATTAATTACAGTCAACCTGGCAGTGGGGATCTTGGAAGTGACACTGGGGTCATGCATATGTTTGTACACACACATGCACTGCATTGAATATGCCCACAGTCTAAAGCAGAAGTGTAAAACCAGAGAAAACAGGAAAAGTTTCGCCAACTTTAATCTGCTTAAAGCCTGTATTACCAGCATTGCCAGTGCTTTGGCCTGGGCTGGTTATCCTGGCCCAGTGCAAGCTTCATGCACCCAAACCTGGCTAATAATTCTTATCTCTTACTGGCATAAAAAAAGCTGGGGTTCTGCAAATTTTAGTAGAGCTCCATATGCTGCAGTCACACATGACTGCCATGCAGACACTCTGTAAGCACCAAAGAGCCTTTGAACACCAGGCTTGTGTACTGCTGCCACCACACGTGATCTTCATATGCTGTTTTCATATGCTTGTTATATCCTCATGCTCATGGCAAATTAATCTTTACATTATGTTGAAAAAGCAATGTAGAAACTAGAAAAATAACCAGATGAAATGTTGGGATGATACTATTATTTCAAAGCAGTAGTTAATTTGGCTGTTGAAGAATAAGAATTTGATAGGTAAAGAATGTATTACAAGTACCACATCTTTGTCTTTCTCCCAAAAATTCCCTGTAGGGCCTCCCTTCAAGAATGAAAGTTACATAGATAGTAATTAGCAAACTTATTTGTTTGTTTTGGGTATTTTTTTTTTCAGATGAAGAATAATATTTTTCTGGGTTTTGTAACTCTTCTTTGGCATAGCTATGGGAACCCAAATAAATCCAAAGGTTTTACTCAGGGCTACAAGACTCACTATGCAAAGTTCAAGCTTGTGGATGTTAACATCAAACTGCTTTACAAAGAAACACACATATTCACTCTCATTTATGCTATCTTTAAATGTGTGGATGGGAGTGAAAAGTACACATTTGGTAAAAAGGGAGCCTCATTTGAAGTGTATGAAAGAGGTAAAATAGTAGCCTGTCCTGAGGATATGAACACACACAGAGCCCTTACCAAACCTCTATGAAATACCAAGACTTGCTGTTCTTCTTACAAAACAGCACGAAAAACAAAAATTAGTTAGGATTTTTTTACTTCCTGCCCTTTCTCAGACAGCATTTTAATGGTCTGTAAGACCAACCTTCACTGAGAGCATGCAGAAAACAAAATAGTCATGTGTTATTTTCTGTTAAGCCAGTTAGGCATACTCAGTATTTAAGTGGACTCAAATCACCAACAGTCAAAATCAGGCATGAGAAAATTACTCAATAAATGTTAGTGCTTTTTAAAGCCATTAGGTAGCATCAAGATGAGCCAAGTGTTTTCTAAACTACAATGAGGACCTCTTCACATTGGAGGAGTTCAACCTAGAAAATAGCAAACACTTAGGCTAGGAATAAGCATTATAAAGTATATATCAACATAATTACTGCTGTTTGTCAGAGTCACAATCATAAGTAAAAAAACCCCAAACCTCTTAAAAGAATGGGAACATAAATAAAAGGTAGAGAAAGAAGTATAAGGTTTTTAGTGGTCCTTTTACCACATTTCTGGGAAAATAAATGAAAGATTTCACTATCTTAGCATGTAATTGAGCAGGCAAGTAAATTGATTATTACCTGGAAAAGGGTCAGGTCAATAAACAAGTGAATTGGGGAGAAGCAGAAAATGTTTTGAAGAGCATGTGTTTACCATCCCCGAATATTTCAGAATAACTATTCAACATACTCTCTGTTTAATTAATTATCCAGCTTATTAAAGATATTGCAGTAAATGGGACTCTGTTGCAGTGAAAATTGCTCTTACCATGAAAATTTTCTTTTTTTCTTTTCAAGTTGAAATCCCTCTTGGTGCAACTTGTACTCATTGTTCCTTGTCTTGTCCTTGTGAAGAGACAAGCTCTGTCCTCTTTGTAGCTAGCCTTTAAATATTGAAAAACTGTAGTCACATATCCCCCAAGCCTTCTCTTCTCTAGAGTGAAAAGACTGAACTCCTTCAGTTGTTCCTCACACTGCAGGTTCATCATCTGGGAACTTTCTGCTGATGTCTGCAGAAAGCCATTGTTGAAGCAACTTGAAGCAAGTGCACCATCAAGATGAGTGAATCTTCGGGACTTATTGACAACTAAACCAAGACATTAACATGTTATGTAAATGTGATTGTCCAGCTGTGCCCTGCACTAGTGCAGCCACCTTAGATACTGTGTGCAGTTTGGGGCACCACAATAAAAGAAACATATTACTATTAGAGAGTTTTCAAAGGAGGGCAGTGAAAATGATGAAGGCCTTGAGGGGAAGCCATGTGAGAAACAGCTGAGAGTAGTTCATCTGTTCAGCCTGGAGAAGAGGGGGCTGAGGGGAGACCTCATTAGGGGCTGCAACTTCCTTGTGAGGGGAAGAGGAGGGGCAGACACTGATCTCTTCTCTGGGGTGACCTGTGACAGGACTGGAGGGAATGGCCTGAATTTGTGTCCAAGGAGCTTTAGCTTGGATATCAGGAAAATGTTCTTCAAGCTCTGTGACTCTTGGGAATGGTGCTGTGCAGGGCTGGGAGCTGGACCTCATGATCCTTGTGGGTCCCTTCCAGCTCAGCTTACTGTGTGATTCTGTGATTCTGTAATTTGCATCCACAGTAATAAGAAATTCTTTCTTGTATTTACAGCGTATCCATGGATACCCTGTGTCTACAGATCCAGTGATTTGTGCAAGTCAACAACTGTTACTTGTAAACTCCAAAGATGATAAGGTGTTTTGGTTCAATCCCAGCCAGCAACTAAACACACACAGCTTCTGGCTCACTCCCACCCCTGGTGAGACTGGGAGGCTAATCACAAAAAACACATGGCCTGAGATAAGACCAGATTAATAGCTGAAATAAGGAAAATCAATACTAATACAATAGTAGTGAGAGGTGAGAAGGAGAACTAAAACACCAGGGAGACAAGTGATGCACAATGGAGTTGCTCACCACACATTAACTGATGCCCAGGTAGCAATTGTTTCCTGCCAGCCAACTCCCCCAGTGTACCTACTGGGCATGACATTCTATGGTACAGAATATCCCTTTGGCCAGGGCTACCCATCTCAATGCTCCTTCTCAGTTTCTTGCAACAGCTCCTTAGTGGCAGACCATGAGGCACTGCAAATTCCTTGATTTAAGATAGGCGCTGCTCAGCAACAACAAAACATCAGTGTGGTATCAGTATTATTCCTGCACTGAATCCAAAATACAGCACTAACAGCTGCTGGGAAGAAAATTCTCTTTACTTCAGCTCAAACTAAGAGAGTAGGCACTCTATATTCCATTCAATTTCTAAAATGCCAGGTCCCACTTCCCAAAACCCCATTACCTTCCTGTCTTTTGGTACATATATACACACACAGATAACATTCCCTTAAATTATGAACCATCCCTGTAAAAACCCATTGAGTTCCCTGAGTGCATGACCCTGGGCTCCATCTGTCAGAACCAGTTTCAGGCAGGAGAGAAGGTTTGTGGTGTTGGACTGTTTCTTGTGGAAAGCAGTTCTGAATCCATCACTGCTGTGCTCATGGTTCCATCAAAGTTCACTCTTCATTAATGTGTGATCAAAAGGGAGTCGGGGTCAGAGCCCCAAGTGAAAGCAAACTGTGGTCTGCACTCTACTTTTGAAAGGATTGACAAAAATGCATCGGTGATGCACTGTGGTACCACTGGGCTGCCTCTGACTCTAGTTCATACTGAAGTTCCAGTATGTCCAGCACAGCAGCACTCAGTGATGGTGTGACTTCATTCAGGCAATAGCCTATTGCTAGTCTCCCTTTTCCTCAAACTTTCACAATGGCCATATGGGACTGATAAAGGATGAACAGGTCCTGCTGATCACTCCTTGTTTCCCCAGGCAAAAAATCACCCAATGGATGGGTACCAGGGAATCTTCCACATCAGTTGTGGAAGTGATTAGCAGCTGTTCTTCTTTGACCTTCAGCAACTCCACAACATAAAGGTCCTCTGAGAGACCAGTCAAAGTAGAAAGCTGCTTCATTTCCTGTCTCCAAGGCAGAGCTAAAAGCCCACTGGCTTTGGGTCTCTAAAATACCTTCTCCACAACGGTAACTTGTTATCTTCTGACTTTCCACATGAGGTGAAGGGCAATATAGCAGAGCATATACACCTCTGACAAAACTGCATTTTTTTGGTAAAAAGTGGGAAGTCTTCTAGAATTAAGCTGGAGGACAGGAATGGGTGTCCTGAATAACCAGAAAGAATTACATTAAAAAACTCCCAAACACTGAGTTCCAGACAATCTGTGTGTGAAGTAGTAACAAAAGTTCCAAAATGGGAAAGTGATCACTGATTAGGGAAGAACTTGGTTTTAGAGTGATTCTTAAGGAAAATTTATAGGTCAGTGATGCAGTACCAGTGCTAAAACGGAAATACCTAGTAGAAACATTGTATGGAACATTGTAGAAACATGTACAGTGTATTGGTCAGTTTAAGAATTAAAACCCATGCTCTGCACTTATTGCAGAAAATTAAAATGCACTGGGTGAGTTTTTACTCTGAATTGAACAGTCACTGCTTGAAGGTCTCACATCATCTTTCCCCTTCATTTTTTTACCCTCCAAGAGTTATTTCACTGTCTTTTATTACCATTTCAATTTATAATGATATCTGCAAATCAGTCTCCCCACATCCCCCTTTGCAAAGTACTCTTGGGGCCCTTCCTCAAAGGCAATACTGCTGCCTCCTGCACTAAGGCATTGCAGAGTATATTTGTGCGAATGGCTAAGATACCTGGGAGGTCTTGCATCAAGAAATGCATAGTACTTCATGGTAAGTTTTACACTGTGGGGAGTAAAAGCTCCAAGCTACACTAGCTTTGGAACAGACAAAGTGGCATGCCATAAAGAAGCTGAGAGGATCATTAACATCCTTACTGAAGAGTGCCTAGTCTTGAGTTATGAAGGATGCACCAGTTTAGTATTATTCAGACTGGTGTTAGTATTGTCCAAAGTGATGGATTACACAACTTTCAGTGACCACAGCAAGGGCTCCTGTCACTAAAGAATTATTTAATCTTCAGAGTAAAAGTTAAATGAATAGTCAGGGTTAAACCAGGACGTCATATTTAACCTCAAGCATAATGCTACTGTCGTCATTATCTTGAGCAGAAGGGGAAAAAAGTAGACCAAAAATTACCCAGGAATTTACTGAAATGGCTGCAGTATGACTGGGCAAGAAGATTTTGATGAAGAGCAGTGAAAATCACGAAGCACCTTTTTTTTCCTGTTCTTATTTAAAACCACACAAAATCATTGAGAAGTAATGAAATATCATTTACTCTATGCCAGCACAAACAACTCCTCTATGTTAGGCAAAGAAGACACCATCTGTCATTTTTTCTCTTCAAGTCATAGAATAAAGAACTGACTAAAACATTTTGGGGCATAATTTCAAGAGAAACTTTACTATGGTCTATGAGGAACCAATGGCACAGAACCAGTACCTCTAGCTCTGGAAAGGGTCTCTGAGCAACTCCTGGCTGAACAGAACTGGTCAACAAGCAAACCCTACTCTCTGTAAATCAGCAGTCAAAGTCTAGCAAGATCTAATATTCCCAGATGTCCTGGTTTCACCTAATGTACAAATGTTAAGACACCTGAAATATGTGGCAAGGTGTGTGATTTATTTACCTAGCAGATGTAACCTTTTTTTTTTTTTCCCAACAGTTAGAAGCATTACTCCAAGCAGAGGTACTGGCATATTTTATGTAGGTCTGACTGAGAGGACAGAGAACTGCAAAAGGCTAAGAGAAAAGCAAAGAACATGGCCCAAATGTCTATAGTTCCTTCTATAGTTTAGTTCCTTCTATAGTTCAGTGAAGATCCCTAAGTGAGGAGTCTTCAGTCTGAAAGAAGAGAGACAATTGAATGAGGTCTGTAACAGATGTCAAGAAAGCCCAAGTACACAGAGATATTGAATGGGGATTAACTGTTCACTGTGTTCCAGCACCAGAGCTAGGGAGGGCATCACATGAAAGTAACAGAAGGCAGATAGAAAACAAGCAAACGGAGACGGCTTTCCTTGCAGCACATGGCAAATTTTTGGGCAGTATTATTTTACATAGGTTTGAAAAGTGAGTAGGCAAATTCATAGGAGAAAAATCCATAACCAGTCATTAATTTAATCAAATCCTATAAAAATATCTATCTGCAAGTGATCAAAAGGTGAGAGAGTGTATGTGTGAAAATTAATTTGTGATTAACTTGTTATATTCATCTACAGGTAGCTGCCCTTGGCCTCTGCAAGAGACATTCTTATATTCTTTGCAGAATTTCTACTATGAAATTCTACTATATCTACTATGAAATTCTGAAAATCATTATGGATGTCTTAAATACTACTATAAATG
The DNA here is from genome assembly GCF_024509145.1 of Vidua macroura. Lineage (NCBI taxonomy): Eukaryota > Metazoa > Chordata > Aves > Passeriformes > Viduidae > Vidua > Vidua macroura. Next base: position 71,286,962 of record NC_071611.1, on the reverse strand, counting down.
TTTTACAGAAGCATACTATACTGCTTTAGCAATTTAAGGAACATTATGCCATAAATAGCACATTTTCTTTGTGGCATGAGTTGCCCACTTCTTTTTACTTTCTCTTAAAGATAATAGGATTTATGCAAGAGGTGAAATAACATTCTAAATTTGCAGTCTCCTGTTCTGGTTGCTTAGACTATCTCAAAAAGAATGCAAATCTCATTCTTAAACATGTTTCAGTACTGATACTGCATTTTTTTCATGATTTCCAATCTTGAGCTGAAATCAGTCTCACAAATATTCTGGATCTTGTCCCACGATAACTTCTACTTCCTGAAAAAAAACCCACCAAAACACAGCAATTCAAAAGTATTGTGGGAGATCAGTGAATAAGTAATGATATTTTCTTCCATTAAGCAGCACCAGGGAAAAAAACAATAAACAAAACCACAATCAACCTAAAGCCAAAGAAAAAAAAGAACAGAACAAATGCCAGAAATAAAATAAGCATAAAAGAAATAATTGAAGAAAAGAGTAATGACAGTTTAGGAAAAAAAGATAATTAAAAATTCACTTATCAACCCCCCATATTTCCCGTTAACATGAATAGATAAAATTTCATCTACTGGCCTGTGTGAAGTGTGAATTTCATTATTAAAAGGCTAGATAATGTGGGATAGTAAACTCAGTTTGCTGGGTGCCTTTAAATGCTAAACCCCTTTCTCTGTAAGTAGCTTAAACTGCCATCTCTCATGTTGCCAGACACTTTCTGCAGAAATCAAGAGCTTCAAAATTTCTCTACTTTGACATGGCTTGAGCTGTCTTTAAATGACACAAAAAAACAATCCAGAGATGACCAAGAACTCAGACAGATGCATGCAGAGCACAGAAATGCAGGACACGTACACAGGTAATCACAGCCTGCTGCACAGTGGACACAGGGACACAGAACACTCACACAAACATAGCACAAACAGCATCATCTTACTCCCTCCTCTGGCTGAGCAGGACAGTGAGGATGTAGATCCAGCAGCTGTCCCTGGATCCCAGCCTCCCGAGTTGTTGGCACTGGGTGTAAGAGCATCCCAGGTACAGGACCTCTCAGACAGAGACAACACTGAGACAGAGACAACACTTTGTGGTCTCACACAGACACAGCCTTTGCCCTGAAGACACCCAGACCCTGCCATCTCTCCAGCAGCTGTGACTCCTCTGGGCCCCCAAGAGAGAGCTCCTCCCTAAACCCAGGGAAAAACAAAGAGTTAGAAATTAATATGATAAGAAGATAGGCCAGATTCTGCTAACTGGGCACATGGCAAAGGCAGACAAGCGTAATTATTTAGAAACAATGAGCCCTTTCTGTCATTTTATCTCTCTGTTTTCCTTCACTTGTTCATCCCCAAATCATCTAAATTCTTTTCCTTTCCCATCTTTGCTATTTCCCAAAACAGCCCATTATAAATCCTCTGCAATCCTAAAATGTTCTACCCCTAACACATCCTATGCCTCTCAGCAGAAACCCCCTCAGTTCAAAAGCTGCTCCAGCCTTGACTTTTTATTATAACAGGTGTCACAGCCGGGTGACACCACCTGGCGTGGTGGGTTCCCTGGGAGAGTTCTGGCAAAAGCCTGGACAGGGCACAGTTCCCACCGGGCTTTGGGCTCCTGTGTTGCTCTGGCTGTGTTGAGGTGGGCTCTGAGGAGCTGGTGGCTCCTTGGGAGCAGCCAGGATTGGGTGTTCCAGGACCCTTCCGTGTGCCACTGGCTCCCTGTGCTCCACTGGGGGCGTGAGCAAGGGAGCATTTTAACATCACAGACATGGTCATGGAATCCACAGATCCCTTTGAGTCCCTTTGTGTCTGGGACCTGTCCCAGGTTCCCAAAATACAACTGAGATTATGTAACCAAAGATCTCATGCATATCTGGAGGTGTCAGCATGAACCTAGATCAGAGCTACTTGCCCTGTTCACCTCCCTGACGTGCTGGTTTTATTTAGCTGCCAAACAATGTAGCTGGAAATAGGGAATCAGAGGCTGGAGAGCAGCACCACAGAGAGGGATGGTGGTGGTCCTGGTCAGTGGCAAGTTGGATCTAAGTCAAGTGCCCTGGCAGCCAGGAGGGCCAACCCTGTCCTGGAGGGCATCAGGCCCAGCATCACCAGCTGGGAAAGGAGGGGGATTGTCCCACTCTGCTCTGGGCTGGGGCAGCCTCACCTCGAGTGCTGGGGGCAGTCTGGGAGACCACAATGTAACAAAGACATTGAGCTATCAGAGAGTATCCAAAGGAGGACATGGAGATGGTGAAGGCACTTGAGGAGAAACCTTGTGAGGAGTGGCTGAGGGCACTTGGTCTGAGGGCACAGCCTGGAGGGGTCTGAGAGGAGACTTAACTGGAGTCTGCAGCTTCCTCCTGAGGGAAAAAGGAGGGGCAGGCACTGGTTTCTTCTATGTGGTGCATGGAAGCTCAGGAAAAGGCATCAACAAGACCTGAGAGAATGGCCTGAAGTTGTGTCAGGGGTATCAGGAAAAGGTTCTTCCCCCAGCTGAGGGGGAAGTTTAACGTTAAAATGAAAATGTCTCAAATTGTTTGGATTTTATTCTGAACTGTTGCTTAAAATTTTGGTTTACTAATGTTAAATTTAAAAGTACTAGAAAAGCCACACATGCTTTGGCAGTGACACGTGTCTAGAGAGAACGAGCACCCGTGGATCGGCAGGAGGAGGAGGTCAAAGAGGCTCTGTCGCTACGATGACTTCCCCGAGCAACCCCCTTCGAGCCCCCCTCAAGGCAGAGGGGAGGCTCCGTCGCTACGATGAACTTCTCCAGACCACCCAATGATTCCCCCGGACGATCAGACTGTGGGAGGGGCCACGCTCTATATAAGGAATTATGAGCGGCACCGCAGCGCCCAGCCCCTTGCCTGGAGCCCTCTGTACTACCTCAGCCCGCTGCTGCCCTGCCGCTGCTGCCGCTGCCGCCGCCGCTGCCGCCGCCGCCGCTGCCCCGCCGGTGTCCCGCTGCTGCCCCGCCGGTGTCCCGCTGCTGCCCCGCCGGTGTCCCGCTCGCCGGTGTCCCGCTCGCCGGTGTCCCGCTCGCCGGTGTCCCGCTCGCCGGTGTCCCGCTGCCGCCCGCCGCCGCCGCCGCCCGGCCGCTGCCCCGCTGCTGCCCTGCCTCGAGGCGCGATGATCCCGATGCTGGCCCTCTCCACCCGGCACATGCTGCGATTCTTCGAGCAAACACAGATCTTCCATGCAGACAAGCTACGGGATGAAGGGAAGAGCAGAAGGGGAAAGAGAAGAAACCGGAGGCTGTCCCGATCCAGAAGATGCAGAGAGAAGATGTGTGAAAATCAAAGAAGTGATACAGGACAGTTATAACGTTATTGATGCTTATTGTACTTTGTTAAAATAAAGAAAGAAATATGTAAATCATGTATCCATTAGGAAGAGTTTCCAGGATTCCAAACAGTTTCTCTAGAAAACAGAATTCAGTCACATTTCAGTGCAGGCTTTTGGCATGCTCTTGATTAATGTTAACCTAAATGACAAAAGTTAATATTCTCCATGTACAAATAACATTGTAAAAGTTTTCCAACACTAAGTGTCCAGTTAAACATTTTAACAAATTAAACTTTTGGTCTGTTTCCTAGGAAAGTTGTTTTGTTTGTTTGTTTTAGATTGTTAGAATTGTTATTTTTTTGCTGACTTTCACTTGAAATAAACCCACAAGAGTTATTACTATCCTATTTACTTTACCATCACTTCACAGCTGTAGTCATAGAAAATTTAAACCACAGTTATTACCTTAACCTATTTAACACCACTCAAAAACTTTGTCAGCCACCACTGACTGAGTACATAGAATGTCGAGGGTTACCCCAAAAATAAATTACAATAAATCATAAATATTTTCCTAATAAAATAAATGAGTTTATTTTATTAAAAATAAATATACCTCTGGTTTGTATTTAAGAAAATTGTATAGACAACTTTTAAAACTCTCTGATATAGCAAGTTGAAGCCACTAAGCTGTATGATACTGGGCCACTGGGCAAGATATATCATTAAATGAGAATATATGTATCCACACCACATTTATGGTATATGCAGAGTCCATCTATCCTACTTCCTCTTGCTTTAATCAGAATTAATTGAAAAGCAAACTAATATAAATTGCTTCTCCCTAAGCAATCAATCTGACAATTTTCTGCCACAGAAATACAGCAGAGAAATTTTCTATGAAAAACATGCATTAACACACAGTTTATTTTCCCAAACCTCTTATGCAGAGAAGAGGTCACTCAGGCCTTTTAATGCATCTTGCAATTAAAATACTGTGTTGTGAAGAATATTACTTTCTTGAGCCAATTTCAGTCTCTTATTTCCAGAGCACTACATAAAAACTTATGTCAGAGCATCCTTCAAACATATTAAAGCTCCTTGAATTCTGATAGAGCTTTATTCAAGTTCCTCCTTGCAGTACACACAGGCAGTTGATGTGACTGAAGCCCCTTAAAAGTTTTGCTGTTATTTGAAACCACACAGTCCCTCTCTGACCCCTGTTGTGCAGCCTTTGTTACTACCCAACAGAATTACATCTTTTTATCAGCTGAACTACCCTCCCCAAATCATCAGCCTCCTACTTCTAGCTGGCTACATGCATGGTTTCCTTGAACTCTAACCTTGTTTTGACTCTGCATATACCTGGTAATTTGCATACTTTCCTATCATTTCTCTGCTATGTCTTAGGAGAGTGCCCTAGCCGCTAGAGGAGTTATTGTTTCCTCTCCTCTCCTCTCCTCTCCTCTCCTCTCCTCTCCTCTCCTCTCCTCTCCTCTCCTCTCCTCTCCTCTCCTCTCCTCTCCTCTCCTCTCCTCTCCTCTCCTCTCCTCTCCTCTCCTCTCCTCTCCTCTCCTCTCCTCTCCTCTCCTCTCCTCTCCTCTCCTCTCCTCTCCTCTCCTCTCCTCTCCTCTCCTCTCCTCTCCTCTCCTCTCCTCTCCTCTCCTCTCCTCTCCTCTCCTCTCCTCTCCTTCCCCTTCCCCTTCCCCTTCCCTTTCCCCTTCCCCTTCCCCTTCCCCTTCCCCTTCCCCTTCCCCTTCCCCTTCCCCTTCCCCTTCCCCTTCCCCTTCCCCTTCCCCTTCCCCTTCCCCTTCTTTTTTTCTTTTTTGGTGACCTTTCACCACCTCATCCTAGGAGGAAGGTGTTCTTCATCCAGGAAATTAATTCTTTCCTAAAAATGTTCTACTAGTCATCTTTATCTCATCTAAGGCTGCCTCAAGGAGTCCCTCCATATTGAAACAAATTCCCACCAACAATTGTATGTAACAAATTTTAAGCTGTGTTCTGAATTTTGTTGTCCATGCTGTTATTCTCCTCACACATCAAACCCTGGAGCACACTGTAGTAAGAATCATCTGAAAATGATGATTCTTACTACAGTAAGAATCCATCGTACAGAGGAAGAACTGTTTTATTCATACCACTAGTTCTCACCAAAGCTAAGAAAACAAGAGGTCATAGAGGCTTTTAAGACAATCAGGTTGTCTTCTGCCACTGTCACATCTGAAAAATATCTTAGATTTCCTGTCTGTGACTGCAATCCTCAACCAGAACAATGCTGCCCTATGTTAGTCTACTCACTTAATACTCCAAATATTACATTTATAACCAGGATGAAGATATAATCCAAGATATCAAATCTGTTTTGGACTGATTGAGAAAACTGAGGCATTTATTATGTCCATATAATTAGCTGATTAAGACAGAATGTGTGTTAAAACAATGATGTCATGTTCTGTTCATTAGTCAAAAAGGCTTATTTGCATTTCCTAATGCTATTTTTCTGAAAGGAAATAGCTCAGACATCCATGATAAATGTATCTTACTTCTTTGAAAAATTGCTGAACATACTTTAAGATCTTAAAAGCTCCAAGCTGTTACCCTGGAAGTATTCTAAGTAGTTTATATTTTATATGGATGATAAGGAGGGTACTATTCTAAGAAAAAATGTCATCTTGGAGGACTGTGTGCCACAATGTTCTGTCACCACTCAGAAAAAAATAATGAAAAAAACCACATCCAGCTACAAAATAATTTCTGTGAAGAGAATGTAACAGTTATTTCAGAGAATATATGGTACAAAAGGCAATTACTAAGCTTAAGCATTTCCATCAAGCCTGGAAATCATAGAGATCAAAAGAGGTCTTGTTTTTCTTGATAGTGACTATGAGTCACACAAAATATTTTGATGATGATGGCAGCCCTACACCTAAGTACACTTAAAATGGTAAAAGGGTTAGCAAATTTTGCATATTCAAATTGACTTACAAAATAATATAAACAGTGTAGCCACAAATGTATCAGTAACATGGTTTCCAGATCTGCTAATGTCAGGGCTATACCAAAGCAGAGCAATGTGTTGCCATAGAGGCTTTCAGCACATATTTATAGAAAACTAGTACAAAAGCCTACAGTGCTGCCAAGGGGTATGATAAATTAGACCATTAAAAGAAAAACACACAGGAAAAGTGGATCTGGTGTTTACTTGTCATTGTTTCTGTCTCTCTCTCTTTTTTTTTTTTTTTTTTTTTTTTTTTTTTTTTGCCTTGATTTCCTCAAAACTATAGCAGCTGAAGTTGTGAGCAGCTTGAGTGGGCAGAGTGAGATTGGCACAGCTCTGCTACTGATGTAAGACCACTACGAGTAAATTCAGCTTCCCTGTTTGCCAGCAGCAACCAGCTCCATTAATCCCGTTGTCTCACTTTGGGTGAAGGGAGAAAAAAGGAAACACTGCAGAGACGAAGATTTTGAAAGTGTTGTTGCAGAAATCACTTGCACTGTATTACTACAACAATCCTAAAGCTGGAAATCAGTGGCAAGATATTTTCAGTGCAGCAGCTTTCTAAAAACCCATTGAACATAAGCCTTCTAAACAAAGAATGGTAATTATTGCTCTAGGTTCTTCCAGGCAAAGTGCAACATCATGGCATTTTAATATGTAGTACAGAGCCCTTGCTTTGATCTGTAATCTCAACTTTCTGTTTTTGTTTTCTCATTGCTGTAATAAAAGATTTGGTTTCCTAAAACTGAATGTCATCTTCTGTCTATGACCTGAGAAATATCTCTTTACAAGGAACGTTTGAAAACTTAACAGATTTTATGACTGACACAAAGAAGTCACTTTTGGTACTTATTCAAATTGGGAATTCCTCACCATGACTGAGATAATGAGTTAGAACAGGCATATATCCAACAGCTACACCTTGCTGATATTAATCCCTCATAGCAGCACAAGCATGGACAATTCACAGAAAAGAAAATTAAATAACTGCTTTAAATGAAAACATTGCTTTGGGGTTGCTGTCTGAGTCTCACAGGGATCAAAACTGATTTAGGGACAGCTATGAATTTATCATAAACCAAAATTTTAATACCAGAAAATGTGGGATCAATAGTTCTCGCAAATAAGTGCATTATATGTAGAAACCAGCAGTTACCAACATGGTAATTTTTCAGTTATACTTTTTTCCTTTTATTAGCAGGACAACTACATATGCACAAATAAACTATGAGTGTTTAACTTCATGGCAAAGCCATGAACTACTCCTCATTTCTTGTCAGTGATAAAGTTCCATACACTGCCTCATGGCCCATAATCTGTGCTTCTGACCCTTGGCTAAGGCACAGCTATTGCAGAATGGCACCCTCCTTGACCAGCTCAGCAGAGGCCTGCTCTGTCACTGGCACATCCCCAGGGCTGCATCTTGGAGAAGAAAAAGGTGCCCCTGTTAGAAGCAATAAATGAGAACAGTAGGGATGGAGAGATGTTCCCAAACAGATGAAACTACAGAAAGCCCTTGAGCGTGTCATTGAAGCCTGTTCAAAACAAGTTCAACAACTTTTTTGGAGATAATAAAGGCATTTTGGTGAACAGTTTCCTGGTTCACTATGATGAGATGACTGCAGAGAGGCCACAGACAAGTGTATCCAGGAAACCAGATAAGGCAAGAGGTTAAAACTCCATCTATCATTGGACATAGGTCTACTACACTCAGCTTGCTACAATCAGGAAAACATTTAAGACACCCTAAACATTATTAATTATGGTAGACAACATATTCTCTGGGTTGGAATCAGCATTACAGGGCATTTAAGAGTGTTTGCAGGACAAGACTATCCAAACAACTTGGACTTCCTCGTAAGACTCCACATATACCACTCTCACAGACACTATTGCCATGTACTGCTATGGTGCTACTTATGCAGTACTAACAATGATATTGTGACCACGGCTTTTGAAAAAGGGCCTAAGATATTTTAGAAGTTGCTCTCTTTAAAATTCCACTGATGGGATATGGGAGGAGAGGAACAGAATCCAGTAATTTGAAATTCTCTCATAGAAAAGTTACAGTACTTTTTTAGTATCAGATGATAGAGGCAAATAAAGTACAGAGATGATTTTAAGGCACTATGCCTTTTACTCTTCAAATCAAGAAGAATCAACTCATCATTTGAATCTCCTACATGGCTTTGCAGTCTGCTTTGAGAATAATGTCAAGGTAGATTTTTTTTTTTTTTCAAGGGTAAAATGAGAGGCTATACTACATAAGATAGAGAAACCAAGGATTAATCACTGTTCAGGAAATCATGGTTCTCCTTCCAGACACAAAGAGACTTTATTCTGAATTTAATTTTGTTACACACCATATTACACTGGGAACCAAAACAGAAATAAGCGTGCTAACTTTTTTACTTCCTGCCCATAGGCAAAAAAATTAGACATTTGTCCAGACATAAAACAGCAGATAAGTCAAAGATGGTTCAGTGTAAATCACAGTCAGATAACATTAATTAAAGGGATATCTAACATATTTTAAAACTTTGTAAGACTTTAGCAACACTTTCATGAGGAAAATTTCCTTCTTGATTGTATTTGGTTTTAGATGTAACTTTCAAGTGCAGCTGCTTCATAAAATAATATTTATTTTATTTTCCTGCCATCTCGTGGCTTAACCGCAAAATGCACTTAAGAAAAAAGAGATACAATTGCTGGTCTGTGAAGTGATTGCTTTTGGAATACTATTTGGCCTAAGCTGTGCTCCAAACCATCACCCCCTCTTCCCTAAACAACATTGCAGTTTGCAACAGCATGGACCTGCAGTCCAATGAATTCCTGCAACAACTTGATACCATGGAAGAAAATTGTGCCAGCTAGCCCAGGTCTCACCAGAGGGGTGATGGCCCATTCTCTCTTTCAGACTGCTCCCTTGGCCCACATCTGCCTAAGCCAGTGAATTCTTACTGCATTCCTGTTTCTTAGTTAAATACATTAGTTTGAATGATTATGTGAAAAGTGAGCTGAATTCTAGTCTGGCTCACTCACAAACTGAGGCAAACCCTAACAGAGCTAAGCAAGTGAAACATGCAATATTATTAGTTAAACTTCTCACCATCTGGAAAGTTGCATTTGGCGATATGTATAAGTGCTAAGAATCCAGCTGTAGCCTTTTGGGATTCTTTGGTATTTACAGGGAATGGTCAAGCTAGCTGGTTTAATACAGCTCATATTAAGCTAACATGAAATCCTAATGCCATTTCTGTCATTTTATGTGGGTCAACTGTAGAAAATAAAGACTTGCTTTCTATCACACTCTTGCTTTCTATCACACAGACTTGCTTTCAATCACAGTGTGATTGAAAGGCATCACATTGTACACTTCCCTAACCCAGCCAAAGTTAAACAGATGGTTGAAGGTCAGACATGAAAAATGTTAGAGGTTTTCTACAAAATTTTGAGGTTTTTTTTTTTTTGGTTGGTTTGTTTTGTTTTTGTTGTGGCTCACTTTTTAACTGCTCAACAGCAAAACAAAGGTATTTGTTTTCTTCATGCCTGTATCATATTTGTAAGAAAAAAATTTTGCCCATGCTGCATTTGAAAGAGCCTCCTACCAAAGATGTATAATCAGTTAGATTTAGTGGCTCATGTGACAGTTTGTGGGTGAACAATACATATGCATATTTTTAGCAAGAAATAGCCTCTCAAGGTTTCACTGGCTGAACTTTATAGAAAGTCAGACTCCTCCAGCAGTTGTCCTGCCAGCTGAAATGCTATGCTAGTCTGACTGAATACACCAAGAGTGGTTAAGTGGTCCTTTTGCTAGTCTATGATTTAACAAGAAATTTTATGGGCCATATAATTCCAGGTGAGCCAGTAAAAGGTTTCAAACCAAAATTGTTTTAGTTAAATATCAGTCCTCCTGTGCTACTTGCAGAATGATCTTTCCAGTACATTCCAGGACTGTGGTTTTCCAGGGAAGTCTAAGTTGGACTTTCAACGTACAACTTTGAACTTACAACTGAGTTGCAAACCTGGATATTGGTATTTTATTTTATTGACAGAGAACAAAAATTGGGTAGTTAGAAAGGTGGGAGGAAAAAGAATCTTAAAAGTCCACTGCAGAAAGAAAGTAATTGTAGGATTTCTCACAAGATCCTCATAAAGAAGTTGACACACCAGCTGGATGACCAGATAGTGAGGGAGGTGATGGTCAGTGGCACAAAGCCTGGTTGAAACAGTGTGGCCCTAGTACAGTTCAGTACTGGGTCTGAACCTCTTTCACATCTTCATTAATGCTCCGGATTATCTGCACCCTCAGCAAATTTGCTGATGGCACCAAACTGGGGGTGAGGTGGGGGAGGCTGGTACACCAGAGGGTTGTGGTGCTGTTCAGAGGGACCCAGATAGGCTGGAGAAAGGGGCTGACAGAAACCTCAACCAGATCAGATAACACAGAGATCCCTGCCAGCTTCAACCATCCAGTCACTGGGTCTGCACTGAAGAACAGCTTTAAAGCACTACACAGCCCATGTGCTTTGTGCAACACAGAAGGTATGGGTCTAGAAAGTCTGAATTTTACCACAAAACTTGATGCCTGTGCAAAGATCCCAAACTTGCAGAACTCTGACATACGTGGAAGGCTTTCTACCTTTCACAGTTAAAAGCAATTTAAGTTAATACCTGAAAAAAAAAAAAAAAAAAGAAAACAAAACAAAACCCCAACAACGTTTTGAATTGTATTATCACTTATGAGTATTTTTCGCTGCTTGAAATTGCTCAGATGTCCTGCATCAGTGGGCAGATTCATGTAGATTTGAGTGCACTGTCCTGGTAGCAGTAAGCACAATAACCAGCTACAGAAAACTGAGTAGTCAGAAGACAGTAATGATAAACACACTGCTCATGATCAAATTAAGCAAGCTCTAGGAAGAGATCAATTGGTCAATCAACCAATCATATCACTCACCTATAGAATTACAAATCTAGAAAAAAACCCAAAATTCATTAGTGATATGTCAAATAGAACTGTACTACAGAACATATATTGGCACAGACATTGCAGCTACTTTTCATAACTGCTAAAAAAGACTCAGGCTCAGAATAAATATACTGGGCTACCTTGGTAAACACACTATAGTTTATTCACAATAAAATAAATAGTTAAAAATCTAGTAAGAAAATGCTGCTTTTTCCTCAAAAGTATTAAGCAGTACTGACAAACAGTGATAATTCTTGAAAAGTTGTCTAATGGCTTTTGCCAACCCATCAGCCAAAGGGATGCAGATGCCCCAAAGAATAAAGGATGGCAGGTGCCATTATCTCCACTCTTGTGCACTGGAACTATCTGACACCTCTAATTGCTCAAGCCTTAGTTAATGCTTGTAGAAAGAAGAAAGCTCCTAATGAGGCAGAAAACTAGAAGAAAAATCCCAGCTTTTCAACATACCTGTAGCTATTGATTACTTGGTAAAAAGCAGTGAGAAAACAGTAAGCCTGGTAACATGGATCTTGGATTTGCTTTTTCATTTCCAAAATTCAGATTTGATTCTGAAGAGCAGTATTAATTTAATCCTAAATGAAGATACTGTATTTCCATATGATCAAGCCAGCTCAACCAGCAAAGAACAGTCTTCGCATGACAAAATATGCTGGGTTTTTTAGAGTTCTCTGTGTGACACAAATTCAGATTATATTTAACTTTGAGTTGATTCAGATTATATTTAACTTTGAGTATCAAACACATTATTATTAATGGCAGCCTGCTGAACTTTAGAATCATATAATACTTGCCAGGGACATGAAGGACATATTTTTTTTTTTTTTTTACCTGGAAAGGGCACTAAATACATCTAAATTTAAGAGAAAAAAATTGGTCAGAATAACTTTAATGAGGTAACTGGGTGCCATTTGCTCTTCTTCCAACATCTGGAGTTAAGGTTTCATCCAGTTAAATATTTTGGGTACTCTTCTGGATTGGAACCAGCAGGCTGAGTGTCATATACGAGTGAACACATTATGTATTAGTGGTTCTATACCCTTTTCTACAAAAGCAGAACTTGGTCCAATATGTTTGGTAAACTGCAGACATTTTGCTGACTTGCAAGACATTAGGATTAAATGTCTACAGTTCCTTGTGTCTGAAAACCAGGCAAGATTGTTATACATTCTATAGAGAAGCACCTTCAGTGATCAAAGCTATTGCCAGGCACTGGTAAACTAAAATTAAATGACAGTAGTTAATCTCCCACTTTTCCAAAAAACAGGATTTCTAATATGAATTATCAGGCATTCTAAGACAAGCATTCTTTTCATGGAGGTAAATGCAGATGTTTCCAGAAAGAAAATTATTTTATCTAGTTACTTCCCAGTTGGGGTACAGAGGTATTTTGGGCTTTTTGACAGTGTTTGTGGGCCTTACCCATTATGATAATCAAAATTCACCCATGCAAGGTGTTATGTAACAAGAGGAACAGATGTTCTTCCACAGGAATACAGCATACCTCAGGCATGACACAGCTGTGGTGTAATTTGGGAGTGGTTCAGAAGTTACTGCACAGAGATGGGCCAGAGAGACCAGCAGGAAGGAGCAGCAAAAGCTCAGCTGTGGTATTGTTAGCAATATTTAACATTCACATCCTCACAGTCCTTTTCTCACATAGGCACAAACTGGTGGCATTGTAGGTATTGCTATAACTCACAAAGGAATGTTAAGACAGGAAACATATTCAGCATCACATTGGTTATCTCACATGCTTCACTGACACTGTGCTCTGCACAGCTGGGAATCCACAAGGTATGGAAATACCTGACTGTAAGCAAGAACCAGTTTATAAGCCCTGAAAGCATCCTGTTGGCTCAGATAATAAAATTAATGTTAAATATATTTAACAGAGAATACAGAGTATCTATAAGACTACTTTGCATAGTATACCAAACAAACATAACAGATCTCCTAAACTTGAGAAACTTGATGTACGAATACTCAGAGAAGCTTTAAAAAATCCAAACAACTTTCTGTTAAAATCCACCCAGTCCACAGAAACATAAAACATTTATACAAATAAGGTTATTAAAAACATCAGCATTTATCAATGCAGACTTGCCATTCCCCCTTTCAAGAAAAAGAAATTTTCCCCTTAAAAAATAAACAAATTTACACTTGTGGTTTAAACTAGTAATAGCCCATGGGGAAGGAATGTTATGTTCAAAGGCATGAAAGCAATGGACTTCAATGAGTGTAACAGGGCAAGGAAGAATGGAGAAAGCAGCCAGGGACTGGTCAAATGTACACGTTTTCATTCAGAGAAATATAATAGCAATCTGAAGGAAGATTAATGAAGTATGTTCCTGTATAGTCACTAAGCTTTCAACTCAAAACTTCTGTCTTGATTCTGCAATTTATAAAATTTCAAGGATTGCATGTAAAATATTTTTTTTTTTTTTTTTTTTTTTTTTTTTTTTTTTTTTTTCTAAGTATGTGCTAGCATGACCTTTATTTAGAGACCCGTTTTCAATTAGGGAAAAATGAGCAAGAACTACAAATTGCAAAGGGAACTAGGGACAGTTCAAAAGGTCTGGTGTAAAGCCCTGTATTGAAAACAAAACCATGTTCAAAACACTCATTTTGGGAGCCAGCATTGGCTAAAATGAACAACACATTACCACACAAAGAAGATCTGTTGACCTCCCACTCTAATCATCTGCTTTTTAACCCATTTATCTTCCTGTCCTTACAAGAGGTTTAACTTTTTACATGGACATTGTCTAATGTGTTTGCCGGACTGAATGATGCCCAGTGAACAGTGCAAGCCTGCAGGAAACAAGCCCTTACACACACTCTTGGAGTTTGCTTCAGCTGTGGGCTGATTGTATGTGCTGCCGTTTCCTAGGATAGGAATTCGGTCTGCTTACTGCTTTACAGAACAAATTGAAACTTCAACACTTCCTCAGCATCTTGCTGAGTTGTACTGCAAGCACTGCTGACTGGACCAGGAGCATCTTAGGCTTTCTCACCTCAACGTGTCACTCACCATGCTCTGCAGAACCTTAAGCCCTTTGTGGCTGGACAAACCATGTTGTTTTCAGTTTCAGATGCTGTGACAAAAGCCACAGCTAACAGACAGCTGGAGATGCTGACCCAGGGAATCTTCCTTCACTGCTCCTGCCCACCATTTGCACTTGCAGGACATGTTTCAGCTGAACAGCAAATACACAGGACTCTGGAAAGCTGTAGCCCTGTGTAAACCTTTATATGGTCACTGTAAAGAAGGCCTGTTGTCCCCAAATATGTTCTTGCACCTGGTGTGCAGGAAGCCAATCCATGCACACAATAGAGATACTAGATTTATTTACAGACCTGCGCAGCAATGGGGAGTTGGTGGCAAATCTGCAAAGCCAGCATCATGACTCCCAGAACTTTTTACTATTTATACATTTTAGCAAAAATAAGAATTAATGTTCATTGGCTACAAATTGCATAGTTCTCTTATTAATCAGTAGCCTATCTTCCATAGGTTAAGTGAGTCCCTCCTTATGTTAATTAGTCTGCATGCTCAGTCTTTACTTTTGGGTCAATGGTTGCATCTCCTGCTGCTGGAATTACTTTTTACCCAGTCATTCCTGATTCAGTGCAATTGCTGAGTTCTTTTATTAGTTTCCTCCTTTTTCTAGGGATTCTGCCAGATGTCCTTGTGGCTTGTAAATGCTGCATTCTTTGTGTCCACCATCAGTGGTACATCCTTCTCCCAAAGCTTTGCAAACCTCCCCTAGGTCTGAGATCACTGGAGCATGCAAAGCCCTAAACCTTAACAAGGCAATTCTGCCAAAAAGTAGTTTGTTTTTCTAACACTTGGACATCACTTAGAGCTTGTTGGCTGCTTTCTGTTTCAGCGATTAAATCTTTCTTCTTCTTGAAAATATAAAAAGATAATACGTTAAAGAATAACCCTTCTCAAAAAAGTTTTACATCTTCCACATTTTGCAACACTACATTCTTCTTCTAGGCATTGTCAACCTCCCCCTAAGTCATGACACCGAAGCACATTGAGCCCTAAATCTTAAGGTTTAGGCTGCTCTGCTTACAAATAATTGATCTTTTGAACACCTGGATAAACGTGCCACATAATGACTGAGCAGCTGGCTCACGGGTTGGGCACAAAGGGTTGCAGTGACTGGGGTGACATCAAACTGGTGACCTGTCACTAGCAGGGCTCTGCAGGGCTCCATCCTCGGCCCTGTGCTCTTCAACATCTTCATAAACAACCTGCACGCAGGACCAGAAGGGAGACTCAGCAAATTTGCAGAGGATACAAGACAGGGAAGAGCTGCTGACTCCCTCAAAGGCAGGGAGGCCCTGCAGAGACCTCGATGAACCAAAGGGCTGGGCAATCACCAACTGTGTGCAGTTCAACAAGGAAAAATGCTGGACTCTCCACCTGGGATGGGGCAACCCTGGATGTATGGAAAGATTGGGGAATGAGAGGCTGGAGAGCAGCACTGTGGAAAGGGCCTGGAGGTCCTGGTCCCTGGCAAGTTGAACATGAGCCAACAGTGCCCTGGCAGCCAGGAGGGACATCCCTGTCCTGGGGACATCAGGCCCAGTATCACCAGCTGGGCAAGGAAGGGGATTGTCCCACTCTGCTCTGGGCTGGGGCAGCCTCACCTTGAGTCCTGGGGGCAGTTTGGGAGACCACAATGTAAAAAAGATCTAAAGCTACTAGAGAGTGTCCAAAGAAGGGACACAGAGATGGTGAAGGAGAAGCCTTGTGAGGAGTGGCTGAGGGCACTTGGTCTGTTCAGCCTGGAGGAGACTGAGGGCAGACCCTACTGGAGTCTGCAAATTCCTCATTGGAAGGGGAAGAGTAGGGGCAGACCCTGATCTCTCCTCTGGGGTGCACAGTGACAGCACCCCAGGGAATGGCCTGAAGTTGTGTCAGGGGTGGTTTAGGTTGGGTATCAGGTAAAGGTTCTTGCCCCAGAGGGTGGCTGGGCACTAGAACAGGCTCCCCAAGGCAGTGTCACAGCACCAAGCTGCAATTGCAGCCAAGTGCAGTAAGCATTTGGACAATGCTCTCAGACATTCCGTGACTCTTGAAGTGTCCTGTGCAAGACAGGATTTGGGACTCGAAGATCCCGATGCGTCCCTTTCAATTCAGCTGATTCTGTGTCCCTCTTTGATCAGTACAAAGCGACACTTCCAGACGCGCGTGAGCAGAGAAGCTCTGGCGCTGGCCCAGCGAGGCGGAGCCGCGGTGTCCCCGCAGCTGCTGGGGCTGGACGCGGGTGCGGGTCTCGCTCCCCCGCCCCCTCCTCACACCACCGCCGCCATTCCCAATCTGGGCCAAGCCCCCGCCCCTGGCTCATGACGTCACGGTGGCGACATATCGCGAGGTCGCGTGACGCAAAGGGGCGGTCCCCCCGCCCCCGCGCCCGTCGGACCGAGCCACCATTGGCTGTGCGGGCGGGGCGGTCGCGCTCTGATTGGCTGCCGGTGTCGCGCGCTGTCGGGCGCGCCGCGGGGGAGCGCGGTGCCGGGGCGGCGCCGCGGCCGTGAGGGGAGCGAGTCTGTGCCGCGTTCCCCGCGGATCCCGGGACGGGGCTGGCGCTGGGGTGGCGGCTGCTGGCTCTCGGCCTGCCCCTGGTCCTCGGCCTTAGTCCCTGGCAGGCGCTCTCTGCCACCCGTGCCCGGCTGGGATATGTGCGTGCGTGCGCGCGGCGGTGTTTCCCGCATCCTCCGTTCGGGTTTGGAAGATCCGCGCTGTTGCTGGCATCCCTGACTCCGTGCCCTTGTTCTGCTCTGTGTCTGTGTAATTAGGCACCTTCGCGCAGGAGGGAAGCAAATGGATCCCCTGCCCAATCCCGCGCCCCTGGCCTCGAAGCTGCGGAACACGCTGGTTCGGTACCACAGCATCGGAGACGGCGAGTGGCGGGTGGCGAAGAAAACCGTGAGTGCTCTCGGCAGCTTCCCGTTCTGCTCCACAGGAAGCCGTGGCTCGCCGGTGCGGCGGAAAGAGCCCGCTGTGCCGTGCCACACGGCTGAGAAACACTTCGCCGCGCCCTGCCGGACTTTAAACTGACAGACGCTGTGAAACCATCTCTCTAGAATATCTTTAGATGGCAGGATGTGGTTTTTTTTCTGTTCTCAGGCATACTCTGTAATTTCTTCTACCCGTTCTCAGGGGAGTGTCTCACGGAAGAACCTGTGTAGGTTTATAAGCTTGACTTACAACAAAATGTGAAGTACTTAGCATTAATAGTGTTGCAAGAGGCTCACGTGTACTTTCAGCAAAGCAGGCACAGCCTGCCGGCGTCTGGAATCTTTTGTCAATAAATAGTTCATCATGCTTCGGCCTCCAAATGTTTTCCTCTTAAGAAACGAGATAATTCTCAAGGCTTCCTCTCATACTGTTTCACTTTTCTGTTGTTCTTTAGAGACCACACCTTATCATAAGTTTCCTCCCCTGAAAAGGAATACAATTCCTGCTTTCTCCAAGCAGTTTGTCATCCTCTTTTGAGCTGCCTGTTCTTTTGAGTTGTGCTTCGACAAGCTAAATAGCCTTTGCTTGTGCATCAGTTCTAGGCTGGGTAAATGCTTTTTAGTGCTGTGCTCCACAGAAAGTAGAAGTGTAGCAATATAGCAGGAGTAGCGTGGTAAATTTCTATCTTTGTCTTTTTGTTACAGTGGTTTGAGTAGTACTTTTATTTTTTCTTCCACTGTGAGCAGACTCTGATAAGACAGAGGCAACTGTTCCAAATGTAACTTGATTATTTGCAAAATTAATAAATTTTCTGTCTGGAGAGGGAGGAACAGAGCATACAAGCCTTTCACTCTTGCAGTACACCTATACCACCTCTACTAAATGTTGTCTATTCCTGTATTAATATTCTTGAGTTGTTATATTAAGTACTACTGTATTCCTTTAAAAAGTTACCTGCATCCTTGTGTTCCAAATCCTCCGATTTTGCCCCTCTCTCCAGCCTTTCCTTCCTCTCTCCTTTCTCTCATCCCTTCTTTCCATTTTGGTATTGTGCCATGTAAAAGAAATTCAGTGCTTTACCTACCATAAGGAGATGTGTTGTGCCCCAAAATACCTTAAATTATTCTGGATGTGGTACTTAACAGTACTGTTCTTTGGGACATTTGGTCCTTTGTGCTTATATAATCATGACTCCAAAAAAAGTGGTGCCATGTGGTACTCTTTTCAACACCAAAATTCAGACATTTTGTACAGAGGTTCCATGTCATAATTATGTAAAAATCAGAAGATATTGGTTTCTCTATTTTCTCTGTGTAACTTTAAAATAAATAGACTACTGCTTGCAAGACTCTTCTAGTCAGGCATCTAGGAGAGAAAGGTAATTGAGCTTTCTTGTCTGCACCCGCACCTCATGCACATCTCTGTAACTTGTGTTACAGGAGTACAAACAGAAGTAGTATAGTCTTCCTGTCTGAGTAGCATCCGGCTGTTGGCTTTCCAGTGGCCTTGCAATTGAAAGGTTTTCCCTCCTGATGTTGTTCCACTATTCTGTGTGTTTTCACAGTAAACTGATTGGCGTACCAAGCCCTACTATTGCACTTCTAGCATTTGACTCTTAGAAAGCAAATTTTCTGATTTTTTTTTAAAGTAATAGAAAATTACAAGTAAGAGATATCTGAAAAATCTGAAGAAAAGTGTGCAGTGGTGCCCAGGTGAACCATGGCTAATGATAAAGTTGGCTGCTTTTCTTCAATGAAATTTAAGCATTTTCTGGACTTCTAATTGTATCCAGGTGACAATTAACATTGTGTCTTATATTTTCTTTCAGAAAGATGCAACTATCTGGCGTAAACCATCAGAGGAATTCAGTGGATACCTGTAAGTTCGCCTGCACAAGAGATACATTTTTAATGTTCCACGGATATGTTCTGTAGAATTTAGAAATCAAGACTGAATTCTACAGCCCTCAGCTACACAGATCCTCCAGAGGAGAAGCTAAATGGGTTACCTATTGTGGCTGTACAATTCTTTTCTAGTTTTTTAGTTTGATTCTTTAGCATTGCATGGGGTCTAAAATAATGGTGGAGTCTGTGGAACACACCACAGGACTCCCATTGGCTGAAGTGGCAACAGCATCTGCCCAGAAATGATGTCCTGTAAAGCTTGGTTCAAGCCTTGGTTCAGTAGTCCTGAAGGGTCACTGAGTGACAGCTCAGTCAGTCCTTGGACTCTTGCAGTGACTGTGCAACTCCAAAATACCAAGTGGAGGGTTGTGAGAGGGTTGTGTGGGGTTGTTTGTGTGGCATAAAGGCCCTTCCTGTGTGAGTGTCTGTCACTGGGTTCTGTTGGTATCTGTAGGTTTAGGTAGAGAAATAATTACGAAAAGACAGCACTCTGAAGAAACAAAAAGTCCTGTGAAAAGGTAGTTTAAAATTATCTCAAAGACTGATACACCCCACGGAATTTAAATCCTGTTGAATCTGTGAGAACTGATGGCCCCAGACACCCAAGAGCTCCAAGGGCCCACTGGCACCAGCAGGTTGTGTAGTTGAGCCATTGCCGGGGGGGCAGTGACTGCTGTGTGCAGGTGAAGACCCCAGGGTTGTTTATGCACCTGGAGAACTAAAGGACACTTTGAATAGCTTTCCAGACACTTACTGGAAGCCACTGACATGTTCATGTGGTCTTCCAGTTCCAAGTATTCAGCTGAGATGGGCTCCATACAGATCATTATGGGTGAAGTGCACAACTGAAGAGGTGAATCTATTGTTGATTATTTACTATAAATAAGAACATCTTAATGAATATAAAGTATTTTGAGAATAATAATTTTGATAGATTTTTCCACTTCAGGATTTGGAGGCCCAGTAACTCAAGAAAACAACATCTCTGGTGTCTACTAAAATATCTAATTACAAATGAATGTTCTGTAATGTCATGTAACAAATTATTTTATTTGGTAATCATATGCCACTAAAGAATAATGTAGTTTCTCATTAGCTTGGTTCTACTCCTGTGTTATGATCTGCTCTAATCACAGAAGAGTAAAGAGAGCTAACTCTCTGTGAATAAAGCAGAATTAACCCAAAAACATTCGAATATTCCCCTAAACTTGATTAAAACCAGACAAGGCTAGATGTTGATACTGAAAAATTGGTACATTTTATTTAATGTAAAAGAGGCAAGAAAAAGGGAGGTATGTTTGGGGGGGCAAGGAGAGTGACAGAGGTAGGGTAAGTAGAAACATGTTACCCCTCTGTGGGTCCCAGTGATGTCTCACTGCTCCCCTCAGTCTAGTCTTCTTGGTGGTGAGGGTCCCCCATCCAAAAGTCTATAATCCCATGGATTAATATATGTTTGGGCAGGTGGGGATGCCCAGATGCCTCTCTGAGGGGGGCAGGTTTGACACTGTCCCTTGCATGACTCTGGATCTGTTGCATCATGTGCAGCTCTGCTGTACGGTCTGGGGACCCCTTTGGGGGATCCCTTTAATGGGCCGTGACAGCCCCTCTGCTGTCCTTCATGTGGATATCCCTTAGATGTGGCTTTGCCGGGGTGAAGAGGCCCCACAGCTGAGCTGGTGTGCACAGCAGTTCTTTCACTGCCTTGGAGCAGAGGCTTTTTCACCACACACCCAAAACGTCTTCTCCTCCCCTTTTTGCTGTGAGGGTCTGTTCCAGCCTAACAGCAGATAAGCCTGGGGCTCTGGCCTCCACCCAAAGGTGTGGGGCTTAATCCTGTGAAAGTATTTTTCTCCCCCAGCCCAGACCTGAATCATTTTATCTTCTCTCAAATGGATTTACAGTCCACGGCCTCAGTCAGGAGGCCTATTAAGGGTGCCTTCTGTACAGCTTTATTATACAGTTTTGATATAATAGGCAGAAGTCCTTCATAAAACTGTTTGAACCATAAACCAAGCATTTCAATCTCCAACATCCTGTTACTTCTGCTTTATGAAAAATATTTTCCCATTGTATTTCTGATCTCCTTTTTACTTTAGGTTTACTTACCTCTGGTGAACTCCCTTGCTAGCCAAGCAATAGGAGTAAAATGAAAAGTTGTTACAGTTGTTAGAGAAATAAACAGGATAATTTTTATCCAATGAAGGAATTTGTCATTTATAAAATACTAACTGTGTAAAGAAAAGCCAAAATTTTTTGGAAGAAAATTTCTTGCAGAGAAGAATAGATGGGTGTTCTCCTCTACTGTTTTTGTGATGCAATTGTCCACTGACGGTACTTCCTGGTACCAAGGTGTTAATGTAAGTGTACTGCTGAAAATTAATAGAATATAAAGGATTTCTTACTAAATGTAAACACATTTTTCTAGCTACAAAGCTCAAGGAGTGGTGGAGGATGTTACTAACAGAATAGTGGATCATATTCGCCCTGGACCTTATAGGATAGACTGGGACAGCCTAATGACTTCAATGGACATCATGGAAACATTTGAAGAGGTGAAGACTGGATTAGATTCTTAAGGGAAATGTGTATTGATAAATGCATGAATTTAAAACATTCATGTCGAGCAGAGCAATTCCAACAGATCTGAATCTTTTTCAGCCTTCTTTTGCATGCACAAGCAGCACTGTGCATACATACTTAGTATGACCACAGATCGGGCTCTCTTGCAGCACAGTCCTATTCTGAAGCTTGAAGTTCATCTTTCCATTAATGCTAAAAATAAAGGAGTCAGTCACAATTCTCTTGGACCTGGGAGCTCTGGTAGGCTCTGATAAAATTTGCATACAGAGGGCTACAGTGTGATATTGTGTATGCCAAAGCCATTTCATACAGTCTGCTTTCTTCCGTTCCACAGCAAACAATAGTAATAGTCCACATATATGGAAGCTGCAACCTTCCCCTGTTCCTGCAGGGCTGACTTGTGTAGCATGGCTTTGTGCTGAGACACAAAATAGTTCATAATGAGGGTCAGGACTTAATAAAAGAAAGGTAGGTTTGAAGCTGGTTACAGAACAGCTAATAGCCTTCCTTTGGTTAATGCAGACATTCAGTGTGAATTCAAAACCCTCATCTGGATGTGTGGCTTGTTGCTCTGTCTCTGAAGGAAGATTTATATGACAAGGTATTTTGTCTATAAAATTTATACAGACTCTATTGTAAGAAAGCATTTTTTGAAGAATTGTTCTTCAGTTCAATTTTATTTT
This sequence comes from Vidua macroura, assembly GCF_024509145.1. Taxonomy (NCBI): domain Eukaryota; kingdom Metazoa; phylum Chordata; class Aves; order Passeriformes; family Viduidae; genus Vidua; species Vidua macroura. The sequence continues at coordinate 71,264,501 of NC_071611.1, read as the reverse complement.
TCACTTAGTGGATTAAAAGTATTTGATAGAGTATCTTAGTACCAAGAGACTTCTCTTGAACTTTGTTCGTGATCCTTTTTGACTTCCCAAGTGCTCCTTGGCGACATAAGAGCCTTGTGGCTTTCAGTTGTCAGGCATGCCATAATTGTGTAGCTTTAGATTTTTGAACCTTTATGGTGCCAGATGTTCTCTGCTTCCACAGCTCTCAGTTGTAGACCACAAGTCCTTAAAACTTTCAGCTTTTAGGTTGAGAATGGCACAGCCATTCAGACCTCACTGAATTTGCAGTTGTAGTTGTCATTTTTCATGACCTTCATGAAAAATGTTAGCTGCCTGCAAGCATTATGTTTCCCTGTATTCATTATACTAAGATATATTTATTTTTTTGCCCTTATAATTCTGTTACTCCACAAGAACTGCTGTGTGATGCGCTATACAACTGCTGGTCAGCTCTGGAACATCATAGCACCAAGAGAGTTTGTGGATTTCTCTTACACTACAAACTATGAAGATGGTCTTCTAACATGTGGTAAGCCATCACTTGCCTCTGCTAAATTCTTATTTTGCAACAGTTGCTTGGCTTAAGATTTGATTCAGATTTAGTAGTAGTAAACATTCCAAAAATGGTCTAAGATGGTCTTCAGCAGATAAATTCAAGGTGTTTTAACAAATTTAAAGGTGTTTTAACATTTTACATATTTAAAGAAGTGTACAATTACTGGTTTACCCATGAACCATTCCTTTCTGCCAGGTTTCACTTACGCCACCTGTGAGGCAGGAGTGTTAGAGACAAGTTGAGTCCTCCAGCTCAGGTCTTAGAGCAAACTGGGATGAGTGACAACTTGCTTCTTGTAAATGGAAGGAATGTCCTCTTTTAACATTTGAATTTTTGCTTATCATGCTCTCCTGTCTGTCGCAGAGTTTGGATGAACAGCAAATTCCATGCATGAAAATACCCAGAAACTCGTAGTGTGCCTGTCAATACTACTACTAATTTCCCCAACCAGAAGCTTATATATTTCAAATTTACTGAATGTTAATCTTTTTTAACCTCTCTCAAATTAATTCCCCTTTTTGTTCATTTGTTTTATTTTCCTTGATAGGCATAAGCCTGGACTACGGAGACGTGAGACCAAACTTTGTCCGTGGATTCAATCACCCTTGTGGCTGGTTCTGTGTCCCTCTCAAGGACTCTCCTGGCCACAGTCTTTTGACAGGCTACATCCAGACTGAACTGCGAGGGATGCTACCACAGTCTGCAGTAGACACTGCCATGTCTAGTACCCTGGCCAATTTCTACTCTGACCTCAAAAAGGCACTCAAAACATAGACAAACAGTGACTTAAAAGCCAATGAATTCCTTGCAATCAGATTGTATTGTTTAGCTTAGCATAAGTTATGTCCTAAATTGAGGTAACACACTTCCCAAATGACACCTGAACCTTTGTGTTGAGGATCCAAACAACTTTAGCAAGTGCTTTTTGATGTGACAATTGGCATATATTCCCAGTGCATAGTGGAAGATGCTTTCTGCATCTCAACACTCTGCACCTTTGTGAGGAATAGCCTGAATCTCTACTGAATCTTTCCTCAGTAGAAAGCACAAGATGTGTGTGTGGGCTTGAAAAATGCAGTGTGAGCTCAGCTCTCTCCAGCAGTTTTGGGAGCCAGGTGCTTAAGATTTTGATGGTGCAGGTTGCTGTACAGGCAGCATCTCATTGAAGGTGTAATTTTATAATATATATATATTTATATTTGCCTATTTTTTTTTAAAGTTTGTTCAGCTGCAACTGTAATTTGTTTTTAAAATTTACTTTGATTTATCACTTGGATATTATATAGCTAAGTTGTTAAATTATACTATTCATAAGAAAGCTATTTGTACTTGAAAGCAAAAATAAGTGTTCATTATTGGCATTTCTTCGATATTGTAACTGTAACTTCTTTACTGTTGTACATAACAGTCTCAGTGCATAAAGAAATGCCCTTACAGCTGATCCAAAGCTCATTTAGGTCATAAGGTGACTTTCCATAGGTTTTTTTTGTGGGCTTTTAATCACACAATTGTGAAGATAGCAAACCTCCAATGGATCTTCTGTGATACCCTGTACTTCTAAGGACTTACTAATTTAAATTTGCATGTAATAGTGTGTGTGGGGATTTCATTTGGTTGTGTTTTTGTGGGGTTTTCTTTCTGTGTATATTTCCTTAACTGCAAACCCTGGAATTACAAAAGCAACAGAAAGAGCCACTCATTTGCTTCAGGGATTGGCATTGCTGTAGCCACAACTGGACAGACTTGCCAGTGTTGTGGTGCTGTGGAATGTTCTGTGGTACTGCCCCTAGATTGATCTTTGCAATAAACTAACATCTTAAAACATGAACGACTGAAGGCCAAAGCTCAACTGCAGAATTGCTGAGATCTGCTGAAGGATACAGGGTCTATTTTTAGGATGCAAATTTCAAGGATATTCAGCAATCTAGTGATTCTGACAGATACATTGCAGAGCATTAAAAAAATAACACTTTCCCTGCTAGGAACATGAATTCTCTCTAAAATCTGATGTTTAGCCTTTAATGTTAGTATGTGTCATTTGCTCAGGTGACAGTGTAGTTATCCCCCATGTTTAGCCAGTGGTAAGTTTGACTGTGTACGAGTTTAGGAAGGTGTCTTGGATCCCTGATATTGTGGAGCCAGTTGTATACATACAATCCAGGGACAGGTAAGGGACTTCCAAAAAACCAAAAATTCAGATGAAAGTCCCCAGCAATGTTGGCTTTTTTGACACTGGCCACTGTAACTGAACTCTGAATAGTGACAACTTTCCTTTTTCGTTGCTCAACCAGAAAGGTTGAAAATACATAATACCAAATATAGTGGGTGCTTCTTCAACCTGCTTCATGTTTTAAGGTATTTAGTACTATTTAAGACTGTTAAAAACAATGCATCAAACAGCCTCTGATGTCTTCATGGTCAGAAAATATTAACTCCTTGTTAGGTTTAGTGTATTCTGCCTTGCCCTTTAAATACCTCAATTAGTCTTCCCACTTTTTTTCTATCTTCCTTGTGTCTGCCAAAGTACTGCAAGCTCACAAGGTGATCTTTTACCACCAAGGACACCAAGGAATTGCTGCCAGAATCCTCTCCTTTCTAGTACTGGTACAGAGGCAATTATGAAATCTCTGGCAGTGCTGCTCCATGGGATGAATGATGACATGATTGTAGAGGAAACTTTTGAAGTGTATCCTATTTTTTCTTCCCAGTTACAAAGATTACATGTGCAGTGAATCTGCATATTCATGCCTTCTTTTTTTGGAGCTGCTGGGACTGACTAATGGAGGGGCTGTGATACAGATGTACATAGAGAAAAATATTGCCCAGTTTAAATCTGCACAGAGGTACTTCAGTGCTGGAGAAATGGGTCGGAAGGAGCACAAGACACTTACAGAAGGATGTTTATACAACAGCAGGCACTGAAGAAGTAATTATTCCAAACACCCATTTTAGTGGCTCTGACACATACACAGTATCTATCCATATTTAGTATCCAGTGAAATGGCTTTTTCTGCTTTTAGTAGAGACAGGTTGGTGAAGCACAGTGCAGCTGAAGAAAGAAGAACTTGAGCTAAAATAAGAAAATTGCTAGTGTATTTTTTATATTGATACTCCTAATAAAAATTTCAGCTATAGACTAATACGGAACTAGAAAGAAGATGTCCAATGTCAAATGTATTTATTTGAACCTGAAATTTATATTATTTTTATATAGCTATAGATGGAGAGGGAAGGAGAACTGTTCTTTAACCAGAACAGTTTACATCAGAACCAAGAAAGCCACAATATCAGAGCCTCTTCTCCCATTCTTGCATTCTCCTCCATGTTTTGCTTATGCAGAAGAAATGGGAGACAAAGTAAATGCTTAGTATAGATTTCTATCACTTAGGAATATAGTTATCCAGAAGTGACTTCTGAACAAATTGCCCAAGAATAGCAGAGGTCTGGTTTTGCTAGACAAATAACATGTATATAGACACATCAAAATTATTTTTATATGGCTAATAATTTTTTTTTAAACTTAATTTTTAAAGATTTGGGCAATGTGACACTTTACACTTTGGCACTTTAACTAGGTGCTTTGTATGTGTGTGGGAAAGATGACTGAAGATAAGACAATTTTCATGTTTGAGTTCTGTTGTTCCTCGTCTAAAACCTCCAGCATTAAACCTGCCTGTGATGTGCAGAAGATGCAGAGCAGGGATTAAGCTCAATTTAGAGGCAGTCAAAGTACTCTACCAAATCTGGCTGGGAGGTGGACTGGTACTTCAGAGAGATATTCTGTGCACAGGCCCTGATCTCAAATTTGATGAATTTATAAATGTGAAACATGATGAACTTATAAAACACAGAATATATAATTCCCCCAGTAATCATAAGTAGCCAGAACAGTTTTGATGGTATAGCCTGGTTGGTTAACCTAGGAGGTTCACTGTTGGAAAAATAGCCCTAATTCTAAAGAAATCACTCAAGTTGTGCCTGTCAAAGTCAAAGTCTGTTTTAACAGTGGGTTTAACTTTGTTCAGCATTTAAGCAATTGTATTTTGAGTGCAACTGCAGAATAAAGAATGGATTCCAACAGGCTTGTGATGTAGTTTCTTCAATACTTGTGCAGCCATATGTAGCATTTTTGGGGAGTTATGTCTGATGATGGGGTTCATCTTCAGCTGCATGGTGATCTCTAATGATACCAGTTTGTCTCCTTAAATTTGAAAGCCATAAAGCCTGCCTTCACTTATAATCTTGATTTAGACTGAGGAAAATGCCCAACTGAAATGTCTTGAAAGCTGCACAAGTAGGATTTTCTCAAGGCTTCAGTTCTAAAACTGTATATGCAGGATTTTTTTTATGATGACCCCATGATTGTGGTGGAAGAACTTTATTATTTTGGCTTAGTATTATTTACCTTTTTGTATATTTTAGAAGTGGTCTATTAACCATAAAGTTAATCTGAAACACATGAGCATATAGCATCTGGCAGAAGGCATATAGATTATATTAGGTCTATAAAACAAGCTGCAACATGTATATTAACTTGTATTTAATTAGCAATTACAGAAACAAAGACAATCCCTGTATCTTCTCTAGAGCCTTCCCTTGTTTCTCTTGCAAAGCTGGCATAAAGGCTGTAGAGTTCTAAAGCATTTGAATTCAGTGGAAAGAGTTGTAGCCTTCTGTTGCTGAGAAAAGGGAACTGTCACCTCTGAGAAGCAGCACAGTCTTGTAGGGCATGTATCATGTCACCTTCTGCAAAGTATGGTAGGGATAGGTATAGAGGCCACTTGGGCCACTTGGAAAATCCTTAAGGATATTAATTACTAGAATTGTTAAAACATTGATGTTCAAACCCATTTCCTGGTGAAAGGTAATAGAAAGATGAGAGAGATTTTGAACCTACGCTAAATATTAAATGTTCTCAAGAAAAGAATATATTCTGAAGTCCTAAACCACAATTTAAACTTTGTAACACATTCCACCATTTCCAGTCCTCATTGGGCTGTACTGGTGACTCAGTTTTACAGTTCAGGAAGGGACTGCTTATCATGGAGTTAACCTTTCTTGGGATTGTGCCACTAGCAGGGAGAAAGCAGACACTGATGGTAACAGCATACGGCAGGAGATACCTGTGCATATTTCATAGCTGACCCACATGATAAGAAATGCCACATCTGGATTAAGGAGGCTCAAATACCAACACAGTACCCAGAACTGCCTTCTCCAGAGTTACTTTCTTTAAAACATTTCTTTCAGTGTGCCAAGACACTAGGACAAGCTAATAATCCTCTGAAGTTTTTCTCTGATACAGGTAACCTAAGTGGAGCTCTTAGAAGATCAGTTACTGCCTGAAGTGCAATGAGAAACTGATCTTGTTCAAGCCCTCACTGGGCCAGTTTGGCTCTGCCCTGGGATGCACAGGGGTAGAAGGCACTTCCTGAGCTCTGTACCTGGGCCTTTCTGACCTGCCTGCCAGCGCAGACCCCTCTCTGAGGCAGTTTATAACCCTGGAGAGAAAATTATTATGCCAAGATTTCCTGAATGGATCAGCGTGTCAGTCTGAGGTGCTGCCTGCAGTTTGGGTTCCATTCAGGGAGCATTGCTGCTGAGGCATTGGTCTCACTAATTCCAGCTCCAGGGTGCACTGGGGAAGCAAGGCAATGCTCAAGTGGGTGCATTTGAGCAGCAGCAAACACGAGTTTGGTCAACCCATGTTATTTGGGTGTCATACAACTCCTCCTTGTCTGTATGTCTAACAGGATTTCAAGCTACTCACAATTTGAAAGGGGAAGGAAAGAAACCACAGCAGACCTTTTCACTGGAGCATAAGCCATGTCTCTACAAACCACCATCTCTTCTGCATACAGGATCAAGGATGCAGCCTGTATGTGCACAGCCATATCTGCAGAATTTCATGGTCTCCCTGTCTCAATCAGCTGAATTAACAAAACTGCTCAACATGGGCAAAACATCTTTCTGTTCTGCTGTGTGCCTTCCAGCCCACACCATGGGAATAGAGCTTCAGTAGAAATGAAATTGAGGAAATCTGGTGACCACCACAAGTACCAAAGAAGTAAGGAAGAGGGAAGAGACCCATCATGCACTTTTTTTTAAAATGTCAAATGAAAGTATGGAGAATTCACCATGGATGTAAAAATATTGAATCACTTCCCAAAGCCACCTGCATTGCTGGATATTTGAGACACAAAGTTTCTGGGACATGTACAACTTTGAAGGAAACAAATGCTAGAACTGCATTTAGTCATAACTACAAAAGCCCGGGGCTTTTTAAAGAAGAAGACTGCACCAGGCATCAACAGAAATGAAGAAATTTGATAGTTATGAGGCAGGATCATTATGTTTAACTCCCCAGCTATCCTTACTCATTAAAAGTTCCTCTAACTTGTTAGTTCTTTCTTATTTCTCATTTCCTTATTTGTCTCAAGCTCACTATAAAACCAGTGTAATGTTGTGCTGTATCACGAGCGCCAACTCAGCTGTTTGATGCGCTATTTTTCAGAGGTCGGCCAAAAAGCAAACAACTTTGGGCTCCAGGGGAAGCTCAGAGCCAGCTCAATACTTGCCCTTTTCTTTCCTTTGGTGTTTCCACTGCCCTTTTTCATTCTGTTATGGAGATGTGATCAAGATGATTTCATGAAACTGCAGTAGGAATATATGCCTTGCATTAGCTTGGGAAAAGATTGAGCAACATCCATGGAAGTGCCAAATTAGACTATTTTTTTTTTTTTTTCTGGAGCACTGTTGCCATGCAAAATGCCTTGTAGAGCTTATAATAATTTATTTCTTACACTGCTCCAGGAAGGAGAGATTTTGTAAAATCATCTCCCACAAAAGGGTATGAAGGAACTTTCTATTCAAGCAGTTTGCAAGGCTAAGGAGTTGTAGGTGGCAAGAATAACAAGATGCACCAGTACCAGGAAAGAGGGAACACCAGCGAGGGTGACAGATGTGGGAAGAGAGCAGAGAAAGGAAAAAAAAAAAGTTCTTTCAACACATCAGTCTTGCAACGTTCTCCATTCAGGTAGCACATGCAGCTTTTGACAACATAGCTCAAGACAAAGAGTAGTCAACTAAAGGCAGAAAATCCATATTCCAGCAAGAAGAGAAATGTAAGACCTCTGGGGTTTTCTGGGGTTTGTCCTGCTGAGAAAGGAGGATGCTGAATGAGGGAGCACATTAATAATCTTTGGATTAGGTTGCAGAAAACAAATCATTGTGAAAGACAAACTGTTAACTGCAACAAAAAGACTTGGGACTTTGTAAAATACTTCCCAGTTAAAAGAGAAGCAGAGGTAGAAGGAGGTAGTAACTAGAGTTAACAACTAGAGTGCACAAGGAGGTAGTAACTTCTTAATTACTGGAAGTAATTAACAAAAAGGGGCACAAACATCTATATCACATAGCCCACCCTGGGGCACAGGGGAAGTCTGGACAGCCCCTGGTTCTGTACTCCACCACTAATAACAGATTTTGTTTGTTATTCAGCTGCTAACTTTTGAGGGAAGAGGAGCAGGGGAAATGCTGCCAAGCTGGAATTCAATCTGGACTTTGCAATATAAACAATAATACCCATGATGACTCCTCTTTATAAGGATGAATATTGTTCCTGGCTCTATATTGAGCATTAGCTGTCAGCAAATAATAGATGTAACCTTTTCTAGATTTATGAGTTTATTTAGCGTCAGATCAGTCATGCAAGACACTTACTAAAAGTAGACATCCCAGCACTGAAGCATTTTCTTATGGCTTATCAGCATTCCCATGCAAACACACAAGGAGATACACTGGTCCCACATACAATACATGGAAATAACAAAATGGTAATTTTTTCTGGTTCAAATTTCTCTCTGGTTCACTTGCACAGTATTAAGAAATTTACTGCACAAACAGGCTTAATCAGAAGCAAAAGGGTAAAGTTAAACAAGCAGAATATAAACTGCTTACACCTTTGCTAGTATAAGAAAACAGTGTTCATAGTACAGGATTTCTTACACATTAAACAGTAAAATAAAGAGTCAGGAACACAGGACATGGAGCTAATTTGAGAGAGTCCGCTATATATTTTTACAACATTCTTCATTGTTATTAGTTGGAGTCCAGCCTCCACTGCTCTGAGATCAACGAGCTTCTGTAACAGGCTTATAAAATATTTTGTGTTATTAATCAAAGGCACCATTTTCCTGCTTTTCTTGGAAACTTCAGCACATACCCTAACCATCAAGCATAGAGTATTCTTGAATTAACAAAAACACAAAATTCCCTCCTTATGGTCCTCATCCAGCCAGGAGCCTCCAAACCAAGGCCAAGCCAGACATGCACCCTTCATGTGTCACATTTCTTCAGGTTAAAATCAATTTACGCTGATGAGCTCCTTACTGTGGGTGGGGAGCAGCCAGGCAGCCTCTGCTTGGTACCCCCTGGTCTTGCAAGGGTGTGGTGGTATAGCTCTTGGGGATCAACAGACTTCTTCCCCCAGGTCAGAAAGCCTCAATGATTCTTCCCTTCTCCTGCTCCCTGAAAAGCTGGACCAGCCACCACCACTGCTTCACTTCAAGAACATCCTGTTCATGGTGGACTTGGCAGTGTTGGATTAACAGTTGGACTGCATTATCTTTCCCAACCAATCTCTTCCAAAGGTCTTTCCCAATCTGGGTGGTTCTGCGGTTCTATGGTTCTATGACAAGGGTTCACCCTCCACCTCTCCATCTTTCCTTCTTCCTGAGCAACTAACCATTTCAGAGGTAATTTTCTCATGAGTATAGACCACTCATCTCTGTGCGTTCCAAAAAATAAAGTCAAAGAAACCCCAAAGAACAACCAGACTCGAAAACAATGTCCTCTTATGGAACATTAAGTAAAATTTCTGCTATTTAATCAAAAGTGTTAGTGTGACCTCTCCTGAGGATGTGGTGTGAACAAGGAAGTGGTTCTTGTGCTCAACAGCACAAATAAACTGTTTGGGTTAGCTCTCACCAGTTAGTAGTTGTAACTGTGCTTGTTTCTAATTACTTTCAGTAAAAAGTATCTTAGTTTGTAATTATTGTTTCCCTGCAACCAAGGTAGTAATGATTTGAGCAGAGCAAACAAGGTGCTTATCACTACACTGAAGGTAGTACATTGATGATGGCACCAGATTTGGATGCTCTGCAGGGTCCTTGTCATTTCCAAGGAAAGTACTTCTCAGGGAGGACACTGCTGCAGCAGGGTTTAGGAGATATTTCAAAGATATTTTTGTCTAAATATAGATACAGTCCATTTGCTTAGATTCATGAAATGTTTCTTGACAAACTTCAGTTTTCTGTAAAAGACTACTTCATGCCCTATAACCAGCTGAGGGAGAGACAACTGGGGGACATATTAATTGTACAAACAATACAACTTCAATGTCTTAAAAATGAAGGGTAGCATCAGTGGTGATGTTTTTCCATCTGGAGGAGGCTGCCACTGGATAGATATGTTTGCACTACTTACATAAACATGGCTGGTGGGCATGTCAGGAAAATAACAGAAATCAAGAAGCTTGAAACAGTGGAATGTGCATATACGGACAATTTTCACTTTATCCTTTGTTGTCACAAAACTAAAAAGGAGCTCCTTTTGGTGTGTTCTGTAGCAGACCTCTGTTGTGTTTATTGTGGGTGGTTATTGTACAGTGGTATTTGGGGATTTGTGTAGCTGTGTTCGTTCACGCGAATTTCACATTTGTAAGTAACATCATCATGCTTTGGGTTCTGAGGGCTGATAGGATAGTGCAGACCCGTATGCACAGTTCTGTGCATGAACAAATATGCCTCAGTGGCTCCTAGAACATACTGTCTCTGGGACAGATCACACACCATTTGCAGTTTAAATCAAACCCAATGGTTTGTCCTCAGCTTTCAAGTGACCAGAATAGCTGCTTTGAGTAATTTGAAATAATAATTTCAATCAGAAGAACTACCCCAGATCTACCCAACACAGGGATAAGAGTTACAGTCTTTTTTCTTTTTGATGGACTTTCCCTCTGTGTACTTATGCAGATACAATGATTGGCTCCAGAGTTTTGTATTACAAAGCAGGTAATTATTTACAGTTCCAGGCAACAAATGGGACCACATGCTCCAAACTGACTTTGCAGCTTCTTGTGCCAACACTGTAAATGGCAATGTTGCATAAAATATGATTCTAAGTGTATCAACTCATATTATGTAGACAATATTAAGAAGGTCACTGGTCATAGCACACATGATATTTTTCAGAATTCCCAGGCCTGACTTGTCTCTTTGGATTGACCTGAACAATGTCTTCCACAGAAGGAAAAAGGTGCTGTTGGCAAAGGAGCTTCCAGGTTCTGAGGAGCAGATCCTAGCACGGTGCTATTCTTGTGCCTCTTTGCTCTGGGCCCCTCAACCTGTGCCTACAGCAGCCCAGATGCCTTCATTTTCTTTTGGGAAAATAACCCAAGAAGCAGTTATTTAACAGTTATTTTCTGTGTCTGTCTGGCATTTGTTGCACACCAGTGAGCTATTTCTGTCAGCCAGGTATAGGCTCTGAAGAAAGGAATCTGAAGGTGCCAGGAAACAGCATGAGTCTGGGAAATGGAGAGGGAAAATAGAAATACTTCTCCCTGGGTACTAACTGGCAGTGACAAATGACACCAAGGGTGGCTCACAGAGAAATACATGGTGAATAGTGATGAAACCCAGACTCTTTTGGGAGCAGAAGAGCAGGAGTGAAACCATCTGATGGAACCAAGGGCAACAGCAGATTTGTCAGGGCAGAAAAGCTGAAACATGCCAGATGTCAGATGGCTCTTTACCCACTGACTGGCAGCTGACAGATGCTCCTGGGTGCCCCTGGGCCAGGGAAAAAAACCTATGAAGCACAAAAGGGAAGAATAACAATAAGCCCTTTAGCCTTTAATGTTAACACAGGTTCTTGAAGCTAGAGTTTCAAACAGAAAAAAATTATCCCTTTCTTTTAAGCTTTGCTCTTTATGTATCTTCCTATAGGAGGAACTCTGTGCTACTTCATAGGGGCAAACACATGCTGTTTAATATACCTTTGCCAATAACATCTTCCTGATATACAAATAAAGGGCCAGACTGTTCTCAGTCACACGTGCTGTGAATGGAGCATCACTGGGTAGGGCCTCTGTGCAGTTTGGGGCAGCTCCAACTCCTCACAAAATGCTGTGCTTGTGTTGTCACTCCTCTTCGACCCCTGTACTGAGCACACAAAAAGAAGGCACCGAAATAATCTTTTTCTCAGCTGTGTCTTGGAAGGAGCCAGAGCTGGACAAAACTCTGTACCACTGTATTTGTTATCTTTCATACCTCGATATGCATTACTGAATTTCATCCAGCAATGATTTATGTATACCAGACTGCTAATCATTATAGTTTCAGGTCCAGCTGAGTAATGCTGGCAAGGTACAAACAATGGCTTAAAACTGCCATGGCTGCAACTTTTAATACAGATTTGGTTTTCAGATTGTTCAGCAGTCTCTGCTTCTTATTTGATAAATTTATATATTTATGTGTTCATGTACATATTCAGATTTTAATTTATAATTTTACTGCTAAATTCAGAATTGGGTCACTTCATGTTCCACTGTATTCCTGCTTCTCTACTGTGGTTATTCCCACAATATTTGAATGCCTTTCAATAATAACTGCATTCATGTTCTCTTTTCCACTCAGGAGGGGTAGAAGACAATGTAAGTATTTGGTGAATTTTTAGTTATATGTGCATGTATATCATTATATTAGTTAGAGGATTCACACTCCAAGGAATCCTCTTCACTGCCCCTCCAGCAATCTTCTGAATTAACTCTGGCCAGAAATTTTACCTCCCAGATATAAAGAATCTGCAGTCTTGCCAGTAGGAATTTATATGTTTTCTGGAACTAAGATCATAAAATCACAAAATCAGAATGGGTAAGGCAAGAAGTGACCATTAGCACGGTCATCTTATCCCAGCTCTCTGCTCAAGCCAGGTTTCCCAAAGCACATTGCATAGGATTGTGTCCAAATTCTGGAATATCTCCAGTAAGGGAGGCTCCACAATTGTCTCCAGACAATCTGTCTTCGTGTGTGGACACCTCCACAGAAAAGAAGTTCTTTTTCATGTTCAGGGGGAACATCCTGGACACCAGCTTCTGCCTATTTCCTCTGCCTATTTCCCCTTGTCCTCTGCTCAGCACCATGGAGCAGAGCCTGGTCCATTCTCTTGGCACCCTTCTTTCAGCTATTCCCATATATTAATGAGGTTCCCTCTCAGTCACCCCTTCTTAAGACTGAACGGGCCAAGCTCCCTCAGCCTTTCCTCATAAAAGAGCTGTTCCTGTCCTGTCATCATCTTTGTAACTCTCTGCAAGCCTTGCTTTGACGTTCTGTGTCTACACTAGGCAAATATTTCACACATACTTTTTCCCCTTTTCCTTCCTTATTTTCTTCTTATTCTGCAATGTGGCTGATGGTTTTTTGTTCAACAAAACATGGTCTTGTGCAGGGGCTTATCAGGGAATTTCATATAAATTTCTTTATACAAAAGAAGAATTAACTCTGTTTATGTTCCAACTGGATTCATTCTGATAGGGAATAAAGGATATTCTTTGAGCTATTATTGTTTTATAAAGTAACTTCACAGGTGTGCTGCCTGTCTCTTTGTTACCATAGTTATGTTCAGGACTTGTGTGTATCCCTGCCCCTGGTCTCTAGGTCTAACTGTGATCTTTCTTGGTCAGCTTCTGATATTTTTTGTTACATGAATGCCATGCCTCCATAAGCTATGCACTCATAACTTCAGCAGCAACAAGGTTGGCTCAGCCACCTTCTCCAGGAGAAAAAGGCTCTGCAGAAGCCTGGGGTCAAGGCATTGTGCTGACGCTTGTGTCTGCCATCCTGTAAGCAGACAATGTGTAGGACAATGTGCAAGGATCTGCTGGGAGTCCTCACCCTACACTTTATTATGCTGCTCTTAAAACCCCAGAGATGACCCAGCATGTGTGCAGGAGCCGAGGGACATTTATCTAGAAACAAGGGCTTATTTTCCAGAGTCCTGCTGCATTTGCTGCTTGTCTGATACTGCTTTCCTTCTGCTGAGTTGGACACTAACAACTCCCCGTATAATTTTCCCTTTTCCTGCTGCTTGGCAGCAGAAAATGTGGTGTTGTCTTCACTTCTCCTGTGGCTGCCAGCTGTGTCCATGTTCCACTTGCAGTGTGAGTTGTAGAAGAAGGTGATTCATTTGGAAAGTGCGGAGGCCTAGCTGCCAGTGAGCTGCAGCCTCCTGCAGCCTTGGCCTCCCTGCTGGTCTGAGCCACTTCAAAAAAACTTTGTGGCTGATGCTTTGATCCTGCTTTGCTACCACACAGCGTTTCAGAGAATTTTGCTGTATTCACCAAGGCAAAGGGACTGCTGGGCAGTTTTTGTCACTCTGTGTGTCCAACAGCCTGCTCATTTGTGTGGACAGAGTCCTTAGTACCCTTCTTCTGAACAACCTGCTGTATCAAAAACTTTTGCCTGGATGGTATTCTACATTCAGAAGTTTGATTAGGGTGTGTCTGCCTCTTTACAGTATGTTTGCACACTGTAAAGTACAAAGTTCATCCAGCAAACCAGCACCAGGCTCACACAGTGCAATCTACTGTGTCAAGCACAAAATTGCAAGCAAAAGTGTTTGGAATCACAGGAAATCTGTTCTGTTTTGGAGGGAATCTTTCTGAACCTGGGAAAACTCCTGGTGTGGTACAAAGGCAAGACTTCCTTAGCCATTTAACAGCCATCATCTTAGCTCTAAAATATTAGCCTACATTTGGCTAGTGCTGCAATCTGCTTTTAAAGGAAAAGTTTTGCTAAGTTCAAATACTTCAAAAATATTGGAAGGTTTCCCCTTTTGTACTTAAAGAACTTTGTTGATATGTTAAATATTCTAAAGAATTAAAGCTCAGGATTTCAATAGAAAAGAGCACAAGTAACTTTCTACTTCGTTTATAACCACAGACCGGGAAATATCTGGTGCATCCCCAGTAGTTTTCAAGTGTGTTCACATTTTTCAGCCACAGTAAGAAGACACTGATGTTGTACATCCCAGTCTGCATTACAGCAGATGCTGCCAGGATGTGATTTTTCAGACAAAGCCAATGGAGGTAACACCTGCATCTTCCAGTGCATGCATACATGCAACTGCTGTCGTACATCAAATGTCTCAGCCAGGCATTGTGCTTTACTGAGTCACGTACTGGTAATCACAGCCTCAGCACAGACATCCTGATTGCTTAATGTTGAGTATGATAAAAACAAAAACAACTGAAGCCCCAGAGCCTTTATACACAAAACTGATTTGCCGCTGAAGATCATGCTGCCACCGAGAGCAGCTATGCTATCCTGTTGGATAGCATCAGTTCATTGTTATGATATGCTGTGGTACAATTTAGCAAAAACCACCATTGGGAATCAGCTGGGACTGCTTTTCAGCTCAACAAACTGTGCCTCAGATGAAGGAATTTATGTTCAAGCTCTCACAGATGTGCAGTTACTCCTCAGCCAACTCCACTTCTGCAAGTTTGAAGCAATTATCCCCAATGAAGGAGAAATGGTACAGAAATCCAGCCTCTCCCATCAAACTTCCCTACTGACTGAACTTGGATGACTTCACCACAGTGTAAGAGGGTGGAGTAAAGTAGCTGAGAACTGCATTTTTCCTTCAGTGACCTCAAAGGAAGTAAGACAGAGAATAAAAAGTGAGACAGGTGGATGTATCTATGATCTTCTCCAAAGTTATTAATCTCGCTGTACTTGTTTCCAAAGGAAAAATCTGTAAAAGTGTCACGTTGGCTTGCATGCAGCTGCTATGCCCCCACCAGATGTTTCAGCTGACCTCAAAGTGTGTCCTTTGAAAACTGAATGGATGTACGTACTTTACATTTCAACCCTTCTTAATTAGCAAAACGTTTTTGTACAAGTTCAAAGGGTTCTGAGAAATGGATAAAAAATGTCAAGTATAATAGATTCGTTAGCATGCATTTTCACCCAGTAAAGACAGGATCTTTAATGCTTTATATATTAATTTAGGGCACATTTTATTTATTAAATCTATCATACGAATAACATTGTATTACCCTTTAATTTAATCAGGAAATATAGTTATTGAATGTGTTATTAAAGTCTTATTTTTTTCAGTAGCTGCTATATTTTTTCAAGGCAAGTTGTGCAAGGCCTAACAACAACATAAAACCAATTAAAGCTAAATAGGAATGATGATTGTATTAGGATGTTAGGTAACTATCAGTATTAAAAAGTTTAACAAGCACAAATGACATTTTTGTACATCAGGTTCTTTTTGCCATTTTTGTAATATATCAGTACAATAGTCACATGCTGCCAAATAGATAACAAACAAGTGTAAGTGGTCATACACATTGATGCACATTAGTTTTTCAGTTCCTATCAATCACATTCAAGAAGAACATCAAGATAGCTGAAGAGCCTGACCCTACTTTTGCAAGCTGATTGATGCACACAGCTGCTAACTCAAGACACAGCTCTGAGTGGATGCAAGATCGTGCTGGTGGATCACTTTACAGGAGGCATCCTTTGTTAGGAAAATGTGGACTAATTACAAGTGGAAACTGCTCACTCATGAGGTTACACTACCCAGTAACCAACTAGGTTATACTACTTGCTCCCAGACCTTGCATAAGAGTGTTTCCCCAAAGCAAAATCAGTAATTGTGAAATAGCTTCCTTCAAGCATGTACAACTTATTTAAATGTAGATTATTCCGTTAGGGCCTATAAAATGCCTTCTAGCTGCAGATTAGAATTTTAATGAATAAATATAATGGTATGCCAGAAATTTGCATGTACTCTAATCCTTGTTTAGTCTGTGGTTTTGTTTTTTTTTTTGCTAACACTTTACTGTGGAATGAAATGGCAGAGTAATTTTGGTTGTTATTAAAAAACTGTATATAAACAAGAAAAGTCAGAATAAGGCATTCTCAATGCAAGCTTGAACAATGTACATTTTCATGCCCAGCGGAACTACCATTTCAATTTCTTCTCAGAAGTAGTGGAATGCTTTTTGTGGTTTTTTTTATTTTTTTTTTTTTTTTTTGCATGTAAATCCCCAAGTACTTTTTTCAGTTTTACAGATAAAAAACATTATTTCATACATCAGTTTTAAAAGCATTGGTTTGATGTTTCCTTCCATTTTGTCTGCTGGAGGACTATAAACCTGGAAGGAAACAGTTCAAAGAAACTCACAACATAGATAAGACACCTACTTCCATAAAACTAAACAAAATAGCATTTTGTTTCAAATGCCACCTAGGAACACTAGATAGATGAAGTATACACATTATGGTAGTTAGTTAATAATCCCCATGTTTTCACCTGCCGATATTACTGCAAATTACACTGTTTCCATGACATGCCTAATGGAACAGTTTACTATTTTCATAAAGCAGTCACATGCACTGAAGGTAGGATCACCAGGCGGGGCCTGTGGCACCCAGAAGCAGAACCAGAGAGGCCAAGCTTGCTAATCTCTCTCGCTGATGACAAGGTAGCTGGTGTGTGAAATGACATCTCTGCTGACGCAAGCAAGCGACATCGACCTAAGGCATTTCTTCTGGAGCTGCTGCCGCCGCTTCCTGAGTGTCTTCGTCCGCGGGCTGGCTGTCGCACGTGGGGGCCGGGCTGTGGCCGGGCTTGTGGCCCTCGTGGGCGCTGTGGCTGCTGGCGCTCCCGAGGCGTGTGGAGGCCACCACGGCTTTCACTGCGGCCTGGGAGAGAGGGGACCAAGCAAACATTCCTTAGGGAACACGGTCCGTGGGCACGCAACACTGTCCCAGCAGCAGCAACTGCGTTCAGTGTTCAGTCTTCCTGGGAGTGTCACCTTTGGATACCTGCCTGGGCCTAGGTGGATTTAGAAGGCCACCTGGAATAGTGGATTGAGGTTTAAAATTGCTGCTTTCACAAGGTTACAGGTTGGGTTACATGAACACAACCTTTTTATTTTTTTTTTCAGATATACCTCCTGTTTTTTTTTTGTTTTTGTTTTTGTTTTTTTTTTTTTTTTGTTTTTTTTTTTTGTTTTTTGTTTTTTGTTTTTTGTTTTTTTTTTGTTTTTTTGGTTTTTTTTTAAGAAATTACTTCAAAGTGTCCTGTGCTGAAGTTGGACAACAAAAAAAGAAAGTCATCATCTTCTGTCATAATAATAGAAAACAGTATTATCACTGATTATTCCATGAAAATTTCACAAATGAACACAATATTTATCACTATTGCACTGTTGCATATTCCAAGCGCAATGTTGCGGAGCAGATGGGCAACTTCTTAAGTATAGATGTATGAAAATACATACTAGGAGTAGGATTTTATATCACATGAAGTATCACAAAATGAAGACACACATGAAGACAGTTATATTAGCCTTTGCCTTGAACAATTTTATTGCCTGAAAAAAACCAGACATACAGAGGTGAGGAAAATAAATGCTAATTTCTGTGTGTGACAGCTTAAGCTATTTTTGATTTGGCAGCTTTTGCTTAGGCATCAAAGAAGTGGGTCTGCAGGAAGAGATGAAGAATATAGCAAGTTTTCTGGATTCTTTGGAGAGGTAATCACAGACACACACACAAAACACACAAGAAAGAAAGAAATAAGAAAAGCTCCCATAAAAAAATAAAAAGGAAATAAAGATGTTAGTGAAAAGCAGATAACATAAACATTGTCAAGAAAAAAGAATCAGCTACAACAGATTATGAAGAAATACTGTAAGGCATAAACCAAAGAAAGTGGCAAGAATTTTGAGTGAGAATTTTTGAGATTTTCCTCTAAAAGGAAAAATCACAGACATCCACATTAGTGGTGAGAGGACTTTGGAAAACTGATTACAAGCAGAACAAGCCACTCAATGATACTATAATGTCTAAAGACACTTCCAGTGTAATTTACCTTCACAAGCAGTGTTGGATATTTATGAAACATATTCAACACAGCCTATGAGAAACCAAATCCTGACTGAGACCTTTAGAGTTACTCTTCACATAAAGAAAGCCTGCTGATGGACTTTTATGTTGGGAAAGAGGAAATAATTACATATTATTCTTACTAATAAAACAACAGCTAAAGCGTGTACTCGCTACTTTGATGTCTGCTTTGGTTTTATTTTTTTGACCAGGAATTAATTGTCTAAAAATTTATTGTTTCTTTTACAGATATATTTGTGGAAAATAACTCTATAAGAACCACTAACTGCAATCAATCCTCTTAATAATTGGAGATTTCTGTGCTGATAATTCCCTGGAATTATCTCCTGATCAGATGAAAATCTTTAAAAACTGAAAAACAGATTAGGGGAGAAGAAAGTTTACTGATACTATGTCAGTCAGGTGCCTAGTTGCCTGCTATTTGTACCTAAAGACGTTTCCCTGCTTCTTCCCATGGCAGATATGTAGACTGGATGGTAAAGGAGCCTCCTGGGGATATTTTATGGACCTACACATCTGAAATGCTGAGTCTAGTTCATACAACCTCCCGCTTTGTATTGATAGGTATGGGTGGGTTAGGGATCAAAATATGCTTCAATAGACTAATTTTCCTCTAGATTTATGGATGCTCATTAAGAAATTACTCAGTATGCTGTTCTTTCTGGTCAATACAGGACAGATGCATGGACAGAAGCAAGAAAGGAAGACGGGAAGAAAAGATGGAAAGTAAGGACTTTGTGAAAGCCATGTACATCCTCAGCAGTTCTATCTGTGTAGATATAGTTTTCAATCAACTTCACCCATTTTTATTTGTTTTGGTTTCAGTCATTGACTGAATCAGCTTCAAACTTCTTCAGTCTTCATCAGACATCTTAAATAAAAAGCTGCCATAACACCATGGAATGCTGTCCTCAAAAATGTGCAAGGTTTCTGCAAGGCTATTAATTTAATTGCATGCTTTCATAGCCAAAACAGAGACTATGAGCAGAGACTTGCCTTAAGTTTACGCCGGGCATTGAATTCTTGAAGTTTCTTTTGTGCGTTGTCCATATGTGCAAAGTTTATTGCCTTCCCTGTGACCCATGGGTGCTGCAAAGCCTGTAGAGTGGTGAGGCGTTTCTTGGGGTCTAAAACAATCAACTTTTTAACCTGCATAACAAGCAAGAAATACAAAAGACTGTCAACCTTATGCTTCATTCAAATTTACCTAGTTTTGCATTTGGGGGCTCTGGCCTTGGTTTGGAGAACATCTTAGGTGAGACATTCTAAGAAACCAACAACAGTTTTCATTTGTGTCTTTGCAAGTATTTTGCTTCTGGCATTTCTTGGTCCTCCATAAATAACATCTGATTAAGACAGCCACTAAGGGGGAAAAGAGAAGAGAAAGTATCAGCTGGTTACCAACATATTAAGGGTATGTACCAATGCAGCTGACTTGCTCTTTCATGTCTGACTTGTCACAAGAACCCTAAGAGATTCTCAAAGTCTCTGAGCAGTATCTCTGCTTTGGGATTTGGACAAGTTTTGAACTGGATTAGAAGGTTTAAATTATGTGCATGCAGCTCCTGCATACTTGTACCATGCGGTCCCTGTCATATATATCACAAAGAAAATTTTTGTTTCAGTCACTGAAAAACCTCATGTACACATAAAAAAAACAAAAAAAAAACCCAAAAAAACCCCAGAACATTGTACAAGTGTTTCTGTCTTCGCCCACTCTGAAACTAATGTGGTTTACACCATTCCGTCTATCACCAAAGCCAGCAAACCTGGACTTCTACAAACATGACAGTGGATATGTTTGGGAAAAGGCACTGCAAACCTACCCCTGTGACTGGAGATGGTCCTGCTGGATACAAAGTGTGTCCAGTCAAATGACATTCCATGAGTTTTATTATATCTCTGGACAAGTGGAGTTTTAAAAAAAGAAGAGAGGTGAGGATGGAGTAACAAAGTACACAGATGGCACTCTGCAGAGCCACACTTACCCAGCTCTCCTGACTGCAGACCCTCTTGGAGCAGTGCAAGTGATAGCACAGGGCTCCACTGCTTCTATGTGCCCAAGGGTGAAGGAAAACTTGCCTTAGGGTTCTCTGAAATGTCCCTACAAACAGCTTTTAAACAAAGTTTCTACCCTGAAGTGCATGCAGGAGAATAGGCATTGTGGTGAATATTGGTTGTGTCTCCAAGGAAGACCTTGAGTTAAGCCAATCACTTCAACTGAACACTGAACTGCTCACAGCATGGATTTTGAGAGTCATGGTCATCATCATTATCTACCATTTGCTATGCAATATTCAAATCTAAAAATTTAAGCTTTACTTTACTAAAAGAGTATGGAGCAGTTTGGACAAAGGCTTTACCTGTGGACTGCTGTTTTTCTGGCATTAAATTATATTTTTCTGGCCTTCGAAAAACTTCTGGCCTTTGAAAAACTTCGAAGACTTCATATCTCATAAAACACCAAAAGACTACTTTGAACTTCTACAGTCTTTCCATTTGAAATATCCTGAAGTACTTCACTAACACCAATGATGCAGTATTTTGTCACACAATTTGTATAAGTATATATGGAACAGAGCACTTGTGTTTTCAGTGCTTATGAAATAACTGAATTATGCAGGTTATTATTGACAAAAGTCAGA
Organism: Vidua macroura; assembly: GCF_024509145.1. NCBI lineage: Eukaryota > Metazoa > Chordata > Aves > Passeriformes > Viduidae > Vidua > Vidua macroura. The sequence goes on along the minus strand of NC_071611.1, from coordinate 71,243,310 downwards.
CTCAAGCATACCTATCTTTGCAGATCAGTGTCTCCTGGATCCAAATTATTTTATCCAGTAATAAAAGAATACAGTGCAGATAGCATGCCAGCCCTTGCATTTTGCTAATGGAGCATATTTAAAAGTAGTCAGTCTTTCCTCACCTACCAAAAAAAAAAAACTTTAATGTACAGAAAAAATATGTCAGAAAGAGCAGAGGGAGGAAAGTTTAATTCCTTTTTATATTCTACCCCAAAATGCAGGCTTGAAAACTGCATAAAAAGACGGGCTTGTTTCTACATTCCCCTGAAGGTGTTTGCCCGGAAAAGACGAATAGTGAAAATTTTGGAGCTGGAAGGAAAGGCAGGCATATATGAACACTCTGACAGCTGCCAACAATCTATGGACCTGAATATCCATGTTCTGAGAGCAAAATTACAGCACTGGACTAACGGGATATTAACAGCAGCATAATACAGCAAAGACAAGAGGAAACAATTATGAACAATTAATTAACCAATTATTCTGCCCCCACCCCAAAATGGACTATTTTTCAGTGGTAGAAATACTAAATACTCCAGTCTCATTTTTGCTTTACTTACTAAATCCTTGGCATTCAGAGACACATCATCCCACCAGGGGGACACAAAGTCATATTCACAGCTCAGGATTCTTTTAAACATATACTGATCTCCCCTTTCATCATAAAATGGTTCAAAGCCACAGAGTCTGAAAGGATAAAAAAGAAATTAATTTATCAAATTTAATTAGTCTTGGGTTGTTAGAGACAGTTCATTGTAGTATTTTTCCCTACTTTGTGTCCTGTAGATCACTTGGGGAAAACAGACCTGGATGTATCTCATGAACTCTTAATTCTGTCTGTAGAGCAGAGAGAAATGTGGTCATAAGTATTCTTAAGCACTGGGAAAGGCTTTTCTAATTGTAATTTTTCTGTTTTCACATGGAACTTCACATGGAACTTCACATGGAACTTCACATGGAATAGTTTAATTGGAACTATTAAAATAGGATCAAAGAGCATTTATCAGAATCCCTGTAACTCTTGCCAGAGGTATAGGAATTAGCTGAGGAAACCCATCTTACACATGAAGTTAAAAGTTTTTATATATCCAGTTGGGAATGATTTTTAGAATGTTCATCCCTGTACATTTTTTCATCCTATCAGCCACAATATGTAAAAATCTTTGGCAAGTTTTCATGATCAGGCCTCATCTTTACTTAGGTAACCTATATACAATCTAGAAATCTTGTGATCTCACTAATGACTGCATTTATAAATATATTGAATAATACAGATCCCAGCAGAGATCCACACTGCTGGCCTCAGGGAAAAAAGACTCATAGATGTGGTTTCCATTTGTATAATGTCCTTTTTTTATTGCTTCACTGCACTTTAATCACGCCTGCACACATAATCAGATTTTTTAAAGTGAATTTTCTATTCAGCCAGTATGTGATCTGAGCTTAACAGAGAAAGGCTGTCTCCTCCTCTGCTTCTAGAAAATGCAACAAGCAGTAAGATGATGAGAGGAAAACAACAGCAGATCACAATGATCAAGACAGCAGCAAACCTAGAAAAGCCTTACATTTTAACTTGTTTTTGTATTTTTAAACACAATGTGCTTACTGTTCTAAAAAAGGAGGCTGAGTTTCGAGGAGGAAATGTGGTTTTGGGAGTGGTGCATAGCCGTGGGTGGAACAGCTGCATCACATTCCACTGCTGAAGAGGAGAAACACTTCACTGCCAGCACAATCTGGGCACATTATTTTTCCAAGTCTGGCAGAGGTGTATTAAAACACAAGGATCCAGCCTCCAAACCTTGCACTTCAGTAGGTGGTGGCCAGGTGGAGCCCCTCTGCTGCTGCCCTCCTGTTTGCTGCCTCTCCCATCACCATTTCTGAGTTTGCAGCAGGTCCCTGCTGTACCCAGGGAGCACCCCTAGGCAGGTCACCTCGCTGGCTCAGCCCAAACTGCCTTTTGGATCTGGGTAACCAATGACAGAATCTGCTTAAGCCTTGATGTGACTGTATTGGAAGCCTCTTAAGTGAGCTTTCTGTTTTCACTGTAACTCACTACTATCACCTATTGCTTTCCTAATAACAATTTAAATAGATATGCTTCTACTTAAAAATCCACTTCAGCAGACAGAGTTTTTTGGTTTTTTTTTGCTACATGCCAAAATAGATGAGTAAATCTGGTGGTGTGATTTCAAATTAGATTAATTGAATCAGTGCAAAACCTAGTGTGGCTGCTCTTGATTTTATTTAATTTTGAAATAACATTTTATTATTGTGACTCACTTTAAATCAGTCACCTACAAATAAAGGAAAAGTCAATGTAAACAGCTTAAAAAACAACTAAAAATTACCAGATGGGATCTTGTGTCCTTTTAAGTAACTTAGTAAAATAACACCATTAATTAAATCCATGCAATTTTAACTACAGGCAAAGTCTCTGTATTTTTTGACCAATGTCTACATCTCAAACAGAAGGATTGAGATACAGAAGGATTTCTGCCTGCTTTAGGAATACAAAGAAGGACTGCTCCTCTTGACTTTTAAAACTATACATGTGGCTTCCCTTGAATTATGACAGTTACCACCAATAAGTCTTAATATAATTTGCCTCAGTAAAAACTGTTCTGTCAAAATATGTGTCAGGTTTTTTTTAACCAAATGTTAAGTCCACTTTGATTAATGGCAAGATACAGTTTTATGCAGATCCTCTGTAACATGGTTGTTAACTTTTACATCTACTCCATTTTGGGGGGACATACAGGAATGTTGGGTTTTTTTGTCTCTGTGTAAGTGGGTTTCCTTTACTGAACTATGAGACTGAGACATGTAACATTGTTCTCTGGGCTCCAGAATTAATAATTTAGTAATTTTACATGTACATTTCTGGTCTCAGTTTCTAATCCATCAGACATATTGATCCACAAAGCTTTACACACAACAGAACAGTTTTAAATGCGGAGTACTGTTAAAGCTAAATGGAAGAGACAGCCAACTGGATTTCTGCATCTTGTTCCTGTAGATCAAATTGGATTTTGAGGTCGGAGTAGGACAGGATTAGAAGGAGGAAAAATGGAAGAGTATCTATAGTCATTCAGCCCCATCCAGGGCAGGAACTCACACACTTGCATTTATGCACATGCAGAGGTTTAGTGTGGCTTGGGAGCATCCCCTGAGCAGCTAGAAGGTTTTGAGAAGCTGCATACAGAAAATGCCATTCTAGATATTTAGATAGAAATTGTTTGGAGTTTGTTGGAGCTTGCTTACACTTGAAAATTAGTTCTGCTTAAGAAAAGTTTTTAGTTTGAAGTGCAATAGCTTCGTTAGGCCTTGAGTAACTAGGAAAGGCCATAACTTAATCTAGGTGACTTTGTAAAGGGACAACAAAAGTCACCTCTCCAGTCCTAGGGACCGCCTTGCTGGCAAGTTTCACATCTCTCTGTCATGAGTGGAAACCTTAGAGGTGACAAGAAATGAGCGCCTGGCAGGCAATATCTGAGATATGATGTTCAATACAAAGTCTGGATCTTAAACCAGACCATGACACAAAGATGCACACATTTAAAAGGAGCAAATAACAAAATAGCAAGTAGGAATATTGTAGCCTATTATTTACAGGTACCCAGAAAGAGACCTTTGAATTATTTGAGGCTTATGTGCAGAAGAAAAGATGATTGTTTGCTGACATTACTATCAGAGTGTTTATATATCCTTACATGGACTTCTGGCATAAACTTTAGAGAATATAATTCTTTCTTTGCAAAATATAAAAATAACTGTGTTATTCCACACTGTATTTGCTGGACATAGCAAGTAGTAGGGGTGGGATAATGGCCCAAAAGTATAAAATTCTCCATATCTTTAAGTTACATGTGTAAAATGTCATTTTCTTCCCATAAAAGGCATCCTAGAAGTATTGTATATAACTACACAAGTCGTCTAAGCATTGTCATTGCCAAAGGTCTAAATTAGGTCTCATAATTATTCTCCCATAAAGAAGAGAGTCAATACATCATATGCAATTTTCCCTTCTCAATAATCTTCATTTGAAAGATTCAATCAATACAATAAAGTAATTGTAATTCTTACCAATTGAATCATGACTAACCACAATAAGAGTTAGACACAAATGCCTACTTAAACACAAGTTTGGAACTTTTGGGTCTATACTCGTTCACATTAGTAACATGATTCTGCACAGGTCTTGCTGCTGTTCAGGAAGAAGTGTTATATTTATCAAATATTTAAACTGAGTGTTTTGCCACGTTCCTCTAGGATTTGACTTACTTCAGTAAGGTTAGAAATATAATAATTAAAGTTCAGGATCTTGTCTTTTCCAATGGCACAGCTCATAGTGTAAGGAAATCCTGAGGGTGCTAAAATGTGAATCTCTCTGTATCTCTGTCTGCACTTACAGGATGTAGGTGATAATCCCCAGGGACCACATGTCCACCTCAGGGCCATAGGCACATCCCCGTAGTATCTCTGGTGCTGCAGAGGACAAAACACTTGTCAGTAACACAAAAGCTGAGTGAAGAAATAACAGTCACAAAATCAATTGAAGTGCATGCACAGTCATGTCTTTTATAAAAAATTATGACTGCCCATTTAAGCCCTTAATTAGGCAAATGAGTGCCTTCACTGAATATAAAACAGGAGCAGTCATGCCCAAGCAGAGCCAGAATAAAATGAGAAGTGTACTTTGGTTTCAAATTGTTTTTTATATTTGTGGAAGGAACCACAGAAAGCTACAGCTGCACTGGAGCTACAATGTGACCAAGAAGGTTGTGCTTTAAGTTCAGTATTTTACTTAGTGTTTTCCTGAATACATCAACAACAAAAATGGGGCCAATGAAAATCTCCATCCTTGACTGGCTGCAGAGGCAAACACTGGAACCAAGGATGAGGAAAAGGTTCAGATATCTTCTTTGCCTCCATCCTCAACAGTAAGGCCTGTTTATCCTCAGGGAACCAGCCCCAGCTGGCAGACAGGGACAGAGAGCAGAACAGACCCTGTGCAATCCAGGAGGAGGGAGGTAGTGACCTGCTGAGCCACTTAGACACTCACAAGTCCATGGGACCAGGTGGGATTCATCCAAGGGTGCTGAGGGAGCTGGAGAAGGAGCTTGCCGAGTTGCTCTGCATCACTGATCATCAGTCCTATCTAACTGGGAAGGTCCCAGGTGATTTGGAGGTTGGCTAATGTGATGTCCATCCATAAGAAGGGCAGGAAAATGTATGCAGGGAAGTACCGGCCTGTGAGCCAGACCTCAGTGCCAGGGAAGATGATGAAGATCATCTTGGATGTGATCACACGGCAAATACAGTACAGGGGATCAGGCCCAGCCAGCAGGGGTTCAGGAATGGCACGTCCTGCCTGACCAACCTGATCTCCTTTCATGAGCAGGTGACCTGCCTAGTGAATGCAGGAAAGGGGGTGTGAATGTGGGTGTGTCTACCTGTACTTGAGCAAAGCCTTTGGCACTGTCTCCCACAGCATTCTCCTGGAGAAACTGGCTGCTCATGGCTTGAACAGGTGTGATATCTGGGTGAAAAGCTGTCTGGGCATCTGGACCCTGGGAGTGGTGATGAGTGGAGTTACATCCAGCTGGTGGCTGGGAGTGCCCCAGGGTCCAGTGCTGGGACCAGTCCTGTTTTACATCTTTATCCTGGTCTGGATTAGGGGATCGAGGGTATCCTCAGTCAGTTTGCAGATGACACCAAGTCTGGTGGGGACTAGGAAAGCTGGACAGAGGGATGTGGGCAGGTTGGATCCATGAGGCCAATGGCATGACATTCAATGAGATTGAATGTCAGCCCTGCCTTGGGCCACAGCAACCCCCTACAGTGCTACAGGCTAGGGGCAGCGTGGCTGGAAAACTGCTCAGCAGGAAAGGACCTGGGTGTGCTGGTTGACAGCTGTGCCCAGGTGGCCAGGAAGGCCAAGAACATCCTGGCCTGTGTCAGCAACAGTGGAGCAGTGACCATGCCCCTGTGTTGGGCAACAGTGAGGTCACACATCAAATGTTGTGTCCAGTTTGGGACCCCTTGCAACCAGGAGGACCTTGAGGGGCTGGAGCCTGTCCAGAGAAGGGCAACGAAACTGGTGAAGGTATAGAGAATAAATCCTAAGAGGAGCAGCTGAGGGAAGTGTGAATGTTCAGCCTGGAGAAGAAGAGGCTCAGGGTGTCTCTACAACTACCTGGGTGGAGGTTGTATTGGGGTGAGGGTTGACTTCCCCTCCCATGCAACCATGACATGTCAAGAGAAAATGGGTCAAGCTTCACTAGGACGTTCAGGTTGGACATTATGAAGGATTTTCTCACAGAAAGGGTGGTTAAACATTGGAACAGACTGCCCAGGGAGATGGTGGTGTCATCTTCCCTGGAGGTGTTCAAGAAACAACTAGACACGTCCCTTAGTGAGCATGGTGGTGTGCAGTCAAAGGTTGGACTTAACAGTCTTGGAGATCTTTTCCAACCTTAATGGTTCTATGAGTCTATTTACTTGGCACTTTATTTAGGCTTCATTTTTGATATTCTGTTTTACTGGAAGGAAAGACAGACCATTTCAGGCAGTTGCTTCTTGCTGCAGTGATGAGCAGATGGAAAGGCCAGGCAGTTTTGGGGACTCCAGCTCTGCAACAGTAAATAGGAGTCAATGACTCCCTAAGCAGCTTGACAGGCACAGCTTGAGGACCCTGGTCCCACTGGATCTGTGATGCACATGGAATGACTGCCATATTTCTGGAGCACAGAGGGCTGGCTATATCTATGAGCACCAATGCAATCTCTTCCCCTTCCCACACTACACTTGCACAGCCATGAACAGAAGGGTTTTAGTATTTTTTAAGATTTCCAGAAGTTTGCTTTTGGTGAATGTATTTGTCTAACACATTAATGTTAGTTTAGATGTTGCCTGTAACAGACTGATCATGAATCACTGCTTTGCACTGGCTTGACTTTTTGTGCTACTCTCAGAAATCACTTATGCTCTTCTTGTTAAGTTCACTGAAGGCACATTACAGCAAACTAAGTTCTCTGTGACCATCTTCTTGCCTTCAGTCCTCTGCAGAAATCTGCACATCCCGAGGACTATAGATTGTCAAGTCTTGATGTCAAAGTATTCAGACTCCAGTATGTGCTTTTGTTGCTGTGTCCTTTCTGGAGAAGCTGCTGATAGATGGGTGGGCAGGATGTGGGAGCTGGCAGCCCGGAACCATCAATTATTCATAGTTTAATTTGGCATTTAAACCTGGTATTTCTCCTGGGTTTTCTCCAATTTTGGAAAGTAATGCTTGAATAATTTCCGGTCACCAGGACTTCTGCATGGTCAGTTAACTTGAATTGTAAATCAAAGATTGCTATAGGCACATAACTATAGGCATAAGGCTCCTTTCTTCCCTTCTCTGCAGAAATATTCAACCTCAATCCTTCCCACCAAGTCAACATAACTCTGAGGGCTCTTCTATGGGAATAAGACTTATCCTATTGTTATAGTATACGAAGATGGGCATAAAAGGCCAAAGCTCTAAAGATAGATGTGTGGCATTGGTAATATAACTGTCACAAGAGAGGAGAAACAGAACATTAACAGCTAATATGTGAAGCACAGTTTTATGAAACTAACTGGACTGGAATTAGGTGCTGCTCTGAAGCAGACTTGGAACATGTGTGCTTTGCAGGCAATGTCATACAAGGTAATGGACAATGACAATGTCACCTGAATTGCATTATCAGCTGTTCTATAAGGTAACAGAGTGATCTCACCATCTTCTCCAGTGTCCTTTCCTTTGAATCTACACTCATAAAAGCAAATATATGTAACAAAACAACATACCACAGTAACCTGGAGTTCCACAAACTGTCTTCATGGTCACATGATCTTCCACAATCTTGGAAAGTCCAAAGTCAGCTGTTAAGATGGTTTGGGAATATTAATGTTCTTACTCCCTGTAATAATGTGGGTTTTAATGTTGAATATGCAATTAAATAAATATTTATAAGTTAAATGAGTGGTATTGACATTTACATAGGTAAGCATTGATATGATGAATCTACCCATGCTGCAATCCAGAGGCAAAATTTGTGGTATAAAAGAGTATTCCTGGCTCTTGCTTGACAGAAATGTAACTTATATTTTTTTCTGAAAACTGCACAACTAGTGCAGAGGGAGGTATAAAGATGGTGACAAAAGAAGTATTGATCATTCTTTCTCCAGTGTTCCACCCTGAACTATTATTCACAGAGCAAGGGCCTTTGTGACAATACACAATATACTTGCATGATATACTGCAATATACTTGATGATATATTGCAATATACTTACTTTTATAAACACAGCCACTTGTTGTAAATTGGATTTCAATTTAAATAAGGCAATGACCTTACCAGGAAGATGAAGAATCATGGCATTTAGGAAATGCTTCAAAAACCCTACACACTCTGGACATCAAACCAAAGCCAGAGGTGTTGCATTATATTATCAAGTTTAGAGCCTTTCCAGGAAAGATAAGAAGTAGGATAAGATATAAAGTAAGGTACCATCACTCTGAGAACCAAGACGTTCCTAGAAATCTATACAAAATTGCTTGAGGCAGGCCACTTCATGGAAATTTGGCTCCAGAAAACCATGACAAACAGCAGCCTAATGAACGTGGAAACACTCACTCCTAAGGGAGCAGCAGGTGGTATTTTCAAACTCAAAAGGGTTGCACAGATGGTCCGTGTTGCTTAAGCAAAAAACTAGGCATACCAACATTTTTGGAGGTCATACCCTCTGGAAGTGTCTGCCATCTCCAACAGAACTGGCACAATACATTCCTGATCAAGAGAGCCTTGCTCCTCCTTGCCCCCTCTGTGGTGCTGACCATGCTTCAAAGAGTTTCCCTGTGCTCTTTGCAAAGATCTCTGCATGTCCCTCAAACCTGCCTTCAAAACAGAAGCCAGCCTTGCTCAATTTGCTTTCTGCCACTTATCTGCAGATTTTTATTTTCGCACCAATGTATCTTTCCTCTTAAGGTACTAGTTTAACAGAAAAAAAGGGGCATAGAAGTGGTGAACAGACCTTTATGCTCTTCCCATGATTCTTCTTGTTCCCAGTGCTTTAATCTCTGCTATGCTCCGCACGATTTTGGCAATGAATTCTCTAAGCAAGCATCTAGTTTTGCATTGGTTTTGAAACCATCATTAACAGCCGTGCTGCTGAAGTAACATGCTGTTCATTAAGCACTGGCTTCAAATAGGGTGACTGTGAGATGCATATACTCCAAACATCAGTTAGCACGTATTACTGATGCAAAGGCATCAGGGAAGCAGACATTTAATGCTGCTCACCAATTTTTAATGGTGCATCTGGTGCTGGTGTTGCATAGAGTAGATTTTCTGGCTTCAGGTCTCGATGCACGATCCCATTTGCATGCAGATACTAAGAAAGAGAAAGTCAAAACATGTAAGTGAGAATGGTCAAGCATGAATTGATGTCTTTCTAATTCTCTGTAGCAGCAGATTAATATTTACTCTGTGTGTGACACAGAGTTACTTCACTAATTTTCAGCATCTTTTTCTCTGCAAAGTTGCTCAGCACAGGATCCTTGGATTCATACTGTAAACTGAATAGGAAAATAAAATTTGGGGAGACAAAGATAACATCATGTGCATTGGGGAACAAAAACATGTCAGAAAGTATCCTTGAATTTTAATACAGCAGTATCTCCTGAAAAGAAACCTGATAGATGAGATGCTAAAGTCTGGCTCAGAGGAAGGCAGTTTCTGCACATTATAACATTCTGAGAGACAGGAAAATGGTCATGTAACTATTAAACAATTAAATAGACCTATTTGAGTAGCAAGGATGCAGTAAGTGTCCTGGGCCAACTACAATGCTTGAGGTCCCCTTGGTGCAGATTTTTTACAAGTTTTAAAACCACTCAATTGCAAAGTTCCAAAAATCCATCTGTCTTGCTAAAGTACATGCAGTACATCCAAATTCACTTACCACTGAATTCCTGCCATGCACTAATGGAAAGAAAAATTTCTAGAACATATGGCTTCCACTTATACTGCTATGGACAGAAAGAAAAAAATATAATATACAACATACTGATAGACAAAAAAAAGGATAAACTAGTGAGAGAAAAATCTGTATTTCTTGTTGATAAAATATTCACGCAAAACTCTGAAGCCTTGGAAGAGAATCGCTGAAGGGTAGAATCACATTATCTTATTCAAAAGTCTCCTGTTCTACATTTTAGTAGCATCTCGCTCAGCTATGTTTTCACTACCAAAAAAACCCCAGTCTATGTGCATATTTATATACCTATATATCTATATACAGGAAATGACAAATGGTTGAATATTCACCTAGACAACATAACTATAATAATGTGCACTTGAGTTAGCATCTGAGGTGAATTCTTGACTCTGTATCTCATTATAATTTTAGTTCCTATAAATTGCAAGTGATTAAATAACATTAAGAAGGAATACATTGCTCTGTCCTTGAGCATTGTTTTAGTGATACTGTGTGCTTTTCACAAGTGTTTTTCTCATGATGCAATGTGTTCTTTATTGACTTTCTCTACAATCCTAAAGTCACAGAATTTGTCATGATGTGGCTTTCCAAATTTTCAGCAGTCCCATTCTCCCCATGTAGCGTTAGAGCTCCAGGTATTGACAGAAATACTAATTGGTCTTGTAGAAATATGAACTGCATGAGCTAAAGCATCTTGGTTTAGAAACAGATTTAATTAAATTAGCATAATCCACTTTGTATAACACTTACCTCAATGTCTATATTTTGATTGGTCTCACTTTATTTCTCATATACCGATTTTAATAAAAATTACATTCCTTCGTACTACAACCAGAGAAAGTCTTTTCAAAGATTTTCTCAGTTTGTAGTACAGAGTTGGGCATTGTGCACTTCCATTGTAAGACAGGTGCTCTACTATTTATATGCTGTATCTCTTAATGACTAAGTTAAATGATCAAATGTGAGGATCTGGGCCCAGGTATCATACCAGAACTCGTTTTACAAACCTAGGCAGTTCTGAATGACATCACTTTTCCCACATAAAAGATATGGATAAGACTTGGAAAATACTTTTTTTCTATGGCTAGATGTAGAATTTGTAAATGCATAGCACTGCAGAACAGTTTAACATGGCATGCACATTAAAATGTGATCATGATGTGATACTCTCACTGTAGCTAAAATATCCAGTTTACACTTTCTTCAGAGTTTCAATAGAGAATGCCAGCCAATAAAAAAAAAAACCACAAAGACCTCTCAGGTAATCTGTGAGAAAAGTTTTATAACAAAATTGAGTAACACAGTCTTACTACTCTTTGATAAACTTTGAGGTCAGACTCATCACGACACTATGTTGTCCTGAGTCTGATATACAGGCGCTTCTCTGCAGGACTTGCTTAAAATGAAGGCAGCCTTCACCTTGGCCTTTATTCCTGGGGTACACAATTGGAATTTATGACTGAACAAATTCCACGACTTTAACTATGACTGCAACAGAAAGACTTTTTTTTTCCCTCTAAGCTTTTTTCCCAAAAAGCTCTCACTCTGCCACACGAAAGTTTCTTTTGTTCTTTGTTTTGTTTAATAATTCAGGCACCTATTTAACTTGAAAGATTTTATGACAAAAGGACAAATGTAAACTACTTAAAACTCTGGCCCTATCCCTTAATTTTATTTATGGTACCCATTACACAGAACTGTAGAAAAGTAGGCTGTAATGAACCTGAATGATCCATTCCTCTCTATGCTCCTTGGCAGCATCAATTACACCTACAACAGTTGTTTGTTCAATTTATTCCTGCAGACCTCTGCTATTAGAGACTCTACAATTTCCCCAAGCAATTTATTACAGGGCTGTGCTTTCCTGACTGTTACAAAGTACTTCCCTGCAACTCACCTGAATTTTGACAAGAGAAGATGAAGCCCATTGCTTTGTTTCCTATATACGGAAGAGGCAGAAAGTAGATTATTTCCTTTTTTTGCAAGAGCCTTTTGAATGCTTGTTACCATGTACACAATTATTCTTCTTTCTAAGACTGCAGGACTTCTGTACAGCCAGTCCTTTCTAGACTTGTGGTCATTCCTGTTTTCTCCAACAGGAAAGTGTCAACTTGCACTAATGTGTTGAAAATGCAAAAATGCATTCTGGTAGTTGTGACCTGACAAATTTTGTAGAGTATATTAATAAACGTATTTTCCATTTATTTCCAACATATACCACTCCTGTCTGCCTGTTGATCCAGTGTAACCTTTAAGTTCTTTCTTTTTTTTTATCACTGTCCTTGACTGAACAAAAAGGACATTGAATTTTAGCAACATTATTTTATTCCTAATCCTACTCTGCAACATATTTGCAGCTTTCTCCAATTTTATAGTGTATAGGATTTTTATTAGTAGACCTTCTATTCCATCATATGAGGTTATCAACAAAAAATACTAAAAAAGCAGAGCAGACAAGGCTTCTCCTGAACCTCCACTTCTGATCTTCAGATACGCTGATACACATTCTCTCAGTAGAGAGAGCCAGTCTCTAACCTGCTTAATATCACATAACCTTGGTAGTATTTCACTAATTTATTGTAAAACTGTCAGATGAGTCAAGTACTGAAAGCTTTATTAATGTCAAGTAGGTACAGTACCTTCTGCTTTTCTCCCATTAACAATGTCTCTTTCCATGCTTGGGAAAAAGTCAGATTGTTATGGCATGGCTTGATCTGAACAAAATTCTGCCTTGCTGGTGACCTCTATGCCTTGTTATTTCCCAGGTGCCCCATATTCTTTTCTTCATTATTTACTTCAAATTTCTGGGCGAGTGAAGTTAATTCCTTACTTCTTCCTCTTGAAGTGAGTACTACATATATCTGCTTCACTGCCCAGCCTCCATCAGAAGTGAGTGTTATCTATTACATACATCTATTTTAGGCTTAAAAAGCTTGCTCTTTAAAGATTGTACTATGCAGGTCACTGGGTGCAAAGAATTTAAAAAAAATCTAAATTGTTTGAATACACTATGAAACTAATTTTTAGTAATTTTTCTTATTGTAGGTTCATCCTTTACAGCTTAGTCACTGCTATTAAATGTGCTAGACATCTGGGTATAGCTGAACATTTATGGAAACTAGCAGGAAAAAAAAAAAAAAAGAAAGACAGAAAAGTGCTTCCTTCTTCTAGACATCTTTCAATAGGTCTCCTTCACCTGTAGCACTCCTTATGAGGATGACTGAGTTTGCTACCCTTCTTGTCTCATGCCAGATGCATTCTCATTTTCTGCCTTGGCCTTCCTGGCTTCAGCCTTTGAATTCCTGGTGTTACTCAAACCCAGGCATGAAGACCTTGACCTGTTCTCTGCTTTCACATGTGTCTGTGTTAAGGTCCAGGATGGGCTCTTCCCGAGTAGTGACCTTCCTTCAAGGATGATGGCACTGCATTGGCAGTGGGGAGAGGTCTGTTGTCTGATGTGGCTGGTGCAGTGGTTGCATTACGTCAATTTCTGTCCAGGATGCTGATAATGTGACAGCCATGATTACGAATACCAGATTCACTCATGTTTTCAAAAGGAAAATTTCCACCAGTTTCATTGCTGGATAGAATATATTTAGGACTTGCATGTTGAATTTATTAGAAAACCAGGACTGTAGGGTTTTGAACCAAAGCCAACACTGGACATCTTCTGCTATAAATGCAGTCATTACATGCATAAGGAGCTGAAAACACGGAGGTTTTTTTGCTCTCTTTCCAGGATTGTCTAGACTTGTAATTAAGCTCTTTCTGTAGCCCTCACAAAAGCTGCACAAAAGAGTGTCATTGCATAATGAAATCTACTGCACAGTAATTTGGTTTGATTACAGCCATATACTGCTTGAATAAGGCACTTTTAATTGATACAGATTTTGCATCAGTTAAGAGGAAGCTTAAATAAACTTTTAATAAACCAGAAATATATTGGGGGAAAAACATTCCGGTTTTCTAGTCCTAGGAAGCTGAGTGAGCTCACCTTATACAAGTAGAATAGGAAAGCCATATCTATCTATGTGGTGTCTAAAATCATCATTCAGCACAAACCTTACAGAGTACAGAGAAACATTCAAAATTCATCACTGAAAATGGACCTGGAATCCTACATTCCATGATGGTGCAGACTTTGGAAAACAAGACACATGTGGCTTGGGGGAATCAAGAGATATCTAAAATGTTATAGTTAGTGAGGACCTCTGCACTATTGCAATCTCATGCATGTATTAGCCAATTTGCAATTCACAGGTCCAACAAGTGCACAGAAGTTACAGATTGTTAAAAGGATATGGTATGTGACCTGGAGCTACTGTAGGCTTATCCTAGGGCAAACCAGGCAGTTCTTCTGCATCTAATTTTCTACATTTTTGAAACTGTTGAGGCATATAAGCTGCACAGATGTCAGAGTGACAAGTGCAAAGGGAAATGGGGACACATAATAATTTGTTTTTGAAATGGTGCTGTTACCACTGAAATCCATGTAAAATTCCCCTACTTCAAATTTGTCAGACTTTATTTAAAATATGTACCGTAATATGACAGCCTGTTCCTGTTCCATTTATCCCTTAGGTAGCACATAACTTTAAATGCAGAACAGAACCTGAAATCCCATATGCTTTGGCTTTGGAAATTGGATAGTTTTATTTGTGCTGATTATGGAAAAGTGCATTTATCTGACTCTGTTGCTTACATGGTAAAAACATTGTTTAGGGTTAATTTTTTTTCTGTACAGAAGAGAACACAAGAATAGAAATAATTTTGAATATACAGGGATTGTTTTAAGAGGTCTTGCAGAAGTATATGTTAGAATTCCTGCTTAAAGAGCTTAAAAAAAAAAAAAAAAGACACTGAATAAAAACCCACCATCAATGGTAATGTCAGAACCCAGCTCCACAGGCATCAACAGGGCTTCAGTAATAAAGTATGAGATGGAGTTACAGTTATATACACATCCTTATCTCCTCTTTGCCACCATTCCTTTCTGGTAGTCACAGTGGTTTTGGGACTGAATGAACAGAGGACCACTTTATCACCACAGGAGATTAAACCACTATGAATTTATTTTCTGGATGTATTATTTCAGCAAGTTATGGAATTCAGTGTCTGGATAACAACAAAACAGAGACTTAGAAAGGCCACAAATAATGAAAGCTGCTCCAAACATCTTGCAGAAATCTGATTCTTTGCACTTGTCTTGCTTTTATTAGTTGCTCTGGGAAATAGGAGTATGCCATTATGTTTGCTACTTGAGAAATTGTCTTCCAAACATTTTCATAAAATATCCATTAACCTAGTCAGATTCATTTAATTGAACATTGTTTTAGTGGAACAAAGAATGTTTGCCTTTGTAATTAGCATAAGTATGCACTAACACAACTAATTTGATTTATAATTTCAGATAATAAATCTTTGTATTCATGAAAAAGAATGAAGAAATGCATCAGCATAGATGAATAAATCCAAATCTCATTATTATCTGTTTATATTTTATTCATTATTTATTAATTTTTAAATTTTTGAACATTCCAGCTTTTAGGAGAGTGAAGCAGCCTTAGGGATGACGACACTACACCAGGCGTGGTGACAGCAAATCATGTACAGTAATTTCTGTACAATCTGACATATGTAGGAGACAGTAACACACACACCTTCCCACACAACTCCCAAACGAGCGGGCTTTGCGCAGAGAGCTAACTGTCTGCAGTGGCATGAAATTCTTCTCTTAAACTGTAAGTAGGCCACAGCATCAGAGTAGCTAGCAGAGCTTTGATATAGTGCCTTTTTCTCTACGTCCATCCAGAACAGCCACCCACTTGCAGAATTCAGAGAAGAATTAACATACATTTACCATGTTACCCAAACAACCACTCTGCTTAATTTTCTTTTCTTGTTGTTTTGCGGGGTTTTTGTTGTTGTTTGTTTGGGTTTTGGATTTTTTTGTTTGGTTGGTTTGTTGGTGTTTTTGGTGTTTTTTTTTGTTCTGCACATCTGGGGTACAGAAGATAAAGATGATGCATCTTCTCCTGCAATTGGCCAGACTCCTCATGAAGGAAAATCTTCCCACTGCAGTCTCCATACCGACTGGGCACCTTCCCAGTGCCTGCCCCTCTCCAGTTGCATATTGAAAAGGTGAAGAATATATTTTGTTTTGGGAAAATGCAGTCATTTGTGGTGAAATTCAAAAGAGTCATTGTAATAGATGCAGGGTAATGCCACAAGATTGCAGTGGGCAGAGCTTCCTGAACAGCTGTGACTCAATCTGTCAGTCCTGCTGAGGTACAGTACACTTCTTCATAAGGTGCAAAAAAAAACCCAGGAGGGCTAAACTCTCCCCAGAACAGCACCCTTCCTAAAGCAAAAGCCAAAACCTAGCAGTTCTTCCTTGGTACGAGCACCCCCTTCCTCTATGGTTTTGTTCAGCTCACAGAACCTCTCAGCTCAACTTACTTCACTTAGCAAAGCTCTTACAACCAACCCTCCACAGTGTGCTGAGGTTTTATGGTTTGTACAGAGGTCAGAAGACAAAAAGCATCACAATCACATTGCATTCTACCACTTTGTTATACTCACTGTCTTCACCATCTTTTACTTTATTGACCACAGTCACATTATAAACAAACAAACTAATAAGCAAGAGTTTTTAATTAACTTCAAGACATGAAAAATATTTAAATAGCATTAGAGATGGAATTATTTTAACACCAACCTACAAAAAACAACGTCAAAAGCCTTGTAAATACACTAATGTGTCTTTGTAAAGTAATGCAACTACAGCAAATTTGAAAGGAAGTGGGGAGGAATTTTGTATAATCGAGTTTCTACCTTTTAGCCAATGGCATAAATCTACAGAAAGGCTTTTATCAATCTGCTATTCCTATATAGAAAACAGCAAGATCAGCAAAAACAGCAATTCTAGCAAGTTTTAAAATTACCTAGATTCTCTATTCTGAGCAGGTTATTGAAAAGCAAGCACTGTTTTTGCAAGCCAGTAATGTCTTTGGTTTTGCCACTGGGAAATTGGAAAAGATACCAATGAAAACCAATCTAGAATAGATCTAAAACTGTTGTCAGTGATATCTGGTGCTAGCTCAGGTCCCAATAACTTTCATCATCAGAGAGACATTTAGCTAATGGAAAAATATTTCTGGCAGCATTAGGTTTCACTGACCACAGGGATTCACAAGCCACAGCTCTAGGATACTGTAACAAGGCCATAATAAAATGCCCTAATTAGCCACAGGTGCACATCTGTTCATTCTGAACTAAATATGTTAGTTTCTTGCAAGAAATTGATTGTTTTCCGATCAAAGCGCTAAATTTCATTTTGATTAATTTGTCTCCTTTTTTTAAGAGGGATATTTCATCAAGTAATGTAGATCTTAAGTGGGTAAGTTACAGTCCTTATTATGTGCTCTTGAACAAGAAGATTTTGTTCTGCCTGTACTGTACACTACAAAATTAAGCCATGTAAGGAAGTGCTCCTGGGTGCCAATACTCAATTGTCTACACTGTTCAAATGTCTAGAAAAGTCCTAGGTAAATTGGCACTGATCAAAACAACACCCTGTTTCTCAAGTGAAAGGGAATTCCCACAAGGCAATTTGAATCTGGACATTTTTTTTGATGGCTAGCACAATTTAATGACATGGATATTGTCTGTAACAAGCCGGCTGTCATTGCTGACAGCAAATTACTGTTTTGGTATATTCAGAATTTAAATTGTTTCAAAGGTGAGATTCCAGCATAATAAACCAAAGAGTGTGAAATTTCTCTTGTCCATCCATGAAACTCTCATTCCAAAATATGCATAAAATTTTTAACGCATCATCTTATCTGTGGGATATTTATAATCCTGCATTTGAATTCTTCTTTATGCATAAATAACACACAGATGTCGTTTTGTGTTAATTATACTGCTTTCCTTGAATGGTCAAGTTTGGCCTACACTGGCATCACTTGTTAAGCCTAATATTGACTATGCAATTAAACTGCATAAACCATACTAGTAAAAAGAGAATAATCTTCTTTTACTTTTGTTACAGACTTTTTACAAAATGTAGTTTCAAAAAGCGTAGCCCTCAAGGAGTCCATGCATGGGAGAGTCTCCACTCATTCATTTCCTAGATGTGAGCCCTCAGCCTGTGCAATACAAAAGCCAACCTCAGTCTTCCAGGTGCCATTACATTAAACCGCAATGGTGGTCCGGCAAACTTAGAATGATCTCAGCCTCACAGAACTGTAATCAGGAAGGAATACAAAGTATTGTTTATGTTGGCAGCATCATACCTCAGGCAGCTCCTTGCTCGAGGTACACCTTGCAGGCTATGCTTGCCAACTATCTGCAACTTCCATGTCTTTGCAACACAAAATTTACATTTAAAATGAGAAAATAAGTCTATTATGCTCTATCATGGGCACTCAAAAAACCCAAACAACTTCATGGACAGTTACTTAGGATCCCAAAACAGTGAGAATTCATAAGATCCATTTCCATTCTTAGTTTTAAAGCCTGAATTTTTCTTCAGGCGATGACATTAGGAACATACATTTCTGTTGTACTTCACAAGATACCAGCAGTATCTTTAAGGAAATCAGGTATTTTAAAAAAATCAAACTCATTTAGCTATGCCTGTAAGAACGTAACTGGAAGGAAGTATAAAATTCTCACTTGCTAGTAAGAGGAAGAGGTCAGGTTAGCCTGTGGATATCTCTGATATACATAGGTGACTGCTTCTATTGAAAAGCTTTCTCAGATTGTACACTAGTATGAGTTTTCTGTAAGGCATATTATGTGTTTGTGCAGACTCTTGAAAGTGGAAGAAAATTTCATATTCTGCTGGGAATCATCATGACTTCATTAAGGCACTCCATGCTCATTGTTTGGACACCTGGAATTCTGAAATACCACATGCCACCTAGAGAAATGCTAAATTGTAAACCTGAATTTGCTAGCAGCTCTTCTTTTTCAGAAAGACCAGGAGCAGATCAAAATGGGATTTTTAATTTCTGTCTAGCAGTGAAACCTCCCTCTGGTTTTGTTTCTCTAGTCCAGAACTTCAGGCAATTCTGCCAATTTTTAAAATACATAATACAATTGTTGTTTTATTATCCAAAAGGCTACAAATATTTTCCTTTATGAGATCTGCTAATACTGGAAGACACAGTAAGAGATTTAATTTAAAGTTGTATTTTTGTCACTGAAAGATTTTCAGAAACATGTTTCCAAATATTTTTCCTGGTTTCTACATGAATCTCTCTTAATTCCTTTGCTATTACAATGGAGATGTCCATAAAAAAAACCTACAAAAATTAAATTTCTGTTAGTATGCCATACTCTTCCCAGCATTCAGAAAATCCTTGTAAAAATGCTCTCAAATATGAACAAAATTGTTGTGCTTTGTCACATATTCTACAAAGCCATGGAACTGACAAGAAAACATTAGTATTTTGACTTTACTTTGTGGACAGATTGTATTCCCAATGAAAATAAGCCAGCCTTTCCCAAACTGCAGCTGCAGAGCTCTGCAACTACAGAGCTGTTTCTCTAAGCGAGTGACAAACTCATATAATACAAGTGCTTTCCAGGGTGAATAGTGATAAAATATGTCCGAGAACCTGCTGTCACCTCCAGCATCTGCCTCAGGGGTCTGTGGTCAGAAAGGAGGAGCCTGGGGTGCAAAAGCACCTCAGGTGTTTGTCTTACAGGCCACTGGTAATTTTCAATTAGGATTTAAAGATAGAAAAAGGATCAGCCACGCATGACAAATGGCAAAGAATCCCATTAAATCAGTATAAATATCTCTGTTATCTTCAAAGAAACCAGAGTGTGTGTGCTGGTTTAGTGTTTTGCCCTGCACTACCACCATAATTCAGACATCCTGTACCCTTGATCAGCAGACAGTCACTGCTGTGACTCTCTCTAAAGAGAGTTGAGGTCTTCTGCTTTAATACTCCGGAATTAAATGTAATGACCAACACTCAGTCACATATTATCACTGTGCTCTGAGGGCTGGAGATAGGGTGGCAGTATGTTTTTCTTTTTGTATTTTAATCTAGGTTTGTGTTTTTGTATCAAGTACAAGAGACATAAAGATTAGTGTTGAAGTTAGATTTATTCCCATACTAGAAGAATACAACATGATAATTAAGAATCTGGTCCACAGATTCCTGTTGTCCACAGATTTTTATTGATTAGCCTAGCAATCAGTGTGAGATATAAAACATATTTATTGTTCTAGGGTAACTTCCAAATTGAGGGGATGATTGTATTAAAAATTTATGTATAGAAAGTCTTTTACTCAAAATATCAGTAAATAAATCCAAAACATGTAATGATGAACAGGAATGCCAGCTGGGATGATAAACTTCTTCTCTCATGTATCTGAATCTAAACATAAATCCATATAAACAGAAAAAAGCTATTTTGGCCTCATTCAAGTAAACAGCTAAATTCCTATTGATCAGAACAACAAAACAACAAAACAAAACTGTGAAGAGATGACTGAAAATGATATCCTTTCTTAACACCCTGGCTTTCATTATATCAATGTTTATAATGTCATCATTTATGTTATGGTTTCTTTTAAATCACAGAGGTTTCTGGCTGGTTATGACCTGGATTATAAATGTGAAATATTATGGAGAAACACAAAAGTAAAAATTCAAAGCCTTTCATGGTTTTGTGTGGTATATTTATGTAAGAGGAACCTGAGCCCCCTCAGCCTTTGCAGGCTATGGTTGAACCATTCCATAAGACTAAAAAGTGCTAAGAGAAGATAAATCAATGTTAATTTTAAAACATGGAGTGTTTTTAAAACACTCCTATGTCAGAACCTCCTCTTATCAAACCATACCTGGACTAGGCTCAATGGCAAATATGAATGTGAACACCAATGCTGAAGGAGAAAACAACATTTTGTCTGTGGACTGTTTACAGGGAAAGAAATCCTCTTCTTCAGAAGTTTTGATAATAAACTGCATGCAACAATCACAGATGTGATTATGTCTGGATTTCTGTGAAGTATCTAACATTACCTCTGGTGTCTTATTGGTCTTGCTGATGGCTACACCAATGGAAATGGAGATCAGTAGGAGAATTTAAAGTAGACAGGAGCACAAAGCAAGAAGAGCACTTGGTATTGAGGAACCTGTTCTGGAAAATGAGGGATCAGTGGAGGACTGGAGAGGCTGTTTGATGAGACAATGACAAATTTGACCTGTTCAGCAATGCAAAGTAGAGGTTTGAAGGAGGATTTGACCACCCCCTACAAGTACACAGCAATCAACAACAGGCTTAAACTAACCCATTCTTGGCACAAAAAACCCAACCAGAAAGCAGCTATGAATATTTTTAGGCCACAAATTAGAAAAAGGCTCCTCACTGTGACAGTTGCCAGTATTCAGGGCAACCTTCCAGGAGGAGTGTGTGTGGGTCAAACCATGAACTCTTTCTAAGGTGATGTAAGTTCATCTATAAAGAAAATGCTATGTGGGTTTTTTTGTTTGTTTGTCTGTTTTGTTTTGTTTTGGTTTGGTTTTTGTTTGTTTGTTTTTGTTTTTGTTTTGTGGTTTTTTTGTTTTTGTTTTTTTGTTTTTTTTTGTTTCCCATTTATACTGACAGGTGCTCGGTTTGCATGGCAAGGTTTTGGGAGCAAGGGGGTCCAATGTAGCCAATTCCAGCTGGCTCTAAGATGTACCCAAGGCTTACCATCAGCACAGGGGCAGCAATTCTGGGATAAGATATTTAAGAAGGGGAAAAATTTCCCTCACCACAGCAACAGCACTTCAAGGAGAGAAGAGAAAATATTTTCTTGTTATCACACTGTGATTTAATTGGTAATATATTAAACTAATTTCCTGAAATTGAGTCTGCTTTGCCTGTGATGGAAGTTGATGAGTGATCTCTTCCTGCCCTTGACTCATGAGCTTTTTGTTGTTTTTTCCTCCCCTGCCCATCTGAGGAAGGGAAGGATAGAGCAGATTGGGTGGGCTTCTGTCATCCAGCAAGGCTCAAGCCGCAATCTTTTTGAATGGTTTTTAGTTGCAGGTGTTGGTGGCTTCTGTGTGTTGTGCTAATTAGCAGAAATAGAATTTGATGCATAGGGAATCTGACTCCATGTATCAAATCCTATTTCTTGGGTAAGACCTGGCTGCAAGCACTTATGCAGTTGGGCTGAAGGAGGACACAGGCTGAAAGTAAGAAAGCCAAACGGGAAACAATGAGCTGGGAGTACTTTATTTCATTGATGAACTGGAAATGACAACTACATCCTTTAGTATTGATCTCAGCTTGCCAGGGTGATCATCACACTGAGAGTGATCTCTGCTCGGCCAAAGCCCCAGCACACAAAAGTAAACTTTTGTTTACACTGCAAACGAGTAAGAGGAGATAACTTTTCTGCCTGCTCAGTGATGCACTGGAAGAAGTTCAGATGAGGAATGTCTTCTGTCATGTCAGAAAACTCAAGCTGCTGACATGTCAAAGCGAAATGATTGAATCAGCTGCTTAGCTTCAGTCCAAGGGGAATGTGGTGCAGAGAGATCTTGTAGCTCTGAAATGGTGATGGAAAGGAAAGGTACCACTGAAAATTACATCTTTCAATCTGTGAGGCTCAGATAAAATTGGCAAACATATGTTTCACTGAGATTTTTGTCAAACGCCAAAGATAGCACTGCAGACTACAATGCTGAGCTTCTACACAGCCTTGTCTATGATGAGGTCTCCAGTTTATGTACATTCTTTTGCTTAGGTTTTTAATGTTTATTTATGTTGATTTTTAGATAATTACCATTCATTAATTTAGCCCACATAATCCTGCTAATAGATTGCCTGTAACCCATCTTTTCTTCTGTTGCTGCTCCTTTATTTTCCTTTTTTTAAACTAGTTTCATGGTACAGTATATTTCTTCTCTCTTCAGTCATTCATTACACAGGACTAAATAGTCAAGCTACTAGTATCTTCTTGCTCATTTGAAGGTCTGTCCTTGTTTTCTATTATCACAATTCTTTGTTTTAGCTTTTCCTCCTCCTTCTCCTTAGGTCTCTCACACCCTCTTGCATTGCTTCTCTTACCCAGATACTCCACGATCTGTGTTAAGCACCAGCCTTTGTTCACGTTTATGCATCTTCCAGCATCCTGGCAGCATGTCCTGTCCTACACACAGCTTTGCTGTTTTCCTCACACAGCAGATATAACCAGTTTCATAAGACCACCCTAGAGATGAGCTGCATTCAGTGCTGGTAGATCCACAGGAATCTGTAATATACCTACTTTCCTCGGGGTGATAATCATTCCTGCCACTGGACACCTATACAGAGTTGTTGAGCTCACAGGTGAGGAGTTATCAGCTGGAAATGCAAGAGGAAGAGAGATGCTTAGGTGTATTTATATACCTCAAGATGTGCTATAAGCACATCCCAGATGCACATGGTGAACTCCTGGAGTGATGCCATTTTGCATCAGAAAAATGCAGACCTTGGATGCAGCAGGGGAGATATTGTCATGGAGAGAGGTGCTGCTGCACGAGACTCTGGTTTAGATCAGATGCCAAAACAGGCTGATGATGCTGCTATATGCTGTAATGTTTAACTTATATAGTGAGAGTTTTCTGGACAGAAAAACAAGCGAATTTTGGAGAACATGAAAATTCTCATTTTGCAAAGGAAGATTAATAAAGTGAGATGCAATATTTTACATATATAAAGTGATACATGTAAAGATAAGGCCTATCTGAGTCATCAGGAGAATTTGTTGAATTATTTGTTTTGAATTATTTTACCTTGAGCATGGGTGCCTGAAATATGAGACCGGAGTTTTCCCAGAACAGGTTGCAATCAGGTTCTGACCTCCCACTAAGAAATCTATTAAGCCTGAAGTCCATGTTCTTATGAGCAAAGATTAAACATATGGGCTTATTTGGTTTAACAATAGCTGTAGACTGTGAGAGGAAACAAATGCTGTTTGTCAAGACAAGAATGGACAAGATGGAAAGAGAAATGACAACCCACACTTTTACTTAATCACTGAGGTCAAAGGAGGTTTCCAACAGGAATGCAGTAGCAAAAAGCTGACTGGTCTCATGATCACAGCTCTGTGAGAAGATATATCTATGATGGCAACAGCAAGAAACCTAGAACTTATTGAGACAATGGAAACAAAAGGCTGAATTTCAGATTTGAGCACCCTTCCAAGAGTCCAAAAGTGAGTACACCTGATGTTTTTTCCAAAGCATGGAGTCAACAAGACCAAATTTAATTGCTGGGTTTACCCCACTGGTTTCAGTGCAGCATTGATGATCTCCACAGATGGAGGATTTAGTCACAGTAAAATCCATACTTTTATGTAATACGTGGCTGGTTTTCAGTATAGGATGTATTTTTTCCCCCTGCTTAATCAGTGAACAAAAGCTTTGGGGCTTCAGCTGCTGCAGTCATCATTCAGCTTATTTGAACTTGAAGAGATGAGAGTAACTCTGTTTAGACATATCTTATTATAAAAAGTCACAACAGTTTCATACAAACCAATGTTGTTTCCAAACAAGGAAACAGAAACTCTCAAGCTCACCATCAAACACACGATTTAGCAGGAATAGATAAAAAATGTTATGAAAACTTATGAAAATGCCAATATTTTCCACCATTAAAATGAATTACTGCATTTACCTCTTTGACAAACCTAATTATCTTAACTGCCACTGTCCTTAAGCTATCTTATCCCAGGTTTTGGATTCTATTTATCACAGAATTGTAACAGTATGCATGTGAATTATGAGCAAAAGCTGGTATTTTCCATACAAAAAAAAAATTACCACAAAGTCTGCTGAGAGCAGGCAATATTAAGTTACACACTATCACATTTCATGGATGACTGTATGCCTATAAATGTACACCAGCACATCATACAAGAACTGAACCAAACCAGACACATTTTCTCTAGAAGAAAGCAAGTGCATTTAACCTGTTAAATTATCACACTCTGGTGCAAAATTAAGAATGTGGATTTCAGTAATATCACTTCCATGTGGAGCTGTGCATTTGTACCTGGTGCTATGCCTCAATCCCTACTAAACTTGAAGGACAACATCCTTGACTAGGATTTTAAGGCCCAGTTTGGTGAGCTGTGACCACCCTGGAAGGCAGAAACAGGCAGCTGGCTGTCCACCACGTGGCTGGGGTAGGCAGAATTATGAAAGCAAAGGGAAAGGTCATGCAACAGTATATACTGTGACTGCCAGCAAAGTATTACATTTTAGCTGCTTTCTGTTGGGATGCCTCTTATTAAAAAAAAAACTCTGAACAAGAGAAGTAAAATTATTTCAGCTGAGGCCTTATTTGCTTTTATTTTGCTGGTGAAAGGGCATATAAGGTTCCAGTTCCCTGTTCAGAGCATATTCCCTTCTCTTTGCCTAGCCTGCATGAAATCAAGAAGGATTAATTCTGGAGGTATGATTATTCACTGTGAACTAAACATGCAAAAATGAGTTAATAAAATCCCCAGAAAAAGTGTGATTTTTTTTTTTAAGGAAAATACTTGCCAAAACCAAAGTATTCTAAAATTCAGGACAGGACCTGCCCTGCAATCTGTAGTCTAAGTGGCTTCAGGCTTTGGGACAGTTTGCTTCAGTCAAAGCCTAGCAGTGCATAAGACCTGAGGCTATATATGCTACATCTTAGAGACTGAATATACTTCTCTGTAGTTAGCATTTAAATATGTGAATCTGTGATATCTCAGTTCTTTCCTGAAGACAAGCCATTTCTTTTCAAGAGAAATGCCAAAATTTTGAACCCTAAAATATTAAAGAAACAAATACTAAAAAGAGGTTTTCATTTTGGCAACCAAGAGAACTGTATTTTTGTATATGGCTGAAGGCCAATATTTATTTTTTTCCAGCCACATCTGAAGGCACCATTTCCTTTGCTTTAAGAACTCCTTCTTCTCAAGTCTAATCCTGGATAAAAAACTGCTGTTACAATGGTGGCTAAAGACAGAAATACACAGGTTTCTTGTCCATCAATCAACAAGGCATAACTGAGGCTCCAAGCAACCATCCCTGCCCCAAGCTAGGCAGCATGCATTGCTGCTGCTTCCAGTGCCTGGGCACTTTTTCTGGAGAGGGCAAAGCCACCCCAGACAGACCCAGAAGAGGGCAGTGGGATGCTGTAGAGCATCTGCTTAGTGACACCTCATTTTTGCAACAAGGGTATGCACACCTTTTTTGTAGAGTAGTGTATTTTCCAGCCTCAGAAAGTGTAACCCAGCATAGCCTTACCTTTTTATACATAGATTTGATGCTGGGTTTATGCCAGTGTGTCCATGTTACATCTCACAACATACCCTTTTTCTAACAATCTATTCTTTATGTTGAAATCAGGTAAGGAAGCTTAATAATAGCCATACATTGTTTTAAATATTTATTTTGAAAATTCTTTATTAGTTACCTGCATTTATTTTACATGCAGAATGCTTTGGTCTGAGCAGACTTGTTTGAAATACAAACCACACCTATACCACTAAATTACACTAAAGAGTTTTCTAAGTTAATTAAAACCTAAGTTCTTTACTTTCAAAGTAAGTGTTGATTCCTCAAGAACAGAACAAGCCCACTAGTGCTATCAACAATATCTGCAGATAAGTTCATCTACCTGTTAAACTGCACACACTACCTATCAGAATGAACATTCCACTGTTGATTGTTAGCCATGTTTCCCTGCTTAGACACCCCCCCAAAATTAACACAAAATACAAAGGAAACACTGCAAATGAAGATTTATGACAGATCACAAGGATGAATGTCCACACCAAATTCAAAGTGACTTTCCAGATGATTGAAATACAATGATGCCTCTGAATGGAAATGCAATGTCATTCAGAAATTCCTTTCTGCCTAAGTGCAATGCCTATCATGTTTACTACTTTGTTTAAAGAAACAGACTCTTTAAAACTTCTATGGCTTGAACTGGACACTTAAATGATTCTCAGTAGTGAGGCTCTCCATTCAAAGCAAATATCACCAGGGCTAGAAGTCAACCAGGGATTGAACCTCCTGAAACTGAATAAAACCCATGCAAATCAGTAAAGAAAGACAAAAATCTCTCACTTTACAACTAAGTTAGGAAGGATGTAAATTATATTTTCCTGGCACAGATATTAAGAAAAGAGGATTTCAGAACAATCTCACCACATTCTCTGACATTCTCTGGTTTCTGTACATCAGTAAATCCTAACTTAGAGGAAACAGCTGCTCATTCTGGTAAGGTCCCATATGTCCATGCCATTACGGAAACAATTTAATCTAATTATCATGAAATGTTATATACAATTACCTCCATTGCCAAATATTGCACAAATCTTACTTGAATATTTCACTCTTTTGTATTTGAAAGAAATTTTACACAATTAGTTTTTTAATTCAGAGTAAATTAAAATTGATAGCAGATGAAGAATCTACAGCATGCCAGATGCTACAGCTTATTCTCAAATCTCACGTGATTAATTGCTGTGCAAATCTAAATAACCTTAGGTGCCTATACCTGCATGGGAAGGGAAGAAGAGCAGGCATAAAGCTACATTCAATTTTGTTTTTTGCAGAAAACTTTACATCCAGGGAGGGGCTCAGAGCTGGATTCCCGACCTCCCAACACCCCAACATGTTTCTACTCTCTACTGCTATGCTGGGCACTGTAAGGAAGGGACCAGACATTTAAGAGAGAGGATTTATGGCCTCCCACTCTTCATTCTTTTGCATTCACTGATCAACCCAGAAGCATGAATGCAGCTGTCACTAGACAGGATTACAGGAAGAATGACACAGGTCTCAGTGGTCTCTGACACTCCCTAAAAGAGTAGTGAAGGATTCTATCTCCCTGTTCTTCCAGAAGACAACCTCCTTCCATGTGCAACTTAGAGCTCAGAATACTGACAAAATACAAACTATTTTTCTAATCAGAAAAAACTGTGGACTCCCCTGAGCACTGCAATAGTAACAAACCAAGATCATGCTGCAGCAGCAGAACAAGAAGCAGAGTCAAGAAGGCCAGTGATGGACAGGTCTGCAGACCCTGCTGGAAGAGCCACTCACTCTGCTTGGTACACAGTGCTTTTCATTCAACATTTTTGATGAGTGGGCTCTTAAGGGTCTTCTGTTTGAAGGGTTGCCAGGCTCTTTTCATCACTTCTGGCGGCCGATCAGAATTTTTATAGGGGCTATGTCAGAGATCTTTTTAGCTTGTCTTTAAGGAAGGGATGTGATGAAGGGTTTATTCTTGTGGTAACTGGTGGGAGGTCCAACAGGGAAGCCTAATGACCAACCTTATTTTTCTGGTGTCATTCCTTATTATGTGTCCAAACTTACATGAAAGGATTTCAGCCAAAGGCCCTTGCCAAGTTTACAACACATTGGACACAGCTCTGAAATGAAAACTCAGCTCTCCAAGGTAGATTGTTAGTGTTTGAAAACAATAGCCCAGTGTATTACTTCTTGTCTTTTGCTTAGCTATGTCTAACCATACTAAATAATTTAATTTTCTTTGCCTAGATCACAGATATCAGCTCTGTGATTTTAAGCATATCAATCAAATTGAAAACTGACAGAAAGCTATGAACTGGTCCTTGATTTTTCATTATTTAGATACATTGGTCTGTATTTCATGCAGAAAACAAACAATTCTAAGAAACAATAAAGAGAAAAGGTCATGTAAAATAAAGTCCAGGAAGAACAGTAAGTAAAATAGTAATATAGTAAGGGATGAATAATTTACTCTCGAAGAGCCACTTGCCCATTCTGTGTAACAACATACCAAGTATCAAACCTGAAGTGTGACAGCTTTTCATGAACCTTTGCTTTCAACACACTAAAGGCTTTCTGGGGAAGACAGTGTCATCTGAGTTACAGATCTAAATCCAGCCAGGTCTGGCATTTGTTTTTTGAGGAATCCGGCACAGGCTGGAGCATGGGGACCTGCACAGCCCAGGGCTATGTCTTGCACATCTATGTGGTAATGGGGACGTGGGAGTAGAGGCCACCCTGCCAATGCCAGGCTGCTGCCCATCAGCTCCAAAGCTTGAGGTGTGATCTGAGCCACAGAGCACAAATGCACTATGGAAGAG
This sequence comes from Vidua macroura, assembly GCF_024509145.1. NCBI lineage: Eukaryota > Metazoa > Chordata > Aves > Passeriformes > Viduidae > Vidua > Vidua macroura. Next base: position 71,214,146 of record NC_071611.1, on the reverse strand, counting down.
TCCCAATGTGTGATCCTGAAATCAATTTATTGGGTTACCTGCAACAGACCTCAAAAAGACCTGCAAAATAGACATGCTTTGCTGGCTACTTCAATTTATGTTTACCGACCAGTTCACTTGCAGCAATGTTAGCCCAATATCACTCATCCAATAGTTTGGAAAGTACCCTTATGTTATTTAAACAGTTATTTTTTCATTATCACTAAGATGCAGCTATAAAAATCTTTTGTGCATTCCTGGAACACATGCTCAAAGATCTGCTCAGACATAACTGCTTCAATCTGCTGCTTCCTTAGGATTAGCAGAGATGGGGGAAATGCAGCAAGTCTGGAAAGGGGGAAGGTCTGCACCTGACTAAACAGGGGATCCTTCTCAGACTCCTACTCTGAAATTAAGCTCAGGAAAGTGGCAGCTGGAACACCTCCATTGATAGCACTAGTGACAACCCAGCACAGGACCCATCCTGCAGTCTCACATGGAAACAATTGCAAAAACATGTAGGGCTGGAAATGATTCTTTTATAGTCAAGTGACATACTGGACCTTATCCTTGCTGCAAATTTCAGTGACCACACAGGTATTTAAAAGCAAAGTATATCAGAATTTGTCTTTCAGTTGGTTTCTCTACATGTTACCAGATTTTTCTTCACACTACCTGATTAGAGAATTCAAAGCTTACTAGAGATGGAAACTTCTAATTTTTTTGTGGATTTATCAATTTAATTTTTGACAATTTTGCCCTTCTAGACAATCATTCATTCGAAATTATTGCAAGGACTTATGCTTTCACAGAAAACCAGATGAATCCTTTGATATAGTGAGATAACCTCTGATTTGTTAAGAGTATTTGTCTGAAATGATGTTGTTCTTATTAAAAAAAAACTGGCTTAATTTCATCTGTTTGATTTACCAGTAGGCATGTGAAGAGCAGAATACTTAATTTACAAAATAAATATACCAAATCTGGGTATATAGTAAATGGCACTACCCTACTGCACCATTTGGAGGATGGAAGTTCTGAAAAGCACCCAGCATGAAGGGGAGCCACCCCTCCATCAGTCCCTGCACAGGAAGCAAAGATGCTGGCAGACCCCGGCCTGTGCACCTCTGTACCAGCATCTGCATGGGCAGGAGCAGGGCAGGAACCTCCCTCTGCTCCTGCACGTGGTGGTGGGAGCCTTGTAAACCAGAAGAAGATGCAGCCACTGAGAGGTGGAAGACCCTCTCTGAGGAGAAGGTGTCTTTGCACCAAGCAATTCTCAGTTCTCACAAAGGAGAGGTATCTGAGGGAGCTGAGGTACCTGTGGTACCTTGTCTGCCTGCAGCTGTTAACCAGCACTTGCTTGCTTGTTGATCCTCCCTACTTTGGATTTCCTATGAAAAACAAAGTCAGAGGGATTGTCTCAGAAGCAAAAACTAGGATTGACATGAATAAAATGCGAGAGGTAAACCCTGATTGCACTGGTCTCCTCTTCAGGACACCTGCTGCACTATTTTTTGTCTTCTACCCTTTCTTTCTTTAGGAAGAAGATGTAGGGAGTCAGTCTGCTCCCTCCAACTAATAATTTTTCAGAATATTGAATACTTTCAAATACATTTTACAAGAAACTAACACATTACCAAATATCTCTCTGACTGGGTGGAAAAAATAAAGCAGCTGGCAGAAGAGATTTTTTTGGTCCTGTCATCAAGGAAAATGCTACAAGACAAGACATTTTGTGTACAGCTGAATGCTCATGTGGTGCTCAGACTAAAGACACTTTAATGAAGCACCCTCTCAGAACTCAGGAAGAAAGAACTCTTATTTATGAGAGACATGGAGCTGTCAAATTTATCTTTTCTGAGTTTGTTCAATTATTCATCCTTCCAGACAACCACAAGTGCAAACTTATTCCAGGGTGGTTGTATCTGCACAGAAAACCATCTTGAATTTTTTGTTGGCAACAATGTTCCATACCACATATTATCAAATCTTTATGGAATTTTAGATTAAATCCTGATTTTTAAATGAAGGACATAATTTTAACAGATTTTTTGCATGACTTTCCAAGTTCCTTATAAAAAAAAATCCATCATTGTGTCACACAGAAAGATATAAGAGCCCCAGTGAAGCAGGAACAGTCAGATGCAAGGAAAAGGATTGCAACATTGATAATTTATTATACCTAGCTCTACAGGTGTTAGATTTTGCTCCTTAAAATATAATTCAGAATTATTAGATTTAATTGCCATGATGTATGATAATAATTACAAAGTATGATAGTATTTTATAGACATGAAGCCACAATGGTAAAACAAAGTAACTTTAAAACATAATAAATAAAACATTAGTATGTTTACTTTCTGACAGCATGCTGAATTTCTGCTATTGCTGCTCATCAGATGGACTCAGCTGAGCAGAGTATTTGAAAAAGCACATTTCAATGATGAAATATACTGTTTGTTAACACTCCACATGCTGTCCATCCTTACTGTTGCACAAGAATTTGTGTCAGAAAATAAAACAAAAACCTCACATCCAGCACTGTTCACCAAACAGTCAAATTTGTCAATGTCCAGAAATCAAACTACCATTGACTGTGTGCTTGATTCAGGCACCATCTAACATAGCTCCTGAAAAAGCCCTGTTCCCCCACTACCTGAACCAAGGAGACACCCTGTTTCTTATAAATACCTGGTCTCATTATTTCTAGTTCATGAAGTAAAATCATGGACTCAAATCTAATGAAGTGGTGTGGGGTGGTTCTTATTGCTGAAAGCATTAGCTTCAATATTCACCTCTGCCAGGGTTTGGCTCTTCCAGCATGGAAGTCTGGGTAAAGCTCAACTGAAAAGAAGGAATTTGTGAAATTTAAAGTCTAGGCATTCCCTGGATTTGCAGATAGAAACAATAAAAGTGAGGTAAAAGGCTTCAGAAAGCATTCTTCACATACCAACAAACGAGTGTGACAATATCATGTAAACCAATCACTCAGAGACATAAAAATAATCAGGAAATAGTATATAAAAAAGGAGAAAACCAGATTAATTACAAGTTGCAAAATATCCATGGTTGCTGACATTTCAGGGGATCAGTTAGGGATCTTGAGAGATTAAATGAGGAGTCTTAATTCACTCATGATACCAGGGCCACGGAAATAGATCCACCGAACTGAAACAATGACTGATTAATTTCTATGTAGCCTATTTAAAAGGGATCAGTGTCAGTCAATCTTAGTTTATGACAGCTCTTTGGCATGTCAGGAATCTCCCCCAAAAAGGGCAGAAATTATCTTACAGTTTTTTCAAATCACAGGCATGGGGGTTCCAGTAAGTTTCCATACCATCTAATGAAAAAATTGCAATTTTGCAAGAAGTTGTTCTGCTGAGAGGCTGCTATCTTAGTCAGTCTAATACTATGAAATTGGAGGTGCAAACTTGCATAAGGTTATAATAATACTACTGAGTAATTTTTTGGCAATTGTCTTTCTTTTCACAGGTTCCCTTGTAATTTACTCCTGAAATAAACGTATCTTTATTCCTTACCATCATTACTGATGCATCAGCAACAAGACACAAGGAGACAAGCCTGTCCTTGTTTAGTCTTACAGGCATAGTTGGCTTAGGAAACAGAAAAACACACTCCAAGAGGTCTGGATAAAAGGATTTCCTTAGGCTTCAGTAAACATTTTTGGGGACAAAGCAGCAACATCTATAAAGGTGGTTCTTTTTTAATGTGACATTTCACCAGATGCCTTTCAGTCCTTAGTGAAATACTGCAATATATGTCCACACTGCTATCAAGGCTGCACAGTTTGCATGAGGGGCAGCAGTTACTTGTGGCACTCCTGCAGTGTCAGTTAACAATTCTCCTCTATCTTTCCATGCACAGCTGACTGGTTTTCTACTTTGGTATTTCCTCCAGGGCAGGTTCCTGATACCTCCTCAGTCTTCATCAATTCTTCTTGACTCTTTCTGCAGCACCCAGCTGGTAAACTTTTATTGTTTCTACACAATATGTGAGCATCTCAGGATACTTTAGGAGCCTCTCCAACTCAGCAACCTTCAGAGCCCTGCCAAGCTCATATAGCAGCATGTACTTCTTGGAGATGCAGAGTGTACAGTGTGTCCCATAGGAACAAGTATTTGAGTGCCCTATCCCTGCATTACAGTTTGCAAAATACATGCAATAAAAATTATTTTAATAAAAGGAGTATTAGCAGTTTAAGGTCTGAGATAAACGCAGTTGTTTTCCTTTGCTTGTGCTTATTAATTGCTAACATCCTGCTGGTTAACATACAGAAGACCAGTGTGTGGCTGCCTAAAGACAAGACTCAGACCCTCACAGAGCTGGTTTCCTATGCTATTTCCCCTCTAAAGGAGATGGCCAGGCAAGCACCAAACAGTGTCTCAAGAATCAGTGAATGAGGCAGATAGACCCAGGTTTTGGACAGGGTCAGCACTCTCTTCACACAATATTTTCAACAATACATCTTCTAAATGAAGGTGCAGAAAAATTGCCCATCTCCCTGACATGAATTGGGAAAAGGTCAAATCCTTGAGTCCCCAGTCAGTTCTTAGACAGCAATTTCCCTGTAAATGTCAGTCTCTTGGACTCAGTATCAGCTATTGACTGAAACACAGCATCATTTGGCATTGTATCTGTGGTGTGCTGAGAGTTAAAAGAAGTGATAATTAGTCACATTCATTGTTACTTCCAAATATTTCCCAAAATTAATATTGTAGTGATGTGTTTCCAAAACAAGAGAAGGACAGTTTGCTTAGATGAAAGCATAATATAAAACAGTTATAATTAGGCAAATATGACCCTGACTTTTTGCTGCACTGGACATTAACTGTAATACAGTATATCTGCTCGCTCCATTTCCTCTATTAATGATAACAGCAAATACAATACCCTCACTTCCTCATTGCTGATGACAGCATTGCTGGGTTCTTTTGCCTGTAACTCTTGTTCAATATGTGTGCTGTAAGAGAAACCTTGTACTCAGCTGAAAACAGATCTTGAAAATGTTTTTGAAAAAATAATTTTTAATCAAGGCACTGATAAATCAGATTAATGTGATAATAAGTCCCACTCTGTTGCCCTCCCCAACAACAAGAAAAAATGTGTAAAATCTGTTTGCAACAAACATGAAAAGCAATCAAATGTAAGCTTGCAATATTATGAACTGACTCATTAAGAATGCCTTCACCCTCTAAGCAGATTATCCTGTGTATGGAATCATTACTGAACACTGCTTCAGAGACAGCACATTAGAAACACAAATGCATTTCTCTTCCAGGCAGGGGCAGCACTTTGGTTTCTTACACAACTTGTCAGTTTACCTACTTGCTTATTTGTTCTTAACAGCAGTGTGGCAGAACAGTCTCCCAGGGCACTGATGAAGTCCCTGTTAAAACGTTGTCACCAAATGGAAGAAAAGGCCAAGACAATTTTCCAGCTTCCATGGAGTCATCTCTGTACATGACATGTTAAATCAGCCCTCTCCAAAATGACTCACTTTCAAGCCTCACAAACAAATCTTGAAGAAAGAAATATTTCGTGCCTAGACTAGATCAAATAGATATTATTTTTTATTTAATAAAAATCCATAAACAATGCCATTAGATGGACAGATGTTGTTATTTCTTAATACAAGTCATTAAGTTGTACACCATGCCCACGGCAATACTCCCAGTTCAGGGAAGAATGAATATAATTGACCTGCAAAACACTTCCTGATATGAATCCAACCATCAGTCATTGCCTGCCTTCATTGTATTATAAGATACAATGCAAATAAACAATAGATTCTCCCCTTATTTCATTCCTCCTCTATGTCTGACACTCTGCCTTGATATACAGGGTTTATTGTGTGCGTGAGGCATGTTTTATTATGGAAGTCCTTTTTAGAAATATTGCTAGAAACTCTTTATTCTGCAGTCTAATACAACCACTATCAAAGTAGGGTCTATGTTATTTCAAGAGGCTACAAGCCTGTAAAAAGGGGAATGGCCAAAGTGGACCACAATCTCAGGGAATACAGTACAAAATCATAATCCTTAGCAAATTCCTTGTCTTATAGCATCCAGCATTGGTCCTTAGCAACAACCACATAGTTAAAGACAGAATGAATCTGGCCTAAACCTGCAAGCTTCTGAAATTCCACTTTCAAGAAAACATACAAAAAACTCGACAGAAGAATTTTACATTTCCCATTCTTTCCCCATTAGAAAAGCAGGGGTTGGTGGGTAGTCATAGATCAGAACAGTGGCTGTTTCTTAACTTCCTCCCTATGGATAAAAATATTTATGCCAGGAACAGATGCAGAAAGCCACTCTCTACTGCCAGAGGGAGGATGGAAAACACTCAGGATTCATCACTGAATGGGGAGAAACCTGAAGGTACAAATGCCTCTTCTATTGACACGAAAATCCTTTGCAAAATCTTCCTAAGAGAGGAAGTCAATGTTCTTCAATATCTTCAATCAAGCATAGGATTTTTCTTCCTACATAGAGTATTCGTAAATTTTGCTACTATTTTAGACAAGTCTTTATTCTCTGCTGTAATACCTAGGCAACCCTGCCATTCTCCTCTGTTAATTTTGACTTCATTTTCTACAGAACTGAGCTCTGGGTTTCTTCCCAATTCTTATCCTTTCTTATGGTGTGCCTTTTTAGGCTTTGCTAAGTATATATTAATGATGTAACACATTCATGTTCAAAATTTTAGAAACCTGTGACAATTACACCTTGAGTAAGTTCACCTTGTAGCTGGTGGCTAAAACTGAAATACATTTGTTGTCTCTATCTCCAGCAACAACTAACTCAAAGACTGTATAGAAAAAGAAAGGAAGCCTCTGCATAATCATTTTCTTTGAATGCCAACCCCCCCAGATATCTATCTAATTGATTTCGATAAAATCTTTTGAGTCTTATCCTGTCTTTAGAAGTTTGATTAGCTCATTTGGCCTAAGCTCTAATTGTCGGACACACCAGAGCCTCAGATGTTGTAAATGTGCTTGCAAGCTACATACTTGTAAGTAGGTTCGTACCTACTAACATACAGCTCATTATTGGACAGATCAAAATTCTCTGAAATGAGCATAAACATTCAATCTAGATTTTCTCTCTCAAACCTGCAAGTTGCTTAAGTGCCCTCAGGCTTTGCCACCATACCTGACAGTTCAGCATGCTCCCTGTGAATTTAAGATGACAAGGATTTGAACAGAAGTGCAGATCTATAATAAAGCCTGAAGATGTAGAAAATTTAAATTAAAAAATAGAAACTGAGGGAGTCACACATATAACTTCAGGAAAATATTCCTATCTAGACAAGATAATGAGCAGTCTAAGAAAACAAATCACTGTAAAATTTGATGGGAAATTAATTTAGAGACTGATGGATGAGTTCAAAACTACATATAGTATGTACGCTAGTAACTACCCTAAATACAAAAAACTAAACTTTATACTTAATTTCAAATTTAAATATATTGAAAAGAGTAATTTAACCCCCAAGCAGAAAGTTATTCCTTTGACAGTAATGTAGAGTAAGTAAGAAGGAATAGCATTATTTTTAAAGACAAATATAAGATTTTAAAAATACACATTAAAAAAACAATCAGTGTCATTTTATAAAGTTTGACCAGCTAAAAAATAGATGTGGGTTCTTCTCTTAAAGAAGTGAATATGCTTTTTATGACCAATCTTTAGGGGACTACTTGGATACCAAAACATCAAAAATTTATTTATTAAAAAAAAAAAACAAAAAAACAAAACCAACAAAAAAACCCTCAAAAAACCAACAAAAACAAACAAACAAAAAACCAAAACCAAACCAACCAAACAAACAAAAAAACATAAAAAACAACAAAAAACAACCAACCAAACAAACAAAAAGAAGAACAAAAAAACCCAACCTGCTACTAGAATAGTAGCAGTGTACAGGAAGACCACACTGCATGCAACTCATTCCCTGAGAGGAGAGAAATTACAATAGTGCTCCAAGAAAGACTGCCCTCAAATGCCTCCTCTTTAGTCTTTAGGCATGAAACTCATTGATAGAATCATGAGATTCCATCTCATCTCCATGTGCTCTCAGATAGCAACCAAACCCCTCCACCTGTTCTGAACAGCACAGCAGAAGAGCTAAAAGGATGAACATTGGTTTGACCTAGTTTTATACATGCCTTTTATCTTATGAATGAAGCTGTCTCCCAGCTTGAATAACAATGAAAGAATAATGGAAAAGGCAAAAATGCAGACAAGAGGAAAAAATTGTAATGTATTCCCTCTAAGAGACAAAAATACAGTCACTGGCTGGGAACTCCAGATCAGATGTAAACAGCAGAAAGGAAAATCATGAAAAAGGCAAAATTAATGTGGAGGTCTACCCAACAGCACTGGTTTTGTTATTTTCTCTGATCTTGGGATTACAGATGTCTGATATATTTATGATGGTTTGTGACATGAAGTTTCAGATTAATCTTTTGTGTGATACTCTGGTTGCTTGATTAATTCTTAGTAAGCCAGTTAGAGCTGGGCTTACAGGTATTACAGGTATTACAAAAGCCAGACAAACCTAGAAGCTGTATTGATTAGTCTGTTATTTAGTCCATTTGCTTTAACAATTTCAAAGGAAATTGAATTAAAAATGCTTATGTACTTTTAAAATGCCACTCTACACTTCTCATTAAATTCTTTAGAAGTGTCTCGTAAAAACCTTTGCTATATGAAGACATAATTCCTTCTCATTAATGATCCACTGCAAGGACAGATCCATGACTATAACAACAGCCCTGAACAGGGGCCTTATAAAACATTTAGTTCAAAAGAGGTCAGCAAAAGGAAGGCTGGATGGTGCTTTTTCAAAGAGAAATTTATAAAAACCACATAGGTCAAAAAGCCTATGTGGTGCCAGAAGGGTATTCACTGGCATTGCCTATTGTACAAATTGTACAGATATTTGGTTTTAAGAATGATCTATGGATACATTTCCTTTTATTTTGAAAAGATTATTCTGCTGCATCAGCGTTTTCCAGTTTCTAACAATATCTCCTGTCCTGCTCACAAACACCATTCTGTCAAGTTTATAGCCCCAATCTGTCAGAGTACTTCAGGAGGGATGCAAAGATCCCAAGATGGGAACTGCAACTTCCACAGCTTTTCCAGCTTTGGCTTAGATGTTTGGTGTCAGCTGTAAGAGCAGAAGTGAATACAGTTCATCCTAGGTAGGGATCTAGTACAAGGAACCATAGAAATCCTAATTATTACTTATATAAAAATCAGCTTTTTAATTTTCATACATCACTGTTCTGTTGATTTCAGCCAAGCTATTACAACTCAAAGAAGATGAAGATTTTTATTTTGTTTCTGGCTTTAAAATATAGACCTTAAACACCATCTGAAATATGTTTCAGCAGAACTTAATCATCATTCTTTTGTAAAAGAATGTTAAATAACATAGAGCCATCTTAACTGGGGCACTTCAACACAAAGAAAAAATCTGTAATAAAATAATAATCTGAGCTAATTTTAAAAGTTTATACAAATGCATTATGATGTGCTGTAACATACATAATTTAGATTTCTTGGGATGAGAATGACACAGTAGACATCAGATCATTCAGAAGGGACCATGAAGTGAACATGCATGGTCTGCAGTATGTGCAGTTAGTGTTGTGAACACAAGTTCTCACATCTTATTTAGTGTGAGCAGGCTCACAAATAATACCAATTGAGGCTTTTCACACTGAGGTATTTTCTTATCATCCCAGGCAAACATGCCCAGATTGCACTGCTCCTTCTGATGAACAGAATTACTGATGTAACCTGTAATCTCCTCATCTCTAGATGATGGAGAGATCATCTGCAGAGGCCAGTAATCACCACTAGTCCTTTTCTGAAGACAGCTCCTTTGACATTGAATTTCCATGGATGGCCTGTATAGAGCCTGCCTCACCACTAACATCCCTCAAATGAGCCCTGCAGGCTGACCTCTCTTTTCTCTTGTCCCCTCTCTTCTGTACTGGAAGTGAACAGTACTAACACTTACACTGGACATTGGGCAAATTAACTTCTTAACTATTTCCCCAGCATCCGATTACTGGTTTGGAGAACGTCTGGTGTGAAATCAGATGTAAGAGGTACAAGTGACTAAGAAGCACAGAAAATGTACAGAAATGCTGTATGTAGACACTAGGAACCTTCCTCAAGGATCTGTATGCATTTCTCTAAGTAATAGAATATGAAATTGTTATATAAAAAATTCCAATGTTTGAAAAGCACAAAACATATAGAGGAAGGTATATTAGAAACTGCACAAGCTACTGGCAACAATTATTATTCTGCTCTGTCTCAACAGTACTGTCATTCTGATCAAAGTTTAATTCTTCAAAGTGTCACTGATTAACTCAAAAATTATCAATATGGAATTAATTGCCAGAGGAAACTTGTGCACACTGCCTCTTTCACACACAAGTATTTATTGAGCCATTGTGGATAAAAGATCAGGCGCTGAGCATGATATGTCAGATAATACTCACAGAAACTGCCTCCAGGATTTGTTTGACAGCATCAGCAGCATCACGTTCACTGTAGTACCCCTTTTCCACAATCCTACAGAAAAAAAAGCAACACAATTATGCATCCAGGTGAACCAACAGTCAAGGTAGATGCTTCTTTTCAAAAATGAGATAGCAAGCAATCAAATTTAAAGCCAGGACAGCTGAAGTGTCCTCAAGAGACTTGAAAACAACCCTTTTGCAATTTAAGTCCCTTGATTTCCAGTTAAATGAAAGACAGGAAGTAAAATATCCACTGGATAAGATGCTCATAGTATCTTATATATATATATATCTTATATATCATATACATAGTATATGTACACATTCAGTTCAAAGTTTTTGAAACTTTCTGACACTCAAGGAATCTGAAAGACAAATTCTTTCTATTGAACTACTCAACATTTAGGAACTGATTTTTCACTTTTAAATTTAACTTAAGCCCTTCCTCCCTGGTTAATTAGTTAGTTAATTAGATAGATAGATAGATAGTAAGTTATAGAACAAAAAGCACTATTGTTATGCACACACAAATCTGAATTATTCAAGAGAAAAAGTTGTTGTAAAATTTTACTTGTTTCAAATTATCCCTCAAGTGTGATGGGCTGAACAGCTGTATTTTCCCCCCATCAGTAGGAAACTGGGATGTTATATGCAAAGAAACACAGTTTTTTTTTGCAAGTAAAACTACTTTTTTTCTTTTGGAAAAGCTACTTTTTCTTACAGAGTCAGCAGTAGACACAGTTTTGCACAATGATGTACAAGCAGTTAATAAAAGAAGGATCTATCATTAAGATATCCTAATACTCTATTTAAGACACTCAACAGTCTTTTTACTAATGTTTATAACTGAGCAGAGTGTTTATGAACTACAATAATTGTCCCTCAGAGAGTTACCTTAAAGATCAGATTTTTGATCTGAAGTCTTGATATTTTTAGTATATTAATTTTTCAAAGCCAAAGAAAACATAGACAGATGTTGTCTAGAAACAGAACCTGTGGTACCTACAAGATATTTTATAAAATGATGTTCTGCAAGCAGACAAGCAAGTTTTATAAAACAATATCCTAAAATCCCCATGAAGCAGTACAGCAAGGAACCTTTCATGTCTGAGGTCACTGGAAAGACCTTCTGTCCCAAGATCCAGAAAAAGGCTCTGCTGGTGGCAGGAAGGCTATCCTTCTTTCTCCCCACTTTTTAGCACTTCCTTTCATTTATTTCATGAAATAACAGATTCATGTTGAGTTACCATCAATACAGCTCCTCACAGCTTCACAAAACTAACAGGAAAGGTGTGAGTAACCACATATGAAAAGCATTACTTTATACTCATTAGAGCATCAAGTGATTAGAAGTAAGAAGCAATTCAAAGATAGCACTCCACCAGAAACAGAGGCAACAGGCATGGCACTATGGGAAGCAGTCTGCACAGGGATGTTCCCAATCAGCTGCCATTAGCTCTTTTTTTTTTTCTTTTTTTTTTCTTTTTTTTTTTTTTTTCCTTTTTTTTCTTTTTTAATTATTATTTCTAGAAGCTTGCTTGGTTTGGGTTGTTTGGGCTTTTTGGCAGCCCTTTAGCTGTCATGCCACATGCACTGCTTTAACACCTTTGATTTTTTAGTCATCTGTTTACACCATTAGGGAGAGCTTTACTTGAACCTATCACCATAAGAGGAAAACAAAGCAAATCTTACTCACTCAGACATTATATTAGACTTTTAGCCTGAAGTATAGGAAAGAGATTACAAAAACCTAAAAATTACAAAATAAAATGTGAATAAAATAAAAATTATGCTTGAAGGCTAGATTACTCCTTAGCCATTTCAGGCTGAATTACCCTCTTCTGTTATATTACATTGTGAGACCTGAGCCCCATTAATGCTCTTGCATTCATTCCCCCAAATATGCTGGCTTTGCTTCCTCTTCCTTTTTAATTCAAATAAAGTATTTAGTGTCAGCCAGATGTGCCTGTCTGTAGCATCCACCCTGCCCCATGCACTGAGTCCACCAGGTGCGGGATAACCTCATGAACCTGACTTCAGAAATGCATGACGCAGGTTCTAAGGCTTAAACAGTACTTAGAATACTCTGTTTTTCCAATATATCTCAGAATAAAATCAGAGAAATATGAAGTAATGCAGTTACAATTCAATTTACATTTTTCCCTTAATCCAAAAAATTTCTCTATTTACAGTGTGGTAGCTCAGTCTTTGTTCTATCTTTTTGAAACACATAAACCAGGGGAATGAAAGAAAAAAACCAAAAACTTTAAAGGCAGTCTACAGCTTTGTATTTTCCTCCACTCGTCAAAATCAAAGAAAAGAGGAGTTTACTGTAAATGCCCAGCCAATGTTTATTACCTGACCACTGGAAACAAAAGAAAAATCAAAGACACACTCAAAGCTGCCCTCTTGACCTCAAGATGAGTCCACACTGACTTAGACAATATATGCTGGTAAGGATAGCATGCTGCTCTCATTATTTATATTAAACACACAGCAGAAGAAACACACAGACCTTGTTGATGAACCCTTGTAATTTACACTTTAAAATAAATAAATGTAATGAAGTGTGGGCCCATATTTCTGGAAAGTAATAAGAAACAACTGTAGAAATAGTGTTCAATGCACTGGACCCATCTGCTAATACTACAGGTGAATAACATGCACTGGCAAGCCAATTACAGATTATGTCATACAGAGTTAACTTTACAGTTTTCCAGAAATCTAGAATTCAGACTTATTGAGAATAATTACTCTTAATTAATAATAATCTTGCAACTAGAAAACCTAATATTGTGTGACAGCAATAAATGAAAAAAGACATATCCCTTTCTAAAGATGAAAATTTATTTCTAAGGGTACTCTGCTTTACAACTAAAACCTGGCTATTAGGCAGTAAGCAGGAGTATTGAAAGAAGATTATCCTGTAATTTATGTCATATAGTAATGCTGGGGGATCATTTGCATATTTATTTTTTGCATCCTCCCTGTGATAGTTTACATAAGACAAATGTAGGTGTGCCAGCAAGACTCCTACCTGAGACCGATGAGTCTTCTTTAAAAGGATTTTTCAAATTCAGCCTGCAGATTAACAATTACTCATTGCCCTTTTTTCTATAATGGGAAGGAAACCAGCAGAAATATCTTATTTCACTATCACTGAAGCAAACCTCAACTATTTATATCTAGTCATGGGTGAAGGAAGATTAAGCCTTTGCTGAGAGGTCAGAAAGATAGGAACAGCAGCAATAAGGAACTAATTAAATATTCTCTTTGATATGCAAATGAACAAGCCAGGTAGGCCAAGAGGGTCCTGGAGACAAAAACTGTGAGGAAGACAGTAGGGAAGTGCTTGAAACTAGAAACAGTGCTTGGAAAAACACTTAATTTAGTGCTGCAAGCACTACAGGAAATTCAAGATGGAACTTCAAAATGACGACATTCTAGACTGAGCAAAGATGCAATGCCGATTTGTGTAGGATCCCTTTTTCATGGTTATGCATACACATTTATTGAAACATGCTGATCCATTGATTACACTTCTATATGTCAAGACACACATTTAGCAGAATGGCTACTAGATGGACAGCAAGCCAGAGCTCTCCCAAAGCACCATCTGACTCAATCTTGTCTTTCCAAGCACATGTCATCATTTGAGACAATTCTGTCTCCTTTGTCTCAATTTGAGACAAATCTGTCTCCTTCTACATAGAGAAGCAGGGAAATACTTCCTAGAGCCTCTACTCACCGCCCTCTCCCAGTGCCAGCAGAGATGGAGGTGCCCTTTGGGAACAGCCCCAGTCCCATGGTGCTGAGACACATCCCTGCCTGCCTGCAGGGCCCAGGCACCCGCAGAAATCTGTGTTATACTCTCAGTTGCTGCTGCTGCCCAGAGGTGGAAGTGCCTTGCCAGGTAATGGGGCTACAACAGATTTAGCAGTGAGAAAACCACCCCAGCATCACATTGCCCAGCAAGCACGTGGAAATGGCATAATGTGTTTCTGAGGAGGCAGGCTCGATTACATTTGATATTTTGGCAGCTTCCATCATCAAATACATGTATGTATTCAAGCGTTTCATAATTCGCAGTAATCCTTGCCAGATTTCAAACAGCCTTTCCAGCATTTCTGTTCCTTGTGACCACTGCAAGTTTTCTTGCAGTATAAATTCTTTAGTTTTGCAGATGCTGTCTAGTGTAGCCTCTATAGCATGGAATTGCAGCTCTTGCTAGTTTTTTAATAATATTTCCATGTTGCACGTCTTCATGAGAGTTTACATTTGCAGATGCATAAACTCTTACCAGCATTCACCCCATCACTACAGCCTCCAGTGTAATATGGGAAGGCCATGCAATGGTTTTTACTCCATTTGGGGCATTCTGCCTGGTACTAGACTTTAATTCACTCTGTCTGTGTGAAGCCATGGAAGGCAGTGGACCATCCCAGTAAAGAGAGGGAGGTAGTGGCCACACCTGCTCTGCAAAAATGTTGTTACTGGTAGGGGAAAAAAGGGAAGAGTGCAGTCCTGCTAAACTAAACACATGGGACCTGAAAATCAATGAGGAAAGAGATGGGGAATCCCAATGCATCATTTTAGAATCAATTTTCAGAGGAGTATTAAAATTATATTGATATACAATTTTACACTTGGCTAGAACGTGTTTCTGGGGATTAACGACAAACACATCAGACAAGTGAAAATAATCAGTCTCCTAAAGGAACCAACAAGTGAACCTTTCATCAGAGAAGGAAAAGACTAGGTGTGGGGTTTGGTTTTTCAAAGAGTAACAAAACAGGGGGCGAGCTATTTCCAAGTCCAGCAAAAGAAACAGAGCTTGCACAGCTGCACTGGTAGAAAAAGAATCAAAACCATGCAGGAATCTGCTTTGAGCAAAGAGAGGACTCATCCAATGCCAGAGGACGCTAGACTGGGCTAGTCACTGACAGCACACGCATCTTTGTGCAAGGCTGACAGTGCCTTAAATTCCCAGTCAGCATTTGATGCTGCTGTTATAGTGATAGCTCTCAGCTAAGAGTGAGGAACGGTGAACACCCTTCCCCCCTCCACAGAACCACTCCAGACCTCTCACTGTGGCAATGTCTGAAACTTCCAGTTGAAACCAGTGTCCCTGAGACCAAAGCCTCTTTCTCTTTTATTTTTCATTGGTATTGGAATTGGTATTGGTACAATGAATATTCCTGCATTTTTAAACTCAACATGTACTCATGACTCCTGCTGATCAAGAAAATTTGAAATCTTACCACTTTAACAGACTTACTTTTTCCTCCCCCATGTTCTACATGTGCTAGTTCTCCTATTTTTAGCTTTTCTTCTCTGCTTCCCTCCCATGAGGGAAAGCCTAAAATCTAGTTTTGCCTAAAATGTGAGCAGGTAAAGTCTTTTGCTTTCCTGCCTTAACTCATATTAGCAAATGCACTTAGTTTTATGCTAATAATCTAAAGAGTTACTCTAAAATTTGCAATGTTTAGCAATCATTTAATGTTGCTGCTATAAACACTATTTCTCCACAACATGGAGTTCGTAGCATTTGAGTATTAGCTGAATTTAGAAACATATCATATGGCTTGCAAAAGTCAACTTGGCCATCTAAGACAGTAAAAATTATTATACTTTATCAGTTCCAAACATTGTTTTGCTTTCTTTAAGCACTGTCTGTATTTGCCTTGCAGACCATCCTTTATAACTACTGTGACATTAAAAAAAGCCATCACTCTTTTTAGGGTAATTTTCATTCTGCCTCTAGCTGGCTTTTACCCAAAACCCTTGCACCACATCTTAGCTGAGGACTGTGTCATGCTACTTCATCTGCAGTCTCAGGCAAGACACTGCCTGAGATACATATAAGTTCTATTCCAATGCCAGTATGTGCTAAACATTTAAAAAATTGTTTGGTTCTATAAAATAAGTATTAATTTATCTAAAATGCTTTGTCTGTCATGGAGTTTTTTTCTGCAACTACTCAATTCTTATGTAAATTCTTTTACTCAATTAAAATGAAATTAGAAGATTTCTACAAGCTAAAGTGTGATTAAAACCTAGCAGAAACGGGAAAAGAAAATTACATCACTCTATTCAATGGCAAAATGGTTTCCATAAGGGACACTTTCTCAATGAAAGATTCACAAATCTATTGGTTCTTGTCTGTATTGAGGTGATTGCAATTCCTAGATGCTCTGATGCATTTGCTTAGTTTAAAAAAAAAAAAAATCCCCCATAAATATGTATGTATTTTCCATACTACAAAATTGAGGAATAATGAATATTTAAAAAAGTAGTTCTGATTCAGAATCTCCCTTATTCTACAGCCATGTTCATATTCCAGAGCAGACTAGCTGTTACTGTCTCTAATGACTCAAACTGCTTGTCTGTGATCTGAAATAAGATAATGGGAAATACTGACCTGGGTTTGGATCTGACTCCCTGTGAAACAAACTAGAAGTTTTTCTTCAATACTGTGTTTAGAAATGAAATTCAGCACTGCAGTCATTCAGGAAAATTGTTTCCCTCCATTGCTATTAAGCAAGACTCTCTGATAAATGTGGCATGCCAGAGAATTTAGAGAAAGATTACATATTTCTTATAGATCATACTAGGATTTGTTTCCCCCTCTTTTACTTTCTACTTCCAACTACGCATTACTATAGCACCCACAGAATTAGACAAGTCCACCTTTCAGCAGCTTGATCTCAGGAGATATTTTAAAAATAGCAGTCCTTGCTTCTAGAGGTTGTGAAGCCACAGTGCTCATGAACTGGCTGCAAGCTTCCCTCTCAAAAGTTTCTGTGCAACTGGCTGTGTGAGGCAATGCAGCAAACAGAATTACTGAAGCATGTCACAATTCCTGCCTGCTGAGAGAGGGTGAAGAGAAGAATCCCTGAGTCCTTGCAAAAGAGGCAATGGCCTGGGGAAGGGCAAAGAGCAGCGTTGAAGGCACCAATGAAGCTGCCTGAGAACGACTGCTGAGGATTTAATTGGGTTTCTCTGGCTAGCTAGGGGCCTTGTGATAAAAGGGACCAATCACTTCCACTTTAGTGACTGATTAATTCCTTGAATATTTTTGACATCCCTTAGAAATATTAATTTCAAAAAGCACAAACAAAAAGGTGTTCCTAAAGCCTGGGAAAGCTTCACTATATTTTGTCCATAAGAAGCAATCATTCCCACACCTCTTAAAAAGGTAAGTTATTTAGAACAATTAATATTTTTGTTAATGCATACTATATAAAAGAATATGAGTTTGAACCTAGAGTTCACAGGAAATTACATGAAACTTGAAATGGAAGTGAGTCAAGAGACTGTCAGATGCAACTGCTATTTTTAGAAATTGTTTGGTGCACTTAATAATAACATGAAAGAAGAAACAGAAGAGCCTATGTAAAGAGCCAAAGTAAAAACAAGAATGTATGGATTGACATTTTTATCTGAAGTGGAAAAAACAAAAACTATTCTTAGTAATCTGCAGGTATTCTGACCAAAAAAAAGTTAGAGTTGAAATTTTTTGCTGAAATTCATATTTGAAAGAGAGATATACTTGTGATTCTGCTGAAAGACAGTAGATATGAATAAAATCTGAATGCAAAAAAAAACCAAAACAAAACAAAAAAACACCGCCAAAAAAAACCACCACAATTTCAAAAAAGGTAGCCCATAAAAGACAAAATATCAGACTGTGTTTTTGGGCTTACCATTGCTGGAACACTCAGAGCCTTATCAGAAGATTGTCCCTTGGGGCTCTGTCAAAACACTGCCAGTTTAAATGCACTTCAACCATGCCGGTTTGTTTTAGACATGCAGAAATGAAAGAGGAGGGCCAAACAAATGTCAAAAGTATGTCCCAACATTAGGCTGGAGGTGAAGCACCCATAAAGAACTTTAATACCAGTTCATTTAGACCTGATGCATTTTTCCCTCTGTCCTGGTAAATTCCTCCACTGGTCTGCCACTCTGTCATTCTTTGCCGCAAGCTCTTTTTCACTCCTCACTTGCTGGATTGGCAAAAACCATAAGGTACATTGGCATACAGTATTCTAATTTACACAAACTTCTCCTTTTTTTTGAGTTTGTATTAGGAGTGGTTTGTAGGGTATGACTTACAATGTGATTTATGAAGTCTGAGAAATAGATTTTTTCAAAGTCTTTTCAAAAGACTTTCAAAAATACTTTTTCTTTTCAAAAATACAGCCAAAATCAATCTGATTTGAGTTGTATTAACTCAGGTGTCAAACTGATACATTAATTTGAATTTATCTTCCTTTACGTAACACAATTGAAAAAATGTCATAATGAGAGTTCATTTTAGCAATAAGGTGGATGATTTGACAGTAATGTTAAATATGGTGAAGGAAATTAATAATTTCTTTACCCAGAACTTTTAGTTAGAATGGCATGAAACCAGCAGCACATCAACAATGCTATTAGGATTCTAGAAGACTAATTGGATCTTGGGTATTTGTAAAATCATCTTCATGATAAAAGGGATGTTTACACAGAAGACTTCTTACTCTTCTGAAGCTCAAATACTATTAGAATGGAGAATGGTATGGGAGAAAACCAGAGCAATAAAACAGTTGATATAAAAAGCGGCAGCATATTTCAAGATTTAGCAGTAACACCAATGAAGATGTTTGCAGCCAGGAAAGCAGTACTGCTTGTGTAACAGGCCCAGCTGTGCCATTTGATGATAGCTGATTAGAAAGAGGGATAAGAGTAACTCCTCCAGAGTACAAAAGTTGCTTTGCTGTGTGTATGGGCAGTGGTTTACAAATAAGGCACATAAGGTATTCCACACCCTGGAGGTGGTCCCAGGCCACACTGGGGTTCTGCTTGTCCACAGAGGGTCTCACCTCGAGGACAGCCATGGGGTGGATCTCAAGACCTGGTCACAGCTGTCCCTCCACATCTGACACAGCTCCTCTGCTCAGGGTCAGTGTCTTTCTCCTGTGATGGGAATCATACAAGCACAGAAAAAGGCGTGCACAAGGTCTCTCTGTCAGTCAGGACATTTCCTTCATGCATGATAAAAAGATGTAACAACTGAAAAGATTATGCATGAGAGGGGAATCTGCCCTAAGGCAGACAGCTAAATTTATTCTCCCTAAAACTCAGAGGGCAGCCATTGTACATGCAAGTGTTAATCCTTTAGCTCAGCTTAGAAAGGAGAAACAGCTAATGTTTAATTGGAGTCACTAGTGCACAACATCTCGGCTGCATATTCGTGCTTCATTTATTTTAGGCTGCATATTCCTGCAATCTTTTAGTTTAAGGTTGAAAAATGAAGTAATACTCCTAGCTTAAAACCTGAAAATAATTTAATATAGTTTCTTGTTTCATTGCTTGTTGGATCTTTTTCCAAATCACAAAGGTCTGTATTGACAAAGTTTCCAGTTCTGTTGTACTTGGGGCAAAGGAGGATGCAGAGTTCAGATATCCACAGTCTTGGTGCTCATCTATAGCATCACAAGGGCGTTCTGTGATTCTACTGAGTGACTTTGCTTCTAGTCAGAATGCTAGACAGCTGATCCTAGGTTGGATCAAGCATCCAATTTTTTTGAAAAGATCAATCTGACAGTTCAAATCCCATAGTCACTATTGAGTGTAGATTACTGAATGTTGAAATTGTCAGTATATTAAATCCTGGTTTCATCAAATAATGCAGTTCCCCATCCTGCATCCCATGAAATCTTTTCAGTTCTACCACACAGATTGTTGCTGCTCAGGAACCAACTGCTTCACTGGATTTTTTGTGCTTTGCCTTTGCAAAATCTCATCAAAAACTCATCAAATCTCATCAAAGACTCCAGCCCTCCTGAAAATGACCTAATCTGAGACCCATGTGAATATATAAAGGCCTACATGAAAGGCAGGACACTTTGAGCAGGGTCATCTCCAGATCAGGACTGGAAGCTCACTGGTTCTTTAACTTGCAGCATGTCTCTCCTTATTCCTTTGGCTCGGTATTGAGAGAGTAATCACCTTCTGTGGAACTTAGGATGTCACAGAAGCAGTTGCTTTTGTTGTTGCTGTTCAGAAATAGTTCTTGTCAAGATTGAAGGTCTGACCATGGCATAAAAAAACAAGTATGCTTTTGTTTTTTCAAGTGGAAGATACTTTCAGACTGAATATTTATGTGTATTTTTGTAATATTCCTCTGTGATACTAAACTTTAATTACAGAACAAGGAATATCAAATAACCTGTCCTTACATGAGCTGGAAATCACTAACACCAGTCAGTTAATTAATTTACTTAAGCTAGTATAAAATGTTTTTCTTATCATCTCTTGCTCTAAGGAAAAAAAAAAAAAAAAAACCAAATCCCTACCAATAAGATATCATCCCAACACTATTACTATCTATTGCACTATTACACTATTACAATCTCATTTTATGCATATGCACTTACTCCAGAAGCATGTGCAGCCTCATGAGCAAAACCTTCAGAACTCAACAGCTGTCTTGAAGAACCTTTGTAGCAAAACCAGATGTTTGATAAACACAGTGAATACCAAAGAGAATTTCTTTCCTGTGAGTCTGCTTACAAAAATTTTATTTGACATAGCACTATCCTCCTGGCAGACTGATTACCACCTTATGATGATCTGTCAATGAGATTTTGCCAGTTTTTCCCATCTTTTGTCTGCTCTAACATACTCGATGCTGTGTGCCTACTGAGAACCTTTCTTCAACATTTACTGGCTAATTCCTCCATTTTCAATTATTTTTTTTTCCAAAAGTCTCATAGTAATTACATTTCCAAAGGCACTTTTAGGATATTTGCTGCAGATATTTATTCATGTGAATAAATCATATGCTGGTAAAATAATTCCAGTAATTATTAACACAGGGTTTACATACAGAGAAGAAATTTGAGCTCTAACAACCTTGGGGAAGGAAGGTACTGGAACAGGTATGTACAAGTAACTTACCTGTCAAATAGTTCTCCACCAGTGACCAGTTCCAGAACAAGACTGATTTCTGTAGGGGTCTCAAATATCTCCTTCAATTTTATCTGGTAGAAGAATACAGAAAGTATTTATTTTGCATATTTGTCTTGCAGAGCACATCTGAAGGTCAACAGTAAAACACAGAACACAGCTGTGAGAGTTACCTTGTTCTCTCCCATTTTTTTTTGTATTTTTTTTCTTTTTTTATACTCTTTTGGTTATTCTCATACCTCAGTAACCTCTGTGAAACACAGGAGTTTAAGAGGCCATCTGCCAACCTCTCAGAGAAACCAAAGACCAACTTTTGGTCTTTAAGTCTCCCAGGACTGAAAACACCAACTTCTACTTTCATTTGCAGAACTTCTTTCACATAGTTTCTCACTCAGCTCTATTTTATCTTAAAATGGAAGTTTAATTCAACAGATGTTCATAAAAAAAGCTGCTAGCATGCTCACGGAGAGAACCCAGAGCTTTAATTCAGGTCTGTGCAGGTGAACCGCAACAGTCTTCTCTCATAAACAGAAAGAATATTAAAAAACAAGGAAACAAATGTGGAGTGGAAGAACATGGCTAAACTTACAATGTTGGGATGTGAAAGGCGAAGGAGAACTCCAATTTCAGTGCGAACAATTTTCTTGTCTACCTGGTTAAAAGTGGGGAGGGAAAAAGGAAAAAAAATATTTCCAAGTTCAGCATAAAAAATTCTGGATGAATAAGAGTATGTTATGTATGAATAGCATTATTACCTTACTCTTCTAGATCTCCCAGAAGAGTAAGGTAATATAAGACAACATGAGTCAAGCATACAGAAAGAGAAATTTTCCATTAACACAAGATGGATACTATAACAGAGAAATGTCCCCATCCAGCAAAATTATTACAAATATACATGTGAGTCACACAAGAAGTACAATCCAGGAAAGATATCTGAAAAAGGTGGGAAAATTCCTATTTTTACTCAAGTTCTGACCTTGTCTATTGCTACTTATGTTTGTGGAGTTTATGCTAGCTTTCTTTTGACACACTGTCCAGCAGCTGCACTGGAAAAATTTTCTGCATGAAGGATGCACTCATCAAAGTAGTGTAACTTACTGCTTAAAACAGAAAAGTGATGCAAAGGACAAATACCTCCAGCCACAGTGTATAAGGTTCAACCTCAATTTG
Source organism: Vidua macroura (assembly GCF_024509145.1). Classification (NCBI taxonomy): domain Eukaryota; kingdom Metazoa; phylum Chordata; class Aves; order Passeriformes; family Viduidae; genus Vidua; species Vidua macroura. The sequence continues at coordinate 71,191,471 of NC_071611.1, read as the reverse complement.
CTTCAACTATCTCTGACAGAATGATCTATTAATTCAAATTATTGGTTAAACCTCTGAGAAGACTACCCCTTCCCTTTTCAAACTGTAGTCTTCAACAGTCCAGGCACAACTTACGTTCTTGGGGGTCATCAGTCATTTCTCACAAGAAGTGTGAAGCTAGGGAGTATTTTGTTCAGGAAAGAAAACTGCAGCTCTCCTGGAACTAGAATGTTTAAGCAAGCAAGAATGGAAAATGTAAGCAAATTATGAATGCTTTTATGTTTCTAAGGCAATTAATACACTTATGAGGAAACCACTTGATTTGCATATATTCTCCCAAACCCTAGAGAAGTCCTACACTGGTGACTCAGGGGGTTCTGATATGAATAAGAGTCAGCAAGTCACTGTGTGATTCAAAACTGATGACATATATGACCTCAAGCAGAACATTTTGAGAGGGACTTGTGCTGCTTTTTATATTGTGGAGGCTTTCTATCAAGTCAAGTTTTGGTTTTGACTTTTTACATCAGATGGGAAATGAACAGCAGTCATAATATATAAACCTTTAAAGAAGATATAAAATTACCTTCAAATTCTTAGTGAAGAAGACACATGGGGGTTTTTTTATCACCTGAAAGAAGAGAGCTACTTCTCGGTAATTTATTTTTTTCCAGCATCGACAAAATCCAAGTATCCATTACATTCAGAGCTACTTTATAGGCAGAATTTGATTCTCCCCTTGTGTCAATCAGGGACGATTCCAGGATAGAAATGCCACAGTGGTGTGAATGAGTAGAGAACTAGAGCCCTCAGGGCTTTCTTAAAACTTAATGACATTCAATCTCATCTAGTGGCTCTGCCAGGAAGCAAAATGAAGCAAGAAAAACCAACTTTGGACAAATTCAGTGCATGTAAGAAGGAGAAGAAATCAAACATTGAAGAAGGATGAAATATTCCATTACCTGAACGTGTCATTGAAGGTAAATAATATGGCCAATAACAAAATCTTCATGGATAAATACTTGGTCTAGGATCAAACCCAGGACTCTTTAAGCTTGTGACCAATGCATGCTTTATAAATGTTTTTGCCTTCTACTCCAAATGCAATTAACAAATTTCTTTTCCTGCTACGTAAAGCAGCAGGTTTGAAGATAGGCTCCTAAGAACTTTTCCTAAAACACTGCTAGCACCAACCCGTGGTCTTGCTCAGTTTTAACATCTCCTTGGCATCACTTTGGGTTTTTTTAGTGAGTGCAAACATGCAGTAAAGGTCTCCAAAGATCACTGCTGGGTAACAAAGGGCTTTTGATGATTAACACAGTGATACACACTGTGACCATTCTCACATGCTTTGCACCTCAGAAAAATTAATGTACAATTGACCATGGACAGTGATATCCTCAGTAGAGCAGTTTAGATGGGAAAATTTACCTTATACAAAAGCACTGCTATAGACTGAACAACCCAGTCCTGCAGTTTTGAAAATGTTTGGGCATCAAGCACACCTGGGAGCAAGCACGGAAAAGTCTGACCAAAATCTAAAGATGACTTCTTTTGGCACTGAGTAGTTACAAGTGAGAAAGTACAGAGGCCTCCTCTCCCCTTGCCTCTCACCTAAATAAATCAAAACATGGACTAAGACTCAGTTTTAGGTGTTTGGTTTCGTAGACGTTTACTCTCAAACTGTAGGTGAGTTCCTCTGTGATCAAGTTTGTGACCTGACACACAACAGTAGACTTTCACACTTTCTCAGATGATGATATGAGGATCAGGTACCTCAAAATTCAAGATAATTAGATGCAATGGTAAATATACTGCAGAGAAACACTTAGGAGTGATACATATTTATATAATGGCTATTGGGATAGATTTTATTACAGAAATAGGCATATACAGGTGATATGAAATGTTCTAGAGTAAAAACAGGGACATATTTAGTCATGACATTTCATTACAGACAGGCTATTTTATCACTTTTATTTTCTTACCGTCTCCTACGCTAAGTACAGATAGAGTCAACACTTACCTTGTTCAGCTCCTACCAAAAAGCCTCCTACCTTATTTTCAGGGCCAAACCTATCTTATTTTTAGTTTGGGCAGGAATATCAGCAATTCAACAACTTATATTGAATTTTCCTATCATCATCCTATCAAATAATTTCCTGACAGAAATTATTTGCAGGGATGAGAGTCAGGCATCTCACTCTAGACTGTATGTTGCTATAGTAACAATTTTTAAAACTCAGATAATTTAATCAAAATATGCCATTACCACAAATGTTTGGGCAAATTAAGTATGTTGGGCTAGATAAAATACAGTTACAGATCTGTGTGTATGTAATAACTGATCAAAATGAGGTTGAAAAACTCTTTATTTTGTCTCCTCCTATTTGGATGCAATTTAAATAGGCAGTTCAGTGCTTGAAAACTATCTGAGCTTTCCTTAGATTAGCATTACTCACAGGAGCATCAGTGAGACATGTGTCAGTATATTACAGTCAAGAATAATGGGATCAGCAGAACTGGTCTGTTTGTGAAATGAAAAAACAATCAAATGTTAACTTTCAGATGTTTCACAGTTCCACTAGTTTAGCAATTTTCCTTCTACCCTTTGCTTTTAATCTATGCTAAATGGACTAGAGTACGCTTTTGGTCAAATATTTCATCAGTGTAATTTGATTTCTACTTAAATGATTACTTTACTCTGTGTGAAAAACATTACTTCTGTGCCAGGTTGTGTAAATGCCTGGTTAGGTGATTTTAACACTGGTGCAATTTCACTGAGTTGTATTTTCTATATTTGCAAACTTTAAATTGCGAGTAATCAAGAGGCATTTGCTGTGATAGGCCCACAGAGCAGCACCTGCTGTGGACCACCTATGTCAATTAGAGAAGTCATTTGACAGGTAAACCCAAAACAGTTATTTATAATCCCCTCACTGCTGACCCTGAGCTTGAAGATTTCACTGTCATAGGCCAAAAAAACCCAAAACAACAACAAAAAAAAAAAAAAAAAAAAAAAAAAACCTAAAAAACCAAACAAAGTTGTTAGATGGCCTGTGATTTTTCAAACCCACAACACCTATGTGTTTCTGCAGCTTACCTGTGGAGGCACATGGAATGATAAAAGGCAGCAAATCTGTAAGAACTGCTTGTGGGTGCTGTAGAGCCACTGCCTGGTGCTGTGGCTTCCAGTGCTCCTCAGTAAACTCTAGTAAGCAAACCAGGAGCTGTGACCGTGGCACAGATAAGCACCTGCATGCTGGCTTTAATCTAACTAGATAAAGTACCTGCAGCAGCAAAGATCTAAAAACCTGAACCTGGGAGAAAGAGGCAATCCAGGAATGCTGCTCCCTTAGTTTATAATAAAGCATTTAAATTAAAAGGGTGATAATTCCTGGATTATTCCTAGTATTTGTCCCTCCAGTTATTTCACTTCAGTAGAATTAGGTATTTATGTCTTTTGTGTGTCTGCAATTACCCTGTCTTTCAAATTTCATACTGGTCATGCAGAAAAGGAGCACTAGATTTATATCCAGGGTATTTCTTATTTTTGAATTTCAGATTATTTTGACAAGATATCGGAATGGAAAATTCCTTAATGAAAACTGAGATTCTTCTTCCACGTTTCCATGCCCCAAGATGGTGAGACAGAGTAATGCTAACAAACACTGAGATGTAAAAGTGTCGTTTCTGTGTGAATTAAATGAAACAAAAGAAAATGAACCACCCCTTTACACAGATTAATCCAGCTGCTGCTTGGCAAAATAGTACCACTCTACAAACAGGCGGCCAATGGATGTTCTCTGTACCCTCAAACTTAGTAGAGAGCAAGAGGAGGAGCATATTCCTCATCCTGCAAGCTCAGTCTCTGCTGTTCTCCTTCCCCTGGGCACTGTGGAGGCAAAGGGGCACATTTGCCCAGGTGTGACCCCCGTGCAGTGAAAACACTGTGTCCAGGCAATGGCTGTGAAGAAACCAATGCAAAACATCTCTTGAGGAGTTTCACAGCACTGCCCACCTCAGGGAGTCTGTTCACACCAGCTCTGCACAGCTCCTTAATTAATATCCCACTTCTTGACTCACATGAACACCTCTAATATGAGCAATTAATTCTTTATTGAACCAGCAAGTCAGGCTCTGACGATATGCTTCCCTGCACTTATGGTGCAAGGCATTATTAGCTTGACATTACACTACTTCCAAGTACTTCCAAGAAACAAAGTTTTATTTGCTCATACAGTAACTGCTCTGAAGCCTAAACCGTTCTATATTTTATGGCATCAATTCCTAATTACCATTTATAATTTTGCCATTATTTTTCCTTCTCACAATTAAGCTGAAATATTAAAACCTGTACAGACATAGACTACACACAAGCAGAGCTGTCATTCCCTGGTAGTCTAAAAGTTCTACTCCCAGTTGTCAAAACTAAACACAGGAGTGATGGGTTACCCAGGCTCTCTTGAGAGTTTTGAAGAAAAAAAAAATAGGCTTGAATTTAAATAAATCTTCACAGGAAGGAGGTTCAAAGAAGATATTTTCAGTGCAGTTTAAGGTCTTGCTTTTCAATTTCAGAATGTACTGAATGACAAGAATTCCAGTTTCTTCCCAGTTTATACAGAAAGTATCTTCTCACAAAATCTTTTAGTCAAGACTTCAAGGTAAAACACTTGAAAGAAGACTTCTGAATGTGTTTTTACATCTTTATAAAGATGGATTGTATTGAAATCTGAACTCATCTATGTATCAATGCAAGATACAGATGTCAGTCTTCAGCATAAGTGATAAAGAATCATGGAGGTTACAAAAAGTGGTAAGACAGAAAGATCCCAGGACAAATTAAAATAGGGACTTATAGGAGAGACAGCCCACTTCTCTGATTTACTCAGATGTAATTCAGTAATCATCATGGCAGTGGACAGTAGGTATAAGCAGAATTTTAAAAAGCTGACCTTTCTGAATTGAAGGATACATCATTGTTCCAAGTAGGACATTCATTTAACAGCTGCTTCAGATGATTTGATTAATTGAATGACCCTTTTTAAGTGAAAATAACAGTTTCTCAAGTAAAGAATTCCTTCTATGTTTTAGTAGCTGTTCTTGGTGGGACATTGTTTGACCTTCTCAGCAAGGTCTGCAGCTCTCTCTTGTGTGGCAGCAAATTTTGAACTCCTAATGGACTAATATTATCTTAAAAACAAAACTGTTTTAAATAATCTTTTTGTATTTTAATCTGGCCAGACTATTCTGTTTCTATCAGCACTCAAGCTTAATATGGGCTCCCTAAAGAGCAAAATAAACAACTCAATATAGCACAACAGCAACTGCGCAGCCCTGTAGTATCTTCCCTAAACTCAGCCCAGAGTTTTCACTGTGCAGGTGTGCTGGTTTGGCTGGGATAGAGTTTATTTTCTTCACAGTGGCTAGCATAGGATTGGGCTTTGATTGGTGCTAGAAATAGTGTGGATAATTCAGGGATGCTTTTATTATTGCTGAGCAGGGCTTGTGCTGAGCCAAGACCTTTTCTGCTTCTCATTCCAGCACACCAGGGACAAGGCTGGGGGTGCACAAGGAATTGGGAGTGGGCAGAGCCAGGACAGGTGACTCCAGAAGACCAAAGGGATACTCTAGACCATGTGGCATCATGCTCAGGACATAAAGCTGAGGGACAAGAAGGAAGGGGGTGCGGGAGGTAATTCAGAGTCTTCCTAAGTCACTGTTCTGGGAGATAGAGACTTGTTTTCCTGGAGATGGCTGACCAATCAACACAATGAATTAATTCCTTACTTTGCTTTGTTTATCTGCACAGCTTTGGCTTTGCCTACTAAACTGTCCACATCTCAAACCACGAGTCTTCCCACATTTAGTCTTCTGATTTTCTCCCCATCCTGCATCCCCATCCTGCATTCTGCATGAGAGAGTGAGCAGTTCCATGGGGCTTAGGAGCCAGCTGAGGTTAAACAACAACAGTGGGTTACTGAGGATTTTTATTTTTACCATACATAAGCAATTTTGTATTATTAATGGAAAAACAAAACAAAACAAAAGACTACTCATTACTGGAGCAATTATTTTCTGCACATATGTCCATGCTTCCAATTTGCAACTGTAGTCCTTCAAGTGCTGCACATTCCTCAGACTGAACACACCTGCATGGGAATACTGCATGGGAATCAATGTGCCTGCATTTGTCCTGTCAGGTGACTGAATGTCTGGTAGCTGCTGTTGGCTGCAAATATCTGGGTTTGTAGAAGCTGGAAGAGACTGATCTATCTGCATAGGATAGCACTGTTAAGAGTAAATTGTTCCATCAAAGAAGCAACACTACTGTTCCTGAAGAAAAGCACAATACATTTGCAGGGAAACCATCAGATGGATACAGAAAATTCATGTGGCTGAATAAACTTCAGCACAGTAAATCACACCTTGACATACCAGATTAATAGGCTCTGCATCTTAAAATACACGGTTTCAGTAGTAAAGGTGATCAGATGCAGGTAACATTCCCCAAAGACACACAATCCACTGTGAATAGGTTCTGTTACTCACCCACATTAACTTGGTGGCATCACCACAGGGTGAATGGCCTGGGTGATGGGTTCAGAGCCACTTACGGCTTGCACAACACTGGTCATTTGCAACAACATATTTTGTGTTGTATATTTATTTATATTTATATTTATTTATGAGAGTACAAAACAAGGTATATGTTTTTTAGAATAAGCCTCATTATAGGCTATGGTCTCACTATATGACTAATTGGGTTGTTATTTCTTTCCCTGTCTCATTAACACACAGATTTCTGCAAATATATTAGATAATTGTTGAGCAGTTTATGCAAACATTTTTAAGCCTATTAGGTATTCATGAATTGCTCACTTCAGCATTTCACTATTTATAGTGTGTTACTGCCATTGTTACTGTTCCCAAAGCTGGGTGGAGGAGGACACTTTTAAGATGCAAGAACAATGTGTAAATCAAAGGTAAGCTCTTCTTTTGTTTTTGTCAAAACAGATGCATTTATGGTTCTATTTATAAATTTGTACTTGTCATCTTCTTGTATATTCTTGCTTTTCACCTATAACTGTTACAAATCCAAAAATTTCCTCTCTTCTCAGTGAAAATTTATTAATCCAGCTTTTATCCTGGGTAATGGATCCAGTATTAAACATCTTGACTTCACATTCACACCATCCCTCTGAATAAACAAAGTGCCACATAAAAATTAGAAATGGAGAGCTACTTGGTGATAGGATGTTTCCTGTCATTGATGTTTTATCTTAAAATCACTCTGAATTCTCAGGAGCCCTCAGCTGCATGATAAAGATCTGGAATAAATTATATCTGCTTATATCATTAGCCAAGTGCAATGCCTGCTGCAAGTTAAGAAATTTTACATGAATAATAACCTGGTGGACCCATCCTTTTCTCAATTCAACTTGTATGAGTTCACTGCTACCCAATGAAGGTCTGGTGCATCAAGGCTCCCATTAATATTATAATCTCAGTCACAGATGTCAAATAATGCCATGTAATCAATGAAGCAGTTTTGTCTGGGCTGGAGTTAATTTTCTTCACAGAAATCTGTATGGGGCTACATGCTGCACCACTCCATTTATGAGCAGTTACACAGACAACAGGTAGGGAAGGCTTAGTTGGTGGCACTGAAGCTCAAATGAGGTTTTTATACTCAAAATATTTCAGGTGGAATAAAAGCATGATGATGTCAGGTGCAACTTAAGTCGTGCACATTTTGTCTTCTGAAAGATTTCTGGATCTCTCAGCCTGCTGCTCAAATGACCCCTGTACTAGGAGACTTGCAGTGTCTGGATTCCAGTCCATTTTTCAGGCAGGTCTACCCCAAACACTGATAAAAAGGAGTCCTGAAGCAATTTCTGTGTTGCTTGATAGTATCCAGAACCTGCAATTCTGCGCTAACAGGACTCATACACATGGACCCCAAAACTGCTTCAGATTTATAGGTTATATACCTTATAATTTGAATAACTAAATAAAACAGTGAAGGCTCAAAGGAAAACAGGAAAGGAACCCCATGCTGAAGATTTTCAGGGACTAAAAATGAGAAGTATTTTGTATAATTGGAAGATGATACAGAGAAGCATGTAGAAATGGTGAGATGTTAAGAAAGATAGGCAGATGTGAAAGCAAGACTTTGTAACTCATTTAGAGAGCTTGCTTCTTAGATTAGAAACTGTGAGCTGAGATTCTCTTGTTAGCACTGTGTGTCAACAAATAACACTTTAATTTACAGGACTGCTTTTGTTCCTGCATCTCCCCAGTCCCAATGGAGGATGTCTCAGCTACATTAATGGCGGCACATTAACTTGCCTCCTCTGCCAAGAACTATGAGTTGCGCTGGGAAAAAGACAAGTGACTGAGCTGGGAAAAAGACAAGTGACAGGCTGAGAGCTGAAGGAATATGCAGTGACTTCCCTCCCCAACAGGTCACCTCTACCCTTGAATTCAGTGCACAAAGAGCCACAGGGTGCCTTTCATATTTGATCCTGTGCTCCCTGATGCTTCATACAATTTAAGAGTAAATGGAGGAGATGATGAAAGGGGACAATTTTAAGCTATGTGAACCTGAACCAGAACAGGTAAATATTTGAATTTCAGGAGACTTTATGTCTCCCCTTATGGCCAGTGATGTCACATGCAGATTTGGCAAATCACACAATCCCTAACCTAAAACTTACCTCTAGTGTCTACTGTGTGATTTGAGTGCAATTTTGATATTTAAAAAAAGAAAAAAAAAGGGAAAAAAAAAAAAAAAGAAAACCAAAACTGTAATCCCTGAAGACCCCATAGGTGTAGAGATGAGAGGACAGATTTTACCTGTGAAGTAAGGAATGCAGGGGGTAGTTGTTGATGTGCTATGAACTGTGGTATCAACTGCCTCGATACAAATACTTTACAGCTCTATCTCCTGTGGTCCTCATCCATAAAACATGAAAATGCTAATGTGTGTTCTTACTGTAGTGGTGCAGCTGAAATTAGTTATAATAGTGAAGTGAATAATTTTCCTGGACTTCTGATTAGCAGATTTATGGCTTCTTATTTCTGGGAATTAGGGCTTAATCTTGAGGAATTATGACTTTTCCCACAAACTCTTGAAAGCCATGTCATGGAGTTATTTTGATATGCATTTTCTTACATTTTTACATTTCAATCCTATGTTCTTTTGACTTTGCAGTTTCTTATATATTTACATTCAAATCCTCTATCTACAGTGTTTACTACTCAATCCAGAAACCTACAATTATTATCATGCTATATCTTCTTGTAGTGCTGTTCTTTTATCACTTTACAAACACATGAAACCTGTATGAGTGTTATGTATTTTGCAGACAAAAATCTAAATTTCTGCAGGTTGATATTTGTGAGAGTGCTGCTTAGAAGCCCTCACAAATTAGCACATCATGTAATAGTTACAATTCTAACAAAAAATTGAAATCAGGATTGTCTCCAACAAATTGTGAAAGAAAGAGACTTGGGTATCACAGGACTGAAATACAAAATAACCCTCTTATTAATGCTATTTCTTGTTACTTATGGAAATGCTTCCAGCTCTTTTCAACTGTATCTACTGAAGACATACTCAAGTGGAGTTTGAAACATCTGCTTGTTAAATATGTGCAAAGTGTAATAGAATAGTTTTTTGGAAATGAACAGTAGTGTTTGAAGACTGCATAAAATGAAAGGAGAATAATAACAAAAGAAGTGGGAAGGGTTTTTCACATTTGTATGAAAACAAGTTATTAGGTTCTTTTTATTTATTCAGAGTTTGGGTTTAGCTGATGTATTGTTTGTTGGAGGGGCATGGGTCTTTTGGGAATGTTTTTGGGGGACTTTTTCTTAAGAAAGCCCTTTTTCAGTGACTTGATTAGAGAGCAAGTTTGGTTTGACAAAACTTGTCACAAGCCTCACTCACACACACCAGTGCTGCAGCTGTCAACTGTCACAAGATTCGGCTTAGAAATTTGTATTGAACCTTAATTCTAGTCTTGAGAGATCCTCTGGTCAGGTGATGTATCTCAAGGAAATCAGACTAAGTTGCTGCCTTCCTGATTTCTCAAAGAAGCTTCTGTATCAGAGCTCTCAAATTGGGCTGCTTATATAGCTGCTGTGGTAATTTTCACCTTTGCTTTTCTATTCCTCCCTACATGTGGTTGGTCTTTCTTTTAGAAGACAAAAATAAATAAAGACCACCTCAGCCAAAAAGCATATATTTTATCTGGAAACAAGCCAGTTTGTCAAGTAAGAACATGCTGATTACAGAATCTTTGGTAAAATAAATCCTTCTTCTACAGATCTGAGTTAGGTTTACCTCTCTGAGAGGCTACAGAGAACTCAGCTTCAGAATAATTAGCACAGGATGACACATTTTAAGTCATAAAATGTTCATGATTTATTCCAACACCTGAACTGCTAGCCCTGGAGAAAGCATTATAATTTCTTATCTTCTGCCCTCTTCATATTTTAGTGCAAATACAGACAGTTTTCCTTTAATTCATTACTCTATAGCTTAGAATCTCTCTCCTGCAAAAGAATAGCTGTCACACCTGCAATGAAAACATCACACCATACACATCTAAAACCAAAAACTTCCTAAAGGCAGAGGAGGAACACTTTCAGAGAGCTTAATCTCAAGCTTCACAGACCCTCCACTTATGCAGAAACCCAGCCTCCTCTGCTCCATCAAGGCACATCTCGAGATTTTTTTTAACAGGTTTTAAATAAGGAGAAGTTTCCAAAGAGGAGGGGTATAATCTCAGGATAGCCTAATATTTACGTCTGCACCACTGCTCAGAAATGCCATCCCTTTGGAGGGTTGTGTGGCATTAAACACAGCCTCATAGAGCAAGAGGTTCTGGTCCTACGCCCCATCTTACCCCTCCTTACTTATGTGCACCCCAGGCACAGAGGTCCCCCAGGCTTGGTTAAAGCCATGGAGAAGACAAATCACTGCAACAGGAAAGGAGCAAAATGTGTGTGGATAGCTTGGTGGAACCGGTGGCTGAGAAAATTTCACAAAGAATTCCTGTCAAGCAGTTAAAATCTAAACATGTGTCATTTTTTGGGGTTTGGGTTTTCTGACTGAATTTATCATCTAAAGGATATTATCACTCAGAACTACTTTTCAACAGTGCATAGTGTAGGTTGAGCTTCCCTAACAGCATAACAATGAGTTGAACTTTATATTTTTCTCTTTTTATTAGATGATATTTTTATTTCTGAAAAATAAGCTGTGAAGACCAGAAATGACTGTTTCTGAGTACCTATAAATTTGGTAAGGAAGAAAGAAATATAATACATACTGTCAATTCTTAAAATATTAACCAAAGTTCTGACTTACTTGGGAACACAGCAATTCAATCTAAATGGTCACAGAAAAAAATATTATTCTATGTTAAGTGATTTTTGCACAATATCTGCACTACACATAATGCAATACCATATATTGCAGATTTTAAATAACTTTATGTACATAGAGCAGGCTTTTACAATAGTAGAAAGGGATTTTTTTTCCTGTCCTAAAAATTGTCCTGAAACAACCTTTTTTTTTTTGTTTGTTTGTTTGTTTCTTTGCAAGTACTAAAACACTGAACAAATTTATTTTTCAGTTAAATTTCCACTTTCATTGACAGGTATCTGATTTCACAGCTTCTACAGCAAAAATCCATTGGTAACTTAGTTCAGAAAATAAATGCTTTAGTTGTCTCTTATTTTGAAGAGAATTTAAGTGAACTTCTTTGTCCTGCTTTAGACACTATGCATTTGATGGACTCCTACTCAAAACCCATTTCTTTTGGATTGTAGTGACTCAGAAAATGGAAGCCAGACTCCCCTTACATGAGGGAAAGCTGAATATAAGCAGTGGAAAACTCAAAGTTTTACTGCCTTATTTCTTTATTCAAAGTAATTTTAACTCAATTTTTTGTTTTTTTGTCTCTCAGTTGAAACATAAGAGTGTGAACAGCATATGCATATCCATATGAGATGATGACGTGGATGAAGAAAAATGAGAAAGCCAGGAAAAATAACAGGAGGTTAATTACCAGGAGGTTAATTAGTACCACTTAATTACCACTTCACAGCAGGTGGAATGGTAATTAAGTGGTAGTTAGGAAATTACTGTTTCCCTTTAATTACCAAGCAGTGGCCTTTGTGGTGTCCATATGTATGTGTGTGTATGTGAATAAATAACTGAAGACAATGTGTGGGCTAGTTGACAAAAATAGTCCTTTTTACTGTGGACTGATGTACAGCAGGGTGCAGTTGACTGTTTTCATGTAGGATTACGTGTGACATAATTCTTTCTCTTTTTTTAAAAAATTTGAAAAAAAATCAGAATATTACACATTAATACAATGTGAGGAAAAAAATGACCTTAAATGAGCATATGAATGTGAATATATATATATACACAATATATACACATTTCTAATCTGAAGAAAAAAGGATACTGCCTTAGGATGTCATACAAATGGGTGTATTATGTCAGGCTCTTGCTTTTTTGTCTGCTAAACTTTATCACTCATAACTATCTGTCCACTATGAGTACTGACAGTTACTGCACCAATGGACTTTGATAGATTAAATATGGATATAGATAAATAAAGACAGATATAGATATAAATAGCTATAAATACAGATATATAGATAGCTATATAAATATAGATCTATACACATAGATATGTGTGTGTGTATATATATATATACACACACATTCATATATAAAGTTTATAGAGAAATAGGCATACAGAGGCAGGAGGCACTTAAAATATACATCACATAGGACCACATGGCAATAAATAGAACGTTTAATATTACACCCACAAACATATATAATTTTCTCCTGAAGTTAATATAGGAACAATTTATTAATTCTGGTTATGCCAATGTGATACACAAGTCTGCACCCATTCCTCCCCTACCCCTTCCACCCTGATACTTGTCTTCCTAATCAGTTGGGAAGTGTCAACCAAAAGCAGTGTTCCTTCAAGACACAAAATCAAACATTTGCATGAGCCTCTTGATAGCCACTTAATACCACCAATTCACTGCAATAGAAAATTAAAAACACAGGCAACTATATTCCCTGTGGAGTTTGGAATACATAGATGTGAGGACCCTGGAGGTCATCCCCTAAGTTAAGGAGAAACAAGAAGCTTCCCTCAAAAAGCTGTTAAAACCCCATTAGCTCCTTCCTCTGTTCCTGTGTCTGTTCCTATGTCCTTGAGCCACTCCCTTCCTATTCCCTCATCTTTGTACTGTCCCAAGACCAGGTTCACCCCCAGACCCCTCCGGACAGGGCAGTGAGAGCTGAGACATGTGTGTGCTGGGGGAACTCTGAACATCTCACCGCACAGCTGAATTAAACACCTGTGGATTTTGTGCAAAGGCCCTTTCTGCTTCTTTACCCTGGACTTTACTTGTAGCAGTTCAGGCTGCTACACATAGAGTTTTAAATACATATTAATACACGATCTTCTAGGATGTGTGTTGGTATATGTGTGTCTGTAAAACATACATGCTTAAATATATATATCACAGAATCACTTGGGCTGAAAAGTCTTCCAGGATCATCAAATCCAGTCTTTGAACAATCACCAACTTGACAAAAAAACAGGAGTACTTTGTGAGTGCCACATTGTCATTTCTTGAATATACCTCCCAGGGATGGTGTTTCCACCATACCCCTGGGCAGCCCATTCCAATGTCTAATCACCCCTCTGTGAAGAAATTCCTCCTGATGTCCAGCTAGAAGCTCCCCAGCTGCAGTTTGAGGCCATTTACTTTTGTCCCTTTTTACCTGGGAGAAGGGGATGACCGTCTTTCCACTACAACCTCCATTCACGCAGTTTTGCAGAGCAAGGTCATCTGAGCCTCTTTTTCTCCAGGCAAAATACACCCAGATTCCTCACCTGCTCCTCAAAGGATTTAATCTCCTTCCCCAGCTCTGTTCCCTTCTCTGGCACTTCAATGTCTCTCTTGCAGTGAGGGAACCAGAACTGGACAGAGGATTCAAGATGCAGCCCCACCAGTGAGAGCACAGGGGGACGCTCACTGCCCTGCTCCTGCTGCCCCACTATTGCTCACCCCAGCCAGGTGCCCTCGGCCTTCTTGGCCACCTGGCCACACGCTGGCTCATGTTCAGCTGCTGTTGACCGGCACCCCCAGGTCCTTTTGCACCAGGCAGCTTTCCAGACACTGTCCTGGCCTGTAGAGCTGAAGGGGTTGTTGTTACCCAAGAGAAGGACCTGGCACTTGGCCCTGTTGAATCTCATACAAGTGGTCTTGGCCTATCAGTCCAGCCTGTCTAGATCCCTCTGCAGAGCCTTCCTGCCCTCCAGCAGATCAACACCCTAGTCTTACTTAGTCTCATCCATGACCTTATGGAAGGTGCAATAGATCCCCTCATGCACACCATCCATGAAGATTTTAAACATAACTGGGCCCAACACTGTTTCTGGGGGAGACCACCAGTGACCAGAGGCCAGCCAGATCCAGCATCGTTCCCCACCATTCTCTGGGCCCGGCTATCCAAACAGTTTTTAACCCAGCCAAGAGTGCTCCTGTCCAAGCTGTGGGCTGCAGCTTTTCCAGGAGAATGCTGTGGGAGACAGTGCCAAAGGCTTTGCTCAAGTACAGGTAGACACACCCACATTCACACCCCCTTTCCTGCATTCACTAGGCAGGTCACCTGCTCATGAAAGGAGATCAGGTTGGTCAGGCAGGACGTGCCATTCCTGAACCCCTGCTGGCTGGGCCTGATCCCCTGTACTGTATTTGCCGTGTGATCACATCCAAGATGATCTTCATCATCTTCCCTGGCACTGAGGTCTGGCTCACAGGCCGGTACTTCCCTGCATCCATTTTCCTGCCCTTCTTATGGATGGACATCACATTAGCCAACCTCCAAATCACCTGGGACCTTCCCAGTTAGATAGGACTGATGATCAGTGATGCAGAGCAGCTCGGCAAGCTCCTTCTCCAGCTCCCTCAGCACCCTTGGATGAATCCCACCTGGTCCCATGGACTTGTGAGTGTCTAAGTGGCTCAGCAGGTCACTACCTCCCTCCTCCTGGATTGCACAGGGTCTGTTCTGCTCTCTGTCCCTGTCTGCCAGCTGGGGCTGGTTCCCTGAGGATAAACAGGCCTTACTGTTGAGGATGGAGGCAAAGAAGATATCTGAGCCTTTTCCTCATCCTTGGTTCCAGTGTTTGCCTCTGCAGCCAATCAAGGATGGAGATTTTCATTGGCCCCATTTTTGTAGTTGATGTATTCAGAAAAACACTTTCTATTACCTTTCACAGCAGTGGCCAGATTGAGTTTTATTTGAGCTTTCACCTTTCTAGTTTTTTCTTTACATGACCAGTAACATTGCTGTACTCTTCCTGAGTTGCCTGTCCCTTCTTCTCTCTCTCTCTCTCTCTCTCTCTATATATATATATATATAGTGTGTATATGTGTGTGTGTCTATATGTATATGTGCAAACATTAATGTATTGAGACTTATTTATATGTGCCTTACAGACCATTATGATCTCCTTCAGACCCTAACTCCAGATATCCAACCCCAATATCCACAAGGCACACCTATTACCTTTGCATTTGCTCACTCTCCTTTCTGATCCACAGACATAAAGTATCTGTTGTCCTCAAATTGTCTAACTTATTTGTACAATTGGATTAATCCCTGCCCAACTATTTCCAGAGTATGTATTGCTTGAAAGCTGTCACTCTGTTTCAGATCTGAGAAAAAATTGATGGGCCTGAAGATTTGTCTGAATTTGAATATCAACTAATCTGAAAGAAGAATGCTGCTTCATATATGCTGATTTTGATAAAAGTGCTGCAGAATTATTATTTAAGCATCACAAACTGTGCGAGGGAGGATGCTCACACATAAAAAAGAAGGAAATCAAAATGAAAATTCTCCAAAACAGTCTCTATACTTGTATGTTTCATTGACTGAGACAGACAGGGTCTAATATTTCATAATACTTAATTGCTCTTAGGGGACAGCACATAGAACTGGGAAATATTATCCAGGCTTCATTCAAAGCATTGCTGAGATGCAAATAAAATAAATATTATCTCATTTTTATGGACGAAAAAGTTGGAACCAAAAGAAATACTGGGAATATGCCAGGACCCTGGCTACAAACAACCCAGCTCTGAATCCTATTCTCCTTTCAGCAGATAATGTTGCTTTATTGCAGTGGCAGCTCCAAAATTACTTCAGTTGCAGTAGTTAGCACTTGGTAGACCTACAATGTAGGCAGGCACTTGGTGTCTTAGTTTAGAACCATGCAACAGAGTCCATCTGTTCTCATCACTATTTTTAAAGCAACTTGTCCAGACTCAGGTAGGAAATCTAAGGTGGAGGGGGATCTAATTTCTTGGAAGGAATTCACCTGCCTAGATTCTGAGATAATCTCCAGGCTGCTTAGCTTCCTCAAAACACACCAAAAGGTGAAAAGCAGATAAGAGACTTCATATAAAAAATACCACATATATATGTTTGTTTCATTAGAGAACTGCATTCTTCCAATATAATCCACATGCTGTATGTTGTTTGCAGCAATGACCACTCCAGAATGACTGGTTGTAAATATCACATAATTTTTAAATCTCAGTTTAAGAGCAGTAAGAATAATTTTTGTAAAGTGTATCCTAAAGGTACTTCACTTTTCTGTAGCACTGGGTCATCAAGGAGAGGTAAAATGCATAGTAAAAAGCAAAACAATCTCATATTTGCAATTGCAAGTGTAAAAGTTCATCACAGTACTCTGTTCATTTGATGACTTTTTCTGAAATGCTATGTGATCTGTTTTTGCTTCTTTCTTGCTTCATGAAATAGATTTCCCCCAAAGAAATTACATGGTTCATATCTTTACATTTACCACCTGCGTGGAATTTAAAAGACCCACTAAACATAGAAAATGAGCATGTAATACATTTCAGTTATGCTCAGGAACTAAGCAGAAAGGTTAGATGATTAAATCACAGGCAATATTTTTGCATGCTTATTCATCTGACCATATATGTTGGGTTTTAAACATTTTGTTTTGTAGCTCTTAAAAACCATTACAAATTTTATTTCTTATACATTATTGGAGAGTATTGCTCCTGCTGATTCAAAAATCAACTGTTGTTTGGACCTCTTCAACCCTTCTGACAGTTGTCTTTTAGCAGCTCTAGAAGCTAAAGTTCTAACTTGCCTCTTAGTTTCCCAACTTTGACATTAAGGCACTTCAGGTGTAAGGATCAGACGTGCTCTTTAAAGTAAATTTTATTCACTATAAATACATTTTAAAGATTTGAAACTACTCCTAAACTTGGGCTTGATAAACCTAAAATCAACAGAAAATGGAAGCATTTTGCTTCAATAATTTTGAAGCAGTAAAACCCCTTCTTTCTTCCTCCCTTTGAAATTGTAGAAGATTTGTTAAGAATGGTTAAGAATTAATGGTTAAAAATTATTAAACCTCTCAACTGAAATATAATATTATGAACACTTTCTTTTATTTAGTCACACAGAAATGTTTGTTCTATTACTCTTTGATGATTTAACCCCTATAAAAATCCCCTAAACCACAGATGAAACCACCCACACCCCCAGACCTCCCCAAAACTTAGCAACTAATCTACTGCTATTTTATTAAACAAGATGGTAAAAAAAATGTATTAATTGCAGAACCTCTTAGGAATTCAAAACCCTGTCCAAGTATGTATTCTCAGAACTGGATGCTAGGTCTTGCCCAAAGTTTTATTTGCTCTTAAATAAGAATGTATTAATCACGCAAAATGAAAAATTACTCATTCTATTTAAATGAAAAGAACACTGATAGCTATTTTATGTTCTGTCTGTTCCTAGCAGACTACTTCAATCCTAAAGGGTCATATGTTCTTACCAAAGTGCTTCCCATGGGACAAAAGTAATAATTTCTAATGCTTTCCTTCAAATTACAGCGCTTCAGTGATCATCACTCAGAAATCTGGAGCTGCCCATCAGCCACCAGCCTCCTAATCACACATCACTTGTCATCACTTCCAGAGCAATCTGGACCACCCTATCCCTGTCCCTCACCCTGTTTTTACAGACCTCTTCCTTAGAGAGTCAGTCTTGTTTGAAGCAGCAGACTATTTCCATTCAGACAGTCAGTTTGAATGGAAAAATCAAGAGTATTTGCTCTTTTGCCATCTTCCTTTATCTTCTAATTTCATGTGCTTTTCAGAGCTCCCTTATGTACATTTACGAATGGAATTGAAGAAATGGAGCTCTACCAAAAAACAATCACAGGCTCTTCTTCTTTCCCTCTCATCCCTTTTCCTCCACTATTGAACTGCCATCCTTTTTTCTAATTGTTTTCAAAAAGGCAACAGGACACTTAGGAGACAACATTAGCTGATAAACATTTTACTACATGACTTGGTTCACACATGGTTATTTTTTATACTGAGATACTCTGAGTAAAGATCAGACCCCTGCTGTAGGAGCACTCTAACATGGGTATATCAGTCCCTATGATAAAAATTACATCTTCAAATTGGACAGACACAAGCAGTGGCATATCCTTAAAGCATTGTCTCCCATATTCTCATTTACAAAGAAAAGCTCATTTGTGTAAGAGGATTACTTGTTTTCATAGCAAAACATCCCAAAGTGCATCAATTACACTGGGAGCAGCTCAGCTCTGTGAACTTCTTAACCACACTGCTAATATAAGCAAAGCTGCATTAAGTCAAACTTATATATTATTGTTGATGTAAAAACAACTTATATAACTATGGTCTTTTCCTTTGGTGTCATTAAAAAAAAAAATCAAACCTGTGATATAGTAAGTCTACAAAAGTTTAAACTGACTAGTTTAAGACACAGAAAACCAGATCTAACATAAATACAAAAATATGACAATTGTAAACAAGAATTCATTTCCATGAAGGCAAAAAAATCAAAAGGCAGAGAAATATTTTTCAGAAATATAATTCTTCCTTGTGCATTGCAGAATGAGAATTATAGGACAGTATACTCTTAAAACATTATGGGAATCGCTGGCATAATGAACAGATGAAACCTCAAAAATTCTGTGCCCTTCTATAGGAACAGCAGACCACAAGCTGCAGCAATGCACTCGGACAGACTCTGCTTCTTCCAGTGTACCAGATGCAAAGTCAAAAGCAGCACACACAGTCTTCGTGCCAGTTTAAACCTTGGCTCGCATTCAAAGATGACAAGTTAATGCCAACATTTTAGTCATGTGAAACCCACTCATTACGTCTTGCACTGAGACCACCAGTGAAGCCACCATTTGGACATGGTTATGCCTACCCACCCATCCTTATGCTTCTACATGTGAACATTCCTGAACATTATGGAATAATGAATGTTCTAACACTGGGATAAACTGAATCAAAATCATTCATGAAAAATATCATGTACATGCCTCACAGCTTGCTTTCTTTCTCTCAGACTTCTCTTTCCATCCTAGGAATATGAACTGCTCTCTCCCATGCCCCACAGTGTCTTTCTACGTGAAGTCTCTCAGTCCACAACTTGCCTTTCTTGTCTTAATGTCTCTTCTTGCTTTCTACCATCTATTTTTCAGAACACAAGAAATAGCTGTAGTATAAGTGTGGCATATATGGAGTTCTAAAAATAAATTGTCATCTCAACTGGTTTTCTAGCAATTTCATAGTGGTAAAAAAACCTACTACAATATATTTAATTTTACTTGGGTTAGAGTTGGTGTTTTAATCAGTTTCTGAAAAAAGATGAATTCTGTCATGGCATTTTTTGGGCAAAACAATGTATTACATCAAAGACAAAACACTGAATATTTAAATTTTTCAAGGTATCCTTTTTAGTTTTTTTAATGAAAGAAAAAGATACATTTTTTCATAAAGGTTTTGCCAAATCTAAGTGTATATGGACAACACCAGCTGAAGGTACATGGCATATTTGTGGGGATAAGGCATTCCCACTACAGTACTGTTACCTCTAACAGGTGTTTTAGTGATGAGGAGCCAAAGTTCACTCATGGAAAAGACAAGCTTAGCAGTTTATAATCCTAAATCTAGCACATTTTCCCCACAGGAATAAACTGCTCCAAAAAAAGAAAAAGAAAAAGTAAAACAAAACAAAACAAAACAAAACAAAACAAAACAAAAAAAAAAAAAAAAAAAAAAAAAAACCAAAAACAAAATAGAAGGAAAAAAAATCCCAGAGAGAATCCCAAACATACTCCAAAGCAAAGCAAAACAAAACAAAAATGACTTACTGTCTTCTTCAACATTTTGACGGCGTAAGGTTTCTGGGTCCCTTTCTGCCTGCATCTGTAGACAATGGATGTAGCCCCACTAAATTTAAAATAATAAAAAAAAAAAAAAAAAAAAGGAAGAATAGTTGGGTTGTACATACATCTCTTTGAATCTGTCAATAAACAGAGTTGCCTACATTTTCTACTCCTCCCAGTTTGGGCAAAACTATCTCACTTTTCCCCACAGATGCACTAAACCCTCCCCTCCAAAACCCAAGAAGTTTCAAAATTCCTTTGTGTTTAACCAGAGAACTTCAGCAGTTGCTCAGCCAACAGAAGTTGCAAGAGTTTAACATTCTTCTTGGCCACACCTTTTCTGTCTCATGGCAATCCCTGGATGTTTCCTTGGATAATCAATTCACCATATCTTGCCTTTGTTAAGGCAACACATTTGCAATGATAAGTTACATTGTGGGGGTCTTTTCACTAATTGTTGATGATAGCAATGGTGAGACAGAAAATTTTTGTGTTTGCCCACTGGGCCAAAAAAAATCAAATTGGGCACCAAATGGAGGAAGCAGCACTTCAGGTTTATTCAATGGAAACTGGTGAGACTTGTTCACAGCAAAAGTGGACTGGGCTTGCATCTTCTGTTTGCCTTCAAGGTGTAATTACTTGAATGTGTAAAGTTTGACAACTCATAACATAAAATTATGCCTCTGCTGGATGGAAGGCACTTCTCTGAGTGGATAGCTGGGGTAGACGGTCACCAGAGGGAGGCTTACCTTGCTGTGCTTTACTTGTTACTGTCAAGGAAGGGCCCTGCACTCTGAATTTCTCAGAGATGAAATGTCTGGCAAACCCATACTGGTTACAAACCATTCAGATACCTTTGTATTCTACCCAAAATGGGCATACTGAAGCATCACTGAATTTAAGGTATTTTCAGAAACTTCCTGCCCTCAGACCCACTCCAAGACTCAGCACTTCTAAATAGCTGCATATTTTTAAGGTAGAGGGGACTGCTTTTGTCATTTATGACCTTCTGAACAACCATTGCTGAATTGCATACAGCAGCTCTGCAGTGAGTGAATTCTCATGCATACCAGACACCAAATTGCACTGCAGATCCCTTTGAACCAGGAGAAACCCATCTCAGTGAGTCTACAGGAGACAACCATGACAGGAGCAGCTTTCTTTTAAACAGTAGAATGGCATATCCATACTTGATTATGGGAATAAAGCTGTGGCACAAGGTTCATTGTTCTGTACAAAACTGCCATGGGTGCCCTGCTCTTCTCCCTCCTCAGCATAGGCCAGACAGGTGTCATACAAGGCTCTGAGTAGTAGGCACATCCTTATTTTCATAAGTACATGACTGAGCACAAGAACTGGTGTTTGATTGAGAAGATTTATTTCAGAAAGACATCTTCATAAGGAAAGGTCACCTCTGGCAAGGGTTATGCAGCTCAGTCATCTGAGGGCTTCTCTACACCACATATAAATTAATCTTCACTTTATCTCAAATGCTAAAATTATTTGTCTCTCTTAAAATTATATTGATAAATGTGTGGAAGTAGTGAGAGCTTCAGTGACTCCCAGAATCATTACATGATTTTAATTAGATCTCCTCTCCTTTGCCAAGTCTCCAAAGACTCTATTTAGCAAGAAGAAAAAATATATAACATTAAAAAAAACCCTCACATCTTTTAAATACAAAACTGTTAAAAGACAGAATTCTAAGAAAGTACTGTGATAAGGCTTATATCTCCAGTACTTCACTGCAGGATTGCAATGGGGAAGTCAGTGCATAAACTGCAAATCATTTCTGTACTCACGTACAGAGAGTGCAGTATAAACATTAAACTCAGTTTACATATATTCTTACAAAGTAGGCAGCAAACTTTCTAGAAATTGCTGTTATTTGGGTGAGGGCATAATTAGATAAGCTATCCAGCTGACAATCCAAATAAATAGATGATCATTCCTTTGCAAATCTCTTGATGCTTACTGCTGCTGTGGCAATGGAGGGCAGTCCCTGTCTCTCAGTAAAGCTACTATCAGTATTTGCATCACCAGTTTGCAACGTGGTGCTGCAAAGTCTTCCATGTAAATAGAAGCCTAGACCCTAGAACACCCAGATTATTTAACTGGCTTAGTGATGAGATGGACACCTCCACCAGCAAGGATAGATAGCATCACACCACCCTTTACAGTTCATTTGACTGTACACAAACCTATAAGACAGGCAGCATAATGCTTGAAAGAGGTGTAAGACAACCCAGAGAGAGAATCCAGCTGACCAGTTTGACATCAGGTTCATTAGTCAATATCAAAAATACAAACAAAGGTACTACATTGGAAATTATTCTCTATTGTACAGATTTCTGCATATCCCTGCAGTCCTAATTTGGTGTAAAATTGATGACAAGGTATTGCATGACTTGGGAACACTTTGAAATATTTTGCTTCTGATTTACATGGCTTTGCCCAGCTCTGACAGACTTGCTGTCACCAGCCAGGAGAGAAAACACCCAACATCAGCTAACAACCAACACTGCTTTCCTCTTCCATGGCAGAAACCAGTACGGGAAATCAGGAATAGGATGACAGCCTGGTGCTAAAGGTAGCAGAGAGCTATTACTAGTAAGGACCTGATTCCTTGTTTCTTTGTTGGTAACAGGATATCTTTGCTTCTTCACAGTTTAAAAAAAAAAAAAAAAAAAAAAAAAAGGTAGCTGTGAGGGGAGTGGTGCGAGCAGAACTCAGCCTATGGATCTTAATGTAAATGCACAAACACTGCCTCATGTATATCAGAGTCCTTTGCTTTGCTTCTTATTTTGGCTTCCCACTGGAGCTTGCTGCTGAAGCTTTCTGCTGAATCAGCACATCCAGCTTTCCTGAGTGACTGTGTGACTTGGAAGGTCACCAACTGGAGCAATTCAGGCTTTCACCACCAAAGAGCAGTGGGAAGATTCAGCTGCAAGACTCTCATGCAAAGCTGAAACACAGAGAGCTGCTAATTGTAACCTCTTGCCCCTAACCTGTTTTTGCAACATCAAACCTTGACTGCCATCATCCGGCCCCTCAGAGCCTCCTCTCGAATTTTCATCAACTGAAAACTTCATTGATACGTTTTGTCAGAACACACAAATATACAGAAACCAGGAATCCTTGTGGCAACACACCACTTCCCTGGGCATGAAATTCATGGCCAGACAGGCAGACCACGAGCCTCTCAATGTCCCACTCTCTGCAAGGGGTCTCTTCATTCAGACTCTTTTATCTGAATGATAAATGTAAATAGTGCTATAGAAAGAGATCACTTGTACTCAGTGGTTAAGGCACTATCCCATAAACAGTTTAAATGGGAGAAACAGAGAGAGCCCTGAGCCCAAATAGCTGATAATCACCTGTAGAAGTGCATTGCAGTGTATGACTGACAAGTGACTCATTACCAATTCAAGCGAAAAAACAGAAATCATGTCTCCCATATTCCACAAGATTACTCACTGTATTGTGTTGCCTCTTTAGAATTGATTCTGTCAGATTTTGCCTCTTTGTATTTAGTGAGTACATACAAATATATATCTTTGCATATATACATACACATTTATATGCAATATTTATTATATATATTTGTGTATTGAAGTGTGCATTTATTTACTTCTAAAGGAAATTAGGCTTAAAGGAGCATCCAGCTGCTGGTTTTTTTGCACCTTTGCCTGGAAACAGTCTACCTGAATTCAAAACATTAGTTATTTGAAGTTGGCTGGAACAAGAAAAATAGGGGAAAAAAAAAAAAAAAAAAGAACTGTATTCTTGGAACATGTAGTTGGCCGCATTAGAGAATAGTAATTAGAATTGTTGAAAATATTGCCATTCTCCTTTAGATGTGTTTCAATCTGGAAAGCTACTTAATGATTCTGTTAAAGATTTACTTTGAAAAGCCCAGGGATAACTGTGATCATGCTAAAGAAGAACAGCAACAAGAACAAGAGATAATTTTACTGTGGAGATGCCAAATGCTTTACTAAAAAAGATGTGTCTATATATACATATATGTATTGAACTTAGAAAAAAATTGAAAATAATGGATACATCTTAACTGCTTGGTCATAATTAACAACAAAAACATTCACTTTTGTGATGCCACCTACAATGAAGACAATGACAACACATAAGAAAGCTCTTGATGTCCTGTACATGGAATGTATCACAGCTGAGGCACATACAACCCAGTATTAGCAGAGAAACAATTTTGCTGAAGTAAAAATACTTCAGTGGCATGATAAATTTACTCACCCATTAGTCAAGCAATGTACATCTGTACCACTAAATACATCAAAATAGACTAAAATTCAATAACTGACCCCTTCATGTGTGTTGTCTAAAACACAAATTTGAAAAATGCTTTTAAAATATTTGAAATGTGCAAAACTTTCTGTCACCCCACCAACCACTTCTCAATATATAATTGCTTGAGCATTCTGGATTATTTCTCTTATTATTATCTTCAGGTGTTACTGAGCTCCCAATTGTTTCATAAAGACACTGTTTTAATGATTGGGCACCAGCACCACAGTGCCCTGCCTATGCTAAGGACTCCAGACTGGAAGACTGAGAGAAAAGGCATGGCCATGCTTCAAATACATGCAGTCAAAAATAGCAGTGTCAGCACAGATGGAAGAAAGTCAGGGACGCCCAGGAGGGGTGTTAAGGAGGTGGAAGTGATCGGCAGAATTTGCACATAAAGGAAAAAATAGAATGGGCAGGATCCTGCAGTGGAGCCTGGCAGAGAGAGAAAATAAAAAGCAAGGAAAGACAGAATTTGACCCAGTTTGGAAAAAGCATTTCTTCCCTGAAACCCACAAAAAGCTTCTGCCTCTGAAACAGGAAAGGCAACCAAGATGAAATGCAGCCATATGTTTATTTGGCCACAGGTAGGTAGCAAAAGTAAATTCCTTGAGCTGCAGATTTTAAAATAAAATAACACTCACTCGCAGTAATTTAACTGTAAGAAGGAAATTCAATCTTTTTAAAAGTAGGTCAGCATTTCCACACTATGCCCACTCATCCTGGTTTTTATATTGCCTTTGAATCAATTCATTACAAATACAGTCCTCAATATAATCTCCTGCAAATTTCATTTGGATTAAATTCCTTAAATTATGGATTGATTTTTTAAAAATAAATTCGTTTGTGCTTCATGCAGTCAAGCAATAATTACACAATCAAGTTTGTCCAATAAAACAGGTGAAAGAATGATCGGTCCAAAGAAAACTGTACTTGGTACAAAGCCATGGAAATCTGTGATGCCAAAACTGCAGTAAGAGATCAAAGTCCATTACAGGTTTTCACAAAGAATACTGATTTCTTTGTATAGTTTACAGAAGTATAAAGTTAAAGCTCATTAATTTACCTTTTCTTATGTATACACTAAAAGGTCAAAATGGATTTATAGAAATGAAATTACTATTCCTAGACTTGAAAATTAAACATCCTGTTTGAAGTTAAAAGACTGGACAGGAAAAAAAAAGGTTAAAAAAAGATAAAATCTATTAAATTAGTTTAAAAGTGCATATTCCGTGGTATTACTAATATTCCCTTCACTTTAAAAAGTACATACATGTAAATTTGGAAATTCTCACAACTTGCATTTCATGTAGAGGTATCAAACAAACTCTTTATACAGCAATCTAACAAACAATTCTTAAATTATTCAAATCTAATCTCAAACCTTCTTCTAAATATCAATATCTACATATACAGGACTTGCAGGCATTTGCAAGCCACTGCAGCCCTCCTTTTCTCCTCATTATTTCATGACTTGTAAACAGAATGGAAAATTGCACAGAACATATATCATTTAGGAGCAGCAAAAACCCTTGGATTCCCACATACTATCAGGAATAAAACAAATCTTTAAAGGAGGCAAGGTTAGTGGAAAAAATGTACATGGTTCTGAAAAAGAAATCTAATTCCATTGCATTCCAGAGTTCTGGCTGGTTTGATTTTTGGAATGAAAACATCCATACGTTTTCAGTTTTTTGTTGTTTTGGTTTTTTTGCCTTTATTTTTTTTTAACTTCTACCAGCTGAGTAGATTTTTTAATATTTGAGGTGAAAGGCTGGCCTCCAAAGGCAATGCAATAGTCCAACAAGATATTTTTTACATTCAGCCATCACTGCATTCAGCAGTTAAAAGGAACCTTAGATAAGCACAACAAAAGCCACACACAATTAAAAAAAAAAAAAAAAACAACAACAACAACTGTAATCAAACTAGTGCTTGCCAATATTCTTGAACCTCGAACTGCCACTGATAACAGCTAGTAGGACTATAATTCTTTAGACATGGGGTAGGTTGGCTGTTGAAACACCAGTTAAAATGCAGCAGTTCAAGCCACTCCTGCTGTGCTGGCTGTACCAGCAGCTGATAATTCCTGCTGGGACTGCAGCAGCATATTTCTAACTTGCTTCCAATGGGGCTTCTCCCTCAAGTATTGCGGGAAATTTATAGAAAAGGACCTTTATCCCATAGAGAGGTTAAAAAAATTGTTACATCTGATTCTAGTGCCTTTTTAAACTGCAGGAATTCAGTTAGGTGTCACATTAGCTGCATTCTTTCATATCCATATTTACATTAGATAATGTCCCCCACATCATATGCTACTTCTTAAATTTCAGTTTAGCTGGTAGGTAAATATTGAGAACAAGAAAGAGATCACCAGCACTGAGTCTGGCTTCCCTGCCTTTCACTGAGTGGAAATAGCTGACCCAAACTTACTAAAGGAGCAAGAATCATTCTCTTAAGCATTAATTTGAAAAGCACAGAAGCAAAACTCAAACTACACTGAAGTCTAGAGGTTACTGCTGTATTGTGTGTATGTTGCTCCCTTGAAGTAACCCACCTTTCTGAAATTTGGGCTCCTAAACAAAACTTCAGGTATGATTACTGAAATGCAGATATGAGGTGAAGATTAGAGCACTTCCTACAGCACTGTGCAAGGAAAATGTATAGAAAATACATTCACCATTTCTTCTTTATCCTTTAGCCCCTCTAATATGTTGGATCAGATCACACATTGGAATAGCTGTATTTCTAAAACAGCATGGGAATGCTCAGTAGGAAACCCAATTTCTTTCCTACCCAGTCAGAAAAAAAACACATCACTTAAACTTGGCTGAAACTGAACTTTATAATAGTGGGGAGTTCACCTTTCAACATGAAGCTATTGCAGTACAACAGCCTCAGAAACTGATTTTGAGTATTTTATTTGGAAATTAATTTTCCTCGAGAATGCTCTTCTCTTTTCAGAGACTGGAGAGTTCTTAGCTACCCATCTCTAAGCAGTTCGGTGAAATGAGGAGAGCAAAGAAAAGAAGGTGGAAGAGTGGACCAAGAGAAGCTATGCATGTTTTTGTCCTTGGTACTGAACTTTGGACACAGTGGGGCAAAACTTCCAATGCATGTGCTTACACTACCTGTGCAAGATGCAGACCCAGATCCTTGGATCCTTCCTTCCTGGGCCATTGCAGAATTACCTGCCTGTTTTTGTTTCAGTTTTTTTGTTGTTTTTTTGTTTGTTTGATGGTATTTTTTTTGTGTTCTGTTTGTTTGTTTGTTTGGTTTTGGTGGTTTTGTTTGTTTGTTTGTTTGTTTTTGTTTTTTTTTTTTTGTTGTTGTTGTTTTGTTTGTTTTTTCCTGGTGACATATTCCTTCATCAGGAAGTGTTTTAAACAGTCTGTACTATGAGGTGTCAACACCATTGATTACTGCTCTTCATGACAATCTCCAGATGCAGGAAGCAGACTGGATCTAACACTAAATGACAACATGTGGAAGTATGAACATCCTCACGTGTTGACTCTGGTTCTCCTGGTCGAGGGAAGGGAAGCAGTGTGGAGGTTATGGACTTCTTCTAACAGCTTGCTCTGTACATAGGAAAGTTACCATTTGAAATTAGACAGGGAAAAATTAACGGTTGTTTGTGTCTGCACATTTAAATCTAGCTTTGAACAAAATTTACAACCAGCAAGTTTAGGTCTAGTAATTTTCTGGATTCTGAAAGCTCTTGCGCCCACATGTATCCTTAATAGCCCTCTTTTGGGTAAGTTACACAGCTTTCTCCTTGAAGCTTTGTGTTATGCTGAATCATCTATTCCTATGCACTGTCTTCTCTGAAATATATTGCTTTTGCCAAGAAGTTTATGTTCAGTGCCAGCCCAGGATCCCTTAGCACAGACAACAACAAAAAAAAATTTAAAAATTTAAAAATTAAAAATTTAAAAATTAAAAAAAATTATGTGTCAGATTCAAAAGTTCTTGGGCTTTTTAAAAGCTACTATGTACGTTTTCTTCTTTAAACCTGGTGGGACAGGCATTTCTAATCATAAGATATAAGACTGAAAGCCAGGCAATGCAAAAGAATTTGGAGGAAGGCATAATATTTTGTCAATGCTTCCTAAATTAACACAGTCTATAACATATTGTGTATTCTGACCATTTTTACATATAATTCTCAAAAGACAAATTGAAATAGCCGACTTTCCGTAATAGAGAGCTTTTTTAGTCTGCTGCTTCTAGTATTTTTGTCACAGCCAGGAAACCTAAGTTGCCATTATCGTAACAATTACCTGCAGACTTAACACTTGGTTGTAATTTTACTGCATTAACAAAGCTACAGTGGAAAGAGGAAGCTGCAGCAGAGAGACACTGCTACTGCTTATAAAACAGAAAAAAATTATTGAAGAAATGAAGAAGGCATTTACTCTGGTGCAGGTTATGCCAGTGGGGGTTATTTACATCAGAGTGATAGGTTTGCAATCCTGCCAGACCTGGCAGCCAAATGTCAACCTATTGCAAGTACAGGGGAGGTTTCAAGTCAGGTCCTGTCTTCCAAAACTTTAAGACCAGCACTTCCAGCTTCAGTTCTGGCAGCTGGGAAAGACCTAAATAGGTCTAGATCTTCCTTAAATTATGGATTTCTTCCACACGTACAGAGGAAAAATGCTGCATCAGTCCTTAGCTAACCTGCAGATGCCATGGAGCCCTTCCTACCACCCACCCTGGTGCCAGGCACAAAGTGGGCAGGACATTGGGATCAACACACCTTCCTTCTCAGAGACACATGCACACCATGCAGGACTGCAGTGGGTTGTTCTTGGCTGCCAGATACCCTCCAGGCTGCCCCATGACTTCCAGTCCATCAACAGGATTGGGGAGAAGCTGGTGGGGAGTTTGACAGAAAAGATTTTGGGTTCAGATGAAGGCAGAGGGATCCCTTACCAATTAATAACATGGGCAAAACTGACTTGGTTTGGGGAAATTAATTTTAATTATTGCTAATTAATAACCAAGTGGAAACTGGAAAGAAAAATCTTACATCAGGACATATTTTAATCATATTATCTTCAGGCTTGGATGGGATTGTTGTGGCTTTCTGGTGTAATTATTTCTGTGGCTTTTACTTTACACTGGTGTGTATAGCCCAAGCCCAAGAATATTAATGCTGCACAAAGTATTGTGTGACAGGAGAGGTCTCCTTGTCCACTGGACAGGCAGAACCCACAGAAACATGGATCAAGCAGCCAGTGTGGGGGTGGGTTTAGGCCATGAGCTCTGATGACAGAAAGTTAGATGGGATATCTCAAATGTGTCTCAGGGAACAAAAAATACCAACAACAAAGACACCACCACTAAAAATTCCAGAAGTTCTGTGTTTCTGCTGGTCAGCAATAGTTCTGCTCCTTTGTTTTTCCTGCTCTGTTGCTGCTCTTTCCGGTTTTGGTGCTTTATAACTGGACCACCAGAGACCATGGAATTTGAAAATTGAATGTTTTGTTCTGCTTGTGTGAGATGGAAGGCAGCACGTACAACAAAGGCTTACATGGCTAGTAAGATGGGAGGCCCTGGAAGCAGAGAAATGTTACAAGAAAAGAAGAACAGAATGTACAGAATCAAATGCCTCTCATGGCAAAGCTGTGGCCTGTGTCTGTTTTCACTCTCTGAGCTTTGTTTGTCCTTAGATGCAGCAGTGCATTGTGAGCATCTGACCTGCCTGAGCTCATCTGACCTTAGAATTACCGGGCAAGAAGCTGCAGAAGGGACCAGGAGTGACTCCCAGCCACTTGCGTCACCTAATGTGGGGTATTCTGTTCCATGTTGCCTTTCCTGCTTTTTCTGAAATTCCCATTTTCACCATTCTATTTGACAGCTCCCAGTGCAGCTAAACTTACAAAAACTTCAACAGGATGCTAAGCCCTTCTCAATAACCATGATCACAGACCGTCCTGGTAATGAATCACACACATCTGCAGGCAAGTGTACAGTGAATTGTTTCCATGGAAGTGTCACCACTACTCAATGGTTGAAACGAAAGAACTCTTTTTTTAAAGTATGAAATTGTTATTTTCAAGGAGAAGATTCCAGAACTTCTAGTCCATGAACATCTTTTATCTTTTCTTTAAGTTCTCAACACCAGTCACTGATCAAGACAGTGTTTAACTAGTGATGCTAGAGAAAGGCTGCAGTTTCCATTTTTAAAGGACTGAGGCTTTTTAGCTGTCAGAGCTGATCTGTAATCCAGGATGATTCTCATCTAATCTATACCAGTCTGTACTCCTCTGCATAATGAACTCAGCACAGTGGTGTATTAGATGTTTGGAAATAAATTACTTATTTCTTGTTCTCCCCATCATACTGAAACTTAAGCACAGTGTACTCCAATGACATACCTGAAGGCTGTCATTTTCAAATTCCACTGGAATGTAAAATAGAATTGCAGTTGGGCAGTATTTAAGACATAATCTGTATAGGATTTACATATTCACATATTTTAAAAGGTTCTCTGCGTACCTTCAAAGAGTGACTTAAAACAAAACATGCAGTCAATTATGCCCATGTGCTGCTTCATGCTCTTGTAAGCCCCCAGTGGGTGAAACCATGCAGATCAGCTGTCCATGCCAGCAAGTGGCTGCTGAGTGCCCTGCACAGCAGAGGTCCCCTGTAGGCACAGCTCCAGCATCCACATCAGCCACAGCCTGGGAAAAGAGCTGTGGTGCACCATCAGGGAGGAAGGTTTGGACATGGAACTTTATAGATCTTCTGTTGTCAGACAGGCAGGTTCTTCTGCGTCCTTCAACACCACTTTGTGTGTCCACATCTCTCTTTGTGTCCCTGGAACCACCTTTGTGTCCCTGCACTCTCCTTTCTGTACTCACACATCACATTTTGTCCCTGAACATACCCCTTTGTATTCCTGTACACTACTCCTTGTCCCTGGAAATTGCTTTGTGTCCCTGCACTCTCCTCTGTGTCCCTGCACAGTATGTTGTGTTTCTGCAAACTCCTCTGTGTCTCTGCACATTACTTTGTGTCCCTGCACGTCCCTCTATGTCCCCACAAATCACTCTGTGTCCCTGCACACCCCTTTGTGCCCCACAGATTGAATGTCACACTGACATGCAGAACATTCTCTGAATAAGAGCCAAGCTGAGAAAGGCATCATGTACTTCTGCCACCCCTTCCCACAATTTCCTTTCTTGATGTTTGGAGAGGAAACACCCTTAATGAGATCTCATGTGAAGTCCAACTCTGCAAACTTAGCTTTACAGGTGTCAAAATTCTGCTTCTGGGCTTGTGTCTGATTTGGTAAAATTAATCCAAAATCGAAGAATTCTTTTTTGAAGATTTAACTGAAGGTGCAGAAGACTCATGGTGATCAGTCACCATCCCTCTAGATTCTTAGTTATGCTTTAACAATATTTTCTGTAAAAGTATCTAGTTAATAATGTTTTTATCTGGAAAAATGTGAGGGTTCCCTATATTTTGAGGTTCACTATATTGCAGAGAAGTTTATCCACATTTTTATTCAGAATAAATGTTTTCCTTATTCCTCCATCTGAACCTTTGAAAATATTTTTTTTTCCCCACTGACTGAATAACAAACCTATTGGCAATGGCAATTTGTGAATTCTGTTAGGAAACAAATGCTTATAATGAAACAACACTCATGCTTGTTAAACTTTGAATACACTCACAAACTTCAGAAACTGTTGCAAGCACAGTCACAGCAGGGTCACAGCAATCTGTGTAGGACTATGTCCTGTCTTCACAAAGGGCCAGGTGGTTATGGCTAACAAAATATTAATGATTGTGGATAAACAGTCCTTGCCCTTTAGAGAGAGCTTTTTGTATTGCATTTTCTATAAACATTCAAGGATCCAAAAGGTTTGTGCACAATGCAGACTGTAGCCTCAAGGACACTGGAGGCTCTGTACCACTCTGTCCCTTTCTTCCTGCCGACTTCTGGTTTTTCCATTCACCCACTGGAGATATCAGGAGTTCAGTAACTTATTACCCAGATCTGTGTTTCTCTCCCCTTAGCACTTTTGCATTTTGAGAAGATTGTGCCCAATTTCAGCAATTCTCATAGTCCTGTTTGGGGTCAATTAATAAATCAAATAGGTAGAACATAAAATAAAATACCTCATATTTAAAATATTACAGACACAGACTGTAAAATATTACAACCTTAAACAGTCTACATTTTCCCTGGTTATATGAAAAATGTGATTCAGACTGATGGGACTACACTATTTCTACAAACTGACTCAGGCACAAAAGGTATTTAGCTGTAGGAAGCAAGAACATTGAACATAATCTCCATAAAATCTGAGATCACATAGAGTCATGTGGTTTGATTTTAATCACAGGACATTGGAACATGCATAACATACATGCTTTGGTGCTAATGAGGGTTTAAACCCTCTTCCCTCATCTTTCTTCCCCTGCTGAACGCATATTGTAAGAAGAAAACTGATTAAGAGGTGATATGTCTAATAGCTTACCACACTGAAAACAGTAAAACTGACAAAAATCCTGGGTTTTTTTTTGTTTTTCTAGGGAATGATGTTATGCAAATGAAAAGAGTAAACAGAACAATCAGAAGGACTACTAAGATGTTTTTCTAGTACTTACAAGGGAGTTTTCAATACAAGCACTACTTATGCAAACCTTGAGTTTGACAGCTTCAAATGCACTCTGCTGCTGCTTGAGACACTCAGAAACCCTCTGTATCTCCTTTCAAAGACAGAAGAAAGTTGAGGCAGGACATAAGGAGTGAAGAGTGGCGTTCAACTATGGATATCTAATCTAGGTCTGAAAAAGAGTTTAGGTCAGAAGTGGGATGTGGTGATGTCATGTAGTTGTATTTGTGAACAACGACTGCACAACATAGAAAAATCTATCAGTTAAAGAACAAAGAACACTCAGAGCAACCTAAGGAACCAGAACTGTGGTTCCAGAGTATAGAAAAACTGTGTAACACCTGTATATCTGTATCTACTTATCATTCAGATAGAAACAATAAATTTACTGCAAAGCAGGTGCTACCGAGATATTTCCACCTGTTATGTATTCTTGTTCTTACATGAAGATAATTATAGACACTACAAGCCACTTAAAATCTTCAGGTAATACATTTAAAATTAATTGCTTCATTTCTCCATACTCTTATTTTTGGGGATGACTCTTCAAAGCCACCATCAGTCCCCCCAGGAAAAAAACCTGTTTGTTACTTGAACAACACACTGCTATAATGCACTTACTGCAACATCCCTGGATTTACCCTTACAGCTGCATTTAGCTAATTAGAGTGCTTTCTGCACCCCTCTTCTTTGGTAAGCCTTTCCATAGCAGCATAAATACAAAATTTATCTACAGGACAAATTTGCCAGCAGCAAAGGAGTAGGATTGGGTCCTAATTGCAAGGTGCTGAAGTGTAATGTCTATGAAGAGGAGTAATTAAAAGTCTTAAATTTCTGCCTTCATTGCTCCAAAAGTAAAAAGCAAAATAGACCTTCCTTTGGCACCATCAGTTTTCTAACACAGAATTACTATGGCCTTGGAAAAAAACCACACACATGCAAAAAAAAAACCCCAACAACCTGTCCCCCCTGCCCCCAACCAAACAATAAAAAAAAAAAACAGAAGGGGGAAATTAAAAATAAATTAGATATCTACTTCATATACCTCTTAGCTTTTACCAAAGGGCAAAGATGATAGACCTCACAAATATCTTCACTGAGATCTAAGTTTACTGTCAGAGTTGTTTTGTAGTGTAGAGCTACAGTAGCAGAAAATTATGTACATTTCCTGAATTATTGCCCCAGGGCAAAACCTCTCCATTTTAAAATATAGGGTTTGTGCCATTTTGCGTCAGGCATCTTATTACATGAGAAACTGATTTCCAAATGTGACGTTAGTCTTTCATTTTTTTGTTCTCTGGGGGAGTCAAATTAAGACAGTTCTTAAGAAGTGGCAATTTGGCCTTCTTGAAAGGTAAACCCTGGGTATTTAAATGTACATGTGCTGCAACTCCAGTGAGAATTCTTAACTTCTGACATAGTCCATTTGCTAATCTTTCAGTAGGGTAGGCCTGGCTACAGGCAGAGAAATCAGAAGCTGCTGTTGTTGCTGCGGAAATGCTGAGATAGCCTGGCCATATGGTGAGCTCTGGAGAGAGAGAGAGAAAAAAATTCTTAAAAAGGTCACCCTTACTCAAAAGACCTACATTGTTCTGGTTGATTCATCTGGGTCGTGAAACAGCTCCCAAGTGTGGTCAGAGGGTAGCTTTCAAGGGGTAGGAGAACAGGGCAAATTTTATGAAGTTACACTCGGCAAATACTTCCATATGTCGTGATTCCAAACAACATTCTTATTATTTACTCCTCCCTCCCCTCTCAAAATAAAGGAAGGAAACAGGACAGATGGAGTTAGGATATTTCTAGTGTGTTTATTAACAGGAAAATTGATGCACATTTACAAATATCCCTCTTGCCAGTCACATAAGGGAAGACACACTGTATTATTTGCACCAATCAGACATTATCCCTTTGCTGAACTAACACCATATTGCCCCTTTTTGGGGGCTCACTCTTGATCCACTGAGCTCGCACCCAGTGGTTCACTGCCCATGAATTCAAACGGGTCCCCTGCACTGCACAGGTGCACAATCAAGAGCAGACAGCTCAGCCATGAGCTCCAAACACTGCCAGGAGCTGAATCCATTCTTCACTGCAGCACAGAAGGCAAAACATCTCACCAACACACCAGGACTGAATATAGTACTTTAAAGTCTAGGTGCATGATTTTTAGCCAGAGATTTTTCAACCCTGCACGGCAAAGATCAATGCGTGCTGCATTGCTGTTATCAGACTACATAGGAACAAAAATGCTATTGTGGGCCACAAGAAAGTGAGAGAACCGTGCAATGTTCCTGGTCAAAGTGCCTTTTTTCCCTTATTTGATTTGCACATTCAAATACTGAACTATTCCCCCGAAATGGTAATCTAAAGAAAACCTCCCTTTGCTTTGTTTAGTGATAGTGTTTTTCCACCATCATAGTTTAATCTGCCTGATTTCCCAGTCGCTGGCATTTACTGCAGCCTTCTCTCTCCTAGAAAGCATACATGAACTTCTAACAGAGAATGTCTCTTTTTACAGAACATAGGATCTTGCACTGCAACACTTAATGGATTATTTCTCAACCTGTGATAATTTTTTTATGCCACAGTATTAAAGTATTTTGAAAATCCCAAAACATATAATGCATAAAAGAATGCTCTGTATTAAGTTTATAATCAGTTGTATTATTTCTCTGGAAGGTAAAACAGGATTATCAGCCATGTCACAACACCAGCTTTTACTTGTATTTGCCCAGTATTTGAAATTCAGAGGAATAAAATCCCAAACCTAGACCACCCTCAGGAAATGAGGGCATGGCACAGCAATGCTGAAGTGCCCTCTGATGAGCAGAGTACCCCTGACACCTTAGGAAAAATTAAAATCTATACAGAGGAATTCCCAATCATTCACATCTGAATAAAGATATGTTTGCTGTACCACCATGAAGATAAATGGCAAGAGTAATCAGTCTTTGATAAAACTGCTAAAGGTATTCAGGATCATAATGAGATCCCAGCTTTCACTTCAGACTATGATTTCACCATTCATATGACATATTTTATATGCAGTTACATAAAATTGAAAATAATTACAGAAATTATCCTGGATTAGTACACCATGGCTCAATATATGTGTTATTTAAATGTACTCATTCATTGCAGCCGCACTACAATGATGTCGGCAGCAAAAGTAATTCCCAGTTATGAGACTTACAGGGTCACTTGCTGATTTCTGTGAAATAGCACGGGTTTTGTGAGGTATGATCCAGAAGACTTCATCATTCTAATTTTTTCACCTAATTTATTTTTTAAAGCAAACTATAGCTGCAAAAGACTCTGACTTCCAGTGTCTCAACAAATGGGCTTAGCTTAGCTTCCTCCTGAAATTAACAACTATTGCTAACCTACTGCTCAATATTGTTTTGCACATATTTAGAAAACATAAAATCAGCAAATTTCCCATTTAGCATATCATGCAATAAACCACCATGGTTTCATCTTCATTCCCCTTCTCTCACCAAAGGGCCTACGAAACTTTGTAAGTGCGCCCCATTTTGTTCCTAATAGAGGAGCCCTGCATTCAACATATTTTTTAGTTATCAGGAAGGTCTAGTGCCAGTATTGTTAAAAAAATTAAGAAGTAGCTTGTTTTCTCACAGTTTGTGAAAATAATCTCCCTGATTATAATTTAAAGATGTGAAATTATTTTCCAGAGTTTCAAATCTACTCCTATCAACTGCAACAGAAAGTCAGAGCTTCATAATTTGTCCATTGGAGTGGATTTAATTTGTAAAGAGTTAACAGCAATTGCCTATAAAGACAGATTTAAGGGTAAGTATTTTGCTGCCTGATTTATAGCACTGTAGTGTGTTTGATAATAAAAAACACTGACTGTGATAAATGAAACCCCCTTGCCTCTAGTAAAGTAAAAGAAATGAGCATATTAAAAAAAAAACAAAAAAAAAAAGAAAAAAGAGAAAAGAATCCTGGCTTTGTAATTTCATTAGTCCCTGATCAGAAAGATGCATCCCATTAGCCTGAGACAGGAGTGCTGCCCCAAGAGCCATCACCTGAAGAGAAAGGAGAATTCATGCTACCCAGGGCAGGGGAGAGGAGGGGGGACCTTGGCAGGGACCAGTCACAGCCCCAAAGGAGGTGAAAGCACAGCACCAGTCTTCCAAGCTGGGAACTTCTTGGAAAGTTCACTATTACATGGATCACTTGTAAACAGAAAGACTTAAGATACAGACACTGCAGAAAATACAGTTATTTACAACATGGTTGCCTATAGCAAGCTCACAATCTTTTGGCGTTTTTCTTTCTCTTTCTTTTTTTATTATGCTTGGGTTGCTTTTGAACATTTGTTTTATAGGTTTGTTGTGGTGTTGCTTTGTTTTGTTTTTTCTTTTTTTTCATTTATACTCAAAAGCTTAAATTTGTA
This sequence comes from Vidua macroura, assembly GCF_024509145.1. Taxonomy (NCBI): domain Eukaryota; kingdom Metazoa; phylum Chordata; class Aves; order Passeriformes; family Viduidae; genus Vidua; species Vidua macroura. Next base: position 71,153,786 of record NC_071611.1, on the reverse strand, counting down.
AGGGCTATTAATAATGAACATGCAAGGCTATTTTTGTAGTATACAGTACTAGAAATGGGCAGTATACAGCAGTAATGTGAAATTACTCCCATTTACTCAAACATTGCAGCAGGGCTACATAGCTCTATGATGAAAATTGCTGCTCTGGTTGTGTTTCATAAATTTATGCATGAGTCAAAAAAAAATCTTGCAGTTATTTCAAGTAGTTTTCATATAATAAAGTGAACACCATACTTCCTACAGTAATTGTAAGTGGTGTAATATTATTTCAGCCACGATACTCTAAAAGGACAAACTGCATGAGGAGGTAGTATGTTATTAGATATACTGACACTGTGGAAAAAGCAGAAATCTTTTAGTTCTGTCTTGAGATACTACATCACCAACATGAGCTGATCATATGGTGATAATGCCTAAGATTTTCTTGTAAAGAGCATTTTAATGAGCACTAGAAAATGTTAAGCAAATGGCAACATTTCCAAAATTGTCTGTCTTACTGATTTTTTAAAGCCTATACCTCTGTAGCATACATTAATCTTACAAAGAACCAATTCTTCATCTTAGTGTTGAGTTAAAGTGATTGAAGAGGTTACAAAATCAGGAAGAATTTGTTCAAAGCACACAAGATGTCAGCTACCAGCATAATGTATTCTGACATTGATCCTCCACAAGCATCAATAGAATAGCCTCAAACCAAGCTTGGCTCTTTTCAGATAAATTTTTGTTCCCTTGGGCATTCTCAGGTGTAACCAAGGAGCTATTTCTTTTCAGAGAGGGGAAAAAGTGTAAAAACTCCAATGTCAGTTCAAGGGAGTTTGGAAAGACGTAATATTGCAAAGTTAAGACCATTAAGTATTAAACACCTCTGGCTAATTTTAGCTCTGCACAGTATTTATATCAGCTTTTGGTAAAACACAGGACTTTGAGTAATTCTTCCTTATTAGCAGACTCATCAGATATCTCATTGGCATAGTCTTTCTCTACTTTGGCTTTACCTCCCCATTTGTCTGACAGTTTGTGATGCTGAAGGAGTGCTGAATACCTTTTCTGAACCATAAAATTGCTTGTCTGACTCAATATTTTTTTTCCTTTCCATTTGTACAGAAACAGTGAGCAAAACTCATCTAATCAAATGTCAGTATGTACCTCCCTGATAATCATCTGAATTCCCTTTGCAGATAACAGAGAGCAATTGGCAGTTTTAGAACATGGTTCATTCCATCCTGAGGGCATTTTGAATAGGTTGGGTATAACATGACCTGAAAGAGTTTTAACTCTGAGAACCGACAAAGCTTTATATAGGTACCTATAAAGGTACCTTTGATAGGGGAAATCGCTCCCACCCTTTCCAAGTACAGTGGCCCATAGAGCAATGAGTTTTTGAATGCAGGTCATGGCAAACCCTTCTCAAGACTCTCAAGAGCAGCAAAAAACCATCACCATGATGCGTGTCTCTCAGAGCCCTTACATGTCTTGGTCAGTGATCAGCACTGGAAACTCTCTTGATGTAGTCAAAATGAAAAACTTAATGGATCTCTCAGTCCTTTAACTCTCCATGTCTTCCCCAGACCAGTGCAGACTAATGTGTGACAAAATCATTCTGAGAAAGCAGCTACACTGTGTTGTGGGGCATGCACAAAGTTCCCCCACAGCATACCACCACTTGAAGAAGAAGAAGAAAGAATACAGGGAAGAAAAACCTTTGGGAGAAAAAAAAAATAAATAGAGAAGCCATCTTAGATGAAGAAATGGAGAGGGATGTGTATACATGTATCTGTATTTATCTAGCTATCTGGAGATGAGATAGGCAGATATCTAGACACTGAGGGAGGCTGAGGAGGGATGGATGCTGAAGTGAGAAGACGGGCACACAAAGAAAAAGTGGTGAGAGGAGGAGGTGGTGGGAGTGTGCAGAGTGGGTCAGGAGACACGCCAAGTGAAGAGCTGCATAGTAAGAGAGGAAGTGAGAAAAAGTAATTCAAAATAGAAGCAGCAGGAAATAGAAAATAAGCACATAGACTCATGGTTTCAGAGTTTGGGAACACACAGCATGCAATGACAAAAAAACAACAACAACAACAAAAAAAAACCAAAAACAAACAAACAAACAACAAAAAACAACAACAACAACAAAAAAAAAACACAGCAGAGAACAAGAGGGAGAGAGAAACTGCAAGTTTGAGGAGAACAACTATATTACTTTCCAAGCTTAGGCAATAAGTAACACTACAGAGAAGCATAAAATGGAGTGAATAATATGTAATAGCTTAGGACTTTATATTTTCTTTTTTCACACCTTAATTAAATCATGAGTATCTTAGAGAAGATGCAACACTTGTTGAACATAATTAAATATGATGCCAATTTCTTTAGGCTCAATGCAGCATCAAAAGTGGTACGAAACACGGCTCTGTAGACTTGCTACACCTAATGCCATTCAAATATTACACATTCAGGAATTGAGGGGGGGGAAATATCTTAACTGTGGCAACCTGCATCAAGCTGCAGTATCAAGCCTCATGTTTGCATGTGGACATAACTTATGCCTCACTAAAATATGGTTTAAACAGGTCTGTGCCCTTTCTACACATATTGTGTGTGTGTAACTGACCAGTCTGTGGTCTGACAGACACTACTGAGACTAATTTATAGTATTCAAATTTCAACACTGAAAAACCATCATCCTTAAAGAATGTCTGTCTGTCTGTTAGTCATATGAAAGTAAACTCATTCTGTGAGCTGAAAAAAATCCCAGTTTTTAAAGAATAATGCATAAAATAACCATATAAATCCACCTTTAATAGGCTGCCTATAATCTTCTCCTTCAAACTCATCTTCTCTTGTAAAAGCACTGAAATTCCCTTATGCTCCTATGCATAAATGTACGAAAAAATAAACCATTTTTACTTGATCTTTTACTATTACAATAGATTAAGTAGGCACATTTTGCCTTCTTGCAGTGTCTTTACCTGCCTATCGCTGTTCCGTAAATGTGAGGTTATTTAAGTCAACCATATCATGTAGTTTTAAGTGCTCTTGCAGCATATAATTCAAATAAGTATGTAACTGCTTCTACTATTGCTGCTTTTGGTCAGCTACAGTTTTTCTGACATAGTAATGAAAGAATGCATCTTACAGCAGCTATCAATTACTCATGGCATGGTGGGATCTCATGGCCCTAGGCAAATCCTAGGTGCACACAACAGGCTATAGAGGCAACAGCTAGGAAAAAGCCATATACTCTTCAAATCTTATTACTTTAAAGAAAAACAATAACAAATTACTGAAGAGCGCTAGGAATGGCTTATCCAGAGATGACTGACAGGAAAAGTACACTATATCTTCTTCCACCACTGTATTTGAAAAGAGCTACCTGCGCCAGTTTGTTCACCCCTTTTACTCTGTTGGTTATTCAAAATTGCAACCTTCTATTAAATGTATTTTCTTTTTTTAAGGTTGTCATTTCAAGAAGCTCATTATGTAAAGGACCAGTGGCTCCAGTAAGAGTGCCATAGTTGATTTCCAAAAAGCCAGTATCTGTACCTAACACTGACATGTAAAAGTGTACTTTTAAAAAAGGAAGAAAAAAGCCCCAGACATTCCAGAAAAGCAATGTGAAAAATACTTTAAAAAAAAGTTCTGTGTAAGTAGAGAATCACAAAGAGACAAAACATTGATATTTTCTCCTTCATGTTGCTTCATTAATGCAGTGTGATGACAAATATGGTCTTTATAGAAAAATTATGTCTATTTATAATGTTTTCCCCTACACCTGTGTTTCCAAGAACAACACCTTTCTGGGAAAGGGGCATGACCCAATTTTCTTTCTGATAAACAATCTACTTCTTTTTTTTTTAACTCTAGTTTTCCCCAAGTGTTTCGAGACAAAGCTCTTTATACTTGAGCAACATGCTGTTTTCTCCAAGCTAGACATGGAAAAAAAAAAACAGAATTCTTTAAAATACTTTCAGTTCACACATCATTTCAACAGATACGTGTGAATCAACTAATACATGTGACCATTGTTGTTGGAGAGTTTATACTCTGCTTTTGCCAGCCACTTATTTCTTTTCTGTAACTGAATTCTCAGACTCAAATCAACTCCTCGGTTCTCTCCCCAAACCACTTGAAGGGAAAAAGCACTGCATTTTTAGCAACCTTCTCTTTTCCTAGCCACTTTCTATTAGGTACAAATATTCTTTTAACCAGTCTTTGTTACTAAATTGACATGTGAGAAAGGCTACAGAAATTATTTTGGTACAGGGAACACTTCTGCTTCTTACCAAATTCCTCAAGATAACCATGGCAATGCATGTTTCTTCCCTCAGTAAATCATCAGGACTGAAGAGGTTAGCTGTCAGACAGAATTACATCAGAAAGTTTCTTTAATAACCATGCTCCTATATTTGAGAGCAGAAGTGAACCAGACCATCAGAAAGCACATTTTAAATTAATGTTGCTCAACCCTAATTAGGTGACTGATTCGACTCTGCAACCTTTTATCTGCTTTGTTCTAAATTCTGTGCATGTCTCAGGCAGACAGATATGGGGTTTAGGTAAAACTCAGCAGGGACATAACTTTTGTGTGTTGGCAGAACACCACAAAAATTTGGATGGATGAACTCCCCAACCTCACACCACATTTCTTCTTCAGTGAAGAAATTGCAAGACAATTGGAAGATGTATCTGAAATGGTAACAAATAAATAAATTACTTTATGAGTTGTGGCATATATTTTCCATTTCTCTCTTCACTGTGTCAACTGAGGAGAAAAATGAGAATCCAGCAATTGGTTCTGCATTTCTACATTAAATCCAAGCATATGTTTCTGATAATTTTTCAGTCACAAGAATCCTGAGATTCCAAATAAATAAATAAATAACTCCAAAATAAATAGCTTTATTTTAATCATGCTAAGGGGGTAACTAACCCCCTAATCCTATCCAACACTGACATTCCAGGACAATACATAATATTTTTCTTTAAAAAAAAAAAAAAAAAACACATATCTGAGGTTCCCTCATCTTTTGCTGTACTGTATTTAATTTCTTGTTCATGTCATCAAGCAGTAACAAAGGGTGAATTAATTATTTAATTCAGTGTATTACATGAATCATTACCTTTGTTTCAACCATCATAAATTCATAAAACAGTAGAATGGATCTCTATTTAGATTGCTTACATTTCCTATAACTGGGACAAGATTCTAACTGTGCAGCAACTCATTAGGTGATGATGAGTTCTGCTGTGTTTTCAGGCAAAGGCCAAATACTTCTTCTGTTTATTTATGTGCTGCAATACTCAAAGCTTTTTCTAGGTCAATAACAAAGAAAAATAAATTTCTTGGCATTGGTAGAAAGCTGTCATTTATTTTCAGGCTCTCTTCCTTCAAATAATGCTATCTAACAAAGAAGAGAAAGACCTCTATTGTTGCCTAAAATCTGTGTCTTGCAGTAATTTTCATTCACTGAAAATACAGCACACCTTCAATTATGTTGGGTTCAGTCATCTCAGTAACAGCTCTTTTTTGCACCTATATTTTGCAGTATTTACATAATGACTATTTACTACTAGCACTTGAAAGTTTGATTCAAATTATTTATGTACGCTTTGTTAATTGCATGTATGTCATCAAAAGGGATTTATCATCCAATGTTTCAGACATTAAGTTTAAAGATTCTTTATTGATATGCTATACAGACCTTACATCTATATTTTTGTGTTTTGAATATTCAAAACATTTCTCCAAGCACCTTGTGTTTTTCCAACAATAAAACAGAAGCAACTGAGACATAGTCAAGCTCCTGTTTGACTGGTCTTGCTTTGATGAAAACTTTCTTTACATTTTTTCTTAATTTTCCCTCACAGGAGGAGACACCTGCCCAAAAACTCTTTTAATCACTCTATTCTTGATGGACTGCATCCCATGGAAAGTGACCAACACTGGAGCAGTTAGTGAAGAACTGCAGCCCAAGGGAATAACCCATGTTGGAGGAGGCTGGGAAGGATAGTTTCCCGTGGGATGAACCCCATGTCAGATCAGGGAAAAAGCATCAGGAGGGAGAAGCACCAGGGACAAAGTGCTGTGAATTGATTGCAAACCTTCAAGTTGAGTCTTGTAGGATGTGTGTGTGTGGGAAAAGTGGTTTTAGATTTGCTCTCATTTCCTTCCATTCTAGTCTGATATTAAGTGGCATTAATTAAAATAAATTTCCCCAAGATCATCTTGTTTTGTCTGTCATGGTAAATAGTAAGAAATGTCCCTATCCCCATCCTGACCCAAAACTTTCCACAGTGTTTTAATTAACTGAGCACTCCATCAGATCACATACCTGTGACAGTATTTACAAAATGAAGAGATGTATCCATAGATAAACTTGATATTTCTATTCAAAAGAAAACAAGTTAATACAGGAAGCCATGGGGTTATTTATGATATTCTGCAGGTTGAAAAGCTCTAAACAACAATATTTTGCAAGTATCTAAACTGCCATGAAAAAAATCAGCAAAAGTCAACAGTGTGCAAAATCATCATAGTAAAAATAAAATCTTTGAAAGTAACTTTATATTTCATAAAATGTGTTTTTTATTACAAGTGTGTCATCAGATAGTCACAAAAATAAGAATGGCTAGGGTATGGTACTTCCCACCACTAGGATGTGGTGTAACTTAACTTTCTCTCAGGACTATTTGATTCAGTGAGAATGTTTGAGAAGGAAGATAGTTGACATTTGACTGCTTAATTTCTGATTCACCTATTATAACTGTGAAGACACAGAATATTAATAAACAATGAAAATTAAAACCACTGAGGAAACAAACAAATCACATATACTTTGGGTTTTAATAGAAGCCAGTAACATGCTTCACATTTTCTTTCAGCCTTATGCAAATACAAAAGTGCTGACATGAGAAGTAGTCACATCAGCCTTGCAGCTGATAAGTCTCAGAAGACAGATAAGACAAAGATATATAGATATCCTAAAATGGAAACAATGAAACCTATTTGAATGCATAGATGGGTGTTAAGTGAAAATGACACTGCAAGATGTCAGTATGAATGAATAAAATAAACTTTCAGGGAAGGAGCAAACAAGACATCTCAGATACAAAGTACACTTGAAAAAGAACAGGAGTTATCTCAATTTCAGAATCACATATTAGGTTTGTTTTCCCCACAGTATAAATAGAAGAAATGCAAATTACAATGGTAACAATGAAGTTGTTACATTTCCTCTCTTGACAGCTGTCCCAGCTTGTCAATAACAGTTGTTGCTTAGTTTACAATACAGATAGTCAGATCACAAAGCTTCTGCCATATAAACCCTGCAAATAACTGTTTCAGAGTGACATAAAAAACTTTGAAGACCAAATTTCTCTGTCAACTCTGCAATTTTTCTCTCTGCATCTTCTGCATATGCAAAAGTAAGAAGCATTTAGTCTTTATTCTATGGATACTTGAAGTATTTCACACTTCTAGGATGATTTTCCCATTTTTACTGCAAGCAAAAGGCAAAATGAGGCTTAGTTCAATGTACAAAACTGTATTTCTGAAGAGAAGGTGCTTTTAATCTGGCAGTGTCCAGTGTATTTGATCTGGAAAGTATATTATTTGCTGCCAAAGGAAACCAAACATTTGGACATTAGCAAAGTTTGAAATCAGGTAAGCATCAGAGAAAGAAAGCAGATTTTATTCCAGTGCCCTGAAAATGTTAGCTCTGAGTGATAATGATGAGAAGTGAGGAGATCCAGTGGGACAAAGAAGAGCTCCAAAGCCATTCTCACACTGCAACAATTTGTTGAGAACGCCCTGTTACAGTTTGCTTACCGTTATGAAGAACATGTGAAAAATTTGTCCTTAGCCTCAAGCCCACTCAAGCTGACCTTGGATCTAAGATGCAAGATGGTGTGTGAAGTTAGAAGGAAGAATGGCACAGCTGAGAAACCATTCTGGGAATCTGCCTCTCAGTTGGCGTCCCGTCCCCCCTTTCAGATTTCTTTTCCTAAACACACTACAAGCTGCAATTTTGAAATTAATTCAGGGATGGTGGATTCAGTCCTCCCTTTGACATCACATTAGAAATTTATTTTCTGTCACTTCATTTCAGATAGAAAACCACCAGAGCAACTGATTACATGCCAAACAAGAGGTCTGGCATCACAAGATGATCAGAAGAAGAAGCTGACAGGATTCTAGGTAAGACTGAGCAACTAAGGTTCTCAAAAGTGAAAAAAAGCCAGCAAAAGGAGGCAGAAAAGAGTAACGTGATCATGTATTTGATCTTCTGCTTTTAAACCACTAAATAACATTCTGTGCAGAAATAAGAAAGGCAAAAGAACATTGTCAAGTTCAAAGAAAAATGCCAAGAGAAGATAAAAATGTGTGACTAGACAGAAATTCATACATTAAAAAAAAACAAACAAAAACCTGAAAAAATATGGACCCTCCCCCACCTTCAGAAGAGTTTAAAAGTTATGCAGAATACACATCTGATGTGATCAGGAAAGAAGTAATGGATAAAACCTGGAAATGTTATTAGAATTATTAATTATATTTAGCATGCACACAGGGAATGCCAGAAAAACTGGTGTTATTAATACCACAAGCACCTGCATATTTTCTAGCTAGTTACAAATTCTTTGTCTATTATTTCCATAGAAAGCAAATCCACTCAATTTGTGCATTTGCATGTTCTGTTGCAAGTGAAAATGTTAAATCAGTTCTCCAATGGAGAAGTATGTGGTATTGTGGTAGCGCATGGTATTTTGGAAAACTTTCCAATAGAATATAAATTGAGTTTTCATCAAAATAGTACAGTTAGCTAAGTATACATGTAAAATAGTAAGCTAATTTATTTAATTAAAAATAGTTTCTTATGCTGCTTTCCAATGTCCCACTCTGCATTTATTTGACCTCAGCAAGGACTCAAAAACATCACTTAGAGAAACCCAAGAAGAAAGAATATGATCTTATTACCTGTTATTCCTACATTTCAAACACTGGTGAACTGTTTAAAGAGTGATAGCTAGAACAGGTGACAAGTCTTAAAGAAAGACAATCTTAGAGAAATACAGATTATCAACTGGATTTGGGGGATGTGATAATTCCCCTGCCGCAAAAAAAAAAAGGGCTGCCTTCAATACAGGACTCAATATCTGCAGCTGTCCATGATGCTTAATTGCATGGATTTGGCAGGATGTAACATTAGAGGGTCTAAGGACTTTTTCTGGCTTCAGAGTGTACTAAACAGATTGAAAACTAAAACTCACTAGTACAGAAACATTAACAAAACATCAGCTTTCTGCAGCTAATTTTCATTTGGACAGCATCACCAAGATTTTTCTGCTTGTCAAAACTTCAGCCAAAGAAAATGAGTAATTCATTGCGGCTTGTTGATGCAAATTGTGTTCTGATCTTATAAGGGAGATACTTGTTAATAGCTGCATTACCAAAACTAAAGTAAAATAAGCAGATTGCCTTAATTATGCACATCTGCTAGCAAAACAAAAAAAGCAGCCTGAAGCAGATTAAAAGGATAAGGATTTCCACCAAATATGACTGGCTGCAAAGGTGGCTATCAAAAAGTAATATTGACTACCAGCTTAATGTTGGTTAACTTATTAATGTGCAAGAACATAGGAGCGGGCATGGCAAATGCAGAAGACTGCTAGAGGAGGTTCTTCCAAAATGTATAAATTTGTCTTTTCCATCAAGAAAATTCAGCTGCAATGCGATGGAACTTCTACTAATGCAGCACACCATACAGAAACTTACGTTTTTAAGTCAGTTTTTTTCATGCTGGGAGGGTGAAGATACCAGTAGGAATAATTTATGTTCTGTTGCAGGAAAAAAGGATTGCTTATCATTGGCATAATTGTCACCAATATTGCAAAGGGATAAAGAAATCAGTGATTTACAAACAGAGCAGCTCAGCATATAGGACATCAAATGTTTCTAGGCTGAAAGGGGGAAAATGGCCTAGGTATGCAAGTTTACTATTTAACTTAAACAATCTGTAGAAAAATTGTTCTCTCACTTTGAATTAGAAGCAAGAACAAAGCTAGACCCTGAGTTTCTCCTTTGCTTCTACTCCTTATAACCTCCAATTCCAAATTTTTCTGCCACAACTAACCACACAGTTCATAGCTGAAATTATCATAGCAGCAATTCTGCAATAAGTCTGTTCAAAAGAATGTTTAAATTCAATTAGAGCAAATTACCCAAAATCTTGACGAAGTCCTCAGTTTCCTGAACTCTTCTGCACAGCAGTGACATGTGCCATCATTACTTACAAGGAAAATAACATGCAGCAGTCTTTATGTCCCAGTTTTTCTTAGGAACACCAGTCTCTTTTCTCTTTCTCCTCTAGCGGTATCTACGACTTTTCTTTCTTCCCAGCCTAAGGGTCCCACACCCTCCACCCCCGCTCCGGTCTGTCCTGTCCCTGGTCCCAGCACTCAGCACCATGGCCAGCGCCACGGCGGACGGAAAGAGCGGAGTCACCCCAAACTGAAATCTGACCTCAAACAGAAACCGTTTATCTCTGCCCTCTCTCCTCCTAGGTGGTAGGTCAGACATGCTAGTTATGGCTGCCCTGATGCTGTTTCAAATCTGCTGCTGTTATTCAATGACACTTCATAGCACTGAATGGAAAAAAAAAAAAAAAATGTTCAGGGTAAATGTTGTCTGCAGCAAGGAAATGATTGTAGCTTTTACGATTTCATTGTAAATGGCAAAAGGACAAGCGTCACTAAATGACCTATGTGTTGTGGTGTTGTCATGATGTGATTTTGACTTTGGATAGGAAGTCTGCTTGTTGATATAAGTGAAGTTTGTGAAGACACTGTGTGAGGAATGTAAACTTCAGTGACAGTTCTGGTTTATTCTGGCAATAATAGTAACTGGTTTACAAAATTATGCTGCAGACAAGCAGCTACTGACTTGGATTGTACAGAGCTGTAATTATTCACTAACTCTGTTTCTCCAGTTTATGTTCAAATTTCATTATGCTCCAAACAGAGCCTTTGGGAAAAGCATCTGGGGAGTTCAGAACACATCTGTTACAGATATGCTACATAAATGTATATATAGAATTACATAAACACACAATGCTGTAGAAATATGGGTGACTAATTTCACACTTTGCTTCAAATACAATTTGCTGGTATGCAGGGGATTGTATTTTTATGCAGGGGAGCCTCACTTCTAAAAATGATGAAACTGATTTTGCCTAACTTGAATTAGGAAAGCTTTATCAACATCTCTTACTTACTTTCCTCTTAATATAAGAAACATGTAGGCAAACTCAGCAGTTGAATTTGATTCCATATCCAAATTTGGTGGAATTATAGGGTTTCTGAATGACAGGTATGTAAATGCTGCTCTGCTTCATATAACACATTTTCTGGACCTCTACTGATACTAAGCCTCCACCCCTCCTCCATGCAGCTTTCCATCAGTTACTGACAGAAAACACATCTGTAGATACTCTGACTTTTTAATTTTCCTGCCTATTTAAAGATCGTGCATTTGAGTTCATACATCATTGAAATTAGCTTTCTCCTTTGGAAAAAAAATAATGCATAGAAGCAAATAGTTAAATTTCATGTCAGCAGAATCACAAGTCACGCTGAAAATCTCCAGATGACATGTATTTAAAAGATATCCTTGCAAAACTCTTTAGAAATTAAAAAGAACTGACTTCTGGAATAAAGTATGCTCCAGGTTACTTGAAAGTACGTTTATCCACTGCAGAGGCCTGGGATCTACAAGCTTCCCTGTCTCATCCTATGACTACCTTTGCAACTTCAGTGGTACCATGATCTGCAGGAATTGTGCACAAGTCACTTGAACTGCATCTGCCCCTAGTAAAATGCAAATGCTTGTATTGCAGTACACTGTTGGGAAACGCAGACCTAATTCACTTCATTTCATCAATCATTACAGTGCCTTACAGACTAAAATTAAGTACACAACAGCAGATAGAATTGTGGTCATGTAGCCTGCAAAATTTCATTTTACTCAACAAATCCAGGTGCTGATGTTGGACATTTTGTTTCTTCTATGGACTCAGAGAAAGTGTGGCAGATTTCTAGACATCTCCTCTGCCATGCAAGTGTGAACAGAAGGGAAAGTGGGCACATACTGTTTTATCTGAACATCCTCTGCTGAACTGTTTTATGAGACTATGACTTATTACAGCTTTTAAACACATGCTAAATTTTAACTGTAAGAGTTATACAAATGACTTCAGTTTTCAAGCTCTTTTCAGCCTTCATAAGTTGAGTCTTCAGTTAAGATTGAAGAATCATTATTGTTGGTCAAGCACTATTAGAAGGAATAAGAAAAATAAATTCTCTTTTATAAAAATCAGAGATTTAATCCAGGACTTAACAAAATAGAAAAAGATCTTTTATCTGTCTATACAATGCTATTCACAGTATTGCTCTTCAGAGCAGAACCACATCTTTTTGTTCTCTTTTCTTGGAAATTTCTATTTTTATACAATCCTCCTATCAGCAAAGCCTTTCACTCTAGAAAGTAACCTTATTTTGTCATTTAAACCCCCCAAATCTCCATAATTTGACAGAATCACAGAATAGTTAGGGTTGAAAGGGAACTCTAGTGACCATCTTGTCCAACCCCCTACCAAGGTATAGTCACCTGGAGCAGGTGACATAGGAATGGCTCCAGGTGGGTTTTGAATGTCTTCAGAGAAGGAGACTCCACGACCTCCCTGGGCTACCTGTTCCAGTGCTCTGCCACCCTCAACCTAAAGTTCTTGTTGCGGTAGAACTTCCTGTGTTTTAGTTTATGGCCATTGCTCCTTGTCCTGTTACTGAGCACCATTGAAGGGAGTCTGGTGCCATCCTCCTGCCACCTGCCTCGGAGCTATTTATTTGCATTAGTGAAATCCCCTATCAGTCTTCTCCAGACCAAACAGACCCAGATCCCACCTCTCCTCACAAGAGAGTTGCCCCAGACCCCTCATCATCTCTGTGGCCTCCACTGGACCCTCTTCAGTAGCTCCTATCTTTCTTCAACTGTGGAAACCAAAAATGGACGCAGTACCCCAGATGTGCCTCACTAGGGCAAGAAGGGGAGCGGGATCACCTCCCTGACCTGCTGGTCACACTCTTCCCGATGCATCCCAGGACTCCACTTCTCTCCTGGCCCCTAGGGCACACATGACCAGCTCATGGTCAACTTGTCACCCACCAGTACCCCAATGTCCTAACCAGAAAAGCTGCTCTCCAGTGGGTGAGCCCCCAGCCTGTGCTGCTACTGGGTGTTATCCCCCACCAAGTGCAGGACCCTACACTTGCCCCTGTTCAGTTTTATTGGGTTTCTCTCTGCTAATTCTTCAGCCTGTCAATGTCCCACTGAATGGCAGTACAGCCTTTACATATAATTCATGTGCAATTTCCTCAAGTGAAGAATATTGGTTCACAACAAGCCAGCAATTTGCACAACTACAATCAATCTGAAAAATTTTCTTTTTGTTGCAAATTTAGTGCAGGAAATACACTTATATAAATATCTAATAAATAAAATAGGTTTTAAAGGAAATAAGAAAAAAAAAATATTTAAATACAAAGTATTTTTGAGTCTGCTCCACAAGTCTGCTCCAAGCTTAATTCCATGAGTGCCATATAATAGATCAGAAAAAAGAAAGGGAAGAGAAGTATTTTCTACAATGTAACATTCAGAGCCTCAAAGAGTCCCATAATCCATCCCTTCTAAGTTTAAGTACAAAATTTCTTTGAAAGTAAAATTGGACAACTTGGACAGCCATGAACGTGAATGGCCTTGGGCTCCAAGCATATTCCTAATTAATCTTTTGCCATCTGGGGGTTATTCTTCTCCATGCATTTTTAGGACCTCAGTTAGCATTTCAAGAATTGTGAATAAAGAATCAGCTGAGGACACATACAATTCAACTGAAAATATGTTCAGTGTAACAAGTCAAAGAAAGAAATCTGTTCTGAGAGCAGACATTTGACTTTCACTACATCATGTACTTGCTGTCTGTACTTTCTGAAGTGTTTCTATTTGTCTTTTTATGTACTTTAATATTAAAATACTATATGTCTCCTTCTCACAGATAAAACTGACCCTCATTGAGTGAGCTTTTGTAATACCAGAAATTTTTGTATCTTCAAGTGATCTATTTTAAACGTTGTTCAATATAAATATTTATGTTTTTAAGAGTATTTTGTCCTCATAAATCTATTAAGGTAATCTTGGTTGTGCAACTGTCTGCTCTTCATGTCAACAGAGTGAATAGACACCTAGTGACTACTTTCAAGTTTTTATCTATAATCTTAATGAATGAGCTCTTTCACGTCACATATATTCTCTTGAATTGTTAAAAATGTGCATCTCATCTTGATGCTATACTTTTATAAAACTACATGAAAAGCCCAATCTGTTGTTATAAACATGCCTCTGTGTTTTTCACTGCACATTATACCTTCCTCTTTACTCCACGCATGTGACATCCCCATCATAGCAATGGCCAACACAGACCAGACAATAGGGAAGAGAAGGTGGCAACTTCCTCAGCTAGTCACTGGTGCCATTATACACTTTTTTGCACTCCTAACTGAAGAAGTTCATTTCTTGAGTAAAAGGACACAAACCTATATAGTCTGAGGGATATTACCTCTCAAGACACCATACAAGTTTATGGAACTGCGACTGTGACTCTGATGTCACAGTTTAAAAACAAATTTAGACAGTTGTTTGGATCTACAAAATGCAACTAAAAATTAAGCTTATTTTATGACCCACTCAGTCAGCAGTTATTTCTGAAAGTAAAAGTTGGAAAGGTTCAACAGTTCTTGCAAAGCACCAATTTTAGTATGAGACACCAGTTGTGTCTCATACTAAAAGTGTGAATTTGGCTCTTGTAACATGAGATCTCCTATGGAGCTGGATTGAGGTGCCTACCTAAAAAGACTCCCAAATCTTGAAATGGACAGATTTTTAGCTAGATAAAAAGTAAGTTAAATTATTTTTTTAGAAAGATCAGAAGTACAAACAAAAGTACTCTCAGTTTTATAAGGATCAAAAAATGTAGTACTCAGGAGCATCTGGTAAATTGTAACATTTTAATGTAAATAATGCTACAACTACTCAGATTTTGTGTTTTTTAGATTTTCTTCCAAAGTGTTTTGTTGCTATCAGATGTAGATACTAGCACCATTTCACCCCTTAGGTTTTCTTGCCTTTCAGAGATGAAATAAGCACAGCTGGTTATATGAAGTACTAAGAATTTGTGTCATGTCACAGGACCTGGAATTCTGCCCTGTGAAATGAAAAATCAGCCTGTACTACTAAGTGTATTCTTTTCTTAGCAAGCCCAAAAACATATTACCTCTCTTCATCTCCCCATTCACAGAAGGAATAAAACTGCACACAGTATCTCATGGAAGAGAACCATAAGGTTGTTAAGCTTGAACAAAACTGACAGCATCCTCTATGCAAAAGATCCTGACAATGTGTTTGACTCTCTCATGTTTGAATATAGTTGCTGTATAATATAAGTTTCTTTTTATGGAAACTAATTCCCTGAATAAATCTGGAAAATTCATATGAATGTGTGTAGGTATACAAGATACTCAGAATAATTACTAACAGACTTCTTAGAAAAGGGACAAATCTCCACATATGTGAATGGTATATTCTGCCATTTATGAGTAAATACACAAAGTGTCCATTTCTTCTGTCTGGAAAAAGCCCGCTGTAACTCTTCACTAGATATCCCATGTAACTACTAATGTACAATCCATTGTAATGGACAATGACTATATGTTCTGGTTTGAAAGCAAAACCAGTGAAAGACTCTAAATCAGAAATACAATTTATTGGGAAAATGGAAAAGAAACAAAATACATGCAATAATACAAAAGGAAGACCACTGACAAAGTCAGAATACAACCTGACACCCCTTTGGTCAGTGTGTTGGTAGCAGTCCAAATTGGAGTGGCTGCAGTCCTCCTGGAGTGGCAGATGTGGTTTCTGTTGGAGCAGTGGTCCTGCAGAAAAGGTGTAGTTGTCCAGTGGAAACCCCAGCTGTGTCCTCTTGGAAACCTGTGGGAAGGCTGCCTTTCTGTCCAAAATCCCAGAATACATCTAGGTGGGAATGTTTAGCTCCTCCCCCCTGGGCAGAGCATTTCACAATGGGCTGATGCCATTCTGAGTCATGCAGTGGGTCCTTGATCACCTGTTAAACAGAAACGTCTCCTGGAGGGAGTTATCTCTGAGTCCTGTGGCAAGACACTGAAGGGCCCGTTGACAGGAGATAAGGAAAACTGCCCAGAAGACAACTGCTACACAGATGGCAACAGAAAACATCCTGCTTTTCAATCTCAGACACTATATTTACCTAAATAGCTAATATTTACTCTATTTGCAGTTGACAGCTCTGTTTGGAAGGCCAATTTATAAAAAATAACTTTCCAGCTTCAAAGAGAAGGTACTGGTTGCTATATCACTAAACAAAAGCCTTTTCAATATTCCATGGGAATGTCTTTATTTCTGTTCCTCAATGTCTCTTGAAACTAATAAATATAAGCAATGTCATATATAATTCAGTACAAAAACTTTGGCAGATAAACTATGTATATGTGTTATGTGACTTAAATACTACTACATGCAATGTTTCAGAGGTGAATGCTGTACAAGAAGTTAAGGATATGGCTTCAATGAATAGAAATGCAAATAAATAAAAAAGGAAAAAATAAAAAGGGAAAGTGACATAGGAAAAACAGAACAGTTTTCTATAATCTACATTTGTTCAGTGCTGAATATGAATGATTTTGAAAAATCACAAGAAACAGTTATGTAGTCATAGGGTACAGTATGTAATAGATAACTAACTGAATACTGATTTGCTGTTTTGAAGGCAAACTCAGACCCAGGAATCTGGATCAGAGACAGGCAAGCTTAAGGCAAGAGCATCCAGGAAAGTACACAGAAAACAGAACAACAAGCAGCAGTGCAAACTAGTCCAATGCAAGTCAGGGAGAGGTAAGTATAATAAAAGACCAACATAGCAATTTGGTATTTCCCTCAACCACAATGAGGAAAAAGAAGAACAGGAAAAAAAACCCAATCAAAACAACAAAGAAACTTCTCTCCAAAACAAAATTGGTCATATCACTAATGACAGTTGTAAAAGGAAACAAAGGCTTCCACAGGGCATCTCTGAAAAACAAGGTCAAACATGAAGGGTCAAAGGCAAGGGAGAGTTACAAGAAAGACCAGGAGCATTGTTAAGCAGTTACTTGATCCAGAGGTGAAAAAAAAGCAGTCAAGCAAGGCTCAAGTTTAATCCCTGTCTCCACTAAAGGGTCAGTTTTTCAGGTGAGCAGAAGAATTTAACAACTTTGTAATAGCTAAACACTAGGGAGAGATAAATTACATGTTATCAAAATTGCTTGCCTTCATTAGTTTTATCTCAGAATATTAAAGCATGATCTGAAGACATTTCAAAGCCACAAGTGGCTGTTTTTTAACTCAGGGGAAATGAGTGAGAAACTATTAGAAGACTGAGAAAATTATAAGAAAGCCGAACTGCCACTGTTTCCAAAAGAAAAAAACATTATGAGCACTGGTGAAATACCAGGGGCAAAAAGAAACCTTATGAAAAGTATTTGTCAGCACCAGAGAATGATGAGATGACTGGAAAGAAAATTTAATTTTTCAAGAGCAATTCATTATCAAACATTTTTTTTTTCTCCTCTGTAATAGGCCTCATTACAAGTGGAGACAGCAGATGCCAAACACTTTCACCCTCATACAGCTTATGACATTGTCTCAC
Organism: Vidua macroura; assembly: GCF_024509145.1. Classification (NCBI taxonomy): domain Eukaryota; kingdom Metazoa; phylum Chordata; class Aves; order Passeriformes; family Viduidae; genus Vidua; species Vidua macroura. Next base: position 71,135,958 of record NC_071611.1, on the reverse strand, counting down.
AGACCCTTCTCAGAAATAACAGGAGACAGTCTAGGACAAAACACTACAGGGTCAGTGAAACATCGGGTAAACACATTGAAATAAAAGTTATAAATGATTTGAGAGTCAAAAGTAGTTTCAATTTATTCAAATGGACAGATGTGTCAACTGTCCTGTATCTGTTCCTGTGTTTGTTGCTGCTCGGTACTTTCATGGATTACCATAAGATGTCATTAATAGACAGGTCATGATTGCTTCAGCAAATCAAAAATCAATGGGTTTTTTCAATGCAGACACTCCAAATGTGGGAATGTATGCTTGAGAGCACACAATAATTAAAATAGATCTGGACAATCTAAATAACTAGTCAGAAAGACCCTATCCCAACTAACTTGAAAGAAACAAATACCTCCCTCAGGGAAAGTGAATCTCCAGATGAAGTTAATTCATCCAATAAAGCCTCTCTACATCCCCATGATCTATTCAACACAGAGTTGAATCTTTGCAAGTCTGGAGACAGCTGAACACATCCTCTGTTATTTCATACAAATATACATATATACATTTACCTTTGTCTTGACAGTTTCCTGCAAATTACTGCTACAATTGATGCTATATGCTAGTGTACTTTGAACTGGTCCAGGCACTTTGGAGTGCTCTCAATTACTTTCCATTCTTTAGAAATTGTATTTTTTAGTCTTTCCAGTGAAGAGCAACAGGCTTTTGCTACTTTTCATGCAAGCATTTGGTAAGGGTAGCAAAGAAGACTGCTGGATATAGTTTAATAATGATGTCTGAAATCATTCTGAAAAGAAAATTGAAGACTTCAATATAAAGAGAAAGTCTTTTCTCCCTAAAGATGAAGAGATGGGTTATTTGTGTTTTCAAAGAACAGAGCTTATAGTGGTCACAATGTAAGCTCTTGTAAAAGAAGACTGTTGAGCTAGGGCAGTCATAGCACAGAAGAATTTAACACACTAGCAAAATCATGATCCTCAATTATATGCAAGAAAGCATAGCTTCTAGCAGTCAGTCTTGATCTCCATTTGGTGAAATCCAAATGCTTGTTCCTCTGCAAAACCCCTGCCTTCAAATAGACCTGTATACATGTCTGATGACACAGTTTATTACTTCATCTTTTGCTCATAAGTATCTATAAATATACATTGGTGACTCCTAGAAAATACTGCTAAAGAGCTAAGAGACAATGTTATAAAGATCTGAGTACATGCAAACACCACCTTAGAGACAGCAATCACACAAAGCAAGTACCCCATGGAAACATCTGGAAATACTTCCAACAATGGAGCACAACTTCTAGGAAGAAATCCAAATAATAGCATAAAAAGCAGCAGAGAGAAATGGGCTACACATTTCAGAGCTACCTTTGAAATCCTGCAGTTTTTGATATAAAACTGATATGAACACTGTCTCACTCTGAAAGCTACCCTAAGATGGTAAGGTAGCCCAATCTTATTGGGCCTGAAGTAGGAAGGATAACCATACCTAAATACAACATTAAATAGCTCTTTAAGCCATAAGATATTAAACAATAACATTAACAATAACATTAACAATAGCATGAACCACCCCTGATGTATTGTACTTACAATATTTTATCAGAGAATGATAAAAAATATTTTACAGAGCATGCCCATATGCATGTTGCAGTTTCCCTCAAAAGGAATTATTTAAGTTAATGTAATTACAAATTACAATTGATGTATTAGCAAAAAATCCCCAAAACCTGTTATCCTTCAGCATAACAGATTTTCCTTCCATCATTCTACCTGAAGCTGCTGCTTTTCAGTCAGTATGGCTACACAAGGACTTTCAATGCTTTTAAATCCCCCAATTTACTCACGGGACTTGAAAAAGTCCCAGCCTTGGCTGATCAATGTAATAATTTTTTGTGAAAACTAAGTAGATATTACATACACAGGAAGTTGATGTCTCTCAATGCATGTGTGCATATGAAGTTCTCAGGCAGCCTGCAGTCAGACCCACAGAATGGTGCTGACAGAGGTGATGACAGACTCTCTCTCTTTGCCAGCCTATGCAAAACATCAGTAGATTGCAGAAACTCTCCACTGACTAACTCATTAAAAGTCACCCGGTGAAGCTTTTTAAGTAGAGCACAGGAATCTTTCATCCTTGGCACTACTGAAATTTTAGTTCTGCAACTACTTCAGTCTTGGTAAAACTAAAATGATTGAAACTCAGAAGCACCTTTTGGAACATTAATGAAAAAATAAGTGAGTTTGCAGTGGTGTATGTACCACTTGTCATGGTATATTCTCATTTCCAGCCCAATCACTCCCAAGAGGTGAGGCACAGCATAATCCTGGATGAGGTTCCAGGTGGAAGAGACACCAATCACCCACTCTCTTTTGGCTGTGAGTGCAGGCTGCATGACGGGGCCAGAACTGCTGCAAGGACATGGAAAGCACTTCTGAGAAGGGGCAGAAATGCCTTCTACTGCAGTCCCTGTTTCCTCAGTTACCCAGGGCTCTTGAGCCCATAGCTGAAGGGAGCAGACAGAGGAGCACATCCAAACAAAAAAGGTGCCTGACATGTCTCCAAATATCTTTCAGGACCACCACTATTCGGGCTCTGCATATAACTCTCTTGGTGTTGAGCAGCAGAAACAAACAACATTCCTCTACAAGAAATCTGCTAAGTAGAAGGAAGAGAACAATAGGACCACTATACAGAAAGAAGCATCACCGTTCTTGAATCATTCACCATCATTTAAGGATGCAGATGGTACAACAAAATTCTTACTTGCAGAAGTGGTGAGCAAAGGATTTACTGCAGAGCAGCAGGCAGATGATGCCGTCTGTTTTCCAAGTACTCTGACTTCCACTTAAGTATCTGCATCTAACAAGAATAACTGTGCCTACCCAAGCAATCACTTAAATGAATTGAAGGCAGCTTTCAAATTAACAATTCCTTTCTCACCATCAGTCAGTGAAGTAAAAAACCCAGGCTGCATACAGCTTTTAAATCTGAATTCATGAAATTTTAGGAAAATTTATGTTATTTCCCATTATTTTTCCTCTGTACCAAGATTTGCTCATGATATTGTAGGCAAATTGTTTTAAATGTTAACAAAAAAAATGTGCTCTACAGTGAAAGATTCATTTTGTCATTTTTGAAGAGATCAGGTTTTATGTTAAATATACTTTAGGTGGAAAACAAATCACCTTTGTTTCATAATGGTTGTAATGGCAGTCTAAGCTGAAAAGCACTTTGTATAGTGGTGAAAGAACACTGACCTATCTGCAGATTTTCAGGCTCGAAAGTCAGAAAATACTGATTTCAGTAGTAGATTTGTCTCATAGTTGGAAATGGGGAAAGTTGGGGGTGGTGCTGGTGTAAAATCAGTGAACATCCCTCCCATTAGTCAACCCAACCCCGTTAGAGTCTAATCCTATGAAACCCAGAGGCAAAAGTCTTCATGGCCAACTGATAATTTTCACACTTCATTTTATCTTTCAAGGTAGTTTAAGCCACTTTGGTAGAGAGTCTGGAACATGAGAATTTCATGAAAGAAAGGCATGCTCACAGCATGTATTTTATATTGAATTTTGAATGGGAATCATTGATCATTGAATCTCAACATGGCAGGGCAAATCCTCATAGGATTCCCAGTTCAAGACAGAGCCCTAAAAGAAGTCTGACTCCACAATAAATCAACAGTTTCTGTGCATCATAATGCTCATTTCATTCTCCAGTCTTCTCTTCAATTTTTTGAGCTCAGTTCATTTGAGATGAATAACACTTCTTTCAGAGTCCATGAAAATGTTCATTTTTGAATGACTGGGGGATCAGGTTAAACACTGTTGCTTCCCAGCACCAGAAAGTTCTAACACAAATCAAGGCTGTGGGAAAGGCCAAATCAGGGATTACAGCCTTTTGCATTTTCTTTGAAAAACCTAAAAGCAAGGAAAATATTCTCACTTGACTTTCCTCTTTCCACTACTCACAGAAGCACAGTGCGGCAACAGGAAAAGAAAGGAGGATTTTTATCTTGTGTCATGTTGTTAGAAGTATGACCCCAAGAAGATGCATAAAAAGAGAGTTTAGCTGGAGAAAATGAGAAATTGACAAGAAAGCTGTAGCCACAACTGGACGTTTCTGAGCCATAATGGACGGCAGCTGTTGGCAGAAATTTGACCATTTGAGAATAAGAGATGTGGAGTCAGCATGAAAGAAAGAGCAGGTTCAAAACATTTCTTCTAAGCACCTCTATGGGAAAGGACACCACCAGTGCCTCAGAAATTTTGGATGCTTGGAGCATCCAAACATCTCAGGTGTGGGGAAGCACAGAAGAGAAAGGCTGCTCCGCACAGCTGCTGGAGCATAACACACTTTCAGACTTCTTCACCTGATGAGGCGCAGAAGAAACCTGTGCAGCCACGGTGCCCCTGTGGCCAAGAGCACTGGCACCACACCAGATTAGTTACCTTGGGGTACCCAGGCCCCTGAGCTGGGAGACAGAGATATGAAGCAGAATTAATTCCCCAGAATCCAAGGAGAAATGGCCAGCAACATGGTATTTCAAAGACATTGAGACACAGTTCTTGAGGTCATGATTTGGTGGTGAATGTTACAGCATCAGGTTTACAGTTGGATCATATTAAGGGTTTTTTCCACCCTAAATAATTCCATTATTTGATGCAGGCATTTTATAATCTCTATTGAACCTTAAGAACTATTATGACCAATAGCTTTCGACCATCTTTGGAGAGAATTTTTAACATAAATTTGGAATGCTGAGTTGTCCATCACTGATAGAAGACGGAACAAACACTTCCAAAAAAAAATAAGGGTTACGTTAGGCTTCTAAATACCTACCACTAATTTCATTCTACCTGTGCTCCCTCTTTAGTGGCTCCCATTCACCTGACATCAAAAGGAATCACAAAAGTTGCTACGCATTAAAAGCTTGCCACTTATCTTCGCATCAACCGAGGTTGCACCTACACGTGTGTGCACACATTTGAATTCACAGCAGCTACATGAATTATAGAGCATTCACAACAGCACTTTATTGCTTCACGGACAATGATAAGAGTGGTTAGTTTCAGTTAAATGTTTTACCTCCTAGCAGTTAAACAAAATGGAGTTTTCCTACAACAAAACTGATGCTGTAATGTAAGGTCACAGATGAATACAGGGACAATGGAATCTGACAGAAAGGACTAACCAGCCAAGGAGCTGTCATTCAGATTATTGATTAGTAGATATTGAAACACCCTTACATAGCCCTGTCAGGCTAAATGGCAGTCATTTAGGCACATATTTCAGCATCCAATAAGGACAGTATATTTTCCAGCCTATTCCAGCCACATGTATTTCTCTTACAAGCTATAAAAAAAAATATTACATAAATAAATTCCAGAATCCCCAAAAAACAGTAATTTGATGCAAGACTCATAATATTAATTCACAATCTCTATACCAAAAAATCTGCCTACAACACAAGATAAATTTTCTCTATCTGCCGGTTAGGCTGGAACTCAACTTCTATTCCTCAACTTCTCAAAATTGTCTGTCCCTTGCAGAGTTCATCAAAGAGAAAGATGAAGGGATTTGGCACTGCATGGGGATTTAGAATAATTTAACTAATTTTTTGCTTATATTTAGTCATACACGTTTCTCCTTTGCTGGACTTAAAGGGGCTAACACCATGTGGTCAAACATAAAAAATAGGGAAAATATGTGACGACCTTCACCTTACCTAACCTGTGCTAAGGCACAGTAAAAGGAAGGTGTAGGATGACACCTTGCAAGGATGAACAGCAGCTTCTGCAGCTTCACTCTTCCCTAAGATCTACTGTTAATGGGCATTTGCATCAAATGACGGGACAGCAACATCTTACCTGTTTTTCACCAAATGGAAAACATTCTGTATTGAAGGTGATCTCTTCAGCAAGCACAGAATGGCCATAATACACTAGTAAGTGGTTGCACCATCATTATTAAATTTTATTTCTCTAAAGATTTTGCGTCTACTGAACAGCCTGTGATAAATCTGACATTTCCCAATGTTAGAATCTTTCTTTACTCAGAAGACAGATGGAAAAAAGAAAAGGTCTTCAAAGCTCACATAGAGAGAGTGAAGAGGCAAAAAACATGGGAAAAACAGATAAAATGACCAATAGCACATTATAGGCAGTGGATGAGACCTAGTAAATTGATTAACTTGAACTCATGGATGAAATAGCTTAAATTAAAGTGATATCTAAACTCTTGTACAACACTGACTTAGCCATTTTAGACTGAAACAGAACAATTGTGACAACAATTTTTTAAAATGTTAATCAGAGGGAACTGAAGGACTGTACTGTTGCTCTATATGGCTGAAGTAATTTAAAGCTCTAAGAATATGAACTGTTGATATATGGATACATATATGAGCCTGGGGAAGAACTCAAGTGGCTTCAGTAAAGAGAAGCTATGTGTCAAAACCACAGACCTTCTCTGAAAGATTCAATAAGATTTTCAATATAAAGTAGGTTTGATTGATTTTGATAGTTGGGTTTTCAGAAGTTACTTGACAAGGTCCCTCAAAACAGGTACTTGAAGAAACCACAGAAAGCACCAATGAATTAGTAGTTGGTTAAGAGATACAAAACAGGGAAGGAATAAAAGTTTAGTTTTCACAGTGCAGAGAGGTCATCAATAAGTCTAACTGACCAGTATCTGCTACCCAGGGAGCTGAAATGAGAAATGAGGTGAAAATAGCTGGTTGGGAATTATTTATAATCCAATTTCTCCACAGTAAGTCTGTGCCCAGCTGCAACCAGTGTGTACTGAGATTCAGTATTAAATTAAATGTATTAGTGGTATTAAATGGCAGAGAAAATTCCCTGTAAATAAATACTAAATTATGAATTTTGCATGCAATCCTAATTTCCAATATTAAATAAAATAATTGTCCTACTATAACAAGAAAAGACATCTTGATATGTAGTCAAAAATTACACAAATCAAGCCCTTGACTAAGAAAAAAAAAAAAAGGCAACCCAAAACCCAACAACTGTTAAGAGGTATTAAGTGTTAGCCCATGTATAATTTCACTGGGTGAATGCCTTCCCTAGTTTATCTCCATCTACTCAAAGCTCTGCTGGACACACTGCTGGGAAACCTTCTCTAACTAACTTTTAAGCAGGGAGTTGGACTGGATGATCTTAATAAATCTCTGCCAAATACATCTGTTCTGTGATTCTGTATTACCTCTCAAGCACTGCATGCAAATTTACATGACTATTTGGGTATGAGGAACAGAAATGAAGGTTCAGATTTAGCTTCAGATTTCTGGAGGTTGAGGGGCTGCTCTGGGCATTTCAGTAGACTCTGAAATAGCTGAAAGTTCTGGAAACAAATACTGAGTGTTTCCAAACAAGGTGTCTTTACAAAAGCAAAATGGAAAAGCACATTCATGGTATCATTAGAGTTGATTCTACCTGGAAGGCAAGTTTAAGTTTCCTTTAAACACTAAAACACACATACCCAGTGCACTGCATGCCCATCTCTGAGGGCAACAACTGCAGTTTAGGTACCTTTTCCACTAGCCAGGCATTAAGGATGTAGGAGAGTACATTGGCCCCCAAAGACATTTTGATTTCAATTTGAGATAAGAATGTGACCAGGAGAATCTGGCTGATCCTTTGGTGATGTCAACAGATCAATACTGAACTTACTGCTGCCAACAAGAGGGCACTGAAAATCAATGCAGTTATTCTGAAGATAACTGAGAACTCTCCTGAGTCATCGAGTCAGCTTCTGGTAATATGGGCAACTATGTCGTACAGTCTCTTCTGCAAAACTATCACATACCAATTTTAGGCACAATTCTCATCTGTCTTGCTCATATTTAAAAGGCTGTTACAGAAGCACAGATATTTACAGACTTTTTTCTAAATTAAAAATTTTATTGTAATCATGGTCAAGGTAGTTCTCTTCTCCTTGGCGTGCACAAGGAGTCCTTAAATTTAAGTGAATTATTCTAACTCACAGATGTAGTCCTCTGTTGAAGAACTACCATAACCAACCACCTGGGAGTAAAGAAACACAATTCCTCCACAGTATATTTTCAGATAAACTGTTTACAAGTAAATTTAAAATATATTTTTCATAATACATATGAAGGCAAGTATTTTATGTCAATGTTGCTGTCACTTGTCACAGCTGCAACTATTATGCTGGTTGGATAAAAAATTAGGACCTATCAGGTCCCAAATAACTAACAGACCCACATAATTTTCAAATGCATGCCAACATATTCTGTTTTGTTTGACAAACTTACTGGAGATAAGTCCTTCCACATTCAGGAGTCAATACATTTATAAACACTTAATCCACATTTCAAAAACAGGAGGAGGATTATACCTATCTGCATATTAAAACTTAATCTACTGAAACATCAAGATTTCTGTCAGCTTCCTGACTAGCACACCAATTATATTATTTGGCATCCATCACAAGAAGACAGGTGCAGAATGACCAATTTTGCAGCTTCTGAAGTTGTGCCTATTAAATACATGGAGATAATTTCTTCCTCTTTGCATAAAGATGATTGAGAGTGCATTTGAGTGCTTCCTCTTTCTAGGGAAAGCACTGGGAGCTGGGGAGAGGGAAGGTGAGAATAGACTCCCTTAGCTAAAGGAGCTAGGAATCACCAAAGGAAAATAGAGATTCATCTTTGGTACGGGCAATAGTGCAAAAATTCTGATTTGTTTCAGTTTCAGTTGGAGTGGAATAATGGTATAGAGGGGAACAATTTTATTAGCCATTTGCTTTTAGGATTTTTTTTTCTCGGTCTCAGTCTCTTTGCCTTTGCATCTAACCTTCATTAAAACTTGACAGAAACACATTGCATATTACTTCAGTGTTTTTGCTTTCATTTGACATGCATGTTTGAGCACTGTGCCTTTAGTTGGTTCTACATCTTATTTAATATTTTAATTATCTCCTTTGGCATAAACTTTGGAGTCTGCTGATTCAGTTTGCTGATGATAAAGGTGGAGAGGCATTGGCAGTGCATCAGAGGGCTATAATACCAGAAAGAAAAACCCTGTAGTTACTACCTGGGGAGTAGGATCAAGAGAAAAGGGATAAAATTTAGCTGCATTAACTGCACGGTCACGAAGTACAGACAAATAACAAAAACGCCACTATAAAATCTCATCAACTGCAAACAGAGAAGGAAAATGGAAAACATACAGTTTGGGCAAAAAACAACCACACAGCTATAAGCCACCAAGACAGCAGTTGTAAAAAAGGCAAATGTGACCCCATGCCATCCCATTCAATAATGTTTATTGTTCTTATTAGAAAAGTCTGAGAATTTTGTAACTGGAGGCAGTATATGAACACAGCGTCTGTAACCTCTTTATGTTCCAGCAGGGAAATAAATCATATGAAAGCTGTAGAACACAGCCCAAGCAAGAACCAAAGACACAAGACAAAAACTGTTAAGAGGGACCTGAATTAGAGCTCTCACAAGGCACCATCACACAAGATATTAACTTACTTCATACTTGCAATCTGGTTACTTTGAGTGAAGAATGTCTTTAATGAACACAAATCACAAAATGTGAAAAGATTTGTAAATTTAAATTCAAAATTATTGAATAATTCCATGGTGTGAAACTGTCCCTTATCCACAATGAGTAAGTACTTCAAATACTCATTCTAACTCAAAACAAAGAGAAATGCCAAAATATTGAAATTTATCATGGGATGAAAATTCCAGAGCCCTCAAATATGACTATTAACTATTGCAAAGATAAGAATATGTGGATAAAACAAGCTTTAACAGGTATGGCTCTAAAGAATTACATATGGTCTGCTAATGGCTACATGCCATTGTGGGTGACTAACACATCTTGTTAATCATTATTATTCTATCTTAGCTGTGAGTTAGAGCAAAACACAATAAAATGGTATTACCAGGTATTTGATACAGTTAAGACACATGATTCATAAGAACCACCATGGCAAATTACTTAAACAGGCTATCTGGTATATATTTATTGTGTTAATTCACAAATAGCAAACATAACCAGTTCACAGAATAGAGACTGACAAGAGAAAGAAAGTAAGATTTGGAGGGCTATTTATGTGAAGAATACATTTCACCAGCCCTAATTTAGACAGCCATTTGCAAGGGAAATACATCTAATATGATCTTTCCATTACAAATGACATTTCATCTTTTCTGAAGTCATGTAGGAAAAGAATGTGAAGAGGTTAAAATATTTTGGTTTTTTCTTTTACTACATAAGTGTAGAATGAACAATGAAAATAGCCTAGTATGGATCAAACCATATGAAATCATTGTACATTAACATGAGCTAGTGTACTATTACTAGACAACCTGAATATTCAAGTGGCAAAAATGATGCCATTGTGCTAAGGAGAATGTGACCAAGGTTTTTTTTCTCATTTAAAATTAATGATTCTCTGAAAAGAATATTCTCTTTATGCTACTGTCAATCAAATCAATTCTCTGAACAACTTTTACAGCAATGAAAAAACCTGCCTTTTTCACTCAGTTTTATTCCTGCTCCACCTACTTTTGGATACTTATCAATTATGAAGAGAGATGGGATTTTAATTTAAACTCAAAAAATAATTTATGTACATATTTATTATGAAGGTAATACAGAGATGGAGATGGGTTTCACCTCTAGGAGACAGAGAAGAAAAACATGCTCGTGAATTTTAGGGTCTCTTTCATTGCAGATCTTCCACTACATATTGATTACTAATCTTACTTAGAATTCATCAGTTGCTAATTTTAACTACTAAACTCTGTTCTTGTTTACAATTAAGCCATTCTTGAATTAAAATGCCATGAAGGGAGAATAAGATACCAATCTTCCTCCTCTCTGCACTGAACAAAATGAATGTATTATTGCTTTTTCAGTGTCATATGTGTTGCTCCAATATTATCAGTTACTTGTTGTTCTAGTAACATTTTTAAGACTAGAATTTGCCTCCCTCTTTCAACTCAAGTTAATCCTCTGACAGTTAGCTAGCAGACCAGTGAACAGTGCTCCACAAGCATTTGCAGCTTCCATTGAAAATGCTGCAAAGAATCTCCAGAAAAACCAGAAGGGTGAGAAGGAGAAGGGAAAAACTCCATCTTTATTAGGTTTCTTCCTCTGATCACTTGAAGCCTAAAGTCATTAAACAATGTAATCAGTCATTTCCTAAGGGGTCATCAATACCTATGCCTTAAAGTGTTGCTTCCCATTACAAAATCAGATTTCAACCCTTTCATTTTTAATTTTACTAAGCTAGTCAGCCAGAAAATCATGCGGGTTTGAAGAGAATGTAGAGGGAAGGATCACTCAAAGCAGGCAGCTAAAAACATTCGTGTACATGTATTCTACAGCTCTCTGGGCATAGATTATGATAATGATGTCAGAGTTCTCAGTATATGTTGCATTCAGTTTTAACAAATCATTATTCCACAGCACAGGAAGCTGACAAACACATTCTCCATCAGGAAGACAAAAACCCAAACATCTGTAAAGCACTGTATATCAGATCAGAACTGTGGTTCATTAAATTAGAAAATATGTCAATAGGTTAAAAAAATCCATTAAAAAAAAGTCTGTACTCATCCCTGGCAGACTCTCTCAGGGCCTTATAAGCCTTACCAAAACATAAATTTTCTCTGCAAAAATCTAAAACTATGTAACACCACCACATTAATATAAAACAATCAAAGTGTGTCAAAAGCATTGAATTTTTTTTCTGGTCCAAAGCATGCTCTTGAAATACTCTTGTTGATCCACAACTTTAGGCTGGTGCAGGACACCTAATATGTCAGAAAACAGCAAACATTGTCCTGTATTTAGAGAGAATCTGAAAGAGATATGTCCTTAAGTTTGAATAAAATTCAAACAACTAATCATCAAAAAATATAATAGTAAAAGATCCTATTATCAAGTGAAAACTGCACAATTTATGTCCAGCCTTCCATAAAAGGGTACAGAAGTCCAATCATTTCAACATGGTGTGTTTAATTTTTTTACAGCTAAGTACAAAATAAAATCACATACCACATCCTTTGGCACTGTCAGTGTGACTCTGTTAACAAGGACTATTCAGAGAAAATCAATATGAACATTATTTGAGAAGTACTTGAAGATAATACCAGTGGCAGCTGATCTGATTGACTGTCTCTCCCAGACACCTCAATACAAAAAAATAAAAACAAGACAATTGTTGAATTTTTTTATTTGCATTCCATTCTGCTAAAGTCTGTGGTGCAATTAGGATTGTCTTCATTAATGAAATCACACTAAATTGACTATATTAAGATGCAGTGTCAGTACCCAAAGGCAATGAACCTGGTAGACATGGATATGCTTTAAAGATCAAACAACTGAAAATAAGTAAACATATTGGTGTGTTTATAATCATCTCAACTGAGAGGAAAATATGAATATTTGCAAGAAGGAGAAACTATTGTGGAGAAAGGTATGGAGAGGAACACATACATGACCCTGTTTTAGAATTGACAGCTATTCCTTAAATCTAAGCAAGCTGGTTTTGGTTTTTTTCCTTCACAATGCCTGGAGACAGGCCAGAGGAGAGATCTATCACATGTCTCTGGTGAGGAGGGTCTGGGGAAAAGGAATGTGGAGATGACATCAGTTCTGAGATAAAGTTAGAGTTCTGGCATCTTATCTGTGGCATATGGATGCTCACAGCAAGGTATGCATTGGAACACGGACTATACATTTGTTGAAGGGCATAAAATTTAGTGTTTTGTTTTTCAAGCTGTGAATTATGACTCTTGGATTTGCTTTTACATTATCCCTCACAAAATGCCATAGTATATAGATAGTAAACTGTCAACTGTTTTATATTTATTTTTGTTCCTCAAGAGGGCTCCCATTTCCTTCTCTATTACATTTTATAGCCCTTTTTCTCTAGCACAGCTAACCACATAAATGAAAGAAGGCAAACTTATAACCTACAACACCATGTTGTTCAAGCCATTACTTGTGTCTGAACCAAATCCACTTTGGTAGATCCTCTCATTCCCTGAAGATCAAATTCAAATTCAAAATCTTTAGTTGCTACACATTGAGTGGTCACTTGCAAAGTTGTTATGAACAAAAATAAAATTTAAACCTTTGGGGAATGTAGTTAACAATGGTTAAATGTTGTTACAAAGTTAAATGTTGTTAATACAAGTTAAATGTTGTTAATACAAGTTAAATGTGTGTACAAGTAACAAATTGTGATTTTTTATATAAAAACACAGTACTGTTACTCGTGTATAAAGGGGGTGTGGAACCGGGGAGGAGCTGGGGTGCCAATCTTTGTGGAGGGGCAGAGAAACTTTCAGGAGTATTACATCACAGAACACAACCACAACTTAAATCAAGATTGGAAGAGAGACCAACCAAGGGGAGTCGAGAATTCCAAAATGATTGGCCAAGACTGCACCAGCTTATAAGTCAATCAGCAACGGAGAAATAGACCTGTCACCGCGTGGATCCTGAGCGCCCCAATCAGGACATGAGAGAGACTTTAAAAGGCCTGGGGTGTCGGACACCCGGCTCTTTCCTCGGAGCCGCTTTCCCTGGAAACACCCCTAGGTTACAATTACTAAGCTGTTGAAACAGTCTCCGGACTAGCCTGAGGCTTTTGCTTCCAGTTGTTCGCTTTGCAATAAACAGGCTTACTTTATTGTAATTAACCTGCCTTCTTTTTGCTACTTTAAAGTTTCTTTCTAAGCCTGTTCGCAGCAAAGTCATATTGTTACATGGTCTCATAATTTGGAATTATTTTGCAAGGAGCAAAATGACACCTTTTCAATCTATTCAAGGGGCAACAGATGCAAATATTGATGGACCCAACAGAGGTGTCTATCAGAGGTGTCCAGGTGTGTGTTTTAACAGAGTGTAACCAATGATAGTAATGACATTGATAGTAATGGTCACTGCCATTACTGTCATTGGTTACTCAATGTATCAATGATAGTAATGACACTGACAATGCAAGGCCAAATAAAGCATCACTAACGCCAAAATGTAAGAGAATTTCTAGTATATCAGTGAATAATTGTAAAATGCATCATTCTTGCCCTTTTTTTTAATGGAAGAGGTACAGAAATTATAAATATCAGAAAAAAAAATTAGACAAACCAAGAACAAAAAGCAGCACCAACTTTTAGAAATAAATAGTTTCCCTTTCTGAGAATTATCATCTCTGTACTGGAAAAAGAATATTCCTTGTGAAATTACTGATTGTTTAGATAATAAAGGTTTGCTTCTTGCAAACAGAGGAAGTATGGTAAGAATGCCTAAGTAAAGAAGCAAAGAGGAAATAAATATGCAAGTTTCTATGTTTAAATTCTACTTCATTTTGAAAGCCCAAGGAAGTACATGTTCTTTATTGTTATACAGTGGGAACTCCTACTAATGGCTCCTTCATATTGCATATATATAGATGAAAATAATATTCAAACCTCTACAGGTTTTTCCACACAATGTCCAGGTCAGAAGATTGCTTTCTCAAAGCCCAGTCAATATTGTGGATAGCAGAAGACCACAGAAGAATTGTTCTCATCTACTGCAATAAAGCTGGCTCAACTTGTTACACTTCAAACAAAATAAGGGCTGGGAATTACTATTTTTTAAAATTTCCTTATTGAACTTTTCAGACAATATTTAGGAAAATAAAACTTCTTTGATCTTAGTGACTGAAGAGGACAGTTACCCCTTTCTAGCAAGCACTTGAATTTCCACAGATGGGGCACAGGCTACTGCAAACTGCTGAGTATTTTTTCAATGATTTTTTTCATAACTGGTGGTCTCTTAAAATGTGGCTATTTACTATGTGAGCAAGCTTTTAAACATCTCCTACTGGAAGAATTCTGCCTATGAAACAGTGCCCATTACAATCTCTTACACAACAGTGTGCACACTTGCACACACAAAAGATACTTAGTGGAATGAACACATAATATGCTTCTGATACTACAGAACTTCAGTACATTTATCTGTTCTCCACCCAGAATCACACAGGCTTATTCCACAACCACTCTCTTTCAATTGCTCTTGAAAATACTTATTTGATTTCAGATTTTCTCTCTTCAGCAAGACTTGGACTTTGATAATCCTGGTAGGTCCCTTCCAATTCAAGATATTCTATGATTCTTCCCATAATATGCTAAAAGAATGACTTTGTTACATCTTACCTCTTGCAGTTAAATCTGATGTTTTTCAAGCATGACAATTCTTGTATTAGCACAAATTATATGATTATCACTCCTTAAACCAATCTATGTAAAAAAACCTCTTCAATATTCTTAAGAGTACTTCAAGAGCTATTCATTTTTTCCACTAGAAATATAATTTGTCAAATTAGAAAACATTATCTAAACCAGTGACATAAAAGCATAGTGGCTGACAGAAAAAAAAGAAAACCAAAAAAACTTGAACATCATGAAATAACTATTCTCTATCATAATTTTTCATTATTAATATCTCTTTTTTTAAGTATGAGAAAGCTGTTAAATTTACATAGAATTGATCACCTATTCATTTCAGGTATTATTTATGGAATAGTAAATTTTCTTTCATTGCTTTTTCAACACAGTTTTTTACTTCCAAATCAACCAGTTGTTGAACTGAACCCAACAAAACTGGGAAAAAAATCACACCCTGTACTGAGTAAAGAATTTTAGTTGCCAAAGCCTGGGCTATTCACTGCAAGTCCTGGTTTCTGGTACCCAAGTCAGAAACTTCACCCTGCCCACTCTATCTCCCATCCTCCTACCTCAAAGCAAGGTCCAAACACAAGAAGGTTCCCAAATGAGGCCTCAGACCCACCTCTTCAACAACTTTCCCTATGGGCAGGAACTGTCTGAGGGAAAATGCTTCCTGCTTGTCTGAAGGTGTGAGGGTAGCAAGCAAGTTACAGTTTGTGGCACAGGCACAGCTACACAGGCAATTTCTGCTCAAAGATAATTCTCATCATGATTCCTAAAAGGACTCCACGCTCACATTCAGACAGCTAGCACCACAGACATGTGCTGTCTATCAGTTGCATCCCTGCATCACTTCGAAAAATCCTCAGGTCCACTAAAAAAAATTCACAAACAAGTGAGTGAGAGTGTTATGAAGGAGGGACAGACATAATTTAAATGTACCCTAAAGCACACTGAGAAAATTATTTCTCAAAATAAACAGGCAAAAAGGCTGGAAACCAAATTGCTCTTGAGATGAACAGAAAAAAGAACCTTTTTTTTTAATGAAGGGATGGACAGTAAAATAATTGGCATGCTTTCAAAGCAAAAACTGTTGGAACTTCCAAGCATCAAGTGCAAAACCAATCAATTTCTATAAAATAATGCTTTTATCAGCTTGACAAAGAAGTTTTTGCTTTGTTAGCTTAAATCAGCTAACAAAGAAGTTAGCTGATTTCATCTACTACTGCCATTTCAAAAATACATGTTAGGATGACAGCTTTCATAAATAGGATTCGCAGAGTAAGCCGCCATTCTGCACACTGAAATCTCGAGTTTAAACTGTACATTAGATTTAAACTTTCTCTGTGCTAAAAACTCAAGGATATAAACCACCTATAATTCAGCTCACACTGTCAGTCCAAGCTAAGTTGCCAGGTACTGAGAGCCTTTCAGTCTCAGTCTTCAGCAAGGATCAGACAGCTAAAAGACTGCCCATGCAGGAAAAGGTAACCTTGGAAGAAAGCAAACCCAAAGGATTTGACTGGAAATACTTTCATCTGCTTTTGACCATTTAATAGATTTGCAATCTGCCTACAATAGTAACATTAGACAGTTTGAACTCAGATAATTATGTAGTTAATTAGGCAAAGAGGGTGCCTGTCAAATAAAATTCCAACCAAGAAAATTTTTTGTAATATTGCTGAGTATCAAAAAAAATCATTACTGAATTTCTTCTTCACTCAAATACCATATTCAGACCAGCCTTGAATTCAGAAACTCTGTACCAAAAGATATATAAGGGTAACAAAAGGTTTTAGTCCTTAAGGAAATAGAAGTTTAGAGTATAACATTTTCAACATCTTTTTCCAAGTGAGTGTGGAAAATAAGCTTTTAGATAAAATACACTCAGAACAAAATTCCAAACTCTACATCAGCAACTGCAACCTGTAACAGAAAGACATTTTTAAAAGCAAAACACAAAATTCACATTTACAGTATTTTGAGCTCCACTTATACAGAAAAACCCTTCTAAAAATGGACTAAGAGGAAGGTGAACTAATCAGGGCTCCAGTGGAACATAAAAACAGAATAAGAGAATGAGAATAAAGGCCTATCTAGCCCAGAGTACGAACAGTGACTGAACACAGATACCTCAAGTAGAATGTAAGAATAGAGCAAACTCCTGTTAGCACTGTCAGAGAATACTCTCAGAACTCTCAAGAATTACAGTTCAAGAGTTAGCATCTTCATGCTTAATCAGTCTTAGTGGATTTCCTGCATGTAAACTAGTAGCCTAGCTGCCCATTAAGTCCACGTAACCCTTTAGCATCCATAGATAGTTTCCAGTGGCCAGGACTTGCAGTACACTGTGCTAAAGTGGCCTTACCTCCTGTCATTGAGTTTTGACTGGATACCCCATTTTTTGACAGATACCCCAAAGAGCCTGCATAAAAGAAAAACAAAACAAAACAAAACAAAACAAAACAAAAAAAAAAAACAAACAAACAAAAAAACCCAAAAAAACAACAACAACCAAAAAAAACCAAAAAAAAACCACCAGCCAAGAAGCACCTCTAATGAGATGTTCAATCCATGACATTTTATTTTTCCAGACTAAATTTCATCTGCCATTTAAATGCCCCAACAGTAGAGTAAGCTTTTTTCTTTCTGTAATTCTTCATAGGCAACACAACCTTTAAACCCTTGACAATTTACAAAGACCAGCAAATATTTCTGTTCAGCCCATCTATCTACGAATATGCTGAGCAGCACAGACATGTGAACTGATTCCTGTGGAACTCCACTGTTTAAAAACGACTGTTGACTCCCACCTAAGCTTAAAGGCATTTATCATTATTTCTAAAGGATCATTTCCCTCTTCTTCCATGATGCCTTAGCTAGTCATGCAAGCAAGAGTTACAGAGTAAGACATCTTAGGGATATGTCAGATATACTTTGCACAAGGAGCACTCCTTCCAAATGGAAATTCCCATATTTGGCCACAGCTGTCCAAATGCAGGTCTTTGGAGTCTGCCAAAAGACATCTTTCAATCCCTGTATTTGCTAAAGATAATTTAGGACAATGTTTTCCATTATACTTTATTTACTGCATCTAAAGGCATCACATAGCCGCATTATTCAGCCTCATCTGACACATTCTCCCCAACACTAACCTAACTAAGCAATGAATAATTTTTTTTGTAGACATACTCAAAACCATATCCAAAACTAAAAGTTTGGAGAGAGAGTTACCAAGAAAAAACAATACACTTTTATATTACACTTGGGCACCAAGAGGGATTGTTGGATCTTCCTTATAGATTTGATACACCTATCAGAGAGGTTCTGAGACAACATCAACACTCTAGATGCTGGCTCTGAAAAAATCTCAAAGCTGGCCTTGGGAACTAAGGAGCAAGATCTCATTGCCATACCCATTAGAGAAATTTTCTCTCAAAGCATGTTCTTCTGTCCCTTCTCTACCTCTTAATCTTTGATTAGGATTATTGTTTTCTCCTGTATTGTCTTTGTTTTAAATATTACTTCCTAGCTCTATCCAGGAGCAGTGCAGACCTAATGGCTCACATCTCTACACTGCTTGGGTGTGGTTATCTTCCATATTCAAACCTTTTGTTTGTTTTTTAGCATTTACTCTCTCACCTTGCAAGTTGGAAAAATCCATTGCATCTCATCTTTACTCTAGTACTTTTACAGGCATTAACTCTTCCTACCAAACACTGGTGATTTCACATATTAAAAACCCTTCCTTATGCAACAAACCCAAGATGTATCACCACTACATATTACACTTAAGCAAAGCCCACAGTCACTATCACAAATGGTGGGAGGATTCTAGACAGACCCCAGAGAAGAGTACTGATCTAGATGACGGGGTTGGTATCAACCATTGTAATTCACTAAGCATTTTGATTTGTTTTCTTTTTTTGTCAACTCCAGAGACACAACCAACACATCAATATTTGCTGCTTTATATTTTTATGCTTCTTCACAGGGGTACAGTGAAGTGAAATATAAATGTGACAAGCATACATAAAACTATACCTATTAAATCTGACTAGGAATAGTAACAATAGTGAGGGGAAAAAAGTAGCAGCAGATGCATAAGACCTAGGCAGAAAGTCAAGAATTATGCTATACTTTATTTCTACCACCTTTCCTGCCCCTATCAGTTAAGGTACAGAAAAGCACAGGTATACTTTGTAACAATAACTTTCATTGCATGTCCTTTCTGGAAAAAGTATTCTACCAAGGCACCCATGCTATTATCCGCAAATTTCCCACATTTATTTAGGAGTTTTCATGCTCTGTCATTGGCAAAATTAGCAGCTGCTATTTGCTACCTACTGACTTACACATTTAAGTCATGTACTGTGAACTTGAAAGACCTGTAATTTTCCACTTTTTTGCACATTAGTTTCTACCTGTAAATTCAACATGAACTAACAAATGCATTAAGAGGGCAAAAATTGCACGTCAGATATAGCGTTTTTACACCAGACTTCAGTTTTTAAGAACCTAAACACTTGGGACCTTGAGGTTGCTAGGCAGGACCATCAACAGGGCAGTAGTGCAAAAATTAATGAATGAAGATGTAGCAGCTCCCTCACCTACACTGTACCCCGATGGGAAGGACCCTGCTTGCAGAGGCCTATTCAGGGAATCCTATCTCGGGTGGGAGCTTCGTCAGCGCAAGGTTCCGCTAATGGAGAGAACGGCGGAAGGTCTGGTGTGAAGGGATGCCGTGAACGAGGCGGCGTTTCAGCGCTCCCGAAGTGATGCCCACCCTTCAGCCGACAGCGCACGGGGACTGGTAGCACACAGGTACCTTGCCTAAAAGCCGCCCGCTCGGGCCAGCGTCCGCCGAGCGGAGAGATGCCACCTCCCAAAACATCATTCCCTTCACCCGGGGATTTCTCGGCTTGGCTCCCGGGGAGCTGGGATTTTTTCCTTCGAAAGCCTGCCCCTGGTGAAAGCCGCGCGGTCTCCCGCTGCCGCTCACGAAAGCCAAAGTTTTGCCGCTCTGGCCATAGCGACGCTTTCAGGGACACCCAGCCCCGGCCACCCCTCGCCCACCCGGCCCGGCCCGGCCCGGCTCGGCCCGGCGCCGCCTCACCGTCCCAGCTCGGACTCCAGCTCGAAGTAGTGAGCCAGGGTGTCCTTGTTGGAGCCATCGATCCAGTAGTCGGGCGCGGCGGAGCTGGGGCGGCTGGCGGCCGAGGACCCAGAGGAGGAGGATGAGGAGGACGAGGAGGATGAGGATGAGGAGGGCATGGTGACTTTCAGCATGCCGGGACGCCTGCCGGGGGCTGTCCTCTCCTCCGCGCCGGCTGCAGAATGCAGAGCGACAAGGCGGCGGCTACACCTCGCCTCCCTCCCTCTTTCTCTCCTTCCTTACTTATTTCCTTCCCTCCCCGCTCTCCCCTCCCTCTCCCCTCCTCCTCCTTCCCCCCGCGCCGCCCTGGAGAGGCGGTGGCGGGTCCCCAGCCCGGCGGGGCAGCGGGGCGGGGCCGGGGCGGGGGGATGCACCTCCATCGCCCCCCGCCCCGCTCCATCCGCCTCCCACGAGCCGAGCGGCAGCCCCGCGCCTGCAGCGAGAGACCTCCGGGGCCGGCCCGGGGCGGAGGGAGCGCCGAGAGTTCACCGGCGCCGGGAGCGGGACACTGGCCCGCGGGGGGACAACCGCACGGGGGGAGAAATCGCATCCCGATCCGCGGGCGGTGTGCGGCGGGGCCGGGCAGGATGCGCAGCCCGTAGCGAGGTGGGCGCCGGCCCGCCATGCTGCAGCGTTTTGCCAGTTTCCGAGCGGGAGTTCAGGAATTCTGCCGTGAATTTGGCGAGGAGGGTGTGGGGGCTGAGGCTGAACAAGGCAAACAGCAGTGGGAAAGAATGAGACTGACAAATTCTCGAACATTACTATAAAAATCCCCAAAACACATCTTCCCCTCCCACCAGAGAACAAAAAGAAGCCATAGAGAAATAAAATTGCTTTGCTGCAATGCCACTCTTTAACAGGTTATGAAATCTGCAGGTTATGAAATGCATGCGAATTATACTAAAGCATGCTACATCTCCGACTGCAGAATCCTTAGCCAGAAACATCTATAGAAGGGTTGTTTCTGTTGGTATAGTGGCAAAATAAAACAGCAGCAGTTGTGTGTGCCTCGCATGCATAGTGTGCCAGATCAATCCCACTCACATCCTCTCTGTGCTGTTACACCCACTCATACTGCCATGCCAGCCCAGGCAGGAGGTAAAATGGACCATGTGTGAACCTGCACTGCAGAAGGGATGAAGTATTGTCCTCTAATTTTCAACCACAATTCACTGCCCTGTTTTTCAAATAGGTATTTCTTCTTCAAATAAAGCACAGTATCCTGTTCAGCTGATTCAGGTGTATTGATGTTTTCCAAAATGATCTGTTTCCCCTCATAAACATGTCTGTCTCTTACTGTTCCATAAGTTCCTTACTGTAACCAGATGGGGCAATTAATTAATCTTAATTCTGAACCTCTTAATTTCTCAAAGATCTTAATAAAAAAAAGCTTCTCTCTGAGTAACCAGATAACAGAAGAAGTATGTCCTAAACTAGTGTTCGTTAGTAGTGGGAAAGGATGAGAGATAAAAAATGAGATAGATAAAAAAGAGATAAAATCTTTTCACCTCAAGTTTACTTACTACCATTATAAAATTAAAATGTAGACCCCACTGTAATTTGAGATTTTATAATTTTCAAAATCATATTTGAAAAGTCAGGAAAAAGTAACCCAAAGTCCTGGTTAGAAAACCAACTTACATCCAATACAGTTTGACAGCAATGCCAAATTTCATTTGAGATGAACATAATGCTCAGAGCACCCACAGTTACAGGGCTGATATCAGCACCAGAGCACCAGGCAGCCTTTTCACTGCTGCTCATGCCTTCTTTCAACCCCTCAGCTCTCTCTGTCTCTGCTGGTTCATGCAGAGCTTTTCTTCAGAAGTCTTTGGCTGATAGGTGACACTTTTTCATCTTATGTGCTAACAGCATCTCCTGGGAGAAGAAATGGTCACTGATGAAGACAATCACACACACACAAAATGGCAAATCAGCACACTTAGAAGACAGTGGTTTTCCACATCGTATTTTTTGTCAAATTTCTAATGTATTCTGTAAACCAAAGGACATGTATAATTCTGTTCTGGTGGGGTTTTTGAAGAAATTATTTTAGCAGCATTATATTTATCCAGGTACCTGCAATCAGGTTCATATCTCTAACAATATAGATATAGTTACATGAGCCTTCAGCTACTCCTTGGTAAATAACATAGCACCAGTGGATTTTCTTTTTTTTTCTTTTTTTTTTTTTTTTTTAACTGGGGTATATCTAGAAAAGGCATTTTACTTTCCTTGAAACTCTGACTCAAAAGTGAGCTGCATTGCACCATGCTAACATCCTTGAAAACTGACTGGACCTTGTTCTTCAGAAAGTCCACATCCTTCAAAAAACTAAGATCACAATATCCAAATATGTCCATGTGGAATTAAAGAAAGTCTTCAGGTTGCACACTGAAGCAAAAACCAGCAAAAAAATGTCTCTCAGTCTCATGGAAACCAAAGACAGCATTTCAAATGTGCAGTGCTCCAGGTCAGGTCTATGTTAGCCATGTGAAGATTTGCACCAGCTTTATTGGACATGAAACTAAACCACTAACAAATCTTCATTTATCAATCTGTGACACACTATGTACAAAATTTTATTATGGAGATACAAAGATCATAATTTTCCTGGCAACAAACCCAAGTTACAAACTCAAACAAAAAAGACAGGTTAAAGAAGAAGCAGTTTATATGAACAAAACAGACAAGCAAGAGATGTCCAATTTTCTGCCTCTTGCCTGTCACCCATAAATTTAAACTCCAAAGCAGGAATGTTATCTGGTGTCTTGGTGGAGGTGCGGGATCAGTAATCTTTCAGCCCTCCTCTTGCTGTTGTTGTGTTTGGTGAATGCTCTTGTTCTTTGTACAGATATCACTGGACCAGACATAAGCAGATCATGCCTTAGAGGGCTAAATCAAAAAGTAAATGTAGGATAGGAACTTTTTAAACTTGACTTCTGAAATTTTCATACAATTCTAGCAGTTATGCCTTGTGTAGGAACTCAAGAAAAAACAAATTCTGTCACAAGTTTTGAATAAGTAGTTTCAAGTTTGTGGGCATCTTTTGAAAGAGCACTATGTTAATCCCCTGAAACTTATATCAGTATTTCTTCCTGGCAAAACTGCAGCAGCTTCTTATTGAAGGTTAAATGTGTCCATACCTATTGTAGTAAAGGTTATCTATGAAAAGCAAATTGTCAGATATAGTCCCCATTAAGGAATATTTCTCTCAAAGTGGTTTTCATATACTAGAGCTTCCTTCTTTACAAAGATGATCCAGTATGGAATCCACACTTCCACCTGTGCTAGACCAGATGCTTATCTGCTATAGATGGTTATCTGCTAGAAGATTAAATCTTCTGAACTGAGGTTGCTCAAACCTTGTCACATAGAAGTCAAAGAAGTTGAGACCAAGGCAAATCCCCAAAGCTTTCACTTCCCTTCCCTGTCATTGGTTTTCCCTGCTGAATACAAAGCCTTGCATTATGCTTTATTTTCTGTAACATCTTTAATCTCCCAGTCAACTTCTAGTACTTCTGGATCACTATGTAAGCTTCCATGGATGCCTGTCAGTTGGGAATGCTAAAAACTTCTGCCAATTTCTTTGTTTTTATTTATGTATTGGAAGCCTTATTACTTGTATTGAACAAGTTCATCACAGTCTCTTAATTTATTATCATCTTTCATGTTATTTTATGTGTAAATCTAAGTCTACTTAAAGATTTATAGAGCTGCTGGGTAAAGATGGACTCTTTCATCAGCTGTGTACATGAAGAGTTTAAATCAGGTGAGAATGAATGCAGTGCTGGGAGAGGCCAGCAGAATAGTGATGTTGGAGAGGTGAGTTGTGATGCATGAAAACAAAGAGGAGGAACAGACTGACCCTTTGCAGAGTGACATTAGAGGTGAAGGAGAGTAACAACATGCCCTTTACCTCAAACCTTATTCACAGGTTTTGAAGTCAAGATGATTTTTTTTTTGCTAGTGACTGGGAAGAGCAGACATGTAAATGGGGATAAAAGAACTGATTGCCTGATGATAAACTGTTAGAAAACTGTGTGATTCACCCATCTCTGAAGTACATCATGTGGGTTTAAGGTATCAGTAGGGTCATTTTATAGTCATTGTGAGAAGGTACAGAACAGTTATCTTTGCGCCATAGTCACTTATCTTTCTGGTCCCTCTTTAAGTGATTTAATAAATCATTTGATTTCTAGAATGTAGGAGGATACTTGAAGCATTCCCTTTCATTTTGCAGGATCAAACAGAATTGGTTCACAAAAAAAAAAAAAACAAAAAAACAAAAACTGGTCCACAAGCCTCTGAGTCATTAAACCCAAATAAACCACCCCCTTGAGGACAAGCTTCACAAACCAGAAGTTGCCTGGTAGGACCCACAGAAGTTACACATAGGTCTTCCTGAGTTAAGCTCATGTAGCTGCTGCTGGCTCTCTAATCCCTGCTCAAACAAAATCCAGCTGAAGGTCCTCTGCCATTATTAGCAGCTAGAGAAATTTCTCCAGGATATAGTGTTCCTTGTTTCTAAGGCAAAATTTTCTCTTCCTCCTCAAATGCTATTAAGTAGTTTAAATATGTAGTTTAAACTCCCTCCATCACAGGGAAAAATAACACCCTTCTCACACCACCACCCCCTGCACCCCCCAAAAAAGCAAACCATGAAGTGAACTCTAAAATGCACAAGTAAGAATACAAACTTTATGCCAGGTTTAAGGTGATACCAGATTTTCAATGCTTTCAACAGAAAGTTGGAAAAACATATTAGGAAAACAAATATAAAGAGTCCCAGTCACAGGAAAGCACTCTGAAAAGAAAAGCTGACAATGTTAATATTGTTTCTTTCACTCTCAAGAAAGAAAAGAAAAATTCATCCATGTTTTGGTATTTGGAAAAAGAAATCTGCATACAGGAAATTTTATGAAGACTGCAAGAGGAAGACAAAGTTAGCAGTTTCTGAGAAATGGTAATTTATATGAAAAGAATTCACTTTTCCAGGGTAGGCTGGAGTCCAGCCTCAACTCAGTGGTAAACCGGTCATTTCGGAGGAAGGTTAGAAGGAGGTTTAAGCATTGGCACCCTGTGTGGATTTGCAATTAATTGAAGAAATAAAAAAACCTCCATACTTAAACCACCTTTTTTCTATTTCCTAAAATGTATGCTTTGCCCAGCACCAAAGAAGACATTAAGGAATAATTTGAAGGGGAACAGCTGCCACTCACTTAATTTTAAAAGTTAGTCAGTGGTTGTGCATGTCCTTTTGCTGATTTGTGAGCAAAACCCAGTTAAAAATTCAGCAGGTGCCTCTGTGTTATATTGCCCAGCAGAGACGCAGTCTAAGCTGTCTGCTTGGTTTTCCCATATAAATACATGCAGATCCAGCAATGTAAGATTTCTTATTGCAGGTGTAAAGCAAACTCTCCATTGCCAGCACCTCGACACCTTATCTAGCAGTAAAGTGAGTTCAGCAGCTGATCCATTACCAAGAACTTAATAGCCACCGTTAAAATCAAAGAGAATTCAAGGTCTATCCCTACTGCAGTTCCAAAAGGCAGCTAAGTTACTAGCTAGACCAGCTAGTAATCTTGCCTTTCCAGTTGTCTGATTCTGTGACCTCCCCTTACCCCAAACAAAATAAATAAAATCCTGCTGTGTTGTGAAAAACAATTAAGGCTATCAGTTCTGACTGCTGCAATCCATTATGAAAACAGACCTTCTTTGTTTCACTCATTTGCCTCATGTTTGAGTGGCTATAAATTGAGAGGACTGTTAACTGTAGTGTAGTTGTGACTGGGTTTCTTGTGACTTGCGTGCCCGTGACAACGGTGGGAAATGCAAACAGTTTGTACCCAGGGCATGGTACAGAAGAGAAAAAAATAGCTATTCTAATTTACTTCAGTGATTTCTGATTGGATTGCTTCCAATTCTGCAAATTCAGGAAAATTGCAGCTTTTATGAGACAGGAAATGGCTGTAGTTTGTTGATATTGTTTTGTACGTCTTTCTGATTAAGCATCCAGATATGGTCTTGTTCAATTGCAATCTAATCTGTTTGAGTGCTCTGGCTGATATTGATGATAACAGGCTTGCTTGTGTTAGCTACCAAGGTTCTAGGAAAGATCTAACTCTGGAAAAAAAAATCCAGGAATTTAAACAACATCCAATTAAAAAGCAAATGTTAACTATTTAGTTTTATGTTTAGGTCCAGTACTAGACTGCACCTTTGGTCTCCACAAAGGTAATCATTTCAAGAGATAGACCTGATGCTTTTGCTGAGATATGTCAAAATGAGACAGCAGTTGTGGGAAATGTTTTTGCAGAAATTCCAAAGGAGTAAAAATGCCTGCATGTGAGTATTTCACAGAATAAGTGCTCCATCTACTACTCTCTAGACCGAATGTCTATGTTTTGGGGTTTTTGTTCTTTTATGAGGCCCTTGAGTCTTTGGATTCATATGGCCCTAGTACCTGTAACAATATTTTACTGACACAGGTTGACCAGAGACACAGGAGAAGGGCATCTGTGCCCCAGAAAGTAATGTTCATAAGCTTATCTGTGGACAAATGTAGAAGAGAGGACGAGGAAAATACAAATTCTAACCCACTTTGTCTCACCTAAATGTGGTGTCTCTTTCAGGCCTGCATGAGGTTGCCTCCACTCAGACATAAAGCTCTCAACTAACTGCTTCACTCTTCGACAGTTCTTGTATAAAAGCCCTGGAGCTCCAGGATAAAACTTTCCTCACTCTGCTCAACTTTCTCCATATAATTCCTGGATTTTTCCATTTTGATTCTTGAAAATTCACTGCAACTAATTTAGCTTTCAAGGACAAGAAGAGGTTACTATTAGGTAAAAGAAAGACCTTCAGCAGCTCTTCTGCTCTCTGATAGCATCCACATAAAGATTTATTTATTTATGTGGATTTATTTATCTGTATTTATTACAATTCAAAAGTAGGTACTGTAATGGAAGGATGTACCCAGGGATACCTTACACTAAGCTGCTGGTGAAATGAAAGGTGCTACCAATTATTCTGCAAATCATTAAACCCACTGATAAAAGTGCAGCCATATGTACATAGAACATAGGCAATTTCTGCAGTTTTCATAAAAAGCTTGGAAACATTGGAAACACCAAATAAATTCACTCATGACTCAAGATCATATAAGATTATACTTTCATACAAGCTATGCTACATCTTGTAAAACAGAAGAATCTGAATTTCTCCAAGGCAAAACAGAAGTCAGTATTTCCAAGTGACAGCACTGCAATTTCTTCTCTACATGATATACATATATATTCAAACATGTTACACCAATAAAATTGTGGATTTCCAAACACAAGATATGAGTTTTATTTGCACTTCAAGAAAATCAGCTGCACTTCACTTTGTTTAAATTCTTGCTTGGCAAAATTTTTAAAATCTTGTACCACTCATCAATTACCATGGTGAGAATTAGCATTGATGATCACATTTGCAGACTGAACAAATGTATCGTTTTATTACTATTCTCATCCCTTCAACTACTGTTTTTCCAACTAAAATTGAACAAGATTAAATGTAGAATATAAGGCACCCAGGTAGAATTCCCAGTAAAGTGAGTTGGATACCATGTGTAGATATGGAGTTTGAGAGTCTCCACCTGTTTATGACCTCATTATGACCTCAGCCAATGTGGTGGATTCGCCCTGGCTGGTGCCTGCCCATGCTGCTCAATCGTCACCCTCCCCAGCGGGGCAGGGGAAAGAAAATACAAGCAAAAGCTCTTGGGGTGACATAAAGGCAGGGAGAGGTCACTCAGCAGTTGACATCACAGGTAAAATAGATTCAATTTAAAGCACCTTCCCTCCAACTTCTCCCTTCTTAATTTTAGCCCATTTTTCTCCTCCTCCCGACCAGTGCTGCAGGAGGATGAGAAGTAGGGGCTGTGGTCAGTTAATGACATGCCTCTGCCACTCCTCCCTCCTCAGGGGCAGGACTCGCCACACTCTTTCCCTGCTCCAGCGTGGAGTCCCTTCCTGTGTGAGAACCCTTCATGAACTTCTCCAGCATAAGGCCTTTCCATGGACTGCAGTTCTTCAAAAACTGCTCCAGAGTGAGTCCCTTCCTTGGGGTGCAACCCTTCAGAAACTCACTGCCCCAGTGTAGGTGGTCATGAAATTGTGTCAGGAGCTTGCTCCAGCACAGCCTTCCCATGGAGTCACAGCCTCTTCTGGGCACATCCACCTGCTCCAGTGAGGTCTCCATGGGCTGCAGGTGGGTCTCTGATCCACCACGGATCTCCACGGGCTGCAGGGGCACAGCTGCCTCACCATGGGCTACCCCATAGGCTACAAGGGAATCTGCTTCTGTGCCTGGAGCAGCTCCTGGCCTCCTTCTCCACTGACCTTGGTGCCTGTAGGGCTGTTTATCTCACATATCCTCCCTCCCCACCTTGGAGTCCTGTATCTGTTGTGCAGGGTTTTTTTCCATGGTCTTAGCAATGCTACCCCAGAGGTGTTCTCACTCAGCCAGCAGCAAGTCTGTCTTTGAACAGGCTAGAATTGATTCCATCACCTTCCTCTCCACCAAAACCCTGCCTTGCAAACTCCAATTCAGTAAATCTGAAGCAAATTGAAATGTGGAACAGTTTCATTACTTATGTAAACAATTCCTCTTGTTTATTTTTTCACACGGTAATTTGGTACTGTAAATACTCTTACCATTGTTTAGACTCCTGATTTATGAAGTGTACCTAAAAACCTTGGCAACATCTGACTCATATAAATCACTTTGCAAAGACTCATAAATTCTTGTTGTTGCCTGTAAAATTTTACACAGATTTAAGGACATTCTGATTTCCTTAAGTCGTATTACATATCTATTTTTAAAAAAATCTGAATAGAAATGCAATCAGTGAAATATTGAACATTTATTTCAGTGAAAAATTCTTAACTAAATCAAATGCTATGTTCATAAATCAGAATAGTGTTCAAATGGATCTGTCCATTTTTTGCTTATATTCAAAATACATTAAAACAAATCCTACCCTGCAGTGGACCATTCTTCACAGCAAAGTTAAGTTCACTAAGAGGGTATAAATAAACCTTCAGCCTTCAGAAGAGTACATTACAATGTAGGTATAGGTAAAAAAACATGTAGAATTTGAATGCTGATCTGCACATGATTAATGTAGATGTACAGAAAGTTTTTTGCACTTGAAGACAGTACCTACTGCTTCCATAGAACTCTTGTGTAGGAAGGTAATAGTAAAATCACTAACCAGTGTATGGAAACAAACAAACTAAAGCATTAAACACTCTCCAAGCTATTCTTACTGTATGTCTATCTATATATGCCTTACCTTCTGGCTCTTAGAGGCTTTTGACACTTTTTTTTTTTTTTTTTTTTTTTTGGTCCAGTTAAAGGCTGAACAATTATTTATGTGATTTTAATAATAGATCAGAAATAAACGTTAGTTTATACTTATGCAATGCCAATGATCTCTAAGCCTATTAGCAACCAAAAGTGAAAGAAATATTTGGTCAGACACCAGAAAGTTTATCACCAGTCCACCTTCAGGGTCAACAGTTTGAACCTGATTTGGAAAATGATGGGGTTTTTATAACACTAGATGAAAGTGCACTGATAATTCTATGTCTGCCTGTTTGCCAGTTAATCTTTTCCTACAAAAGATTTCCAGAAAATAATCACACAAGACTGCTCCCATTTTACTTGCCACTTTCATATTTCCCTAGGATTTTTAGCAGATACTAGTACAAAATGTCAGCAGTTACATAGATAAGCATCTTAACTCATACGGGGAAGGAAATGTGAGCTATCAAAGTGAAATGAGGAATAGCAGAGCTCGTTATGTTTCTCTGACTGATTTGGAAAGAAGTACCTTCAATCTGAAAACAAGAGTCTCCTTGCTCCTTACCAGAGTGAAGACTTGTTTGTGTGTTTCATCTTTGGCTCTGCAGGTGACTCCCTGGCTGGGTGGCTAAATCCCACACTAACTTATTTAGGGCAACTTATAATCATTATTTTTGGGTCTTGTAGTAAAAGGCAAGTGATTTATTTCAAGTAAACAAAATTCTTCATCAGATGCAGTTTAGGTTAACTTTTTAAATAGAACTTTTAAAACAACAAAAGTCAGTTTTTAAGATGAGTATTTAACTTCAAAAGTACCTATAGAAAACATTTTATTTCTTCCAAATGAAATTAATTAATTTTTTTCTTCACTTTTGGGGAATTATTTATTGGGAGTCTAGCTCTGAGTACACTGGGTTCCTATTGAGCTTTTCTTTTTTTTTTGCTTTGAAGAAGGCAGTCCCCAGTTCTATGACAGAGAAGCAACAACAAAAAATGGCCACCCAAACAAACAGAAAAAAATCCAAACAAAACCAAAATCCCAGACTCCTCAGATGCTAACAATGTAAAGCCTAAAAGACAGGAAAGTGAAGAACCATCTGTTTGGTACATTTATCTTGGCTATGGCTTTTCACCTTTTTCATAGTCATGCAGCTTAATATGGCAAAACACACCATGCTTTTGGGTGGAACTTTTAGCCATTTCTTGGGTAATTCTTTCCTGATGGGATATCAGCAGGAAAACCATTTAGCAGGTCATGACAAGAAAGACCAAAAAAGCCTGCATCAGCCACTGTCACTTTCAAATGAGTGGAAATAATAAAAAGCACGAGGGTAAGTGCTCTGAAGGTATGAAGATTTCCAGAAGTGATGACATCTAGACTTTAAGGGTAACACAGCCAATTTAGCACCATCTCATAGAATCACAGAATAGTCATAAGAAAAGCTAAGTGAACTGGGTACTGCAGCACCACCATAAATACCACATCCCCAAACATTATTTTTCTCAATAGACTTAACAGCTATTAAGTAGGAGACTGATAAAATATTTTGGAAACTGCATGGGTCATCTATATCTCTGCTCCATACTTTTGAGCCAAACTTTGAAATTATTAGAGAATTCTGAGTTCCTCTGACATCAATGAGAGCCACTTCTCTCAGAAACCAACATTTCAGTTGTATATTTCTCCTTGTACTAATCTTCAGCAGAGTCACCTGTGCTCTGCCACAGGGAAAACAGTCTCCTGGTTAAAAAATTTGCAAATAAAAGGAAGACAGAAGTTCAAAGTTTGGCCAAGCCATATTTACCATTTTCAGGCATAGTAACTGCTAGTATAACTATTCCAAATAACTTCTGTTGTATCCTTATGTATTGTGTACATTTTTTTCATCAAAAATAATTTCTACAGTACCCTGTGTGCATTTTGACTAACTGCATGTCATGGAATAGGGGTTCTAGAAAAATAATAAAACTAAGTTAACTTGGAGGCCACATGAGTATCCTCATCCTGTTGTTAGAGGAGAAAACCAAGACAAATAGCGTACTGAAATTCAGGGTACCTTGACCTTACAGCTATTCACTCAATTATATACAGGATGCTTTTCTCAAACCTACAAATTTCGGCCTAAGCTACCAAAGACAGAACTTTTATAAGAGAGGCTCTGTGATGTGTGCAAAATATTTAAACCAAACAATTAAGCCGGGTCTGGTGAAAAACAGATCGCTGAGACATGTAAGATTGTCTTTATTCTATACATAATTCGACCATGTCCATAAGCAATTTTTAGATTAAGTTTTTAAATGCATATTGCATTTAATATCAGTTTATTTTAAAGAATCCAATTTTCCTGCTGTTTCAGTTTGGATTAGTGAATGCTCAGTGACTTAGTCAAGAACATAGCATTTCTGTAGAACAACATGCTGGTTTACACTCCTACAATGACTTCTGCAGAATTCTAATACTGTTATTAGATCTGATAAACCCAAATAATTTCAGCCCAAACTTTGTTCGAAATTAAAAAAAAAAAAAGCCAAACATCATGGCCAGCTCATGATTTAAGACCACCTAAGGGAGTGCTTTTCCTCTAGAAATCAACTCACCACAGCATATAGGACCACAGGATACAGGTTATAACACTGATACTAAACTAGTGATAGATTTTCAGAGAAAAACCCTTCTCTTATTCTCCCACTAAACCAGAGAATCACTCCCACAGCAACAGCATAAATTTTCTACTAAAATGATGCATCTAGAAATAGACTCTGCCAAAGGCTACAAATGAGAAGAGAAAAGCAGAATGAAGGTATGACAGCCAGACAAACAACACAGAACTGAGACAAAGAGCTTTAAACAGCTTTAAACTTTTTAAACATCCTGTATTCAACATGTTTCTTTGACAAATTAGAGGGAGGCAAGCAGGAGGCTGAATGCCTGGTCCCACTCACATCAGTGGGATTGGTTGCCATGGACTTACACTGAAGTGACATGTGTAGATGGTGTACACATAAGTCATGATCAGACTCATAAACACATGTGATCAGCTCTTGTAAACAAGCTTATCTGCTTTCATTCCTGGCCAGGGCAGCACGGGAGGCTGTGCTGATCTGCTCAAACAACAAGAATTGATTTCTAGTGATTTTGGACTGTGACCCGATATACGGGACTCTGGGAGTGCACTCTGGGCTCTCAGATCCCCTCCCTTGTGGTCACAGGTAATTTTGTCATGAACTGTTCATCCCAGAGATGTGTCTTTTAAGTCTTTAGTGCAGGAGGAAGCAATCAGGTGCTTTAGTTCCTCCTGGCTGATTACAGCTGTCTAATCAGCTGGTACCGCACCAAGAATAGGGCAGGTTCTCCTCTTTTCAGTTCCAGTTCACTTACACTGCATTCTCATCCTGGAAGAGGCTCTTATTCTACATCTAACATCTTTATTGAGCAAGGCTTCAATTCATGTCAAAGATTTTACTGGAAATTAAGCACACATGTACATCTTGCTGAACCAAGTAAAAGTCTAAGTGGATTGGTGAATACAAGCTTAGGTTGTGGCCCCCATTAGCAAAAAATTTTAAATTTTGAACAAATAGGGTTAGTTCCATGCCATTGGACGATCTAAATTTTCCTGCCAAGTTCCAAAAAAATGCAGATTGTTTAAAATCGCAGCTACACAAACTGCAAACTTTTCTCATAAGCCACAGAAAGTGTCATCCCCAACCAGCAGCCTTTATCATGTTTTCTTAAGCTGAAAGAAACAGCAAAGGATGAGATATGTGTGTATTTTTTTAAAAAGCCCCAGAGCCAAGAAAAGAAGAAAGCCCTCTGCCTACATCATCTGTAGGTACTACAATTTTCTGTCACAATCATGTTTGCGTACTGAATTCTTTAAAAACTGTGATTTTTTTTTTAAACTGAAAGCACTGTCAAACCTTAAACAGGATTGCAGCAGCAAGAGCTCATACAAATTTCAAAGAAGAAAGACTCCAGGGACTGGGTCTGCACCTCATGGTATGTTTTCTAGAGAGATGTTCGCCATGACAAGAATTAATTATTTCATAGCATAGTATTAAAATGTATCTATGAACTATCAGCATAGTTCACACACTTGGAAGTACAGGGAGGTTTGATTTTTCCATGAAAGTAATAACCAGGTGGCAAAAAAAAAATCTGCATCTAAGGCTGAATCATCTATACTTACTATTGAAAATAAGGCTCCCTGTGCAACAATGCCTAATTTAGTGTGGTATATCTAGAACATGCGGACTACATTTTAATTTAGGAGGCTACCGCTCTGCAGAATAAATAGGTACAAATTGGAAATTGGCTGAGGAGGCATGAGAAACAGATTATTGCAAGTGACAGAAAACAACAAACACTGGCAGAGGGAAGGAGAACTGTTTTGGTGGAGGATGGAGAAGTTGTGTATGGACACAGGTGCTGAGACTGCTGTGATGACCCATAGGATAGGAGGGAAATATTAACCAAGGATATAATTTGTGAAGCCAAGCAGACACTGTGACAGACCAAATTTAAACTTCTTGGGCATCAGTGACTCCAGACAACTTCCAGTGGCTGAGAGCGTGTTCCCCCATGCCAGTATCCTCCACTTGGTCTCAAAGTTCTTACACTATATCCAATAATTTTATAAGCAAGATGCATACTAGCAGATGAAAGCAGAAGGATACTCAGGAATATATGTGAGTTACAAAATTATCCTCTAGTGGTATCTCATTTTCACATTAAATGGTAGGTCAAAACTATTTGTTGCCTTCTGGCAGCATGAGGAGAGGATCACCAGTGAAATGCTATCAACATGTGCTTCCTCTGTCCCCCATTCATCCACCCAGAATCTCCTGATTAAATTATCACATATGTTTTATCACTAAAATATGTAAATCTTCAGTGAATTTACATTTTTGCATCTCAAGCCTTCTTAACTTCCTGAAAAGCTGTTGTGCTCACAGTTAGTGCTCACATCATTGCTATTACCAATACAGCACATGCTCCTTCTGAAACAGCATTAGCTAGCATGGAATTTTATACCCAGCAGGCATCAAATAATTTACCATGCTGTCTCCCAGCCTAAAAAACATAAAGACAGAGGACAGTGTGACTGCAAAGACATGGCTGCATATCTTTGCTGCCTTGCAGCTCGTGAAGACTCTTCACTTGAAGATACAAGATAAAATCTTACAGTTTAAAAAATATACTGGACAGATTTTAATCTGTGAACACATAACAGGAATCAGGTAACATAATTCAGACAGCATATAGAGCACTTGTGCTAAAAAAAAAAAAAAAAAAAAAAAAAGTTAGTATTTTGATTGCAAAAATGAAGGAAAAAAAATTCAGCATTTGTTTTATAAACCTGAAGAGCCTTCACTTGCTGAAGTGTGCTCATCTCTCCTCCTTCTCCTATCTCCTATTGTAATGAATGCATTCAGTGTCACAGATGAAGCCTGTTGTCCAGGTCCACTAAAGCCTACATCAGATTTCCCTTTCCTTTCTCAGACAGTACCTCAGCAATGGTGAAGTCATTAGCTTTTACAAGGAAATCCAATTCCTCCACGTAGCTAGAAAGTGTAATAAAAATATCATTATTAAAACATGATGATGCTTACCACAGAGGAAGAATGTCTGGACATTTTCAAGACTAAGTAATTGCTCCTAAACAGAGTCCATCAAAATATAAGATTTTTTTCCCCTGAGGCTCTTATGGGCTGAAGGTACTAAAGGTAAGGACACAGCACAGCAACAGAGTGCTGTGAGCAAATATTCAAGAACTTGTTTTTTCAAGTAATCACCAAATATCAAAAATACTTGTTTCTGCCTTTGAGTCCATTCAGAGTCCATGACCACACTCCTCACACATGTCACTCACAACAAGGATGAAAAGTGCCCCATTCAATAGAAGGGGCTGACCACCAACACTCCCTTGTTGAAGAATCTTTGTAGAATTTCAACATTCTTTTATGTTCTTCCCACATGGGATAGATGTCAGTCTCCTAACCACCTGCCATCAGAAGATTATTTCCCTGTCCATAATTCCGAAGGCTAAACACAAAAATTGTTCAGGCCTAATATGACTAAACTTGACACTTATGATCAAGAGCTGCCAATATAAATTTGCAAAAAAAAAAACATATTCTTGTCTGGTTTGAGTCACGTCCAGTGATGTTTCCACCAGTTCCTGTGATAGGCATTGCTAGGGAATATTTTTGTCTCTGACACACTTGATCTTAAAGAATCTAGGTTACTGGGAGAAGAATGAGCCTTGGAAGTCATCCAAACTACTCAATCATTCTGACAGTTATGAAAGTACAACTGCTGGAAAGGTTTTGCCAGAGCTAAATGTAACTGTTCTAACAAGACATGTATAAGCACAGTATGACACTGGCACATAGCAGGCCACAACCTTTATGTGCCTAAGCATTATTGCATATTGAGAAAGAGATTTCCTTCTAGTCTGCCACTTTGTTTTGCTCATTTTAAAAAAAAATCCCTTGAATTCCTCGTAACAGTGACACACTGAGCACTGGTTCATTGATGAAGGAACTCAGGAATACATTACAATTTTATTTAAGGCACTGAGAGATGGTGACAGATCTGAGAAAAGAACTGTTCTAGTTTTCTGTTCTGTTCTAGTTTTGCATGGAACAAAAGAAAACTCTGCTTTTCTGCAACCCCTGTCTTAACTGCAAGCTTTTACCTTTTTAAGCTTTGTTCCTTCTTTTTGTCAGGAAAATCCACAAACGCTAGGGATGAGATGAGTCCCTTCACCTTTATTCGAATAAAGGGGGAAAAGTCAGCCGGGCCACACGACTGTGGGGTTTTCTCTCTCGGGGTTTCGGAGGGCGCAGCCTCCTTTTATCCTAAACTCCAGGCTGCATGTTTTCCTCTGCCTTTCCTCTTTGCCTGAGGTACAGCCATCCCGAACCGCCTACCGCATATCCACCCTCGAACCTCCTGTTCTACCCCAAAGTTCTGAAGTTCAGGCATGTGCAGACCCACTTGTCTATCTCAGGAGCCAAACTGTCTGAGCTCTGCAATAAACCTGCTGCCCAAAGTCAGTAGAGACATTAAGACCCCATTGTATGTTGTTAAACATCCCTACCTTCACCCATCCATTTATTTGTGAAGACATGCAAGACAAAGCACACATATTTCCTCTGATTATGATCTCCCTCCTGTATTTGTCCTTACAGAAGTGGAACTGATCATAAGAGTTAGAAAGACTTCAGGCAGCTGAAGCCACTAAACAGAAAAATAGGTAAGATGAGCAGCCCAAAGAGCCACTGAGAACAAGTACTCTTAATGGGAACAAATACAGGCAAACAATACTCTGTAATTTCCATTAGCTCTGGGTCAGCACAGAATGTAGCATAATAAATGTCACATATAATTTATCAGTCCTCTGCATTCGCTTTACAGTACTTGAACATTAACATTGAATATGCTTTTAAAAGTTTGTACAGAGCCTCAGAGAAGTTATGGAGTCTGCAAACAATGTAAGAGATCCCATTAAATTATATAAACATTTAAATGTGTGAGCAAAACAGACAACACAATAAACAACCCATATTCTCAGCAATTTTTCTGCCTGTTTAAGTGTTAAACAGCAGGTCATGCTTTTGCAACAGAGATGCTCCACAATGGCAATCCAAAGCCAAACACACTTCTTCAGTTGCCAGCTCGTCCTATACATCCTATAATATGAGGGAGAGAAAGAGTCATGGCATCACAAATGAGGTTGTTCATTTGCTGCTAATGGCTCCATATACTGAAAAGAACCTGCAAAAGCACAGTCTCTGCATTTCAGAGGGTCAGCACAACTTGATGACTTGTCCTCCTGTGCCCAGATCTCATCCAAAACTCTGTTAAACATAAAATTTTTCAAAGGAAAACAATGTTGTTTTGAAATGGTTTCCCTGCAATGAAATGGAATTAAGATTTTGGAGCTTGACTAGCATGGGCATATTATTGTTAAAAGTCTCATACACTCTGAATAAGCTTTTGTTTTTTAATCCAAAAGTGGTAATTGTTAGTTCATGAAGAACCTGAAAACAACAATTTAAGTTATTTATCTTCACTTTGCTACTTTGTGAATTTTTTATGTTTGCTTGTTTGTTTGTGGGTTTTGTTTTGCTTTGGGTTTTTTTAAGACATTCTTAAAAAAACTAGGATAGGGTTCCGAGAGGTTTGCCTGTGTTTTCTTCCCAGGTTAATAGTTAGCTTGCTAACTAAAAGGATGATGCAGCCAGCAACTTACTCTCTGATGTTTGCAGTTATCTCTGTTATTGCTGCCTACAACTCAAGAAATAATCACTCTTCATGGTTCTTCATGAAATTATTTAAAACATAAAGTAATTGTAAATATTTTTAATTTCATGAAAAAGAGTACCTACACTGTTTAGTGTTTATACATACCCAAATCTACTCTGAATAGGTAGAAATTTTTCCTTCCCTATATGAGTCATATTTTCAACTGCTTCTGTTTTAATTTTACCCATACTGAAGAACTAGAAAATCAAAGGGAGGGCAAGGGAGGAGGGAACCCAGGTTGGATAAGGATTATTTGTGTAGTGCTATTTTTCAGTGACAGAACTAAGGGAAATAAAGTAGAGTTAATAAGAAGCCTGCCTCAAATAAGCAAGAGGGGGCAGCTCTAAGTTCTAAAACTACTTGCCGTGAGATACTGCAGATGCCAAAAATGTAGATGGATTCAAAAGAAGTCAGGCAGATTCATTCATTGGAAAGAAAAATCCATTGTTTTAATCTGAAAACACTTAGAAATCACCTTTGCCTCCAATAGTCCATTAACTTACACTTGGTAAAGCCTGAGAAAGTGTTTCAGAGAAAGTAGATGTTCTTGCTGTGTTTCACTTTTGTCTTTTTTGGCCACTTCAGTCAGATCTAACAGAGATGCATTTGTAATTACAAAGAAATTTCAAATTTTTTATCTCAGCATAAAGCAGAGCTTAAAACAGCAGGTCAGATTAAAATATGATATTACTGAAGGGATTTTCCCTATAGGTTATTTTTCTAAATAGCCTTTCAGTTCATCACAACACAGAAAAACTCCCTTCAAGAAAATCTCCTGCCATGTGGGGACTTCTGGTAGAAGACATCAACTCCCACAACCTCCTTTCAGGTATTTTTGTAGAGTTGTAAGAGAGTGACTTCCCTTCCTGTGCTGTGGGATCCTGGTTTGCTTTAGAGCCCATGAATCATGCCCCTGACGTTCATATTGTGAAGGGTTGCAGATGTACAGGACACACCAACAAAAAGGCAAGAAAGTAGACCATTGTCATCTGCCTGGCTTTTTGGTTTACTTGGTTTTCAGGACATTCATTATCTGTGGATCCAGTAGTGTAAGGATCCACAGTAAGGCAGTATTAGAAAGGTTTAACATTTCGCCTGAGTTTCTGGGTTTACCTGCATTTAACTTCAATCATACATGTACTGGATAGAATCCAAACCCCATGTCAAACCTCAGTCTCTTCGCAACTCTTAGGCCATAGCGAGTCACCACACGGACTTCCAAACTTTCGGGCTACAAGATATATACACAAACAATTCAGTGATTAACTAATAAATGGTGCAAATGCCTTACTGTGAGTCAAACCCACCAGCCTTCAGCAGTACACACACAGCAGGAGATTTTCTTGAAGGAAATGGCCATAAGTTGTGCATGGGAAAGTTCAGACTTGATATCAGAAAAAAAAGTTTCACTGGCAGAATGGTCAGGTGTTGAAATAAATTGCCCAGGAAGTCAGTGGAGTCTCTGAAGTGCTCAATCTGGAAGTGCTCAAGTGTAGAAAGAATGAGATGGCCAAGGGTCAACAACACATTCTTTACTGTCACTTTGACTATCCAGGTATTCATCTTCGTAGGGAGAAAGGAACAAGATAAAGTTTTCAGTAAGATTATAACTAAATTTATCAGTACTCACATGAAAATACATGAGTGAAGTATTTTGAGTTCACAGAACAATTTCTTATTGGATTTCTGGATAGAATAAAACCCAGTGATTGCTATCTCTTAATTTATGAATATAAAGACTATTACATGATCCAGTCTTATTAGGAGCCAGACTCGACCATTTAGTGTTCTTTTATTTCACTAGGAAGAAATTGTTTTGGGTTGAGTTGGAGTAATGTTTAAGCATTTTATTGTGTGGATAACTTACTCTGTGTAATGTTAATAAATCACTCTATTTTTCCTATAAACCTAGAAATGCTGTTTGGAGCTAATGCAGATGAGCACTGAAGGATTTTGCTGGAGATGGAGAAGATAGGTTGAGCAATTCCTAGGTAAAATGCTTGAGCAGCAATCTCCACAAAAATACAGTTGGTCAAACCATGGAAATGAAAAGATAGTTTTATCTCTAGTCCAGCTTACCATGAATGCAGAAATCATGATTTTCATTACTCTTCTTCTTACAATCCAGTTTTCTCAAGACAGGACTGAGTGGTAGGACAAGAGCTGGGGCTAAGAGTTGGAAATCCTATTTCTGGTCATTCTGCTGACTTCTTAAAGGACATTTAGCAACAACAGGTGTATCAAGACTGCGTGATGAGAAAAGCAAGAGATAACGAGCTAGTACCCAGCTTTTTAGGCCTGGAAACCACAGCTGCAAACTGAATTTCTGGGTAACACTCCTAAATGACAATATACAGATATTTCTATATGGCACTATGATAGATGGTCCATTTTCCTACAAGTCACACAGTTCTAACAACACTTACCTATTTATGGTTTTCTGTCAAGTTAAATTTATCCAAGTCAAGCACTTTTAGTCTTTGAACATCCCATTGAGGAAGTGGAAATTATTACCGACATCATAAAATTAATGGGTGCTGCTTCGACTGAGAATTAGCTCCTCAGAAAGTGGTTGCTAACAATGGAAAAGCTAGCACCTGCCTTTCAAGTCAATCTCTAATAGGAATAGAAGTAGTCTGTAACAAAAGATAATTGTTACAATTTGAATCCCAGAGTGGAAATTAAAAAGATCAATGGAACAAGTAAGATTTTTCCTTTATCTTAGTGTAATCTGAGTAACAAACCTGTCATTTTAGTAAGGCACGCTCCCTTTTAGGCAAAGGAGAAAAGCATAACTAAACAATGCTAAGAAAGAGTCTTGTTTAGAACTGTGGAACATAGACAAGAAAATGCTGAATTGACCAGGTGTGTCCACAGTATTTGATTCAGCTCTTCAAATTTCTGTAGATGATATATGGAAGCAGTGGAGTGAATACTGCAAGAACAATTTCACATAAACTGAGAGAGGATTGACATAGTTGGAAACTTAATCAATTAATGCTAGTAAACTGCTTTTCTGGTTTTGGGGGGATAATAGTCATAGTTAGGAGGAAATCTTGTGAACATCTTTTGACTGATTGGAAAAGGAGGAAAATTACGTAAATTTCTTAATAATGAAACTTCTTATTTTATTTGATTTAAAATAATTTTAAATGGCTTTCATTTGTCTGTTGCTTTTCCAAATATATGTTTCCAATATCTAGTGAGGTTAGTATTTGTGGGAGGTGAAGTCTATGGCAATGTAGACTAATTACAACAGAACAACAGAAGCTAGAGCATAATTTGAAACTGCCAGTTGTTTTTTTCTAATTAAAGAAGTGAATTGTATAGTTTAATGTTCTCCAATGCACATAAAAACAGTTACTTAGCTTTTCTGAATGTAGTTCTCAATCATGAGTAAGTAAAATTCAGGAACTTATTTAGCAATCTTGTCTTTGTAAGTTCTACAAAAGTCTCATTTAAAGCTTTTACCCCAACCTCTTTTCAAAACAACATACTATTTTATTGTGGAAAGACAGTAGAAAATTAATTTATGGCCTATTATAAAAAATAGTTTTCCTGTTATTACAGCAGGCTGTCTTGTAGCATGGAAGCCTGTTTCTTGTCACTGACTAGAGATTCACTGTAGATATCTCTAATCAATCTGTCATTTTAATTGACTGTTCACTTAGAACTGACAGTTATTAAAAAAGCAGACAGCTAAACCAGTTTATAGTTACCTAGACCACAGCATCTCTTTTAGAACTCTAACCAGTATTTTAAAAAGTATTTAAATCAGAGTAACAAACAAATCTGGAGCAGGGAATAAAGCTGAACTATAGAGAGGCTGCTGTAACCATTCTTTTACTGATGGAACACATTGAGATGATAAGAATATTCTACCATCATGGTTTGGGTTTGGTTCCTTCTCCAGCCTCAGCTTTCAGCTTAACACTGACACTCCACTCCTGGGCACAAGCCCACAGCACTTGATAGATCAATTAAAATGGGTTTAAATTCATCTTATTATTGGAACATCTGCATCTCATGCCTCAGTCAGTACATTATGTCTCTGTTAGGCTGTCCAGGCCTATCAAGGTTGATGGTCTATGTTGAAGTTAAGTAACAACTCACAGGGCCAACTCCTGCTAATCCCAGAGCTCTGTCTTTCTTAGTCCAGAGACTTAAGTGGAGCTGGGGTCATAAGGGCGGGTTATGTTGAGATTAATGGTAACATCTGTAATGATCTGTGGCCCCAGGATTTCCTTCTCCAACATATCAAAATGATAAATAAGCTGAGGAATGAGTATCTAAGCTGTGCTATGGTTCTGCTTGAAAAAAATGTACCATATATTCAAAGTCTTTCCTTAGAGCATGAAAGGAAAAGGCATTCAATGAAGAACAGCACCTCCTCAGTTATGTTAAAACAGTCCATTTACATATGTATGATATAATCAAGAGTTATTCTTTGAACACCAGGTACTAGGCTCAGTTAAAAAACATTCTCATATGCATGAAGCAGAGAATATAACATGGTAAACCTTCATTAGCACACAATGTTTTCAGTATCATTATCACTTAGGATTAAAATTTACGTCATTATTTCTCTCCTAATATTTCACTGATTTTTTTTCCTTAATTTTGACAATTTCAGTTCTTTCTTTCTTTACAAAGTAGATTATTAAATAGTTATAAATTAGGTCTAAAAATTGCCCAAGCTCACAGAAACAATTATTTTCATGAAAAAATAATTTGTACCTTAACCTTCTGTTTAGAAAGACAAATCTGTTCAGGTCTTGACAACCCCTAAAAACATTCAGTATATCTCACTAATTGGATTCTTTTGAGAAAAAATCTGTACATGTTTCACGTAGTTTTATCAAGTTATTACTTTGGCAACGTCTTTGTATTTTTCCACTACATTTCTTTCTCTTGCCCTTTAAGATCTCAACACTGTCAATCACAATAGACAGACTTGAATACCAATTTATATAGAAAACCAAATCAGTTTTCAGAAAGGCAGAATTCCAGGTTTGGGCCTTCTACTTATGAGGAAATCATTCTGTTTGGTTCTGCAAAGAAGGCCAGGATTGCAACTTGCATGTGATATCCTCAGTGTTTAACATCACCCAGCTGGGGCACTTTTGGACCCTGTGACCCTGTCTAAGCAGAAGGGCTTTAGGACTAATCTGAGGCATAAAGGTAAGATCTTGCAGTCAATTCACTGTAAGGGCAAAAAGAGCTTCTACAGCACAGCCTCAGCGTTCCCACAGCTAAGCAGGGAAGAGGAGAAATGTGAATGTTTGTCTTTACTCATTACAGGCTTTCAGCAATCAGACCCTTGCTTCCCTGCAGGTACACTGGTATTACTTCATTACCTGCAAGTCCTCTTGTGTAAAATGATGCTCTGTGTTTTTCTCCTCCAATCAGTCTTTTGTTGTTGTTGTTGTAACTCCTGTGATATTCAGGTTATTTTTCGTTAATTTTTGAGAGAGATGCTGCAATGGGGACAGCATCTCTAGGGAGGACATTCTCTCCTGGGTCAAGTACCACTGTACAGGGGACCATTCTCTTCCTTAGAACAGACAACCTTTCCTACTTCTGATTGCAAAGGTTCTTTAAATCACTTCATGCATTTTCCTGACTGAGAAATGAGATTTAATTGCAGTAAGAATTCAGCTCCTGAGGATACATCACAGTCTGCTTCTTGTACAATTTGCTGTCTCCAAGCCTAAGCAGCAGAGCCTTGTTCCACAAATACATTTCTAAGGACCACCTTCACACTAAGA
The DNA here is from genome assembly GCF_024509145.1 of Vidua macroura. NCBI lineage: Eukaryota > Metazoa > Chordata > Aves > Passeriformes > Viduidae > Vidua > Vidua macroura. Next base: position 71,092,135 of record NC_071611.1, on the reverse strand, counting down.
AAACTGCACTTTGTGTCTCTTTCTCAGCTGGCTATGTGGTTTTGCAGTCTCTTTTAACAGTGTTTCTTGGATCTCTCACCATTCCCAGAATAAGTGTCTTGTACTCCAAGAAGAGTCTTTGCTCAAACACAGATTGTGTTACCAAAAGGTTATGAAATAGTCAGGCTGGAGAAGCTATTGTAAAAAGAAGAAAGATCTATAGCAGTAGCAGGAGACATGATTCAGTAGTGATACACAAAATTGAAACTTCTGTGGATAAAAGGCAAGAACTTATAAAGCAGCCAAGTGTGTTGTGGCACACACCAACTTTAGAATAATTTTTTATCAGCCATTCACTTGAAATACTTTCAACTCATTTGGTAGTCTAAATCTTCTACGCCTCAGTGCAAATCCCTTGAATACCATTAGCATTATTCAACATTTTGCCTCTAATTTATTGAGCTTCTTTGCTATGGGATATTAAACAAAATAATCATGCATTAGGCGTAATTAGAACGTGATGAAATTAATTTCTGTAATGCTGATTAGAACAGATAACTGCAAAAGTAATTCACACCTCGGTGCTGCAGAACCAATATGATGCTTAAGTCAGCTCGCAATATAAAAGGTACACGGTACATAGACTGCCATGAACAAGCACCATAATTTGCAAAATATTAACTGAAAGCATGCCTGTTGACTTTCAGAGTAGCAATTTACAGTGTTTCATAATAGACTATGATAATGTAATCACAGACTGCTGTAATTGCACTAAATTTGATCATTAAATTCATGGCTCTTCCTTTGTGCACCCAACCAGCCATTTCACCTAGAAGGCGAACATCTTGGGCAAGCATGAATTGCCCTCGTGACTCTCTTTCCCTTCGTGGACTAAAGATGGATTCCAAATGCACATGCAGCACGTGCTCCATGATTCTTTTGGAGAATGAGGGAAGTTTGATGAACCAACAGCCCCCCCCATTCCCCCATTTCACCTCTGTTAAAAATGGGCACAACAGCCTCAACCGAGTAGTCACGGACCTCCTTGACGCCAATGCTGTGACAGGCAGTGGTAGGCAATGCTGTCACACTGGACAGCATGTGTGCACAAGTCCTACACAGTCCCTTGGTTATGAGGTGGCTTCAAAGCTCTGCATTCTAAAGTTTCAAACCCATTTCTCCCCCACTGCTGGCAACTCCCTCAGAGAGGATGCTGGTACACACTGAAAATGGAAGCATGCCTTGCCTGTGGAGACTGAAGGAAAAAAAAAAAAGTATCAAGTATTTCTGCCCTTTCCATATGCATCAGTGGGTTGTCATCCTCACCCACCAACACAATGGGAGCTGCAGGGATTTCTGCACAGATGGTGCTGTTTACTCTAGCACCATGAATAAACCATCTCAATTAAGCACTGATGTAAGCACTGCTGAAATAGCTTACATTTGTCTTAATTCTGTTGAATTGCATTTCTTCAAAGAGAACTGGGCAGTCATCCCTCACCCTTTCATCAACCCAAAGCAATGGGCAAACATGAAGGTTAACCATAAATGTGAAGAACAACCAGCTGCACAACCCTGTGTGATCAAACCTGATGTTCAACAAAATATGTAATCTGACACACTCTGAAAACACATTTACCTGGGCTTTAACCTTTGCTCTACAGGACAGGAAGGGACATGTTGCATTACAACAGGCTGGTGACTTTTCAGTTCCAGCCATGCTAAACAGATGGAACATTTCCAGAGTGGCAGGAACATCACTGGTTGTAAGAAAAAGAATGTCAGGGCTATGTTTTTCAGTGAGCTATATTCACAAAATCCTTTTGAGGCATGTGAATCTGAACAACCCTCAAAAAGTGTTTGGAGTGCTAATGGATGAGATGAGTTGCTAAATTCATGTCTCGTTCTGAGACCAATACTGGGCAACTTAAGAGACAGTAAGTGACAGATCTTCAGCTGTGTAGTTGAAAGGCAACTATCAGCTTGGCTACAGGCTAACAAAAAAAAAGGGTGAAGGAATCATCTGGACTTAAGTAGGTGAGTTTCTAGAAAAAACAGTCTCTACAAAAACAGCGACTGAGTGAGCATTCTGCAAGTATTTTATTCTACCTTATTCTGACTTATTCTATGGGTGTTTTCAGGTAACTGCAAAACACCAAGGTGATCTGATCCTTCAGGGTGAGGACCCTTAAAACACTCATAATCTAACAGTCATAGAGCCAGCACATCTTTTAACACACTGGAAGGTCAGGGAAGTAGTATGTAATTCCACTTAGCCACATAAGCTGTTTCACAAACCAGCAGTGCACACAGCAGTGGAGGAAAGTAATTTTTCAGAGACTGCTACTAAACAGCAAAGCTCTGTGATGTGCAACAAGCATCAAAGAGCTCATTTAATCCTTATGGGGAGAATCATAGAGTAGAAGATATAACCACCAGGGTAGAAAAATCTTAGTTATTTTATCTTTCACTTTGCTTTCCTCAATTCACCACTGCTTCACAAAAAGAAAAGCACAGGGGTTAAGGACATTTAATGACAGCATTTTGCTCTCTTTGCCCTCTAACACATATTGAAAACACATCAAAAAGTAAAGGATGCCAGTCCTTGCACTGGCATCAAATAAGACACTGATTGGATTCCTCACCTCTAAAAAGGTAAACTACTTTTATTAAAATATAATTTTTCATAAAACAAATAGTTCTTAAGATACAAATTGAGACATGCTGAGAAGATTAATGTATGATGCTCAGGAAACATCAGCTGATGCCAACAGACAACACAGTAAACTACTTATATTATAGTGATCCTTGAACAATGTTAAACTCCTTCAACACAGCTCATTAAAAGAGTTCAAATATGCCAACAAACACCCTGCCTTTTCTAATTCACAGAATGCAAATGAGTATTTTCCAGTGTCCTTACCCTATGACTACAACACTTGCAGTATGACAACTTGCACAGATATGAGATCTTTCTTACATTTTTCTTGAAGCAGTAAGAGTTAAATTTGAAATGTATAAAACGTTGGAGTGCTTCAAGTCAGATGTATAGGTTGGCTACTGAACAATGTAGCCAATGTAAACACTGGTATCCTTCTACTCTCTCTTCATGTTTGCAAGCCTAATATCTCTATTTTTACTTGAATGAAAAAGGAAAGCAAAGACTACTAAGACTGAAGGCTTCTTACAGTTCAGAGAAGAGCAAAGTTCACTGTGCAGCATCTGAATCCACTCAGTAGCAAATTCAGGTAGCAAGGTCCAACTACCAGGCTCAAAACAACCAGGAGAACCAAATCTGCCTGGAAAAAATAACAGTCAAAAGAAAATAGTGGAAGTACAGAGAACCTAACTTGACAGGACTGCTATGTGCAGGAGCTGCTAAGAGCAGCAGCTGCACTCAGGAACCAAAAGAGCTGAGAAAATCATGGGGAAAAGGAAACAGAGGAACGGAGGTGGGCACAAGCTTGAGAGGAAGCTGGAAGGAGTGCTGTGACACACACAATAACAGAGAATTCTAACAGCAAGCTGCTACAAGAGCTAGGTTAAGATGGGTTTGGCATTGTGTAAGAATGGTTAAATCCCCAGTAGCTGCCCTGCTTGGAAGAAAACTTAAGAGTTAACATGAATATCCCTTCATCCATCTAGCATTTTTTCCATATCCTATTGCATATGCCATTACAAAAGCACCATGCTAATCTGAGTTCTATGGGCAACAAAGCTGAAATTATCAAATTCAGCTTTCACATGTGTTACAACTTGTAATCAACAATTTTTGACTAATATCACAAAATACTGTCCTTTGATATCTCGGGTGAAGGAATAATACAGAATGAACCAGGTGAAAAATCTACTTTCGTCCACTAACAGGAGGAAATTATTTTTTATTTCTGAAGAAGATTTTATTAACAGCAAGTTGCTCATCATTTTGATATGGGGTAAAAAGGCCAAATAAAAGACCAAGAACATGAAGCAATCAGAACTATTGATGGAAAACTCTACAGCTCTAATAATAGTAAAAAACCCCTGAAACAGCAGTGATGAGCAGAAATGTTGAGAAAAAGACAAGAATAAAGAAGGCAAGATATCACTCACATCTAAATACTATATTCTGAAGGAAGTTTTTGAAGTGCTACATGTGGACTTCGAACACATATCTATATGATATAAGAAACTGCATTAAACACATTTAATGAGGTCATACAGGACTGCAAACATCATGTCAACTGTGTTATACATACATTGTTCCAAAAATTACCCTAATGTTTCTGTTTTAAGAAGAATACAGTGTGTTTGGCAGAGTTTTTTCTTATGACTTACATCAAGCAGACCATGAAAATGGAAGGGGGAAAAAACCCCCTGCTCTACAATCCTTACAGGTTTTTTAGACAAATCTTGTACAGATTTAAACATCTGTGCCCAGAAAAGGTTCTTGGATGTCAGTGAAAATGCAGATATGTGCACCCAGCAAAATAAAGTATGTCCTTCGTAAGTAGAAAACCTTTCACCACTGCTCTGAGGCAAAGTCTGTGAAGCATGAAGACTAGAGAACAACTGATGTTTCTCACATTCAAGGAGAGGCTACAACATTAGAAGATAGAAAGTCTGGAGTATATAAACAGAAATACATTATTCCTGTTAATTAAATTGTAGGCCCCATTACTACAGGATGTTGGTAGTGAAGGATAAATGGGTTCTAAAAGAGATTAGATGAACTCCCAGAGAACAAAAGGTCTGTCGCAGAACATTAAACACAACTGTCAGGCTACAGCTGGGTCATAGAGTATCTAAAGCTGTCTGCTGAAAGGTGTTGTGATATGCTTGAGAAACAATCACTTTATACACAGCCAGGCTTCTACACTACAAATCTTCCTTCCTCCAGCTGAAGACAGAATATTGGGCTTGACAGACCCTTCCTCTGATTGAACGTGAAAAGTTCTTTATCCATTCTTCCTTATTCCACAGAGGCAGGTCTGCAAATATTGCCTTATTAACCTTTGAACATTTTGTCTTTATTCAGAAAATTCTTCTCTAAGATCTAAAGGAGTTATGGTAACACCTGCAAGTTGAGAGGTTCATTATATGTTACACTGACATTTAAGGTATTTTGGACAACTTCAGATCAATGCAATAAATTGGGAACAATAGGTTGCCAAGAACCATATTACCAGAAACTAATAATTCTGTGGTACAAAGGATTTTCTTAAATCTCAGTAGCAAACTTTGTAAGAAACCTCGTGTGTACATGATGGCTTTAGACTCAAGGACATTGGGTTCAAATTGGACATGAACAGGAAATTCTTCCCTGTAACAATGGTGAGACACCATGACCTAGAGAAGCAGTAGATGCCCCATCCCTGGAAGTGTCCAGTCAGGCTGAAAGGGGCCCTTGAGCAACCTGGTCTAGTGAAAAGTGTTCCTGCCCATGGCAGGGGGTTGGAAGTGTCCCTTTCAAACCAAGCCCTTCTATTGTTGTATGATTCTATGTTGGCAGATAATTTGTTCCAGTGCACATGACTAAAAGCAGTTCTACAATGTGATGGCATTAAAAAAAATAAAACAGCTATACAGTACAACTGACCCACACTATTGCTTCACTCTTCTATCAAATGCAATGAATCACCTTTCAAGTTTACTCACTGAAACTGCATATATTTGTATTAGTTACTCTGTTGGTCTGTGCATGTAGCTTGAGCATGTGAATACAGCAAATGCTTTGTTCAGGAGATTCTTGTGCTGGGAGGAAGAACTCTCAAACAGCAAAGTTCAAGATAATTTCACTCATGAGGTCCCAAACAATGCCCAAATGTTATGCTTTGAAACTTAAATATCAATTTGTAAAAAAACCCATCTGATTTAATTAAAAATTCCTCAAAACAAAGCTTTTTTTCATTAATCTTTTCTCCTTTTCCTTAAGAAAAGAAGCAATTTTCATATGAAACTGGGCCTCCCAAAAATCTATTCTTGTTTGTTTAGTATGGTACTTGGGTTTTTAAGGTTTTTTTGAAGTTCAATCATTATTAGTACAGCTGGAAATCTTTGCCTTCAGAAATAGATGTCTGCAAAAGTGAGAAGACAACTGATTTTTACAACCATCATAGGAAAAGTGCTCTAATTGCAGAGGAACACAATGTTTAGATTAATTTGCTTTAAACTATTGTTTACAATGTGTTAATAATTCAGACTTTTTGGTTTTTTTTTTTCCATCAACAATGACTTTATTAAAAACAATACAGTTTTTGGCCTCCTGCATGGAAGTTCCCACTTCTTTTTTTCCCACAAGTCATCTTTTCATTGCGATTTTATGTAATCGCATAGATTACATAAATCAGAGCCATAGAATCAGAGAATCATTGAATAGCTTGGGTTGGAAGGAACTTTAAAGATCATCTACTTTCAACCCCCTGCCATGGGCAGGGGCACCTTCCACAAGGCCAGGTTGCTCAGGGCCTTGAATCCAAATGTCTGTCCACTGACAGCACAGACCAGCACAACAAATACTTTTGCTGCATGTAGTAATTTTTTCTCCAACTGAAGTAAACAAAAATAGGCAGTTATGCATGTTCTAAAATACTCTGCCATATGTAGATGTATAAAATACAGCAACAGAAGAAGTACTGGAACAGTATGGTGGAATCACCATTCCTGGAAGTATTCAAAAAAATGAAGTCTGGCACTTAGTGATATGGCTTAATGGACAGGGTAGTATCCAGCAGAATGCTGGATTTGGAGGTCTTTTCCAACCTTAATGATTCTATGATTCCAAGACCCAGTATGAATTTTAGAACCCAGTATTTTTGGTAATAAATTGTACTATTCCTCTGAGGGTAATCTTATGCAGACAAAACCCTGAAGTATTTTACAGCAAAGCACTTTTCATGTATGTTAAAACACAAAGACTCTGATTGAAGAGAGCCCGCAAGTGAATCCAAGTTTCCTCAAGGTGCATTGACAATTTGGATAATTCTTCCAAGAGTTTTGGCTCTGATGAGAGAATCTTAAGATGCAACTGAAAATGAAAACAAATACAAAAGTGAAACAAATACAGATCAAAAAATTAAGACTGCTTCCCCCATTCAATTCCAATGCTTTGCTTTCAGGAAATGTCTCAAATAGGGAAAGGACTCTTTTCCTTCAAGTAACTTCCTCTATTTACTGCCTCCCTTTTGCTAGTCTTTACAAGCCATTTTTCATGTATTAGATGGGATAAGGCAGCAAAGCATCTTAAATATGCTGTACTAGTTCATCTTCTGGCAAGGCTGCTGAATCTATTCTCATCACACACTCCCCTAGAGGGCAACTTTCTTCACTTTCTGACCTGCATTACAAATTCCTGTTTAGGCTAGAAAGGTTAGACAGATGTGCTAAGGTCAATCAGGATAATTATTTTAATTATCCATGTTGCACACATCAAGAATGATGCCAGCACACACTATAGTGATAGAGATGGACAAGGTCTCCTTAGGTGACAAACAGCAACCTTGTTAAAACAGAAAGAGAAACCTTCTGAACTTGCAGCAATTATTGCCACTTAATGGATGGAATATTTATTTTCCAGGCTACAGTTTAAATCTAGGAGTCTTGATATTGAGCTTTAGTCTGAAAGATAGTAGGTTCAGTCTGGATACTAGACAAAATTCTTTACTGTGAATGTGAGGCACTGGAATAGGTTACCCAGAGAAGCTGTGGATGCCCTGGTATTACGTGTGTTTGAACGTTTCTAATAATGTTTTCCAAGTAAACTGTTATTAATTGCTTTCACATTAATTTATAAATCAGAGTAACTTAAGCACTTGTGCATCTGAAGGGTTTAAATCTTCTGCACAACCACTTTGTCTCTAAGAGTAACTTAGTAGAGTAATTTTAACTTACACACACCCTGGAATCATTTCATTAGCTCTGTGATACTCAACAGGCAACAGAAGAAAAGCAGCCCACTGACATGGAAAGTAGGTCAGGCTTGCAAGTCTTGTGATAAATCCAACAAAATGTCTAATTTATTTTCCAACCATTGTATATTAAATTCTTGCTTATTTGAGAAATAGCATACCTAGTTTAACAATTAACAACCACTAAGAAGTTAGGAATGTTACGAAAAAAAAGCAAGCCAATTCTAAGTAAGGAATACGAAAACAAAACCTGTCTGGCAGGCGCCTCTTCACAACATATTTCGTTTTTCAAGTTTTTTTTGATGGTCACCAAATGAGTTGTCAAATGATCCAATACATTCAGTTAGACATTTTAAAACCATTCTCAACCAAAATCACTTCAGATAATTTGAATAGACAATTTATACCTTTTTGTTGCATAACTGCTATTTTAAATAGGACTAACATAAATTTTATAAGAAAATTTTTACCTTTAAAAATAGTGCCAGGTATGCCTGAGCGAGTTCGAAGTTGTACTTCTTGTTCAGCATCATCCCAATCATTCTCAGAAAGCTCAGCATCACCTCCATTGAGCCCCCACCTTCAGGGGCCAAACTCCGTAGTTCTACCTCAATATTAGATGGTCCCAAGCTTTTCAGTAAGTCAAGTGGAGCTTTATCTGTGTTAGAACATTGGGGGACATATTATCAGTAACATCTGCAAAACAGAATCTAACAGATCCTTCACAAGCCAGGCTTATTCTAAAATTCTTAAGCAGTGATTATGAATTTCAAGTTTTTACCATTTCCTTACTTTTTTGTTTTCAACAAAATGTCTTCCTGTCTTTAATTTACTGTCCCACCACATACTAAAAGTACAGATGCACTTTATTTGTAATTGAAAAATGCAAGTAACATCTTTGTATTTTTTTCAATTTTTCCCCTCTTCTGTCTTCTTAGTTAAACAAAATTGCTAATTAACCACATAACACTGTCATTTCATATCTCTTGGGAAAAAGAATGTACGTACTTGAGATTTTGAGCCGTTAACTGTGAATATACTCTGAAAGATGGAGAGAACTACTTTTACTAGGCATCTTTACTCTAGTTGACATTAAGCAAAACTAGAAATCTTCTGATGCATCTAGCAGAATTATTACTTTTGTTAAGTGAATGCCTGGAGGGTGCTAGGGGAAAATCTTTTGCATAGTAGAAATTAACGCCATTTACAAACTTTCTTCCTCTTCATAATTGTTCCTTCTCAGGACTTCTACCATCCTACCTGATCATCTATGAGGACTCCATCTATTTACTTTAAAAATGAAGCAGAAAAAATATGTTTGGTTGCAAAATGCAACTGATAATTATAATATTTTTAAAATGTATGTGATTAATATTTCTTCTGCTAAGAAGTTGCTAAGAAGACCAACTTCATGGTAACTAATGGTATTAAGCATTGGTTAATATTCCTCAGGTGGTATAAGTCAATATTTAATTCTTAAAAAAATCACTAGCTAGTTTTAAATAACTGATTTTAACAGTAATAAACAGATGCATTAAATATCTTTTTTAATGACATTAAACAAAGAATGGAACATGTTGTGAAGTTGATACACATACAACATGGAAAAGGTTGCAGCTCAATTTGTATTCCACAGTCCTGACCTGAGGTGTGAAGCCCTGTTTCCACCCCAACAGTAAACCAGGATGGTTTCCAGCAGGATTCTTTTTACTTGCACGGTTCAGCCACGTTTAGAAGAGATGGCTGTAATCTAGCCAGCAAAGAGCCATGGCAAAGAGCCAGGCTCCCCACCAGCAGCTTGCCCAGCCAGGATCATGAGGCTCCCTGGATCGTGGCTGTGGCACAGACCCTGGGGCACACCTGCCTGACAGCAGAGGTGGCCTGAGGCAGGTCCACATGCCCAAGTACATCAGAGTGCACTTGCTCCCTGGTGGAGCCAGCTCCACAAGGTTTTTAAACATTCACCTCTTCTGAGTGGCTCTGAAGCACTTCAACAGAACACTGTTAATCGAAATAATAAAAGTAAGGCATAAGAACACACCTTGCTTGTGACAGATAATAAAGTTCTGCACACAAAACATTTTAAGTGCCCTTGAGTAAGCTGGTTATTTCAAGAGAGTTTAAGCAGGGGTAGAATTCCCAACAGAACTGCTTTGTGGACAAGATACTGTCCATTTACATTTCAGTCAGCTATATTAGCAATCATTTCAAAAAATCTGAGTTTCATTGATTCTGTAGCATCACAAGACAAACATGAAAAACAGCTGGTGCACTCCACAGGTTAAGAGATTAAATTTCAAAATAAACTGAATGTTCAAAGAAATCACTTTATTTTTGTATCATTTATTTCTTCCTAAACTTTAAATTATAGGGCAATGAATTAACACTAAGTTCACTGACTGCCTGGTGAAGTAGCCCTTGAAAGGAGAACTTGCTAGGCACATTATGCTTTTTATGTTTCAGTGAATCACCAGACTATTCCTTACCAAATCAATCCCTTCCTTCTTTTCTTTCTTTCCCTAGAAATAATGCATAGCACCTTTTCTGAGTGATACCATCACAGTTTTCAAAAAAGCTTAATGATCTTAGGAACCCAATTTTCTTTCTCCATAAGGGTTTTAGCCAGAATTGGGTTCCATGCTGCAGACAAGCTGCAGTACCAATGGATCTTTGATCTGGCTATCTGTGTATTAAGTAATTTTCTTTGCCTTTGATACTGTACTATGCATATTTTTTCTCACATCTGTTACAATTCTGACATTAGAAATCACATATGTACCAAAATAAAAGCAGTACCAACATTTTTTGTGAAATATTTCATTAACTTACATTCGTTGGTGCTCAGGGCTTCTTCAAGATGAATGTAGAAATCAGATTTCTGTGCCAGTATCCCAAGGTTTACCACCTTTGACTAGACCACAAAAGCATAGCAGTGTGTCCATGAATGTGCAAACACATTTTTACAACTCAATTACATTATTTTTCTACTGAGAGAATAAGACTTTGAGAAATAAAGCAATAATACAGTGAGTTGAAACTGGTTCTTTAAAGTCTAAAGTGATTTAACCCAACATGAAAAAGCATTTGAGATTTCTTTTATAATACACTATATAAACACAATTACATTGATTCTTGTTTTTACCTGGGTATCATTTTCTTCCTCTGGTGGAATGTATCGGGGTATAAGACCAGGAAGTGTTGGGATGAAGAAAGGTGCTGACTTTGGAACTTTCGGTGGCTCTCTTGGTTTATTTTTTTTCTGTTAATTAGATATTTGAGTTAAAATCATTATCATCATAGTAAGAGCATGTGGGAATATTTTGTTTTTTCAAGAGTTTAGTTTTTAAAATACTGTGAAAACTCTAAAGACTAACTGAAAATAAATATACAAGTAAAATCTTTTATCACTAATTAGGAAGTTACTATTCAGCAGAAAAACAAGCCCCTCTCCCAAATCCCAGGGACTGAGAAAAGCACCACATAGACTTCTAATGCAGTGTCTTGAAAAATATCGGAAAAGCAGGATCACGTTTCATGAATAGGTAATGTATTTTGTAGAAATAGGGCAAATATATGGATGTATGCTATTTTTTGCACTGTTTCAGTACCTTGATAATATCAAGGTTGAGAAGATTTTTCCACCTTGATTCCGGTAATAAAGAAAGGGTCACCAGCTGCTCTCCCAATTGCTCAGGTGAGACATATTCTATCATTTCATCACATGGCTCTTCATCTCCTGACACATCCACATCTTGTAGAAACAGATATATTTTATGAACATTCATACTCCACATTAATTTTTTAAAAAACAAGCCAAACACTTTTATTTTTTTGCAGTTTTTGAATAACAAATGCATAACAGTTATAGACACAGGTGCTAACACAACACTGAGCTAAAAAGCTACAGAAACAATCTGTATTAGCCTTATGAAACATTAAATAACTTTAAAATATTATAGCCAAGATGTAGAATTTAATAAACAGATTTTAATAACTGATAAGATTTGTCCACTTTGACTGAAGTTATATAAAAGCAGTTTACAAATTTATTAAAGAAAACAAAATGTTGACAGTAATCCATCACCCTTTCTGAATAGATATATACACAGTAATTGTAGTTCTACATTACAAAGCTGTGAAATCCTTGCATTTAGATCCTTGCACCATATTCACTACCTCATTACAACCTCTTCATAGGTATGACTGAAGTGGCACACAAAAATGAAGAAAATCTCAACATTAAAGCACACAACATCCCACAATAAAAGTTATATCAGTCACTAGATTATTTCCTGTGTGGTCTTGACCAAACGTCTCTACTTTCCTTTCTTTTGGTAAAATATTACTTGGCTAAAACAATGAATCTAATAGACAAGCCTGAAACAACAAAGGAATGTAACTCATTAAGAGCCCTTAGCATCTAAACAGAAACTTTACATTTGCTGAAGACACAAAATGAATTAAAGCTTTCAGCTGGAATCAGGACAAAAGCATTCAAAGTTCTGGGATGAATTCCCATCTCCCTAATTTAGGTATGTAGAGCAAGTATGTGCTTGCTAGAGCAGCCATCACCATGAGGCATGTTCTAGTGGCCAACAGCTAGGTGTGCTTCTCCTCCAAATGGAGATGCAAACGTAGGCACTCCAAACTTGGGCAGACAGGATCTCCATCTAGAGGACTTCTGATGCAAAATCACTTCTATTAATTTAGCAAAAAATTCTACTTAGGCCTTTCTTTCACTGGGCACAGGCACATGCCAGGTCATCTGAACCTGATTCTTTTGCCAGCAGGAAAATCACAATGAACCTGTGGAATACAAGCAGGGGAACAAACTGCAAGGGAAAAATAAAATACACTTTCATCTGAGGATTACCTTGCATGGGGCAGGTGCTGGGGAGTGTCACCAAAGATGGTTCATAATCTGCAGGAAGGGGCCGTAAGGACACAAGTGAATACAAAGAACGGTTTGACCTGAAAAAATAAGACAGGCATTTTAAAAGCCATCTCCAGATGAATGGGAACAAGTACTTCAGATATAATTTACACCACAGTCTAATACTACAGCAGCATGGCAATTCACCAGGCTGTATTCAGGATTAGCTCTCCTCATCTACCAGATAAGCAGGAAATGAAGTGTGGCAATAGACTCACCTGAACATCTGAAATACAAATGTTATGTTCAAACATTATCGACAAGAACATAATAATAATAGGCTGCAGGACCTCAATGTTCTTCTTGAAGTGAGGGGCCCAGAACTAAACACAGAATTTGAAGTGTGACTTCACCAGTGCCCAGGAGAGGGGCAATAATTGCCCTGGTCCTGATGGCCAAAAAGAATATTTATCTGTGCTCCACAACCCTCAATATCAAGCATTTCTTTCCAATGTGTAATCTAAATCTATCTTCTTAAGTTTAAAGCCATTCCCCCTTTTCCTGTCACTCCAGGCCTTTGTCCAAAGACCCTCCCCAGCTCTCCTGGAGTTCCCTTAGGCATTGAAAGGGGCTCTAAGGTCTCCCGAGAACCTTCTCCAGGCTGAACACATTATGCACAACATATTATGCAAATATAAATGATTCATCCTGCTTTCACAAGATTTTAAGGTAATACTCTTAGCAAATTTTCTTCAGGTTTGAAACATGCACAAAAATAATTCTGGTAAATTGCTTCTTCAGTCAATATAAACTAGGGCTCAGTAAAAACATCTGCTGTTATTCACAAGGAAGAACTTTTACTTAACCACAGGAAGGCCTAACAGCTGAACACTCCTCAGACAAATCTATGGTCAACATATATAACCTGGAATAAATCATCTGCCAATTAAATGGAAAGAAGACCCAAGCCATTTTAGCAGTGTGTTACTTCAGTACCGGACCTGAACAGTCATTTGCTTTAAAGCTGTATCAGGAAACTGAATGAAATCACATTTTACTTCTGTGCTCATTTATCACTAATAAAGAGAAATAAACACAACTTTCAAATGCTGCTCAGAAGTCTCAGACAACAGTACAGCAGGACAGAAAGAAGCACGATTTGAACAAAGACATTTCAAAGCAGTGGGGGAAATGGAGTCTAGGAAAAACTTTACAAATGGCATAACAGGAATTCTTAAGAGTAAGCAACATTTAGAAAAGAGATCATTTAAACAATCTGAATAAGTAATTTAACTGTGGAAATTTCGTTACTTAGGAATAAGAGCAATACAGAACACCTGTCCTAATTAGAACCAGAGAACACAAAATGATACTTCACAGGATAATTTTCAATTTGCAATAAAGGTCATTAAAAGAACTCTGTCCCATCCTAAATTCTGAGTAGAAACAGATTACATACTCACCACAAATAAATTCCAAGATCATCCACGTGTGCTGAAGCCAGAAAATCTCCTGTAGGGGACATAGTAAGGCTCACAGCTGCAGAGTCTACCAAAAAACAATCTATGAGACTATGGAGAAAAAAAACCCAGAAATTATCAGCAAGAAAAGCTTGTTTATCTGCACACATCTGAATTACAGCTGAATGCAAACAGGCCACTAGAAGTATGGACACAAACCAGGGTAGAAAAAAAATCCAAATATATTATATAAACGAAGCAAGTGAACAGCACTGTGCAACAAACCCATTGTCTCTACAAAATGCTCTAAAATCAGATAAAGCTGGCACCTCCTTAGACATATGCACCCTGGAGAATATGTGATGAAGCATTCAACTCCTTGTGCCTAACACAAACCTTTTACTGGCCAAAAATTCTGTATTTCCATTTAGCCCTAACTGCTCAAACTGACAATTACTGCTCTCAGCATACTTCATGTACACCTGGTTAATACTAGCACATAATGTTTCTAAAGTAAAATATGAACTGTACAATGTGAAGTTTGATTATCTGCAACAGTTTTGGCATTACCATATCTTCAGCCTGATAAACCATTCTTTGATAACTTTTTCATGATAGCAGAAAATTGAAAAAATACCATGTAAAAACAAAGTTAAAATACAACTATAATAACATTATAGTAACATGTTATTATGCAACTATTTGAACAACGAGGCATTTAAGTTCTGCATGATGCAGTCTCCAGCAGACTTCCACTCAAGCTCAGATTGACAGCATTGCTTGTCTCTTGCTGAAATATAAATTTCAGTTACTTCAAATTTTAAGATAAAGTTTAATTTGACAACTAGTTCACCAAGAGAAACAAAAAGAACAAATGAAGAGTGTGAATACTTTGTTCTTGTTTACAGCTCTACAGCCCTGTTCTGTTCACTAACCATAGAAAAAATATCGATGCAACACAGAAGTTTAAAACATAAAATCTTGTGGGCGTGCATTTTCTTAGCTACTGAGCACTCCTGTGATAGTTTGAGAGCGCATGTCAAAAATAAAAGCCTTTTTCCCCTGGAGTGTTTTACTCCCTATGCATGTTCTTGGACAGAGGCTGTTAATTTCAGGTAAGAGAAAAATCATTCATCACTTTCAATATAAAATATATAAACACTAAACCCATAAATCCCAAACATATATCAGATACATTTTGTACACAGTGCACAATGGCGAGAAAAAATTATCCTAAATACTTTCTCTTAGTTTCAAATCCATCTTTTTATGGATTTAAGGACAATCCTTATCTGTAACTGAAAAATTCTGTTCAATAAATCAATCACAAAGAGCTCCAAAACAAATTTAACAAGACAGAAGAAATTAAGTTTTTCTACTTACTGAACTTAAATCATTATCAAAATTACAGGCTTGAGGGAAGGAGGGATCAATCTACTACAGGAAATAAGACACACTTGTGTTTTTTACTCAAAAAGCTAAATGAATCCTGCCTTGGAGCTGAAGGCATCTACCTTTATGCTTCCTGCCTAACTGCAAAACTGTGACAATGGAAAATATAATGTTGAGCTTACATTTAACAGGTCTCTTATGCTGTTTTTTCTCAAGTGCCTCATCCATGAACTGTCAGCTCATACCCCTGATTCCTCAATTTCTCTATGCAAGCTGCACAGCAGAAAGAAATAGATGCATAATGCCTGGGCTCCTGCTTGTAACTTTCTTTAAACAAAGTCATATTTTTTCCCCAGTTTAAAAAAACCCCTATGTTAAAAACACACACTAGGAAGACCTGCATTGCATTACATATAGACAGTTAAGCACCACTCCCAAGTAAAAACAGGTGTCCAGTTAATAGATGGTAGACCATTTACTAAAGTCAGTTGTTAATTTTTGTAATGCTAGATTCTAGAAACATGCTCTCCATCTTTTTATAGGAACAATATCAAAGCTGAGGCTTTGGAACACACAGTTCATGAGATGTTTTCTCTATTTATCAGCCACCGAGGTAAAGCAAGCATCAAGACTTTTATTAAAAGCTGTTCCTCGTTTTCAACACACTCCTCTGTCTATAGTTATGGGAAAACCTTGCCTTTACATACTGGAAGAATAATTTAATCTAATTACATTTAAAACCAGGGTTTGTCATTTACCTGCCTAAATTTCAGCTTGACCCAAATTTCAGAGACAGGAGAGAAAAGATTTAATTTTTTTTTACATGTAAAAGAGAGCTACTGTCAGACTGCTTTTAAAAACATTATAAATAGATTCTTATTGTAAAGTATTATGTTATTGAAGAAATGAAAAACATAAGAAACTGATATTAGTTAATGCTGCAATTTTTTGTAGGCATATTACTTTGCAAGGCAAAGAGTGTTAAAAAAGATGAAGACCAGAGTGCTAATTTCCTTCCCATCTATACGGGAAAGAAGACACTTAATATCCATCCTGTCCTGTTTTAGACTAGTGGCTCTCATCACACAAGAACAGGCCAATTGTTTGTTAAGGTGCAATGCACATCTGGTAGTAAAATGAGAACTTTTACAGCATACAAAATTATTTACCAAACCATGTCAACAAAAATAATCAACCAAAATGAAACCTTTCAGTTCCAGTCACAACCACCAGAGCTGCATACTGCACAGCACTACCTTAAATTAAAAAAAAAAAAAAAAATCTGATGTGCTGCTGAAAGAATGCATTGGCAGGACGCAAAGTTACTTCTCAGCCTTTTTTTTTCCTGGGCTCCTGAACTTCTTGTGTGTACTTGCCGACTTCTCAGCCAAACTGTATGCTGGGAGAAGACTACTCAACATGGATCACAGGAGTATTTTTGGCAGTTGCAAGTACAAACAAATGAAAAATGTAACTGATGCAAAGTTGTGCTGTGTTGTTAAAATGAAAGTAAGTGAAAACAGGCTTCTCTTTACAAAACCAACTGGAGTACTGCATCCAACTCTTGGGCCCCCAGCACAAGACACATGAAGTTAGAGCAGCTCCAGGAAAATGACTCAAGGCCTGGAACACATTTCCTATGAGGAAAATCAGAGAGCTGTGGTGTTCTCCACCCTGGAGAACAGAAGGCTCTGGGGGAGACAGTCTTGTGGCCTTTCAATACTTAAAGACAGCTTACAAGAAAGACTCAGAGAGACTTTTTAACAGAGCTTGTGGTGACAGAACAAGAGGCAGCATCTTTGAACTGAAAGGCCATGGGTTTAGATCAGATATAAGGCAGAATTTTCTTATGATGAGGGTGGCTGAGGCACTGGAACAGGTTGCATATACAAGTAGTGCATGGGCCAGCCCTGGAGGTGTTCAAGGCCAAGCTGGGGCTCTGAGTAACGTGATCTAGTGAGAAAGGTTCCTTTCCACATCAAGACGGTTGGACTAGATCTTTGCTTCCAACTCCAAACACTCTTTGAACCTATGAAAACTTCAGCACGTCACAGTGCAATTCACCTTAAGCAATCTCTTGCCCTTTAGATTACAGTGCTGCTTCCAGACAACAAATTCACACTCATTCACTCATTCATGGAAACTCCAGGTGCCATCAACAGATCTTCAGGATAACTCTACAGTGTTATTCTGTAGACCCAGAAAAAGACATGCATTTCTAGCACTGGACACAATTAAAATAGTGGGGAGAGTTTTTATATCATGTGCAATTTTGACTGTCACATCTGGTGACAGATAATCAAGCCAGAAAGCTTTCTGCCATTTATCAGAAAGGGGATTATTTCTTCTGCTGTATGTTTTTAAATTGACTCACCAGCCAGAGGGAAGGTCCCAAGTCTTAATGGAACAGTCCATTGATGAAGTTATCAGCCAACGACCATCAGGACTGAAAGTCTAAAGTAAAGTAGTCAATTTAATGATACAACCAATAAGCCAGTCCCCACAAGAGGCCCTGCCAAGATCAGACTGCTCCCTAAAACCCCGGTGGAATGGTATGGCCATAAACCAAGACTGACAATAACACTACTGGAAGTGAAGAAAGAACAAAACCAGAAACTTTTTAGGAACAGGCTCAAATATAAAACACAAGGTGCATCTCACTGTTAGTCAAAGCACTTCAGTCCTCACTTTTATGTTCAAATTGGAAACGTATTTCTAAGCCTAAAGTTGAGTAAGTCAAGTAAATACTATTTTAGTAGCATTTATAAATAAATTTGAAGCTAAAAACTATTTAAATGAACACTACGATGTACTATTACGTAAGATGTAAATAAGGAATTATCAATGTGCTGCATAATCTCAGATCTGTTTTCTGTTTGCTCATCTTTTTTATATATACAGCTAATATTTCAGCACAATTTTACTCTTCAATGCAGTTTTCATTATTCCCAGTGCTTTGTTTTGTTTGACTCTCAAATCAGCTTGTTGTTATAGTTAAAAGTTATACTTAAATCACAAAGCACATTCAAAAATAGATGGCAATTTGACCACTTTACATTTCCAAACTAATGTGGCTAAAAGTGCTGTGGAGCTGAACTACAGCTTTATTGTTCACAGAGTGAACATTACACCCAATGATTTAATACATGCAGAGAAATCCACCATCTGTAAAATCTGTTAAGTATCTCTGTATGGCACTTGTTACAGGAAATGAGTTAACAATTACCATGTCATTAATCTGTCCATGGTGTCCTGAGAATGTCCTGACAATCTTCCTGGTTTCTATATCCAAAACACTAATAGTGAAGTCATCAAAGGCAATTCCCAGAATACCACTGCCAAGAAACATCAACACACATGAGAGGGAATACTCAAGAGACAAAAAATAAAAACATCCTAACATTGCTCCAGGTATCTTTTAGCCTAAAAATAACAAGTCTTATATTCCTTCAATCTAATAAAATGTCCTGCCATCCTCTGTCTACTAGTCAGTTGTATTTCAAAGCATTAGAAGTATAAATTCTAATATATTCCAATTAAGAATTCTGGTTGCCATTCTAGATAAGCGTGTTCACCAAAACAATGTACACATGAAATAACTTCAGTTTCTTACCTGTCTCTGTGAAGCAGAATTCCACTTGGGGAAGAAGGAAGTTCAGTGGAATAAATGAGATCTTTCATTTTGAATTTCCAAAATTTAATTAATCCTTCACTACCAGCTGTGATTACCAGCTGGTTCAATCCATCCACTGCTACCCCTCTAATGGCCCCTTCATGTGCTGCAAATCAAGAGAAAATAGAGTATTATTTCAGAATTTAAACTTAGCACAGAAATGAGCTGAATGCCAAACACTATTTTGTTTATCTTTGCCTGACTACAATGAATGATCAGCAGACATATGACAATTTGAAAGCCACTTGACGAGATGCTCCAGCATTTTTTTTGTCTCTACTGAAACCAAATTGATTTCAAGTAAACACCTAGAATACAAGTAAGAAGTGCAATTGAAGCTGAGTGTTAGATCTCATTTCTGCTTTCAGTTTGGGGAACTTTTTGTGATTGTGAGATTTGAGGGACTTTTTGAATCACTTAAGGAATGCCTCCAAGAGGACCTACCACTCCAGACAAAATTTACAACTTCAGGCACAAAGTCTGGGAGTTTTCCAAAGCTACTTCACACTGCAGTGTAAAGACAAGGCATAGCTCCTCTGGTTTTGGATCAATTTTATTTCTTAATCTATACCTAGGGCTACTGGCCAGTAAGCAAAATTGGAAAATTCTTCCCATTATCAACCAATGATCTTATAAAGAGACCACTTCATGTTCGCTGAGCTAGATGGCTTTTATAAATCCAGTAAGTCTTAAGGGCTTGGCAGGACTCTTTCCTTGTTGCTAAAACAAAAAAATTCAGATCATGAGTGCCAAAAAACCATGTATGAGAGTATATGAAATATACATAAAATACATATGCATGAAATATATATCTGTGCAACTCTAAAAGAAAATGTCAGGGCACTGTCATATTACGTCCTAAATTTGCAGCTGGAACAACATCAATAACATCATATGCAAAGAGCTGGACTTGCTTAGGACTTCAATTTTCCTTTCATTTCTAAGCAGGGAGCACAAAACAGATGGAAAAATTTATCTAGGAGATGGAACCCTATAAAAAAAGAAGCCAAATACTGGAAATGTGACTATCTCAAGAAGAGTGGAGGTCAGAGCATCTCATTTAAGTGTTAATCATTGTGGTAATTGACAATTTTGTTTTAAATGAAACCAAGGATATGCTAACATCAGAGCTGTTAAAGTTATCAAGGATCCTGTCCCTCAAGTCGGGTTTCTGATTGCAAGATAAGACAGGGAGGCATAATTAGGAAAATTGAAATGCATCCCAAATTCAACTCAGAATCTACACTGAATTTTCATTATGACAGAACACAAGGTGACTGCTGTTCTGTTAAGTGTCAGTATTTAGGAAGTTTATAGGAGCTCTTACCTGTTTCTTTGCCATAACGCCCTCTGTGAATGCCAGACTGCATGTTATACACATCTACCTGTCCAGTTGACATCCCAATTACAGCAAAGTTACCACACGAGGTAATGTCAACTGCCTTTCACGGGAATTAAAAAAAAAAAAAATCAATCAACAACACAAAGCACCTATAAAAACCATTCTTTAGATATCTGTCAATTAGCAAAGTTGTTAGAAGGTGCACATAGCATACCGAGAAAACAAAACACTAAAACGTTTTTTGAGGAAACCTGCACAGAACAAACAAATTACATCTCAAGAAAGCAGAGGGAGAAGCTCTCAAAATGAACAAAGAGTCAACATGTAATAAATATGGCAATGCATGGTTGTGAAAGATAGTGAAATCCTAGCTTAGTGATTCATCAGAAGCCATAGGTAGTAATATCAGCACTGTAAATTAAATAATAAAGACTGCCACAAATTCAGTCCTTAAGACAAACTGTAAGTGTGGCAACTGCATGCCTCTTTCAATGCCTATGTCACCAATACCTGCCCAAATTAGGGTGAGGTCACACAGAGTTTAAATAGGAAGAAACAAAGAAACAATGGTCTAGATGTCTTTGGAAAGATACAGTCCAAAGAACCCAGTAGTCAAAAGAAAACTAGATATTTACAATTCAATTTATCTAACACCTAACTACTAAGCATAATGTCAAAAAACCAAGACACAGGAGTTGCATGAACCCCTAGCAAATGAGGTGTGCCACAGTAATTCCTCCTTTAAAAAGCTGGTAAACCTCAGCAAACATTTGTATCCCCATCACTGTGTGTTTGACACAATGTCGTTGTATCCAGCTCAAGTAGTAAAGGATTTTTGAGGTAATATCCCTCTTACAATTTGGAAATACACTTCTCTGTACAGCCAAAAAAAGCCCAGAATCTTCAGCAATCTGCATTCTCAGAGTAAGCTAATCAGCACAGGCATACAATGTAAGAGACAACTCTTACATTGCTGTGACACACTAAGGGTAAACACTAACCACCTCTCTGAGCCAGAAAGTTAGTGCACCTAACCTGAATGTTTAGGGAAAAAGAACAGCTTTTCATAAGACCATAAGCATTACAAACCAGCTCACTGGACACACTGCTTTTTCATTCTAAGCATTATTTCTGTACCAACAGGAATCAAAATAGCATACAATGTGAATCTGAAGAAATCTTATCCTAAGTAAACTTACTGTTGCATATATATCAATAGGTTTGTGTTTGCTAAATTCTTCTGGCCTCAGTTTGTGAGCTCCCATGGAGGTTTTCTGGTAGTTCCAGGTTGTACAGGTTATATATCCCTGATGGCAGGCAACAATACCATCCCAGTCACTCTGATGTGCCACTTCTGCAAGGTAACACAGAGTAATTACTGTAGAAACAGTAATTCTAAAGTCAAACTTCAACTCTCCTGATATTTTAAAGTACCTTTGGACAGAACAGTTCATATTTAGTGTTCTTGTTGCACACTCGAAAGACTAGCACTCAGAAATACCACTGGGCAAGCAGCTGTACATGCGTAGTGCAAATAAAATGTTAACAACAAAACCTCAAGCAATGTTTCATACCTTACACTTTGTGTCTTTGCATATTTTAAGCTCTGAAGTTTGAAATGCGTATTTCAATGTAAATGTTTTAAACTGGCTTAAATAATTTAGACTGCTCAATCTGTACACATTTCCAGCTGAGTGTCTTTAACTTTTACTTCAGCTGTTGAAGCAGCAGAAACTACCAGATAAAGTCAGGTTTAAGAGCTAAATCTGCTTCACATAGCAAAATACTTCTTTTGCATTTCCAGGAAAATTGTTTATCAAAAGCTCAGTATCCAAACTTTGTTTCAAATATGATATATGGAGATCTAAATAATGAGCAAGTTTGATTTTTTTTTTTTTTCTGGAAATTTAAAAAAATTGAGAGCTTGAAACTAGGTATTTCTAGAACTTCAACGATCAAAACAAGACGCAAACTGGTTCACTTAACCGAACAAAGAAGCAACTCTAAAATGTTCTTAAATAAGTGGAGGTTTTAAGTCTTCAAAAACAGGCAGCTCTAATATTAATTTTAAAATTAATTGATTTTAAATATAAATAATAAAAATACTCGCACATATTTGCAACAAGAGTGTACAGACAGTCTGTACCACGGAAGTCAAATGGCTTCACAAAATTGTAAATCCAGATCTTTCAACACAGGAAAAAATAAAACATCCTCAGAGGAGAAAATAGCTACACTTTTGGCAAGAGAGATTTCAAGTCTGAAAAGGAGGTCATTAATTCAAAGAAGCACCATTTTGATGAAGGAAAATAATAATTCTGCCTAAAGAAGTTGGATTCATTATTTGCATAGTGAATTACAAATGAATGGATTACTTGAAATTCAGCTTTAAAAAATGACTCAAATAAGTGTACTGAGGACTCAAAATCAACTGTAAGTGTAACTAAGACTTCCTTAGCTGACAAAGATCATCCTCCACCTCGCTGCTGGTTCTGCAGCCTGGAATAATATGTACATCTGTAGATTTTGGTTCTCATGCAGGAGATTTTCAAGCCAAGAGCCAAATAAGAATATTTCAATAAAAAATGCTCTTTTTGAGATATTGGAACAGTTTACCAAGTCAAATGCAATTTTTAACTGTCATTCAGTAGCTCATGAAAGGCTACAGAACAATCTAGATATCGCACGTGCTTCCAAAACAATCGTGTTTTTAGGGTTAAAAAATGAAATTAATATATAAAGAAAATATATGCACATTTAGTTTGTAACCTATGTCAAAGGCCACTCACCTGAAGCAAAGGCTGTAATTGGTGGAAGTGCCATCGTGTCCAGCTTAAGGCCTTTCTTTTTCGATTTCTTTTTATTAATTGAACCTTAAAAATAGACATGAAGGGTCTCAGTCTCATTGTCAGAACTGAGAATAATGGTTTAAAAGGGACTGTTAACAAAATGCAAATCTTCTTTTAAATTTAGAAACATTTGGCTGAAATATACACATCCCTGTTCCCTAGGTTTGTAGAGCTAGGAACACTAATAGTTTCTGTTAAAATTCATGCAATGCTGAGCAAATCAGCCTTTTACAATCACAGCTGTGAACTCACTACTCAAACTACTTGTTCCAGGATCTTGTGCTGAAATCCTGAGGCAAAGGTTCCCCCATCACAGCTAAAAACATGGTCCTATAGACATGACTATAAAAAACAACAAATAAATAGCACCCAGACCTTTCAGTAACCAAAGAATCTTGAATTTCAAATTTATGCCCAAATTAATTTTATGCATCTTTTCAAACAGGTCCAAACACATATATAACAACATGGACAGATATCTAAAACTAAGAATTACTTTAGTCTTTCTGATCCTTGCTCTCCCAAATAAAAGTGTTCCTTAACCATGGTATGGTGTGCAAGATGTGTTTAAGTCAAACTCTACACTGAATCAAAGGAACTCAAGCCAAGAAATATGAATTAGCTAATAATTTAGTCAATTGAACAGAATGGAAACAGGGTAAAAAGTTGCAATTACATGTGCTGAAATGTCAGGCACTGTTTTACACATTTTTAATACAAAAATCATGCACAGTGTTTCCTACAGTGAAGTAACATACACTGCCTGGATCAGAAATCTCTTTTTTAAAGTATAATCAAATATGAGAGTACACTTACTGCAGGAAGGACTGAGTTTGAAGAATAACTGAAGTGATTAGCTTTTATAGAACAGTTAAAGTGAAAATAAGGCCTGTCTAATGTTTACATAAATGCTTTTTGGGCCTTCTTTTCTCCAGTGTTTGTACTTTGACTGAAATACTTACCACGTCCTAAACTTTTATTGAACTTTTCATGCACTGTTGAAAAAGATTGCAAGGTTCCATCTTGACCTAAGAAAGTATTAGCACAGAGCAGTGAAGGGCAAAAATCAACTTTACTCATAAGCTATTTGAGCAAGAAAAGTAAAAGGTAAGCAATAAGCAATTTCAATCACTGTAATATAGTATTTACGAAAAATTCTGGTCCAAGAATAAATACAGATACACTCTAAGTAGCAGAACTAATAGAGTCTAATTTTCTAGGGCCTACACCCCATTCCTACAACTCTGCCCCATACATTATAAGAATGACCGCTCTTCACAGACATCTTTTCCATGTTCAATTCCTCTGACTCTGTAATGTCCGTGACATTAATGAAGTTTTATGAAGTTAACTTGAGGGGATGCCTCTTCTATGGAAACCAGTAGCGCATGAAAGGCAACCTTAATTCACTTCTGCTGCACAAAGTTTTACCACTGTTTCAGAAAGGAGTGTAGAATGTTAGTCTCTCTGCACTGCAGATACATCAGATCTCAAAGGTTAAGACTCTTTTCATTGTAAAGGTTGTGTTTGTGCCCTCTCCACTGCAAAAGCAGATGTGAAGATTTGTTAAGCAACACTTGAGACTGTGGTTTGTCTGGTGTGAGCTGAAATACAGACAATAACTCAATGCGAGTCACTAGTTGGATGACCAGAAAGATTTTAGTACAGGTAGTGTAATGTTTTCAAAAGTAGCCCATACAGACAATTCATTAGTTAGGAGTAATTAGAGACTAAATGGCAAGTCTCTATCACCCTATCACCTAAGTAGTCTGGGGTAAAACATGGTCTGTTCTAGCACTTCACTCTCCTAAGAAGTATTTCTAAATATGTTAGTTTCTAAGGAAGGGGAGTCACTTATGCACTTTTTACACTTTTAGATTAATATTTCAGTATAAAGCAACCTTGGAAATATATATTACAGACACATGTAAGCTGTATATATTACAACAGTGCAAGCCACAAAGCTTGACCAAACCAGTGGAAAAAGCAGTTACTAAAAATTAGTTACTAAACGCATTATGCTGCTTATTTTTCCCCTGCCACAACCAAATTTTTTGAGTTGTTTCATTCTGACCAGCTAATACTTGCTCAGAAGATAACAAAACCATTTTTATTAATCAAATATATAAATATGGATGATAAAAGCAGCTCCTTTGCTATTCTGCTTTCAAGTACTCTTCAGCTTGCTGATATGTTACTCTAGGGAAACTCTAGTTTCCTACTAGAGTAGGAAAACTCTAGTCAAACACTTTGTTTCAGTAATGAATTACACTGTTTATGTTAGCTACTTACTATGTTTCATAAACACATTATACAACACTTGAAATATAATCTAGTGTATTAATAAAGACACTTAACTCTGCACGTTTTCTTTATCACAGCAAGAAATCAGACTGGAGAAGAATGGAGATTCATACCTGCACTAAGAATTTGCTCTCCATTTTGCCCATGATATCTGATTTTTGTTGGTGGTGCGCTATGCCCCATTCGGCTTCTCAATACGCGACCTGTACCACCAGGCCCATCAAAAATCCAAACCTGCACACCAACATAAGCAGAAAAAAAACAGGCTGATAAACACTGCCTTGTCAATAATTGCACCTCTTGTCAGTAGAACACATTTATATGGGAGATTTGCAGCCAACTTCACACACTGGCTTTCAGCCTTAAGCCTAACTAAAACTTTGGAAGTTTCAATCACATCACCTTATTTGTTTCCTGCTGCTCATTCTGCCCATCCACCAAAGCCTAGTGGCATCAAAGGACATGCAGCATGAGGGACTTTATCAACAGCAACTGCTTATGATCCAAAACATTATCAAAATGGATCAAGATTTAAGAGAATAGTGGGATATAAAGTGTGGTTCTGGAAAAGTGGATCCATAGCTTTGTTCTTCAAGGGTACCACAAAGCAGTAAATGAAGCAATGACAACAAAGCAGCAAATCTTTAAACTACAGTTCAGTACAGTCCAACTGAGACCAGCAATTTGAGTTTAGTTGTATTGGTTTTAGAGACCAGCAGCGATTGTAACTCACCCGTAGAGCATTATCAGCACCATTAGTTATAAGAAGTGGCTCTCCAGGGACAAATGTCATGCCAGCTATTGCTGTGGAATGGGCATCTTGCATCTGACACATTAGTTTCTTCTCTTCTAGATCCCACAAAGCAATGTGTCCAACTGGGCTACCAGCTGCCATTACTGGGTGTCCGTCTGCTCAAAAAAAAAAAAAAAAAAAAAAAAAAGATCAAAAGGTTTGCTTATTGACATTCAGCTCACCCCTACTGTCTTGTCACATCTTAAAACTGATGATAGAAAAGTTTATAACCACAAGGAAAAAGAAATCTCAAGTTGATGCTAGAAATAATGTAGATTTTAACAGAAATATTGTAGTATGTCTATCAGAAAAGAAACAAAACTCACTGATTAAAAAAACACAACTTTTTCATATCAGGGAACAATAAACTCTCTAAATCCAGCAATCAGAGCTAGAGATTTTGCTTGAAAACACAATACATATTGACACAAAAGACTCTTCTACTTCTCACAAGTCTTTCCACCATTTTCTGCAGCAGCATTCCTTCTCAACATGATCTGCAATCAATCTATATTCTGTTAAGATTCACAAGATTATGTGAATGAGAGATTAGATTCAGTATCAACAGCTCTGTAGGCAGGATCAGCATTAAAGCAACAAGCCTTAACAATTAGGACGTTTGTTAGACAAAAAAAAGCTATAAATACAAGTTAAGATTTCCCTGTAACATCCATTCGGTATTCACCCAACTATTAACACTAACATATTGTCTGGGACGGGAAAGACACTGCCGAGCAGTAGGTATGGACACTAAAGCAGGATGTATTGATTAAAATACCTCTGACAATTGTGTACTGTGTTAGCTCTTGGTACACTGTAAACAAACTTTTCTTTTCAAGTATACTGTATGTCACTTTCTGTGCAAAAAGAACACAAGAAAATGCTACAAAACAGCTAGCATGATGAAAATACATTATCTCACTTATTACTACCTTTTCTAGATTACCTTCAGCCTTTGAAAACTGACACTCTCAGCACAAATTTGATTCTGAAATGTTTTATGACAAACTGTTTTCCTCAGTTTCATTAGTGTTAGTGCTTTCATATATATTTTCACTAAAAACACTAGGTCTTACCAGTACGAAAAGATATTGCTGTGATGGGACCCCAGTCCTGTTGAAATTTCATCAGAGTTTCATCAAACTTAATATTATGTACAATGATATGACCAGATACAAGGCCGACAGCAACAACATCCACTGCTGGAGCCTGCAAGAAATGAAAAAATTCTGTTTCCAGAAGCTGGGAATCCTTTGAAAAACAGATCACTTTCAGTGTCCAGCAGCTCTGGAAGACCATCATACACCCTGCCACACTCCCCCACATATTTACAAGTTTTACCCTAGACAATGCTGACCATTTTCACAGCTGTCATCAATGCTATGGGTAAGTTTTAGCTTACTTTTATAGCTAAAAATCTTTTACTGAATCAACAAAATCTACATTTTATCAAACTCTGAAGTAAATTTAGCAAAAAACTGCAAGTGGCATGAAGCTTCATGATACACATGCATCTTGAAAATTCTGTGACTTCATGACATTATCCAGTGAAGACTATGGATGTGATGAACACAAAACAGGTTAAGATGCTAAATGCAACAGAACTAGGAATAGAGGAAGAGCAGATAATAAACCTTCAGTCAATAGGATTACTACAATTACCTGGGAGAATGCATGCCATCTTTACTGATGTCATTTTAAACAGTATTTTGCCTGCTGTTCTTG
Organism: Vidua macroura; assembly: GCF_024509145.1. Classification (NCBI taxonomy): domain Eukaryota; kingdom Metazoa; phylum Chordata; class Aves; order Passeriformes; family Viduidae; genus Vidua; species Vidua macroura. Next base: position 71,063,859 of record NC_071611.1, on the reverse strand, counting down.
ACCAGCTACATATGAAAATAAAAGATAACAAAAAATACTAACTTGTTCAAGAGTTGTGACTGCTAAGCCCCATCCTGGAAATGAGTAAAGGAGTTTGCTGTAAAAGGAACATAAAAAACTCAAATCAATTAACTCTAAAGGGATTTTCCATGACACAATGGTTGCTTTATGTGTACTCATACAGGAAAGTATATCAGGTTTCTGTTCTTATAAGTCAGAAAGCAAAAAACCCCTGTGATACTAAGAAGTAAGGTTAAAAATAAAACTTATGGCTGAATTTTATTGAAAAAACAGTGTTGTGTATTAATACCACAACAGTAACATAACTACATGCCATGAACGTATGAAACAAAAGAAATATTTGTGATACCATGGCAAGCTGAGTTAGGAGAATGAAACACTGATTTATGCAAGCTGACTTAACATGTATTTGCAGTATGAACATTAACATGCAGTGAAGCTCACTGTACCTGCAACTTTCATGATTTAGGAAAGCAGCTGCTCATGGTAGGAATGAAATACTGACATTATGGATGATGATCTACTGGGACATGCTCAGAGACAACTGCATGTCTATGCATCTCTTACCTAAGACTAAGGCTCAAATGCTAGTAATTACCTCCACTCTACCTGCCAGCACTTCCTTGGACCCACAACAACCAAAAAAGTCAAGCTTGGAAGATGGGAGGCAGGAGGCCTGAACATGTTTTTACTATTATTCCAATAGCTTTCATGTGAAAGCTATGTGATTCCAAGAAATTTAAAAAAAAAAAAAAATTCTGAACAACCCCTGACATTTTGCAAGGAGATTACTCTTACAACACACAACCTGAAAGGCATCAACATTCAGGAAGCAGCAGCAGTCCTTGTTCCTGGAAATATATCAACTGAAAACCTGTGCCAATACTCAGTAAAAGATTCCATACTTAACAGTATCATTTGTTGCCTATCAAACTACTTGAAGCATAGCCAAAGTAGCAAGAATCTTACTTGGATCTTATATTCCATAGCTGTAAGGTTCCTTGTTCACTCCCAAGGAGAATTTTATTAAGATAAGTGCTGGGATGCAGAAGTGCAGAAACTGCAAATGTGGCTTTATCAAAATCTATCTGAAGATATTCTTCTGCAAAAACAGCAAGAAAAATAGTGTTAGTGTAGCTACCCCTACAAATCTGCAGGCTTGGCATCCCTTTGCAAATGTAAAAGCAGGATAGAGGTTTAACGCTTCAAATCCTGCAACTGTTTTTTCTTACATTAAAGGATTAGCTAATGTGTAACAGAAGAGGATAAACTTCTTCACAATGTAAACATCTGTTGGCTTGAAGGTGTATCTTTTCCCTCTAAGTCTATGCAGTACAACAATACTGGCAATACCGTATCTTTATCTGATTTATATCTTTCTGAGGGATTCCTGCTCCTGCCTGAGCAAAACACCTCATCTGATCAGCATGCATTTTGTTTGTTACAGCAACTCCAGATGTCTAAAGCCTGGTTACAGACACTTTTGACAACCAGCACACAGAGAATAGCACTGGCCACATCAATGAAAACTTTCTAAAGAAAAATGTTTGGGGCACTGAAGCACAATTTCACAAAGCACTTGACAATTTGGCATGAGAAGATGCTGACACACACAAAAAGATTATTCATTAGAATTTAATTGTAGATTAAATTAGAATTTAATTCTGGTAGATATCAAGGAATTACAAAAATTAGAAATAATGCCAAAGCTGCTCTAGCACAGCCTTTACGAGAAAATGGAACACTAAAATGTAATTTTCATATAATCATTCTCCCTTTTACACCTACACAGAATCTTACTGGGCCTCTGCACATGGTAGAATATCCATTCATGAAACATTACTGCAGGATTAAGACTTCAGATCACCAACTAAGTAGCACGATCATTTAAGAATTTTCCTTTTTTAAGAATAAACTACTTCTGAACATGTGCATTTAAAAGAAAAAAAACCTTTTTCTTAAATTACTGAATGTCTAACAGTGCAACAAAAATAAAATCTCTCACCTTCTGACTGTATATCCCAAACAATAAGAACATTATCAACATCCACAGAGATGACATGATCACCAAAAGGCTGTAGAAGGTGTATCCTTGCCTTGTGGCCTTCATAGGTATGAACCACCTAAAATTTCAAAATAGAAATGCTTCTAATAAGCTGTTAAGGTAGGATATCACGTTAACATAATACCTGAGGACAGCTAACAGATGTTAGCAACAAGTTCAAACAAAATTCATGTAAAGGCCACACAACTTGAAATGCAAGAGAGATAACTATATCTGATATTTAAAACTGTTTGCAAAAAATATGCTACCTAAGTACTTTTAATTATTTATTTTCAATTAATTTAGCTTACATGAATTGAAGATTTTTTAAATCTTGAAATAGCTACTTAATTATTCTAATTAATATGCCTAACACAGTTCAGCATTATGGAATTTCCTTTTACATTCTTCCAGTTTAAGCTTTTTACTCCTCATTTTACGGCTTGTTTCCCTAAAACTGAAGGTACCAAGCAGCTACAGAAATAGGCATTCGTAGAAAATTAACTGCCTTGATACCACAGACACTACACAACTGTTTTGTACTACTGAGTAATAAGTAAGTTAATAGAAACCTCTTTGTTCCTGGCAAAAGCATGGAGAATGTTGTCATATGAAGCAAATATCAGCATGCGATCTGCTGCCAAACAGGTGATGTCTTGTGGCAAAGTGTTACCTGTTGACCAAACAAAAGAAAAGTTAAATGAGTTTCAGGTTCCTAGCAAGAGAGAAAGCTTGACAGTGTATTTCTTTGGCATGGTGACCCACAAAGAAAGACCTCTGTTCGAACATCATGTAGAATTTTAGAGAAATGCGCACATTTCAGAAGAATGCAAATATTATTACAAAACGTTACACCAGTAACAACACCATAAGTAACATAAGATTGGTAGAACATAAGGTGGTTCTTTTGAAAAACACTTAATAATAAAGTAGTGAACTATCTCTATAAGTAAAGGGACACATTAGCTTTGTGAGGGCTGAAAACACAGATGATAAATCAAAGTCTCAGCATTAGCAATGCTTATTAGGTTAAGTTATTCTGCAGGCCTGTGAGTTAGTGACTCACTCCTGCACCTATCTCTTGATCACACTGAGAATTTAATGCTCTAAGAATACATCTCATTCCCTACCTCATGACTGGTTCAGGAGTATCTAATTATCGGGATATTTACTTTACTAGCCCAAAAGGTAAAAGAATCAAAGTTCCAGACCATACTGAGAAATTGCTGATGTGGTCCCAAATAGAAGAAAAATGAAAAAAAAAATACTATAGGGAATAATACTTTCAATCCAAGGAAATATAAAAACGCAAATTACTAAAGCACTTTACACTTCTGCAGAGAAACACCAGGTCAAAAATCACTGTGGGAGTGCACCTATGAAATAAACTAGCATGGTCACACAGCAGCCTTTCCCACAAAGGTGTTTTGTACTGTGAATTGTTAGCAGGTACAAAGAAAACTGCACCCTCTACTGTACTGCAGCACAGCTTCACAAGAAAGAACTAAAATACGACATAAAAGAAGGTTGCACTCTATGAGGTTTCATTTGTTTGAACATATCTTCCCACACCGCCTCTGAAGTGACTTAGGCTTACAACCAAGTTACAGACACCTGGTACTCCACAGGCCCTGTATGCAAGGCTGCTTAGACTAAGACAGTTTTAGGCAGACCCAAATTAAAAAGAAAAGTTCAGAGCATCAACCACATAACATCAATAAACCAACAGCAACATAAAAGGAGAGGCACAGCATTCATTTTTTTCAATCACAGTTTTGTATGTAAACAATTTCTCAAAAAGCTTAGATGATTACACATGTAAGAAGATGCAGCCCACCGGAGACCAGAATATGCTATGTTTTTATGATTTTGCAAGATGAAAACAAAGTTAAAGTGTTTACAGCTTTAAAAATGCATACCTGATAATCTAAATCTAGTCCTGGTTGTGTGGCATTTATTCTCAAATTTACAGATGCTCTATTAATAGAAAATACTTTATATACGACATCTCTGTAAAAATTTTGGTTTTACAAAACAGAAGTACACCGAAGTAAAGCCCCTACTTTTCAAGACAGAGTGCATCCCTCTGAATTGTGTAAGTGCCAAGTGAAAGGGACTTTTAGAAATCAACTGGTTCAACATGCCACCAGCTCCTCACAAAGTTTATCACCTGTAGTAGACCGGGTTAGCTGCAGCTGTGCCCAGCTGAGTCTTGAACACTTCTGAAGAATGAGTTCTCCTCAAGGTGTACACTGTACCACAGTTACCCCTTCAGGACATTTTTCCTACTCTCCACTGTGACCCTCTCAGGCTGCAATCTGTGAGAGTTACCCCTTGCTGCTCTGTCCACCACTACCACCATCAGCACAAATCCAACCCCACCATCTACTGCCCTTCAGGCATCCTCTGGGCCACCCTGAATCTTGCCCTTCTTAGCACTAAACAGATCCAGTTACTCCAATGTCTCTTTTCATGCTGCTTGCTGTAGGCCCCGACATTCTCCTGCTCCTCAGCATGCCTCCTGCAGGAGAAAGAGAAGCTGTGGAAGGGACAGAACCACACTAACAGGGTTCTGCAGTCCAGGCATGGCCCCACCAGCATGAGGTGCAAGGGAAGAACAGCTTTGCCTGATCTGCTGGATGGAGGCTCGATACACAACCTGCCTTACTCACAGTTACTGTGTTTTTGGCCAACATTCAGCCTAGCACCAGCACAGCCCCAGCTTCTCCCCAGCAGGATCATGAGGAGTCAGTTCCCAGCTTGCTCTGTCCCAGGCGCAGCAGGATTCTGCACTTGTCCTCACTGGACTTGGCAAGGTTCCTGTGGGCCCAGGCTTTGTGTTTTGTGACAGCTCCCTGGACCGAAACTCTGCCATTCCGGGTGTCAGCTACTCCTCCTAAAACAGCATCCTCTGCAAGCTTGTCCTAAGGGTGCCTGCTGCCTCATCACCCAGGCTGCTGGGGATGGTGTTGAAGAACGTGGGCCCTGCTGCTGACACCCAGAGTTGTCTGCCACCAAAGGCCAAGTGAATGTCAAGCCATCAATTCATATCCTTTGTATGCACCAGTACAGTCAACTCCTAACACTCCTGGAAGGCATCCACATTTATTTTCTTCATGTAGTTAATTTCCTCCTAAAACACTCTTCTAATAATCACAAATACAACAAAAAAGCAATCTGAAATTAATTCAATAAATTAATAATCGAGCTTTATTCACTGTGCAATCCTTATGGCTTAGAGGTGTTTTTGGAAGAAAAAGATGGTAAGAACAGAAGGTTCAAAAGGTAGGTCTCTAAATTTCAGTTTCAACAGCAGTCTTATTTCCAAACTGCTATTTTAGATTTCTGAGACTCCTTTTAATATATTTCAGTGTAAATGTTAGTAAGCATAATTTATTTTCTTGTTTTTTACTTGAAAATGAAGCGCAGATGTTGGACATGTTTAATAAAAACTCACAAAATAAGAGAAATGAACAATTTATGAGTACTTACTCACAGCAACAATACCAAGCTTCTTCACCTGCAATGAAAATGTTAAAAAGGCATTTTTAGTGATTGATTGCAAGGAATTAGGTATAAACAAATTAAAAATTCTAGGCATTAACCTAGATCTGACAATGAATTTGATATTTCACAAACCAGGAAGATTATTCATCCCAGTTTAGAATACTGTCTTACTAAAAACCACACAGACAGTAGGTCAAAAGGAATGGGACAATGCATTTGCCAAAAGACTCACCAATAGTAAGTTGTGCTTCCTGATGTATTTTACCCTAATGCACAGGAAACCAAGGACATGTTAAGACACCCTGAGGAGCTTGGGTACCTTTGTTTCCACATAATCTCTGCTTCTACCTTATTTTCACTACAACCACCCTTTATCTCTATTCAGAGAGATTTTGCTTTAGTTGCAAACATCTAAGCATCCCTGCCCAGTGATGATCACTACTTCAAAGACTGTGAAGAAGACTGAAGGAGTGAATGCTAAAAGGGGCCACAGAAGCACAGGAAGATCCCTGATGTCTGCACTCTGGTGTTCACTGTACTCAGCTCAATGTTTCCTTACACAGTGAAAATGCTTTTACTGAGCCCAGGGAAGCCACGGAGTCTCCCTCTTTTGAGGCATTCCAAACCCACCTACACACATTCCTCTGTAACCAAGCTCTAGGTGACCCTGACTTGGCAGAGGGGGTTGGTCTGGGTGGTCTCCAGAGGTCCTTTCCATCCTTAAGGGGTTTATGATTCCACACTGCAAAAATCGAGTCCGTATCAGAGGCTTTCATCTTGCTGAACTCAACTATGCTTACCCGTTTTCATACAGGAGTTTTAATAGGATCTGACTGCCCTCCGCCTCTAAAACGCAACCCTCAAACGCTAAACCAGAGCGGGTGAGCTTTAATTTATCTTGTAATGAAGGAAAAGTTTCAGCACCTGGGCGCTCCCGACGGATGGGTTGTGCCGCATGGGCTAGCGCTGCTCACATGGCTGAACAAGCTCATTCCCGGCTCGTTCAGCCGGCAGCTTCCCTCTTTCCCTCCCTCCCTCCCGGTCATCGCCGGCTGCAGAGGAGCGGCACTGGGGCGCCGCAGCCCCGCACACGCTCCCACATCATGACGGCGAGAGCGGCGGAGGAAGGGAGGAAGAGGCGGATCTCCCTGCACGGCCCCGGCCTCCCCACGGCCGGTGGGAGCGGGAAGGAGGCCAGGAAAAAGGAGCGGGGCCGGGACGCCGCGTACTCACATTGTAGGTGTGGACGCTGCGCCCGACGGCGGCGGCCAGGTAGAATTCGCGGTGGCGGCCGTGATAGCGCAGGACGTGCGGGACGTGCCCGCTGAAGCGGCCGAGCACCCGGAACGCGGCGAAGAGCCCCGCGCCCTCCCGCGCCATCGCTCCGCACGTGTCCGCGTCCGCATCCGCCCACCCTCCCGCAGGAAGCGCCCGTCCGCTTCCGCCGCCCCGCCCCGCCCCGCCGTGCGCCGCCGAAAGCGGCCCCCGCGCCCGCTCCGCGCCGCTGACGGGCGGCCCCGCTCCGCACGCCGCGCACGGGTGCGATGCCGCCGGGGCGCGCAGGGGAGCGTCAGCCGCGAACTCTGCCACAAGCACTCCATGCAGCCGCGACTGCGCATTTTTTTTTTTTTTCCTTTTATTCTTTATTTGTGTATCCCCTTTTATTCTTCATTTTGTTATCCCCTTTGCCCTCGCAAAGCACTAGCTCCGGTTGCGGATGGCCCCGCCGCAGAGGCGGCAGCGGAGCGCGAGGTGAGCCCACCTCCGATGGCACATCCCGCGAGACATCCGCATCAGGAGCCTCTGAATTTCCCGAGGTGTCTGTTTTTAGTTTTTGTGGTGGTGGTAGTAGTGTTTGTTTTGTATGTGGGTTTGTTTTTTTTTTTTTTTTTTTTTAATAAATTATGAGTATTAAAAAAAAAGGCATAACAACCCGCAGGATGACTGCGTTGCTATGACTGCACGGCGGACAGTGCAAGTGAAGTCCGGCGGAGGACGCAAAATGCAAAACCGCGCCACCCCCAGGCTACCTATCCTAAATTGTTGTAGCTTCTCCACACCGCCACCAGCTCCCGGGATTTGCTCTTGTCGCACGGGACCGGGCTTGACGTCCCGGCGGCGCCCCCGGCGCTGTCTCCGGGGCCGCCCCGCTGCGCTGTCCCAGCACCCTCCTGTGACGCGCAGAAGCCGGGGCAGTGGTGCTTTAGGACGGACCGAGTGACGCGCCACAGCTCCGGCCGCTCCCCGCATCCCCGCGCCCGCTCCAAGAGGCATTCCAGCAGTCGGCCCGCTCGCTCCGCCCGCCTGGAGTCCTGCGAGCAGACGGCCGATCACGATCCTTAACTCCTTTTCCCTTCAGCGCCTCCCCACGCATCCCTAAAAAGAGGCTGCCCATCTACCATTCCAAAACACAATAAAGCTCCTCATCCTTGCCCCTTTCTGCCCGCTTTCCCTTCTTTCCCTCTCCCTCACTTTCCTCTCCTCCTCTCTTTTTCCGTCCTCTCCCCTCCTCCTCCTTTTCCCCTTTACCTTTCCCCCATTCCCTTATACCCCTTTCTCCCTTTCTTGCCCCCCCTCTTCCCTTTTTCTCTCTTTTTTTTTTTTTTTTTTTTTTTTTTTGGAAAGGAATGCCACCTAGCCGTCGGGAAGGGCGCGCTCCGGGGCGAACCTCGGACAGCTGCTTGCCCGCCGGCTCAGAGGGCGCGTCCTCGCAGGTGTGAAAATCGAGTTGTAGCTCCTGGAAGGAAACAATAACATGGGATGCGTGTTAAAGCCACGTCCCACGGGGTCGCCTTCGCCGGCTGCCAGCCTGCCTCGCGCACCCTGTTATCGACACCCCTCCTGTCTCGGCGCCCCGCCCCGTCGGGGCCTCGCAGGGTGTGGGCGGCTGCGGGAGTCGGGCGGCGGCCGTGCGGGGCGGCCGCTGCTGGGCTGCGCCGGGCAGCTCCAGGCTGTGATGCCCGAGCAAGCGGCAGGGCTGCTTTCCCCGAAAAACACTGCCTGGTCTTTGAGCTAAGGGCCGGCTGCGCGTGTCAACCCTCCGCGTAGTTTCTAAACCACTTATCACCTTTGCAACCGTGACACCATCTTCAGCGTCGGTGAAGCATTATACAAGCGACTTTCAGTCCTACGGGTCTGCAAGGCGCTGGGAAGGGTCGGGTAGAGCTCTGGCAGCGGCCGCTCGGGCTCCTGCTCTCCGTCCCTGCCAGTCCCAGCTTCAGCGAAGCAGATTTTAGGAAGGTCGCCGGAGGAGAGCTGGACATAACTTCAAGGTCCTGTTTCACAGGTACCGGTTTACTAAACTAGCCAACTCCCGGCTTACTAACCGAGATTTTCAGAAAGTAGCTGCCAGTGGTCAAGGGTAAAAACGTGAAGGCAGTGCCATCCCGACAGTTTCCCTCCGATGCCGCCAGAGAAAGCACCAACCTCTTGTGTAAAGGTTGTGTCTGCATCCACAACGTTTAGTAGATCCTCTTGTATCTTGCCGTGGTTACAGAGGCTGAAATTGTAGGTGGACCCCCGCGGTAAGAAGGCGATCTGAAGAAAGATGATCAAGCTACAAAGGACTGTGTGAGAGAAAGCCAAAGGTTAATTATCCTGCACCACTACGTGACCCGACAAGGCACGAAAGACAGCTGAAGAGAGGGATGCTCGTGCTTCAGAAGCACTAGAGAAACTGGTTGGTTACCGTTGTGATTATTCATGGTGTCTTTACACGTTGTTTTTCTCCTCCTGGGCTTCAGATCGTTGCTGGCTTCATATATGTACCTGTACGCCTACGGAAATAAAGGTTTCCAATTCCATAACCGGGGCTCATTTGGACGTCTCTTGCACCTCTTTCCAGAACTGTAAATAATTATTACTCAGTCTTGAAGTTGTGTCACTGATTCGAAAATAAAACCGGAATAACGAATAATAATCAAAGGCATCATCCAAACTCCCACCAAAACAAAAGAAAACACAAAAGCTTTGAAACAGACAATCTTGCTTGAAACAAGTGTGAGTAGCCCTCCCCATTAACACGTCGAGTGCAACTTCAGCGGGAACTGTTGCAGTAAAACCAGATTTTCTCTTGAAGGCGACAAAAAATGTTCGGGGCACCTGCCGAGGGTCTGCCCGGGGGTGGGCATGCATACCCTCCACACTGAGGTTGCAGGGACATCTCCAGTGCCTCATTTTAACACGCTAATGCGGGAGTAACTGGAGCATAGTGGTCGTCCCTCCATCCCCGTCTACAGTTGCGGGGTTTTTTTTTTCTCTCGAAGGCGAACGTTTTATCTTACAGACCCCTTTCCCCGGGGGAGCCCCTTCGCTTGCTTAGGCTGCGGGGAGTGCAGGCGAGGAGCAGCTGCTCGGCCGTGGGGACAGCCTGGCTTACAGGGCAGTCGGCTGCACCGGACCCTGGGGATCGGGACGCGGGGGACATCGCGGGACTGGCTGCCCCGGGCGCTGGGTATCGGGATGTTCAGGACGACAAAAGACAAGGCTGCCCTGGGCACAGGGTATCGGTATGAGAGGGACATCGGGGGCCAGTCTGCTGCGGGCACTGGCGACCAGGGTGCCGGGCGTGCCAGGCCAAAGGAGGCATGGCCCCGCTCCCTCCCTCACTCCCCGGAGCCTTTCTCCGGCCAGCACCGACACCTCTGCCACATTCGGCATAAGCTGTTCCCTGGCCCTGCTGGAGTGTTTCACGGAAAGTGCCCCGGGAGCCTCTGCGGAAGCCCCGGCCGGGGGCGTGCTCGTTTTCGGGGAATGCTCCCTGCGGCATGAGTCATGAGGGAAGCCCTGGAAGGCGGCTGCGGGACAACGCGCCTCGCTGGCCTGCTGAGCTGGGGACCAGCCAGAGCAGCTTAGTCATCAGTGGGTGCCTGTTCGCTTGAGTGGTTCCCGCCCTGCTCTCCTCTTGGATCTCTCCCTTTCCTCTGTTTCTTCTCGTCCTGCATCTCGCAGCCCTGGGCGGGAGACGAGAGGCGGCCGCAGCGCCCTGGTCTCCGCTGAGAACCCCCGGTCTCTATTTCAAAGCGTGACCTCAGTCCTGTGACTCCGTGAATGTTTGTAGGTGTCTGGTTTTGCGTGTGTGCATACATCTAATTCTAGTAATAACTGATGTTTCAAAATCCATGCTTCAATAGCTATTGCACTAATGGAGATGTGCCTGCAAAGCTGCGCTCGGGTAGCCCTCGAGAGCACTTGAAAGGATACTTACCTGCATTGCTCTCACAGTGTTGCCAAACAAATTCCAGTTTCCTAAAGGATGTCTTGTTCTCATATTCTAGAAGGGGTTTTCCTAACTTGCAAAGTCATGTGCTTTAGTCTTTCTCCAAAGATTTTTGTTTGAAGTTGAGAATGGGAAGTTATTAAGTGGATAAAAAGATTAATCTGTTCAATAGCTTTGTGTTTCTCTGTGTAATTGGAGGTGCACCATGGGACAAAGGTCACCTTAGGTGAGTTTTATTGTACACTAGAGAACCAGTATCATAACCAATGAAAGCATATTTGTGCCATGAATTCAGTGTAATACTAATCTAAGGTCCCGGAACATGCTATTTTTTACTTTTCATTGTTCATTTGTCTTTGCTGAGCAGCACACAAACCCCCGTGAATAGTTAAATAGAGGTGTTCATTTGCCTCTACCAAACAGGACATACTAAACTTGTGTGTAGATAAAGGGAACAATTATATTTTAATGCAAATAACAACGGGTTGAAATTCTTTTCCATCACTGGTAGCATGCACATGCTTTTATTTCTGTGTCTCCAAAGATATAACAAAGTGTAAAGGACACTGCCAATATACTCAGATAAGCAAATTTTAAAAAATGTGATTTTTAAAGGGAGCAGAAATACAAGTGGCTGTAAAACACAATTTGGCATTGAAAACATGCTTGTAAGTAAGTTCAAATGAAAGTCTGTTAGGAAAAAGGGAATTAGCTTCTTCTTTAACCATTTTTTCTTTTTTTTGTATGGCAAATTTCTGTAAATAAATAGTATCTCTCAAAAACTTTGCTTGTATCTTCATTTGCATGCAGCCTAACCTCCGAAATGTCTAATTATGATGAATATGTGTTATGATTTGTTTTACATTTTAAATTCTTCAGAGAGAAAAGTTCAAATACTGACATATATACCAAAGAGGCAGGGGGCAAAAGAGAACTTTAGAAAAATCTGTTCATTTTTATAACTATAGCAATTCAAAACTTTTACTTGCTTCAGCAAAGGGTGCTGCAGCCTCACTTGTGACAGCAGCTTTTGACTGGAGTAATTGACCAAATCAAGGGATTTGGAAGCAGTTTCCATTAAGAAAAATAAGTGACAAGTGGCATTTTTCTGATGGATCTTTATACTTACAATACAACTACTTTCCTCCTTAATTCCTGTTTCCTGGTTGAATTGAAGACCTCACATTTGTGGTGGTGCTTGAGCAATGGGAAGATGGGATTGAGAAACAGCAGTTGCTATTTTGCTGCAGGTCGAGATGGTATCTGTGGGTGGGACTGCTTCCAGCACTCACGAGGAGAAGAAGAATAAAGACAACATGAAGTCATTGACTTTAGTAGACATTTCTAATCAATATTGTTATATTTATGGTATTATATTATAATTTATTATTTTGTCTCATCTTTGCTGAGCCAATTTTGACTCTTACATCTTGGTACATGTAGCTGGAAGGCAAACCTTTAGCTTCTTTTATTTTTCATAAACATGAGTAATATATTCTTTCCTAAAAACCTCTCACCACTACAGAAATGCCATTATATCCAGGATGCTTAACATATTTATACTTTACATAGATAGGATTTGGAAATTTTTAAAATTCAGCACCCAACCAGCTAATCAAAGAATTCCCTGCCTTTTGCAGCTTGGAGGTGTGAATGCCACCATCAAGAAACCTCAGCAAACATGAAGATTATGTTAGAGATAACTTTCATGCACAGATCATGGGAACAAAAGCTCAGTGGCCTTATATTTTTTCAGAAGTTTTTGTTAAAATAATTTTATTTCAGAAAATGATGCAAATATTTTTCCTTTGAAGCATAATGCTTTCCAACACAATGGAAATTATAAGTGGTACCCACAATTTTTTTCCACATTCCTATACAATGCTTGGAGCCCGCTCCTCCTAGTCACAGACACACCAGACTGGCTGGCTGTCCCTTAGGAGCTTACCTTCTTGGAAACAAGCAGCAGGTGAATGCTGGTGATGACCTCCACATGCCACTTGGAAAAGGTGTGTATATCCCCACCAGGAGCACCTGAGGGTAGCTGGTGGCTGGCAATGAACAAAACAGCACTAAGAGGGTCTAGCAGCTTTTGCCTTTGATACTCCTCGGCTTCCACCAGAGATCAAAATGTTGGCAAAACACAGGAGTATGCCCACATTACTGGATAAAAACCTAACCATTTTCATCTAATATGGTCATGGTGCATGATGGTATTTATTTGGGTAGCAGCTGTCTAGACCACCAGCACATCTGCAGGACTTGGGCATGTGAGTCCTGAGGTGAACACAGAATACCTTTCTCACAATCCTCCCCAGACTGGTGGCTTCTACACAGGTGCATAAAAACCTCCTAAGTTTGAACATCCAGGTTGCCCAAGTCCCACAACGTCATCTGCTGACACACACTCTCTTGTAAAAGCTTCATAACCACTTTTTCCTCAGTACTATTTGTTTCTAGCATTAATTTCCTGTCTCTTTAGGAAATGAGAATCCAAAATGAGAAGTTTCAGCACCAGGAGTCAAACCAATGGCCACCTTGCTCTGGCCATGCTCTCTGGGGGCCATGCTCTTAGCTGAGATCCTTTCCAAAAGGGCTGACCAATAATGACAGTGGGGAGCTGTTATTCTATGTGCATATCAGTTGCTAGAAGGTATAAAATGCATATTACCTAGAGGTGTCACAGTGATTCATTGCCAGAAAAAGCTTCAAAGAGTCATCACTCTTGTGGTTAACATTAGGACCCTTGAGGAATTGTAATCTGTGAGTTAAACAGACTTGTCTCTGCTGTTCTCTATTTTCTTGTCATATTCTTTTTATCTGTCCAAGCATCTTCTGCCACCACATTGCCAATGTCAGCCTCTGAGTCTTTTACCCTTCTATTCTTATCCAGTCCCAATAATTTTTCAAGTCCATTATTAAATACTTATTTTTAAATTTTTACCTTTCTTGGGTAGAGAAGACTTTACCTGCCTTCAAACTCTTCCCTTGCTTTTTCTCACTCCTCATCTTTTGAAATCCCATGAGAAGTTTTTGAAAAAATATTAGTTGCATCTATTCTGGTTCACAAATCCTAAAATATCAGAATTGTAACCACGTCGTGGTTCTGGGTATTCTTGGCTCATCTGAGTTAAGGCTGTTCAGATATTTTAGTCTTGTGTGATCATAACTTATCAACATGTTTAACTTTCTTTGAATTGTGTCTTGCATTTCCTGAGTTAATGAAAAGGCATTACAACAGTGCTGCCATTATTTTTATCCTTTTTTTTATTAGTACTCCAATATAACTCCAGCATTCTTCTCTCTCAAAATTAATATACTTACATTGAAACTTATTGTTCTATGCTTTGAAATGTAGTATTTAATGATAAATTGAAAGGAGCATATGGAAGTACTTTGGACATGTCCATTGTGTAAAATCTGAACAAAAGGAAGCCATCACTTCAAACTTTAAACAACTCTCAACACACTGCTGAAGTATAATGAACTTTGCATTAGAATTGGATATCCACTGGCTGTTGTTGCAACTGGATATGCCTGACTGTATAAGAAACACTTTTTAAACCACTAAAGCAGGGTGAGGAAGCTCAACACAATATTTTTTCCTTTAGATCCTTGCTTTGAAGCCACCACATTTAATAAGGGAGGTCAAGAATTTTCTGGCTAGAAAAAAATGAGGAAAAACCAGTTTCCTATGTTTGAAATATTTTGCCAAATATATGAGGTTTGTCTCATCCAAGAATTATTTCAGTAGAAATCCAGTTGAACTATTGATATGTTTTGTCAAGGGAAATACCCTGAGGCACTTACTCAACAAGGTGAGTTAAAAACTTTGAGTTCTTGAGAAAGTCAATCTCCATGTTATTGAAAGAAGTGAAACTGAAAGGACATCCTTACCTTGATCGACCACAGGATCCACAACTTCTTGAGAAGTGGAAGAATTATAAGAATTATATATATATATATATATATATATAATTCTTATAATTCTTATAATTCTTCCACTAGTTATATATATATTCTTTCTAGTTTTATATATATATATATATATATATATATATAAAACTAGAAATGTTGATTGCTTAATAACATTTCATTTTTCTGATAAGCAACTGATAACTTTTAAAATCAACAAATAGCCTGTCCCTTCTCCTCTGTTTGCTCTTCTAAGCACTTTGATGCTTACTTTGAACAATGATGACAATATAAAATAATGTTGAATATTTCAGTTGCATACTTTTTAACAGGAATATAAGACTAATGCTGCTATGACTTTGACATTATCAATGTAATGAAATGGCAATGAAAAGCAAAATAAAAATCTGTATTTTTTTCTCACAGGTATTAGTAAAATAAGTACATTATTCAACAGTCATGTGGTTGAATGAAAGGATTAGATCTTACCAATACCGAGATATCACATTCACTAAGGAGAGCAACCTAACCTTAATATTACAAACAACTTGCTACCAAACAGTTTCTTATCTTGCCATTATCTTGTTTCTTATCTTCTAATTGAAGCACAGTGCTGACAAACTTGTGCCTTTGTGCTGTTTCAGTAAAAATTTGAAGTGAGTCTAGACAATACTGGAAGGTTCAGATAAAAATGGGATTAAGCTGCTGTATTTCAAGCATTGCAAAACAATCACAATTAAGCTTCTTCAAAATCACCAGATCCATTTCTCCTCATCCAGCTACAATAAGTTTTATAATTTGTCAAAGGAATAGGGAAGTTAGCTGTGTTTTTTCTCTCTCTACTCTCAAAAAGAGCAATATGCCAGAAATCTTCTGTATGTAAATAATGCTGAACTATATTTTGCCAAGAAAGTCTGCCAAGTAGAGTAAGACATAGATGTAGTGCAGCCCCAGGGACAGCAAATGGAAATTCCTGGTAACTGGAACAAAGAGGATGTCCAACTTTCACTGTACTCATGATTTAAAGTATAGTCACTCAGAACTGCAATTCTCAATGCTGCTGCTCAGCTATTGCATATCCCAGCAATACTCACTCCCTACAGGAAGCCCTCTACCCAGATGTCTTTTTTAATATCATACCAATTAATTATAGTATCAAAGAATGGCTTAGCTTGGAAGAGACCTTAAAGATAATCTGGTTTCAAACTCTCTGCTGTGGACAGGGACACCTTCCACCAGACCAGGGTGCTCCAAGCCCCATTCAGTCTGGCCTTGAACACTTCCAGTGATGGGGCATCCACAACTTCTCTGAGCAACCTGGTCCAGGGCCTCACCACCCTCTGAGTAAAGAATTTCTTTCTAATATCTAATCTAAACCTACCTCCTTTCAGTTTTAAGACATTCGCCCCATCCTGTCACTTCATGCTCTTGTAAAAAGTCCCTCTCTATCCTTCTTGTAGAGTCACTTCAGGGACTGGAAGGGACCTCAAAGCTTTCTCTTCTCCAGGCTGAACAATCTCCATTCTCTCAGCCTTTTGTCATAGGAGAGGTTCTCCATCCCTCTGATCACCTTGGTGCCTCCTCTGGACTTTCTCCAACAGCTCCATGTCCTTCCTGTGCTGGGACCCCAGAGCTGGAGGCAGCCCTGCAGGTGGGGTCTCACCAGAGCAGAGCAGAGGGGCAGAATCCCCTCCCTCCCCTGCTGCCCACGGGGCTCTGGGTGCAGCCAGGGCACCCTTGGCTCTCTGGGCTGGGAGTGCCCATGGCTGGCTCATGTCCAGCTGTCACCCACAGCACCCCCAAGTCCTTCTGGGCAGGGCTGCTCTCAATCTGCTCATCCCCAGCCTGGGCTGGCACCAGGGATTGCCCTGACCCAGGTGCAGCACCAGCACTTGGCCTTGTTACACCTCATGAGATTCCCATGGGCCACTGCTTGAGTTTCTTCTGATGGCATCCTGTTCTTCAGGAGTGTCAGTTGCACTCTCACCTTGGTGTCAGCTGCAGATTTTATGTATGCACTCAATCCTTTAATCTGTGTCATTAGTGAAGATATTAAATAGCACCAGTCCCAAAAGGGCCCCCTAAAGGAGTAATCTCATGGTCTTGGATTTGCATCACTGTAAATGACCCATGGTCTGAAGACAAGAGAAGGGGAAGGCTACAGGCCAGAGAAGCTACAGCACATAGCACCACCTTACATATCGCCACTTTGATCAACCCTAGTTGTGAGCCTGGAAAAGTTGTAGGAATACCTGCACTGAAAGCACTGGTGTTGACTCTTTGGTACTGCATATTTGTGGCTTTCTTGCTTGCCAACCCAACAGCAGAGACAGGCAGGCTGCCTGTCCTGCACACAGGGAGGACAGCAGCCTGCCCCACTCACTCTAGCGCCCAGACTAGCAATGCAAGGAGCTGCTGCCTCCCTTCCATATGTGGCGGCTCCTTTGGCATCACTCCTGGTGGGACTGGAGCCTGGTAATGGAGATTTTGCATCCTGCCAGAACTGCCCTCCATCCTGCTGGTAATTTTTTCACTAGCTGATCTGGTGTGTGCTTCAAGATAAAATGATCTCAAAAGCCACTTGGGTACCCCATCGGATAAGGTAACCTGTAGAATGAGTGAGGCTAAGAAAGCTGGAATTCAGGTAAAATGTGCATATCCATTTCACCTTATTCACATATTATACTATGACTGTTGGGAGTTTCATGACCTTTCCAAGACCTGGGCACACACCACATCCCTGTATAGTCCCTGCCTGCAGGCCCTGAGCTATATCCTGTGCCCCAGCCTAGCTGCAGGCACACACCTACTCTCTCAACCCTGCTGCCACTCCTGCCTGCTCTCTCCAGAAGTCTGCTTCCAGATAACCCAAATGCTGCCCAGTTCTCTGTCTTTAACTTTCCTGAAGGACAGAAGGTGGGGAATGCTGTGTCTTTTGCACCCATTCCCAGCAGGAAGCATCAGTCCAGACCTGCTGCTGGCAGGTTGTGGTCACAGCTTGACTGGAAGGAAGCATTTTCCAATAGTTCTATATGATGAGGAAATGTAGTACATAGAAGAAGCATCAACACAGAGTGTGAACCTAAGACAAGTTTATTTTAGCAGAGGGTTGAGCTCAGGGAATGAAGAGCTCAGGTCTGTGACTGTGACTAGTCTTGATAGCTGCAAGGTGGACATATCTGACTTTCAAAGTGAAGCAAATGGGGTGGAGAGGAAAATAAGACTTTGGATTTAGATCTGTGCTTAAGCAGTGCTAGGGAGGATGTTCTCCACCACAGAGATGCAGAAACCTTATCCCAGGGGACCCACGTGAAGCACAGGCAGGAGCCACGTGCCAGTGTGGTGCTGACTGGCTGCACACAGCCTGACAGTGGCCACATAACAAAAACATACCAGCAAGTAAACCTTCAATGTCACAGCAAGACACTCAAAAATTTAGCAAAAGAGGGGGAGGTACAGGGAGAAGAAATGAAAATCATGGGGATTTTTAATGTGTTCTTCCCCCAGCAGGGGAGATGAAGGATGCCTTATTTGGAATTGTCCTTGGACAGCAAGGTCATGACCTGCAGGGGATTAAAAGCTAAATATTTGTTCAGCTGTAGCTGCTCTGTATCCACTCAAAGGCAGTGGGGACTTAGAGGAAACTGGGAGCCAGTCCCTGCTGCAAATGTAAGTGGGGTCTAGCAGGCTAAACTAAACTGGGATTTCACAGCCCAGATGGCCAGGTTCAAACGAGGCTGTGACTGGAAAAAAAAAAGTGTAACTTGTGATCATTTCCTCTCATCCTGTCATTTGTTACCTGGGAAAAAAGTCTGCCTCCCATTTGGATACAGGTTTGTCACCCTCAGGCTTACCTCTATTGAGCCTGTTTTTCTCCCTTTCCCCTTAAAATCTAATTTAAAGCTGTTGCAATGAACCTGTGTAACTACAACAGTCCTTCTCCTGCTTTGAGACAGGTGCACCCCATCTGCTGCCTGCAAGTCTGGTGTCATGTAGCCCAGCCCACGGTCAAAACCCCTACCAGTCATGGATCCAGGTACTGATCTGCTGGGTCTTTGTGTTTTTTTCCTCGTCATTTCCTCTAACTGGAAAGATGGAGGGGAATAGTGCTTGCACTCCTGATCCCTTAACTAGTCATCCTAAAGCCCTGAAACCTCTCTTGATTGCCCTTAGACTCCTTATTGTAACTTTGTCACTGCCTGCACAGAATATCAGTAGTGGATAACAATCTAAGGGCTGGACCTGTTTGCAATGGTTAAAAATCTTCACTGGTCTCTTGAAAGGACTCCCTAAGAGGTTATACCTTT
The DNA here is from genome assembly GCF_024509145.1 of Vidua macroura. Taxonomy (NCBI): domain Eukaryota; kingdom Metazoa; phylum Chordata; class Aves; order Passeriformes; family Viduidae; genus Vidua; species Vidua macroura. The sequence goes on along the minus strand of NC_071611.1, from coordinate 71,044,847 downwards.
CTCACAGAGCAAATGGTTTGGGTTTTGGCAAATGCTTTGTTAAATCTGATAGAACTTGACAAAACCACTTTAAGTGTATGTAGTTTATGTTTAGGCATTGAAACACTAACTACTATATATGAAAAAGTAGATAAATACGCTATTTTATCTGTAAAACTGACCACAAATTGGATAGGATGAAAAACTATTTTCCAGGATATTTTTCTTTACTTAGATTTTTGAAGTAAATGCAGTTAACAGAAAGTAAAATTTCTCAACCTTCCTTTGGCTTTTAACTTTGAAGGAAAAAGTACTGGCATGAATGCAGCTATTTGGGGCAGAAAGCACACAGAGAAAAATTTCATTCTCCCATTCTTACATTGGGACAGACATACAAGTATATCATGCCAGACACTAGAAATAAACAGTAAGTTAAAAAAGTCTGGACATTGCCTTTTACCACTTTCCACATATGGTTGTTTTTATGAGAAATGAGATTATGAGTATCACAACCCTTGCATTTGAAGAAGACAGCTCACTTATGAGTTTGGGAAGTCCATGACACAACGCTGCTTCAAGCAGTTTTTCAAAGTAATTGAGATAAGAAGTTGAAACCTCCTGTGTCTAATGGTTGTATTCTACATCTTATGTGTTGGGTTAACAGCTTATTTCAGTTTCTGAAGAAGGCTTGTATTTTCTTTCTTGTAAGGATCAAGTCTAATGGAGAGTTAATCTACTTCAGTGAAGGGAACTTAATTACATTTTTACAGATAACTCCAGATAGAATTTCAGGATGTTTTTACTTTTTAGTTGCACAGGAGAATGAAAACATTCACAGTGCCATACATAAAGAAATCACATGGTATTTTACAGCCCAGCCACTGAATCACTCAATAAATGTGCTCAACTCCACTTGCTAACACCACACAACAATCTAGATAAGGCATTGCAAAAGAAAGAATATAATTCCTAAAGTGTCATTTGTTAGGAACAGAAACAAAACCAGCCCCTAATGAGTCCAGGTTCTGGTACTCAGATTATAGATATTACAAAACTTAATGTGGAGAAATTGAAAAATCCCTACAAAACAAGCCATTTGAACTCCATTATTTTTTTAGGAGTCGGAGCCAAATGGCTTCTAAAATAACTTAGGTTACAAAATAGCTCGCATTGCCTGTCCTAAAGACAAAGACAAAGACACTAATTTCTTCAAAAAGTTGCTATCAACATAAGGAACATACACAACTAATTGAAAAGATTCTGTGTTTCCTTATTTCCATTTTTAATTCTATGTGAATTTGCCATACCTTTCCAATTTTGAAAGACCATATACCATACATGGGCTAAAGTTATGGATACTTAGTACAGTCTCTCCTAAGCAAGGATTGAATGACATAGCTGCCAAATGTTCTGTTCCAATCCTAATAATAGGTATTCTATTTTAGAAAGTGACAGAATAAAGCTAATTTCCAGTGGAAATAAACAGAAGTAGTAGCATAAAGAAGCCTATACGAGCTGTTCCCACTCCCTCATAATGGATTTCTTGTTTTCTGGGCTAAATATGATAATTTTTAGCCATGTCATCTGAACACTACATTATTATACACAGCATATATTGATGGATATGTATCCTGTGAAGAGGGAATGGCTCAAATAGATGCAGCTTTACTACAGGGTGGCTTAGAAGGTAGAACCAGAGGGAAGGACACCATGTTGGAGGTCCTTGATAGACTACCCTACCTAGAAGTAGTGTTGGATGAAACCTTCCATAAACAGCTGGAAGAAGCTTCAAATTTGCAGGTCCTGGTCCTCATGGGAGACTTGACCATCATAGCATCTTCTGGAAGACATTGCATGTGCCATGTCTAATGTATACATAAGCAGCACTGCAGATCATTGTTCTGGGAGAGATAGTTCTCCATTATTTAACCAAAGGCAAACTTCTGTACCTCATTTTTTTTGCCACAAACAGAAATGTCATACAAGCACAGTCTCAGATATTCTATTCTATTCTATTCTATTCTATTCTATTCTATTCTATTCTATTCTATTCTATTCTACTCTGCCAATATTTGATGTAGTACTGGATGAGGACAAAAAGGAAAGAAGACAGTCTACCTCACAAGCCTCTGAGGTCATTATTGATGACATGTTAGGAAAAGATGAGCAATAAAATGAAAATCACAAACTTAATAGCACAGATCTTCCAATAAACATCATCTTATGTACCTCCCCAAGGCAACGCCAGGTCACCAGTGGAGAATCCTATTTTCTGGTGGGGGGTGATCATGTTTGTTGGGAACAGAGGAAATCCATGGACAGGCCAAGAGCCAAAACTGTATTTAACACAGCATCATCATGAGCTATTTGTAAGCCTCTGATTAAACCAATGTAATCTTCGTAATCAAAAAAAAAAAAAAAAAAAGAAAAAAAAAGAAAAAAATCAACCCCAAAAAGGTATGAGAGAGTTGGCTCATGACATTCTCCCTCTGTAAATATTTATCCTATTAGAAGAGTGATTTTCAGGGAAATTCCTTGAGACTGCTGGGGACTGCTATCCCCTTCTGAGAAAGTATTTCATTCATTACTGAACTCTGGTACAGAAAAAAAGATTTACCCAGAAAAAATACTTTTGTGAAGGAAGATTTTAATGTAGAAACCGAGATAGGAGCTGTTTGGCTTGGAAAAGCCAATGGTGAGTAAAGAGTGTACTGTGGTTATCTTGCCTCTTTTGATGGTGATACTTACAGAGAGAACTCTGCCCTGGTCTCTCTGAAGTCAGTGATTATCATAACTAAGGGCAAGTATAAAGGAATAAGATTATTTTTAAAAAATTAAATCATAGTGGGTAAGGTTCCAATTGAATTACAACTGGCAGGGATTAAGACAGGCAAATGGAGCTATTTTTAAAACACATTAGCAGTTAGTGAATGAGGGAAGGAAACAGCTGATACTTCAAAAGGCAATATAAACAATGGCAATACTTTTTTTGCTCATAAAAATACATAGAGCTAGAACAGCTATCAAGAGATGATAATTTACGCCCTTCCTCAAGGCATAATCATATTATATCTACACTATTTCTGACAGAGGGCATGTCAGCATGTACTTGATCATACCAAGCTATGAAAATAACATGACTGTGCTAGAAAAATTTCTGAAGTGCTTCTATTCAAACAACGTTTACTCATTTCTGTGCTATACCATAACTTAAGGTCGTTGATCAATATCTTTCTTACCTGGTGGAAAGAGAACACTACACTGTGCTTTTTGCATTTGTTTTCTTTATTCTTGAGAGATACTATCTTTCTTCAGAGTACTTGTACTTGAACTGAACAACCAAAATTTGTTCAAACTACTTTTAAAGGTCAGAATTCTTATACTTTATAGTCAGAATTTCTTTTTCAAGAGAAACTAGACTCAACTTTGCAGCTGAGAGATTATGAGTCTTGTTGAAAATGACATGGTAAGTTACAAATTGCAGTATGAGGTTTGCTTTTCCTTTTTCTTTTTCTTAAATTGGTGAATCATGCTTAGTTTTAATAGTATTTTTTGTTTAATCCTAGTAACAGAAAGTTAAACTGTGTCTAGATGTATAATTTACAGTATTTTAAAAATAGGAGTATTTAATCACTTTCCTTCCCCCCAATGCCAAGGATGCTAGAGGAGGGCTGTTACAATTCCCTAGAAAAAAAAGAAATAAATTTTGGGGATTTCACAAATTTCATAATTTCATTTTTCATTCAAATTTCATTTTTCTCTTTGCTTTAGAAATGATCCACGTCTTACCCATCTGAATCTTGGTTTGTTTTCTGTTTTGTTTTGTTTTGTTTTACTCTGAAGCATGTCCAAAGAAGGGCAGCCGAGCTGGAGAAGGGGCTGGAGCACAAGTCTGATGAGGAACAGTGGAAGGAGGTGGAGGTGTTTATCCTGGAAGAAAGGAGACTCAGGGGGACCTTATTTCCCTTGACAACTCACTGAGAGGACTCATAGCCAGGTGGGGATTAGCCTCTTCTCCCAGGGAATAAGAAATAGGACAAGAGGAAATGGCCTCAAGTTGCACCAGGGGAGGTTTAGATTGGATATTAGGAAAAAATTCTTCTCTGAAGGAGTTGTCAAGCACTGAAACAGGCTGCCCCAGGAAGTGCTGGAATCACCATCCAGGAATTGTTCAAAAAGCTTGTAGACGTGGTACTCAAGGACACAGTTTAGTAGTGGACCTGAAACTGTTAGGTTAATAGCTGGACTCAGTGATCCTAGAGGTCTTTTCCAAATTAATTGTTCTCTGATTTTCAAAACAGGTGTTTGATTTGGTATTTTCATCTTCAGACTGAAAACAATTCCATCATTAAAATGGAAGTTTAAGAAGAATTGAGAAGATACGTTTATAAATGTCCTCAAACATTCTGAGCAGAAAGATGTTTAGTATAGCAAGACCCAAAGAGTAGAAGTGAGTGAAGTAGAATATCCAAGAGAAATTCTGTGTCAAGACGATGTTCTATGATGCCGATACTCCTTTTCCAAGTTATGATTATACACTTTTAAATTATCGTATATAACTCAGGGGATGGATTGAATTTATATGGTCATATCTGAATTTCTTACTCCCAAAGATTGTTTTGCTTCTCACTTGACCCTTTTGTGTGTCCTTGTACCTGTTGCTGCTTTGAGAGTTCATTTGGTGTAGCAGGGAACTCCCCCATTCCAGGAAGGGGCTTCTTGGGTTTTACACCCTTCTGAGTACAGGGCCTGCAAGGTTTTGTGCTTCCTGGTGGAAAAGTCCTGGGATTCCTGGACATTTGGAGGGAGTGGGTAGTCTGGTCCTGACTCAGCAGAGCCACATATGTGCCAAAGTGAGGAAGCTGGGGAGGGCAAATTCCAGTAATAAGATGAGCTTCGGAGAAGTTGTGGAGGCGACAGGACAGCAATGAGACACCCAGAAATTACCCCACTGCATCCATCATGAGCTAAACCATGGTCTTGTCCAAAGACTCACTACCAGCATCCACATTTGATGAGTGGCAGCAAGGAGGCCAAGACTAAACTTAATCTGTTTTTGCCCACCAGCATAGGACTGAAACAGACCTAGGAGAACAGAAAATCGAGATCGAGACGCATAATGCTGAAATTATTCTATTATCCTGTCTCAAGTAATTAATACTTTGGAAAAGAGTACTAGAAGCTGGTCATGTAGGAAATGGATGCTGCCTAGGCTTACTAACACAGTTTCTGATGTCAGTGGTTTAAGGATTTCCTCAGCTGGAGGCAGTTTTCCATCAGTGACATTCTGTGGCCCTCAGTGGACATACCCAGCATGGGCTGGTCTAAGCCCTGCCTGATTTCATTCAAATATTTTGTTTCCATGGCTCCTACGGTAATTTGTGCCACAGCTTGATGAGGAGTTCTCTAAGAAAATGTTTCCACTGTCTGCTTTAAATCTGATGTTTAAAAGTTTCACGTGCCTTTTGGCCAAAGAAACAGTGTCAATTCGTTTCCTAGTCACCCCTTTTCCTGTCCGTTGGAAATTTTACAAATCCCCATCAACAATTATGTCTTGCTGATAAGAGAGCTGCTAAGTCTCCTGTCACAGAGACTCCACATTTTTTCCTTTTCCTATTTGTCTTTTTAGTCATATGAGAGAACCAGAACTGAACTTATTTTTCATTATTAAATATGTGAATCCACAAAATTGCAGAATCATCTTTCTTTGTTTTCATCTCTTTTCCAATTCACGTAATTGTAAGAATAATAGTGCAGCCACAACATCAAAGAAAAACTTTAGATTAAAACCACATGTTCTGTTGAAAGACATTATCCATAAATATTGCATTCTTAATGGGTTATGGTATTTTATTTGCCTTTTTTTGACGCTTCTGTATATGGAGTTAATGGCTCTAACATCTATGACCTGAACAATTATACCTAACTTAGAAAACACAAGTAGGTCAATTTCTTCACATATAAATCCACATTATGTTCATTCATATATTCTTCACACTGTGTTTCATTTGTCACTACTGAATGCCATTTCAGCACTCTGTCACTCCATACCGTGCAAATTTTAGAATAAGACTAGCTGCCAGAAGTTGTTCTGAAAAATGTCTATTGTTTTATACTTTAAGGTTTGCAAAAGTTGTCATCTTGCTGTCCAACTTTCTTCTAGGTCACATACAAGAGGGTCAATATTAATTCTTGAGAGAACTTGCTGACAATGTCCTTTCATGGTGAAACATCACAACTTATTCTTACCATTTATTTCTCAACATTTAGCTGGTTGTTAGTCAACTTTACGCTCCCACGACAATTTAGTTTCTTTGAGAGATTTTCACAGGAGACCTCATAAAAAGCTTTTTGTAATTCCAGCTGTGATGTATGACTGACTCACCTTACACATGCAATTGCTTCAGAGTAAACCAGTAATGCTGGTGATGCACAGTTTCCTACAAAACCAGAGCTGATTCTTCCTGTCTCTGCTATCTGCAGATTCTCTCTTTTATTGCTGTAGTCATACATTTACCCAGCACTGCAATTAGACTTAGCGGTAGTTAGATTTCTGCTCCACTCCTGGATACCCACCAAGAATCTGGGGCTACACTTGACACCATCCAGTCCTTCTCTGCCAGGGCATTTTCGACCAAAAGTTCCACACTGCTGCTGCCATCTCGGCTATTTCACATTTTGTTCTTTTCAAGCTCAACCTCAAGGTTTTCTGCTGTTGAACCTCTCATGCAAAGCAGTTTTCTGAGAAAAACAAAATTTTATTCTCAGCCAACTCTTTTGACTTTTCATGTGCCAGAAATCGAGCAATGCAATACTTTACAGCTATAGATATTTTACTAGAGCATTCCTATAGGTTTTTTGTTTGTTTCCTAACGCTACAGCTTCCTTGGCATGGTGCCAGCTTCCAGAAGAAATGAAAATTCATTATTTTGTTTTATGTTTTTAGGTAGTTCTTCTGTTTTTCTGTCCTATAGTGGTTTTATGTCTAATTTCTTAAAAATTCATTGGTGTCTCTCTATTTCATTTGTGCTTGACTCTTGTATTAAAAAATGCCTTGTCTTACAACTGGATAACCATAATTCTGCTGTGGAACCCAGCCACTTTTTGTGTGTGTGTGCATCTGTTGTCTTTACAGTCCTCATTCATTGCAATAAATATTTAGTAAATAGTAAATAACACATCCACAATGGTTCCAAATTATTTATATTTTGACCTATTCTTCCCAAGCCCCCTCTAACAAATTTCATTATTTTTATGTTGATCAGTGCACCCACACCCAGCCCATTTAAATAAAATATTAATTCATCAGGAGTTTTCTTCCCCTTCTGTAAGAATATTGCTCTTGAGCACCTTCTGTCAAGTTCTACAGGTGTCTGAGGCTTATGGATTGAGCCAGGTTGCTTGGATTTTCTACAGCTAATCTACCATAGGTTTTCTTCTTGCCAGTTCTCTGACAAGTTCATTCAAGAGGTAATAACTTACAATGTCTAAAATTTCAATCCCCACATCACAATCCGATTTGGTGTTTTCATTGTTAATCAGGTGGCATGGGAACAAGTGGAGTATCTATCCTGTTGCTAGATTATTTTCTCAAAAATATGAAATTCCATGAGAAGTAAATAATTCTTAATGTGGCCTGATATAATTTGTCAGACTCACTGCTTTGTTTACAATCTAATCTGTTAGATATCTTTTCAGTGAATCAGTACGTAGTTTTAGAAGAGGTTACAAGAAAAACTAGGATCTCAGAAAATCTGAGTAAGAAGTGGAGTCATCATGAAACATTAAGATAGGTCTCAGGCTGCTCAGAGCTGGTAGACTGTGCAAATTCTTGGAGCAGTTTCTCTTCATCATATTAAGAAACACACTAGAGAGAGGTATTTCATATTGATAATAGCAAATCCCAGTGGACTAAAATCCTATACCTGAACAGGAGAGGACTAACATGAGGACTGTAGTACTGCCCACTCAACTACGACAGAAAGAGGAAGATGTTAAGAAAGAGCAGAGAGGCTGCTGATGAAAATGAAAAAAAAAAAAAGCAAAAAGATGAAAAAACTGTGTAAAGTAGAATAATGCAGGTAAACAAATTAATTTTTTTTTTACGATGACAAAACATTCTTAAAAAACAAAGTATTCTTGAGCTTCAATAACACTCAGCTTAGAAGTCCAAAACTACTGAAGAACTACTTGGCACTCTAGGTTTTTTATCAAATTTTAAGCACTTCAACACTTGGCAGCTGCTGCCATTTAAATCAAATAGGAAGAAAATGAGTACTTTTGAAAATGGTACTTCTGAGATGAGTGCCTCATGAGAAGAACCACACTGCAATGGGTATGACTGTGCATTGCCAAGCAGCTATGTTTACTCTGCTGCTTACATGGGTATTTGATGTGCAAGTCTCCAAGTTACTGGAGGTGAAAGCCAGCAAGCCAACTTCATGCAAAGCTGTGGGACTCCATGCAAACTTCCAGCAACCTTCTAGAAGTAACACTGCAATGTCATTTTTTGGGATGCTTACTAGGACAGGCACAATGCAAGGCTGAGATTGTAGTGCTTTTTTTGATCAGGTAGGCATAGCATAGCTATACTTCAGCAATAAGAAATCATGAGAGGGTCTCCTTGAAGCCTTGGACAGTTTATTTCCATTTCTTAAACTAATCATTCACTTTATTATGTATTGGCCTTCTTAATCATTGACTTCTTTTGCTAAAATCACAGAAGGTTGGAAGGGGCCTTAGAGATTATCTGGTCCCAGCCTCCCCTGCTGTGGCAGAGGCACCTTTCACTAGACCAGGTTGCTCAGAGCTCTGTCCAGCCTGGTCTTGAACACTTCTAGGGATGGGGCATTCACAGCTTCTCTGGGCAACGTGTGCCAGGGCCCCACCACCCTCACAAAAAATATTCTTAATATCCAATCTACTCTCTTTCAATTTGAAGACATTCCCCCTTGTCCTGTCACTCCATGCCATTGTGAATAGTCTCTCTCCATTCTTGTGAGCTCCCTTCAGGAAGCCACAATTAGGTCGCCTCAAAGCTTTCTCTTCTCCAGGCTGAAAAACCCCCATTCTCTCAGCCTTTTGTCACAGGAGAGGTGCTCCATCCCTCTGATCACCTTGGTACCTCCTCTGGACTCTCTCCAACAGCTCCATGTCCTTCCTGTGCTGGGAGCCCAGAGCTGGAGGCAGCCCTGCAGGTGGGGTCTCACCAGAGCGGAGCAGAGGGGCAGAATCCCCTCCCTCCCCTGCTGCCCACGGGGCTCTGGGTGCAGCCAGGACACCCTTGGCTCTCTGGGCTGCATCTGAATGATGGAGTGACATTCATATCACTGCAATAAAAATCTGTGTAATAGTGATAGTAATCTATTGTCACTGAAAGAAGGAATAAGCACAGTGTTAATATTTCCTACTGTAACATTCTGCAAGTGTGTTTGCTGGTACAAAAGACTATCTTTGCTCCCAGAAGTTTACATTATTTTCTACTGCGGGCCTAGTGGGATTTGAAGGCTAATTTGGAGTAATGGTTATAGTTGGAACCACTTTTCAAACAGAGGCAAAGTGAGGCAAATTTTAATAAAAGCTTTGGAGCAAAAGCAGTTCTGGGCATAAATCTGCAGTTGCAGTTCAAAGCCTGTTTGATGACAGGGTCGACCAGTTTAAAGTCTTGATTATCTTTGTGGGATTTTTCTCTTGAACACCCAAAATGAAGACGTATATTTGTGATATCCAATACCACATATTAGCATAATATATGCTAATAATGTCTAGACAGTTGATTCTACAATTATGAGGCTTAGCAGACCATAATTATTGTAGCTACTTGAGAAGCAGACAAACAGGGGTCCAAATTTCAAGAAAGGAGAAAGTGACATAACCCATTTTCCAAGTCAATCATCAACATCAGGATTACATAGTTAGTGTGGAAAATAAACTGAAAAAGAGTTCTTATGGTATAAGCTGTAGGAACATGTATGGTATAAACTGTAGATGATGCAAATTTTCTATCACAGAGAGTAACAAGAGAAAAGTTATTGTAATGTATGTCATGCAGTCTGGAAAAGAGAAAGTCAGACAGAGACCACACTTTCTGGACTTGAGCAGAGGAAGCAACATATCCTATCCTGTGCAAGCCTGAACAATATTTCATTTGCGTGATATTAAAAAAATTTAGCCAGGACTCCAAACATAAAATTAATCTTTAATATTTTCATTACAGATTTCACAACACAGTTTCTGAAAGTTGCTACTAATTAAAATACATAGGCTAACAAAAGTGCCTTGATTTTACTCAGCACCTACTAGGGCATGTCTGCTTGATTAATTCTGAATGGGAGAAAATAAATTTCATGAAACTTCCATAGAAAAATCTGTGGAAATATGTGGGAAGTAGATGGGAAAATTTTCACTTCAGGCAGAAACAAACAAATTACCTGAGAGGTTCACCTAAGAGGAAATTTCAAAATTATATTGGTAAGAAATCAACAAAAGAAGAAAGCCCCAAACAAAACCAATGAAAAAAGAATAACCACACAAATATCTAAAGACATTTATTACAAGAGTGTTTATAGAGAAGTGATGAAGAAATCAGTTTGGAGGAAGCTCTGTGGAAAATAATATGCCAAACTGGGGTTAGTTCTGTAAACTTTAATTCCTCTCACCATGATGATTAACAGTTAGTGGAGTACAAGGAACTGGGAATTAGGTTCTTCAAGATCACTTGAGACATGTTCATGAAACATAACCCAAGGGCAACTGGGATGTACTGTCACAATGACAAATTCAGGAAACAAAATAGTAAAATAGAAACAAGTATTGATAGACTTGCATTGTATTGCAGATAGGCTATGAGACAGTCCTACTAAAAATAAGGAAAAAGGTCTGTTAAAGGTTTCATGTTGTGCATGTAAAGGTTCTTAATTCTTTGAGTCATAGAACCAGAGAATGGTTTGGGTTGGAAGAGACCTCATTCCAACCCCCTGCCATGGACAAGGGCAAGTTCCACTAGACCAGGTTGCTCGAAACCCCAGCTGGCCTGGTCTTGAAGCACTTATGGGGATGGGGCATTCACAACTTCTCTTGGCAACCTGTTTCAGCACCTCATCGCCCTCACAGTAAAGAATTTCTTCCTATTTTGTGATCTAAGTCTGCCCTCTGACAGTTTAAAGCCATTCCCCCTTGTTCTATCACTACCCTTGTCAGAAGGCCCTCTCTGACCTTTGTGTAATTCCCTTCAGTTATTGGAAGGGGATAAAATGTCTTGTTGGAGCATTCTCTTGCTCAGATTGAATAATCTCAACTCTCTCAGCTGTCTTCATAATTAAAACTCAATACAACGCAACATCTCGTCAAATTACCAACAAGTAAATCTGTAGGAAACACCAGTAGGCACCTGGTACAGCCCAGGTGCCATCACTGGCTCTGGAGACTATAATGATAATGAATAGTCACTTTCTAAGCAAGTCAAATCTCAGAGCAGTTTCAAAAATATTTAAAATTAATTTGAACTCAATTCCCATTATGCCAAATGTCGTGCTCTGAAACAAGCATCAAAAGGTAAAGTAAACATTAGGAGGTAAAAATCTTAATACTTTACAGCAAGGAAATGAATAATTCTTTTTAACGGTATGGCATCTTCAGACTAGTGTATGTTTGACAACTGAAACTCATATCAATGCTGTGAACAGCCTAGACAGCTCTACCAAACACCTAGGTCTTCTCCAGCACAACCTTCTCTTCTAGTGTGGTCTGTCTTAGTATCAGCTCCAAGAGCATGCTAAAGCCTGCTCTCTGAACAGATCAATTTTGTGCTTTTCATATACAAATACATGATGTGAAGCAAAGAGGAGCAAAATACTATTAGACTCAGATAGTTTGGATTGTAATAAATTTTTTTCATATGTTGGTACAACCCTCCATAAACTTTGTTTGTTTGTGCCATTTTTCATATGTTTTGCTAAACAAGTGACTTATGATGCACTCCTATGAATAATAGGAAAATACTTCCATGTTTTATATGGAAGAAAATAATAACTATATTAACTTATAGTTAATATAATAATATACATTGTTTGGCAGCATCACAGAGCAGATGAGATGGCAAGAGCAGTGTAACCATGTAAATGTACCTGAAAATCTTCTGTCCCAAGTATATTGCCTTTTTAAAATGCAGACTAGTCAATATACACCTTGATAAAGGAAGAAAAAGTGCTATCACTCCCTCAAATCTAGATACCAATGGCCATAATTTAGTGGTAAACTTCTGTAGCATCTCTTGCTGACAAGTGACACTTCTCACTGTCTTTCTCTAAAACAGAAAAGATGTTTTCTACAGCACAACCTGTTCTGACAAGGAAAAATATGAAGGGTCTTACAGACCACTGAACAATGCTTTAAGGCCCTCATAACACAAGAAACTGTGTCCTTATTCTTTAACACACAAATTCACTACTTTCAATCAGTTATGCATGAAGATTTACAGGTGCAACCCCCCCATATTTTTCATAAAATCATAGAGCATTTTGGGTTGAAAGGGAACTTTAAAATTCATCTAATCCAACTCCTCTCTAATGAGAGGGGATATAGAGTAGATCAGGTTGCTCAGAGTCCCATCCAAACTCCATCTGAATATTTCCATGAATGTGCCATCTACTACCAAACTGGAAGAGTTTTCTTTCAGAGAAGAAGGAGCTAACAGTGTGGTACACCTCAGTTCAAAAGTTGTAGGTTTTTGTTGAGTCATTTTTCACAGTGAATGTAAGCAAAATCAGAATTTAACCTTCTTATGTACCAAAAGGCTTGGCAGAAAGCTCCACATGGGTTTCAGCTGGCTGTTGCAGTGGTTAGGTCTTTTTAAAAATGCATGCATCGTTTTTCAGCCCAGTGGTCACACGCTATGCAGTCCTGGTAAGATCACTGTGCCGCTTCCTCAGCATTGTATCCAGAGATTGCTTTCAAATGTATCCTTATTCATAGACAAGGACACCCCATGCACACACTTACATGCACAAAGATCTCCCTTGGGACAAAGATCTCACCAGGGGCTGTGCAGTAGAGATTTCATATATAAGCTCAAGGTGAGGGAAGACTCTGAGGGAGAAATGTCTAATGACAGCAGAAGCATCTAATATAGTTTCATGACATAAAGATGACATGAATTTGGACTCAAGACATGACATAAAGATGCTATGAATTTGGACTCTGTTATCCTGCAGCACTGACTAAGAGAAATAAATCAGGTGTTGAAAATGGAGAGACTCTGACTAACAGAGGAGACTAATTTTTGAGAGCTATGCAAGGTGTGAGGTTACATGAAGGAGCAGCACCTTTCTTTTTCAGCAGCTCTCCAGATGCCTGTTCTTCTGCCTCTTTTTCTTTTGGTGTGAAAGTATGGGGACAGGAAGAGATAGGCCTTATTCCACAATTTAATGGGGGACCAGTGACACCTGTCATCTTTATGCTATTTTGTTGTGAGAGGAGGCTGAAACACCACTTTACTCCCCAGCTACTTTTCCTCCTCAGGAAGCCTGCCAAAGTGTGGAGGGAGGAAAGACCCACAGAGCTCTTTTGCCACCACTGGCACAGGTCTGGTTAGAGGGACAAGGACTACACAGGGAAGCTTGGATGGTGGGAAAGCATAAAAACTGGGGTGGTCATCAGGAAAGAAACAGGCTGAGGAGGGAATGAGAGATAAGGGGGGAAACAGAATCAAGTTGTCTATGCCTGGGAAGGTACTGGTGATGTAGAGTTGACCTCCCTGATGGCAAAAAGACAATTGCCAGTTGATGGCCTGGATCTGTCATGGTTTTACATGCAATCAACAATCAACAGGCCCTAGGCAGCCTCTCCTAAGCCTCACCTGGCATGGGAAAGGGAATCACAAGAGTAAAAGTGAGAAAACTCATGGCTTGCAATAAAGAGACCTGGTGTAAGAAAAAGCTGCACATAAAAGGAAAGCAAAAAAAGAAATTAGTTCCTGTGTTTGGGCAGTTGTTCAGGCATCCTCAGGAGAGCAGGGGCCCATCACATGTAATGGTGACTTGGGAGGACAAAGCCTACCACTCCAAAACATCAACCCCGCCTTCCTCCTTCTTCCCCCTTTACATACTGAGCATGATGCCATATAATCTGGAATATCCTTTTGGTCATTTGGGGTCAACTTTCCTGTCTGTGTCCCCTCCCAACTCCTTGTGCACACTCAGACTCCTTGCTGGTGGACTGAGCGGAGTGAGAGACAGAAAAGGCCTTGTCTGTTCTCAAGCCCTGCTCAGTAGCAATGAAAACATCTCTGTGTTTTCAGCACAAATCCAAAGCATAGTTCCATACAAGCTAATATAGGAAAAAAAAGCCACTATCCCAATCAAAACAAGCATAGATGAACACATAATTACCTTTGAACTTCGAACTTGGGAAAAAAAAAATGGGAGCTCCTCAGAAGCCTATCACCTCTAATTTTATGCAATTTGTTCAGAGCTCTGCTTTCCAGCGGGAGCTCCTGACTGATGGCAATCACCTTGGTCTTGCAAGTGTGCTGCTTATAAATCAACCTATCTCAAGTGATGCATGCATATTTTGAGTGCACGGGACGTGTTCAGGATTCAGAAAGGATTCAGTCTTTCTTTTAGGTCTCACAGGTGTCTGTGATAATTAATAGAGTGCAATTATGAAAAAATAATTTTTTGCCTTGAGCCAAAGATAAAATCTCCAGTGCAGGTAAAATTCCAAGTCAAAGAAATACAGCAGAAGTGCCAGCACATTCTGAGTTGATTCAGAAGAAACAGTAGACACACATTTTACTCAGAATATGCATGAATAGAAAAAATATATTAATAGATTGAGAAAACTTTTGCTACTTGTCCAACTGATGAGTCATTAGTAATCTGTAAACTCTAACTCTGATAACATAGCTGTATGATGCATACTGATTTCTCCTAGATCATGAGTCAGTGAGGGAAACAGATAGACCACAAAGTCACATCAGCAGAGAAAAATTCAACAAGCACAAGAAACAAACACATTTGTGCCTCTCTGAAAATGCCAGCAAATGTCATCAATACACACTAAACTCCCACCAGGAAACCCCTGGACATAGGAGTCTAAAGGCTGCTGCCATGTCCGTGGTGCAGATCTGCTGCACCTCACAGTGTCACAGTGGTCAAGCAGGAGCCCTGCTAGAGCTGGAGGGTGTGTTGCAGGACAGTGGGCAGTGGCCCACACCTCTCCAAAGCTGAGCCCAAAATCTAGTGTGAGGACAACTCCAGTTTCATTTTCCACCTCATGTTAGGGGTTCCTGGTGATGGTTTCAAGCAGCAGTGTTGCAGATTACTGTATGCTAAATTTAATGTTTGGGTTTTTTTTTTTTTAAAGAGATTTTTAAATAATGAATTCTTGACAAGTGTCTACAGCTATTGAGTAATTTCAAAATGGGGCACACTCTTTATGCAACACTTTTGGTTTCTCCTTTTGATCTTCTAGAATAATTATTGTTAGGACACATATATGATTAGAGCTATTCTTTAGGAAGACAGTGAGAAGAAACATGGTTTGGGCATTCATTCCTCAATGCTTTAAAGGTAATCTCTCCATGATTTTATGAACATTATAGTCCTGTAACAACATCAAACCTGTACCTACAGTGACAATTTTTGGTAATTTATCTTCTTAGTGACTTGGTGGCCCAGAACACTTAAGCTTTCTTTGTTATATGACCAAGTTAATTTTTACACAATGAAAATTAACTTCTGCTTTCTTGATTGTTCTTTCTTAGAAAATTTATATACAAAGAAGATTTGATGATTTCTTTTTCCTCTTAAATGTGCTGCTATTACATATCCTGTCTAGTAGTACCCCTGTAAGTCTAGCTGAGAAGTCTATTACAGACTTCTTTACAGAAGTCTGTAAAAAAATTCATTATTCATGATAGGGGAAGATGTAGAGGTCTGGGACAGGGGAAAAAACGTTGTCTAGTTAAATTGGTAAAGAAAGCATTAGACTACAAGCATATTCCTGTAAGGGAAAATAATTGATATAAAGCTGATAGTCACAAGGTGAGTGCTAAGACTTGGCAGGGGCTTGGAATGAGATGAGCTTTAAGCTCCCTTCCAATCCAAACCATTCTATGCTCCTATGATTTTATAATATATTGCTGATGTCTCTAGTTGTGGGAGTGAGTGAGTGGGATTTTCAGCCATGTTAGCATAAGGCCACGGCTGGTTATCCGCAGAAAGCCATCAGAAACAAATGAGGATCTGGTTGGGACTAAAAGGCACTGGGAGAAGACAGCAGGTCAGTGTGTTGTCAGGGCACAGATAGGAGATGAGTTTGTGCTTACAGGTGAGATACAGTTCAAAATGAGATGAGAACATCAGATGAACTTCTGCAGGGAAGGAAGGATTTTGTCATCCAAGAAAAATTGCATGCCACCATGGACAAGTTCATATTCTGTTTGATAATATACAGCACTTACTAAGGTATCTTTGTGTGTCATTGATTTTTCTGAGGACATGCTGCCGGAAATGAAAATTGAAGTTAAAATGAAAAGGGATTTGCATCATTTACAGCAAAAAGTGTTCTTGCAATCTCCTGTAAATGTCATTTCTGAGTAATGGATTTTGAATGTCTTGACTCATATTTGGCCAGTATATGGTGTCTCTAATATTCAGGAAACTTCTCTTCTTCTTGACAGTGACCCTTACGTAAATACTCAATAGTTTAGTTATTCCAATTTGATGATATATTCTTGCCAATTAAATATCTTCAATGCAGTTTTTACTGGTAGTTCTACCTTTCAGAATGATGCAGATAATTTTCTTTCTTGGACTGCCTGCCTTTGAATTCTCCCCAGTTTAACTATTTTTCATATATTTTACTTGTGCTTTTTACATTTTCACAGGGTCAAAATCTTCTCAGTAGTGCCCATTGACAGGCTAGATAGGATACACTGGGCAAAAATTAAAGCATGGTATTTCATCTGAACACACAGACCCTACTTCTTTTCTGTCAGGGTTGCCCAGAAAGATCGTGGCATCTGCATTCACAGAGGCATTCAAAATCCTACAGGACATGATCACTGGCAACCTGCTCTAGGTTGGACTATAGATATCAAGAAGTAACTTTCAGCCAAAACAATTTTGTGAATCCATGAGATTCCATTTGGAACCCTGCAACCATGTTATAATATAATAATATATAATAAGTAAATATATAATACATATCATCACATCCTTAGTATCTCACAAGAGTGAACAGCTTATAGAGACAAATGTTTGGAAAGCTGTGTCTGTGGCTTTTACCCATATCTTTGGGTAGTTTCCTTTGAGTATTTTACTCCATAGCTGGGAGATCTGGAAGAGATAACTGATAGTTCAAGTCCCACTGGTATCTAAGCTACTTGGCCATCATTAGATGTGTGATAATCTTTCTTCAGGTTGTCTACCAGAGGTTTTGCCTTTGGAGCTTTGGGCATACCTACCTCCTTACCCCTTACTTTTAGTTAATGTCTCATAAGTTTCAACTGTTATTTATTTACCAGCTCTGAGAGTTTTTGTGCCTGGTTTCTTCAGAGAAAGGCATATCCTGTTGCTGCTTAGGAATGTGAAAACGGATATATCTCCTCCCCTGTTCTTATTTTCTTCTTTACAATTTTTTAGAACTTACCACCCTGCAGGAGCTGACTCACTGCTGGGTATCTTTTGGTGAACAAGAGTTCACAGAGAGTGTATATTTTAGGGTTTCTTCCTCCCCTTAAACTGACCTTTTCTTGACCAGTTTTTGAAAGTCTAGTTCTTGCCATTCCTATGTCTTACTCTGGATACAACACTTTATTTTATGACTTATGCTTTGGGGGTGGTATTTTGGTGGAGGAGAGGGGATTGTGTGGATTGAGTTTTTATTTGTTTATTTTTATTAATAATGACAAATGGATAGCATATTTTTTAATTAATTCTATTTACTCTTCCACTTACCCTAAGATGCAATTTTTTTGGTGCTACCTCATGAGTATAATAAAGTTTCTCAGCATGGGGCTACCTGAACAATGGGGCATGAGGCCCAGACACTGCAAAACTGCTGTCCCTGTGGATTTCTAAAACCTGGCTAAATCCTGAGCAGCCTGGTGTAATTTGCAAGTTAGCTGGACTACATGGCATCCAGAGGTGTCTTTTACTTTAATCTTTCTCTGAGTGTGTGCTTTCAAGCTGTTCTCTGTATCATGAGCATCACTCCAACAGAGGAATCCAAGTTTTAAAATTCCAGGATTTGCCTATTAAATTAAAAACACCCCAAATTTGTGTGGAAATTAAATAGCAAATATTGTGGGAATTAAAAACTAATAATAAAAATTGGCAGATATTATCTATAATGTTTGTTACTTGTAAATAGAAACTACAATTCTGCATGTGTTTTATCCAATAACATCAAGACAATAAACTTTTCTTAAACACTTCTATTTTTCTGTGTTTGATTTGCTCAGCTAATACCAGAATATTTAATAAAACTATTAGTTTTGACTCACTAGCTCATCTCAGTAGAAAAGTAGTCATAGTGTATCCAGTAGTATATCAATCACCCTTTGTTTAGATTCAGATTTTTTCTGGTCTTCATATCATATAAGTTTCCTAGTAGCTGTCTTTGGCTCAGGTTTTTGTGTTTAAATCTCCTTAAATGAGCACTAACAGCTATAAAAACTAAGTCTGCAAAAAAAGTTGTCTTACAATAAGAAACAAATACAAGCTGTTTGTAAGATGTAAACCTAATGCTTTGGATCAATTTGTAAACTCAGCAAACTTTAAACAGTATTCGCATGTTGATAATTCCAGCACAAATATTTTAACAAATGCTCCTTTAAAGACATTTCTGGAAGCTTGCAATATTTAAAGACATGACGAAAGATAGAACTCAATTTCTCTTTGCAGCAGAAATCAGGACTGACACTGGAACATAAGGTGTTGTCTAGCACAGCTGATACATAAAATGGGACACAGGATTTAAATGCTGAGTCAAGATTTTGAAATACAAAACACTTTTACTTTGGCACTTTTACCCTGGAGATACTTCAGCTCTGTTAGAGCCTTGCCTTTAGAGAAAACTCTCCACAAGTTCTGGGGGTGGCAACTCTATGCAGATCTTCCTGCTGTCCCAGGCTTGGACACACTTGGCAGCTGCAGGCTGAACTCACGCCTAACCCTCATCCTGATGCAGAGAAGATGTTCCCTAATTAGGGGTACATATCTCACACTTGGCACACACTAAGAGTCTCAGCTCCTTGTAGGTTGTAGATGGGATGGCAGTTTTTTAAAGCCAGAAACATGATAATGGGAAATTCTTTCCTCTAACCTTTTAATATAAAATGCCCACTATTTCATACTAAGATTGGTCTGGGTAACAAGTACCTCTCTCTCATTCTCTTCCAAATGAAACTGGTGTAAAGTAGAGCCATGGTTCTTCATTGCTGACTTTTGGGAGATGGATGAAAATTTCTCTCTTTACACAGATGTATGGCTTCACCAGGAGGCACAGGAAGCAACCTGTATCAAGTCTCAAATGGTTGAATGAATATTTTTCTGGTGAAGGAGTTTTGCTTTCCACTGGAAGAGGGGAAAATAGACCCACATTTTTGGGTCCCGCAGCCACTGCTTCAAAACCCAACCTTTTGTTTTAAACAACATGACGAAAGAAATATCTCCTGCTCATATGTGGGTTGCAGGTAGTGAGCAACCACTTAAATGAGTGAGCATCTAATTAAATGAGGTGTTCCCTTTCAGCTCTCTCTCAGAAGTCTTGGAAATGTGATTCTCTTTTCCACTGGATAGAAATGCCAGGTCCCGTCTGCTGTGCTCAGCACCATGGAGTGTCTAGCCCATGGCATGAAGAAAGAATGGGACAGGAAAGAGTTGTGGCAATGCTTCTTGCTGTTCCTCTCCAGTTTTATTGAAGCATATGAAGACAGAGAGCCTGGCAATCATGTCTATGAAGGGCACTACTTTTCCTTCTGGCACTTGATGACAGAAAGATATGTTACTGCAATCCTGGGAAGGGCATGTTCCCTCTGAGGAGTGCAGTGAGTCTGTTAATCAATTACAGTTTTAATGAATACCCAAAATATTTCTTCACTTCCCAACATAAAATCAGTTTCTACTAGATTAGCAAGACTGAGAAGAAAATAATACATTTCTTGATATAGCACTTTTACAGCACTGTACCTTAACATATACCAAGAAGCAACATGAACCAGAAAGAAGATTAACAAACAATATTTACTATACTTTGTGAGTTCTTTCTAGAGGAATTAGAAATACAATACAAGGACCTCACTCAGTGCATGTCTGCAAGACATATGAGAGCACATTTCACTCAAGCACCATTGACTGGACAGTTCCTTTTTTATTCCATGGGTAGATCTGACCATGTGGATGGGACACAGTTGCTTGGAAGCTCATGTACATGCTTTGTTTAATTTCCACGCATCAATTCTAAACTACACTTACTCCTAAAGAGTAGCCTTCATTAGACAACATCCCCAGATGTCATAGATATCTATCCAATTGATGCCCTTACTTGCTAATTGTAAAGTTCTGAAAATCAGACCAACATATCTATCTGCCTGGGACCAGGTGAAAAGCCTTTCTCAAAGCATAATGTGTAGCATCTCTTACTTCTTTTCCACCTTCTTCCTTCAAAGAAAGAAAGAAAAGACAAGTGTTTTTTTCTGTATGAGATCTCTGTTGCTAATACTCTGAGAAGCAAGGACATAATAGATGAAGACTAAGGAAACAGACTATGTTAGATTCCAGTTAAAGTCCTGACTGCCTTAATTTTTTGTTTGACTCATTAAATGTATTAAAAAGAAACAACGAGGATATGTTTGAAATTAAAATGGAAACAGAAAAATTGCCTTGAGAAACATTTGACATTCATCCTTCATATATTCATAGCATTAATTTAAAGGCAGAGACACTAAATATCTAAATACTGAAGGAATTCTCAGGTGAAATTTAGATAGAATGCTTGCAATTGCCTGTGGGTGATTTTGCCAGGCATTAATATTTTGTCAGAGAAAAGCTCCAAACTGTTGACACCTGTAATAAATAACTGCACACAGATACTTAAATTTTAGTAATAATATTTTCTAAAGTGTTCTAACAGTCTCCTGAGCAAATGTGCAATTCAGAGTTATGTTCCAAGCATCAGGGGATATAAGAGTGAGGATCAAGATACTCTCATGTGAGATGTGCCTGTGATTATTCAGTAATTCCCTTCACTAACTACCAAATGTACACCAACAGACTCCAAGGATTGTCATTTAGGATAACAATAACATAGCTTGCTAGGAAGGTAATGCCTTCCTTATGTGGTCCTGTCAGTCTCATATGTCCACTGTTGCCCTAAACTCTAGAGAAAGAAAAGCTTTTTGCTCTGTGTTTGTGGATAAGCACCAGTTAAGGTGAGCCCTCTGCTTGACCAGGGCCAGGGAATACTCCCATAATACTAATCAAGATTAAAAGCAACACGGAACTTAAAAAATCTGAAACAGACACTTTTAAACATACTTTTGGAAAACTTCTTTTGAATATGTCAAAATCAGATAGAAATGTTTTTCTTTCTCTTTATAATTTCACTTGTATGTTGTAACAAATGTCACAAATGTTGCAACATTTGTGATCTATTTTACAAATGCTGAAAATAATAGAATTGTTATTGCATTTTTATCTGCTACAGCCCATATGGGAAGCTAAAATTATTGAGGAGAGGTTTGGGTAAAGAGCATCAGAAACAGCAATTCATGAGACTCTGAGGGTTTTTAATGTCACCATTAATTTCCTGGTAATCTGCAAAATGCACTAAAACCAAATCTGAGCCATCTTATTCTCTTCCTGAGGTCTTTAGTTTGCTCATATAAACATAAAGGACTTATTTATTAGTGTATACAACCTGTATAAGGTTATGATTATGCTTCCAGACATCAGCATCAGTGCCCCATTGGTCTTAACAACAAAGAAATAAGCTATGATAAAAGAAATTTTTGAAGAGCTCAGACAGAGAATTTCTATCAGATTATCAATTAAAGGCTTAAAAAAAATGCTAAGAAGGGACAAGATGTGTTACACCAGTGATTAAGAACACATTGCACACTGATGGAATGATCTGAGGAATGGAGAAATCAATGTGAGTATGGAAATAAGGAAGGAGCTCTACCAAAAATACATTGTGGTTGTTTTTTATCCCTTTTAAGGGACATGAGAAGATGAAACCAGTCAAGCCTTTAACAAAATTTCTCATTTTCCTTTCAAGGTCAATATAAATTTTGGTCTGTTACAATCCATGGACATTACAATATTTTTCCTAATTATTTCAGAATCATGGAGTATGTGAGGCTGTCAGGGAGCTTTGGAGATCATCTAGTCTGAATTCTCTGCTTAAAGTGGGTGCAGGTACAGCATGCAGGGCTCTCTTCACCTGGGTTTCTAATATCTCCAGGAATGGAGATGCCATAATCTCTCTAGATAACCAGTATTTGATCATCCTAACAGTAAAAAAACTTTCTTTTAGGATCTTATGCACTTCTGAGCATTCTCACTGAAGTGAGATTTTTAACACATGAAACAGTATATTCCGATATTGATTGTTTTATCTTGAACATGGGAAAAAAAAGCCTCTTACCTAGATGTGTTACTATGAAATACTCAAATCACTTATTAAGTATCTCTTCATTTAAAGAAATACTTGTACTTTTGGAATGGAACATGAACTTTTGATTCCTTCGCCTGATCCTTTTTTTTTCCTCTCCTTGTTCCTGAGGTACAATTTCTTTTTACTGATGATTATACAGCAGTTTTCAATGTTTAGTTTCCTAGTAAGGAGGCAGGACTAGAGTGTTTTGATATATTTGCTTTTAAATCTAGCTGTATAAAAATGTAAAAGATTTTATATTATAGCTCTCATATATGTTACCTTTATGTGATATACTTCATACTCTGTGGTGTTATATTTTTTGTAGAAAACTTGATGGTATGATGGCTAGTTTTAGTCTTGACTAACTAATTTTATCCCAGATCTCAAGTTTTGGCAAAGAACTTAAATTTTTGGCATAGTTTTCTTTAAATTTGCATTTTTTTCATGACATCTGCAGTAAAACAAAGCAAAGCCTCCTTAAACTCCTTGTGAATCTAAAGTCTACACTGATAAAAATTAAGAAAACAGGTCATCAGGTCCAAATTATCCCATAAATAACTTAAAAAAATAATCTGGATTCTAAAATGCCTATTCTCAAGTTTTCGAATCAAATACTCCTGATGAATGTATTTATGCAAGCAGAACTGAGCTCTCTCTACCTCTTCTGAAGAAAGCTATATTTTTCTTCCTAGTTACATGACACAAAAATAGAAACACTATAATAACAATATTTCTTAGTTTTAGCAAGTCAGCTTTGCATAAAAAAAACCTAACAGTGTTATGAGTTTTTGGGTGGCCTTTCAGTATAATTAAAAAATGTTACCCTAAGGTCAAACACATTTGGTTTTTCAAAATTTCAAAATTACTCATGTTTCACAGAGTATATTGTTTCTTACAATTCCTCAGCTTTTTTCAAACTTGTGATAGAAGCCAGAATTAGAAGACTCCACCAATTAAGAGGAAGGTGTCAGAATATGCTATTGAAACACACTACCAGAAGAAATTTCCAATTTCAGTCAGAGAAAGTATGATTTTTTTTAGATTTGAAATAAAAAATATGAACTAAACAAAGAAATCAACCAAACAAAACATGGCTAAAGTCCCATCAAAAACAAAAAACCAAATCAACTCCAAACCAATAAAAAAGTCAACATAAAAAAAAAAAAAAAAAAAAAAAAAAAAGGCGCCAAATAATACCCAAGCTCCAAACATTCCAAGCTTATATAAATTTGAGTTAGACAATTATCTCTGTTGAAAAAAGGTTTTGATCCTTGTTTCAATGTATAAAGAGCTACACTTATTATTTCAGGATACTGGATTCCAAAAAGAAATTCGTCATGTAAATTCCTTTCTTCCTCTTGCCACTAGAGCCTTTATTAAATGCTG